>NC_073695.1:236353243-237608243 GCF_029784165.1 Wyeomyia smithii | reverse complement strand
CTAGTGGATTGGTCTTTGACTACCTATAGCTTCAAAGTTTGTGATTTGAGGCAGTGAGTCTTTCAAAGATTACCTGAAGTTTTGATTACATTAGTTTTTCTCAAGACTACCTAAATGCAATTTAACATTATTTTTCAACTTTTTTCGTATCACCTGAAATTACGGGGCGAACAAAGAAACCACGCATCGCTACGGGGAGGAAAAGGGAGGCATGTCTTTCTTACAGTAGCGTATGCAGTGAGAATCTATTCAATATTCTACGTGAGCAAGGAGCCGGCGAAACGGAAATGCTTGGAAACAAAACCAGTCAAAATGAAATTTCTTTAAAAAACGAGAAAGTTCCACCTACTGTGGTAATTATCGCTTATGAATTGAATATGTTTAAAAGAGAACTTTCAACGTTTGTTTCCGACGTTAAAGTTGCCTTTAAAATTAACCGAATTTTTTTTTTTTTTTTTTAAATTTAAGAGATTTAAAAAGTTCCCTTTGAGTTATGTTTAGCAAACCAGTTATCTCGAGTAGTATTTTCAACTGATAAATAATCAGATCTTTTTCCCATATAAATAGATACACGACTGAAGAATTAAATTAATAGAAAGCCGTTTTGAAATATTTAATGAACCTAAAAGTTAAAACATTTAACAGTTATCAAAAAAGTTATAACTAGAGTTATTAAAACAAAGACATCACAGTTTTTAGTGATAACTGCTCGACATTTTCGTGCCCCTTATCAGACTGTTTCTCAAGCTGTGTACAAACCAAAAATAATTATTCAGAGAACAGTTGACAAAACTGGGCAAAGCCATGCAAAACAGCGCCATTAAAAGCGTAATACACAGCCTGGTAATTTCTCACGTCCGGGATGATGATAAACTAGTCCAGTTTGAGCTAGAGTAAATTGCCTTCTGGTTGGCAAAAGCGACATTTCATGTAGGAAGCATCGTAGAGTTGATTGTGCGTTTCAAAGGTGCTAACACAATTTGCTTGTTTTCCCAAAATCCTCTCAACATTATTTTTATTTCGAAAAAAAAACATTGTGAAAGTTGAAGCAGCACCAGAGCATGCAGAGTTTCTCGTCTGCGAGACATTCTGTTTCTCTGTCGCTCTTTCTCTGACCTTTTGTTTCCTCTGAACTCAGCACCAAGTTGTAAAGAAAATAATCATTTCACGCGAGAGCGCCACAATCATTGTCACTGACAGTTACTTTGAGGTAACCCTTGACATCGATCTCACGTTTTCACGGAGGTTATTATCATCAGCTCCACCAGAACTGCATCACCACAGATGACAATGATGCACAGCACCGTTTGCGGTAGTGGTAATGCACTTATTAGTGCTTTACCGTAGTGCGGTGCAAGCAACCTGTTGCGAAGCCATATTTGCACAAAATCGCATTTTGATTCCAAAAACGAGATTCTGCTCAAATCGGTTACCGTCGATTTGTCGTCAATGTGTTGTAATTAAATTGGCTTATCATCACGCTTTTGGCACTAGTACTCTTATCGCATCATAATTGTCGTTTCGAACAAAGTTGAAGTGGCTCTCAGTAAGAATCACCATTCCCCGATGATGCGAAAGCCGTCCGGCGAACACAAAAAAAGAAATAAAACCCCGCTAATCAAACAAGCAGATAACATCTCCTCCTAGCGAGCGTATTGTTTACTACTGAAGGTTTCTAACAGCAACTTGGCGCTTGATACCGGCTTGAGTGCACCCGGTGAAACGGTACACGGTCACACACGTACACCGTTAAGTACTTACTGCCACTTCAACCTGGGGCGCACACCCAACCCACCCAGCAGTCTCCACGCCGCTACAGTAACAAACAACCCGGGGAGCTTCCCCCAACTGTCTTTGTGTTGGTGACGATTTTTCGCATTGCAGGTGCGTATCAACCAATGAGAGACCACCGTTCGATCCCACTACTACAACCCATCCGCCGGGATCCAGTTCGTCCGTACAGTAGCAGCGCTCCCATCGAACACACCAATACACGTGCTTCGGGGCCCGGCTCGAAATTATACCACGCCAAGTAAAAATCTGACACATGGCAGGCGTCTCTCGAGCTCAAGCATGCCGTCGTCTCCGTTTACTGTGAGACTGTGGCCTACTGCAGCAGTTGCAGTAACTATCGTTTCCACCGCGGTTACGAAGACAACGATTTTGTACTTCACTTCGCAATCTGCCCTGATTCCGTGAATATGATAACGATACTGGGAAGCCTCTACTGTTGCTGATGACTGTTGGCTTCTACGGTGTCAGCTTTCCGCGTGCTTTTGCTGACAAAATTTCGATAAAACCTAAACCAGCAGAAGAGCTGACACCGCACCGGAACGGGTCAGCCGACGCGTTGGTATTGGTGCACAGTTTTTGGGGCTCGCCTTGGGTGGAGAGTAGAGTAGAGTAGTCGCATGGGCTACTTTGCCACGCTTCAAACGGCTGCTGGCTGACACAACTTACTGCCACTGCTGAAAGCGGACCAGTCGGGATCCGCAAACAATGTAATTATTTACACTATTCTCACTTTCGCTACATCCCACACCCAAAGCAGCAGCAGAAGCAGCATCTTTCCCACACTTCTGCCGCAGCAGACGGTGCGAGACAGTGCGGAATTCCGATGCGGTGGGCAATTTCGAGAAGATAACGAAGAAGATGCGAAATAAAATACTTTCAGTATCGCGATAGTCGTTTTTTTTTGCTCTCTCACAGTCGCTGCTACTGTTGGCAGGCCTCCCTATGGGAATGTAAATAGTACAGGGCAGCGTCGGCTACGAAAAGCAGAAGAATCTCGTCTACTTCGATCATCTTATCACATACTAGAAAGAAGAATTTGCGCCTAATAAACGACGACGATGACTGGCATCAATGTTAATTTATTAATTTATTTGCATGTTACTAGAGGGTAAACTCGACTGAGTAATTGAATGTGATTTCTGATGAGATAGCGTAGCTTTCAGGGTTGCGCTTGAATTAATTTGAATCACACATCAATCGATTAGCAATGGAGCCGATGTAGAAAAATGCACTCTAGAAACCGAGCGATGGAAGGAAATCTACCAAGTCTCTTCAGTGGTGGTTTACTTTGTTACAATGTTGTACTGATTTAAATAGTATCTCTGGGAATTTTGTGCTCACAACGCTTTCTTGTTCAAATATGATTCAGAAACAGATTTAATATCAGATCAAAGCCATATCTAATTAACGATGCAGATCTGGTTCAACTTGTAATTTTGTTAAAAATAAAAATTCAAAATCATTTCTTATATTATACTGAGCATTCAGCTATTTCGAATTTCATAATGGCGTCTGGGGTTGATTTCCGGCCTTCGAAAGTTATCCTGGTTCTGGAAATATTTCCCTATTGAATAATATTTGGCCATTTTATGCTGTTTTATAGAAACCGTAAGTCGCCATCCTGAATTATTTCAAAATGTCATTTAATGCCGATTTTCGCTTTCTGCGGATTTTTTTGATCGAAAGTACTCACATTGGGTTGCATTTGGCCTCGAAAATCGCAATCTTGAAATTAAAAATACGTCTGGAGTTAACTCCAGGGTCCTGAGAATCATCCATCATCATCCAGAATCAGGTTCCAAAAATATTTTTTCAGGCACATATTTGACTATTTCCGTTCAGGGTGTTTTAGAGAAATCGGAAGTCGCCTTCTTGAAATTCAAAATGATATTTGGAGATGATTTCTGGTCTCTGGGTATCATCATGGTTCCGGAAATATCCCCCTGTTGAATGATATTTGGCCATTTTTTGCTTCTTTCATAAAGCCGGATGTCGCTATCCTAGTTTTCAAAATGCCGTCGATTTGCGATTTCTGTGCATTTTTTCCGATTTAGCTGTATTTCAGTTACCGAAAGTCCAGGAATTCAAAATGGCATCCGCAGTCAATTGTCGGTATCAGTGAATCATCCCGGTGCTTAAAATACTCAAGTTGGTTGGTATTTGGCAATTTGTTTTTCAGCCACCATCTTGGATTTTAAAATGGTATCTACGGGTATTCGGCCTATCAGCGTCATTCCACTTCTAGAATTATGCAAATTTGGTGGTATTCGGCCATCTTAAGCTGCATTTCAGCTGTATTCGGAAATAGTAATTCTGGAATGTGGAATGAGTAAAAATAGTTTGTTTGTTACTTTCACTTATGTATTTTTAGTGTATGGCAACACGGCTAAGCCTGTAGGTGATAAATTGCTTGCTCGAATCTAAACTGCAATTCAACTGATTTTTACCGATTTTTTATTCTCGTTGAAACTAGTGTGTTTCGTGTGGAGAGCAACTACCGGTTATTGGGGCGCCTAAGTATGAAACGGATTCAGCGAATGCGATAAAATAGAAACAAATTGTTGTTTCAAATTTTGATCTGTTGACATTCATATCCAATAAAAACTGTCGATTTTCCCGTGCTCTAGCAGCAGAAAATGCTGCTTTTATAGATCAAGGGCCGGATTTAGCATTGTGGAAGCACGGCGGCTAAATACCTTGCGGTGACATCCTTTTCTGTTGTCAAATTGCAATGAAGGAATCTGTCATACAAAAATATAGGGTAGATCTGCTTAATAAAGACCACTTCCTTTAGTGGACCACCTGAACTTCTTACACCAAATAACACATTAAAAATATACTTATTTTGATTTATGCTTTGACAACTTTAATAATGTTCTTCATTAGAAATGTTGCAACAGACGTTTACTATAATATTCTTCATTAAAGCTGCAAAAAATTCTTTTAATAAAAGCCAACTGGTTTGCCATGGTTTGTTAACGTTTTCATAGGAAATGGCTTTACTAAAAACTGTACTGACATCACACTTTCCGAGCGAAAATAATCAGATTTACGATGAACGGGTAGGATAAGAGAGTCTTTGAAAGATAAGCAATAAATTTTACTAGAAGAACAAAAATATTGGCCCAATTAAGGGTGGGAATAATACTGTTTTTCTTATTCCGGCATGCTTCATTTCGAACAAGAGCTATCATCGAAATAACGCCGCGAATCATAGTTACCATAGTTACCATGAATTTGTTATGATTGAGTTATTGTATAAAATTGCTGCTAAAATGGGGAAAAACGCCGGAAATTGGTAAAAAATATACTAAAGCAGCTGTTACTGAGTGTCTTCAAGCAATAAAAAGTGGTGTTTCGACTAGAGAAGCTCGCAAGCGCTCCAATGTTCCACAATCCACCGTAATGTTCCGTGCAAGCAGCAAGTGGTCAGGAAAACCACGAAAAGGTAAACAAACTGCATTGACTGCCGCGGAAGAGGACTCATTTGTTCGCTGGATAACTCGGATGGCACGTAAAGGATTCCCTATTACGAAAGAACGGGTGCAGTCTACAGTTGATCCAGATCCAGAACTCTCAGTGCGTAAGCCAGAGTTAGTTTCATCAGCGGCAACTACGGTTGAAGAGATGTATTATTTAGACCTGGCCCAAATTAGGAAATTGTTGTGGTCCAAATAAGGAAACGGTGGCCCATTAAAGGAAATTGAAGCGATGATTTATTTCTTTTATTATGAGAAAATAGAGATATTATCTAGTTGTTTTTTATGCAGAAAAGACGATAAACATGTTACTTCATGTTTATACATAATGAAATACCTTATTCAGTTTACTGCCGCTATTCGCATAACAGTCCTATGTAGAAGTCCTATGTTTTCTTGTTTTTTTTTGCGGAAATGGTTCCATTTTGGCATGCGCTACAAGAGTAGCCATTAAAATCAAAGTTGAGGAAATCAAACCTTACTTTTTTAATGGCTGTTCTCGAAAAACATGCCAAAATGGACCCATTTTCGCAAAATTTACATAGCACTCGCAACTTGTACATAGGACTATCATGTGAATAGCGGCAGTTTAGATATTTACACTTTTTTTTTTGCAAAATTTGCAGCTACGCTACTAAGCGGTCCTTTAAAGGCAGTTATACCCTAGCTTAAAGAAAAGCTACACAAGGATTGTGTTAGTTTTATTCAAATTTGAGTTATTTTATAGTGTCACGACTTGTTTTGGATTCTAAATTGTTTGTTCAAAAAAATTATACAAAATGTTCACCTACCCGAAAAACACCCTATAGAAATTTATCTCCATCGGACTTAGAATGGGGTGCCGCAAAACGATTGAAGTTTGGCTTTTTTGAAATCCGAAAGCCAGGAGTGGCGGGTCTACGTGAAATTTCGGTTTTCGAAAAATTTTACGTTCAATGACAGATGGCATAAAAATGCCCAACTAAAGAAATATTAGAATACAAGTTATTTGGAGACACTAGCGACTAACGACTAAGTGACAGTAGCTCCCGACATTTCAGACATTTTTAAGCCATCTGGAAAAAATTTTTTTCTCTAGAGAACCGAAATTTCAAGTACCATTTCTTGATTTCAGAAAAGCCAAACTTCAACCGCCTTGCGACACCCTATTATAAGTCCGGTTGAGTTGAAATTTTGTACATATAGGGTGTTTTTTTCGGGCAGATGAACATTTTGAATAGGGTTTTTTTGAAATTTTCTGGTCACTTTTTTTTCATACAGTGATTGGCGCCCTAATGTATAGATACTAGGGTGGGGAATCGTTATATGGAAAAACCGAAACTTGATAGCAGAAAGTCAGAACCAAGTTTTTTTTTTGTTCTATCCGGGGCCCCAAACAATCCTAAATTTATCGGAAGTCGATTGGTTTTGTCTTCGCTTGGCGCATTGCATTTCAAAAAAACTTTTTTGCATTTTCCATTCTAAAAAGCCCAAACCATAGGTTTTATGACTTCAGATGGTAGGTTTTTTGATGCCTAACAACTTGGCCGAAGACACTAAAGACCTAGGGTGTCCCAAAAAAATACTAGAGCTGTTCAAAGTTAATTATGCCAAAATTTATGTTGCAAATAATTTTTTCTGCCAACACTGCCAGTGCACCGGCGTCAATCAAATTTTCATCTGAAGTAACCTCTGAAACACGTTGTAGACTCTACCTACGCCTAGAATATTGACCTAAATTTGTTTGCTTGATCCAGTTGAGCATAGCATAGCATAGCATAGCATAGCATAGCATAGCATATTTGATCATTGTTTGCTTGATCCAGTTGAGTGTATAAACTCGTTACGACAGGTTACTTCTGATGGGAATCCTACTGACACCGGTGCATTGGTAATGTTGGCAGAAAACAAGATTTTCTGCATTCAAATCGACATACTCAATTTTGAACAGCTATAGCTCGTATTAGGGACATCCTAGCTCTTTAGTGTCTTCTGCAAAGTTGTTCGGCATCTAAAATACTATACTTTAACATAATGTAGTGCATTATTAGAGCATTATTGAGCTTTCTAGAAAGGTAAATGCTAAAAAGTGGGTTTTTCCATATAAATTTTCATACAAATTTGAAATGCAATGCGCCAAGCGGAGACAAAACCAATCGACTCCCGGTAAGTTTAGGGTTGTGTGGGGCCCCAAAAGGTACCAAAAAAACTTGGTTCTGGAAAATCGATTATTTTTCCCCACCCTAATAGATACTGATAATGTATAAAGTAGAGGGGTAGTAAGTAACGTTTGCATGACGAAATAGACTTTTTTCGGATGGTGATAAAAAAACTAAGACAGATAAATTGGTAAATTCCCTGGTGAAGGTAGTTATATTAGCTTATTTACAAAAAAACGCTTTCGGGAGTGGCCTACCGGCAGTTAACCGGATCATTCGCCATGGCAGACGAAAGCATGCGTTAAGGCATGTTTTTAAGTTCTCTCTTCGTTTTCGTGACAAAATTGTTGGGGTAGATCTTACGCTTCAGGTTTACCAGAAATTCTTGATGGGACGCAACTGAGGGACGTTGAGTGAGTTCGCCGAGTTAGGTACCACATCGATATTCAGCCGCTTCACCTTTTCCAACGTTCGCTTCGAGTAGTGGACCGACGCCAGATCCGGCCAGAACACCGTGTCTTCGACCTTATGGTATTTCTTGATGAACGACGCAACTTGCGGCAGGCACTCCGTACTATTTGATTTGACCATCTTATTCAGACACTGCTTCATGTCCATGTTCGCCAAGTACTTCCGGCCAAGCGCACGCCTGTAGCCTGTCGCTCCGGGTCGTCGGCCGTCCGAAGCGAAATCTTCTTTCGATGCTCAGATTTACTGGCACCACACAGACATCATCGACCTCAGATCCTATAGAAGCGCTAACGTCGCCTTGGTAGTGGTCCTGGTGATGGTTTAGATGCTCCCAAAACTTTCCGTTGTTAACCCTCTGATGCCAAATTAATTTTAAGACGGACTTCGAAAAATCATTTTGAAACTTTATAAACATTTTTTAAGTATTGATTGAAGCTTTTTAGAGATTCAACTGAAGACCGTCTAAAGGCGGCACTGGGCACTAGAGTGTTAACAACATTTGGTACCAACGCCCGTCCCGGTCAGATATCGGCGATTGAAGCAGCATAATGACGCCGAAAACTAGGCGTATTCGCTTGAAACTGCGCTGCCGGAAGAGGACCAGCTGAAAGAAGCTCTTCTCGAGGGCTGATGGAACACCATCAGAACAGCCGTCAACAGCGTAGCGGAGAACGTCATCAGACGTGTGAGACGAACCCAGCAAAACGAGTGGTTCGACGACGGATGTAGGAGGGTGATGGATGAAGAGAACGCTGCGCGGACGGCGAAGATGTGCAGTGCCACTCGTCAGAACGTAGAAAGACTGAAGAAGATGCAGCGAACCCAGATCTTCCGGAATAAAAAGCGCCGCCGGGAGGACGAAGAGTATGCAGAGCTGGAACAGCTGCATAATTCTCAGGAAACTCGAAAGTTCTTCCAGAAACTCAACGCATCCCGTAGAGGCTTTGTGCCGCGAGCCTCAATGTGCCGGGATAAAGATGGCAGTATTCTGACGGACGAGCGTGAGGTAACCGAAAGATGGACGCAGCACTTCGACAAATACCTGAACGGCACCCAGATAGAGGACCCGGCGAGCAATTTCTACACGACACTCTCACGTCAATTGACGCGTGTTGGTAATGGCTAGGGACACAAAAATTCATAGAAATGATTAAATAGCTATAATCTTTCAATTTTCCTGGTTTAAGTTTTGGAATACACTTTTTTTATTTTGTCGACCAGTGCTATGGGCTCTACAACCAATTGCAGTCGAACAGACTGAGCCCCCGTACAAAACGCTCGGAAGACCAGTTGTTTCCTACGAGCTTTAAACGTGGACAATGCTCAAGGAATATTTGTATTGTGCCGGAGGACCTGCGAGTGCTCGGAGTTTCCGAACGACGGGTACTAAGGTCGAAAAAAAAAGGTCGATGTTTGGCGGCGTGCAAGAGAACAGAATATGGAGGCAGAGGATGAACCATGAGCTCACGCAACTCTACGGCGAAGCTGGACGATACGCTGGGCAGGGCACGTTGCAAGAATGCCGGAGAACTACCCATCGAAGATGATGGTTGCCTCGAATTCGATAGGATGTAGACGACCAGGGGCAAGATGGGTAGCCCAGGCGGAGCGAGATCAGTCAGGGTATTCCAGAGATAGGAGGGCTCTCCCAGCTTGTCTCGAGGTACGATGCTGACCTAACAAGCTAGTTGTCGTATGTTCGAGTCCTGGCTCAGGAGAGACTGTTAGTGTCAGTAGGATCGTAGCGCTAGCCCCGCAATTGTCCTGTACACTTAACAGTTGGCTGCGAAGTCTGTGTATAATAAACAGAAGGTCGAGTTCTGAATCGGAATGTAACACCATGGCTTTGCTTTTTTGCCAATTGAAGTAACTTTGTTAATCAGGCCATGTTTTTTTTTTAATATAGAGGGGGGGGGGAATGTTAGTAATGATTTATTTATGTACTAATATCTATTCAGAATTAATATTGTGTGTTCTGCCACAAATGGTGACATATCAACATTATTATATATATATTTGTACGCTTTTTATATTATTGAATGTTTTTAGCTTTCGCAGTTAAGTTAATGTAATTGTAGGAAAATTATGAAACCTACTTGTCAAGGAAAAAAAGGAATAAAACAAAATGTAAAATAAACTTAAAACTATCTTACTGACTATAAAGTGAGCTAATCGTTGCAATTGAGGATTGCAACGATTTTTGTCGGAATTTGTTGATAATTTGGCTTGAAACATTTTCTAATGTTTCTACATCAGTGAGCCTATGTAGCTCGTTCGTGCTAAACCAGGGAGGACGTTTTAAAATCATTTTCAAAAGTTTATTCTGAATCCTTTGAAGTGTCTTCTTCCTGGTTGCACAACAACTTGTCCAGATGGGAACTGCAAATAACATTGCAGGCCAAAAAATTTGTTTGTAAATTAACAGTTAATTTGACTGGATATTTTCAATGTGCTCCTTGAAAGTAAGATTGATCAGACCAATTTAAGACCACACCGTACATCTTAATAACGTGGTTATTGGTGGGTTTGAGAAATAAAACTCTTGGCTTATGAGGAAAAATGATTAATTGTGTTTTAGAAGCATTAGGGGAAATCTTCCATTTCTGCAAGAATGTTAGTTCAAATCAATTGTAGATGGATTCCTAATAGAAGAATAACATGTAGGACCATCTTTCTACTATATGAAAATGGAATTCCGTAACGCTTGATCTTATTGATATTATTCCCTCAGTCTCTGTGGTGTACAGTAATCATCATCATTGTGAATCGTTCTAAATCAAAAATAATAAGCGGTGACATGTAGGTTTTTTAACATGAAAATGTTCGCTGATGTTCAGGAAAGACATTAGTTATAAAAAAAAGTTATCTAATTACTAAAACTTGAGAAATTATTCACAAAACTACGTAAAACATGCAAAATTATGAATATCTGTGCTAAATTTGCCTCAAAATCAAAATTCAAAGCGATGACATATGATTCTTTTTTCACTAAAATGTTTGCTAATGTTCAGGAAAGACATTCGAGGAAAAATAATTAGTATCTGATTACTAAAACTTGAGATATTATTCACAAAACTACGTAAAACATGCAAAATTATGATTTTTTATATTTAATTCGTCTCCAAATCAAAATTCGAAGCGATGACATGTGATTCTTTTTTCATTAAAATGTTCGTTGATGTTTAAGAAAGATATTTGAAAAAAAAAAATAGGTATCTAATTACTAGAACTTGAGATATTATTCACGAAACTACGTAAAACGCGCAAAATTATGATTTTCTGTGCTAAATTTGCCTCTAAATCAAAATTCAAAGCGTTGGCATATGATTTTCTACTCTAAAATGTTTGTTAATATTCAGGGAAGACATTCGAGGAAAAATAATTAGTATCTGATAACTAAAACTTGAGATTTTATTCACAAAACTACGTAAAACAAGCAAAAATATGCTGAATTTGCCTCTAAATCAAAATTTCAAGCGATGACATGTGATTTTTTTTACATTAAAATGTTTGTAAACGTTTGTGAAAGACATTTGAAGGAAAGTAACGAGTATCTGTTTACTAAATCTTGAGATTTTATTCACAAAACTACGTAAAACTTGTAAAATTATGACATTTTATGCTGAATTTGCCTCTAAAACGAAATTTAAAGCCATGATATGTGATTCTTTTTTAATTAAAACGTTTGTTTATGTTCAGGAAAGACATTTGAGGAAAAATAAATAGTATATGATTACTAAAACTTGAGATATTATTCACAAAACTACGTGAAACATGCAACTTTATGACTTTGTATGCTGAATTTGCCTCTAATCAAAATTTAAAGCGATGACATGTGATTTTTTTACATTAAAATGTTTGTGAACGTTCAGGAAAGACATTTAAAAGAAAGTAACAAGTATCTGATTACTAAAACTTGAGATTTTATACACAAAATTACGTAAAACTTGCAAAATTATGACTTTTTATGCTGAATTTGCCTCTAAAACAAAATTTAGAGCCATGACACGTGATTCTTTTTTCATTAAAACGTTTGTCGTTTGTGATTGTGATTTTTTATGCATTAAAATGTTTGTTAACGTTCAGGAAAGACATTTGAAGAAAAGTAACAAGTATCTGTTTACTAAAACTTGAGATTTTATTCACAAAACTACGTAAAACAAGCAAAAGTATGACTTTTTATGCTGAATTCGCCTCTAAATCTAATTTCAAAGCGATAACATGTGATTCTTTTTTCATTAAATGTTTGTCAGCGTTCAGGAAAGATATGTGAGGAAAAATAATTAGTATCTGATTACTAAAACTTGAGTATTATTCGCGAAACTACCGAAAACACGCAAAATTATGGCTTTCTGTGCTAAATTTGCCTCTAAATCAAAATTCAAAGCGTTGACAAATGCTTTTTTTTCACTAAAATGTTTGTTAACGTTCAGGAAAGACATTTGAGGAAAAATAAAATGTATATGATTACTAAAACTTGAGATATTATTCACAAAACTGCGTGAAACATGCAAAATTATAACTTTTTATGCTGGATTTTTCTCTAGATCAAAATTTAAAGCGATGGCATGTGATTATTTTTTTATTAAAATGTTTGTTTATGTTAAAATATAAAATGTATGTTTGAAGATGATTTTCTGTATGCAGCACAACAATATTGCAACCTTCTAATAGCGCTCTCGATCAACCAGATCAGTTGAGAAAATTCGTTATCGATATTGTTTTAGCACATTTTGCATGTTGTAGGATAAGAACAACGATACACCGTGCCCCAGAGCTGAGTCGAGAAAAATTGCAGTTCGAAAAGATTCTCGACCTGATCGGGGATTGAACCCGATATCACAACCGTGTGGGAGCCAATCGACATCGCTAACCACAGAGCCACGAGGACCACATACAGCAATCAGAATACAGAAAATCACCGAAAAATATTTTATTTTAATTTATACGTTTTTATACGATTACATGCGAAACTTTGACTTTTTATGCGCAATTAGCTTCTGAATCAAAATTCAATGATTTGCTTTTTTTTTTGCAATAAAATGTTCGTTGTTCTTTCATCTACAATTTTTTTTGATGAATAATCCATGTCTCGAGCATGAACATTTTACATTTCTGATGTTTTCGTAGTTTTGTGAATAGTTACATTTTACGGCATTCGATTTACTTTTGTACTTTTGAATTTGAATTTGATTTTTATTAGAGAGCTTTTAACCAGAAGGTCATTCAGCTCTTAATCTTACTGTTTTACTTTTTTTGCGTTAATCCAAACTAGAACTCACATTTAGCTGCAGGAAAGGTTACGATTTATTTGTTTGAATATCGATTAAGAGGCAGCTTAAGCATTAAAAATCTTTTATTTTCTTATTTTCTACAAAGTTTTGTGGATTAAAAAATGGCGACCTCCGGTTTTAGGAAAATAACCTAAATTGATATATGGCCAACAATTTCAATACTTCCGAAAGTGGACCGCCATACGTCATTTTATAGCGATGACACAATTTTTTTTTTCATTAAAATGTTTGTTAACGTTCAGAAAAGACATTTGAAGAAAAATAACAAGTATCTGATTACTAAATTTGATATATTATTCACAAAACTACATGAAACATGCAAATTTATGACTTCTAAAGTGATATTTGGCCAACAATTTCAATACTTTCGAAAGTGGAACTCCATACGTCATTCTGAAATCCAAAATGGTGACTTCCAGTTTCTGTAAATCAGCCCAAAATCACAAAAAACAATCCAATATGGGTGTGTCCGTTCTGCGCGTTCTCAGAATATTAAAGTAGGGTATCGAACGTCTTCGTCAGTGGTTTTCTTTGGCAGTTTTGCTGGCGCAATCTTATGCAAAAAAGGTCCGAAGAAAACCACTGACGAAGACGTTTGACACCCTACTTAAAGTGATGATGGAAGTATAAGATGTAAATTATATTTTGAAGTGAGTTGAGCTAATGCAGCAATGAAATATAAAAAAAATCTATCTTTGAAACCTTTGATCCCGAGCATCGCCGGGAATGTTCAACTAGTTTGGAAATAAAACTGAATAAAATCCATCCGAGCAATCATTACACAATATTTTTCCATTGGAATTGCTTTGAGCATTATTCCAAGATCGATGTTTCGCATTAAAATCACCGATGATTAAAAATTTAGATTTATTTCTTGTGAGTTTTTGCAAATCTCCCTTGGAATAATTTTCGCTCACCAAAATTCAACTCTTTTTTTTTTTAAATTGAAATTTAATGTTTATTTTTAGTTTTTTTTTGGTCAAAAAAATTTTTTTTTGTACAGTGTATATTTTTTTTTATGGTGCATTTTTAATTCCCTACAACTGTGTGTGTCGTCGCATCAAAATGTTCAAATTAACTGGGTTTCTCTAATTTTGCTTCTAAATATTACGGACATCTTGTTCGATTTTCATGCTTTCATTTTATGATTCTCGTCGCGAATATTATATATGAAACTTTTTTGAACACTTCTGTAAATAAGTCCATGACGACTATATTCCAATTATAGTTAGGTAATTTGCTGGAATGTATTCTAACGGCTCCGTTGTTTGAGCATTAATGATACTTTCTTTGTACAAAGTTGTTCAGTTCAGTTGTGCTTTTTAAATAAGCTATCAGCTTGCGAAAAAATGATCACGAGTGATAATTTACACCCTTGGATCGCATCACCAAGCTCAGTGGATCAATACCCTCGCACTGACATTAACTCCTTTCTGTTATGCTTTCGGTCAATTAAATGTGCTATGCTATGCCAAACTACATTTCCTTGTGTGTCCTATGAATTGAATAATGGCAGAACTAATGCAAATACAGATAACAGTGACCCGATAAAATCGCTAGTAGGTAAAGCGAAACTTTTTCCTCAATGGAAAACATACTGTACGAAGTGTAACAACAACACCTCTGTCGATACAATCCGGTTGTGCTAACAAGAGGAAAACATCACCAGGACGACTGGAAGTGAGTTGTTGAAAGTTTGAAAATTTTCGCTCATCACTCTCCAGCAGACAAGTAGCATTGATTAATGGATTGGAACGAAGCACCGGTTTCATCAATGAATTACGTAACTGTCGTAAGACGTATAGATTCGATGAGTACTCGTGTGGAAAGGGTCCAGTTCACACGGCCCCGCAACAGCAGATTTCACAGGGGAGGCTGTAATTCGATTTGCCAATCACGCTCCGAGAGCCGGGCTTTTCGTGCTAATAGCTTTCTACGTCTTGGTCTGCAGAACTCCAATTCCATTAAATACGATATGAGTAATTTTGATTATGATTTTATTTTATTCAACAAGTCTAACAAAATGGTTTCCTACTCACAAAAATTGTACGCCCTCAGTCAGCCAGGTCGTTGTTTATGGATGCTCTCCGTGGCGCGTGACGCTTCCCGGCGTGTTCGATTGGTATATTCAGCGCCCAATTTGTCACACGGACGGGTACTGTGCAAAGCACAGTAAATTTGAAGTGATATCACATGCCTCTTACGAGCGTGGAGAATGCCAATGCCGAACAGGGTATACCAGAGTGACAGGTCTCACGAAATTTATGAACTTTTCTTTCAGGACGTTCAGCTGCAATCGAATTAGGTGCAAATTTGGGCGAGGAATTCAATTGCGAGAGTCCATTTGCGCGTGGGAGGGCGATTCGCATACAAAGTACCACCCGTTTACATCATCTAGAATATCGCATTAGATAAATCTATGAGTGTTACTGACTAACTTTTTTTGACCACAGTACAGGCAAAGTCATAAAAGTTGAAGAGAATTCAAATATTTTTATTGTGATAAAGAATTTTTTCTTTTTCCAACCGATTACGACCAAATCTGTAATAGTTTTCGTATCAAAATAGGAGACCAATAGATTCCCACATTGAACATATTATTACCTTATATTCAAAAGAGAATTTAAAAATTGTATCACTAGAATTGATGGTGTAGATTAAAAGATATTAACATATCTTCATACTCCACGAATTTCTGTAACCTTTTCCAATTAATTTTGTTTGGTCCTCTAACATTGGCAGGACGGCTGCAGAATACTAGCGGGTTGTCCCCGTGTACAAGGATATGTTTTACTGCATTTCACCGTGCCGATTTCAAGGTTGTTCTATAGACTAGGCCCAAAATACCAGCACAAATTACCTTAGGTTTACAATTTATCAAATTTAATAACGAATAACCAATAAAAGTTAATTGATTCCTCCGTTGAAACAATCTATCACGAGGCTTCAGAACCATACTTAATGACTGCGAGTTCGCGTAGTCCAACTAGCAGGGAAGCAGACTTCTACCGCCGACAACACGTGAATGATGTTGTCAATTCTTATCACGCTACCGCGTTTTGCTTGTAAAACACCAGTAATGATAAATATTCAAATTCGGCTAATGAACTTTCCTCGTCATGCGGGCGCGCGAGGTTTGCAGCTGGAGCGGTGGTATGGTAGGTATTGTGGGGATTCTAGTGCAGCGATAAAGGACGCTAAACAATAGAACAATCAACACGCAGCTATTGAAGCGTGCTGTTTTTCCCTCTCTGTCACTCTATCTCTCTGACCACCTTTTCGTGCGAGTTCTGTCTGCAAGTGATACGCGTTTGAAAGTGCGGCGTGGCATAAACCTAGCTTTAAAATTTCAATCAACAGCCTGGGTTGTGGGTTGTGGGGATTCACGGAATCTGAACAGCTCCCCTTCGTGCTGCGCCGATTATCATCTAATCGCGTATACACGGATCACAATCCAAGGCGTAGTGTGACAAAGCTATGCTTTTAGCAAGAAAAATCAACCGCACCCAGCCCAGTACAAAGTATAAAGCTGTAAGCAGAAGCAGAACACCGTGAGTTGAGAATTCTCTCTTTTCCAACTGATCCAAAAAACCCGACTCGGATCGAATTGTGGATGGTGGAGACAAGATGAGCTTCAAAATTTGCATCCATAAAAATGCTACTAGCGTTTAAAATGATACAACCGAAGCACACTACGATGCTGCGATGATGACAACGCGATAGCGATCAATGGTGAGAGCGGCACTTTATTTGCGACAGTGTGCGTGCATCCAAACCGAACGAAGCAGAACCGTCGTGGCATCCGCAAAGCAGAGCAGACAGTGCGAATAGTTTACGAACTATCCGCCATGTTTTTCGCTGCTCTCTGTTTGAGTTGAACTCTGCAAGCAATATTCTTGCCTCGGCGGCTCGCTATTTCGCACCCCGCCATGGTGATGAGTAGAGAAAACGACCGACGTTTTGTCGAATATGCAAAGCGCAAAGCTTGCTCCAGGTCCATCGCATGAAAAACGAACGGGAGACTGAGCAAACCGGGTTTTGTGTGCATTGCGACATTTCTGCGCAGTAATAGCGGCACGCACCAAAAAAACCACACACACACATCAGCGCCGGTGCGCTTCGCCAAAGCTGGACTGCGAGCGAAAGCTTCCGGATTGGGTGTAAAAATGTGGGAGTGCACAGCGAGCTGCAGGTTTATTTTTAATAAATCGGGAATATTTTAATTGCTCTATATCGGGTGATATCAAGTTATTATTAGGTAAACGGGTTTGTGATGGGAATATAGTATACAGTACATGCACCTGTCATGCTTCCGTTATTTATGATGTTTCAAATTTCGGTACCACGAAAACCATGATATAAAACAAAATTTAATCAAAAGTGACTGTATGCCTTACCAGCAATTGTTACTAATTATGATTCCAATAAAGTATTCAAAAGATTCTAATAAAAATTAACTTTTCATTTCTACACTGAATCCAAAAAAGGTTCTGCTTATTTTAAAATTAAATAATTTTATCGAGTAAAATAATAGATTATATAGTTATTACTACTAAAACTTGTAAATAACCTCATTAGTCTTGCTAACGTGAAAATATTATGGTTTCAGAGAAGCAGCTCTAGGTTTATTAGGAAAATGATCAATTGAGTTTCAGAAACATTTATGGAAATTATCCACCTTTGTAAATAGGTAGAATATCAAATCTAGGTAGAATATCGCAGCTCTTCTACAGTCCGCTGCATGTGACACGAAGATATCTTTTAACAGAAATGTTTGCATTCTAGAGGTTAATCATTAAGGTCTGACACGAATATACTATACAGGACTGAACTTGAGATTGAACCGTAAGGCACATCTGCTCTGACATTCTCATATTATGAATTCCCATATAAAACCAGCAAAGTTCGATCAGTCAGATGCTTTTTTTTTAATTTCGTTCAAACAACAATTTGCCAATCAAATTTATATGCCAAACACTGTTGAATGCTTTTTATGTCTAGCAGTGCGTTTCCAGTGGAATAACCTTCAAACTAGAGGCTTTAGTCCGTGAATGCTTTCGAATTACACTGGTGAACACAGGTTGATATATTTTCGCATTTTAACCATTCCTGTGAATTTTGGTACCCCTGTCAGAGATAGTTTTTTCAGAGACTTGAATGAGTTTTCCTGTAAGCAAACGTAAAAGTGACGAACCTGGCGAGCAATAACTCTGCGGCCTTTCAACGCACTTTTGCATCTATTCCCAAAATTTTCAGGAAGGGTTAAAAACTACATATTTAAAAAAACACCGGATCCGGTAAAATTTTACCGGAATTTTAACAGCTGAACGTTCGGTGAAATCTTCGGTGTTTTAAAAAATTGCCGAACAGCTTGTGAAGTCACCGACCAACGAGTTGATAATTTTTACAGCTTTTTGGTAATATTTCAATTCAAATCCAAAATTTACCGGAAGAAACTGTAAGAATGTACAATATTATGTACAGAATGTAGAATGTACAATATATAATTGGCTCCGTAAAACCGTTGTATTGTGCCGTGTCAAATAAATGTTTTGTGAAAAAAGAGAAAAAACTCGATTACACTCTACACTTAACCGATGGATTGTTGTAAAAAAATACCGAACGCCTTACTTTTGGATGAGCGATATCTTTGATACTATCTACATCAAGCCTGTCCAACCTTCGCGACACGCGGGCCAAATTTCACAATCCACAACAGCTGTCGGGCCAACATTTGGAAAACTTCCAAATTTCAGCTAATTTTCATATAATGTACAAATATAAGTTGGAATATCTTGCCAGTTAACTTTGATTTTGATATAAAAGCAGTCCGTTTTGGATTGAAAAACCAAGGGTGATAGCAGTTGAAGCTCACTATAATAGAAGTAATCCTATAAGCCACAGCCATTTGTTATGTTATGTTATAGGGTATACAAACAATGATTTTTCGATTTGATTTCGGATTTATATTTATTTTTGTCAGGTTTCAAAATTACACGAGTTTGGATAACTGATGAGACACTTAAAACTATTGGCTTTTTTCCAGAACACGAGCCATATTGATATCAAAATCTGATACCGAAATTCGCAAACATGATTCTAAATTTTCGTCTGATAAAGACTTTTGGAATCGTTCTTCATTGTTGAAACGTCGATACGGATTGAAAGTTTCAACACGCTGAAAACAGGATGTCATTATTCGTGTAATTTAAACTTATACAATGATGTTTTGTATCACAACAAAATCCAATCCGAATACATCAACACGTGGGCCAAATGTGAAACGTGTTTCAAAACTTACCGCGGGCCACGATAAATAAAGCAAAGGGCCAGATGCGGGCAGCGGGCCGTACGTTGGACAGGCCTGATCTACATCTCTATTACATTTCTACACCGAATGTTCCAAATGACATTTTTGGCGTTTTTTTTCGATGCATATGAAACAGAATTGTTCACCACATGCTATCGCAACACGTGTTCCAAAGAAAAAAGAGACGTACTAGAGATTGATTTCCTCACGGCTTCAAAGATTTGTAGTTAGAGCAGTAGTATCTGCGTTACAACACAAAACAGAGAGCCTTAAGCGTTTTCAAACTTTCGTGTAGCTCGGGCTCAGAGTTTGCTTGGGAAGTCTGCTTTCTAGTATAAACATAGCCGAATTTAGGGTCTAGAGGAGCCATGGCTCCCATGCCCTCACACTTCGGCAGCCCCCATAAAAATTTACTGCTCACGCGACTCACGACTAACTACAAAAAATTAAAAATTCAAAAAATTTCGTGACACCTTTACATTACTAAAATGCTAATAAAACCAAAATTGTCTGTTTATAAATTTCCTTTACCTTATATTTTTGTCATCCTTTATTGAAACTTCAACAACTGAAAATGGTCCCCATAAGGTACGGTAAAGTATTTTTTTTTTAAGTTTTTACGTACTGTGCAAAAAAAACGTGTAAAAACCGCGTTATTTGGAAAAACGACGTAAAAAGCGCGTGATTTGGAAAAACGTTGTAAAAAATCGTGTAAAAAACCGTGTCAAAAAACACCCTACTATATCGTTACTGTTACTTACTGTAACTGTTTTATGCGATGACGGACAATTATGCAAAAAGCAACATGTAAGAAAACCGCGTTATTTGAAAAAAAAAACGCGTTGTTGGAAAATCATCGTAAAAAATGTGTATAATGAAACCGCGTAAAAAAGATTTAGCTGTACTCGGCGCCCGGACCTCCGCAATCCTAAATCTGGTCCTGATTATAAATAACAATTATAAGAGAGAATGAGACATTTGAATAGCTAATTATAAGAGGTTATTCAAGAATTTTGTGTAAATTAAAAACGAAGAATATAGAAAAACCGATTTTTCAGTTTATATTTGAAGAATAATTTCTCAAACTATAAATGAAAAAAAAAATTAATCCGTATTCTGAAGATGGTGTCAAAATTAATGTTTTTTAAATGTCCAGGAAAACGTTGTGCAAAATAAATTCACCTTATCCGAGAACAGCAAGAATAATTTTTCGTACTCTACGCTTACACGCAAAGATTTTTTAAATTCCAAGTTAGAGGTAAAGAACTGTTTTTTTTTTTAAACTAAAAAAAATATTTTTCCTATGCAATTTTAAGTTAGATTAGAAGTGAAAATTCAAAGTTGGATGATTTTCTCACAACAACATCTATTAACGATGAATTTCACTCATCTGGTTATTCATTCCAACTTAATTTCTCCTTAATAATCAAGTTTATTTGATATTTTCGGTTATACTAATGATTGTAATTATTCCTTTCCAAATATTTATTAGCGACATCATCGCATTTTGTATCAAATGCACAGGAAAAAGCTAAATTAGGACGAATCAATTGACAAAATAGAACTTCGCTAAATTCCAAACATGTTCAAATCTGGATGTGCCTAAATCGCCAACACTGACAATAATACAAGCAAATTATCATCTGCGTATTAGAACATCAAACGAAGATAAGCTAAAGGTTTTTTATCCGAATTATATCTTCTCGAAAAATGCTATCGACATCCAACTGAGTACACTATCCTCAAACGAAAATAAAAGATTGGATAAATAAAACAGCATTTCTCCCATTGTGCAACATAATGAACGGTACCAGCGAGACCGACAGCATAAATTGCGTCACACATGCATACACGCTCGAAACTCTTGGAGTAGCTCACTAAAGTCATAGCTGGAAAGCTCCTCTGCAGTACAGTTTGTGCCCACCTCACGAAAAACTCTCCCTCTCACCTCGTTTTGGATGTGTTTGTGCGTTTAAATTTCCTGCTATAGCAAAAGCTTACTAATTTTCTCTCGCGCGCTCGTTATTTTACTACTGCCCTATACGTATTCCAACTAAACGCACATACAAACACACAACCAAACTCATCGCGGCAACGGTAAAAGCACGGCTGCTGAGCTGGTTGGCCTCGTCAACGGGCACGGAGCAGTTGAATTTGAACCGCCGTGGAATACAGACTTGAAAATAATCTTTCTCGTTTGCGCTGAGTTGGTGTGAGGCACAGGAGGCAAGCAGCAGCGCCATTAGTCAGCCAGCAGCAGTCATCATCAGCGGTGGTGTGTGAGGTGATCCCGGATTGTTCTCTCTGCCTCTTGCTCTGTGCGCGAAGCAAAGCAAAGCAAATATACCCCTTTTGTAATCGAATATAATAAAAAGTGCGGAAAAATCAGAAGCAGTTTTGTGCTACAATAGCAAGCAGTTGGCAGGCCAGCGAGAGCGCACATAAGAAGAAGAAAATTCCGCTAAACTAGTGTAGAAATTTTTTTGTTCTGTGACCCACAGAAGACAAGTGCGAACGCGCAGCAGCAGCAGCAGTAGTTCACAAGTTCCGGAGAAAGCGGAAGCTTGGCAACTCGTTTCGAAACCGGAAAAGCCACAAATTAGTTAAAACACAAAAATGGTAAGCATTTTGCAACATTATACGTGATGGATTTTTTTTTCCGGAACATTCGGGGTAGGTGCGAATCGGTGCTGGCTAGTGTGGAATCTCGTTTCCCCCGAGGTAGTGACAACATTGGCGAAGAAAAATAAGGTGAAAATCGACCTTTACGTGTTCCTCGCAAGATAAATGTTCCTGCCTGCTATGGCCGACATGGATGTGTAATCTCCGCGGCGCGTTCGATGACACGCACACACAGCAAAAACGTGAAGTGAAGCTCCAACGTTTGGGGCCAGTGGGAACAACTTCACGTAGTAAAGTATACCGTTCGATGAATGCTAGCTATGCTAGCTGCATATTGTCGGTTGCCCTTTAGAGGAGACTCCTGATTCTTGTGCAACTTCTCGACGTCTTTCTCGACATGTTAAATTTTGGTTAGGTTTTAAACATGCACATCATACGCAGACCAGATTAAATAAGTAGCTACGAACCGCGTGTATGGCTTCCCTGTGGAGTATAGCGGATTCGATGTTTTTGCTGACAATGGCAAGATTTGCTTTTGAAGAGGGTCTGGTATTTGTTTTCATCACCTGTGGGTTTTCGAACATTCTCCCGCTCGCCAAGTTATGGCAAAAATGGAAGTCTCTCTCGGGTTGGCTTTTGATTTTTACCTCACATTGTACACTCACCAGTGTACGCTTTTGGTCTGGTCGTCGTCGTGTCTTTGGGGCTACCGCCGAACGTGCGAAACACCCCAGCGGCGGGACACGATTACACATTTTGCCGCATTGCGGGATTTTTTCCTGCTCGCCATCTCGCACACAGCTCTTATTATTGCATGGCTTCTATTCCTCCCATGAGAACTAACATATCCCTGACAACGAGGGACCCTCTTGTGATAAAGGGTTGGTCACTGTTAGGACCCCCATATGTGGAACAATACCTCCAGCGCGAAAGATAGGATACAGTTGCGAGTGGATCAATAAAATCATGGCGGGGCTTCTTCCAGTGGTGTTAAAAATCAATACCTAACCTCAAGTTTATTTCCTAGTCGCGCAGGAATAAAAAAAAACATTTTCAGTGCAATCACACACCATGACGGTGTACGATTCATGCTGTTTTCTACATTGACACGGCTGGTACACACGGTCCACACAAACCTTGTCCCCGCCGCGTATGTGTAATTTTTTTTCGGTATTACAAGTTTCTCAAAAGCAATCCAACCACGCGTCTCGATGCTCACGAACACGAACATAGGCCTCCGTTGTCGCGACCGCCGACTTGTTTAGCTATAGGGGGTTTTAACCCGAATGAGACGTGGAACAAATGTGGATTGTTTGGAAGTGACTAATTTCCGGCACCGGACGGTTGGTGAAAAACACAAAAAAAAGACTGTCTAATTAGGTCACGATCAACTACTAGTAAATAACAAAACCAAAATTGATTTGCTCCTGGTTTTGTTTGTTCGATGAGGTTAAGCAAAATGTAATTAAAATTTATTTACCTAATACATGCACAATTATTTATTCGATGTTCTGCATTATTGTCTATCAAGATGTTTGTGATTGGTGAAAACAGTTCAATCTTTTTTCTCTCTATAGACTACCTTGAAATCTATTCTCTTCTGACTGTAAATAACATTTTTTGTCATCTCTGCTCTGTTTGAGACCCCTCTTAAATCGGTGTTATAATAAGTGTTTCGATCCCAAAATTTTGTTATAACTTAAAAAAAACCTTAGTTTTCTAAATACGTACTATGAAGATCAAAGTTTCATAAAACAAGTTATTCCTTAAAATATGTTACCCACAAGCGCTTCAAATAATGAACACACGAAAGCAGGCAATCATGAACTTGCTTACTTTAACGAAATATCTACGGGATTCTTATACTAACTACTAACTAGTACTAAGTTCGATGCGGATTTCGGGATGAAACAATGATAAAACCTGTAAACAGGTGTTAAAAATGTCGAAACAGACATATTTTGAAAAAAATTTTTTTTATGAAAAGGCTTTCGTCACTCTGTTGCAGCATTTTAAGAAAACTATAGCAATTTTCGTTTTGTTGTACCTTTTGGTACGAAAATGCGAGAAATATGTCAAATATACGACAGGGTCTCGAAAACCTGGAAAGTCAGGGAATAGCAGGCAATCCATCAGGGAAATCAGAGAATATCGGGGAAAACTGGAAAAATTAAGGAGAAGATTTTATCTGAGACGCGATTCTGTTGAACGATTCTTTAGCGCAAAAACTGATTTTTGTAGCATAAAGGCTATTTCGGGACATCTACGGTTCGTTTTCGTATCCGATTGAATACTTTTTTCATTCGGATTTCAGAGTTGCGTTCATTTACGTTGCACCTTTTTGTGCTGAATGGTAAAAAATATTAGCGAATTTAATTACACCGATACCAATTTTATTTTCATTTTAGTCACCCCAAAGGTGCAATCAACGAGCCTCAAACGATTGTTTTCTTGTATTATTTTACTTGTATGATGCAGTGGCGAAGCCAGAAATTATTTCCATGAGAAAAGAAAACTGAAGTTTTAAGAAGCGAAAAAAAATTAGCACAACAAATATCCCAGAAAGGATTGAAAAGATAAAATTTTAGTATAAACATTATCAACAATAAAAAAATAAGATTATCTGGATAATCGAGTCTCAAATACCAGATAATCGAATCCAGCATAATCGACCTGGTTGGTAATCGCTCAATTAAAAAGGAAAAAATGATCATAAATGTGCTGAAAACAATCCTAAATCAAGAAGAAACAGTAAAAAATTATGCAAAAATTACTCTGAAAATACGGATAGAGCAAATTTGGTATTCCGAAATAATTTGAAATGCTTGGGAATGCTCCTGGAATCATGAAAAACAAAAACCAAAATTTAGAATATGATAATAGTAACTTTAACAAGAGGAAAAGGCCAAAAAAACATGAATATGAAGAGCGCTTCTAAATGAAAGAAAAGGATGAAGCAGACATCGGGGTGACGAAAACCTGGAAAATCAGGGAATGTCAGGGAGTTCATTTTTCGATCAGGGAAAACTGAAAAATATTCAGGGAAGATTGTTTAACCGAGATTAAGACCGAGGTACTCTTTAGACTGAGGGACTCTTCTCTTCACGGTTCGGTTTAATATCCGATTGAATCCTTTTTTGCTGGGATTTCAAAGTTCTTCTACGTTGTCCTTTTTTGTGCTGAATACTGAAAAAATATCAAGTAAATTAATGTTATATTTCAGGGAAAATCAGAGAATTTGATTTTGGAAACTTTTTCGCCACCCTGAGAAATTGATTCCAAATTTATTTAAGTGGATCTATGGATGAATGAGACTAATGACAAAACTAACTTCAAATTGACCTTACCGTATCGCGTAAGAAAAAATATAACTTATTTTACTGTGCTCGTCATGTCTAAAAAACCTTTCCAAAAAACGAAGAAACCAAATTTATTTCAAACAATGTTGACAAGTCTAAAACCAAACGGCTGTAAAATTTTTATTGCAGGCCAATATATTTTTCTGGCAGATTTCCGTTCTTTTGGGAAAAAATATCGGGTTCCCGTGGACATTATCATTACCCCCTACCCCTACCCCCCTCTAAGTTGTCCACGTGGAATGTGGAAGGCCCCCAAACAATGTGAGTGGATGATTTTCTTTTTATGATCAGTTTGTCAGCCAAAATTTAGGGGGAAAAATCAACTTTTGGCTTTTATTTCCATTTGGACTTTAGATTGGATTTTCAGATTCCACTCGTTCCGATATCGATCACTAATTACCAGAGTCTAGACGAATTTTGGAATCGCTAGAATGTGAGAACTTGTTCACAGAAATGGCAAAAAATGTCCAAGAGCCTTGTTCGATTACGTAAAATTATATCGGATAAAAGCAAAACAGTAAATAAATTTATATCAGCAATCCATTTGTTTTTTAATGCAGCTGAAGTTTAGCGGGTTGACAATGCATTGTTCGTCGTACGTCATTTCTTTTAGACTGCGCAATCAATTAAAAGATAGGGGTGCTTGTCACGGGACTTACTCCACAGTGAAATCAGAGTGAAGTGAATGAAGCGCTATTACGGGAATCACCTAAGTGACAAAAACGTCACAAAGTGACAACTGTCGAGAGTCATATAGCTCTGAAGTGAAAACGGAATAAGCGAAGTTTCGGGTGAAATTTTTTCACGCCCGCTTTGTAAGGTGACATGATTTCACGGAAATGAGAAAGGGATTTGTGATCTAATGATGAATAAAGATTAATTCATTCAATTCATTAAGAAAATGTATCAGAATTCGATCCGTGCCTTTTTGACAGATGAAAAAGTTGCAATTGTAGTTCATGAAATTGTCGGTATCGAAAATTTTTTATTGTTTTTTTCACTTTGTATTTTTTGTTTAAATTCTGTTGGGACTGAAATTTTGAGCTTGGAAACATTCTTATTTCACTTGTCCCATTCGCAATTTCACTTCACTGTCAATCTCACTTCACAGAGCTATTTTTTGTCACCTCACTCTAGGTGGAATCGGGAATAAGTCTTAAAAAGTGAAGTGAGCGTGAGAGTGAAAAATATTTTAACGAGAAGTGACTCCCGTAATTACTACCAGGGTAAAACATAAAATTACTCGATGAAGAATATCATTTTGCACATTATGATGACTAAATAACAAAATTTTTGGAAAACATCTGTGGTTTGAATTTAGTTTCAAAGAATATAAAAAAGCGGTCGTCACAAGAGGCGGTCTGGGTTTATATGATATAAATCTAAATCATTCGTTGACAAGATTGCAAATTGTTTGCATCGCACAGTGGTACGAAAGCTCAAAATTGTGAACTTTTTTCATTTACTTCAAATGCAGTTTTATTGACATACTATCTCCAGAAAATACTCAGTATATGAAAAGTTTCAAAGAATGATAAGTTTTAGCTCGGAACTCTACCGCTAGTGTCACTGCCATATCAAACTAAATTTTCATATAAAACTTTGCTGAAGGCACTTTTCTTTCAATATCTTTTGCTTTGGAGATATACCGTTTCATATTAGTCTAGTCCTTGGGACTCGTTTTTTTTTTTTTGAATATGTGAAAAAATGTAAGATTTATCTTTGTATATCATCGTAACACACAACTTTGTAGAAGACTCAAAAAAGATAGCTTCTACACAAACCAAGTATTCAAAATAAGAGCTCAAAATTGTGTTTTTTTTTAATTTATTCTTTACATACTGGTTTGATTGACATACTGGTGAGCATGGTGTCGTTTTTTTCCGTTTTAGAAAACACCTGATTTCGACGCTTTCTGCATTTCTAAAACATTTGGCATAAATTTTTTTTTATCGGTATCGACAATTTAAAGAACTACTCTGCATTTTTTTCATCGGGCAAAAAGTTGAAACTTTGACCACTTGAGGCACGGATCAAATTCTGATTCGTTTTGTGACTGTAAAATAAATTAAAGGTTCATCATAAGATCACAAATCAACCAACTTTCAAGACTTATCCCATCTTCGTGAAATAATTTCACCGTTCAAAATGGTCGAGAAATAATTCCACGTGAAACGTCGCTTATTCCGTTTTCACTTCAGTGATATGACACTCGTAATAACCCAGATTCCACGGCAGATGTCACTTTGCGACGTTATTCTCACTTACGTGAGTCTCCTAATAGGGTTTTATTCACTTCACTCTGATTTCACCGCGAAGTGACTCCCGAAACAAGTACCACTATCTTCGGAAGAAAGCCTCAAGGAAAGACAACAAGCGTTACTGCGGAACTCCGCCGCTAGCGTCGCTGTAATATATATCTTTTCAGTCGTACACCTTAGAAAGATGGTGTCTCCGGCCAAGTTGTAAAAACTTTGGTGAAGACACTTCTCTTCGAACTCTTCTTGTTATGGTGAAATGACGGACTAGACCTTAAAATAAGATTTTTTCAAATATCTGAAAAACTGTAGAATTTAGAAGCCAACAATGTTCAGCATATATTTGTATATCATTCTACACAGATTGAGTTATTGTTAAAAAATTTAAAAAATATGACTAAATTGCATATCGAGCAATGAAGATTCTGGAAGGGACAAACGTTTCAATCAATTTCGTAAAGTGATTATGATAATAATTCATCCTATTTAGGTTTCGTCTACTCGTTTTTGCCTATTTGTGATTGGGGGATGCACTGAAAATGATGTTGGCAATAACTCGGTTTGTGTAGAACCAATTATTGAAATGTCTTCTATAAAGTTGTGTTCGATGAAATACAAGTTTATGCTGAACATTGTTGCCCTTCGATCAACACGAAAATTTACGAGTAGGAAATAAATCATTTTGTGTATTTTCACTTTATTCGCAACGCGATCCAAATAGTAACGCGCCATAAATTATGACTCGCGATTTAGTTTTC
The DNA here is from genome assembly GCF_029784165.1 of Wyeomyia smithii. Classification (NCBI taxonomy): domain Eukaryota; kingdom Metazoa; phylum Arthropoda; class Insecta; order Diptera; family Culicidae; genus Wyeomyia; species Wyeomyia smithii. The sequence continues at coordinate 237,579,760 of NC_073695.1, read as the reverse complement.
GTGGCAGTATCCTATTGCCATTCGGAAGGAATATTTCGTGCATAAGAATAGATTTTTGGTTACGTATAATAGCAGCAATGACATTGTTCATGGAAAAATTGAATACGATTCTCTTGAATAGTGAAATTGTTTGTTGTTTATTTTGTGGTTTTCAGGTAAAACCAACCAGTCTGTAGATAACGAAATCATAAGAAAATCTGCATGCGAATAAGAAGGAGAACAACAAAATATCAATATATTTTTGATTTTTCCCTCTAGTTCATTTGAATTAGATCATTGAATCTTTGATTGACGATTTGATTTAATTCATATGATGGACACTAATTGAACATATTGGGAACAGTATTTTAAATATGTTGCAAAATTGTTGAAATAAGCCGGTTGTTGTCAGTCAGTTCTAAAATCGGTGATGTATAAAAGTTCTGGTATGAGTATGTTACATATGTACGCTTTGATGTAGTTTATAGAAATCGTTCCAAGAATGCACATGCTAGACATTATGACCCTAATCGGGTCAGGTTCAATTCTAAAGCTCCGTACAAGCGATTGAATCAGCAAAAAATTACTCCCTTACAACAGTGTAAAAATCATCGAAGTTATTGGGATTTTTCAGCAATTATCAAACTGTTTAAGCACCTTCACTAGAGTACACTTGTATAGAAAAACAAGTAAGAACATATAGAATCAGCAGCTCACACGCCCATATAGCCTAGCCTTACATAATCCCGAACAACGCCGGACACACCTATTTCATTGTACTTTCGTTCCGTGTACTGTAGTTGTTTATGTTTCAAATCCGGATTAACCACATACTAGATGTAGAACTATGTCAAACTATCCACTAAAAAAAAAAAACATTACTCTTGACCCTCAATGCTAAATTTTCCATTCTTTATTTCATGAGCAGTGTGAGGTGAGTACTTTGACTATCTACCCACTTGCAAAAAAAATATATATTTAATTCTCATTCCCGCGTCGCCCGCTCTATTTTTTTCCATTTGCTAAACGCTTCGCTTTTTTTTAATTCCAAGAATAGTTATTTCCATATATATTTATTTTTCTCCAGTACCGCTACTGCTTATGTTTACTCATTTCTCAAACACAAGCATTTTATTGCGAGCTTTTCTTCAATTGATACATAAAAATCAGATTATTTGAAAATATAATAAAATAATTATTTTGCTTCTCGAAACGCATGCATTTCAAATCTCCGTATTTAGTGTACCGAAATTAAATTGGCATCCGATATAGAAATATACCTACCTAAATTCGTCGTCTATATTCGCGCTCTCTATTTACACACCCACCGAATGAAAAGCAAACAGCGCGCTGCTCCTCTTCCTGGTAGAATCCTATCGGAGGAAACAACCAAAAAAACATGTTTTCTTCATCCCAACACCAATCCCGCCCAACAACGGTGAGGTTAGCAAGCCGAAAAATCCATCCAGCAGCTGCTAGCAGCGAGGGACAACCAAAACCGTTGTGAACGCGGTCGAACGTCGTTGCAGAACCACCAGTGTGAACGGTAGTGTGTTGGTATTGGTGTGACTGAAATTTTGCTCTCCCAAAAGCTACTATACCGTTTCTGGTTTGGAAGTGTTTGTTTGCACAGTCCATTCGAAACGCTCTCACCAATTTCATTCTCATTTCTCACGTTGCGGTTTTTTTTTTATTTCAGCGCAAAGAAGGAACGTCGTTTCAGCTGTTTCGAGTACTCTCCACTGTGCTCGAAATGTGAAAAGATGTGCCGCACCAGCACGAACACATAGACAGTGGTTAATCGATTAAACATGACTACCTTACCTACCTCCCGTCGTTCAACGTGTCCCGATTCACCCAGCCACCCCCAATCACTCTTAAGCTTGCCTGATTCGTGGATTGCCTTGCATATTTCCATTTGCGGAGCGATTCGTGATGTGTAGAATTATAATTTCTGCTTAAATGGGAAATCGCTTTGCTTTTGCTCCGCAAGTTCGGTACGTGTTTCACAGTAGCTGCTGCAAATTGGTGAAGTTAATTATCCATAGCTCTTGGCAAAACGAAGAAGCCATGCTTGCGCTTCAGTCGGCTGCTAATAGTACAAATTGGATTAGAACCTCTCGCCTTTCGATACCCCGAGACAGGTTGACAATCGGTTGTTTTTACCCGACAGCCATTTATCGCTGTCAGCTCACCACAATCCAATTATTACCTCCCGTCTGAGGGATATCAACGAACGCGAATCGTAAGGAAACCAGCAAGGCGTGTCAGCTGAGCTGGTCAGCGCCACTAGTGCTGCGGTACGCTCCCAGGAAAACCCTGAAAATGCCGCAGTAACCCTGGACGATTTGTGTCGCTCCCATGCCGCAAGGGAGCAGCGATCAATAAATGACCCAATTTTAGTGGGACTCTCGAAGATTACCACGAGTAAGGAAAAAAAACTAACTTTACTTGGAGTTGTTCAAGTTCTTTGGAACATGTGGTCAAATGCAGGGTGGTCATTATCAAGATAATGCTCCTCCGGATATACATTGGAATTTGTTTAATCACATGTTGAATCATCATGACCTTGATTGTTTTGCACTGCTGTTGGTGATGATTGTGAGCGTGCGTTGCTTGATTCGTAAAATCACAAATACATAGCACGATTACTCATGTCCCACCGGCTTTTAAAGAATATCGATAACACCAACCTATGGTTGGTTGAATACCGTCATCAGCGCAACGCGAATCTCATCGATTGTTATTGTATAAGTTGGGTTTAACCCTTTATTGTTCAAATCCAGCTAGACGAAAAAAAAAAAACGATTTAAAAGCACCGTAGTAAAAAAAGAAGAAGAAAAAACCGTTCTCATCATCGATATCAATTTGTCACACTTAAGATTAGAGCCGAGCAGCGGTTGTTCGATAATGGAATTGGTTGTCAGTGCTACACTGTGCAATTACACACGGTCCTCGGCGCCGAACCAAACTCTCTACTAATTGAATTGAGGAGGCACACAGCGAAAATTGCGATAACAATTACGCAATGCGATCACGTCCCGCGATATTGAATTTTTCAAAAGAAAAAAAAACGACTTGTTCGCTTATATTGGGTAATAATTGGAACGCCGCAGTACAGAGTGGGTTTGCTGAGCAGAAAATTAATTTGTAAATACATTTTCTGTGATATGTTTACATATCTATGATCAATATTTTGTCCGTCTAACTTCTCTAACGAAACGTATTGAAAGGGTTTGAACCTCGATTACAGAGACAAAATCAAACGATGTTTTCGGTACCAATCAAATCATGTGTTTCAACACATTTGTTTGATTCCTAAAGTAACATATTACCTACCATGATGGGTGCATAAAACTGATGAAACGGCTCGAATCTGTTTCTCTGGTAAAAAAATCGACAGTGTTCTTTTCTCATCTCAACAGGACAGCTAATGTTTGCTTCCGTGTGCCTAGACTGATTTGATGATCGACAGATCTTCGTTAATGAATGTTTGAAAAGCTAGAAGTTTGAATTATTCAATGATGATGCAAAAACAATTCAAGAAGTTAGATTTGTTCTGAGGCAGATCTTTGACTATTTTAACCCTTTAAAAAATGGAGCGAACGTTTTTAACATTCAGTGAACAAGTGCATGATAGTTGCCGGTGAGGTCAGCGCCAAGATCCAACTGCTCACAATACTCTTCCAGCTGGGATTCGATCATACGGTGGGAGGCCTTCATTTTAATATGATGTCAGATACAGTCACTCTTGATTCGAAGTATGAGAATGTGTTAAGGCTAAATCGAAACCAAAAATTTAATTCTCTTCTGTTTTTTGTTGATATTACTACAAATCGGCAATCAAAAGACCTGAGAGAGTAACGTATACAGGATGCTTGTTGGAGTATGTCTTCAAAACAAGATACAAAAAAAAAATGTTCTAAACTAAACTTCACGCCGTTTCACTTTTTGCAGAATTTTAGCAGATGTGACCTGGAGATGCAGCAAGTAAAGTAAAAAAAAAAAGAATTAAGACAAGTTTGACAGGAGTAGATGACCGGATGTCAGATCCTGACCTCTAAAGTGTTCAGCAAGTGATCGGACAACAACAACAAAGCCACTGAGGATGGTCCTCTTTGAAAAAAGTAGGAGGTTCCAAGACACGACCGCATAAATGACGTAGAGCTACGTACACTTTTAACAAATGCATTGAGTGTTTCATTACCCTAGTAAAACAACAGGTTTTATCAAAGTTTTATAGAACTTTTTTGGCTGTATTGAGCGCTATAAAACTTTGATAAAACCAATATTTTTACTTGTGTAATGAGTTGTAATGTCTACTAATGAAGGATTGTGAATTTAGTGAACCGGATTCAGCAGTTAGCAGAACGTGCCGAGTTAAAAACCATACACAGCACAAACACACAAATCATACCATATCATAGACACACACAGATCATACCATATCATACAAACACATACACATCATACCATATCATACATACACACACATTATATAATATTATACACACACACATCATACCATATCATAATACCATACACACATCATACCATATCATACACACATACACACATTATACCATATCATACACACATCACACCATATCATACACACATCATACCATATCATACACACACACCAAGCAAGCGACCAATCAGAGGACGTTATTTTTATTTCAACAAGGCTTGACAATTTTTAATAGTGCAATAGTTCTTAGGTTCAAACAACATTTTTCTGCATTTGGGCAGATGCGTGTATAATTTTCCAATCGATTGCTGCAAGAATGAAGAAAATCGGTTGAAAACCAACCGACCTATGAGCATTTGAAAAGGGACAAATTTCGTCCCAGTTTTTCAGTTTGCATCCCTGTGTGGTATGCTAAAGTAAAACGTAGTTCTACGTCAAAAAAACCGTTGTATGCTTGGCTCAATCCAATCGACGGCAACCGAAAACCTGGTGATGCACAGTCCAAGACCAACTCGAATAGTCCAGAAGAAGTACCCGCGCGGCAGATTTCATCTTAGAATTTTGTGACCAACAAAAGCAAGCAGCAGCATTTCCACAGTGCAAACCAATATATGAATGTAAACAGTAGATTCGTAAAATCCTGCTCCAAAAATGCAATATGCAAGTATAGTGGAACGAATCCACTCCGACATTGTCACAGGACTCGAAACAATGACATTGAAGCCCATATTTTCGACAACTCATCAAACTGAAATATTCTTGCAAGTATGACTCAGTTCCATACATCGGAAAGTATGATACAACAACCCGCTTCGCTTCAAACTCAAATATTCTAAACATTTTATTTCTGGCTACTGTGTTACACGTTATCACTGTGAAAAAAAAAACTCTCACTGATTACTACTCGTGACTTTGTTTTGATTTGTGAGGTTATTTATACCAATTCGTGTCAGGCTAAGAAACACACCATCGCTCAGTTGTGTCACCAGTAACCTAACTTCTTTTATTTTGTACAACTTTTTCGTCCCGCCGCTGACACGCATACAGGTGCCGTTGAGTTAAACGCGGGGAAAATAATGTTTTATTTTTGGGTCACTTTCCCTATTCTCGCGCACGCAATGCATGTGACGAGGGACCGCATGAAGGACGATGATGATGGTATGAAGATGCACAACTAGTATATTCGCGAACACAGAGAGTAACGACCTGCGTGTACGGTAGTTTTCGGATCACCGATGTGTAAACAACTTGCCTGGATGCTGTTCTCAATCATCTGGCGAATGCATACGGAGCGCACTCTAATTGCGTAAGAACATCTGCCGGCACCTGTGATAAATACGATACTATATAACTAACGCATTACAGTGCTGTAGGAGCGTGTGAAGAATTATTGCCCCAACCAAAACAAACAAAAGTATCCTACAGCAGCGGCGCATTGCGGCGAAGCTCTTGGAAGGGCAGTCTGCAGTAATTAGAGAAAATGCGGGAAGCTTTCCTTACACCATACTGGAATGCGGGTTTTGTACCGTACTGCATTATTGATTATGTCGGGTTCTCTATGGCGTGTCCCTCAGAAGTAGTAGTGTTGTTGTAGTAGTCCCTTCTATACGCAGTGAAGTCACACGTTGACACCGCACCGGAGAGCAAACAACACCCATCATCCTTGTGTCGCGGTGTGGTGCTATCCGCCGTCTATAGACGCTATAATTGGCACTTTTTGTCAACTTCTGTTTTTCCACGTCTCGCTTGCCGCTATGCAGTAATGACAACATACACTCGGTGGCTAGTATACTGCGGCAGCACAACGCGCAGACCGTACTGCGACTGTGTACATTGTGATAATGGTGGTGGTTATTGCAGATTTGAAACGATGCTGCGAAGTACTCCGCGAGCGTTTAAGTAGCTATTAAGAAGCTATTACGGGAGTAGTGGACCGGTGATGCGGAGCAAATTGTACCAGCATATCGAGCTGACGATTACCTGGTAACGCATCGCAAGCGCTGCAGTGACCCGAAATAGTATGGAACAAAAACAGGCTGGCTTTGAGTTTTTTTTTCTGTTCTAGTGTATGGAAAACCATCATCTTGTCACTTCGTTAGGCAAAATAATTATTACTTTCAGTATGTTTTGAAAATTAGTTGCTATGAAAAATTAGCAGGGGTTTTTGTCACAGATGCTTCAAAAAAAAAACTAATGTTACTTGTACAATGGAAAGCAAATTTGTCACTAACAATGTTACGTTTGTCACTCAATTGCCTGCCAGTCAATTATTTCAGGAATTATCAGTTTTTGTTTTTCCTCTAGCCGGCCACGTTCCGAACGCCGGATGCTTCAAGGTCACCTTTTGTATATTATTGGCAAACACCGAAACTTGCTTAACGGGCGGAAGCAATTATCCAATCACCTTAATCGGTCGTGTTTTCTGTGATCACACCAACAGCACGCAGCGGGGAGCGTTATCTAGCAGTGTACAAGCAATTTGTGTTATAAAATCTCAGTCGACCAATTCCCGTAACACTCAACGGACTACTTCTTCCCGGTCGCCAGTCGGCTGTTCACGAACGCGCAAAGTATTTCAACTATTCGACCACCGGTTGGTCCGCTCTGTCAATCTGCACTCGCAGGCAACCGATGCTATGGTCCAGTGGGCACGGCTTGCGCGTGGGCGAAATGCTTGCAAAACAAGCGAGTGCGCGATGTGAGGCAAAAAATCGAATTCGCGAGAGCCAGTTCGTGATTGCCCACAGCGTCATCTGTTGGCTGATGATGATTACTATTTATCTGTCTACCGACGAATCATTTTCATAATCATCATGGTGGACTTCAATCGCATCATCGTCGCCACAAGTTTCGACCTCAGCTGCCCACTTCGGCTGTCTACGGTAGCTGTCAGTCTCTCTTCTTCCCCCCTACAGTATACAAAAAGGGAAAAGCCGCAAGTGCGAAGGAAGTCAGTATGCACGCCGCCGGATCAGATTGTTCTATACAGCGAAGCGAACGAGCTGTGCAGCATTCGTAAAGGGTTGGGAAGACCATGACTAATAGCGACGGTGTTGAATCCGACGCTATAAATGATGCACACCCACGATGAGCGATGGGTTCATTTGTTACCGCATTTGTGAGTCTCCCGGTTGAGGAGGGTTCGACCGCGATGCGGTTAGTGTTTCGACTGGTCTAATCCCACACCTGCGGCAAGTAGTTTAATCTTTAATTGATTCATATGGACGACGGTGACATCACGAGGAGTCCTTTTGAAGTGGTAGTCGGCTCGATGAAATGTAAAATCAACACAGTACTCCAATGGTCATTTTTCAGTGGCGTCGCACTGCACAGGTACTCTGTTTCCTAATATCCAAACGTATGCAATTATCGAATTATAATAAAATATGAAAAACAAGTAAGCATGCTAGCGAGACTCTTCAGTTCAAAGCATGAAACGATTTGGCTTGATATTCTTCTCTAATTTAAGAAAAAAGATCCTAAATAAATGACTGTGCACATGTAACGAAATGAACCACACGACCTCTGTTATTTTTGTTATTCTAATGCTGAAAAAGCGATTGGAAATTGGAAAATAACCACACAAACCGTCTATATTGGCTTATAAGGTATTGATGATATAATGCACTGTTTGAGAGGATAATTTGGTTCTTTTGTTTTTGTCTATTAAAAAAACAAAAGGCGCCACCTTTCGAATGTGGAATGCTTATCCCAGACTTCATATCTAGCTTCATGTATCCGGAACGACTGTGGGTCAGGCTCTTCAACTTTAGTGACCAGCAAACATTCAATAATATACGATTCACCCGTGCACCTTTATTCTCAGTTTCGGCCGTTTCCGAAATTCGTTTACGACCGAAAAGGAATATTCCGTTTTAGTAGAGCTAATTAATAAGACGTCCATTAATTTTTCAAGAAATTACCATTATTTTTTCACCAGAATAAAAAATCCTCGTTTATTTTTGCATAGCAAATTTAACTAACGATTGTAAATCCTCTGCGGAACACATAACAAATAAATTCGCATAATCAAATTTATAGTTACACTCAGAAAAAATGTACCTATATTTCTTCTTCAAAGAAACACCTTTTTGATTCGTGTGTAGTTATAGAGGATGCTTAACTGGAGGTAAAACACATCTCATTGGAACTAAATTCGTGATGCCAGCATATTATGTTGACACCTTTCAGTAGAAATGGAGCAAATCTCTGAGCGCAGCTGATGTAATCGGTGAAAGAGTTCACTTCAAAACAAAATCTGATCCCCCGATGACTGAGGACAAAACAATATTTACAACCATTCGGATACTAAAAGCGATTTTCTTTATTCGACTAAGGCAGTGCTAACCTTCCCAGGAATAAAGAAACGATATTGCGATTTACGATGCAAGTAAGAAAGAGATACCAGATAGTTGTTTACGCTCTGAGAAGGATTTTGACAGCAGTTACGTTACAACTTGGAGTGACACTGGGAGAAAAGAAATTAACTATAAGCAAGCAGCGCTCTTTATCCAATGACGGCTTGGATCACTTGGATGGATGATCGGCGTCCACGCGGGGCGCAGCAAATCGCAGAAAATTAATGCGGTCTTGCGCACGCGGCAATACCTCGAAATTGCTGCTGCCGGCCGGCCACTCGATTTTCCTCACACCATGATGAGCGTTGTGTGCTCTGCTCTGTGCCACTAGTAAACACTACCAGTTTTGCTGCCAAGCGCCGGTTAAACCGGCTTTTTGCGAAAGACGCGCCGCAGGGTGTCTTGTGTGCACTGGCCGGGACGGGACGTCTTCGACGCAGAGAAAAGGAAAAGCGCGCAGTCGAAGGGTGGTAAATTGCCACCGTCTACCGAGAAGAAGAGCTGTAATGACTTTGGAATATGTATTAGTTTTATAATACGATTTATCGTTGTTTTCCTTTTGCATCAAATTGGAAAATTACCGGTGCGGTTCTGCCACCCAACGACGACCAGCGTACCAACGGTGTTCCAGTGTGTGTCCATCAGCAAGGATGCTGCGTTGATATCTCAATCTCCACCAAATAACGCATCTCTCCACACGCCAATAGATAGACGTGAACTACTATGCGGACATAGCGGAAGCTTATGATGGATGATGGTGATCAACCTGTAAACCAAAAAAAAACCTGAAGTGAAGCTTAACTCCTCTAAACCAGGATTGTGTCCGAAATCTTGATAAATCAGTATCGGTTTACGACTTTTAGCGGAGATTGTGGATGATTGTGCACGACTCTCTTTCGCACTGCTAGCATTACACGCAACATCTGGCATTATTTGTGGGTTGTTGGCCAACGCGAATTCGCTTCTTCGGACATTACATTTTGATTTCTCTATGATTCTCATCAACTGCGCACACACAAATCGGTGTGACCATCGTCGAACCAAAGCTTGGTTTGTGCGGCGTGAATTTTCTTACCCTCAAAGATTGATTTATATCAGTGCGATTGTGGAATTGTGCGAAACATGTTACCGCTCTCCTACTATGAAGGTATATGCTGCTGATTTATGCCCGTTTACTGATGTATGGTAAATTAGGTGGTTTTGCGTATGAGCGGCAAAGAAAATCGCTGATTGATGCTAATTGCGTGCGAGGTTATGATTCACGAAAGCGATAATTAACTCAACTATCTAACGAAGGATGGATGAGGGTTTTTTTGGTAGGTTTTTAATGAAGTCGTAGCAGGTTCGTTAACGATTTTTTGGAGAGCATTGTTTTCAAAAGTTTATAACCATTTCATATACAATATTTTACATAGACTTAGGATGCATGACGTTTTCTTATAATATTGAACTGCACCATATTTCAATTTTTTATCATTAAAATTCATACAGGGTGAAGTTATGAACGAAGAATACAAAACAAGTTCCGCTTTCAGTATCATTCGTACATGACTTCGCCGGCTCATATCGATTCTGTATTTTGGAACTTATTTTTCTGCAACTCTATCTCAACTCAAAATTTTATTTCCTTTTCACTCGATTATGAGTTGAGATAGTGTTGCAGGAAACCACCAATAATAACTACCGTGAGGCGCCCTAATTCTGCGCACTTCGTATCAAAATGTTGATGCCGTTTAGTTAAAAAGGAAACATAAGCAGAAAGTTTACAGTTAATATATAGGAAATCACTTCCAAACATCATTTTTGGAAATATGCTTTTAATTGATATTTTTTAACATTTTAATACGAAGTGCGAATCAAGAGCCGCGCAGATTTAGCGCGCTTTACGGTATATATTTTGATAAATCAGTTATATTTGGGCTTATTGTAAACGCCTTTTTCCCGATTACCTATTTTTCAAAGTTAAATTTTCGATTCTTCGATCTCTTAACTCGATATATCGGCGAGCTTTGCTGTTTTTCACAACTTCGCCAACAGGTGCTACGAGCCGCCAGTTTTCGCACCTTCGCCTGACCTTGAGTCCCATCAAGCGAAACGCGAACAACGGTCAGCAGCGCATTTGCTGAGCGTTTGTTTGGATTAAGCACATCTCTAACGAATTTCCTTTTTTCCCTCCTTTCACGCCACCACCAGGCCGATCAACTTACAGAGGAACAGATTGCCGAATTCAAAGAAGCGTTCTCGCTTTTCGACAAAGACGGTGACGGCACAATCACAACCAAGGAACTGGGAACCGTGATGCGATCATTAGGCCAGAACCCCACAGAAGCCGAGCTGCAGGACATGATAAACGAAGTCGACGCGGACGGTAAGTGCTATTTTCTTGTTCCATACTCCCGGGTAGTCATTCTATACCTGCGTTGCGCTTACCGGGCGGCGGCAATGGCGGGCCACTATCTCGCGTCATCCCCGCAAAAACCGCAGCCGTTTGTTGTTTATTCGGTCGCAAACATGCGTTTCTTGCCTTGAAGGAACAGGCGGCGCGTTCCTGGCGGCTGCCTATTTCTCGGAAGGAAATTAAATCGATCCAATTTGCAAACGGCAACGAAGCGCGCAAGATCAGTTGCGCAAACTCTTGTACATATGTAATGTAGTAGTACTTACGTACGTCAGTGCTCTCGAGGGGTTGTTGTTTATATGTACCATGGCGATTATCAGTTCCAGTGCGGTACCGTGTCGTGTGTTGTGCATCACTTTTACATTTGGAACTAATCCATGGGAGAAGGGAGGGAATAGTGGACGGGTGAGCGGAAAGAAATTTTCGGAACCGTACTGCTGTACTGGTTGTAGTTTAGTTAGAAAATAACCAGCTACAGGATGATGAAGCTTCGATTTTCACTAAACGGTGGCGGCATTGATTTATTGACGCCATTTACTTATTAAATTTGATTTATGTCCAAAACGTTTTGCGATGGTGTTGATGGAGTAAAAATGAGCACGTAGCGTCTTCGGAAAAAAGCTTCTGGACATTTCAATTTACTATGCTTACCCTCTCTCTTTGTCGTTTCCAAAAATTATTGATCACGAACCATTGCTGCTTAACAGTGGCCCGGACATGCAGTTTCATTTACTAGTCGTTTCGAGTGTTTGATCAATTTTTAGAAGCCCCAACAATCGCTTAGCATCCATCAACGAAGTGTTTTCACACACGACTGATGGAATGTTTTTTCCAGAACTCGGTCGGAAAAAAGCAAACAAAAATGTCGCATCAAGCGGTATATTAATGCTCAACAATAACATTTTTTACGTGTGTACATTTTATTCAGCGTCACACGGTAGAGTTTTTTTGCCATTGGAGAATTTCATTTTCATCCATCCGTGGGTCACATTGGGACAAAGCACTCGGTCCCTTTTTTTGTCCACGTGGGTAGGATGGGGCACTCTGAATTTTTGTCATTGGATGGGTGATATTTGGGTCACAGTGAAACCCATTTTGAACCACTCTAACGAGTGAAGGCGTGGGCAGAGAAATCAAAAAGCAGTAAAGGAAGTTTTTAGGGGGTGCGAAAAGCACTGTGAATATTTAAAAAATAAAGGCTAACCAACGATGAAAGTTGTATGATTGCTTCGCTTCGCTGATATCTAATGGAAAGTAACAGCAATTTCCCCGACGTTCTTACAGTGTTAGCAGAGAAAAAAATATATGAAAAGGCTGTTGTTCTTATCCGGACAATACAATGTTTGCGCGTGGTCGTAACTTTTCCTCGCCATTTTTGGCGAAATGTGTTCTGTGCCAGGCCAGGATCAAACGAAAATCTCTGAATCTGTTTGCCCATTTGTTGCGGCGCAACCCGGTCGTTTATAATAATGGCGGGAGAAACAAGGAAACCATTTTTTTTTTCATCATTTACCTTTGTTTCCGAGTTTGCTCCATTTTTCTATGCCGTCGTCCTTCGGCCTGTTTGGTGGCAATGATCGCACCCCCTCCCCCCAGTAATAAGGGTGTTTCGAGGGCAATCCTGTAGTGATGTAACGACTAGCATTAGGGTTCTGGTCGTTATTGAGGTCGCGTTGTTTCGCAACCATATTTTAGTTGTTATTAGCTATTTCATACACGAGCAATGTCGTGGATTTGCGAGAATGTTGTCCATAGTATGGATTACTTGTCGAAATAAAAAAATCAATAACTTCGCTAGGTGACATTTGTTATTTCACAAGACTTTGCATGTTGAAAAGTTACTACTATTGTAAAGTTAATGATTTTCGAAATGTTAATTCAAGTTAAAATCACAAATCGGAAATAATACAACACAAACGTTGATTAAAACATAGAGCAAAAATGAAATTCATCCCCTGGCGGGAGACGTCATCTTTAATATTCAACATCTCTGTGGTTAACTGCGGGTAAAACCCAAATCGGAATAATCAGCAATTCAAAACCTGCGGTTGCTGCTGGACCTTCGTCCATGCTACCCACCCAGCTTGTGTCCTTTCATTCCGTTCATTAGCGGAGGATCTGGGTCATTCGTCGTAATCTGGCAATTATTCTCTGTCCCCTCTTCAAATACCACCCTCCCTCCCGGTATTATTTTATTATGCACCACCGGGATCCCAATCAGATTTCGTGGAAGCAATAAAACCTTCCCTTTTCTAGTCTGTGCTGTTAAAGTAGTGTAGGTTTTTTTTTTTCAAAAGGAGGCAGAATAGACCAGCCAAGTTTCCCATCGATTCCGAGCACTGCCGTCGTACGAGAATGAAGTATATGGAAAATAATTTATTCTCTTGATAAATTATGCATACTTACTCCCACTATCCGCTCGGCAATTCTGTTTGTTCTCCACTTTGAGATTGTTGCTCTTTATTATTTTTTTTTTCTATGAAACTATTCACATCCGGCGGATTGAGTTCAACTTTGTTGGCTTATGGCCTCAGAGCTAAAAACGATTCGATTTCCGAGAATCATTTCCTCGACGAACAAACGTCGTAGTTGCTGAAATATGCCCTTGTTGCTAATTTCCTATTGTTGTGACTATAGCATAGATCGGGTAGTTCCTAAAGAGTGACAGATCTAGAAAGAACAAAAAAAAACGCTTCAACGTAGTATTATTCAGACTTTGCTTGTCGTTCAAATCGCCACCCTCAGTCACTTCTCAGCACGGCGAGCCCAACGGAAAGCCACATTCAAGGTGAATCGGCATTTCCTTCTCTTGTTCACATTAAGCCTCGCATAGAGAAGTTGAAGGTCAAACAATCACTTCGGCTTACCCAGCCACCACCGGAGGAAATAAAAGTATGCTTTTGCCTCGAGAAATCCCTCAGCCTGCAAGTTATGGCCAACGGAGAGAAATGGCCGCGCAGAATAATAAAAGAACGTATCGAATAAAATACCGATCAATTCCGACGGGGTCTCGAAGAATAATGACAACTAGAAACCGAGGACGATGGCTTTTTTCTGATAGAATATTGGATTGTCCTTGAAAAAATAACCCCTCCGGGTTGTTGGAGTGCAATCAGGGTGAAAGAATAAGATTCGAAAAAAATCGATGCCCATTCGGGGTGCACTCCCTTCGAGAGCGTGTTAGGTTCGAAAAAAAGCAACGAATAGAACAACAAACACCGCCAGCAGTGGCTAAAAATAGCCTATCGGTGCCATTCAAATTGTTTGGCTATCAATTTGTGTAACGGGGTTCGCTTTTCCCATGTAAATTTATTCTGCAATAATCTTTGAAACACGAAACTGTAGCGCCATAGAGCGAGAGGGTTTGAGTCCCTGAAAATGACACCTCGTTTAGAAACGTTTTTCTGAAAGACTATATGTCCTGCCGGAGAAACATTAACTAACAAGTGATAATGTCTGAAATTAAAAGCTTCCATCAGTTTTTTAGCTAGCCCCCATAATGGAGGCAAACCTTGTCCTACAGCAACAAAAAAATCCCACCCGCAAAAGGGCAAATGCGGCCTTGGTTTGCTTGCTGCTGCGGGTGCGCCGCGTGTTGTTGAATCCACAGGCTGCTCGGCTGTCAACTCCGGCGGACTACTGATGTGTTCAAAGCCTTCCGAGGAGGAGCCATTAGTTGTGATAAATCACCTGTCGCTCGCCGCCGCCGCACCGGTTGCTCGTTCAACAGAGTGCCTGCTGCCCTGGTTCGATTTGTGTTCTGCACTGGCAGGAGCATGGTTAAACTTTGTACTGTCGGTTGACCTCCGGTCATTTATTTTTACGAGGGGATGTGCCTACACTGAAATAATCTCACCTATTCATATTATATGGGAGTGTTATAAATTTGCACTATTAGAACTTCCAATCAAAACGATGTGATCGGAGAAGTGGCATGCATTCTTCATAGGATCGTCTGATAGACTACAATTACTACCAAGCTTTTAAAATAGATAAGAAAATCCTTTAAAAACTAAGGAACAAATAATTCATTAAACTCATTGGAAATGCCATAATTTATATCTTGGCATATAATAACAATTTCATAAGAAAATCTCATGCATTTCGTGTTATTATCCTATAGAAATAACTTCACTAAAGGGACTGTTTCTTTCATATGATATGTACATGAAAACAAATCGAAGTGTTTTTTTTATAAAGGATACAAGAATTTACTATAAAAAATAATATTTATTCCAAGAAATTGGTACTTGATTGTTGACTGTTAAACGGCAATCCTATAAATTAAAGCAAAAATGAATTACGTCGGTCAGTGACAGTCACAACTTTCGGGAGATTTCCCTACCGACTTACTGACAAATGATTAATAAAAAAGAAATTACCGGTTCAACGTTGGCCACTTGATCCGAGTTCCAATGGTCTATTCGTTGTTTGCCCTACGATTATATAAGTGCCAATTTCTTCGGTGTGATCTATAGTTGTGAATATCTATGTAAGTTTAAACTCAAATGAGGTAAAGACAAATAACTTACCCATTGGAGATGAGAAAATATCCTTCCAATCGCTCAATAAGACACCGTCTTTTAGTGGTGTAGCCATTTTGAATAACAATCTGGATTATTCGATACCAAATCCAAACGTCAAAACAAAACTTCACAAGTTAAACTGACAAAAAGTCACGGCGACATGTGTTTTTTAATGGATTTATCAATAAGATTTATATGTTGGTTTCGATACATGACGGTTTTATATACCTACTTTATGAAATGTATTCCGCAATGTTGCCTGTAAATTTAAATTTTTACGGCACATGTTAGACGTAAATGAATTTCAAATAAAATGGATGTGAAAATCCGATAATTATTATTCCATTGTTGCGATTTGTTATAATTATTGTATCACATTTAATTTACAAATGGATTTCCAATGGAATCATATAAAATTAAGAGATCCTTTGGTACGTTAAATTCATTGTACACATTTAATAGAGAATATATGTCGACTTGTTTCAGTGTAGTTGGCACCGCATCGTTAGGCTGGAGGAAGAAAAAAACCATATCCTTAGTGTTGCGGGTTTGTTTTTGGGCAGATGACAGAGACATATTAAGGGGCGACGGCTTCTTTGCGCTTTGAATAACAATGATGACCGAGCGAAAATCTGGGAGGGGTGGGAGCTTTGTCTTTACTTTTTCATGTTTCGATCGCAATTTGTGAAAAAAGTTTTCCTCGTTGTGTGCACCAACGTCATAGAGGTTCTAGGGGGAAAAATGAAAACAATGGGTGGCATTTCAGAAACTCATTTTAGCAGCAACAGGTGATAAGTGGGAATATATATTTAAGAGCACGGATGCGTTAAAGTGCTAGCCCGTAAATATATGCAAATCTTAAGGCTCATTTTATTACTTTTTCAACTTTCATTGAAGCTTAAAATTGTCGCCATATTTTTGGTACTTTTACTCGTTCATAATCTTCATTCTGCGAGGCATTTAAAACAACCTACAGCACGATTTAGACTTTGATCTTTTTACACCGCTGTTAGTGACGGTTTGAATGGCCCGCAAAATATTTCCTTGCAGTTGAATATTGATTGATATCGCCGCGGGTAACAAAGTTGCAAGCAAAGGAAGTAAAATCTTATACATGTAATTAGGCGGTAGAAAAAAATCAAACTAAGGTAAAACATCATAAGATGGTAGAACATCAATCACCATCATGTGGTGTGTGACTGCGTGACGCTTGGAAAAAAAAACGAGGGATGTAGGAAGACTAATACATTTTGCCTGCTAAATCTGGTTCCGTTCTCCGGCACACGCACGTGGCGATGTTCGTGTTATCACAGAATTTATTCATTCCAGTCATGAAAATGTCGACAAAGCGATCTGTTATTTCTTCCTTTTTCCAGAGGCTTTTGTTCTGAGTCTTGAAGGTTACAATATTTCTGCTAATTAACGCCTTTATAAGCAAAGCAACGAATGGATCACTACTGACATATACAACTCCTAACGGATTGTGGATTCGCTTTCGATGGAGCAACTGTACTCCTTACCCCTACCAGAATTTACTTAGAATAGAGTTTAATAAAGGATTAAGTCGAGCTGCCGTATTGATTATCCGCAACTTGGAATTCAATCTAAACGTTTTCTTTTCGGCAACCTCAACCAATTCAGGTCATTACCTCCCCCGACTTGCAGTTTAGTTACGCGCAGTTATTCGAAATTTCCCATCTTCCCCTAGAGCACTTCCACGCCCGCTCAAACCACCCTCAAATGTTATGTGATTCAATGAAATTTCTTCCGATATTCATTGTGTAATTCACTAACATCCTCGGGCTTTATTTGCCATAGCAAAGACTCGGCTGGGGAGAAGAATGGTACATAAGTCGGAGCCGCAGGTGTGGCGAAACGACGGTGCTTTTCTTGTGCCAATCTATAAAAAATATCCTTCCAGTTTGTGCTCCCGCTGTGCACACAGGTGTAACGCATGCCCAAACAAGGCGGCCTTGTCTGCCGAAAGGCGCATAACTTCGCAGCAGGGCTACAATCAGGATCGGCTGCTCAGAACTTTGGTGAAAAATTGGATGGAACCAAGAAAATTCTGGTCGATTACACAACTTGATACGTACGTACGTTCGTTTCCATAAAAAGCTCGTTAATAGCAGGAAGTTCGGTTCGGAGTTTCCCTCTCACCGAAAATTGGAGGTCTCTCCACACTAGACGGTGGCTTTTTCGGTTGTTCCTGTTGTCGTACATATTCATAGTCCCATCGACCGTTGTTGCCAAGCTGTGTAGCAACGTGTGAGCGCGAAGCAACAGCTCGGCTACACAAACGTACAACAACACAACCACAAAAGCCACGACAAGCTCTTGCCGGGGTATGGTGAAGCGCCCTTTTACACCTGCCTTCGGGTAGAGGGTTCTGAGAGGTCAGAACTGGGTAGTGAAAAGATTCTTTATAAAAACTTTTTTCCTTGCTTTCCGCGCCGTGTCGTGGGTGTGTTTAGATACTTCTGGCACACCACTACTGTAGCATGAAAATGCGAAATCCTACTAATACGAGAATGGAAAAGGTTCGCTCACAAATATAAACGGACGTGAACTGCAAGGATATCGGGAGCAACTCTCAGTCGTAGGCTGGTGATACAATCAATGGGGGGAGTGTTTATGCAAGGTGTGCCCAACATCTGCGAAGGAGGAAAGGAAAAAGGCATTCACAAAGAAAATGTTGTGAATTAGCTCTCTCCGTGTATATGCCGCGGATATTGCTTGAGGATGCAACAGCGTTTGCTTGCTGGGAAAAAAGAAATCCATTTTTGATAAACCTTTGAGTCTTTCGTACGGGTCATTATTTTCTTATATAATATTAGGGAAACTCCCTTAAGCCCGTAAGAATGATTTCGTCAAAAATTTTAGATAGCAAATTCTAACTGCAAAATCATATCTATAGTCTGATTCCATTCAGCAGAAATTGTTGATTCTGTTCCAGTCGGCCTCATTTTTTCGGTCGATGTGCATTTTATTGCACCAATACGACGACGGGTTGGAATGGAAGGCTTTGCTATGTGCAACTCTGAGCAACACTCGAATTCGTTCGGCTCTCCTCCACCATTGGTTCTCATTTGCTCTTCCAATCCTCGGGTTATATGGAACGATGACAGGAAACCCAGATGCGGCTGAAATGCAATGCAAATCGGGAACGTCATTTTTATATAAACTGAACTTTTCCATTATCTCAAACCAAAACAGTGATGATATTGCTGGTGTGGAATGGAGGAGGCCTTCGCCCTTTCGCGTCAAAGCTTCTCGCCATCGCTTAGATGGTTGTTTTTTTTTTCTTTCAACCTAATTGAAATGGATTTTTCATTCAAGCATTTTATAGTTATCATGAGAATTATTTTTTGATTTCCCTCAGCATCGTTCTCTCGCAAAAGTTATACTCCGGGAGCACGGAATGCGCAAGTTTTTGCGCACTCGAGTAAAATATCATGAGAATATTGTTCACCACACAGTGGAAGAATGACGCTAATGATGAGGATGATGTTGTTGATTCTGGGCGAGTTTTCACCACGTGCAGTGGAGGCTTGCGTGCACGTATGCGTGAATGTAAATCGTTCTTGTACACAAAGTCACCTTACTTCACTTCAGTTGATCCTAAAAGCAATTATCTAGCGGAAAACCCAAACCAAAGAGAGACGCTGTGACAACGTTATGGAAATCGATTTAACACAGGGAGGAGAGCGGGGAGGAACCTACAGTTGTTTGACTAAGACAAACAAATCATCTCCTGTTTGAGGTGGAGGCCGCCTTGTCAAGTTGAATGCCTCTCGCTTTTGCCAGGGCGGATAATTCGCTTACTCAGACACGGTCGCATTCAAAACGAGGAACAATGTCTTTTCCGGGACGGAACTGGAGAATTTGCGATTCTCGTCGTATGTTCAGAGATGATGAACGGTGATTGAAGCTGTGATTGGGCTGTTCAGGGATTTCTTACTCGGATCATGTTTGGGTGGTGTAAAGGGGAAAATATAAACCGAGATAATGGGGTAGTAATCCCTGTAGCTTTGATAAATCGCTTTCCGGTTAGCTCGATATCGGTGAGAAGGGTTGATGGGAAAATGTCAATTCCAATGGTGACAGGGTTTGTTTTTTGTTGTCGCGTAATAACGGAGAAATTTATGCGATGGATACAAATAAATTGTTGTTTTATGTAAGAAAAAAACTATAATCTATAAATAATGGTTCACTATAACTTCCAGTTGGTTTTGAGGTACTATGCTGGTCTAACAAACCTGTAATTGACTGCAAAGTATGTACTGCTTGGTTCATAATTCCAGCAGTTTATTACAAATATTTATTATATATCTATTACTTATTTGCGTCTATGGCAGCAGTCCTCATAGTGGTTCAATACCGAATGAGTAATAGATGCCCAGATTTGTCGTTCTTGGACAGCCGTTCTCTAATCTCGGAAACCAGCAGCCCGTGCGTCTTTTCGATAGCGCGCAACTACCAAGTGCAAAGCCTACTTCGGAGTTTGAGGCCTCTTTCAGGCTCTTTTCTGAATATAGTTCTGGCGACTTGTACGTCAGGCATTCTGGTTACATGCCCAGCCAACTGCAACCTGCCGCGTTTTATCGCCTTTATTATGTCAGTGTTTGTTTGTACACTTGGTACAGCTCGTGATTCATTCGCCTGCGCCACACTTCATCTTCTAACTTGTCGCCAAAAAACGACTGCTGATGCTGACCCTACGCTTAAAACATCGAATACTTGTCGATCAACTTCCTTTAGCGTCCATAATTCTTAACCGTAAAGGACAAACAGGAGGATCAGCGTTCAATAAAGTGCTAGTTTTTTTACGAGTCTATAGATTTCTGGACTTCAGCGGGCTACGTATTCTGTAGAAAATCCTATTCGCTGTTGCCATTCATCGTTTTATTTCACAGTTCACGTCGTTATGACATGTCACGTGGGTGCCAAGATATATGATTTTCTCAAAAACTTCGAAGACGTCCCCATCTAGCTCCACCTCAGTACAAGCTCTATGGTTTATCCCGATTAAATCGATGTCCGCAAAGACAATGCTGTACAATGATGAGACCGTTTCTTTTTACGTTTGCTCTTCGTACCGCTTCTTCCAAGGCAATGTTGTACAGAAGGTTTGAAAGCGTGTCCCCTTGCTCCAGTCTATTCAACGTCACAAAAGTTACTGATGTCTCACCCACTAGTTGTACGCATGATCTCTCCAGCGTCATTCGAATCAGCTTAATCAGTTTCGTCGAAAAAAGGTTCTCTAGCATCATCTGCCCATTACACTTGACTGAGTCGTACGCCGTCTTGTAATCCAGAAACAGACGGTGACTCTGCAGGATGTATTCCCGGAACTTATCTAGGATCAGTCGCAGGGCAAAGCTTTGATCCGTCGTGGAACGTCCCTCTTGCACCATAAAAGTGATGAAAAACAGCTATCATATCCAATCTGAGGCGCGAAATTTTGATGATTCCTCATAATTAATTTCCATCCAGAGTTTTATTTTCAGTGAAATTAGATCAAATTTCGATTACATATTATTTTTAAACAGCTTCGCAGCTAAATACAGACGATAAATTAAAAAAAAAACGAATCCTTGCACTTTCTTCTCAATAAAACTATGACTTTCCATCGATTTTAATTTATGTTTATTCCTCGTGAATCGTTCATAAATATACATAAGGTTCAATTTTTTTATGCTTGCGGTTTTTTATGCTAATTTTAGCAGACCCGACAAACTTCATCCCGGTTTTTGAGCATCAATCTGATTCCGGAAATACTCATATTGGGTGGTGTTCAGTCATTTTTAGCTGATTTCCAAAAATCGAAATGGTCTTTGAATTCAAAATGGTATCCAGGGTCAGTTGTTGGCTTCTTCATCCCGATGACAGAAATATCTATATTGAGTAGTATTCGATTATTTTTGGCTGTTTTCCAGAAACCGGAACTCGCCATCTTACAGTTCAAAATGGTGTCTGTGGTCGATTTTTTGGTTCTGTGCATCATTCTGGTTCCAGAGATACTCATATTGGCCATCTTTGGGTTCAATAAAGTGTCTGAGTTCGATTTGCGGCTGGGTGGTATGTGGTCACTTTCAACTGTTCTCCAGAAACCGAAAGTCGGCATCTTAGATTTCAAAATGGCATTTGAAGACAATTTCTGGCCTCTGACGTTATTCTGGTTCCGGAAGCACTTATATTGGATGGTATTCGGTCATGTTCGGCTGTTTTCCAGAAACCGGAAGTTGCCATTTTGAGATTCAGAATGGCGTCCGGAGTCGATTTTTTGCTGCTGTGCATCATCTTGATCATTTTAGGCTGTTTTCCGGAAAAGTTGGTTCGAATGTCTGTTTCAATTGTCTGGGAGACCTCCCCGTTTCCAGAGTATGAAGGAATGGTAAATCATCACAGAAACATTTCTTACCCCCAAAAACCTCCTCATGTCAAATTTGATTCTATTTGTTTGATTAATTCGCGAGTTATGCAGAAATTTGAATTTGATTTGCCTTCCCTTCCAGAAGAGGGAGGGGTGTCGAACCATCATGAAAAAATTTCTTGCGATCAAAACCCATCACATGCCAAATTTGGTTCTGTTTACTTGATTAGTTCTCAAGTTGTGCAGAAATTTGTGTTTTATTAGTATGTGACCCCTCAATTACGGAAGAAGGAGGAGTATCAAACCACCATGGACATATTTGGTTCTATTTGCTTGAATGGTTTTCGAGTTGTGCTGAAATTTGTGATTCATTTGTATGGGACCCCCCCCCTTCCTGAAGAAGGAAGGTTCTCGAACTAGCTTACAAAATTTCACGTCGATCGATTCAGTAGTTTTCATGTCGATGTGGATCAGACAGACAGATTTGCATTTTTATATGTTTAGATTGAGATGAATTTAAAAATCAAAGAATCTAATACACATATGATATAAGCTGAACTAATCATACACACTTATGTGTGGTTCCAACAACAAATTTAACTCGGTTGTATAAGTGAAAATATGATAAC
Source organism: Wyeomyia smithii (assembly GCF_029784165.1). Classification (NCBI taxonomy): domain Eukaryota; kingdom Metazoa; phylum Arthropoda; class Insecta; order Diptera; family Culicidae; genus Wyeomyia; species Wyeomyia smithii. The sequence continues at coordinate 237,557,023 of NC_073695.1, read as the reverse complement.
TTGTACAGGTCGGACTCGATTATCCGGAGACTCGATTATCCGGAAACTCGATTATCCGGAATTCGATTATCCGGAATTTTAGACTCGATTATCCGGAATTTTCTTTTTTTGGTGTCCATTTTCAATTTTTATTCCGGAATTTTGCCTTTACCATCCCTTCTGGCATATTTGTTACCATTTAAGTGACTTTCGGCGTGTTTGGGACAAGTTCGAATTGAGTGGAAAATAATCAATGTCCAATTTATTTTTTTGCTTCTTAAGATTTTACCCCCTCAGAAGTAACTTCTGGTTACGCCACTACATCATACAAGTAAAATAAAGAAAAGAAATATTTATTTTATGTTCGTTAATCGCAAAATTTCAGTATTTTTTGTGTGGTTCGATTATTCGGAAAACTAGATTATCCGGAATGAAAATTTTTTTGATGTTCTGGATAATCGAGTCCGACCTGTATTTCCCTCCAGTAAATCCCACAAATGTGTGAGTGGATTCAACAGCCTTTCTATGGTATGTCGGTATAAATCAGATCTACATCGTGTTGTATAATACTTTGCATTTCACTGAAATATACCACTTTTTTGGGCGTGGCCCCAACAGCATACCGTTGTCTGTTTTAAATCGTTTTCAAATAAAAAAAATTGAGTAATTCGCGCTCTAGTGAAATAACTCACACACTCGCGCGTGGCCCCTACAGCATTATCAATGCCTGTTAGTTTGAGCCAGTACCAAATCTAAATAAGCTTAGTGTGCATCTCTAATCAGCCGACTGAACGAAGAATAAACCGAAAAAAGCTCTATAGAGTCGGGTGAAAATTATATGTATAATCGAAGTGAAGCCAAAATTTCTTGAATAAGTTTCCTCGAGTACTTAACCAAGAATGACTAATCTTCTGGCCCGGAAAAGATGGCTGACAAGTCACGGGCTGGATGGCACAATCTCACCCCGGCTGACGGTATATTTAACTCATTTCTTACAGTCTTTGTTTTTATTTATCTTCCGTTTGGAAGCTAACTTGACCATGATAATCTCCCTGGAAGCAGCAGTCAAGTGGCACGAATTTTGCCTAGAGCAAGTGGTTGTCGCCAAGAATACTTACAACTATTGAGTATGCATTCGACGAAGACATTGCCGACTTCCTACCGCCGTAGCGAGGAGCGCCTTTATACTTTTTGTAAAGAAGATTTTGATTCTATTGCATGCCAATGCCACCGTGGAGCGAGATTTCTCCGTGAACTAGAAGTGCGTAGTCATAAATCTAGAAGAGAAAAGACTTGTAGCACAGCGATTGGTGCACGATGCAGTAAAGGATGCCGGTGGAGGAGACGAAATTGATATCACCAAGTCGTTGATCCATATGTTGAATCGTTGAAGGCAAAGAAGAATGAGCAGTCAAATCAAGATGAAGAAACCCGGAAGGAGAAAGCCACGGCCCTTGCTATCAAAGGGATAGAAGCCAAAGAGGCAAAACTTTTCACGGACACACAGCAAGAGACAGCACTGATGGATGAGCAGATGCGTGAGCTGCTGAAGTTATATGTTTTGTTGTGAAAATCTGATTGGCCTGATTAAAATGAAGTTTGTTTTGCAAGAAATGTGTTCTTTTATATATTGATTCCTATATAGTTGAGGTAAGAACGGTTCCTACAAACTTAATTTGGCCTAGGAGTACCCGGTAATGAGTATTATATGCGTTGTTTATAAAATACTTGTAGACAACATCTCCTCTCGGAAAAGATTACGTCCGTCACATTTTTCGATTTTTTGCGACAATATCTCTTGATTTCAATAAGGCTGAACTCGTTTTCAAGTGATTTTAAGCATATTGAGATGTAAATCGAAAGTCACGCTTTTTTAATCCTTAACTGAATGGAAAACTACAGGATTCAGAAGTACAATTGACCGGGAAAAATATTTGAACAAACCGGGAGTTTAATTTCGGGTTTTGAGTGGCCACACTGTGATTTTAAGAGATACTAACTCATCTAAGCTTTTTTTGAATTTGGGTTTTTTAGATAGACAATTTAGTAGCCACCAAGTTCTTCTAACAGAAAAATGTTCACGTCCAACATTTTTTACGTTTTTTTTGCTTCTGAATGTGTCTCATGGACGGACGGTAATGACGAGATTTAGAGAAAAGTTGCCAAGGGACCCTGCCAACGAGTGCTTTTCGCGCTTTGTGTGTGTGTGTTTGCCGTTCGATCACTGATTCCGCGAAAAGAAATATCAACCAGGAGAAGTAATCAACTCCCCGCGGCGCCGCATCACAGCAACGAGATTTGTTTCTTTTGTTCATCTTCCGGTTCTAGGCTACTGTCAAGAAGCTCTCTTAACAATCAATAACAGAGCCACGTCACGTCCAATAATAACCATTTCGCTTCAACTCGCAGTATATAATGGTTCTTCGGTCGTGGATCAGTTGCTATCCTACCGGTCTGGGCGTTGAGCTTTCTCGCCTCCCTCCCCCCCCCCCCCCTCCTCAAACCATTAGAGCAGCAAATCAATTTGAGCCCGGGTGTAAATGATTTTGAAATCAAAATCAGTCAATTCGGTTCATTAATGGTCCGCCGCCTCCCGCCAAGTCGCTCTTTCCTTTCTAAGCATTCTCGAGCGCGCTAATGCTGCGACAAACGACGGGTTTGACTACCGAAAATTAATTTCACAACAATGAAAAGAGGTAACGCCCCGAAAGTAGTGACTACTAAGGCGACTTCCAACCTAATAATGGAAACTTTCTCACCCACAGCAGATGGATGAAAAACCTTCGCTTGTCACGAGGCAGTTTAGTGTCTGTTTTAGTTTGATCGAACGAGAACTGTTGGGGCGCAGTTGCTGTGTTGATGTTGATTCCCAGCACCACCCGTCAGGAAATTGCTTTTACTCCTTTCTTTTACGACAACATGGCACGGAACCGATGGGCTTAGTTATGTAGTGCCAAGGAAAAGTTACCGTACTTTATTCATTTTTTTTCGTTCTCTCTTTCTCGTTTTGTTTCATTTTACACAACAGCATAGTTGGCGTTGGTAAAGGGCGAAAACTTATCCAATTATCTTCAGTGAGAGTTTGGTGAGGTGATGGGAAGGAAAGTCCTTGGTGCCGTCATGAGTTTGTTATAATTACTGAATTTTTCGTAACGAGCACAGTTTCGAAAAAGCAGATTTCAATTAAATTACTTTCTGTTTGCGTAAGGTTCAGCACTAAATTGAAAGTTTTTCGAAACGCCGCGTTGCCGCTGGGAAAAGTAACTTATTTTTGTACGTACACTCTCGTATCAGTGGGGACGCCCAGTTTGTAAACTCCGCAAACAAAGAAGCCGCATGGTCGCAAAGATCTTTCCAAGCAGAAGTAAAGTGGTGTCTTTCGCTCTTAACATCATTAGAGCTGCTGAATGACACTGCAAAATTGAATTTGAATATAAACTCGATATTTACAGCTTCAGCTATATGTACCCTCAAAGAAGTGGTGGAGCGATGAAAAGCAGAGCCATTTCCCGACGCTTGGCTTTAGGTTTAAGCTGAGCAGTGACTTGTCGCCTTTTGATCGTCCACAAGCATACTCGAAAGTTGCATGTTTCTCAGCACTCGAAAAAACTTATCCGTTTTTACGTTTAATTGAGTTTTTTGAGAATGAATATTTTTCACTCCGTTTGCCTCTTTTCCGCTTTCTCTTAGTGGAAGCAAAAGTACAGCTCTTGCACTTCACACTAGAAATAAAGTGCTACGAAAGTTGGACTAAAAAGAGAAGTTGTAATCAAATTTCATGTTTAATTGTTAGGTGCAACATTTTCGTTTCGGACGAGCACGTTTTAGGCAAAAATCAACACACGTGTTGTTTAATTGTGATTCATATTTTTATTATTTAATTATTTAATTATAGTCAATCGGCGAACGAATACAGTTATCGTAATCACAATAAAACACCCTATCTTATCATCGATTCGATAAAGCAATTAACAAACTCGTTACCAAGTCCGGTCGTTTTCTAAGAACAGCCAATCGTAGCGAAAAACAATGTAGATACTTTTACCGAGTTAAATTTGATTACGTCTGGAACGTTATCGGAATGGGATTCATTGTGAATTCGAATCGTTCGCTAGTTTCAATATTTCAACAAAATATCTAAATTAATCCACCTAGCGGTCAGACCCAGCCTTTCTCATTCAATTTTTTATTTGTAAAAATAGATTTACATGAACGCTTCAATCCAATAAATGTATATTCACTCTTTAGGTTCTAAAATATTGATGTTGTAATCTTTACATATAAAAATGCAGTCCGGTCTGTCTGTCTGTCTGTCTGATCCATATAGGCCCGAAAACTACCGAACCGATCGACGTGAAAATTTGTATGTAGGGGTTTTTGGTGCCTAAAAACGTTCCTATGATAGTTTGAGACCCCTCCCTCTTCTGGAAAGGAGAGGTCCCATACAAATGAAACATAAATTTCTGCACAACTCAATAACAAACCAAGCAAATGAAACCGAACCGAACCACATGCCAATGTGGATGTTTTAAGGGGTAACTAATATGTCCATAATAGTTGGATGAAACACAAATTTGTGCACATCTCGAGAACTAATCAACCAAATGGAACAAAATTTGGCAGGTAAATGTTTTTAGTGGTAACAAATATGTACATAATGGTTTGAAACTCGACTCTCTCTTCTATAAGGGAGGGATCCCATGAAAATGAAACAAAAATTTCGCACAGCTCAAGAACCAATCAAGAAAATACAACCAAATTTGGTATGTGAATGTTTTTAGAGTTAACAAATATGTCCATAATGGTTTGACGCCCCTCCCTTTTCTGGAAGTACATGTTTCTTCACAAGTTTTTGCACATCTCGCGAACTAATCAAATAAATGGAACCATATTGGCAGGTGAATGTTTTTAGTGGTAACAAATATGTTCCTCAGACAACATTTTGGATCGTAAGATGGCAATTTCCGGTTTCTGGAAAAGAGCCGAAAATGGCCGATTTCCACCCAATATAATAATATCCGGATCTAGAATAATACACAGGAGCTAAAATCGACCACAGATAGCATTTTAAATTCTAAGATGGCGACTTCCGGTTTCTGAAAACAGCAGAAAATGACCAAATACCACCCAATATGAGTTTTTCTTTAACCAGTATGCCGTTCAAAATCCAGAAGTTGTCTCCAAATGCCATTATGAAATCCAAAATGGCGACTTCCGGTGTCGGAAAAACAGCGGCAAATGACCAAATACCACCCAATATGGGTATTTCCGGAACCGTAATGATGCACTGGAGCCACAAATCGACATCAGACAACATTTTGAATTGTAAGATGGCAACTTCCGGTTTCTGGAAAACAGCCTGAAATGGACGATTCCCATTAAATATTAGTATTTCTGGAACCAGAAAGGCACAGAAGCTAAAAATTGATCACAGACACAATCTTGAATTTTAAGATGGTGACTTCCGGTGTCTGGCAAATAGCCGGAAATGACCAAATACCATTCAATATGAATGTTTTCGGAACCAGAATTACGCCCACATGACAGAAATTGATTTCACAGGCAATTTTAAAGTCCAAAATGACGACTTTCGGCTTCTGAAAAACAGTCCAAAGTGACCAAATATCACCCAATATGAGTTTTTCTTAAACCAGTATCCTAAATACCATTTTGAAATCCAAGATGGCGACTATCGGTTTGTGAAAAACAGCCTAAAATAAACAAATACTATCCAATATGAGTATCTCTGGAACCAGAATGATGCAAGGAGCTAACAATTGACCTCAGGCACCATTTTGAATTGCTAAATGGCAACTTATAGGCAACAGTCGGAAATGACCGAATAATACTCAATATGGATATTTCCGTAAACGCGATGATGCATAGAAACCAAAGATTGACCCTGGACACTATTTTGAATTTGAAGACGACCACTTTTAGTTTCTGGAAAACAACCAAAAATACCTCCCAATATGGGTATTACCGGTGTCAGATTGATGCCAGAAAGTCTGCTGATAATGACAGAATACCACCCAATATGGATATATTCAGAATTAAGGCGATGTACAGAAGCCAAAAGACGAGGATGTTGTCATTTCGATAAAACCAATAATTTCAAACGATTTGTTATTTGACTTTGATCATATCCTATGGCCGATTCGTCGTGCATTTGCAGACTTCAAACAAACCGCAAGGAATCAATGAACTTGGACGGTCAAATAGTACGACACCACATTTAAATTATGTTGAGGCCACATATATCGATCAAAGCAGGTATAGTTTTAAATAGTCTTTGAATTTCTCTTCTTTCCATAACTTTTGAGCCACATTTCAAATTGTTATGAAGTTTGTTATTTGTAAGTTTGAGAGATGACTCGTTCGTATGACATTAGTTATGTTCAAATACGTCATGTAATCTTTGAGATAATAGACTTTCGTTGTTTTATTAACAATTTAATACATAACGGTTGCTTAAGTTCGATTATAATCAAATGAAATGGGAACGTGTAGGGCAGCCAAACTTTGAAACCACGTGTTCAATCATAATTCATCAGTTAACCCTTAATTAGCCCGCTCATCTGATAATAATAATCAAATAGGTTGTGTAGTTTCTGAGATAATGAAGTTTCGTGATTTTCACAAGTCGGCACATTACAAATGAAGTTACAGTTCGATTACAGTAAAATTCAATAGGGTCTTCTGAGGCAGCTAGACCATTCATTTGACACTAATTTTGTGGAAATCGGGTCAGCCATCTCTGAGAAAAGTGAGTGAGTCCAAGTAGTCTTCGGAATATGTTCCTTTGCATAGCTGGATTTCACATTTTTAAACATAACAGACAAAGTGCAGTCCGACTGCAAAACAAATCAATAGGGTCTTATGGGGCAATTAGATCTTCCATTTGACACTGATTTTATGAAAATCGGTACAGCCATCTCTGAGAAACATGAGTGAGATTAAACAGTCTTCAGAACACGTTTATTTTCATAACTTTTGAACCACGAGTTCAATCTTTATGAAATTCAGAACTCAAGGTTTTTCTAGGTAGCCCGTTCTTTTGAAACCAATTTTGTTCAAATCGGTTGCGTAGTTTCTGAGATATTGATGTTTCATGATTTTCACATTTTTAAACATAACCTCTAAACTAAAATCCGATTACAATAAAATTTAATAGGGTCTTATGGGGCAACAAGACCTTTCATTTGCAAATTATTTCATAAAAATCGGTCCAGCCATCTCTGAGAAAAGTGAGTGAGAATAAAAATCTGCACATACACACACACACATACAGAAAATGCTCAGCTCGTCGAACTGAGTCGAGTGATATATGCCATTCGGCCCTTTGGAGCACTTTTATACTTTCGGTTTTGCAAGTGATTGCTATACCTTTCTAGGAGAAAGGCAAAACGCACAAAAATAGCAGTTACTCATCTTTCACGTTTCAAACGAAACAACCCGACATTCCATCCGTTGGAAATGTTACGTAACAAGGCACCAACGATAATGAAATTTCGTTCCACCAAACAAGAGTGCGTGTCAACAACAACCTACCCCTCGAATCGCGAATCGGGCTTTGACGAAAGGATCAAAGGCGTAGTTACTTTTGCTTTCCTCACACGTTCGCCAGTAAATCAAGCCTTGGATGAGAGATAGGGTGTCCCAAAAAAAATCGATGTTGAAAAAGTCAAGGTGCTCAGCCCTAAATTGAAAGATAATGTTATTTATAGCATTTTTGTAGAACATTTCGACTTTCTAAAAGGTCGTTTACAGGTTGCCCAAACGTGATTTATGAAAAAATGACTTAAGCTACAAACCCACTTTTTTGCACTTTTTTCAATTCTGTTCGATTCCTACATTTTTTCGTACATTTTTTATTTTTGTGGGGTTGTTTCTGAATATTTTGCTTGGTCTGGTTCAGCATTGTAATTAGTTTTTTGACTCTCAGAGCCCATTAACATCACAAAAAAAATATTTTTCTAATAATTTTTATATAAAACCCTTCAAAACACAAATAAAAAAAACTTTGAACAAGAACTGAAATTCTCATTGCAAAGCGGGATTTACCACGAAAATTTACATGAAAAAAGATACTTGATATCTTATCGAGGAGCTGAAATATAGGCATTTTTTCTATGTGATGGAAAATTATACATTTTAACAAATATGTTAAATAACTGTTTTATTTTGGGAGATAAAAAATAACAATGTTCAGAAAACAAATGCATTTTTGAATGGTTGATAACTTAGTAGAAGGTTTCAAAATTTGGAAAAATCTGCGAAAAAAGTTAGAACGATAATTATGATTTTTCGTGCCTTCTTATAGAAAACTCAATGTTGCTCGTAATATGTAAGAGATAGAAACATGATGTCTTCGGCAAAGTTTCTTGTTTTAAGATAACCTAAAACTTTGTCGAAGACACCTTGCGTCTATCTCATTCTGATTAAAAAGTGATTTTTTATCTCACTTAATGGTGGATTGATCACCCTTCTTTCGACATGAAAAGATGCATTTTTGAATATCCCGAAACTTTTCCGAACATACCTCATGGCTATAATCAACTTTTCAATCACTATTTATGAAATTATACGCACAAACGGCAAAATAAAACATTGTGCAATGGAGATATTGAGTTTTAGTGGCATTTTTGACAAAATGCATAGTTTTCCATCACATGTAAAAACGCCGATATCTCAGCTCCCCGATAAGATATCGAGGATCTTTTTTCGTGTAAATTTTCGTCTTGAATTCTGCTTTGCAGTAAAAATTTCAGTTCTTGATCAAAAAAGCTTTTTATATGTGTTTTGAAGGGTTTTATCTAAAAATTATAAGAAAAATTCACTTTTTTGTGATGTTCAGTGGGCTCTGAGAGTCAAATAATTAAATGCGATGCTGAACCAAATCATGCAAAATATTCAAAAACAACCCCACAAAAATAAAAAAATATATGGAAAAATTTCGGAATCGAACAGATTTGAAAAAAGTGCAAAAGAGTGGTTTTGTAGCTTGAAAAAGTCATTTTTTCATAAATCACGTTTGGGCAACCTGAAAACGACCTTTTAGAAAGTCGAAATGTTCTACAAAAATGCTATAAATAATATTATCTTTCAATTGAGGGCTGAGCACCTTGACTTTTTCAACATCGATTTTTTTTGAAACACCCTAATGAGAGAGTTTTCCCATGTATTTTGGCGCTCGGCCCAAATTTACTGCTTTGATGAGTGGAAATCCTTGTTTTTCACTCTTTCGTGTTGAGCGAAGAGGATTTTCCATCTTTTTGTTGAATAGAACAATTTGGAGCCAATAATACTTACTAATTTCGTTCAGCTCTCACATCTAAAATTCCAAACGTGAAGTAGCAGTTAGCGGTTGTTTGAGAGACTTGTTAAGGTACTCAATCAAAAAATCGTCATAATTGGAAGCTATTTTTCAACCAAAAACTGACCGGTTTTTGCGTCTTTCTTTGGTATGTGGCAGAAAAGCGGAGCTTAATTCTACCTTCATTCATTGAGCTCTCGTGGTTTGGCTTTTTTGATAACATTTAGGGAAAAGTTTTATTGATGATGCCTCATTGTCTATGATTGCCCCCGGCTGCGTACACAGACAACTCAAAGAGTAACTTTCTACTGTTTGTGGTGGGGTAATGTCGGAAAACCACTGCACCTCTCAAACTTAGAGCACGATCCCCGTTTCACGCCAATGGAACTAATTTCCGATGAAGGAGTAAGCTTGCTTGTCGGTTAATAAACTTTCACAGGCTAGCCACAGAGATCCAAAGGCACCGAACTGTGTGGTAGCGTGGCTACTCCGGTATTTGCTATAGTCATTGAGCATCCTTTTGAAACTGGTAATTTGCCATCGAACTACTACCAGAGCCGAAGCTAATCTTGCCTGATTAAAGTCCACCAAATCTAATTTTCCAACAATCGAAAATCCGATTTGATGCTCGCCCCCACAGTTACAGGACAATATTGTAAGGTTAATGGGGTTAGCATTAGTTTGGTGAAGTGGGGAGAGAGTGTGGAATAAATTGGGAACAACTCCTCCCTCCTATCGTCGGATGTTTTACCGATAAATATTGTTTGACGTTCGAAGATTGGGAGTTTCTGCGAAACCTCCGAGCACGGTTGGCTGATTAGATTTCGTCAGTCAATTAGGAAATTTCTTAAGAATTTCATATCCCTGACAATCGCAATCACGGGGATTGGATTGTGTGCGACGCGACGCGCCCTGGGTTACCAAAAATAGACACGCGATTGGTAGAAATTGTGTGCGTATCGTTTTGATGGACGATTCTGGGGTGGAATGAAAAGTGAAGATTGATTCCAGTTGAAGTATACATGACAGAAAAATGTCATTTTAAACCGAAAACAGCTTCGTTTAGATATTCGATTTTGAAATCATTTCTGGGGTGAAAATTGGTTCTTGTTTTTTTTTTTTTTTTTTGAAGTAAAATACTTCTCTCAGGAAGTTCGGCTACATAGGGATGTGAAATGAAAATCTAAAATTTAAAAAAATTGAGATTGAGAGTCCAATTTCAAATGCTAATAAATCGGTTAGTTTTCGATGGATTTCCTTCGTTTTTGCAGCAATCGATTAGAAAATCTTCTAAGATTCCTACCAAATGCATGAAATTGCAATTTTATTATTCTTAAGCCTTGTCAAAACACAAAATTCGACCTCTGATTGGTCTCTGATTGGATTGCTTTCCCAAGCACGGTCGGCAGAATTATGGACCTAGTAAATTGGAAATTCATCATTTGGCCTATATAAGAGCTTCATTAGATAATAAACAGACATTTCATCGGATATTAAATTGAACAACTGAAATTTGAAGAACACAAATGAGTATTTGTAGAGTTAATATTTTCTCGTTTTGCGCTATAATATAGTGTTTGACTACGGTTATGCAGAACGCAAATAACGGCGCGATGCGATTCGGCAAGACGAAATGTGTTGAAATGTATAGCTTTATTTCGCCTTAAAAAGAGCTATACATTTCACCACGGTAAGGCGAATCGCATCGAGCCGTCATTCGAGTTCTGCATAACCGTAGCCTTTGTTCCGTTCCCGTTTAATGATGTCGTATTAAATGTGCATATTACAATTCGGCAGCACTTCAGCTTCACATTTGCACAAAATTTAAAAATATTCAACGAACTTCATTCAAAATATCAAACAAAAAGAAATTACAATACTGCCAACGAACTGTCAACGTTTATTTACTAGAAAAAATGACTGACACGCAAACAGCCGGGTTATCTTTCTTGTAAAAGTATTCTACTTCAACCTTGCGGTCGTGGCTTTGCATACAACCTTCCTGTGATTTTTTCTTGTAAATCTCAAGACGGTAAAAAAGATTTTATTTTCATATATATTCACTTTATTCTCAAGTAGGGTTTGCACAATTCCCGGGATTTAATTTTCCAGGAAACGGAAATGAAAAATCTCATTTTCTGGGAATCCGGGACCCGGAAATAAAAAAATCTTAGCAAAAATGAGATTTAAAATAAAGTTATCTTCTATCCATTATTCTTCATTATCCATTAACTTGAAAAACGAATTGAATTTCGCGATCATTTTTGGTGCAAATATTTACAGAAGAGGAGGTTTCAGGGTCTTCATGTCGTCAAACAATCGCTTCTGAGCCGGTGACAATTTCCCGTTAACCCCAATTCATTTTATTTTCCTTTTGTAAAACTTTGCTCAAGTCCGTTAAATCACCGCTGGTGTTCAATTTCTAGAATACTTCGATATCACCGATCCCAGCTCATGCTACATTCATTTAGAAACAGGAGTGTCCAATTCTTTCAGTTTGTTGAAGAGAAAACTGAGCGTTAAGCAGGTATTAGACGAAGCGAATACAGTCATACCTCGATATAAGGCAACCTCGATATAACGTAACTTTTACCTCGATATAACGTAACATTTTAAAATGTATCGAAATTGAGAATAAATGATACAGCAACTGTTTTTGGGCTATAAATTGCTTCAAAAAATGTTTGTAGTAAGTTTTGAAACCAATGAAACCAATGCGAGAATTGTCAAAAATGTGCATAAGGAAGGCTTAAAAATATTAATAGGTGATGGGATATAGGTTTTCACGCATCCTTCAGTAACAATTCACAGTCTTGCATCAATTAAAAAAAAATGTTTTCTGCTTGTTGAAATTTTCTTTAAATGGGCTTAAGAAAGGTTTAAACATACTGATTTGTATCAATTGAAAAAAATATTTTTTTTTTTGCTTCTGAAAATATTTCCAAATGGGCCTCAGAAAGGTTTAAAAATACTGATAGGTTATGGAAAATAGGTTTTCGCGCATTTTTGAGTAACCATTAACATTCTTGCATTATTTAAAAAAAATTTTTTTTTGCTTCGATATAACGTAACGAAAATAAAAATAAAGTTGTCTTATATCGAGGTATGACTGTATTTGCTGTTTTTGGTAAGAATTTTATTTGCACAAAATAAAATCCGTACTGAAAATAGCAAATATTTTTTTCGTCTAATTCCCGCCTAAAGACGAGGTAAATATTTGCTACATTTTGGTATGAACTTTTTTGGGTAAAATATTTCTTCGGGCTAATATATATGCTATATTATTACACTATAATAAATATTTGCTTAAAATTCTATTTGCTTAAACGGTAGCAAAGCCTCTTTGTTCGTTTTAATCAAGTATATTTACCATTGCACAATGCGAATTATTTCCTAAAAATAAACTGCATAGCAAATCTAGTTTTTATCTGCAAAACATTATTTAAACCCCTTTTTGGAGTTAGTAAATATCACCCTTTTGGTTGATTAACTGGACTAGATAAACTGGACAGTTCTAAAACATTGTAATGTCAACGCAATTAACATGCAAAGATGATTCTTACGTTGAAATCACGGTCACGAACCAAGTTACACTGACTTTGAGTTTTATTAAATTATTTATTTCAGGTCGCATTGATTTACGGGTTTCATAGACATTTATCAATTTACTGATTCCAAAAATTAAAAAAAAAAGAAAAAAAGTAAAAGGGTGGTATCCAAGACACGACCGCATAGTTGACGTAGGACTTCAATAGTTTTATATTTTCTTTTGAAGCTCTGTTTGATTTGAGCTCGTTTTACATGTACCAAAAAACTACTATGCCTCTAATTACTCGGGTGATAAGATCAAGTATCTAGGCCGTCTGCCTAAATTCATCAAGCGACACCTCAAATGACTTGCAACTAAAACTAGTTTCTTCTATTGTTAACCCGTAAAGACCCGGGACGGAACTTTCTTTTTGAAAATGCTCGTTCTCAGCACTAGAACGGCCGATTTGGGAAAACTTGGAGTTTTATTCAAGGGGAATAGTAGCTCTAAGTTTTGGTAAAGGTGCCACCCCTCTGGACCCCTCCCCGTTTTTGTGAGACGCAAATCTGTCTGTGTTTTTTTCTAATTTTTCAAACAGATTGAGCAAACACTGGGAATTTCGAGCATTTCCAAAAAACAAGTTTCGTTTCTAGCAAAAACATCTGCCACAACTTTCTCGAAGACACTGGCTGTCTATCTCACTGTTATGAAAAAGTGTTTTTTTGTATCACTTCTAGGTGAATTAATCACTAAATCGTCCATACTGAAAGAAACGCAATAAAATACATAGAAGCTTTTCCAGCTATTAATTAAATAATTAAAATAAAACACTGTGCGCGGGTAGCTAACGCAAAAACACAGCAACAGAAAGTGTTCTGAGAAGACAGTGAAAAAAAGGCTGTACTTTTGAAATCCCTGGTTGTCGAAAAAAATTCTTTTTACTCGACTACTTTCTGGAAATTGAAATTTTTTTATGTGGAAGCCTCCCAGAAAGTCGACTTTTTCCAACAAAAATTTTTGAGATAACACCAGATTTCACCGTTTCATACGTTTCTAATACATTAAAAAAAGTTTCTATTTCGACAATTTCATGAGATGCTCCCTGCACAAAAGTATTCTTCCACAAATTATGTACAATAATCAATGCTATACAGAATTTTTTCTACTGTAGAGTCTCGTTTTCAAATTTGATTTGACCAGATTGCGTACACTGATATCTTGATAAAGGGTTAAAATGTTCCTCAAATTAATAGTATGATGATAGCCATATTTTTTTACGTGGGACTACGTCTTTGTTTTCTATACTGGTATGCATTCTGTAAAATTGAGAATGAAACTGGCAAATGTTGCGTCAGATTTCAAACGATAATAACAGCATAACCACATGATGGATAACAATAACCAATTTGTTGTTGGATAGATAAAATGTTGAACAATTTTGTAGTACGCTAGTTAGCATTATTTTTTCAATACAAAGCAGTAAAAATCGATCATTCACGCGAATAATGACCCAATCACATGCGAGCATTCCTAGCTCAGACGTCATGAATAGACACTAACCATTCCCTGTGATATTCTCTGTCTCAATATAAAAAAGACAGTCTCCCCGTGCCAATAGATCAATTCATGTTTGCTTCCATGAACCTAGACTAATTTGATGTCTCGAAGGTGAAGGTTCTTCGAAAAGTTTGAAACAACCCCTTTTTTGAACAATTTTTGAACCTGCTGTTAGAGCGTAATAGAAACTGATGTCTTGAAAGAAATCATGCTGGTAAAAGTAACAGTACCGTAAAGTATATGTAGAGCAGAGCGCCGCTAATTTCTCGCGTCTATCAATGCAGCGGGCGCGACTTTTATTCGCGTGCAATCGAAACTGCAATGCTGCTACTGATGGTGATTGAAAGTTTATCTCATGAATACGATTACCATAAAATCAAATCCAATAGGAATTGAACATTTATGTTATTTATGTCATTTATGTCATTTTTAACTTTGCAAATAGTACAGTGAATGTAATTGTTGGCAAATTAAACAAACTTGTGAAGCAAAAAACAAAATGAAACTTTAACTTCGTTGTAATTGTTAAATTTTTTTTGCACAAGAAAAAAAAACACCACAGGCACAACATCACCGAGTGTAAATGAAGTTCTTTTGAGTGTAATTAAATATAGTTCTGAAAAAATGGAGGGCAGACTGAGAATTAAAATACGTAAATCATTGAACAAACGATTTTTTTTCGTTCTTTTAAACTTAATGCAGTCATATCTCGATATAAGGCAACTTTATTTTTATTTTCGTTACGTTATATCGAAGCAAAAAATTTTTTTTCAATTTATGCATGAATGTTAATGGTTATGGTATTTTCCATAACCTAACAGTATTTTTAAACCTTTTTTATGGCCATTTGGAAATATTTTTTTCAACTGATACGGGAGGTCACTCAAAGATGCGTGAAAACCAATTTCCCATCACCTATCAGTATTTTTTAATCTTTCTTATGCCCATTTAGAGAAAATTTCAACAAGCAAAAAAAAATTGATGCAAGACTGTGAATTATTACTGAAGGATGCGTGAAAACCAATTTACCATTACTTATTAGTATTTTAACACTTCCTTATGTCCATTTCGGACAATTTTCGCATTGGTTTCATTGCTTTCAAAACTTACTACAAACATTTGTTTGAAACAATTTATAGCCCAAACACAGTTGCTGTATCATTTATTTTCAATTTCAATACATTTTAAAGAGTTACGTTATATCGAGTTACGTTATATGGAGGTTGCCTTATATCGAGGTATGACTGTACTCTAATGTTTCCAAAATTTTATTATATTCGATTATTTTCTCCAAACAACACCCCAATTAAAGTGTTCGCTCCGGGTACTTATAACTTTGCTTATAACTTTTTCAATTTTTGGCCGAGTTTGTATCTTGACCCGTCAAAAGATTGGAAAATTTATCTATTTTTAAAATACGGGACTTAAAGAGCTCTTGGTCCTCATATGGTTTCCGTAAATCCAAATCTCCGTGATCAAGTTCAAGATCCAAGACAAATTTTAACAATTGGACCCTAGTAATGGCGTTGATTTTTTAATAAGATTTTTTTTTGGTAGTAGAATTAAATGGAAACATAAACTATTCTTATTATTAAATTTCATTCTACTAAGACGCTCACGAAGAAATTTAGTTGATTTTCATCCATTTTGAGTCCATCTGCCGAGTTATCTTAGAAATGTTCACTCCGGATCAGTTTTCCGTGGAGTCCTACAGAAACATGCGTGGATTAAAACCCTAGCAATATATAGGAATTTGTCACAGGTTTTTGTTACGCGGGGGTTACATACCTCGTAGAAAACCGCGTGATTCGAAAATCCGCACAAAAAAGATTTCAGTAGTTCAAAAAAACCGCGTAAAAAACGCGTTAATTCAAAAAGTCCGCGTGAAAAACCACGTTAAGAAAAAATCCGCGTAAAGTAAACCACCGAGAAAGGCTCTAGGGAAAAAAAAAACTCCAGACGCTCTACGACCAGTATTTAAAATTGTCAAGGTCATTCCGGACCTTGCGGTTGTCGGAGGGTTTTTTACTAAGTCTTTTAATCAATAAATACTTAGACGATTTTGGTTCTCAACCCGCATTACTACGAAAATTTACGAAAAAAAAAATTGAATTAGCGCGGTATCGCATAAAAACCGCGTTAACTCGAAAATCCGCGTAAAAAACCTCGTAAATAATCTGCGTAAAAGAACCTGTATTTGATTTTCATCCATTTTGAACATTTATTTTGTTATCCAATTATGTTGATGGTCATATAGGGCCCCACGGGATTCTGCTCCGGAGTGGCCATTCCGTGGACAACTTGTAAGGTGAATTAAAAATGGATGTAAATCATCTCCAAAAATTTTGATACCATTGTTGTTCGGTTTTATTGAAAATTGTATTTGCCGAACGGTCATGGGGTAGAAGATCTGAGTAAACCAAACAGTATGATGAAGGAAAATGGTTTATTCCCACTAGTTAGGAGCATTCTATGGATTTCCAATATTTTTAAATCCAATGCTTGATAAAATTCGAATATTAACTTCATCGCTAAAAAATTTAAAAAAATTCATAATTGTACTCGTTACATTTAGTTGTGAGGTTTTACACTTTCTCGACACCTGGACCCGCTCTCTTTACAGCGTTTGAACTTTGCCCAATAAATCCAGAAGGTTTCGCAAATTGAATTATAAATAAATTTGGTAAGCGTCATCAATCAACCCCTTTAAAATTTGATCCGCATCATTCATTTTTAGGCTCCTAATTCTAGCAAGAATGTATCGTTATGATTCTACAAAATGTGAAAATCCCAGCACCATCGTCTACTCCCTGCTGGTCGTTACTCAACACTTAGTGTGCCTGCCGGGCTCGTCTTGCCGTCCATTAAATCGGTCACGCTGGGGCATGCGGCTGGGGGTGGTGTTTGTACGCGAGGCATAAATATTGAAACAGGCCAAAGCAAAGCCTACGAAAGGACAAGATATGAATCTGGTTCCCCGTGGCTCGCTCGCAGCGTGTAGTGTCCCCACCAGCAACTGTTGTTAAGTATGCTAACATTATTGGGTGGAGATGGGACGTGTTTCGCAGGCGCCTGAAATACCGCGTATCCAACACAGCAACGGGCATGTTTTAGCGATAAAATATTCAGAAGCCGAAACAAACCATTATTAAAGGTGGTGCTGCAGTGAGGCGATTGCCATTGGATTGGAACAATTGTTTGGCGGTGGAACGGTGAAAACCGGGAGTTGTTTATGAATACCTGGGTATTGATCGCTGCCGAAGGCCGTTAACAAACGGCCGAAGAAGAAGAGCGCTTCGTTTCGTCTCGTGAGGGGCTAGGACTGGTTTGATTTTTATCTTTCTCGTAAAGAAATGCTATAAAGTTGTTTGCCCGGACGAAGGCGGTAGATTCGATAGACAATTTATGGGGAAAGTTGGTGAAGTTTAGTCCTTTACTAGCTAGCCAGGTGCATGAATACAATTTTGTATTCGTTTGTTTGCTCCTAGACACTGCTGTAATGTGGAGAGAATGAAAAGTGGAGGGAATCACGAATTCATAAAGCGCACCAAGTATGCTACAGGTGAACTCTGTTATTGTTGCCATAATTTCCTTTTCACCTCAAGGCAACGATTTATTTGACGAGCTCGTTTTGGGGGTTCGGAAGCATAATGAAAATGCGCAATTTTGATGTGATTGCTATTCATCACGTCGTTAAGGGGAGTTCGACGATAGAAATGAAATGTTTAATGTAGCTCCAACGACCCATTTATACTCGATTTTATTGGACACTTTAACCAACTGTGCAGTCAGAGACATTCCATGCTAGTTATTGCGATGCGAAGCTATCCTATTAAACTACACAGATGTCGAGTTTTAGTTTTATTGTCAGCATCGGTCATATCTTCGGCTTAGAAGCTCTGTAGCAAATCAACACAACAGTAATTTCGGCACCGTCTGCCCTATTGGGTGTGAAAAGTTGGCCACGGTCTGCTACCGAAATTTCCGGGTCAGCGATGGGAGAAACGGGTGACGCGTACCCCGGAGGCCGTCGCTAAAAATACCAAGTGATCGTTAAATCAGTTAATAAACACGCGAACTGTGGCACATTCGGAACGCACCAATTACTAGTACGGTTCGGATTGGTTCATGAACTGTGCAATTTCCTTCCAGCGGGAACACGTGTAAACAGAACCATTATTCGGATTATTTTTTTCAATGGAAAAGAAGCAAATTGCAACTGTGTACCGTGATTTGGTTGACTCCACAAGCGCTTGTCCCCCCCCCCCCACATTTCGGTATTGGAGGGAAATCTAGGGTGGGTGTGTTTGTGCGCTTGTTGAAGGAAAGTATTTTTGTTTTAATGTGCGATACAATTTCAAAGAAAACATGCTTGAAAACGGTGGAACCGAGGAGGTGGGGTTCAAAACTGAATGGCTGAAAATAGATTGTTCTGCACGAATGAGCTTGCTGCTGTTGTAAGAATAGAGTAGGTGGACCTGCTCCATATATGCAACCTGGGGCAATTGGGGTCATCGAATTGGTTCGGTCAACCGTTACGTGCGATAAAAAATTTCTATCTAATCAAGTGTTCGCTGTTTTTCCGTTCAGTTGCGGACTCCCCGTCTAATAAGAGTTAAGTGTGAACGGGAAAGCAATTTATTGACAAGGTCAAGTGTCTCGTTTTTTACCACCTACCGAGAACGAACGAAGCCAATTAAAACGTCCTCAGCTAGCTAGTCATTTCCAAATAGGAAAACTCAAATCAATCATTCCATGTACTTCTCCAGAGGGAGGGTAGTGGAATTGCTGAACGTGTGACTAGTTCGATTTTGTTACTGTTAGACATTCGAAAACGTGCAGTCACTCGGTTTGCAAATAGGTCTGTTGACATGTCCTCTCGATTCCCACCCATAGCCCTAGCCAAGTCAACGCAGACAAAAACAGACTTCATAATAGTCCTCAACCCCTCAACACGAGTTGTTGTAATATTTTCGTCCTACCCATTTATGTTTTAATGGCTATCACGGGTGGTTGTTTTAAATTTCAGATTATATTTAGTTCGGCTATAGAATAGACCGTTTACCAAAAGAAACAAACCGATTGGCTATACGAGCCATATCTGATGGCCGTGACTCGGCTATCGCGGACGCGTTACCGCCTTATCAGTGCTTATTTATCGATTTTTTTTATTCCGATGGTGGCCCATTTTGAATGACACCACCGAACGACTCCAACCGGCGGCGGCTCCTGTTGACAGTCCGCCTTTACCCAATTTGGGTGGAACGCTGTTGGACGCCAAAAAATTGTTTGCTTGCTTGAGGAAAGCACAACAACAACGTCAGCGTTTAAATTCGATTGAAAGCTTCGCCATAACCAGACCAAATATTGCGATCACGTGTCTGCTGCTTGTCTACTGACAGGGGAACCAAGCCGCGAAGCAACACAGAGTCGGTCTTTTCGCTGAGACGGTGTTGAGTGAGATAAAGAATGACTGATAGATATTTTGAAGCCGGGAATACGAATAAAAGGCGATGAGTGATAATTTTGTACGAATTGAATCGCGTCAGTTTTATAATTGCCAAGTTTTGCCGGTGAATGCTAGTTTTCGTTTGCTTCACATTGAATTGCTTATACATACTCCAAAGTTGAATGTGAATTGAAAGGGATGAAAGAACGAGCAACTGCAGTTCACAAATTCTGTGAAATCAGAGAGGATCAGTTTGCGGATTGGGTTTCTGACCCAACTCTACGGAGGTTGCCATCTTATCAAATTGAAAGACATTTTCACCTTCGGCTGCTATAGCAATGCTGTTGGTACCGTAGAAACGACGAAACCTTAGCAACGGTTTGATTGCGATGTCACGTTGTGTTTAAGTCTGTTTTCTATGCTTTGTTCTGGAAAATGAGAAAAAAAAACAATGGTAGCTTTGAAGTGTGAGAATTGTCATCGTTTTTTTATCATTAACGAAACCGACAGATTTTATTAATAAGTAACTCCATCTTATGATTAAAAAATTGTTCTCAGCAGTAATATTAAACGTGTTATTTTCAACCAAATTCTCAAGCAGCATCCATCCATGAATTGATTTCATAAAATTAAAAAGTAACAAACACGATAATTTTTCATGTCTTTTACCGCGGCAGTAAGGGATTTGAAACGATATTTCTTTCGTTCGCTAAATTGTTTCGCCTTCTCAAGTTGTGCCTCTATCGGTCGTTCTGTGACAGTA
This sequence comes from Wyeomyia smithii, assembly GCF_029784165.1. Taxonomy (NCBI): domain Eukaryota; kingdom Metazoa; phylum Arthropoda; class Insecta; order Diptera; family Culicidae; genus Wyeomyia; species Wyeomyia smithii. The sequence goes on along the minus strand of NC_073695.1, from coordinate 237,536,430 downwards.
CACGATGTACCTATTTTCAACATTTAAGTATGGAAGAATAATTTTTGTTGTCGCCTCTAAAGTTCTTCAACCAACTTTAAAATAATGAGCAGTTTAATTAAAATGTCAACTTTTTTGGTTCCACCATTATTACTTCAAATCGCATTACCATTATGCAGATAGTTCAACAAAGTATAACTTTCTCCCAAACGTTGGCATCGTGATTTTCCATTCCAACACTAGCGAAGCTTCTCAACAAAAAAAAAAAAAAAAAAAAAAAAAAAAAAAAAAAAACAAGCAACACCAACAGCACGAGTAATTCTATCGTGTCGTTCATTGTAAAACCCGGTCGTAAAACGAATTGGGGTAGAAATTATTAACTCACCGTCAGCCCGCGGCGCTCTGTATATATTGCTATTTTGTCACGTTTATAAACCGCGTTCGGCATGAAACTGTGGTCCAATTCAAAATTATCGCCGCAGCTTGCTCACACGCGCGCGCGGCGATATGATGCGCAACGCAGGTTCCTCTAGTTTTGGGCGGTTTTATGACTATGAAAGAGAAAAAAAACTAATCAAACTTTCCTCTTCCCATCCCACACACAGGCAACGGTACGATCGATTTCCCCGAGTTTCTCACCATGATGGCTCGCAAAATGAAGGACACCGACAGTGAAGAGGAAATCCGGGAGGCGTTCCGAGTCTTCGACAAGGACGGCAACGGCTTCATCTCGGCAGCTGAGCTGCGTCATGTCATGACCAATCTCGGTGAGAAGCTAACGGACGAGGAGGTGGATGAGATGATCCGTGAAGCCGACATTGATGGCGATGGCCAAGTTAATTATGAAGGTAAGTTTCACGCGACTGCCGTACCTGCTGGCGCAGCAGACGAAGCTCAGCCAGACAGGCAGGCTGGACTATTCATGCATGCATACATTACCATGCAAACATCATTAACAGAAGGAAATTGGTCTATTGTCTCTATCGAATTGTGGTGGCGAAGATTGTTCGTTGCTGCTATTTTTAGCGGACATACTCAAGCAAAACGGATTTATGCTACCAGTTTGGCGTTGTTTGCCATTATTCCTGCCGGCTAATAGTAGTATCGAACAACTTGCCCAGCAGCAATACTGAATTAGGCTAATGACTCATATTCGTGTTCGACGATCTGAAGCACTTGCAGTCAGCGGGCGAATGAACAACAGTAAAAAAACTAGCAACTTAGAAAAATGCTTGGCATTCCCGCATTTCATTTCAAAATTGTATCCCTCTCTCGTCGTGTGCAAGTGCTGCCTGTGGACCCAGAAAACAAAACGCCGGTTCCGGCGTCTCATCTTTTAGAGTGATGCTATTAAATTGCATCCCTGCCAACCAGAGTGTGTGTGTGTGGGACGAAGGTGGCCGACGCGAGCAGCGAAAATGCAAGACTTTTGTGACAATTCCGTCCGAAGGGGTGTTGCCGGTGCGGCTGCAGATGTGTGGGCTTGCTGAAACGATGTATGGCCGCACCGATGAGAACCATAGAATAACGTTGCATCGCGCAAAGCAAACTACGAGATAAGTAAACGGCGGGTGGATCTTCCCGGTACTAAATGCGTTTTAGAAAATATTCGCCTGCCAGAACAACTAATTGCAACATTTGGTGTACAGGTTTTCGCTTGCTATCATTATCGCGGATATTTCCATTAAAGCAAAAGCCATAATCCATTAGCAACGAAACCTTGCTGGTCTTATTTCCATGGTTATAAATCCTGTTGCGCTCAAAAGAATCGCAGCATGGTTACGTAAAAGCCCGAATCTTAGTTGAGCGCCACTCGCACTCTCGGCTGCCGGAGTTCCGCTTTGCGACAGTTTTATTGCCCCCTTAAGCTATGTTGAATGTTTCCCGTTTTCTCCCAGAACACACACACACCACGTTTCTCCGCACTGCGCATCGTGCTAAGCTATGTGTATTCAATTTTACTCGGTTGCAGATATCATTTCTGTAGGTATTTACCTCCCTGCTGCCAGCACGATCCGACCGCGAGTAGCTCGAATTCCCATTATGGGAGGGCACACGATGAAGAGGCGAAATTCCACATAAAGATAAATCTACGGTACTTGCTTTCAGGGTCATCCAGCTGCGTTTTTATATTTACTGCTGCAGCACACTCTTATCAAGCAAGAGTGGACCTAATTCTTCTGCTTTACTTTGTCAGATCTTTGTGGCCAGCAGCGAGGTTAGCAATTTTCAAGCGGTGTGTTTTATTGGTCTTTGCAGTAGAAATCCCTGAAAGCTCGGAGGGAAACATTCGTACGCCACCGCTACATTCTTAGCCGTTTGGGGTTGCAGCACAATTTTCTCCACCAGCAAAATAACCACGCTGCGTCTTACTGCTTCCTATTTTCTTTTCCGATTTAAAATGCGGTCAGTCGAGGTTCTTCTTCCTCCAGCAGCGGGCGGGGAGCCTTGTCATCGATGCAATTTCGCAACAGCAGCACACAAGTGGGATCCCGTTTACTCGTAGATTTTTCCCTGCTGATGTTATTGTTGGAATGAAAAATGTGACGCATTCCCCGGGAAACCACACACCATGTGAGCGAACGACGAACAAACGAACAAGAGCCACTGCTGGTCCCGCTGTGTCCCAGGCCTTCGGTCTAATCCAATTACCAGGCGAGAAATGAAATATCGACCGTACGGGGCTGGCAGTAGCCGTTATACCGAGAAAACCGAATGACCAACTTTTAAATGTAATAAAGACCAATGGAATGCCTGTAATATAAGGATCGGCGTGTTTGGTGTTCCACCCCACACTGCAGTAGCAGCCAGAAAACTGCACTGTTGCATGTGTTCCAATTTGTCTATGCAGTTTCTCTGGCGTCGGAATTGCTCTAGCAGTGCAACATTCGCGGGTGCATCACCCGGTAAGTGCTGCTGCTCGTACGTATTTTATTGCACATGCGACGAGGAACAGTTGAACGGACAGCCGATAGCGCTGAACACGGATGGACGGGTTCAAGCCAAGGATCTTGTGATTCCAACCTAGCAAACTACTCTGATACAGAGGAAGGGAGGTAGCCGGGCAACGGCTGGTTGGACGATTCCAGCTGATGACAGTAGCAGAGCAAGATGAAACTGGCAAATGGATGGTCGTTATGCTAATATAGTGCCCGCATTCTCCATTATCGAGTCCATTTCATTAGCCAAATGAGTTTCCAACGCACACAGAATGGCCTCCCAATATGGGAATGTATTCGATGTGCTTTTAATTTTCAATGCAGAACAATCGTTTTTCCTTAAAGGCATCCAATTCGTTCGATTCCAACAGAGTGGAGGGGCAGTCTTGATTTGGAACTACGATTTTTTATGGCTCAATTAATAACAGCCTAGGATGGTGCGAGGTTTTCTTTTTGTTTTCTGACAGTGTGATGTACTACAGGCAAAGGTAGTACAAAGGGTGGCAATTTTTACACGGATTATATTCCCAGCCATATCACGTGTTGTTCGTATCTGCGCATCCACGCTTGAGTTTTTAAGTGAAAACTAGTTCTCGAATAATGGTGCAGGGAGTCAAGTGTCTGTAACAACCAATAAATACGGGGAGAGGTCCAAAGTTTTAGGAAAAACCGTTAAGATCGATGGACTAGAACCGAAAACATGACAGTCTACAACAGCACACTACTGCTTCCGAAATCATATGTCAAAAATGCGAAAAACGGAAACGGAATTTCTTAGATGTTGAAGAACCATAGGGATGTGGAATCAAAAAAATAAAGAAAACTATGTCACATGCACTGATTACTGCGGATGAAAAAAAATACATTCTGGCAAAGAATTAATTTTCAGGACACCCTGTTGATGATGAGGATGACGTAACATGCTCTTCTGCTAACCATACTCGACGTGTAGCGTACAGCATGTAGAGCAATAAATCCGGCAGGGTCCGATGTGAAACTTAATCTGCCAGTATTCATTCACTTTTACACCAATCAGTAACCGGAGCTGCTTTTCCAAGGAGAAAGAGGTTCCAGGTAATCCTTCTCTTCTGTGGAACGTGGCGCTCCCTGTATGTCATGCAATTGATGAATGTGATATTGATCGGATGCGGCAGTAAGCTGCACGTGATTATTATTTTTACAATATATCTTCTCTCCACTATTGCTCTACTATGTGCACTGCCATCCGGTCGAAAACCAGTTAGTAGTCGATGAAGGGTGAAACGCGCAGCGAATCCAATTCGTTTCTCTTGCTTGTTCAGATATGACGGCATGAGCTGAGTAAGCAAAAAAAAAAAATACTTCACCGCAAAATAAATATTGATTAGCGCCAAATTAGCAGGTTTATTTATGTTCCTTTCGCGTATAAGTATCGTTCGCTGAGCAAGGCAGTATCTCCATTTTGCGCGCAACTATTTATTTGTGCACTCAATAAATCACGCGCGAAAGCGCGGATTCACAAAACGAAGACCCGGTACATACGACTTCACCACAACGATAAAACGAAAACTACTTGCATTGGTGGTATGTATGATACTTATGTCTCAATTTCGATATGCGTCATCGAAAAAGCAACTGATCGATTTCTGCTGGGTTTGGGGCGGGACACACATCGGGGAACACATTCGGTAAAGCCACATCACCGTTTTACTCCCTGTTACAATGTACCCAGACACTTTTGGGTAATCCTAGCGTCACGTGCTCGATCCGATTTGTCTAATCACGATTTAGACGAAAATAACCAGAACATACAGTGTACACAGTGGTGAACTTTTTTTTTAAATTTATATTGCTGATTATTTGGCTGTTGCATCAGCACGAGAATAAGAGCGATTGGGTGCAACGGACCAGCGCGGTGTAATGAGTTGACATCGCACTAATGGCGGTGTGATTCACTTGCCGGACTGCAACATGCCGGGACAACACGCGAGTTGAAAGGCACAATAAATCTGGCACGGGCTGTTTTCGAGTAGAGTCGTGAATCGCCGCAAAAATTCTGCGAGATGAATTGTGAGCAGCATGCTGCAGCAGTTATTCAAAGGAAATTCCATAGCTGTTCTATTTTAATCGCGGAGTCCAACTTTGGGTTTGTGCTGTTTGCCGAAAACAGAGTTCCCGTTAGTTGTGCAACGTTTCGTTGGGAGCGTTTAACGGTTAACCTTGCATTGGAAGCTTTTCCATTGCTAACCACTTTGGTTAGACAATGTTTACCTAAAGTTTTGCACAGGCGCAACTCTAGTTTAGTATTTATTATAAAACTGTACAACTCCAGTCCTAACTTGACAACAGGCATCAGTTGCATTATTCCTACTGAATGCTTGAGTAAATAGAATGGGTATTTCAAATTATAATAGAATGCCGTTAAATCTGGAAGTTCTTTTTTGTTTTCGGGCATTCGAACACCAACAAATATCTCAGATTTTAGAACTTCTGTGTAAAGTTACGTGTGTGAAAATTGAGGTTGTTTTGAAAGATTTTTTATATATTTTAGTAAAAATTGTGGTTTACAAAATTTCAGTTAGGTTTTTCTACATGATATTTAACGCAAGAAATTCCTTTAATGTGTTAAAATAAGACACAGCAAGCATAGTTTCCTAGAAGCATGGTAAACAATGACATCTCATGCAACCTCTAAATTCTTTAAAAAACGTGTGAAAGGTGATTTTAATAATCAGTAAAATAAAAAACTAACATCGGATGGCAGTAATTAGCCAGGGCGCATCTGGAAACATTTTAAAAATGATAAAAAATAAAATGATACATTTTCGATCGTCTTCTAGGAAATCAGTAGGCGGTAGATAAAAGTGACAGCTAAAATATAAAGGCTCTTTGACTTTCTTTTAGCAGTTAGTGTTGAAGTTTACTGTTTCATCATTCATGTTATTTGAACAACTTTAAGTGCTTTGTGTTTAAAATTTGTGGTTCTTGCACATAGATAAAACATGTATTTATCAAAACAAAGGTTCAATATAGTTCCATTTCTGGAAATCTAAGGTATGTTAGAGTGACCTTGATCCATTTTTCAATCTGTCAAATATAAATTTAGAAAATCTATACCGAGCGTCTAAGCAGAGTGATTGAAAAAATCAAAGAAATAGTTATCGGTTTCCGTTATATTCTACTAGAGAAAAAAAAATTTTTTTTTTGAAATAAATATTGAAATTCACATAAGCACTGGTCACATAAGCACTGAGGAAGACTGTATGTCACAGTCGAAATATACAATATTTGCGCGGAATATTTATTTAAAAAAAAAAAAATCTGTAGAGTATAACGGAAACCGTTTTGATGAATTGTGATACTGGCAATCAACTTGTAACATAATAAAAAAATATTGATACTGCATAAATGGTAACTGTATTTCGTAGAAAGATAAACATTTGTGTTGCACCAGAAATGACTAGAACAACATACCTGACTTTGACTTTTTTCATACATTTTGCCCACGACACCTTTTAAAGGGTTAGTGCTGTCGTCTTATGACTTACATGCGCATGAAACTGTGGTTATAAGCAAAATCGATTTATTGTGCATAATACGCCAGATGAAAATGAAAACTAGATGGCAGTACCGTATGAAGATTTTGAAGATTAGATGGCCGCACGTGCAAAGATATTGAAATCTAGATGGCAGGACCATACAAGGATACTAAAAAAATGCTTCACCTTTCGCCAGCTTGCCGTCATCATCAAATTACCAGTATACAAATTAATTCGATTTTTGTTCACGCGCAGCGACAATCATGTTCGCCGCATACTGTAAGAGTCAGGTATCTTGTACTAGTCATTTTTGGTTGCATGTTATAATGTAAAGTGTTCGAAGTTTAAGGCTAAAAGTGTTCGAAGTCTAAATCATGAGACTTCGGAATAAACGCGGTTTTGTACGCAGGTTCAGGATAAAAAATTGAGTTAGCATGAAAAAATGAGTAAACTTATACGCGGCCTTATATACTGCTTGGTAAAACGAATAGACTCGGTGTGATTTCGAAATCCGTACGCCTGGTTGGTTTAAGTCATATTTGACTGACCGTAGAGTTTGTGCGAAAGTAGGATCTATCGTTCCGGACCGCTTCTCCAATATGTCAAGAGTTCCTCAAGGTAGTAACCTGGGTGCGCTACTCTACTCTATCTTTATCAATGATGCTGCTCTTCTGCTGCCACCAGGCCCTTGGCTGTTTTATGCTGATTATGCAATCGTTACGAAGTTGGAGTCGGAACAACACAAGCGTAAAGAAAGGCGCACATATCTCGAAAATCCAAATCTTTCTTCCATGCAATCAGCAGGAAGCTCGGAATGGTTCAATCCACTGTAATTCGTGTTTTAAATCGTTTTAAAAACTGCATTTGAGTAAATCTTTCTTTCAAGATGCGAAAAAACGTGAAGAATTACATACGTACAAAGTTCAGAAGGCGCCGAATCGCAATGAACGGCAGAATACGGTGGCGAAAACACGTATACGCAAGCTCTGCACCTAGATGTTGACGAAACCACATTGCCCCATCATCGATGACAAGAAATATGTAAAAACAGACTTTCGGCAGCTTCCGGAGCTCCAGTAATTCACCGCTTATCAAAATTCGAAGTTCCCGAGGACGTTAGAAAGCAGGTGTCAAAACTTACCAAAAAATACTTGGTTTGATAAGCAATTTGCACATGTGGAAAGCGGAGCATCCCATTCGTGACAACCGGGACGGCCAATTTTAAGGAATGCCTCCAAAAGCGTTTACTTCCACTTCTGAGGTCACAAAATGATCCTTCAACTTTCTGGCCGGATTTAGCCTTGTGTCAACGGACGGAAACATCCTAAGCAAGTAAAAACGGAGGAGGATATGAAGAAAAAATGGATTCTCACACAAAAAACAGTGAGTCCAAACGTTGTACGTGATATTACGAGCAGTGTTAAGAGGAAAGCTCGTGCATATGGGGATGAAATTTAACAAAACGAACAGTGAAAAAAACATGTTTTATTTTACTACTACGTTATGAGATTATTCCTAGAGGCCAGTACTGTAGTATGGAGTCATTGCCATGCAAACTAGACACATAGAATGAAAATTGTGCAGAAAAAAATTCAAAATTCATCCGCTGAGCTTTTCGCTTTCTCCCATGGTGGAACTTATCACTGTACGAAAACCGCTAGCGGCTTCTTGGTATTCAACCTTTGGAACTTCGACGCATAGACCGTTTATACTGCAGAATTATTTTTACTAGCTCAAGTATTTTGACCCACTTTTTTAATATTTGAACATACAAAAATGTTCGAAAAAATCAACAAAATGTTTAAACGTAATGAATAAAATACAAATGGAAAAATAAATATTGATAACTCTTGAAAATTATAGATTGGAACTGTGAAAAAAAAAACAGAAATGTTGAAAACTTCAACCATGAAACAATGATAAGGTTAGCAAAAATTGCCAAAAAACACATACATAAAAATGAATTTCTGTCTGCCTGATCTGACCTTTATAGACTTGAGAAATTACTGAAACGATCAGTGTAAAAATTTGTATGTAGGGGTTTTTGAGGCCAAGAAACACTTCGAGATACTTCACCTCTTTGAAAGGAAGGGATTCCATACAGATCAAACACATTATTTGCACAACTCGAAAACTAATCAAGCAAATAGAGCCAAATTTGGCATGTGACGGTTTTTGGGTACGTGAAAGGTTTGTATGGTGGTTCGACATCCCTCCCTCCTCTGAAAGGACACGGGAGTAGCATAAAAACAAAACGCATATTCCAGCCAACTTTTCCGAGAAACACCTTAAAGTGATCGGGATAATGCACAGAAGTCAAAAATCGATCCTAGACGCCACATTTTTAAATCCATGAATTCAAGGGCAACTTCTGGTTTCGGGAATATAGCTCAAAATTGCCGAATACCTCTTCAATATGTGTATTTTCGAAACTAGAATACAGTAAGGTCGCTTTTTACGCGGTTTTTTTTACGCGGGTTGCCTTCCTCCATTACTCAAAAACGGTACAAGATATCGACCTCATTTCAATCACGTTTTCCGTTTTAGGCTACGAGTGATCATATATCAGTTTTCAAAAAAATTCACAATATTTGGTGTAAATACTCAAAATTTCAAATATTGAATTTTGGTCTCTAGATTGGCCACTATCATATTCAAACGAGGTTTTATCGTTTTAGGACAGTTTTTTTTTGTTATATTTGCAACTCAAAAAGTCGTTTTTTACGCGGGCCCATACAAATTTGGAACGCATCCCCTGCGTAAAAAACGACCTTAGTGTAATGCCGAAAGGTCAAAAATTCACTCCAGGTGTACCATTTTGACTTCTAATATGGCGACTTCCGATTTCAAAAAGCACCTTTTAATGACAAAATATCATCTAATATGGGTATTTTTGTAATCGGAAGGATACTTTTCCTCTTCTTTATTTCATTTCTGGCGACAGATCGTTGAGATCCTATGCTGAATCCAGAATACGCCTCCACAAAACTCGGTCTTGGGCTGCTCCTCTCCAGTCTCTCCGTACACCCGCTGCTCTGACATCCTCGTCGACAGCACACATCCAGCGCGTGCGAGGTCTGCCTCGAAGTCTTCGGCTTTTATTCGGTTCTCTGCTAAATATTATCTTTGCTTGTCGCTCATCCTCCATCCGTGCTACGTGGCAAGTCAACTGTAACCTGAAATGTTTCACCAGCTTGACAATTTCAGCATGTTTGTATACTTCGTACAGTCGTGATTTCCACCGCAGCACCAACAGAACTGTCACGCTCTCTGTCAGCCACCATGTATTTTTGGTAGTGATTATGGTGAGTCCAACTCTCGCAGCTTCCCTTTTGAGAGCCGTAAATGCCTCCTCAACTGCTCGACGGTTAACACCAACTGTATCAATGTCGTCCGCGAAGCCTAGAACGACCATCTAACGTCACAAACGCGTCCAAAAATTCACCCGCTGTCCTGACGCATGAAGTTAAACCGTCAAGCGTCGTACGTAACGTTTTAATTAGTTTTGTTGAAAAACCACGTTCTAGCATAATTTGGCACCGCTCGTTGCGTTTCACTGTATCGTACGCCGCCTTGAAGTCAATAAATAGATAATGTGCCAGCAAACTTGTCTAGGATCTGTCTCAAGGTAAACATCTGGTCTGTCGTTGATCATCGCGCTCGAAAACCGCAATGGTATTCTCCAACAAAGGCTTCCTGCAACGGCCTCAGTCTTTGGAACGGGATACGGGAGAGGAACGGGATAAGTGTAATTGAGGAGGGTAATTAATCGCGAGGTTTTTTTTCCAGGGCTGCCTTTTTTTTTTGTAGAGAGTTATTTCATTAATGTTAGATAAAAGTTAGGTGGTTACAAATTTTATTTTCATTTTATGTCACACTGTTTCCATGTTCGAAAATTGAAGAGGGAAGAAAAAAAGTTCAAGCCGTTTTATTAATTTTATTGGTTCTACGACAGCATATATGCTTAATTTAGCAGCAAACAAATCTAGTGATAGCAAGAGTGTCGTCAAAAGGCAAGCGAAATTAATAAAAATAATAATAAAGTGATATTTTTTTTCAATATTTATTAGAGTGTAAACTTTTTCAAAGATAATCCTTTTTTCGTTTCGGTGTACAGACTATTAAATTTCTTGCCCTAAAACACTGATGTCTAGAAACTGGTAGTAATTCGATTGAATGAATTCTTCAATAGTCATCAAGTTTTATACAGTCATCAGTATGATTTTCGCTCTAGACTAGACTGCAGTCAGTGAGTCAGTGGATAACATTTACAGAGCGTTGGACTCACGACAAGCTTTGGGCATACTATCTCGAACTTCTGTTATGTATATTTATTTATTTATATTTCATCTTCGACATAAAACACATCGTACAGACAATTTAACTTATGTACTAATCCTTAGTCTAAACACATATTTCGACACACCAAGCCTGAGTACTATGGTATTCGGGATCCAGCTAACGATTTGATTTGAAGCTATCTCATCTAGAAGGCAATTCGTAGTTGTGAATAATTCGTGTACTAATCGCCCAAATACGACCGTAGAAGTACCTCAAGGCAGCAACTTGGGGCCTTTTTCCCATGTCCTTCTACAGAAGTGTAGAAGGACATGGGAAAGTTGCAGCTATACTTCGCAGAAAACTTTTATCCCTCAACATCTCAAAAACGAAATATATGATCTTCGATTCCATCCGCTCCAGACAACCCACAAACGCTGCTTTAATAGTAAACTTTAAAACAGTCGAGAAAGTTGAAACATACAAGTATCTAGGTCTAAGATTTGACACGAATCTCACATGGTGTAGCCACATAAGTAAACTCCAGTTGGTAAACAGTTAAACTTTCGGTCTCCTGTATAAAGTTTCCAACTATTTACCGACGAAAGAGATGCTTAATATATTTCATGCCTTTCTACAGTCCAAGTTAAAGTACATGATCTCAATCTGGTAAGTAGCAACCAAGAACATATAAAAAAGGTCATTACAAACTCTTCAAAACCGTTGTTTATAAGCAGTTCACCGGAAACCTCGTATGTACTCGACAATACGATTATTTGCATCTGTCGTGCCAGTAACAGCCCTTCTTGAAACGCAAACCCTGATTTAAATGCATAAAATTCTATGGAATATATCAACGCATCATAATCAACTGTTTGAATGAGCACTCCACTAGAACTCAGTCTAATCTTGCAATGACGAGAGTAGTTTTCGGAAAATTTCGGAATCTTCAATGGTTGAGTTGAGAGCTCGAACCAGGATCAGTTTTTGCATAGTGCAAACCAAGATCAACCCCCCCTTATCATATAAAATCGATGGAATAAAACAATAGTTTAGCTCAACCGAGCGCGCGTATACAGTTTGATTCGGTAAAGCGACCCCTACTCCAGGGGCGGTAAAAATTAATATTCAAAGAGTGTTTTGCACAGCAGCTTCTGCGTGCCTGTCCCGAGTGCTTCAGCCGCCCTTGCCGGGGGTAGTTAACCTGGCACTCGATTCACCGGCACCGGAGAGGAGTCTTCTTTCGCGCTTCTTGACTGCACTAGTGAATTATTAGCAGCATGCAACTACAACCCGATGGTAGCCGCCAGCGGGTGTCCTTAAGGAGCGGTAGGGTTACAGTTTACCCGCAAAAGATCACGTCAAAACGAGTGCTGCTGTTTGTGTGTCAAAATGCCTTTGATGGTTGGCGTGTGTCAAAATGCCTTTGATGTAGGTATCCATAATTATGATGCCCGACTTCTGCCCAATTATGTTTGAATAGCTGCAGCTGCTAAAGCAGTTTCCTGAAATAGCTTTTCAGCAACCTCTACGACGGCACGAGTCGATTGATATGCAAATTCGTCCCAGTTTCTATCCGACTGGAATTATGGCTTGCTCCTCTTACCGGGGGCGCAAAATTGCGATTTATCAGGAGTTTATGGTCTTGTCTGCTGCATAAGTTATATTAGTAGTTAAAAGCTCAAGTATTCTCGTCTCCTTGAAGCAGGTTCTTCACGCCAAACGACCGTAGGATGCCTAGTACCGAGTGCTTTATCAAAGTCATATATCGAGCAAAACTCAATTCTTACTTCGAATTGCACACCTCCCAACAGACGCATCCTGTGTCAGTGAAAATTGCACTTCCACTACTTTTTGCATTCGTTTACATCTTCAGATCTAACGTGTGCAATATTATACAGAGTAACTATAAACAGAATAGTTCCTGCTGTACAAGAATCTCATATGTGTGTGTGTATGTGAGCGTGGGAGTGGTGGCCGTAAACGTGTAATCAATTTAATCAGGACGAGGAAATCTTCACATTGAACTGCCGCCGCTCGGTTCGGCTCGCCCTGACATTGATTTATTGCAACTACCGAAGGTAACAGAAGCGCTTTTCTTGCCACCACCATCACCACACGAGAGTGCGGCGCTACCCGAACAAAGAAGTTTAATCAAGATGGTGTGGCTTTCGTTTTGCGGAAATGGCTGTCGTGGCACAGTAACGTTTTACTGCTTTCCATTTAATCGAGAAAACTTAATTCGCGTGGGTTCTGAACCACTAGAGGTATCGATAGTTAGTTTGAATCAGGAAAGAAAACATATGGCTAATTGAACATTATTAGAGTTAGGTAGTTCGCTTCACCGCAGCACCCCATTATCTTATTGATTTGAAATCACATTCCTTTATATAAGTTTTCTAACTATTTTGTTTTCATTTTTCATTGCAGAATTCGTAACAATGATGACATCGAAGTGAGCTACAGGTCGAAAAATTGCGCCTTTCTATTATTTGTTTATAAAGAAGACTGTAGCCACGCGCAACACCAGCTGCGCAACGCTATTGCTATGGATTTAAAAAAGAGAAAAAAAAGTAAAAGTAAAGATAACATTAAATTAAATTAAACGAGAAAAAAACAAGAGAGAAAAAAAGGACAAAAATAATGCAAAAAAGTAAGGAAAAAATAACTTAAATTAATTGTAACAACACAATTTTAAATAAGAAAAATAAAAGGAGGAAGAAAAAAATACATTAATTAAAGTTAATCACTATCCTTAATCTATTTGTGTAAATTTTTGTAAAAATACAATATAAATATAAATTTAAAAGAAAGTGAGAAGGCAGGCAAAGGCAAACGTTTAGGCTCTTATGGCGTGAGAACAGAGGACAGGCATATGGCACGCGCGCGCGTGAAAAAGAGAGAGAAAGGACAGGTTGGGGAAGCAAGTGCTGACCGCAGCAGCATGACAGCAAAAGCCGGTGTAGTGGCAGGGGTAAGCAGCAGCAACAGCAGATAGGATATTGAAGTAAAAGAGGAGGAGGAGAAAGTCAGGCTGTGTCCACGGTGTTAGTCATATTGCAGCCAGTGCGCGATTTTTCTTTCTTGTCTTGCGTTTGTGCTGAAGCCGCGGGCCACTCAAAGACAACAATTCCATTGGCCGTTTCAAGAGCCGGACACTTTCTTTCCGAAAAACACAAAAAAGAAACAGTAGAAAGCGAGCAAATCTATTGATTTTGGAGTGATGATGATCAACCGAAAGGAAGGTCAGAAGCTTAGCATGATGCAGTGGTAGGTAGAAATTTGTCATCCGAAGGATTTCGATTTTGCGACACGATGTGAGATATTTTCCACTTTTATGAAAATGAACTTTGAATGATGCCGTGAAAACTGTTCCTGATAACAGGATTCAAATCTTCTTCAGCTTGAAACGAAAATAAATAGCCATCAAAAAACCATAGTTGAGAAACAGAGAGAAAGAGAGAGAGAGAGATGGAGGAAAAGGAGAAAAAAGCAAAACACACACGTATGCTTGTAATGGTTATTTTTAAACGAAGGAAAGTGAATTACTATTTATTGAAAATCGTAAATTATAGTCGTTCAATCTAAGAAAAACCAACAAAAACAACAAAAATGTCCTGTTTTCTTTTTTTCTCTGGTTTGGTTTAGTCGAAGGCTTTTCCGGTTGTTGTCGTTTTCCCGTGGTGGGTCCCGCTTGGAAGTGTCTGTTCGGCCATACGCTCTCTTGGACCAGAGCGAGAGGTCGCAGTCTGTTTGTCTTCTTTTTTTTTTTTGGATAATCCTTTTCTCAAAAGGTGCTTTTCCGGCTGCTACTTGAGCACATTGGTCCGCGACGCGAGTTTGTCGCGGAGAAAAGAAATGTGTAGGGTTTCGGCTTCTGGAAGCCAATTGGTGGAGGGCATGTTTGCGACGCTGGCGAGAAAAAAAAATTAAAGAGAGAATGAGGAAAAGAACGTGAATTTCCAGTGAAACAAAAACACACAACAGCGCAGTAATCGAGTGACACACTAAGAAAAGAAGAAAAAAAAAAATAAACAAACGTAACGCAGTATATAGAATTTGAAAATTTCAAATCCAACAAGCAACAACAACAAATTAACTTTTTTTGCAGCATTTACTTCTAACGGTGAAAAAAGAAATTTAAACATTAAGTGTACCTAGATGAGAGTAAAATTAATAATAAAACAAAGCAAAAATATTAAAGTATAAAGTAACAGAAAGAATCCATCTTCAATGTGTAACTTCCCTGTATGATTTTATCCGCATAGAAAAAGGTTAAAACACGCAAACACACACCACAACATTCTAACAAACACAATTGTGTACACTCACATTTTGGAAAAAAGCGAATAATTCGTTAGGAATACCAACACAACAAAGCAAAAAAAAACAACAGTAGGTGACAAGAGGTTTGTAAAAAATATATATATATATTGTGTCGTTATGAGTTTTTTACGCGTTTTTTCATCCTGTTCATATGTCCGTACTTTTTTTGCCTTCTCGTTTGAATCGTTGGCAAACGCAGCGCGCAGCAAAGCAAGTAAAAAAGTGCATAGAGGGAAAAAGCGCTGGCAATCTTCATTGATCGTTACTATTATATTGAAAAAAAAAAAAACTAAGGTAAACTCTAGCTCATATAAACACAAGCATACACTGAAAAAGAAGAAGGCGAAAAATAAATCACTAACCCTACACCCACGCTAAACCGTGCAATGATCACACTCACACTGAAATTACACCCACACATACATACACACGCAGTCCTATTAACAAGGAAAGAGCACACGCGAAACGGTGTGACTTTTTATCCTTCTTTATGCAAATTTGCGTTATTTCTTTCCCTGTTTTTTTGTTTTATGCTATTATCGATAATTATCTTCAAAAACACGATTAAAGATGAAACGATGAAGTATGTATTTTCTATTGAAGAATCTTTTTGTAAAAGTGAACAAGCATATTATGAAATGAGAAAAAAACCTGAATATGAAGCAAAAAAAAAAAAAAACAAAAAAGATATAACAACAAAAACCATTTATGAATTAGAGAAAGGTACATATATTAAAGGAGAAGAATTAAGAAAGTATTGAAGCAGACGAAAAAAGCAAAGTTAAATCTGTTTAAAATAGTTTTTTTTTCTTCATTCTCACACTAAAGCGCATTTTCTTCTGAATTTGTGAATAATTTGTCACAAATTTTCCCCAACTTAGATTCGGGAGGCAGTCGTAAAAAAGTAGCAAGTCATGCAACTAAACGCTTATCGGAGGGTGCTGGATTAGAACTACGATTACCCCTCCCAACGCAATGACGCAACTGCAATCCCCGACAAAAAAATCAATCAAAGCAAGCAACGAATTTTGTGTGACATTTCCATCGCCACCCGCGCAACCCGTTTGCTGTGCAGTCTTCCCGAAGTTGATGAAGACCTACTGGCGAATCCCCGTTTTTTCCACTTGTGTGTTTGTGCGCGCCCCAATTATAAAGATTCCTATTAAACGAAAACAATGAAAAACAAACAAACAAATAGCCAGCACCCTCACTCGAGAAACAATTTCCTCCCACCAAAATCGCTTCGTTTTCGAGAAGCAAACAAAAAGTATCGAAAACAAGCGACCGTAGCTACCATCCAGATGTTAAGCAAGTTAAAAATATGAAGAAAAAAAATAGTACTGTGGAACTGTCGGACGCCATTTTATACTCGTATACTTTTCTTTCGTGTGTTTCCGTCAGCGAGATAGCAAACAAAAAATCTTCGAATTCCAAACTCTCTTTAACCTATAAACAGAAAACACAAGAAACGCGTTTAAAGAAACTGTTACTACCTTAAACAAACTTTGAAAAAAAAAAATCAGATACATTTAAGAAACGAGGTTAATCATCTAGTGGACAAAGAAATTCCTTCGTATAACAAAAGGTATAGAAACAAAACAAAAAAAAACATCTAGATAAAACAAACATAAAAATTTAAAGACAATTTATAACATCGGTGAGTTTAGTGAGCAACCATCATCGGAGAAAATGAAAAGCTCTAAAGATCCGCGTGACTGCAACCCCCAGGCAGACTGGATGACAGTTTTTCAGTGTTCTAAACAGAAATGAAATGAGAAGAGTGATCAACCTACTCTTACTTGTGACCACGTCTTAGAGAAACTTTGTAGAGAGCAGGAAAAAAGTAACAATATCAACCGTGTTCTCAAAACATCTTGTTATGGGTTTTTATT
This sequence comes from Wyeomyia smithii, assembly GCF_029784165.1. Lineage (NCBI taxonomy): Eukaryota > Metazoa > Arthropoda > Insecta > Diptera > Culicidae > Wyeomyia > Wyeomyia smithii. Next base: position 237,519,498 of record NC_073695.1, on the reverse strand, counting down.
TCGTCAATCTGAAGTGTTGAATTGTTTTTTCCCTTTTTGCAAACTACACAAAACAACACAAATTTTAGAAAGAAAGATCTGATGTCATCAAACGTGAGTGATTAGACTATAAAAAAAATTAGAGAAAATTGAACTAAAACCCCACGCCAGAGCAGCAACAAATTATAAAACATACCTAAACATGCAAAAAATATAACTTTTAGGAAAAACTATTCCCCATACGAAAATTTGCTTGTTTGCGATTGATTAACTATTCTCTTTACTAATTACTTGTTAAACTTTTTCCATAAATTGATAGTCGAACAAGCGAAAAAAAAACGAAAAATTTTTACCTGCAACAACATACTCTGAACTTCTCGATTGCAAAAAGCATTTTCTCTCACTTCATTTTACTATTATTATTCGTGCGCTACCATCCCAGAGTTTTACCGAATGAAAAACATAGAAAAATCCCAGCAAGAGCAAGCTACAGACTAACATCAGAGAAAAAAAAACAAGGAAATTGCAGCTGAAACTGACAACATAACCACCAAACAAACAAAGCGCCCCATTGTCTTCTCGGGGAGACGATGAAGCAAACTAGCAGAGCAGTACAGCGACAACAAACTTACCACTGAATAACCATACCTAAAAACAGAAAGAACACAAACGACAACATCAATTGAGCAGCAAAAAGAAAAAACAAAAAGCAAACAGAAGAAAAAAAAACAAGAAGGAAACAAACAACACATGAAATAAGGAAAACAACAAGAGTAATTAAAAAGACATAATATGAAATAAATGTTTCTTCACTTTTAGGTTGAACTATAAAAAACAAAAAAAAACTTGTTGTTTTTCAATTGCCAGTGGTATCACAATTCTCAAGTCCCAAAATAGGATTATTATTTTTACTTCAAGGTGAAATACAGTTTTTCTTAGAAATAAGAAAGATTACGCTAAAAACTTTTCCTCAATTTTCTCACAGTGAAAATCATCTATTTCCGTCGTCCGTCTGTATTTCACCGTAGATAGTCCGCAGCACCTTTCATTCGAAAACTTCAAGAGCGTTAAGGCCAGGGGCAACTCGTGGCTTTTGAACCTACCTGTTCAACTACAAATTTTGAAAATCGCAGTTTGAGGAAGTAATCACAATCATGTCCGCGTAATCACGCAAGTCATTCCATTTGTTACTATTTGAAAGTGAAACAAAAAAGCAATAAAATATTAATAGGGGAAGCGCACCAGTTATGGCAATAGTTTGCACGATGTATCAGTGTTTTGAATATTTCGGTTGTAAAAATTTGGATATTTTTTTGTACAGGGTGTTCATCGTAAGGTAATAACAATTGTAATTCATAATATAATTAGGAACTGAAAATTTCAATATAGTTTAATGATGAAATGCCGCAAAAAAAACTCTTACACCGAGTCCCAGTTATGGCCATAATGTTCTTTTGTTCGCCATAGGAATGTACCAGTTATAGTCATATCGAAAAAAAACATTAAATTGAGTTTCTATTTCCGTCACGTACAATTTTACCAGATAATGATCTGCAAAAATTGATCATACTCAAAGGGGTGGCTTATAAACCACGATAGTTGTTTAAAAAAAACATGAACCGTTGACCTCTCGTATGCCAGATGTATTGCTATATCAAATGGTCGGCGTGCGACCAGACCGAACCAAGCGCCATTTTTTTGAAAATTGAGTTTTTAACACTAGTGGATGTTAAAACTGATAATCTATCTTTCATAAAAAAACGAAATCATTTGGAGGGTTTATAAAGGTATTATAACCCAATTTCTCTGCAGCAGCTTGCAGGAAGCATATGGGGAGGTTAAACTTTGATCGCCGAATACTCGAAATATTGTTTTTGGCGCTTGGTTTGGTCTGGTCGCACGCCGACCAAATTGAAACAATGAAACATGAACTTTGGTCTGACTTCTCATCTCATTAGAAGTCTAAGTTCTTTTGAATGCCCCCTAAAAGTTATGTTTATACTAAGCCGCCAATCAATTTGGTCCCAAACAAGAAACCACAGGAAATCACAATCCCGACGAAGCTGATACTCAAGGATTGAAATTTATTGATACATATCGAAAGTTATACAAAATCTAATAACAAGAATTGATTACAAAACTCTGGGTTTAGTTTTTCGTTTTGATTTTGAAGCTTGCTGTTTTTCTGCTTCCTTACGTTCACGTTCTTCTGCTTTGGCCTTTTTCATTTCCTCGCGTTTAAATTTCATCGCCACGCGCTCTTGGGCTTTTTGTTTTCTTCGATCTTCTATAACCTTCTTCTCATTCTCCTTTTCCCGTATTTCGTCAAGTCTTTCTTTTGCTGTAAGAACAGGGAAAAATCGCTTTGAATAGTTACGGTGCATTGTGACGCGGGGCGGAGTTGGTGGCAGTTTTGAAAAAATTGACAATCGTCGAGCATGCCCCAGCTTTGGCTTGCTGCCTGCTTCTTTTAGAATGCTGTCTGCTGGATTCAAAAGCAAAGTTTCAAGAACTGCGGTGGGTTCGCAGATTGGTGGAATTTCTTGTACAATTCTTGAAGAAGTTGTTGTTCTCGAATCTGTAAAATTTATAATTTTGTCGTCTGAAATGGGAATGGGAATAGGTCATGGAAAAAGAAAACCTTTAAGTGAATAACTAGGTAACTAAATCACATGGTATACTTTTCCCGTCTACTACTGACATACTTGTTTCGGGATCAAACTGGGTAGAGTTGTTGATTACATTGACCATCAAATGATCGTTTTTTTCTATTTCAGCTGGAACTTCAATTAACAGACCTCCATTATCTGCAAGCAAATTATTTTTTTTTGTAATATGTATAGGCATACGAAAATATTTGTAATCATAATACCGGAAGTATTTCCATTCGGCAGATCGTTTACAACCGCAGATTCTGTAATGAGTGGACAACAGAGAACATTGTCCGAGTTTTCCGTCTCAGGTAGAGTACAATCAGTCAGTTCAATAATAATTGGATTTTCATGACATTGGTTCTTTTTCTCAACTGCTACTGTTTCATTCTCGTAACGCCGTGACTCAGAGATCGATGAACTAAAAATACTATCATCAGTTGCTGTAAGTTTTTCGCACATATATATGGTGGACTCTCCAGGATCTTTGTCTGTTTCTTGATCACTAGCCTGTATCTCTTCGTTGTCAATGGTTACATAAGGCTGGACGAATTCCCGATAGAAGAAACGAATGGTTCGCTCTTCTCGTGAGAGGAATCTGACGTCTCGATGAATTTTTTTCAAAGTTTGGGTACCAATCATATCAATAGCTTGTATGATTTTCTCAATATGAATTAGAACATACTTCTTCTCTGTTCGTACAGAGACAACTGGAGACCTACATAGAGCTCCAGAACGTACAGTTTCGGATACAAAAGCTGGATACCGTGCGGGTGACAAAGCTACTGGTTCACCGGTTTCGCCAACTGACGCATCGACAACTGTTTCCGAATTACAAGCTTCAATATGAGAGAAATCTGAAGGTATACAATCTTGAAAATGTTTACGTTTTTTTGCCAAACATTTACTGTAGTCAACGTTGTCCGGATTGAACGAAAACAATCCACATCTTTCAAAGCCGTGTATGATGCCTTCGATTTTGATACCTCTCTCCACTGTTTCAGCCAACACTGGTCCAAAATGAGTTAGTGTAAACATTTCCCCACAGTGCTCAGATCGCCAATTCTCCACCACTTTCTTCCATTCGTCCTTCAAAGGTTTAAAAACCGCGACATCCGCCGGTTGGGTTATATGCGTTGTGTTCGGGTACAACGAAATGAGTACTATTCCTAGCGACTGACAAAGGTCCGCTACTTCAATAGATTTATGGGAAGCATGACCGTCCACAAACATAACGACGGGAAGTTCTACATCTTGTTCCTCCAGGTAGGGATGGAAGATCTTTTCAATGTACTGCCGAAAATTATTTACATCCATCCATCCTCGCTCGCTCTGTCCTACACCCCAGTCGCTAGGGAATCCTTTTACCACTTCTTTCCGGATTCTTTGACCTGGCAAGATCACATAAGGAGGAACTACCGCTCCAGCAGCACTAAAAGTTAACATCACTGTTACGTTTTGCTTTCCTGGTGCTTGTTCAACTTCGTAGACGTTGCGAGAACCGGTCCGTGCTATGACCTACTTGGACTTGAGATGTAGGTAAAAGGATCATCTCCATTCCATACTCTATTAGGAAAGCTCAATATATGGAGCAAATCATTTCTCGTAAGAAAGCTTCTGGTAGAACCAAACCAACCACGAGTATCCTCCTCGGACACTCGCGCGCTTGATGATGTTATAGCCTCCGGTGTGCGCAATGAAAAACCTGGATTTCGGCGCAAGAATGACGCGAACCATGTACGTCCTTAACACAACATAATAATACTATCGCTAAATCAAGCAGAAATCACTAAGAATACTCCGAAAAAACGTTTGCTGATGGTTTGTTTATTTTCGTTTCGATATGGCGATAGCTGGTGTTTCCCACGCGTGCTATGATCCATTCGCATGTTGCCAAATGGGGAACTTCGAATTATTTCGTACCGATTATGGCAATACTGATAAAATGTGTAGTTCGATAAAAAAGACTACAATTCAGTTGTTTATATGGGCGGATAATTCAATTTTAATGCCAAATACGTTATTTTAAAACTTATATTGTTATCAACCTGTTCCTAACAGCGATTTCAAATTAGCATGTCCACTAGTAAAATGATAAGAACTCGTATGAAATGGAAGTAGGGCTTAAAAACCTTAATTTTCTTGCTAAATAATAATGAATATTTATGTTTAATGATTATTTATCATAAATCATATAGCATTGTTCATGTTTCGTAATTTTTTTCTACATTAAATATTCAATGTCTTTCAATTTTCAATTTTTTGAGCAGTATAGCCATAACTGGTGCTATTGCTATAACTGGCGCTCCTACCCTATAAGTTTGCGATTGAAATATAGTTTTTGCATGGCGTTCCCGTGTGCAATGCACAGGTTGCACCTATGGACGAGTCGCCCCTGGTTAAGGCTCTAATACACTCTTTGACCAAGCGTCTAATATTTGTCACATTTTGATAGATGAAAATTTTGGTCAAAGATAATTGTTTGTCACTCTCCAATTTTTACATGGGGCAAACACGGGCACGGACAATAACCATGATGTCAAATATTTCACCATTGGTTAAAGAGGGTTTTGAAGTTCGTGCGTCATCGCACTCGACTCGATCTAAGTGTCTTCCGAAGTGCAAAGTAGGCACGCCTTCCAGCCTGGATGCGCCTCTGGATCTCGTTGCTGGTGTTATACAATGGAATATAGAAAGGGTCGGAGATGGTTTGAGTCTCGGGTTTAAAGGGCTCCTTTTTGTTAACAGTGATGACGTAGAAGTCAAAAACAATGCCCAAAAATCAATGTTCGGTACATTTTTTTCAAGAAATTTTCACAAGTTATGACAGTTTACGGCTGAAGATGCCTACCTGCGTCGTTAAACGTTGCGGAACACAATTCCAAAGGGCATTTTCATGTTTTTGGAGATCTACGTCACAACCCCAACACGTGCTTCTGTTTACCTCTTTTTCGTTACTAATACAGACAAATGTCTTCTTCTTCCTCACCTTTGTATATCTTATTGGGTGTTATAGATCATTTAACGAGACGTTTCTGAACTCAATTCTCGCTAAACATGTGAAAAGGGCCCATGTGCCATATGTAAACAAGACACAATTTCACGTTTTTCAATGAATACAAGCTTATTCTACTCGTACAAATAAGATTTTTTGATAAAGAGTGAATTCTTTTATCAATAAATCTTATTGGCAAAAGCAGATTTCGCTTGTATTGATCAAAAGACGAGAAAATTTGGCTTGTTTACATATGGCACATGGGCCCTTTCCACATGTTTGACGAGAATTCATGAATGAAATTTTGACAGAAAGCTCGGAACCGCTGACAAAACGCACGTAAAAGCCTAAGACAAGACGCGACAGATGGCTTCTTATTTTTCTTTTCGTAACGGCCGTCATCCCCGTCGAAATTTTTTTGAACGTTCCATACCGTTGATGCCAGAATATTATTTTTAACAACTTCTGCAGGTCAATGAAAATAAAACAAATTAAAATTGCAATATATAGGCGAATAATACTCAATTTTTATTTATTATTTTATGTTCAATAAAGCATACTTCTACTATCAAATTTTCTCTTCCTAAGTGTCTTGGACTTCAACCGAAATAGTAAAAAACGATTAATCAATGCATTTTTAAAGTTATAACAGTGAAATACATTACTCGGTAATATCATGTACCTTGCATACTTTGGCATCATTATTTATGAACAATTATAATAGCTAAATTATGACTCTCCAGCATCACTGCTTTACAGTGAAAAATAACCTCGTTGTATTTTCTACGTGACGATTGCGTTATCGGATTCAGCCAATCAGCAGCCGGTTCAAATTGGTTGAATGTAACGGTGACCAGCTGTCGCGTCTTGTCTTAGGTAAAAGCAGGGGGAATCTATCTGTCAAATATCGTGAAACCGTGACCAGCACATTTGGCAACAAGGCGTCTGTATGTTTTAGTTTTTGTCGTTTTGATCGAAGTAAAATGGAACGTTTTCTTTTAACAAAACTCGAGAAATAGCGGAAAACTTTTATTAATAATGCGTTCCGTAGTGAAATTTTGGGACAGCAACAAGTTTTTAACGAAAATTGGTGATGGATTATCGTCACATTGGTAATTTATCAAACGTCATGGACCAACAAACTTCATGGACCAGAGTTGATCTGCGATAACGCACACATATATGAAATTTGACAGCGGTAAATCCCCCCTGGGTAAAAGCAACATCATCATCAGCAGGATCCGTGACACCTGTCAGTTCGTAAAACAGGGGTCTGACGTTTAATGAGTATCCCGTATCCAAAATCCTAATGCAATATGGCGTCATTTGTTCAGTAAACAACTTGAAAACCATGATTTTTCTCGACCACAGTGCAGTTCTAACATTAAGATATATTACCGTGTAAATGGTGTTACCAAAATTATCACAATAATGATTGTCATCACAGGTAAATTTTGTCGTGTTTTGCGGTGTCAGTGGTACCGCTATAAAATTTGGTAACGCGACTTTTATATCGGATTTGACGTTTATAGCATAGCCCTGTCGTACACGCTCGTGAAAAGTAACACGGCGAATGAATTAATTTAAATTCAATTTCATAAGTTGCATGGAAACGTCAAAAAATGAATACCGCATTTGGTGATTCTGTGTAATCTTTACATTGATTTTAGATTAATCTAGAATAACTCATTTTTGAATTTACCACTATAACTCAATTTTGAGTAGCAAGCATGAAAAAACGACACCATTATTTGACACGAGTGAAAAGGCGGCACCATGATTCAACATTTGTGCGCCATTATTTAGCATTTGCGGCCGTGTTATCTGTTCTTGTGGCTGTTTGAGTGATTCCAAAAAATGAGAAAATCGCTGGGAAGGTGGTCACGCACATTTTAAAAAGCTTTAAGGTACACATATAAACTTTTTTCATTATTCATTCTAAAGAACCAAAAGTTTTCAGGTTGTTCGTGTCATCAGGAAAATTGTGGGAGAGTAAAATATCAAGTGATTATGCATCACAAAAAAAGAGCAAAATATACTTAAAAAATAAATATAATTAGACACCGTTCAGATTTTGTTTGTTTTGTTTTGACTGTTACCGGCACAAACCTCCCTCTCTACGCTAACATCGCATTTCAAACTGAGTGGTTTTCAATTCTTAAAGTGAGTACTTTTAAATTCTGAAAATGGTTGGTTTTAAATTCAAAAATGAATATTTTTCTATTCAAAAATTTGATAGTTTCAAAATCTAAATCTGTGTAGGTTTTAATTTTAAAATTGAGTAGTTTTAAATTCAATAAATGGATAATTTTGTAATACACAGTATTTGCCCATACTATGGTTACACAATTTTGAATAACAACAGAGTTACTCAATTTTCGTGTTGTTTCACTTTTTATGAAAATGAATTGTTTTCTAATCATTTTTGAATTCATTTTAGGGAGCGTGTAAAATGGTCTATTGTCGGCGGTCACCAGTGACCAGTGATGCCACATTTTCGTCTGTATTTCGGAGGTCCAAAAATCTTGTCACCTTGGTAAAATTTTAAAAAAATCTGTATAAAAATCTGCATATGTACTAGACATATCCTTCTTGAAAAGTAAAACATTATCGATTGTTTAGCATTTATCCCGTGACTCATTCATGCACACGTTTATGCGTAGCATATGAATATAGTAAAACCAAAAAAATCTGTAATATTTCCAGAAAATCTGCAATCTGTATATGCAGATATCTGTATGAAAAATACGCAAGAAATCTGTATAAATGCAGATAAATCTGTATATGTGGCATCACTGCCAGTGACCTCAAATACACGAACTGGTCGACCACCTTAAGCTCATCGCCGTCTAGAGAGACTGAGGGAAACTGAGCGCTATAGCTATAGCGAGCACGTTGTACTCGCTATATTTCTGTTGGATTGAGAAGATCTGGTCCGTGGTGACACGGGTTCCAATGAAGCCCACTTGGTACTGGCCCACGAACCTCCTGGTTAAAGGTGATAGACGACGGAACAGGATCTGTGAGAGTATTTTGTAGGTGGCATTGATTAGCGAGATACCGCGGTAATTGAGATACTCCAGCTTGTCGCACTTCTTGTAGATGGGACAGACTCTCATGAACATCGGGGGCTAGTACTCGGTGCTCTTAGGTCAGTTACTGCTCCGCTTCTGTTTACTGTATCGCCATTCAAGTGTCCCATCAAGGAACTCCTTCCATGTGTTGAACACCACGCTGGCATCTGTGGGAAGGTTCCCATCTGCGTCGTTGCACATGTCGGCTTGCGACACATAGCCTCTGTGAGACTGGTTTATTTTCTGATAGAACCCCCGCGTATTACTGGCACGGTACAACTGATCCACCTTCTCATGTTCACCATCCTCTTGCTGGCGCTTCTTTCGTCTGAGAATCGTGGTCATGTCGTTTCGTGTCCGTTTGTAATTGGCATTGTTGATATACCTATTCAGGTATATCGTCCAGGTTCGGTTCTGCTTATTCAGTCGTTTCTGCCCCTCGGTGCTTCCACTGTCGTCGTTGCGATCTCCTCGATAGCTATGCGAATGCTGCACCAGTCGTCCTCGTGAGGCGATGTACCAAGCCCCTCCGCCGTGAGTAGTACCGCTTCGAACTCTCGCGCGTATTCCTCCGCAGCCTGGGAGTCCCGGAGCTGCTTGATGTTGAGCCGCGGGGTTCGGCGGTGTCGCGCGTGGTATACGGTCGACAATTTTGAGGGCAAAAATATCGCAACTAGGTAGTGGTCCCAGCCAATATCCGCACCGCGATTGGTGCGTATGATTGTAATGTCTGAAAAGAACCGGCCTTCGATGAGAACATGGCCAATTTGGTTTGCTGTACGTTGATCACACGACTCTGCATCCTACCCAGCTCATTGGTTGTGCCGCCGTTCTGATAGTACTGTGCCCGTCGGCCAGAAATCGTCCGTATCTTCTCTCCTATCCGGCAAATCTCCTAGAGCGCAACGATGTCGAAGTGGTGGGGTTCTAACTGATCCAGCAGAATCCGGTCACCACCCGGGGCGTTCAGCGATCCGCAGTTCATGTACCGACCTTTAATCGTCGTCCTTATTTCGTCGCCTAGGTCGTTGCCGATTGTTCCGGTTTGTATTCGTAATATTTGAATTTTTCGGCATGCTGCCTAACTAGGGATGTAGCTACCTAGACTCGCAAAGGGGCTGTCGTTTTAGGTGTAGCTGGCGAGACACCGCTTATAGCGTACGTGAATGTGTCAAATTGGGAACCACAAAGTATGTATTAGGGTGGGGAAAAGTGATCGATTTTCTAGAACCAAGTTTTTTTGGTATCTTTTGGGGCCCCAAACAAACCTAAACTCACCGGAAGTCGATTGGTTTTGTCTCCGCTTGGCGCATTGCATTTCAAATTTGTATGGAAATTTATATGGGAAAACCTACTTTTTTGCATTTCTTTTTCTAGAGAGCTCAGTAATATTTGAATAACGCACTACATTGTGTAAAAGTATAGTATTTCAGATGCCTAATTACTTTGCAGAAGGCACTGAAGAGCTATGATGTCCACAAGAAGAGCTATAGCTGTTCAAAGTTGAGTAGGTCGATTTGAATGCAGAAAATCTTGTTTTCTGCCAACATTACCAACGTACCGGCGCCAGTAGGATTCCCATCAGAAATAACCTACCGTAACGAGTTTATACACTCAGTTGGACCAAACAAACAAATTCAGGTCAATATTCTAGGCGTAGGTAGAATCTACAACGTGTTTCAAAGGTTACTTCTGATGGAAATCTGACTAACGCCGGCAGTGTTGGCAGAAAAAATGATTTGCAAAATAAATTTCGACATACTCAACTTTGAACAGCTCCAGTATTTTTTTGGGACACCCTAGCTCTTTGATGTCTTCGGCCAAGTTGTTAGGCATCAAAAAACCTACCATTTGAAGTCATGAAACTTATGGTTTGAGCCACTTTGAGCTCTTTAGAATGGAAAATGCAAAAACGTTGGCTTTTCCATACAAACCTCCATATAAATTTAAAATGCCATGAGCCAAGCGGAGACTAAACCAATCGACTTCCGATAAATTTAGGATTGTTTAGGGCTCCAAATAGAACGAAAAACTTGGTTCTGGCTTTCTGCATTCAAGTTTCGTTTTTTCCATATAACGATTCCCCCGTAGTCTGTATGAAACTGCTAACAGCGCCCTAAAAATGTGGAATGATCGTCTGTGAGGTGATGGAGCTCGGTTCCAGTGTTACGTCTGTTATGTCGAAGTAGTTTTAACGGCAGGACTATACCGTCCCGGACTACACTTTGCAGCTGAAAAAAACACTTTCCGAGCAGTTGCAATGGTGTGCGTAATACCAGAAGTAGTTGTCACTTGGTTTTGTTTTGGACATTATCTTTTGGCTTTTTGTCGCGTTTGTGCTACTGTACGAAAAGTTCGCCGGTTTACTGAAAAATGACGGAACTTAATATCAATTTGCAAGAATATGCATTGGTAGTGAACAATGATGGTACGGTGTACCGAGACACGTGATTGTTAAACATAATTTTGATACATTTTTTTTTATTTTGACACATACGTGTGGATGTGTTGGTGTTTTCAAAACTGCACTCGGTTTCTTTCGCGGACTGTTGTTTTTCACGCTTCTGGATCCGGTAAACTGTTTAAAATTGGGTCCTAAAGTCTTACACGATTTTCTGCTTTTTATATATATATTAGTTGAAAGAGTTCAATTTTCTGAGCAAAATGTGATTTTTAAAAAAATTATATCGTTGCCCTTCGATTTTTAAATGAAGAATAACGAACTGCTCGAAATACCTTAAATGGCAATTTCTCATATAACTTACGTGTGCGAAATGTCATTTAAGACATTTCAAGCAGTTTTTTGGCGGAGGCTTAAATGTAAAGTCATCCACCCTTGTGACAACTCTGCTCACGTCAATTCGAAGACTTCACGTATTTTATCAAAAGAGAAAAAACATTTGTGTTGCCAATACCTCAGAGATCCCAAAACTGACGTAAGCAGAGAGGTTCGCATATTACGAACACGCGTTATAACGACCGCCATTATGGTGCGTAGAACGCTGGATAGCTTTAGGACCCAGAAGTCAGATAGTTGAGGGTTGTAACGACTAGACAATTTCTCTCGTCAAAATTAACCGAAGAAAAAAAATCGTTCGAAATGAGTCCGTTTTGTTCCGGAGTCAAAGTAAAAGTGCTGAACAATCTTCAACATTTCTGAACATCCGGCATCATTCAGAAAAATCAGGACAAATACTAAAACATGAAAAATAAATCAGGAAGATCCAAATGGGTCTCAAAATCAGGACATGTCCTGCTAAATCAGGACGGATGGTATCCCTATCCAAGTTGCGATCGATCGAACATACATAAAGCTGTCATAAGTTGAAAATACACTGAAAACATTAGCAACTGTCTCGTAGATTGCCTTATAGGTCTCAAAAAGTGAAGTGAGCGTTAGAGTTGAATATAATTCATCGTGAATAATTACCACTGTTTTTATCCGAACGATGATTTTATAGGAAATTTGTTCAATGTGTTCGTCTATGGACTAACTGTGGAGTCATGATATGCAATAGGCCATCTCACCGAAGCCAAAGATAACTAGAACAAGATACCTAACTTCCATATTTTTCATACATTTTAAATACGACCGATTTCCGACGGTTAGTGCTGCCATCTGATGACTTAAATTCTCATAAAATTGTCACTATGAACAAAACCGATTTATCGTGCATAGTCCGTCATTGATCGTTGAGCTGTTCAAGATTGTATATGAAAAAGGTGTAGCAGTTTGTTCAGCTCGACGCTTAAGAAATATGACCCGTTGCGGAACAGAGTGGTCTAAAGACCATTTTTTTCGAAAATGAGTTTTTTGCATAAACCGCATCTATTCAAAAAGCTGAAGTTGGGAGATTAAGAAAATTTCGGAAAATCGAATTTTAAAGCTGATTTATTCCGTGTTGAAAATTCGTCCGAAACAGAATGGTCGTTTTGTTTCGGAATAGAGTGGTCTATGTACATAAATAGATGTATTACTAGATTGTAACACGTAACATGTATCATATAACATGTGACAAGGAACATGCCACTTGTTTTGTACATGTCACACGTGATATGTAACATGTTACACGTAATGTAACACGAAAAATGTTACATGTAAAATATTATGTAATATGTAATATCTTGTGTTACATGTAATGTAACACGTGACATCTTACATGTGACATGCTATATGTATCATATAACATGTGACACTAGCCATTTTATACGATTTACCGTCATTTTCTTTGTCATTTACCAGGTTTGTGTACATAGACCACCTGTTCCGAAACGATTCGAGGATTCCAGTGGGTATATATAAAGTCAGAGTGGTCTATGTACATCGGTGAGATAAAATCACCGATTTCGCAAAGAAACTGTTAATTTTATGTATCTCAATCTTAAACCACTTCATAACCTTTATATTAGAACATTTTGTTTGAAAGAATCCGTTAAACAGTATTTTATTCAGAGATTTTTCGAAAATTGCTTCTCCTGAACATTTTGCTCGATGGCACATAGACCACTCTGGTTCGCAACGGCTCATATGCAGATTAATGATATTGTCATTTTTTGCACTTAATGCTATTGCCATATATTTTGCACTTCAAATAACAAAAAAATTGTGAAATTGACTGTCAGAGTGGATGTTTATATTGAGTGGTTATATTTTATTCCGGTCCCATTCTACCAACACTTTCATATGTCGCAAGCCAGGTTTCAGCACCATTGTGCATATGGTCAGGTTCACCGGGGCACCCGATTGTTGTTTTATTAACCACGGCAAGAGTGGAAAACTTGACTGTAGAGCGTGCTCATAGCGGTTATCAGGAAGTTCTGATGGTAGGCTCAATTTTAAATGATGCGTCGATTATTCTTGATCCTTCCGGAGAGTTGCATGTTTGAGAACTAAACATTCGTACACATTATTAACATTTTTTGGATAGCAGCATGGTACAGTCGTCCACATAAATACTGAAAAAATTGTTTCACCTTTCAGCAGTCATGTCTTGGCCTTGTCGTCAGTTGATTTTGACGTTAAGTATACATCATATTAACAGTGTATAAATTACTTCGACTTTTACTCACGCGCAGCGACAATCATGTCCGATGAGTTCTGCAAGAGTTAGGTATCTTGTTCTAGTCATCTTTGCCGAAGCTCTTTAATCTCACTTTTCTGACAGTTAGTGGTAACTTTGTTTACATTTTGAACTTAGTCCTTTTTTCTGGTGGAGTCATCGTGTACATAGTGAAAATACTGCTCAATTTATAATTGTTCTTAGTTTACTGGCACCTTACGCACTACGTTTAAAGGGCATTTTGGTCACAATTGAAGTGATATTCTGTAATTGGGTTGTTTAGCTATTCACGGATTTCCGATTTTTATATATCATCTGAAAGAGTGTAATTTTCTGAGCAAAACGTGATTTTTTAAAACTTTATATCATTGTTCCTCGATTTTTAAATGAAGAATAAAAATTCGCTCTTAATCGCTACAATGAACTGTCATTGTAGCGATTTCGAGCAGTTTTAAATCGTGATTTGAAAAGCGAAAGACAACGATAGAAAAAATTTTTAAATCACATTTTACTTAGAAAATGCATATCTTCCGGATGATATAAAAAACTGATACAGCTAAACAACCCAATTGAGAACTAAACTGTATCTGTAGGTAAACAATGTTACCAGTATCTGTCAAATTTAGATGCGTGACGACACCGTGCGATGGTCTATAGACGATTTTACGAGACGTTTAACCCTTTAATGCGCAATGTTGTTTTAAAACAACACTACTAAAAACGTTTTAAATATACGTATTTAGGTATTTTTTGGAAATATAATTCATTAGAACTGCTCTCTAGACTCTAACGAAGAAAACTTAACAGCTGGAAGTACTGTGTTTGAATGTTTTGTTTTTATTTTTGCTGCGAAAATCACGGAAACGAAAAAAAAATGGCGAGATTTCCGACTGGTGCTGACTGTCTTTGAAAATAAATTTTAAAATAAGGTTAGTGGTTAGTGAAAATGTCTGAATTATCAGTAATTATACTAACAAAAGGTCTATTTTTAAATTACTGTTAACAAAAGTAATTGTTTAGACTTTATTCTGCGATAAAGTCACAGTGTTGTTTAAAAACAACATGGTAATATTTGCACATGAAAAAGTAAATCTTTCAATTTTTTTATGCATATTGGTTAGTTTTTGAGCAGTAAACCTGTTAAACAAAGATTTTATGTTTTTAGATGATTTTTTTAACGTCGTGCGCATTTAAGGGTTAAAAGTTCAATTCATGAATGAAATTTTGACAGGTAGCATTGAACCGCGACATAATGACCGTAAAAGCAACATCAATATCAACTGGTTCCGTGACACTTGTCAGTCCGTAAAATAGTCTATTGACATATTGGCATGTACTGGTGCTGATGTCTCGACTGAAACCCGAACGCGAGTCGTACCCGTCGGGTTAGGGTCAGATTCAGGTTTGAAAGTTTTTGAAAATGTAGGGTAAGGGTCGGGTTTGGGTTTAATGAAAAATATATTCGGATTTTGTTTTTTTTATGTCGGACTCTGGTCAGGTACGGGTAGCATAATAATAAGATAATGATGCTCATGACATGCAACTTCCATATTTTCGCTTTTCCCATTCTTTTTCTTTCTCTTTTGCACTCTTTTCGGAGGAACAATGATGTCTATTGCGAGAATATATTCAAGAACATGACGTGGTCACTTATACAGGCGCAATGTGCATTTCCTTATAATCACATACCCCGAGATTGCAAGAGTGTACACTGAAATTGCGAATATCTCAAAAACGGGTGAATTTAACGCAAAACGGACGAAATTTACGCCCAAAAGTGTCACAAAATCACCTGTTTACCTGAATAGGCATATGTTTTGTTTTAAAATTGCTTTCGTTTAAAATTTGACCTTTTGGGCCCTCTGCGCCACCTCTAGACCTTGATGAAATTCAACCAATTTTTTATATGTTGCTTATGGAACCCCAAGGAGGTCTTTTTGCCTGGGAAAACAGGTCCCGCGAACATTTTTGAAAATAAGCTCCACCCTAGTGCTCGAATTGGTATGAAAAATCAATCCCAAAAAATCGCGGGTTCGAGTTTCGTGAAAAAAAAATTCGAGTTCGAGTTTTTGCCCAGAAAAAATCGGGTTCGGGTCGGTATTGAAAAATAAAGGACAACATCTGCAAATCTAATTTATGAACAGTACAGAACCGGACGATAATTTTGTGGCCGATTTTAAGCAGACAGATTATGTTCTAAAAAATCTTCGTAAAGAATTGAAAATGTGTAAAATGGTATTTTTACTTAAACATATGGAAATTTGGCCATGCTCCATTCAAGTGAAAGCGGAAAAGCTTACGAAATAAGGGATGTCGGGTCGCTAAACTAACAGAATAAAAAAGAATAACTGTCGTTGATTTTTTAAAGAAACGTTTTTAAACACTATAATGAAGCTATTCAACTTTGAGAGGCAATTGTTTTAACAATTTAACTCAATAGATTTCTCAAGTAATGAAATAAATTTGTAAATGCTGCCATAATGGAACACCGCTGCTAATTTCTGCTAATGAATATATGAAAATCAAAGTAAGCTTCCCGAAAAATCCCGGTTTTTGTTACGTATTTCAATTCAGTTGCCCCTACTTAACACGATAAAGTTGGACACCCCTGTCAGCTTTTCATCGGTGCGACCACACGCACACCATCACGCTCTTTACTGTCTTCTTTTCTGCAAGCGCACTGGAAAACGCTGAAAACGTACGGATAAACGTCAAAATCATCAAAATAAATGGCAGCCGTCTTGCAATTTATTCCTGTTTTCGATATATTTTGTACATTTTACTAAACATAAACGTTTATAAATGAACGCGTGGTGATACTGATTATCGAAGCACTGGTGTTTTTTCATTTAACAGAATATACAAACGGCTAAGCCTGAACAAAAAACAGTCGAGTTTCAAGTGACAGTCGCTCCACACCACACGCACCATGGATCAGATGGCGCTGAGTCCGGGTTTCTCGATACCTAGTATCGGGACCCCTTTACATCAGCCGGAAGAGGATCAACAGATTTTACCACATGCGTACCAGCAGCAACAGTCGATGCCACATATGACCCCTATGGGTAGTCTTAGTTCGTACGGAATGCCTTCCATCGGCATGGGAACACCCGGAAAAAGTATGCACACCTATGCGCCGAGCTTCGCGGCTCCCCAGAGTATGATTCAACCACAGACACCGGTAAGTTGGTGCCCTGATCGAGTTTGGAACGATAATGATTTACACTCGTGTTTCCTTACAGCAAAGTTTAATGTCCCCGATGGTGCCGATGACGGAAGGCAAAGCATCGGCAACGCCCAGCCATCAGAACAGTGGAGGAAGCGTACGGGATCCGGACAATATCGGCAGCGTAAATATTCACCAAACAATGGGACCCGCAACGCCAATGACACCGATGACGCCGAGTGAACCGGCCATTTTACCCCAGCTGCAGAACATTGTGTCTACGGTTAATCTCAGCTGCAGACTGGATCTCAAGAAAATTGCCTTACATGCTCGTAATGCGGAGTACAACCCGAAACGTTTCGCCGCGGTTATTATGCGAATTCGGGAACCCAGAACCACGGCATTGATTTTTTCCTCCGGTAAGATGGTGTGCACCGGGGCCAAGAGCGAAGAAGATTCCCGTTTGGCTGCGCGAAAGTATGCGCGTATTATCCAGAAGCTTGGTTTTACGGTTAGTAGTGGCATGTTCAATTGATCGATTTTTGGGAATATTTCTGAGCATTTTTGTTTACAGGCAAAGTTTCTTGACTTCAAGGTACAAAATATGGTCGGCAGTTGCGACGTGCGGTTTCCGATTCGTTTGGAAGGTTTAGTACTGACACATGGCAAGTTTAGCTCCTACGAGCCGGAACTTTTTCCTGGACTGATCTACCGTATGGTGAAGCCGAGAATCGTGTTGCTTATATTCGTCTCCGGTAAGGTTGTACTGACCGGAGCCAAAGTGCGGCAGGAGATCTACGATGCGTTCGACAATATTTATCCTATTTTGAAAAGTTTTAAGAAACAATAGATGATCTTTTCGTCTTTCTTTACCCTTTTAACTGGCACTGAATTCACCGGGTACTATCGCTGAGAGGATGAGTCAATCAACAGGAGCAGAAACGTCTGCATCCTAACCGTAAAAGTCACATTTCAAGTTTAGCTTTCTGGTAAGTAAGGACTAACACAGCGTGATAAGTTGTATTTGTCCAATGATAATTAATAAAGGTCGACTAATAACCAACTCGTAGGCATTATTTTGTATGTTAAACCTTAACCTTTCCTTTGGGGGTGTTCCCGGTGTGGCTATGAACAACAAAAGGTACTGTTCGGATATAAATCCTATAAACATAAACTATACATTATAGAGCAACGAAATAAAAAATATTTTATCTACAATTCAACGATTTTCTTGCACTTCTACAGGGGAAATGTTTTGCGATTCTAAGTCAAATTTTCGGCTCAATCGATTGGTACAGAGCGTTTCAAGCACCTTCTAATTCAGGGAAAACTTTCTATTCTTAACTTTTTATCTACTACGCTGGTTTACTTAACGAGCTTCCAATCAACTTTTAAATTCGGACTGATTTCTTATTGCGATAATGAACGTACTATTTATAGTTGTATAAATCTAAACGGGTTTATCACTATTTTCTGAATAAGAAGGACATTAGAGAATCCACTTTCTTCGTCCTTACACTAGGTATGTAGTTAGAGTTATTACTGCTTTATTAAATAGTACAACTGTGGATAATAGCAATCGGCATGGAATGATGCACTAACGTAATTTTTTGTTATTCAAAAACGTTCAAACAAGCGACAATTAAAAATTTCGAGAAGGATATTTCAAAATACTGCATCTGCCTCTTTTTCTCCATGGCTTTTATTGAAAGGGGTAAAATACTTACGATTTCCGGGCGTTTCAACTATTGGTGTTTATGTCATTTCATATTTCTTGATTTGCTTTAAGAGCTCTAAACTAAACAGCAGTTCCCATTAACACTCGCCAAGAACATTATACAAACAAAAGTTCATTTTCATAGTACGTAAGTTTAGTGGATTGAGCAGACATAGCTTGCGACTGATAACCAAGCTCAAAATATGTTTGTTCAACCACTTAGTGAAGAGCAATTCGTGTAGGTCATTTCTTTCCAGAGCGCCCGCACTATGGAGGCTTACTTCAACCCTTCACGGAAAGATTCTGTACTAACTGTTCCGCCTGAGCTTTAACATGATCGGAAGCATTCTTTGCCGCTTCCTTGATTTTTTGCGTCTTGGTAAGATGTTGAACGTGCGCGGTCGTCGCTGGCGAAGGTGAATGTGGGGGAAACATATGCTGTAGCATGTAGTTAAAGCCATCCACCGTTTTCATGCAGTTCTTTTTAAATCGGTCCAAACCGAAGGCGCGGATGGCGGTTGCAAACCCGAACACCGACGAGTCAATCCACGCGGACCGGGTGGCAATCGTTTTGCCAGGTTGATCCGGAACCGATCGGTAAGTTACTTTTTCGACAACATTCTGCAATAGAATAAATTATTGCAAGTGAGTTACCTTTAGCTTTAACTACCACCACTGCCTGTTTGCTTACCATAATTTTATTGAATCCTATATTTCTAGTGTAGGTAACAAGCACTCGTTCTTTTGGATCTATTACCGATTCCTCCAGAATATTGACAGATTTGGCTTTGAAAAACCGCTCACCCCATTTTGGTACACGGTTGGTTTTAGTTAGCAAACGTTTGCTGTACAGTTTACCGTTTCTTATCTCCCGGCACACGGTATCCTCCGAGAGTACGTGCGAGCTGCAACGTCGTCATGTGGCACAGTTGGATTGCGTAGAAGGGGCAGAACAAAACAAAACGAAAAACAGTTATAAAAAATTATACATCAAGGCGTGGGTATAGTAAATACAATGTAATTTGCATTAACTCATACAGCCACAATGGATAAAAATAACAATGTAAAGTAGGCAATGAACTTGAAAACTGCTTTAATTTTAGACGAATATTCTACGGTAGAAACCACCGTGCGTTTAACTCTCGATTTCACCATCATACGTATTTGTGTCACAGTGAAATATTCTACATTCCTTCATTAAATATATTGTCACACTCGAAAATTATGTAATTTTACTTTACTCGTAGCAACGTGTTTGCCGCGAGAGCATCATTACACGTCGCACTAATTTATTATGCATCTTCTGCAGTAAGTGACCTTTGATCACTGTTGTAATTGTTTGAGAACACTCACCTGAAAGGATTTGGATACCGGTTCCAAAAGCACTGCGTAACCTGTTCCCACGAGTAGTTGAACGTGGTTGTATTTTCATAATATTTCGCCATTTAAATTGCCCGATCGGCTTCCGGAATGCACTAGAACTTGTACGGAGATTTTCGCTACTCGAGCTGGTCAAACACAGACAGGACAATCAGCCAAAGCGGTCGTAGAATTTTACATGAACGTTTTATTTGCAAATTTAGTTAGCCAATCTTGCTCTTTTACGACACTTTCCAAAATCACTTCAATGAAGTCGTCTTCCGCTGCGCGCTTAGATAGATGCTATATGGAGAAGGAGAAAAAATGAACCTAGGTTAGCAAACTTTTTTTTTCGCAGAGTACAATCGCTTACCTCCTTTTGAGAGCCTGAACTGATTGGTCGTTATCGCTCGGATTTAAAATACTATTCATCAAATTTATCAGCGAGCGAGCACTGCTTTTTGTAAAATTTTGATAATTTTTATCGCTTGTTTTCGCTGCGATCAAATTCAAAACATGGACGGCTGCCTGCTTTGACTGCAGAAAAGAACAGTTTGACAGAACCGCCTACCCGAGTAAAAAAATAAAATGCTTTCGATGTGCATGAAATAATTTTGAAATATTTCATACAGTTCCCCCTCAAAAACTAGAGTTTATGCCGTAAAGAACATATTCCACTCTTGTTGGCTCAGAATTCAATGAAACTTACGGGACAGACGTGCAAAGCGTAGAGGAAAACAAAAACAAATCGCTGTTTTGTTTGCAATGCTACGTTTTGGGTAGCTGGACAAATATTGTAGTTGAACACCATTTGAATGTTTGAAACTTGGTTTTGAATATACCTACATTTCATCCATGATTGGTCATAGAAAAATAGAGCTGCTAAACGTAATTGGGAAAACATACGAAGAGTGGGACTAACGAGATGTGATAATTTACAATTTGAAGAAAACGAAAACAACTTCACGCGGCTGTATACGATTCTAGCAATCTTTGTGTGTTGGTGAAAAGTCACTTATCTCTACAGGATAACAAGAGTATTTTGTAGCGCTTCAGAAAGACATCTGTAACCGTCGGTCACAAAATCCTGTATGGTTTTTATTTGTGCTTCAATGTTTAATTTTAATTTGATGTTTCTATTTTAGATGTTATTATAAGAAGGGTTAGTAAAATGTACATGTATGTTAATATTTTTTGTAAACATAAGGTATTAGGGTTAATCAAAATAACAATAATACCAAAATTTGTTATCACACTTAAACCACAGACAGACGTCCAAGCAAGAACAACATTGATCAAAATTTCCGTGTAAATTTTCGAAGTAAATTGCGTTATAAATCACTTGTACACTAGCACCGCCTGGTGAGCTTATCGCTACAATACATTTTTTTTCGCTGGTGCACGAGGCTGGCGGTACTGGTAGCGCTATATGGTTACGGTTTGCTACTACAAAAAACTTTACACAAGTTTGGAACTCAGCTTAGACGTCTGTCTGCGCCTAAACTTTACACATTGGGTACAAGTGGGTGGTAAAATAGGCAGCACCCTGGGAGGGAGAAACGAATACTACACTCAAAACAGAGAACGCGCACATGCGTCGTTTTCTGATAGCGTGTAACTATCTTCTTGCTTTAACGCGTGCATGACTCAAACGAAGTTTTTGGTAACATCAGGAATACTGAGTGTGCAAATTTTACTGACTAATTTTTCGAGTCTGTGTTTTTTTCAATTTGCCGTTGTATAAAAGTTTTACAAAGTTTTGAATTCGACCGTGATGAAGTGTGTTCGAAGTTGTAACCAAAGCCTTGAATCCAAAGAAGCGCAAGTTTAATAATCGAAGTACGCTAGCATGATTATTACTTTTTTTTTTTGACACGGCACATGATTATTACTTGAAGTTTATGAAATTTATTATTTTGCGTAAAAACAAACGAAAATATTTTGTAAAACGACAATGAATACAAAACTGTTTGCTTGATGTTAATTATTTTAATGTTCAATGTATCTCAAACTTTATTTTCAATAGGGTGGTTCTTTTATTTCTCACTAGGGGGGTTCTAAACACAATTAGAATGAAATTTATTGTTATTGAATAGGAAAAAGCAATCATAGTAGGTAACTGGTAGTTTTTCGAAAGTCGAAGTTTGCTTTGAGGTACCCCTAAATCATACCCGATTAAACTGAAATTTCGCACAGATAATTTTTTTGGGCCAATGAACGAAAAGTACATGGACACAGTGGAATAAAGAAATTTGCTATAAGACATGACCACATTTGGCATCCCTGTCATAACACTCGAACCAGGGTTATATTTCCACAGGCCAGCAGCATTAATGTCACTTCATGCTCTGTCAGGGTTATATTTTGCATAAGACAGCAGTAGAAATGTCATTTTGTGCTCTATCAGGGTTATATTTTCCAGCAGCAGAAGTGTCACTTTGTGCACTACTTGGTAGTTAGTAAAAAATTAAAAATATCTAATTTTTAAATTTAAAAATTTAAGAAAAATCGCAGAGATTTAAGAAAAAGTACGTAAAGCCTATAGGACGGATGGTCATCGATTAGTATAAGAAAAAGCATGTATTTTTTGAAATTAAAACCCCCCATTGGCTCCGTTAAACATCAGATTAGATGTTTTATGAAAAGAAAACCAGATGGACCAAAGATAAGGAACAAAACTGGTTTTTTAGTTTAGTTTTTTTTAAGAGGGGATTTGTTAGTAGCTTAAGTATTTATAATAAATATTAGTAAATAATGAGTATGTGTGTCCAATCACAAATGGTGACTTCTCAACACTGTTAGAAATTTGTAATTTTAATTGTTAGGATTTGTTTGCTTTCGCAATTAAAACTTATCATTCGTAGGGATTTAAACTTGTCAAAAAGGTAAAGTAAACTTACAACTAACTTAATTGCTAACTTATTGGCTATAAAGAGAGCTTATCGTAGCAATTGAAGAATTGCAACGATTTTTGTCGAAAATTGTTAATAATTTATTTGATATAGCTTCTAATGGTTCAACACCAGTAAGTCTATGTAATTCGAGTGTACCAAACCAAGGAGGACGCTTCAAAATCATTTTCAGAATTTTATTCTGAAACCTTAGGAGCGTTTCCTTTCTTGTTGAACAGCTACTTGACCAGATCGGTACAGCATAAAGCACTGCTGGTCTGAAATTTTTTTTTGTAAATCAGAAGTTTGTTCTTTAAACAAAGTTTAGAATTCCTGTTAATGAGAGGATATAAACATCTCGTATATTTGATGCACTTGGCTTGTATACTCTCAATGTGCTCTTTGAAAATAAGTTTTTTATCATAAATTAGTCCCAAGTACTTAACCTTGTCGGACCAACTTAAAATAACCCCATTCATCTTGATAACGTGATTATTGTTTGGCTTGAGGAAAGAAGCCCTAGGCTTATGCGGGAAAAATTATCATTTGAGTTTTAGAAGCATTGGGAGAGATTTTCCACTTTCCATCGCAGAACAATCACTTTGTGCATCCTGAAGGCAAATAATCAGAAAGATCTGAAGTAAAAATGTTGTACAGGATTGCACCCAAGACTGAACCTTGAGGCACACCTGCTCTGACAAAAAATCTATCAGATTTTGAATTCTGATAGACAACCTGCAAAGTTCGCCCAAGCAGCAAAATTTGTTACGATAATGAATTTAGTGCATCACAGCAACGAATTCTTATGCGAAACTAAGTTGCAGCTACATTTCAGTTTCTTATACAATGACAAAAAAAAGCGTAGGAGGCGGAGCCAACCGCAACATTTTCGTTGTTTCAACACAAGTTACAAGAATGAAACAGTAATGTGTATGAACTCATGCGTGGAATTTGATAACAACATGGTAACTGCTGCATGATCAAATTTTAGCAACGAAGATGTATCGTAGCAGCAACAACAATATCGCACGCTAGCCTGGGGGCTAATGCGGTCTCGATCAACTAGATTAGTTGAGAGAATTCGTTGTCGATATTGTTTTCGGCCCATTTTGCATGTTGTAGGATAAGTACAACGATACACCGTGCCCCAGTGCTGAGTCGAGAAAATTTCCAGCTCGAAAAGTTCCTCGACCTGATCGGGAATCGAACCCGATATCACAACTGACCGACATCGCTAGCCACAGAACCACGGGGACGGGACCACACCATCGTAGCAGCAACTTGAGCGAAATAGCGATTACATGTCGTTGTGGTAAACAAAAGATTTTCCGTATAGCGATTGATCTTTGATTATTACCAGAAATTTGATGGGGATTCAACTCCAGTTATCAATTCAATTTTTTTTCTATTCAATTTTAACGTTTCTACTATTTACGTCGTTTGCTGTAGAAACTTCTGCAAGTTTATAGCTCAGTCTTTATTTTGCTTCTCTAATCATGCTCATGCTTATTCTCAGTTTTTTATTTTGCTTTTTTAACACATCAGCACTTCAGCGTGATAGTGAAATTCAAATCAATTTATTTCATTTGGTTTTAGAGACCAACATTTTTCTGCCAAACTGTAAAAATGGTTGTTGGATGACTTCTAGTCCAAGTATCAGAGGCGCGATAATATAAAAGGTCATTGGTTAGTCACCTGAGCAATGTTATTACTTTATTTAACATTTTAAACATTACAAAGGTGTAATGTTCTCCTCTCGTGTGTTGTGAAGATAATAATATTTGCAAGAAGCGCTGTAAAGAACCTAGGTGTGATGATAAACAGCAACATTCCTGTATGTGAACTGCTCGCCTTGCTTTGAAGACATTGACATCATTATGAACCTCAGCAAAAAGTTACAACGCAGTTACATAATTTCATCTCAGAAACAAATATAAGGCGAACGAACGACCAAAAGTTGCTGTTACATGACTTGAGAACGTGACAGCAACTTTTAGGAGTATTGTTGTGTGTTTGTTTTGTGTATCTCGCAAGCATCACGTTGGCAACTTATATGCTCCGCCCACTAGGTCTATCCAGTGAAAGTTAGGTTTTCAAATGCCGTTTCCACGTTTCAACAACAAATCCAATATCGCGAATTACGTTGTTGGTGTAAAGATTTTTGAAGCAGCGATGCAACTTTAGTTGTTGCTTGTATCTTTACAATTTCATCGTAGGAACAAATAATGTTCCTTGAAACCTCAGAATTTCATTAGTGCAACAAATGATTACAATTTATTATTTAATCATGTTTCAATTGTTGCTTGGGCGATCAGTAAGATAATTTTTTAAAATTTTGATTAGGAAAATTGGAAAATTAAAAATTTGCAATTTCGCAATCAAACCTTTATGCCAAACACTGTCGAATGCTTTTTCTATGTCTAAAAGAGCAGCTACAGTGGAGTAACCTTCTGATTTATTAGCTCGTATCATATTAGTAACTCTGAGTAATTGATGAGTAGTGGAAAGCCCATGGCGAAATCCAAACTTTTCATCTGCAAAAATTGAATGTTCGTTGATGTGCGACATCATTCTGTTAAAAATAATTCTCTCAAACAGTTTACTTATTGAAGAAAGCAAACTTAATAGTCGATAACTTGAAACCTCAGCTGGATTCTTCTCTGGCTTTGAAATTGGAGTAATTTTTGCATTTTTCCATAATTTGGGAAAATATGCAATTTTGAAACAGCAATTGAAAATTTTTACCAAAAATTCCATTGTGCTCTCAGGGAGATGTTTGACTAATATGTTATAGATTCCATCGTCACCAGGTGCTTTCATATTTTTGAAATTTTTAATAAATGATTTAATCTCATTCAAGTTAGTTTCAATTATTTCTGCAGGTAAAAATTCTGTGAAGAAATTAAATCAAATTGACGTATGACTTTTTTGCAATTGGATTTTAGTTTTGTTAATAAATAATAATGAACTTATCCAATATTCACTTCAGGGCGAGCAGAGTAGCGTCGCATGGTCAACAATTATGTTTAAAAATGTTATTACGATCAACAACAAAACGACTTACTGGTATTTATCCAGAACCAACTTCATAATTATACTGGGTGATTGATTGGGAGTACTCCGGGGGATGATAGAGGGTCCTATTTTATGAAGTAAAAACCCCTCTACGCATATGCCCTAACGCACAGAACAGATATGCAACTTTAAAATAAACGCTTCCGCAGATCGGTACTCAACCTTTCGCATTCGTTTTTCGCTGTTCTATTCTACATTGATTTTACAGTGCATCGAACAGTTTGCTTCAACAGTTTGAACATACAACAAAAATCTATTTTTTTGCTTCAATGACCAAATGAAAAGGTGATCTTAAATCAATCTTAAATCGTTGACTAATTGTACATTAAATATATAATTCTGACAGATCTCATCGTTCTACATTCACACAACAAAGATAACAGCTTTTGTTAGTATTTGTCGAATTTTGGAGATGAAGGATTAAAGTACAAAGCAATTAGAATTTCACGATTGTCGCCTTTTGATATTTTTATTCTTCATTATTCAGATGCGTGCCGTGAAGCTGAACAGCTTGGCCGAAGAATCCATATCGTTCAGATAATCCCTTTTTGGTAATACAATAACTTCACATTCCACATAGAATATGGGACAAAAAAGCGCGAGGCTCCGTTTGCCACATACAGTGGAGACGCACGGTGCACTATTCTAAAGCAGCGCCGCTGCTCGCTACCCATTGCAGTTTCTCTGGCCGCCTGTTTATTCTTATTTTCTTGTGCTTGCCGCCGGCGGACAGAGTGTCCATGACTCATTTTCCGGCTGTCATTGATGGGAGCAGAGCGCACGCACATACACACACTCGCGCGTAACTCACCCTTTTTGAAGCTTTTTCCTCTGGTCGTTGTTCATACTGTCAAAGCTTTCGAGCGTTTTGTTGTTACGTACAGGGTCTCTGTTTAACATCCGGATCGGTTAACCGAGGGGAGGCGAAACTAGAAAGCTTTTCTCTTTCTCATATGTGTGCCATTTGTGTTGACAGTTTTGTAAACTGATGGAACTCGCGCTCTAAGCGCTCGTTGAGTTCTGTCCTTCCCTGCTATCGGGGTTTCAACTGACAGGTTGGAGTTCAGTTGGCGATGTTCATTCGGCAGTGTCAGTTCGAATTCGGGTTGTCTTGCCATTGAACGTCATAAGAACGTGTTTTAGAGTGAAGTGATAGTTATTGAACCACTGAAAATATTAAGGATATATCACGAAGAAAGAGACTAATAGGGAAATGCAAGTTCAAGTTGCTACGAGAAATAACTCTACGAGGTGACTTGTGAAGGGTATCGTATCGACAGTGAGTAACGTATATATGTAGGCGCACGTGGTAGCACTTGTGCGTGTTGAAAAGGATTTCCATCTCCACCGAAAAAGCTCTCTCAGATGAGAGGCCACTCGTACTCACTACAGAAAGGGCAAATTTTCCAGCAAGAGCAATGGTGTCGCCGCGTTGCGGGTTGCAGTTCATACGAGCCACGAACGAGAACGGGTCGGGCAAAACTTCGTTCTTACGCCATACAGAAAAAAGTTCTTTTTTTGTGAACAAGAAGCAGTAGAGACAGAAGGATAGAAACAGATAGAATCCTTCAAGTAAACTGTTTCAAATCGTTTGGCTGTAGGAAAAGAAGAGCTAACAGTTTTTTGGGAAGATACAAAAACTTGAATTGGAGTTTTCCGCAGTGAAAAAGTGTGTGTGTGCGCGAGGAGAAAACCGTGTGACAGAAGAACAGAACTACTTACAAATTTGTCGAGAAAATTGACTCGCAATTTCTTTTCAAAACCCAGTGTTCTAGCCGTGCGTACGTGTGAGCCCGAGAATAGAAATCGCCTTTCGAATTTTTCTGCATTTCTAAGCAAAAAAGCCACTCACTTTTGGGTGGCAATTTTCTTGTGCCTCGCGTCAGCTTGCCAATGCCCCAGCCAATGGATATACTTTCTGCTACTGCTGCTTCTTTTTGCTACTCCGTAATTTCGCGAAGGAAAAAATCCGTTCCAGAAAGGCAGAAAATTTGGATTGCCTAAGTTGCTGCTTTTTATACTGTACACAGAAGTCCTATTTGAGTTAATTTTTCTTGGTTGCCCGCTTTGTGAAAAATCGCTACGACCGCTGCTTTTATGTAATTTTACTACGGAACGAGAACGGGATGAAGGACAAGGCGGGGAAGAGCGCCATAGTTGGATACCCTGCGGATACAATGCTTTCGTTTCAGCTGCTTTGCCAAAAGAAAAATACTGTGAAATGTTTTAGGCAGAATCTAGTGAATCATTTTGAAGTTTGCTGTTGCTTCTTTCGTTTTAATTTATCTAAAGCAAAGTTTGTTTTTTTTTTCTATTAAAATTTTACAGTTGTAGATATTTAATGCTTATCTAAGATTCATCGACACAGTAGATATTTTGTAAAGTGCGTAGAAATTTGAGAAAGAAAATAGAGGAGAAGTGAGCAGAAAAAGCAAAAATTTGTTGAAAAATCGATTTCGGGAACACTAGGTAGTGTTCGCAAGAAAAAGTGTATTGCTTTCGGGTATAGTAAAGCCAAAATGCGGAAAAGATAGCAGGTGAAAAAAGTCCTGTGTGTTTTTACGTAGTTTTCGAAATCGAACCAGTGATAGAGTGATTTTTTGTTTGTGTGTGGATACTGTGACCCACGCCTAAAAACCTTCATCGATCAATAGCGTTAGACCTCGAGTCCAGTTTTTCCTTACCATCATCATCGGAGTACAGAGCAGAGCCCAATTTGACGGTAACATGTCCTTTAAGTTATTACTGCCTCTCTACTTTTAGCTTTGTGAATGGTGAAATGACGAACTCGAACTTGTGAGCTTTTTGCTTAAAACTTTTGCAGCCTTAATCCATTGCTTGAAAAGCTTATGTCGCAGCTCATTCCTCGAGTTTTCATTTGCCCTGAACCGAAAGGACCCTCACAAGGGTATTCGGGTCTCAACAAATGAAAATTTTTCTTCTCTCTATGCAAAGCATTAAAATGGACATCCTTTTTTGTTCTCGAAAATTATCGATTTTTCCATGCGCGTATAATATTTCTGCTCGCCCGTAAGAGATATAGAGAGAAAAAGAGCGAGAAAGAGCTAAATTGAAGCTTTTGTCCTTACAAATGGCACTCATTCTCCATTGAAATCATTCTCGGTTCTCTCGTTCGCTTTCTTCCTACTGTTACTTCATTCTGCACTCTGTAAAGGTGAAAAACTTGCTATAGGCTTTTGTCATCTTCTGCTGGAATTTGATGAATGATTGTGACCTTAAAGCCGCTAGCAAAAATCTTATGTTTCGCGAATAAAGAAGATACAGCAAATATACATCAACAAATATCCGCCTAAGGACGGATTGTGTTTCTCATCTCTGTGAAGTACTCCACACAGATAGATAGTACGAATACCAACAGCTTGCAGCAGCGGAAAGGTCTGATTATAATATGATCGCTGTGCTCTTCTGTGTGTGATGGCCCCAAAGGTAGGGAGCTGCACCCGAACCCGCGTATGTGTGTGCGCGCGCGAGGAGGAAACGGCAGACACATAGGGATATCGATTTTCCTTGGCGCCCCGAATGCTGACACTATTTGATCTCTGCATTAAGCTTCCCTTCTCGGCTCCTTCGTGGTTTTTCTTGTCCTCTGTGTTGGTCTGTGCTGGCCTGGCCGCCTTTGCTGGATTCCGCCGCAGTGCTCTCGCGAAATCGCTCGCGGTGGCCGGCTAATTATTAGGTGCGTTTGTCCGCGCATCATCAAGCTGGACGGCAGCGAGCTGGCGGCGGCACGTCAGTACTATTAGTAAGGGTCGATATCGGGTCTCTGGAAATAAATTTTTCGCATAATTAGGAGAAACCAATTGAAGGAGTTTCTCGGTAACATTATGAAAACAAGTTTTGTATAAATTGCACCTCGAAGTAACAATATCGTTGCTTAAGTTGCACAAAAAGCAGTAAATTTTTGTTGTTGTTTTTATAACGTATTTTCAAAACTGTAATAGAATTTGTTACTCATATAACGAGAATTTGTCACTAGAGAACGTAATACAGAAGTCACATAAATGGTATCTTATGTTAAAAATAGAAAAATAGAAGCTAAGTAAAGATTGAAAAGCAATAGAGTTTTTGATTGAAATAAAATTTGTCTAATATTATAAAAGTTCAATTGTAGATTTCGCAAGCACATAATAAAACCTCTAGAGTATATAGTTAAGAGTATCATAAATGATGGTCTGTATTTCGTTAAAGTTTGAACAGAATACTATTCTAGCTATTTTTTATGTCTCATAATCAAGCTATTTCATAGTACACACATATCTGATTCAGATTTTTATAACAGACTCTGGTATTTTATGCTTCTTCGGTATTATAGCACATATAGCACAAAATATCTGCATGGCTTGCTGTATACTGCAACCTAATTGATTTCGTATGAGGCCAAAAAAGCTTTAAATTAGTAAAGTGGCGAAAAAGTTTTAAAAATAAATTCCATGATTTTCTATGACATTCCTTGAAATATGAACTAATTTCCCCAGATATTTCTTAGCATTCAATACGTATAATGCGCAACTTAGATGACCGCTTCTCTTAAATCCCAGTGGATAAGAATTCGATCAGATATGAAATAAATCCGTTCAAAAAAGTATCGTATTCGGTAAAAAATTTTCTCTGATTGTTTTGCATTATACACGATATTTTCTGATCGAAAAGTTAATTCTCTAATATTCCTTGATTTCTCAGGTTTCTCCACTTGTTTGCCTCCATGATTACTTCAGTGAAACACACAAGAAAAAAATAAGAATTATTAAAATAAAACGGACACAAAGCAATATTTTTTTTTTTGAAGAAATGATTGCAAGTGCTATATGCTATACTGATCATTAGGGTGAGGAATCGTTATATGGAAAAAAGAAACTTTATAGCAGAAAGCCAGAACCAAGTTTTTTGTTCTATTTGGAGCCCCAAACAATCCTGAATTTATCGGAAGTCGCTTGGTCTTATCTCCGCTTGGCGCATTGCATATAAAATTTATATGAAAATTTGTATGAAAAACCAACTTTTTTGTATTTTCCATTCTAAAGAGCTCAAAATGCATCAAAACATGGGTTTCATGACTTTAAATGGTAGTTTTTGATGCCTAATAAGTTGACCGAAGACACTAAAGAGCTAGGGTGTCCCCAAAAATTCTAGAGCCGTTTAAAGTTAATTATGTCGAAATTTATGCTGCAAATCATTTTTTCTGCCAACACTGCAAGTGTACCGGCGTTAGTCAGATTTCCATTAGAAGTAACCTCTGAAACACGCTGTAGATTCTACCCACGTCTAGAATATTGACCTAAATTTGTTTGCTTGATCCAGCTGAGTGTATAAACTCGCTACGACAGGTTATTTCTGATGGGAATCCTACTGGCGCCGGTACATTGGTAATGTTGGCAAATGTAAATCGACATATTCAACTTTGAACAACTATGTAGCTCTTCTTAGAAACATCCTAGTTCTTCAGTGTCTTCTGCAAAGTTGTTAGGCATCTAAAATACTATACTTTAACATAATGTAGTGCATTATTAGATCATTATTGAGCTCTCTAGAAAGGTAAATACAAAAAAGTAGGTTTTCCCATATAAATTTTCATACAAATTTGAAATGCAATGCACCAAGCGGAGACAAAACCAAGCGACTTCCGGTAAGTTTAGGGTTCTTTGGGTCCCAAAAGGAACCAAAAAAACTTGGTTCTGGAAAATCGATCACTTTGCCCCACCCTACTGATCATATTGTGTAATGCTCTGCAATGGGGATGTTACGGATATCCGCATCTGCATCCGTGAATGCGAAACATTCGCATTTGCATTCGCGTCATACCATGCGGATGTTAAGAAAAAATATCGCTTCATAAAATTTTGTAGAATTTTGAAGTAGAATACTTCTCTCAGGAAGTTCGGCTACATAGGGATGTGAAATGAAAATCTAAAATCGAAAAAAGGGAAAAATATGTCCAATTTCAAATGCCAATAAATCGGTTAGTATTCGATTCGATTTCCTTCGTTCTTGCAGCAATAGATTGAAAAATCTTCTAAGATTCTACCCAAAAGAAGATAAATGTAATTTTATTATTCACACTATTGTACTATTGAAAATTGTTAAGTCTCGTCAAAACGAAAAATTCGATCTCTGATTGGTCGTTATATGATTGCTTCCCAAGCACGGTCGACAGAATCATATACCTTGCAATTGAAAACATGCTATTTGGCCTATATAAGAGCCTGTTTCAGCCGAAGCCGCTCATAATAGCTCTAGACAGCGACAACAGCAGTCGTCCTCCCTCAGCAGCCGCACTAGCAGTGCAGTGGATATAAGCGATGGCGGAAAGCGGCCACAGATGTGGCGTAGCAATGGATAGCGCACTAGTTGCAGCGGATTCCAGCAACGATAGCAGCTGGGCCAGCTGATGCAGGGACAGTGGATACCAATGGCAGCGTATAGCGGCCACAACTGTGGCATGGCTATGGATAGCGCACTAGTTACAGCGGATCTCAGCATCGATAGCGGCTGATGAACTGAAGCACTTTAGTTAAATGCAGTCTCTGTGCAATAGTTGACTCATTTTGACACACGTGAGCCTTTTAGTTTTGAGTGTTAAATCAGCTTTTCACTGTTTATTTTATCACAAGGAATACTTTATTCGCATTGTCAGTGATAACGCAAAGATGTGATCGGCATCTTATCCGATACTAAAATGAACAACAAATTGTCCTTTTCAGGATGAAATAAAAACTTGATTGAAGAGTTAATATTTTCTAATGAGTTAATTCACATTTTTAAATTTGCAAAAGTTATAAATTTTACTTCATCTCCGTGTCTCAGAACGTACTAAATTATCTCTTCATTCAGTCATGAACAAGACAGCCGAAACTTTCATTATCTGCATAAAAATCAATTTTTCGCATAATCAAAATTTAAAAACAAGCCCCAATCATGACAAGCAACTCACTATATTATTGAAAATGGTCAATCCTTGTTGAAGCGCAAAATTCGATCGATCGATCGGTCGTTAACATGATTGCTTCCCAAGCACAGTCGACAGAAACATAGACCTTGCAATTTGAAATGTGCTTTTTGTCAGTACATATAAGGGTAAGGTTGGAAAATATCGACCGATAAGGCTATCGATAGTTATCGATGATTTCTTGCTCCTATCGATAACTATCGATAAGTTTTTCATCCCAATATAAGAGCCTGTTTCAGTCGAAGCCGCTCATAATAGTTCTAGACAGCGACAACAGCAGTCGTCCTCCCTCAGCAGCAGCATTAGCAGTGCAGTGGATACCAGTGCACTAGTAAATGGATTCAATGAAAAGTTGACTCATTTTGACAACACGTGAGCCGTCTAGGTTTGAGTGTTATATCAACATTTCACTGTTCACTTTATCACAACGAATACTTTGTTCGCACTGTCAGTGATAACGCAAAGATGTAATCGGCATCTTATCCGATACTAAATTGAACAACAAATTGTCCTTTTCAGGATGAAATAAAAACTTGATGATTAAAGCGTTAATGTTTTCTCTTGAGCTAATTTACATTTTTAAATTTGAAAAAGTTATAAATTTTACTTTATTTCCGTGTCTCAGAACGTACTGATTTATCATATCCTTTAGTCATGAGCACGACATCCGAAAAAATTTCATCTCAAAATTTATAAATTGTCAAGCACGAACCATGACAAGCAACTTACTATATTATTGAAAATGGTCAATCCTTGTTGAAGCGCGAAATTCGATTGAACTGATTAGTCAACGTTTATTTACTAGAAAAAATGACTGACAACTAGAAAAAATTACTGACAAATGACTGAAAACACAAGGGATGCTACGGATATCCGCAAATGCGAAACATCCACATGAAAATTAACATTCGTATCTAAATCTGCATCCGTAATTACATATCCGCATCTGCAGATGTCTAAAACATTACATCCATAACATCCCTGCTATGCAATATGAAGCGTAAGCGTGTAAGAGGAAGGGTAACACCATTACGCACAAGCACTGATAATAAATAATAATAAGCATGCCACTTCTCAATAGCCGTATTGATACAGCAGACACCCGGGCATATCTCAAAATAGATCAACAATTCTGGTCGCAGTGAACAAGTCCATACAGGAAAAAAAATGAAGAACCATCATGAAAAAAAATTGACGATCTACGATATCATTCACCCCCCTGACAATAATAGGACAAACCTGACGATAACAGAGCCGATACCCTATTACGCAACTAAAACGGTTGATTGCATTGAAATCTTACTTACTTTACTTTCAAGGCGACAGATCATAGAGATCCGATGCCGATTCCAGAATACGCCTTCATAAACCTCAGTCTTGGGCTGCTCCTTTCAGTCGCCCCTTACACACGCTGCTCGGACATCCTCATCGACAGCACACATCCAACACGTCCCAAGGCTTTGAAGTCGTCGGCTTCTATCTGGGTCTTTGCTGAGTTTAATCTTCGCTAGTCGCTCATCCATGATATGTACTACGTGGCAAGCTGTAACCTGCCGCGATTTATTACCCTGACATTATATCAGCGTGTTTGTATACTTCGTACAGCTCGTGATTCAAGCGCTTGTGCCACACCCATTTTCTAGTTTGCCACCGAGTGTTGATCGCATGATAGTACTCCACAAAAGCTTGCCCACGTCCACAATCCATGTCCGTAGACCACCAGCGGGTGGATCGGCGTCATGTAGAGCGTTGTTGTTCAGGTTTGCCCAGAAATTCTCGATGGGGCGCAGCTGGGGGACGTTGAGCAGGTTCGCCGACTTGGGTACCACATCGATATTCAGCCGCTTCATTTCCTTCAACGATCGTTTCGAGTTGTGGTGGGCCGACGCCAGAATGACCAGAACACCGCGTCTTCGCTCTTGTGGTATTTCTTGAAGGACCATGCAACTTGCGACAGGCACTTCGTACTATAAATTTCCTCGTTCGCGGCCAGTCCGGAGCGAATGAAAAGCGGTTTTGACTCCCTTTCTCGGTGATTGTTAGCCACAGCAGCACCTTCTTGGGGAACTTGGTGTATGAAATGAACTTCATCTCGGAGCGCATTTCTTTCGTGGGGAAAGCAAAATACGAAGTGCCCTGCCAGTCGTTGCCGTTCGCCGGGAAAATCGTCTTAATCATCTCATTCAGTCACTGCCGCTGCGTCATTGCCTCCAACTCCGAGACCAGTGGACGGAACTGCCGCTTCCTACTATGTATGTCTATGGTACTTTTTCACTGTTGGCCGGTTGCACCGACCTCCCGCCGGCCCTTTTCACTCGGTCTTCCTCTGCAGCATTCTTTGGAGCTTCTTGTCGCTCAGGGTCGTCGGATGTCCGGAAGCGGGCTTTCATTCAATGCTCTGATTGTGGCGTAGCCGGCGTTCACAAAGTGCTACACGATGTCCGTTTTCGACGTTGCGGAGTACCGTTCTTTGAACACGCATACTTCTGAAAGCAATATGCCACCACTCGTTGCGTTTCACTGAATCGTACGCAGGTGTAAAGTCTATAAACAGATGATTTGTGAAGTTGTGTTTTTAAAACTTTTCGAGGATCTGTCTTGAGGTGAACATCTGATCTTTTGTAGAATGTCCAGCTCAAAAACCGCACTGGTATTTACCAGCAAAGGCTTCCTGGCCTCAGTCTATGGAACAGAATACGGCAAAGAATTTTGTATGCGGAGTTGAGGAGGGTTATCATATCTGTTATATCTGTGTCTCGTTCTATAGATACGGCATATGAGTTCGTAGGTAGTTTCTCATCAGACCAGCTTATCTTATGAATACTATACAGCCACTCGCTCCCGACTTTGAAAAGTCCGGTTGGT
The DNA here is from genome assembly GCF_029784165.1 of Wyeomyia smithii. Classification (NCBI taxonomy): domain Eukaryota; kingdom Metazoa; phylum Arthropoda; class Insecta; order Diptera; family Culicidae; genus Wyeomyia; species Wyeomyia smithii. The sequence continues at coordinate 237,483,702 of NC_073695.1, read as the reverse complement.
AAGCCATCCTTTCCAGCGGCTTTGTGGTTCTTCAGCTCTGTGCAAGCATTTTCAACCTCGTCTAAGGTTAGCGGATCTACAGGTTGTCTATCCCCCCCTAATTTCTCTCCTGTTCTCCTCGACGACTTTCCTACCTTCCTCGCCGCTCGACACCACTTTGAGGTGTTGTTTCCAACGGTTGGCCACCTACGACTTGTCAGTAATCAGGTTCTCTTTCCTGTCGTTATACATCGCAGAAACAAGCACGATCCGGTTCCTGATTTCATTAATCGTTCTATGGAAGCTCCTTGTATAGTGACTGTTGAATCGATTCTCCGCTACCATACGTACTCGTTTTTACGGCAATGAAGTCTCTTTCCGACAGTTGTAGCTTAGTGGTATTTCTCCCGCATCTGATGCGTCACACGATTTGCTACTACTAATGTGTTAGTGTAGGCTCGGTTCTTTTCTTTCGTCACTTCTAGACACTCTATGCTTCCACTGGTCGTTCAGGCCCATTTCAACTGGTTCATTAATCCGTCCATCAACTTTCCAAGTTCACTCGGACTTCTTCTGCTGATGGCCTCTCTTCGATCTCGATTTAAATATGTTGGCCAGCTGGTCGCGAATCTTGCCTACCACGAGGCAATGATCTGAATCGACGTTTGTCGCCCGAAAAGACCGCACATCGATGACGTTTGAAAAGTGCCAGCCATCAAACAGCATGTGGTCGTTCTGGGAGTAGGCCTCTGCATTGGGGTGTTTCTAGGTGTGCTTCCTATGTATAAAATGAATTTATACATTCATTTTATACATAGGAAGCACACCTAGCCACAATTTTTCAACATCTGCTAAAACGCTACTATTAAAATAGTCAGTTGAGTTTTTTTGCAGATCGTTTTTAATTAGATTAGATCAAAAAAAAAAAACTTCAATAAAACTATGACAGATTTCTAAAATGAAATCAAATAAAAAATGCTTCTATTGGTAATTTTTCAAAGCCTGAGCGGTCCAAAGATGATAATCTGGCCGATAAAAGCAAAGAAAAAGTTGCCGTAGACCTCGAACTCAAAAAAAAAAAAGATTATATTTTTAAACCGTTCCTGTGCGTTATTATGCCCCTGGTAAGCTTGAAGGTGCCTCGAAAGGCCGCAGAGCCATTGCTGCCGGGCTCGTCGCTTCTACGTTTGACTATGGGAAAACTTCATATAAGTTTTTGAAAACTATCCAGATATCCGGCATCGAATATTCGAGAAATATCCAAAATCCGGATCAACCGGATATCCGGATATTATCCGACAGGTTATCCGGATTTCCGGATAGTCGAATATCCGGATACCCGGATTTTGTATCCGTAGATAGTTTGAAGAGAGTTATGTAAATAATTACTTACGAGGTGGTGGGGGATTGTGAAAAAAGCCATTTTTCGTGTTACGTTTCGTTTGGCCGGGCTTCGAAGACAGAAAAGAAATCGCGGATATCCGGATAGTAAATATAGCCGAATATCCGACTATACGATTGTCCGTTTCCGGATATCCGAGTATCCGGATAGTATTCGTTTACCCATCCGTGATCTGAGCTTCGGATAACCGGATCACGAGTATATCCGGTTAAAAGTCCCAGCACTACTTCCAACCTGGCCAGAAGCAGCAAAATTCACATGAATGAATGGTTCAAAAGCTGTTATCTTCTATTTATTTTCAATTTAAGCTCTGGGGCGAAGCCTTTGTTGACTGGTGTTATATTTTTTAAGACATATACTCTAGAACGAGTTTAAATGGAGTTTATTGGATACTTTAACAATATCTTTGTTTTATTACCCATAAAGGGGCAGCTATTCAAAGAAATTGTCGTAATTACGAATGTCAACAGACATTTTTCAAGATACCTGAAGCAAACATTATTTTTATTATTGATAAAGCACCGTTTCCCTTCTCAACCCACCATGGTCCCATAATGTTGTTTAACATTTTGGGTCGTAGAAAAGATGGCGCCTTTTCATTGGCCTAGTCGATTTTAATTGAACAGTTGATTGTTGAAAATTTTAATTTGGAACAGCCATTCTTCTGCAATTACGCAAAATGTTAAATCTCCATCTTCTTCTTCTATTAAATAAAAATAAGTTGGTGTCTGTATAACGGCGTTTCACTCGAAGTAGAATCAACGGATTTGAATGATTCTTTTTGTGTTTGTTTTGTCTTCATCTTCGACGAGTTAATAGGCCATAAAAATAACAGTAATCAACTGATAAAGTTAGAAAAAAATTGAAATATATTTTCGGTTTTTCCCGCCTTTTACTCCAAGAACAACGTCATTAGATTACTATGATTGTAGGCTATGACCGGTAGACAAGTTGTTGTAGCGTCGTTATTGAGGCGTCGTAGTTGAGCAAACAAGCACCTGTTATTGATTTACGTATCAGGTGATATTCGTTTTCGTTGCCTACTACACCTTTTCTATGCAAAAGCGCTATAGCGTGGTAGCAGCAAACTCGACATGCGTGTGAAAACTCTCAACATGGCTTTGATTTTATTCAAGGGCATATACTTAATAATGTAAATCAAATTTCTGGCTTATTTGAGCAAAGTTGCATATAATCGTTTTATTTATTTGATAAATGAAAAGAAAGAACAAGAATAACACTACATGTGCGATGATTTAATTTACCATTGCTCGGATCTAATCAATCTGTTCAATTTTCTCTAAAGTGCACACTGACTTAGATTTTTGACATTTGCTCATGCTACAATGATTCTGTTAGCTGGTAAAAGGAACGTGTAGTTTTTGCTTCTCAAAAAACATTGATCTCTGTTCATGTTTCGTTAAATAGGCTCTATTGTGTTCCTACAAATCTCTGGATTTACAATTAATTGTTGAATGTTGAATTGAAAACTATCATGTTGCGGAGCGTCAATTGCACTGTGCTTAGGCAGCAGATCTGCCTCAAAAGCAGATGAAATATTAATGTCATTGAAGCGAAAATTTCGAAGTTCCGTGTATCCAGATATTACCTACCAATTTACCATTGAATTTCAAACGTCTGTATGTACCTTCGCGCTCCGCAGTTGGGTGATATTCGATAATGCCCAAAGCCCTGATAACTGGTGGCATTAAACCTAAAACATGCATATTCTCGCATAAACAGCTTTATGTCACATGGTCACGTGAAAAACAATTGGTATCATGTATGTTTGAAAAAAAAAAAAAAAATAAACCCGAAAAATGGTTGGCAATTAGGTTTTGCGAGAATTTTTGTTCAGGACAAAACCATATTGTCACTATGCCATGGCAATAACGAAAATCAACTGGAAAAGTTATAAAACGTTAAAAACCAACCCTTGATATTTCCCGCCCTTCTGAGATTCTGAGAGGTTTTCTGTGAGTTTTAGTGAGTAACGATTTTTTGTTGCCTTTGATCGGAAAAATTCGAAACAAGTTTTCATTACCGGGGCGTACTTAAACGATAGCCTTCATTTTTTTAAATATTTTATGGAATAGTTATATGTGATTTTCGTATTGGTTTCTGTTGAGCCCACTTAAATTCAACGTCGGTTTTTTTTATTTGTGCTGTGACTGGTTTTCAAGAAAGAAGAAGACACTGTCGGTACGTAATAAACATAATAGATTAAAAATAATAATGTGTTTTTGCAAGAATTTTGAGGAGTATTCATACTGGTTTCAGTTGGTTTCGAATAATTTTCTTCCACATGTAATGGGAATGCTTCCTAACGAAGGTGCCGCTAAGGGTATTTTATGAAAGGAATGTTCCCTACTCTACATGATCAAACTAATTCTTGCATATCTTCCAGTTGACTTTGACAAATTTCTGCTGTGGTCGAAGTGTTTTTTGTTCATATGAGGTTGTTGTAAGTGGAATGTTCAAATACTCAACATGCCGTTGAATTAAAATTAAATTCGTTGTTTTTGTTCCAGTTTTGCGAGTTAAGACACGAGTAGTAGCAGGTCAATAAAAGTATCAGGCTCCGCAACACTGAAGATAGAATATTAAAAAGTTAGGAAATATACGAGACCCGAAGGGAAGTTGATCGGTTAAGAACAAGACGAGCTCGAAATGCACGACGTCCGACACCCCATATATCTCAAAATCGTCAGTTACTCACTTAGTTTCCATAGTCTTTAAACGAGTCTTGAACAAAAGAAAAATTAAGTATAATAACTTAAACACTCAATTGAGAGAAAATTGCTAATCAAATATTTTCAAATACTACTGCTTTATAGATTCAAGGTCAAATTTACCACCGAACAGATGCACTGCTGCCACTATCCGATGGCAAATGTCCTTGAAGCGACAATTCTGACAGGAAACTACAAAGGAGAAGTCGTAATAATCCCGCGTATCTCGATTACTCCTACCGATTTGCCGTTAAATTTTAAACGTCTGCAATTTCCCGTGCGTCGCGCATTCGCGATGACTATTGATAAAACCCAAGGACAGTCACTGAAAATTTGTGGCATAAACTCCGAGTATTCATGCTTCTCACATGGACAGCTCTATGTCGCATATTCACGTGACTCGGACCCCGACATTGTGGAATATATAGAATTTAGTAGCTAGGACCGCCTTGACCACTTTCACATGTTTCGTATATTCCGAATTTTAAGCTTGAATTATTTAGAATCTGAAGTTTTTAAAAAAATCTGTTCCAGTGAGATTGGCCAGGCAGAAGGGTATCACTATATTTGCATTAAGCCAAGCTTTCGAATAATTGAAAAAGTAATGTAATAATTTCCTTCAGAATATTTAAAAGAATGACTGTTCATTTTCAGAAATGTATTAAAATGATTTGATTATGGTTGAAAGGTGCTTCATCATGTTCAATGAAATAAAAACGTAAAATTTTACGAGCGCAGGATTGAAAAAAAAAACAAATCAGAGCCGAAACATATCGTAGGTATGTTTTTTAGCAGCAGTTAGATATGTCAGTTTTTGCAATACAATAGTCAAAAAAACTCAAGGCGGCGGTACGAAGTTTGCCAGGTCAGCTAGTTTTGAATAAAAACAAAATCTGAATCTAAATTTAATGAAAGGGCTGCAGAACAAACTATACCAACGCCAGTTGTTTTGTCAAATGCGTGTTAAGTTTGAGCAAAGAAGAGCACCGTTAACGATAAAATGTCTTCAATAAAACGCGTAGTTATTCATTTGTTATGTGCGATCTATGTGCTTAAAAACAACTCAAACTCGATTAATTTCGCTTCATTTAGAAGATATTAAATTTTGTTATTGCAATTCATCATATTTTCATGCTTTCCTTAAGTGTTTTGATACCGCCTATACCACGATAAAAATTGGTGGTTGATCAGCCAAATAATCGCGTTAATCGCCCTATCAAGTAACCGGCACAACCTGTCGCACCGTTACTAGAAACGTCGATGATTGATCTCTATTTTCCGCTGCTGTGCGTTAGCCGAGTGTGCTTTGCACTTGAAAACCGATGCCTCCCATTGGGCGGAGACCCCTAAGACTCCCGTCAACCATCCCAAAACACAGCAAATTAATTCTCATCGCAGTTTACTTTTCCGCTCTGCTTGCTCTGTCTCTATTTGCGCCTTCGATCAATAGGGCAATTTTGGCTTCCGAAAAGTCCTTGCCAAAAAATACAGCACCGAATGAATAAATATTTGCAGTCGAGCATCAACCGCAGCAGCAGTGGTGGCAACAGTAGCAGCACCGGAGCCAACCCAACGTAAAAGTAGGTCATGGTCCTCATCTTAAATAATCGCTATTCATTCGCTCACAGCTTCACGTGTATGTAGATGTGCCTTTTATTTATATGGTTTCGGTTGGAAACCAATTCCTTATGCTATTAGCACTAGCTTCTAGGGGTATATCAAGCTTCTCGTGGCGATTTGATGATGATGATTTCCACTCAAACAACCGCTTCCAGCTGTCGAACAATCGCCACATTATGTTCAACCCACGCGAGCGCTGCTATTAAGCTCATTATTCGTTTCTACGTTCAACTCCTCACAGAATAGAAAATCATCCAAGTCCATGCTCAATCATAATAATTATAATTGTAAATAAATTTGCTTTTCGCTTGCGGGTGGTGTGATCAAAGAGCGAATTTGTGGTGTTATTTCTGTACACTTTGGTGCGGTCGGTCGCCAATATTGGCTAAGGCTTTGCTTTCGGACGGATTTGACTTACAAACCGCAGCGCCGTGATGGGCGATTACCAAAAAAAAAAAAAAAAACATGAAGCAGAGGTGAACGCGATGCAAAAGCGCGTGTTAATCATCATTTAATAATTATTTGATTTTGAGGCTAGATCGAGATTCCCAGCAATCCGTGACCAGGGGCGAACGCATTATGAAGCTCTAAGCGTCTGCCGAGAAGGGCGTCTTTTGTCATCCTGAAGACAACGGTCACTTCACATGAAACTCGTCATCTCTTCACGTGAAGTCACCTAAAGCATGCGGCTGCTTGTAAGGTGATTCCATTAGAGTTTAAAGTCGGGCGAGATTTTAATACCTACTTTTACTAATCCGATGGATTTCTCGAGGAAAGCAAGACGTCCTTAGTGTGGCTTCTGTTGTATAATGTTGCTTGATTTTTGCTCGTTTGTTTTAATTCCCTCGGTGCTGAAGTAAATTAACGTTCGGGGAAATGCGAAGTCACGCTTTGTCTATTAACCCTCGATTCAGTTATTTTTATCAGAGGAAGAGGATTTGTTTGTTCTTTTATTCAGTAAAGTAGAAAGCGCACTGCCCTGTTTTCGGTTGCCGAGGAATCAAAAGCCATGTTGTGTCAAGGCCATTAGACTCTATGTTGATTGAATCAAGATGATCCTTCGATAGAAATATCGATCAAATTTCAAGTAACACAACTGGTTTTATCAAAGTTTTATAGCGCTTTTTTGGCTGTATTGAGCGCTATAAAACTTTGATAAACCCTTTTTACTTGGGTAATGAGTTATAATGTCTACTAATGAAGGGTTGTGAATTGCGTCAACCGGATTCAGCAGTTAGCAGAAGGTGCCGAGTTAAAAACCATACACAGCACACACACACACAAATCATACCATATCATAGACACACGCACATCATACCATATCATACAGACACATACACTGCCGTTCCAATCATAGTAGTATAATAACCTTATGCACGCTGGGACAACTATGCTTGGAAGGGCAGTACACATCATACCATATCACACACACACACACACACACACACACACACACACACACACATCATATCATATACACACACACATCATACCATATCATCACACCATACACACATCATACCATATCATACACACATACACACATCATACCATATCATACACACATACACACATCATACCATATCATACACACATCATACCATATCATACACTCACAGCAAGTAAGCGACCAATCAGAGGTCGTTATTTTTATTTCCACAAGGCTTGGCAATTTTCAATAGTGCAATAGTTCGTAGATTCAAACAACATTTTTCTGCATTTGGGCAGATGCGTGTATAATTTTCCAATCGATTGCTGCAAGAATGAAGATCAGTTGAAAACCAACCAACCTATAAGCATTTGGAAAGGGACAAATTTCGTCCCAGTATTTCAGTTCGCATCCCTGTGTGGTATAGACTGTTCCGAAAATTATAAATACATCTTCTTTCTTGAATAAAACAAAAAATTCAGGATTTTTCGGGTTATTTTATTCTGAAATATAGATAATAAGTGTTTTCTTCCCAGTTTCAATTCAAGTTGGGATTATTTTTCGTAGGATACGCGAGTTCTCTAACTTTTCTCTTAACACTACTCATAAGCTTTTGCACAGTGTGTTCTCCGACCATTTTTACCACTTTAAGCCAATCTTTTTTAAATTTTTCAACATTGTCCGCTGGTTTGACATATTTTCTCAGCTTTGCCTTTGTCAAAGCCCAAAAAGTTTCAATAGGGCGAATTTCAGGGCAGTTTGGAGGATTCATCTCCTTTGGGACACATGTGACATTATTTGATTTATACCACCCTAGTGCATCCTTAGAGTAATGGCAGGAAGCAAGATCGGGCCAAAAGATGGGAGGATTGTTATGCTGCTTAACCATGGGTAACAACCTTTTCTGCAAACACTCTTTCACGTAAATTTTACCATTCATTGTGTCATTCGTAATGAATGGACGAGATATTTTCCCACATTCACAAATGGCCTGCCAAACCATTATCTTCTTGCCGAATTTTTCGGTGTAAATGGCTTTCACTGGTCCAGGGACATCCTTTCCCTTCGGTGATGTATAAAATTGCGGTCCTGGCAGAGTCTTATAGTCCAATTTTATGTAGGTTTCGTCATCCATGATAACACACCCCATTTTTTTGGTCAGAAGTTTGTCATAAAGCTTCCGAGCTCTCGGTTTCACAGATTCAGTTTGTTTTGGATTTCGTTTTGGCTGCTTCTGCTTCCAACGGGTCTGCAGACCCATTCTTCCCTTGGCACGCATAACGTTACTCGCCGAGGTTCCAAGCTTTCTCGCCACATCTCGTACTAATACTGAAGGATGCCGCTTGTACTATTCCTTGACCTTTTTGTCCATTGTGGGATCAACAGGCCCGGGTTTTCTACCACGTCTTGGGGCATCAGTAAATGTGCACACTTCACAATACTTCCGCAATGCGGTTTGAACTGCTCCTACACTTATACCTTCTTCTCTGGCTAATTTTCTTATAGAAAGACCACTCACGGTGCCCCATTTGTGCACAATTCGCTTTCTTTGCTCGGGAGAAAGGCCACGCATTTTCAAAATGTCGCACTAAATGTAAGAAAATGACAGCATCTGTTTCTTTTGGATGTAAACAACAGGACGCAGCCAACGTTTGGTTGAATACTGCACGTTATTTGAAATTACGGTTGATCGTAAGTGTATTTATAATTATCGGAACGGTCTATATGCTGAAGTAAAGGGTAGTTCTACGTCAAAAATTGACAAAAATTCCACTGCATTAGGGCAGACAGTCTTGTAATTAAGGAAGTGAAAAATACGATACAGACTTGGCAAAATATACCGCATCCAAACGGGGCTTGAACCTGCAATCCAAGGAGTTTGCGGTCTCAAGTCTCGTCTTGATGCAGTATATTTGTCCAAGCCTGTATGAGATTTTGCAGTTCGTTTGTTTTCCACTTCCCCAACTACATAAACTGTCAGCCTCAATGAACTTAAATGTTGACGGGTAACAAGTCGTTGTAAAAAGAGCAATTAGTTTGATAACTCCCAGTTTACAAAATTTAGAAAACTGTACGATAACCTATAATAGTTCCACTCTCTGCTTTTGTTTCGAACAACATCCATGATTTTCTTTGTTTTGTGGATTACACTGGTCAACAAAAGCGAAAAAAATCTTGTCTTTGTGCTCAAAGAAGATTACTGCTTTTTACCATTTTTGTGAATTTTGGTACCCCTGGCAAGCTTTTGTTCGCCGGGTGAAATGGGTGCTTCCAGTTTGAGATCAAGGTTTTTTTCGCTTTTATCGGTTTGATCTAGAGCTTAAACTGAAAACAAAATAAGAATTATAGCTTTTTAAGCGTTCCTGTAAATTTAAGCGCCCTTAGCTAGCTCGGCAGTGCGTAAAGTCTCAAGAGAAGTTTTCCCGTAAAAAAAACGAAGAAGAGACAGACCCAGCAAGCAATTACTTTGAGGCCTTTTGACGTACTTCTGAGCTCGCTGGAAGCACCTAATTTCACAAAAAAGGCTGAAAAGCTATGATTCTCCATATTTTTTCAACTCTAGGGCAAAAACAAGTACCTTTTTGAAATAAACACACAACAACAGCATTATTGACGTAGAAAAACGAGCAGCTCATTAACACTCAACACAGTGAGCAAGAGGGTAGAAAACTAAAACTACAACGTCCTTAATTGTTACATGCCAAAATCATCGGTTTCAATTTCATACCGCTTTAATTTTATTTGGTCTCGTTGTAATGACATATTCAACACAAAACTTGTCCCTACCCATTCATGACGAACGGAGATGTTGGCATCGTTCATGTCTCGTTATGCCATAAATTGAGATTGGACCTGTAGAATAAAGGACAGACAGTGAGCCAATACTCGAGCTATCACCACCATATTTTTTTGACTAAGTGGACTCTATTGTAATATTGCCCGAGTGTTTTCTGTACTCCGCACTTCATACTGTTGGCGGTATCACGATGTAAGTGATACGCTTATCAATTTATATCCGTGCTTGTGAGTAATTTTTACCTTTCCGTTTCAAGCTTACTGCTCTACTATACCGACCTTCTGTCTATCCTAACAATATCGCCCAATTACAATTTCCTGGAGAAAACTTTCAAACGTTACTCAGAGCAGTTTAACTATAATAGGGACTATAATAGGGAGGTGAGTTAACAGGTGTACTGAAGAATTCAGTTTGAAGGATGGGTATGTGATGGGGCTTACTTGCTTGCTTTTTTCGCATCCGACTGAAGAATGACGCGAATGACTTCGCAGAGTGAAGCGAAAGCTGCTCGTTTTTATTGCCTTAGAGAAAATAACAACCAGCTCCGTAAACGCAGTAACGAGAATGATGGAACTTGTAAAAGTTGTGCAGTTAAATGTGCTTCATATGCAGCATCCCTCGAAAGATGTTTAGGAACTGCTGCTGATGCTTTTGTTTAAAAAGCCAGATTGGGAATGAAAGCGAGTCGCATGCCTGTGCTGCTTCTAGGCATAAATACCGGGCAATATTTACTGGTCATGGCACATGATTTAGACAAGAACGGAGTTTTTTCACCTTAACTTTGGTCGGTTTTTCTTTTATCGTGAACCGAAAATTTTGTGCAGATCATAGAACTATATAATGCGCTTACGCAATGCTTCTTGTTTCGACGCCATTATTAACAGAACTGAGCATGCATTAATAAAATAAACAATACTTGCATAGAGAGGAGAGATCCCCCATTAGCTCGTAGTCGGCAGCGGAAAATAAAAAAAGTGCCTACCTCTTTTTCCTGTTAACTTAGACATAATAAGAATTGTTTTTGGCTCAGTAAAGTGCCGTGTCAAATAAACTATTTAAACTAAAAGAGGAGAGAAAGCTCACATATATATATATATATATATATATATATATATATATATATATATATATATATATATATATATATATATATATATATATATATATATATATATATATATATATATATATATATATATATATATATATATATATATATATATACTTTTATTTTTGTCTGAGCGTGTTGATGTTGAGTACGAGAACCTCAAAGAATTCCAAATTTTTTGTCACTTCTAAACTAAAATAAATGCGAGAAATATAGCCTTTGTACAACTAATAGTAGATTTGGGTGGCTCTAAAAACATCAGCATACAATACCGACAACCATTGCAGAATACACCCAACGCAAACGGGGAACATTTTATTACTTTAGGGCAATTTTTTATTACCTTTTGTGTCTTATGACTGCGCATTATACACAAAAAGTAAAAACCGAAAAGTAACAAAAATTATGACGGGCACACGCTTGTATGTGTTTCTGCAGGAGAACATACAGCCAAGCACCGCAATGCATGTGTTAGCAAGACTTCACTCGCTGCATTTGTATTGATGCAACGATTAGGTTCATTTTTGTCGCCTTCATCCACATATAATCAGAATCTCAACCGTCAACCTCAAATGTCGAATTAGAAACACTTTCGTTTCGTCCCCCAGTGTTTACTTGAAATAAAAATATGTAATACTGTCTGACCAGAGTTGGCGAAGTTGCGAATATTGTTCTGGATGGGTACGAGTTTTGTATTTTCAAACAGGTGCAAATGAGTTTCCATGAACCAATGAGTATGTGTTTTAGATAGCTTGCAAGAAAGCGAATGTTTTTGTTTTTCTCTAACGCAGTTTACAGATCGTGATGTCATTTCAAGACGCATTTCAAATCTTTGAAATCATTGAAAAAAGTTTTTGAAGATAAGAGAATGGTACGAATTAACAAATCAGAAAGTTATTCTACTAGAGCCGCTCTTCTAGATATAGAAAAAACCTTCGACAGTGTTAGGCGTAAAGGTTTGTTTGCGAAATAGATTTTTTGCCGTAGGACTACGTCTAACCGCACTATATTAAGATACATTCTGTGGAAACTAAAACCAAGGTGTAACGTTGGAATGAAAGATTTCAAACGGTAATACTGATGTGAACACATGATGGATCACAATAATCAATGTGTCGTTGGATTGATAAAATGATGGACAATTTTGTGATTCTTCAGTTATCATTATCACTTCATTGTTAAACAGTGAAAATTGAATAAAAGTTTCAAGGTCAAATTTTCACGAACAATGTAGCAATCACATGCGAGCACGCCATGCACAGACTTCATGAGCAGACGCCAACTGCCTGCTGTTGTGATATTCAGTATAGCAGTGGCAAAAAAAGTTTGACAGAATCTCCCCGTTCCAATAGGTCAAACTAATGTTTGTTTCTATGAGCCTAAAACATTTTGATGTCTTGAAGGTGAAGCTTTTTTCGGAAAGTTCGTACCCACCTCCACCATCAGATGGTTTTACGTTCTGCTGCTAGAATGTTATAAAAACTGATGTCTTAAAGGAAAACATGCTATGTACTGCACCGAGCAATGTATGAATAGAGCGCTGGTCACTCGTCGTATATCAGTGCAGAAGAACTCGTTACTCTTTTGTGTGCAGCCAAGCTAAATGAAGACTACATTGCCGCGTAGGTGTCGTTTGGCGATCTGGAACACAACCGAATTGCCGTGTGAATTGTCTTCTTCTTCTTTTTCTTGTTTCGTATAGTAGCAAATATCAGCACAGTAAGGTCGTTTTTATGCGTTTTTTGTACGCGAGTTGCTTTCCTCCATTACTCAAAAACGGTACAAGATATCGACCTCATTTCAATCACGTTTTCCGTTTTAGGCCACGATCATATATCGGTTTTCAAAGAAAATCACAATTTTTGGTGTAAATACTCAAAATATAAAATATTGCATTTTGGTCTCCAGATTGGCCACTATCATATTCAAACGAGGTTTAAACGTTTTAGGACGGTTTTCTTCGTTATATTTGCAACTCAAAAAATTCGTTTTTTACGCGGGCCCATACAAATTTGGAACGTATTCCCCGCGTAAAAAACGACCTTAGTGTATTCCATATGATTATTCGAGTGCCGCATTATACGCTGCGCCATCGCACACTGTTTCCAAAGCTGCAAAAACGGGATCGAAATTATTTTGACCAAAAAATATGATTTTAGAGCCACAGTGCCTTCAGTAAAGTTGTTCCATTAATTATTCTTCATGTTATAGAAGTTACAGTTTTGTGATTAATCCACTTGACAATGAAAAGCGAATTACATTTTTTTCATTTTTGCATATAAAAATTCATCGTGTTCGGCAAAGTTGTAGCACATTTCATAAGAAACAACTTTGTCAAAGACACCATACTTCATTCATTTTTCATTAAAGGTCCTCATGTCCTATGAATTCGATTACAGAAAGGCTTAGATATATTCTCTTCCTAACCGCAAAAGTGGACAATTTCTTCCCATGCTTCAACAATTCAAATGATAATTTTTCCTCATAAGCCTAGAGCTTCTTCACTGAAAGCAAATAATAATTACGTTTTCAAGATGAATGGGATTATTTTGAGTTGAGCTGACAAGGTTAAGTACTTGTTTGCGGGCCTTTTTTACTGCGTTTTTCTTCACTGTTTTTTAGCATTGCGGTCGAAATAAGGATACGCGCTGTTTGCTTTGAGTTCGTCAATTATCTGAGGTTTGTTAATGAACATTAATGACTTCAATGTTACCACTCGTCCAAATTTTAGTTTAACTGATCAATTTGTTGTGTAGAATGGCGCACCGTTTTGTTGAAAACAGTAACCGTCCACGTCTAGACGAGGGAAATTTTTTCTAAGCCTAAAAGTCACACCTTCTATTCCCGTTCATTTTCGCATCCTCGCAAACTGCATACATTGCCCGCTTCACTAAACTTAAAATGTAAGTCATATGACAAAAATGAAATTAGTTCGTAAAGTAACCGTCCAGACTTCTTTAACAGAAAAATAATCTGATGATGATTTCCGTGCAAATGAAATCACCGTCACTTTTTGGTCATGATAATACAGATGTATAAAGTAAAAATAAATAAAATTCAGAGTGAAGGAGAATTGAATATTATATGATCCGTTTTATGACACCTATGGAAACCTATAAACTTCGATGAACGATTTTTCCGATAGCTGGTTGGCCAATTTGAGCGCTTACGCGAACGCTAGTAAGAGCAAATTTTCACACAAATGTTTAACTGCTCTGCCATAATCAGTTATCTCTCTCGATGATAGAGTATTGTTGAGAAATCAATACAGTATTCTTTTTCTTGTTTTTTGTGACTTGTGAAACATCTCCAATGCATTGAGAAAGTTCGTTTCATGCTGAATATTTCATTCGAGCGATTTACAATCCACTTCGACAGTCAGTTTTAAACATACCAAGCGAGTGGCAACAAAGTGCATCCTACCAGTTTGTCCGCACATGTACTTACACACACACGCCCGGCTGGCGCAGTGTCAAGTGTTGACCGAGGAAAATTTATGTTTAACTGAAAAATGGGTCATTGAAATATTTAAAATTCAAGCCGTTCTTATTTCGCCCTAGATAGGCGCAGAGTACACTGCTTACTGCTCTCCGTTCGCTCCGGTTTCGTTCTCTCGAAACTTTCGGCACTGCGATACACTCCGGAAGAGCGCTGGATGCTGCAGGCGCCCGCCGCCGAGCGCAACCCCAGCCAGTAAGTCAAGTATACTAGGAAGGACATCCGCCTCTCGTATCTTTCGCTCTCTGCAGACGCTCTGCGGCACACAGCGACGTGTGGTAGAGGTTTCTTCCACAACACGCGTCAGCTCTACACAGGGACAGGTTACAACCTTCACTTTCTGTCGGTGCAATATGGATGGGTGTTTCTTGGAGATTGCTGGCCCCGATGAATCATCTCCGGGTTTATTTATTATAAAGTAAATTGAAAAGTTTCGGGTGGAATTGGAATACTGTTTGTATTCAGTTTTATTCAATTATTTGGTAATAGTCTCAGATAGATTACCAATACCAATTATCTGGATAAGCGGCGAGCTAAACGCTTCTAAAAATTTTTTTTTCGTTTCGTTATATCATGAACAAGAATTAATCATACTTCGTTTGTGGTAAACTCGCTCGTCGCCTCTTTTTTGTTGCCTTCGGGACAATTCTCTGTCGGACTTCGGTGTACACATCTAAATAGCAAGTTTAATGATGATTGTCACGACATTCCTCGCATAAAAAAGTTTTATTTTTATCTAGGGTATTTATATTTCTTACTTTGAATGGTTTTAAAAATAACTTAGTACCTACGTAAAATCAATAGCTTAAAAGTATCATTTTTCCATCGCATTGTTTTTCTATAATTGTGTTCTGATAATGAGCTTTCTGACGGGACCATTATTTTTCACTTTTCTATTAAAATTGGAAGCCTACACTGTCAAACGCTTCTTAGAATTAGAAGATATTAAGTAAATCTGAATTCATTCTTACGCAGCTCTTTGATTACAAACTGACATATTGAATTTTTCTCCTTGAAACAAGAAATGTCGAGTCAACGAAATAAAGTAAATAACCTGGTGGCTCCATATAATATGCAATATCAATGGGAACCCATGGTTAACTACTTTCTGGTGTACAACACTTTTGATCAAAAGCAGTTGACAAAAAACGCTCGCTTCGTAGTTAGAATGCGAAATGTAATAGATAATTTATTACTTCATGATAGTATCAATATTTTGAAATATGTGGGATATGTCTCCATCGTACAAACGAGTCTCTAATCTTTTCAAACTTTTCAACTTTTAATATACTTATATACACGAACAACAAAAACAAAAAAAATGAATTTCCGGCATCAACTTCCTTTTGCGGCTTTGCTTCGAATTACCTTCGACAAGGTCAACCGAAGTAAAAACTAATTCCACTGAATAACGGAGCGGCAATACTTCATGTGCTTAATTACTCGAAACGATGCTTAGAAACAAGTCGTTTCCTAGCAGCTTGCAGTTAACACGTGTACCGCACCTCGGAGAAAAAGTGGGGAACAATGTTTCTACTTTTCCGGAGGTAATAAAATCGTTGTTTTTCCTTCCCGTGCCGTACGGCGAGAAAAATCGATATCGACCTCCGATGTTCACACCAATCATTCTTGGCGATTGGCTCTCGGAAAGCACCAGATTCGGGGCCAAAAAATTATGAATTTACCGCATTATGCACTATTTGCGGTTTGATTTTCGCGATTGTTTGGCTGTCGCCACTACTCGCGACTGCATATAGACAAACTTGAAGAGAGAAATCAATACGAGAAACGTTCTAATGTCAGCTAGTGGTTTTCCGCACTTCAGTGGCGAGGCCACTGGATCGGAAGAATTATCATCACCGTGCGGTGGCGTGCTTTTGAATGAAACAAAATAAAGCCTAAAACTAGACTTTTTATCAACCAACGAAAAGCAACACCAAAAGTAATTAACAGCATTTTCCAATATTGCCCTACCTTCCAAAGCACGGAGGGGGATTGCTTCGCGTGGGGGCATTTAGAATTGATGTGCCAAAGCTGTCACCTTGCCGATACTCAAGCCAGCAAATTGAATAAACTAATTCAATGTAATGGAAGTTCGCCAGAAAAGAAGAGACCAAAATTCCCGATATGTACCTAATGTTTCGATCGCAGCCAGCTTGAAGCTACCTTCGCATCAAGGTTACATTAAATATGAACGCTTTCGTAATGAAAATTTATCAATGATAGCTTGCTCCGAGTACACTTCTTGTTGAATGGTGCGATGAACTGCTAGTGTGCACTCATGCGAACGGAAGGTAACCAACCGCACTACAACATGAAGTGTTATGTGATAAGACGATTCTCCACTATTTGGTTTGAAAGTTAAGTACAGGTTTGAATTGCAGCTTGATATTAGACGTGCGGTAACTATGACAAGTGTAAATGGCAACTTCAATGTTGATGTTAAACTAAAATTGTTTCTCTAACAACGTGGAGAGTTGAATGCAAACCAGGTTAGAAAAATGAACTTGGTTAAGGTTGTGAATTTGTTATCCAAAACCTAGACACATATTCTCCATGCTCGATGTTAAACCAGAGTTTATTTTTTTATCATTTAATTTTAATTCGGTGGTTTTAGCGGTTGCTTTTGCCTTTTTCTGGCAGTTGGAATTTTAAAGCTAGAATATTCAACTATCGGTAGACTACCAGAACATCAGAGGGAGGACCGACGGCTTAGTCATGCATATTGAAAGTTTTCTGCATTGCAACATGAAATATCTTAAATTATTCGACTTACCTGCACTGCCACTCATGGCAAGTCCGTCCCATTTGCATTTTTGTCAATTTTGATTTTATTGATGGAATCATCACCTTTCCTTATCCACTTTCGATTAAACACATAATTTTGAATGCTTTGTTCTGAGAAACAAAAAAAAGCATGTTAGTTTGCCCCATAGCAAAAATGATTGCATGTCGGTCCAATAAAAAAAAATCATTGCAAGTCAGTCCCACAGCCAATAATAAGTATGTGATATTTACCATAGTTTATAGTCTTCAGGTTTAGAATTCGATGTATTAGTTGACCTAGTGATATTTGATAGGTTGTTCGATTGAATTTTACTACAGTGCTTTTTCGATTTTATCAACAGTCGTTTTTATCAAAGCAAAGCAAAGCCTTGGTGCTACATTCCGATTCGGAACTCGACCTTCTGTTTTATTATACACAGACTCCGCAGCCAACTTTTAGGTGTACAAGACAATTGCGGGGCTAGCGCTACGATCCTACTGACACCTCGAGACCAGCTGGTAGGTCGTTTTTATCGTTTTTATCACTACTCGCTAAATTAACGCTCGATTTTCTCACGCTTTTTTTCGTTTTTGTCACACTTTTTCAAAAAAACAAAAAATCTAAATCAAGAATAATGTACTTCCAATTGTACACGCAAAAGTTGAAGTCTTGTACAATCATTGTGTCTTCCCGATTCGCACAAATGTTGCACAGAAATCGCACAATAAATGTGTGAAACGCATAACGCAACAGTTGTACTGCGAATAGATTGATATCAGAATATGTATCATATACCGACACTTTATTTCTCACATCGAGTGTATTAGTGACTGCTCTTTCTCTCTTGCTCGTAGATTTTCCATGTACGTGCGACGAGACTAGATACGTCACATATAATTTGCAGGTTGCTCTTCCGCTTCTTTTTCGATTCGGGTTGCGATGCGCAAGACGTCGCTTTACGAAATGAGCGAGACACCCGTGCTGTGCATAGTAGATGCCAGTGTTGTTAGTCTCACTCATACTGTCGATGCGTGCTTGCTGCTATTCAGAGGAATGCATGAAGAAGAAAAAGTATCTCGAAAGCGTGTGTGCAAAAGACTTAAAAAGCGTAGCATATGTCTCGTCCTCAAGCAGAGAGGAGGAGAAAGGTTTTGCTTCTCGCTCGCTTTGCAATGTTGCTTGATACCAGTTGAAACCGTTTAGGTGTAGTAGATTGGAGCTGCCAAATACATTGGAGAAACTTTAATGCTCTAGCATTAATTGCGTTAGGCCCAACACGCAATCATTGTACTGGTTCCGAATTACATCAACAATTGCGCTAAAAACGCACAATTTTGTACTGGTTTCGCACCATCCAACTTTTGCGTGAGAAAGTGTATTTGGATCATCATTTTCACTCGTGCTTTGTGTCCTTGAATGTGTATAGTTTTATGAACTCAATTGATTTGATCAATTTTCTACCAAGTGTCATGCCTGTTACAATTTATTTGTGTCATAATTTTGTGAAAAATGAACCGTGAAAAATGTATTTCATTGGCTTCGGACAAAAATTAGGTATTATTAGAAAAGTGGAGAAAAAGATCTATTGACATCTCATATAGCCCTACAGTTTGGTTCTCATAGAACGTGATTATAAAAATTATTAAATCTAGCGGTTCAAGAATTTCACATAAACAAGCATTATATTCTACTGACTATGCTAAAGAATATGCAGTATCATATTTCCATATTCCATTGAACTATGAAAGTGCATCATTTTACTCAAATTATCACAAATTTCAATTGAATCCAACACAAAAAATCCATTTTTTTATCATTTCGCTAAATTCACGGTTTCGCCAAATTTTTTTTCGACCGTGATAAAATCGAAAAAGCAATGTATAGTTAAACATTTAAAACGGAAAAAAGTATGCCTTCCTATAAAAGAAAATTAATTTCTAGAAACTTTTGGAATCGCTAGTTGTGACGCAAATACTTTGTACTAAATAGTAAATTACAAAAAAACAAAGCTAATCTCATGTGCGTGTATCTGAGGATAGGACAAAAATTAAAACCTTTTTGTTTGGCAGTTGATTGGTAATACCTGTTTATTATTATTTCAAGAGTTAAAACTATAAAGACCAATCAATGCTCAGCTGGAAGATTATTCTAGAACTATTTCTTCTCGTCGTTTACAACTGAAATAATTGCCTCCAGTAGCGCTTTTTTTACGATCGCTGATACTATAATATTTTTTTCAAGGAAAAGTTTCCACCAATTGCTTCTTTCACCAGTTTTTTTTTCTTTTTTTTTTGTTAACGGTGAAGAGAGAAATATTTGGGCCATTATCATTAGGGGTGTCAATATTCCCTATACTGGATGCTTCACCTTTAGAAAACACTACTCTTCGCATTTATCCATGTAAGGCCTTTGGTAACAATTGTTCAACACATATTGAGGAAAGGTGAATATCGTTTAAAGGACCGCGTCAACAACCATATCGAATACTTCGGTAGGTACGCTTCTTAGCTGTTTTACAAGGAAGTTAAAGTCTCTATGAGCAATAGGAGAGGTTTTTGTCATATTTGTTTCCACTGATGCTGACCCACCACGAACGTGTGACCGCTCTTAAAAAATTTCAGAAGTATTATCAGATAGAGAAACAAGTTGAAGGTCATTTGCAGATCGACTAGCGGCGAATTTGTTCCAAACGCAAGCTAGCACCGCAATCGATTTGCAGTAGTTTGTTTTTCATCACCGGTCGCAGGAGGCTATGTGACACTGCACTATTTTTTTCCTCTAGGTTTTTTCTACAGGTTTTCATAGGCGACCACTGGAATATTTTTTACAAATTCCTAATACATAACATAACATCTTGATCAACATTTTGGGTTGTTGCTTTAAAAGCAATAACGAAAAATTCTCCTTTTTGTAACAAATTTGTTACTTAAATCTGCATATTTGAATAAAAAGGACTGAAATGAACCTGAACGTAGTACTAATACAAATGCAGTGAGTGAGGTCTCACTAACACGTGCATTGCGGCGCTTGGTTATATATCCATCTGCAGATACACATACAAACGTGTAGCTGGTATTTATTTATTTGTTGCTTTTTATCTAATACGCGATCAGAAGATATCAGATAATGTAATAATAAATAGCTCAGAAGCAACAAAATCTTCTCCTTTCGTTTTGGATGTGTATACTTTTCTTTTTTAACTAATATTCATCATATTTGTGACTATTTTCCCCGAAAAGTCTGTCGAAACGGGCTAATATTTACCCCAAAAGTGCAGCGCATCGCGAAATCATGGTTTTTGTTTTTTTGTTCTAATCAATTCTGAAACATTCAGTTTTTACTCAACTGAAATATTCGTATCGCATTTTTATCCATCTCTTCCATGTTTGTATTGGATAATTTGTTAAAATATAAAATATTTGTGCCAATGATTATGCTGAATACGATGGTTTCAAGGAGTTTCACCTACTAAGAATTGAAGTTAATGCACTATGCCAATTGCTATCGAAATGTAACTACGATCTACGATGCTTATATTAGAACAAGATGCTCGGAGATTGAATTTGGATTCTTGAAATTTAAATTCTAGTTCAATAAATATTAGATTCATTAGTATTTTTTCGTTTTTCATAGGGTTTTTCATCTCAAATTGTAAATCAAAAAAGTTAGTCCAAATATTTCATTTTAATAGAATTTTGCTGTTTTGTTTCTTGTTGATATCTATTAGGGTCGGGAAAAGTGATCGATTCCTTTTGGGGCCCCAAACATACCTGAAGTCGATTGGTTTTGTCTCCGCTTGGCGCATTGCATTTCAAATTTGTATGAAAATTTATATGGAAAAACCTATTTTTTTGCATTTACCTTTCTAGAGAGCTCAATAATAATCTAATAATGCACTACATTATGTTAAAGTATAGTATTTTAAATGCCTAACAACTTTGCAGAAGGCACTAAAAAGCTAGGATGTCCAAAGTTGAGTATGTCGATTTAAATGCAGAAAATCTCGTTTTCTGCCAACATAACCAATGTACCGGCGAAGGTAGGATTCCCATCAGAAATAACATGTCGTAACGAGCTTATACACTCAGCTGGAACAAACAAACAAATTCAGGTCAATATTCTAGGCATAGATAAAATCTACAACGTGTTTCAGAGGTTACTTCTGATAGAAATCTGACTAACGCCGGTACACTGGCAGTGTTGGCAGAAAAAATGATTTGCAACAAAAATTTCGACATACTCAACCTTGAAGAGCTCCAGCATTTTTTAGGGACACTTTAGCTCTTTGATGTCTTCGGCCAAGTTGTTAGACATCGAAAAACCTACCATTTGAAGTCATGAAACCTATGGTTTGAGCCACTTTGAGCTCTTTAGAATGGAAAATGCAAAAACGTTGGCTTTTCCATACAAATTTCCATATAAATTTAAAATGCAATGCACCAAGCGGAGACAAAACCAATCGACTTCCGATAAATTTAGGATTATTTGGGGCTCCAAATAGAACAAAAAAAACTTGGTTCTGGCTTTCTGCTATCAAGTTTCGTTTTTTCCATATAACGATTCCCCACCCTAATATCTATACATATAGAAATGGAGTTCTGTCTGTCTGTATGATCCATATAGACTCGAAAATGACTGAACCGATTGGCATAGAAAATTTGTATGTAGATGTTCCAGAGGTCAGGGAAGGTTCCTATGATAGTTTGAGACCAAATACAAATACCAAATACAACCATACAAATGAAACACAAATTTCTGCATAACCCGAGAACTAATCAAGCAAATGGAACCAAATTTGATGATTGGATGTTTTAAAAGTAAGTCACACTACTATTGTAGTTCGAGACCCTTCTCTGCTCTAGAAGGAAGGGCTCCCGTGCAAACAAAACACAAATATTTATTCAACTAGAGAACTGATCAAGCACATAGATCCAAATTTGGCCTGTGGTGGCCAAAGAAAGCCACAAATATTTTTATGGCAGACCGACATCCTTCCCTGCTTTAGAATGAAGGGCTCCTATACAAATGAAACAGAAATTTCTGCTTAACTCAGAAACCAATCAAGCAAATGTAACCAAATTAAGAACGATGAGTTATTTGCGGGAAAAAATGTTTCTATAATGATTTGACTCTCCCTGCTTGGGATGGGGGGAGGAGTCCATACAAATTTCTGCATAACTCGAGCGCTAATCAAGCAAAGGGAACCTTATTTGACATGTGAAGATTTATTTTTGGGAGCCAGAAATATTTCTATAGTGGTTCGATATCCCTCTGTCCTTTCGAAGCGAGGGTTTCTGCACAACTAAAACAACATTTTTGGAGCCAAATTTGGTATGTGTAGGTTTTTGGGGGAAAGAAATGTATCTATGATGGTTTGAGAATTTTTCATAATCTGGAAGGGGGGGGGGGGGGGGGGTGAGTAAATTCCCATACAAATAAAACAGATATTTCAACCAGTTGTTCCGGAAAACAAACTAAAATGATCGTAATGATGGAAAGCAGCCAAAAGTTGACTTCAGACACCATTTTTAAATTCAAGATGGAAGCTTTAGTTTTCTGAAAAACAATTGAAAATTGCCGAATTCCACCTAATATCGGTATTCACGGAACCAGACTTATGACCAGATACCAGAAATCAACTCCACACAGCATTTATAATTTTAAAATGGCGACCTCCAGTTTCTGGAAGGAAGCCAAAAGTGACCAAATACCACCCAATATTCACAGAAGCCAAAAGTCGACCTGAGACACCATTTTGACTGCTAAGATGGCGACTTCCAGTGCCTCGAGCACAGACGAAAATTACCAAGTACTGTCCAATATGGGTATTTCCGCATCTAGAATGACACTCAGATGCCAGACTCCACATACCTCTTTTGTATTCAAGATGGCGACTTCCGGATTCTGGAAAACAACCGAAAATAACTAAATACGACTCATTATATGTATTTCCAGAATCGTAATGATTCACAGAAGCCAAAAGTCGATCTAAGACATCCTTTTGAATTCTTGAATGGTGATTTCCTGTTTCTGGAAAACAGCAAAAATAATTGGATTTCAAACAATTTTCATTAAAATGAATGTGAGAATGTTCACCTTTCTTAGATCGCGGCGAGTTTAATATACTTTTTAATAATTCCCAGCAGTTGCTGGGATTCATTAAAAAATATATTAAACCCGCCGCTTAAAAAAAGTTGTGCTTCAACTTTTTATCAAGCATGACCATCCTGTAATTGCCTGCAAAAGTGTTTTGAAGATAGTGCAGTTGTTTGAATTTGTTTCAGAATACTTAAAAAATAGTGCATGTTGAAATCTTGTATTTCCACACCGCTTCATTGCATGTCCGATTTCTATTTCAGTCATATTTTATTTCTGCATTTTGGACATACATACCTGCATTTCTACAAATTCTGGTGACTTGAATTTGGCAGTGCAAAACATTATTCGGGTATATGATGCCGGGAAAAAGTTTCATATTCATTCCAATTTAGCTAGTCACGCGAGGGTTGAATTGATGGGAGGTTGTTGGTGTTTGATAGAATTTATTGCACAGTTAATGTTTACTTTAAACATTTTATACTGAAAAAAGATAATTTGATTTATGAATAGAAATGTGTTAAATTTTTTCGGCCGATTTTGAAAGATTATGTTCGTTTGATCACTTTTAGTATTTTTTTATAATCAAAAGCGAAAATGTTCGGAAGAAATACAATATACTTAAAGTTATGAGATAAAGTATCAGTTAAACAAAAATATAACGCGTGCGAAGTTTTGATCATACGATCGCTGTGAAGGACACATGGAAGTTCGATGCTTTTTTTAAATCAATTTTCGTGACTTTTTATATTAATATCAATGAATTTCAAAATTGATTACACTGTGCAACAAATGAAAAAAAAAATGCAAGAACTTCTGAAGTCACCTAGAGTAGGTTGTAGGTCTTGTTGAGTGTAACATTCGCTCATACTAGGAATTTTCCAAACACCCCCAAAATCTGAAGTTATGCTCAAAATACGGTTTTTTGGACCTCAGTGCATACAATTTTTTTTAACTCAGTCATTTCTCAACCGATTTTCAATATTTAGGCAGTCTTGGAAAGAAAACGAATAGCGCTTTCAAAAGATTTACTAGTTTGTACTAATATCACTAAAACATGTTGAGTTTTTTGAGTTTAAATATAATTTTTTTGATTTTTCCACACAATTTTTCAATTTAATTTGAAATTTGCCACCTGTTTTCGTGAGAAAGATACTACAAATACACTAAACTTTTGAAATTATATTCAATGACGAAACAAACAAAAGTGGTTTTGTGAAAACCGGTGAATATTTGGCTGAGTTATATATTTTTTAAGAAAACCAAAATTGTTTGCTTCTATCCCACAATTATTTCGCGGTGCTTAGATGGTGAAAAAACACAAGAACTTCTGAAGTGACCTAGTGTAGGTTGTAGATCTTGTTGAGTTTAACATTCGCTCATACTAGAAATTCCAAACACCCTTAGAATCTGAAGTTATGGTCAAAATACGGTTTTTTGGACCTCAGGGCATACATTCTTTTTAACTCAGTCATCTCTCAACCGATTTTCAATATTTAGGCAGTTTTGGAAAGAAGATAAACAGAGCTTTCAAAAAATCTACTGGTTTGTACTAATATCACTGAAACATGTTGAGTAATTTGTGTTTAAATATATTTTTTTAGATTTTTTCACACAATTTTTTAATGTAAGGTCTAAGAACTGGGTTTTGATCATAACTTCAAATTTTAGGGGTATTTGAAACTTTAAGTATGCGCGCTATTAACTTTTGACTAAAGCTATTACCCACACTAGGTCACATCAAAAGCTCTTGCATTTTTTACCATTTGTAGCACCGTGAAACAATTGTGCATTAGATGCCAAAAAATCTGGTTTTCTTAAAAAAACCTATAACTCAGCCAAATATTCACCGATTTTCCCAAAACCACTTTTGTTTGATTTGTCATTAAATATTATTTCAAAATTTTATTGTATTTGTAGTATCTTTCTCACAAAAATAGGTGACAAATTTCAAGTTATGTTGAAAAATATCATCTAAAAGTCTAAAAAATTATATTTAAACTCAAATAACTCAACATGGTTTAGTGATATTAGTACAAAAAAGCTCTGTTTATCTTCTTTTCAAAACTGCCTCAATATTGAAAATCGGTTGAAAAATGACTGAGTCAAAAAAAGAATTGTATGCACTGAGGTCCAAAAAACCGTATATTGACCATAACTTCAGATTTTGGAGGTGTTTGGAAAATTTCTAGTATGAGCGAATGTTACACTCAACAAGACCTACAATCTACGGTAGGTCACTTCAGAAGTTCTTGTGTTTTTTCACCATTTGTAGCACCGCGAAATAATTGTGGGATAGAAGCCAAAAATTCTGGTTTTCTTAAAAAATATATAACTCAGTCAAATATTCACCGATTTTCACAAAACCACTATTGTTTGATTCGTCATTGAATATAATTTCAGAAGTTTAGTGTAATTGTAGTATCTTCCTCACAAAAACAGGTGGCTAATTTCAAATTAAATTGAAAAATTGCGTGAAAAAAACTAAAAAATTATATTTAAACTCGAATAACTCAACATGTTTTAGTGATATTAGTACAAACTAGTAGATGTTTTGAGCTCTGTTTATCTTATTTCCAAAACTAAAGTTCTAAATCGCTGTAGCACAGTGTTATCTATAAAAATGTAAAATGCAGAAAAAAAAATTCCAGAATTGTTGATAATTACCGTAATTCAATTTAGGGGGGTTTTTTTACACTAATTCTTGATAAAATTATAAAAAAAACTTACCTCTCTGCTATAATATTTATTCAAATGATAGAAAACCCTGAAACAAATTGTAGAATCTCAAAATCACTTGCATCTTCATAAGCGGCAGAGTCAAATAAATATGAAGATGATTTCCATGAACGCAAATACGTGGAGCTTTTCAAACAAAAAGTAAAATATCCATCTTTCGGTTAATTCATATTTGCATGTCTGTAATTCAATTCCGGTGATTGCATAATCATGTGTGCCGCTGCGTCAGAGGAGAAGTAGTACATTAAACCTTACTTCGCAGTGTCAAGGCACGTCAGGAGACATGAGAAAATCCGTAAATAACCCAAAAAAAAAAAACAAAACCATCACCCGCCTGTGGACGTCCATCCATAAATATTTCATTCCAAGGTTCAATACCACGCAATAGCATTCTGTTCGATTCGACGTTGCATACAGGGTTGGCATCGCCGCAATGACGACAATGGCAATGTTGACAGACTGGCAGGACAAACGGAACGGAATTTCCCCAAGTCAAAACATGCATGCAGCAGGACTGGGTAAACCGCACACTTAAAGTACACCGTGTGGGCGTTGGGTATTTATGTCGTCACAAATGATAATACACTTAGGATGGTTTAGCGGGCCGCTCTGGTTGCCTGCTAGGCTCGGGGGTGCATGTTTGAAAGTCCGTGTCCGTTGCCGCTACTATTGCTGCAATTGCTAACGACCGACCGACATCGTGGTACGGGCTTTTTGTACTTTGTGCGCTTTGAAATATTTGCTATCGCTGCAACGGATGGCTCGCAAGAGAGAAGAAGCAAGTAAGTACAGTGCAATGGGCAAAATCAGAGTGTACAACTTGGGCGGCTGTTACACAATGGATGCCAATTCTGCTGTTCGGGATGCTGTGTGGGTGTCAGGCCAATCAGATGGTGCCTGGTGGTTCGAATGTAGGTCTCTTCGTTTGATATGACCACGATGAGAGCTCGAGGCTCTCGTGCCACTACTGTCAGTGTGTCGAAAGTGTTCATTGATAAACAGTAACGGTTTCAACAAAGCACTATACAAACTAATAAGATCTTTAGAGGGAAATTAATTCTGCAAAACATTCTTTATTATGCTTCAGCTTTTTAACCTTAAATTCCGCTATGCTCCTTAAAGTGATTCAGAATAGAACCTCCAAAACTATGAATAAGCCTTTGATTTCCAGTGGGTGGCTAGAATATCAAGTAGTGTACTGTGGGCTGGAAGCGAAAAAACGCATGGCAATGATGAAGTGGGCGGCGATTAAAGCAAATACAGCGCAACTTTCAATAACACACCTGCAAAAACAAAGCGGAAAACGCATACATGCTGATTACATGGGAACGTGAATTGTCGAGTGGAATTGGATGGAACACAACGGAAGAGATTTGTTCGCCCACTTCCCTTGTCTTGTTTCGCAGTGTGTCAGTACGTTTGTCCACTAGCTTACATAAGTACCGAATCGTGCATTTATGTAAAGAATAGATGAAATAAGTATTTTTTCACGCCTTTCAACCATGCGACAGCAGTGAAATGACACTCGACAGCGGAATTTGCACTGTATATACTTTTGTGCTGCACTTGAAAGCACGTGATGTTGAAACGCGAAGCGTTTTGTCGAGTACAGCTGCCCTAAGGCTGTAATATTGTGCAACATGACATGGATTGTGTCACCGGAAGTAGGTTTCCCGTCACAGTCTATTGCAAGTTGTGTCTGACAAACGAAACCACCGCTGTGTGGGAAGAACGAACGACTGGCATAGGACAAAGACAGATGTTGACTAAGCATCCTTGTTCGATGTATCTGTCAAGCAGCCGAATGAACCTTTGTCATAATAATCCGATTGCCCGGATGTTCAGTGAGGTTAACAAGTGTCGAATGTAATGAATAAATTGGGTTTTATAACGGTTGTTATCAAATCAAATCAAAATTAGAGACTACATAAATACGTTGGACGAACATTCTTGATTGCCGAAAATAAAAAGTGCGATAAACCGCACAGCCCATAGCTTAGAAATATAGTCACTAGTGTTGTTGTTGACCTTTTCCACTGTCGATATTTTGGTTGTACGAGCAACCTACAAGACGTTATGTTTCATTACTTCAGATATCACCTGCAACCTCTCCAGAAAATTAATTTTCCGAGTGGTAAACTTCCTGCTACTGAAGCAGACGAGTTCATATTCATTTCATATAAATATGCCAGCATATTTCAGGTTTCACTGAATCTATGTAAATTTGGTGTCATCAGTAAGTTATTTAACTTAGCATCTTTTAAACTGAAGAAAAAACAACATTCGAAGAGCTCTCCACATTTTATTCTTTGACCAAAACGATGCAGAAAACGTTGTTTTTGAGTGAATTGCACAAGTTTGCTCGGGGGTTAAAAATGAATTTAAAAATTGTAGATTTTCTCAAGAAACTGTCACTTGTTTTGTGTGACTTCAATTTAGGTCATGGACTGTGGGCGAAAGTAATGGTTACGTACCCTCAATGCCTAAGGCACGCAACGGTGACAAGTATGTACGCGTTCGAGTGCGACTGCATAGAGTAAAACTGAAACCAATTAATTCGAAACAAAAGAGATTTTTTACAGAAACTGAGGAAAGACAGCTTGTTTATATCACGGTATAGGAAAAACAACCAAACCGATCCGAACTAGCTCAGGCTGGATGGTTGACAGGTCATGTCATATAGACAAGTTCTTTTCCTGACTTTATTCATTAAGTCAGAGAGAGCGTGTCATCGATTGGGTCAGCAATGTTTTAGCAACGATGTTCTGTGGCAGGTGCGTGTGTCGTTGTTAGGCCCCCAAGGGCCCTTAACCGTACCGATGACGAAGCCAGCCCGATGTGCGGAGTGAATCAACACATTCGTCCGTCCGTCAACCGATGGCTGGCGCTGGCTTTGAAGCGAATGCGACCAGTTACACACCCTCCCAAGGGGGCGTAAGGAGAACCAGCATGCGGCAGCACGCGATTTCCTTTCGTGGCACAGTGTCTACTTACTGCTCGGCTGTTTTCCGGTCGCAGGCATCGGAGAGCGGCCATAAAAATGGCAAGGAAAAGCTGTACGTATGCCGCTTGTTGAGGGAAACCAGCACGTTTGAGTTTTTGCGCTGCAGATGTGAGAGCACAATCCATGAGAACAGACAATTAGACTCCAGTTTTAATGTGTTTTGCTTCGAATCGCGTGCAGCCGGAGGGTTATCCCGTGGGGGCTCCAACTGATGTCAGGTGTACGATGCGAAAACGGCGAAAGTGTGCGCTGATGTCAGACTTTTTTGGTACGGTGGGAAGTTGCGCAATTAGTTTTATTGCTCGGGTATGAAATGTTCGCCTCTAGTTGGGATGGTTTTATTACTAAACGGGTGAAAAATATATGAATGACCAACGAAGGGTTTTGTAAATATACAATTTGCACACGATTAAGTTGCGTTTTTTAATTGCATGAAAGACTCTTATTATGCAAAATTTTTTGCGCTTATGTCATATTCATGAGCACTTCATGCCATGGTTTTGAGTCACCTTAACAGAGATTGTTTGCACAAGTTTTATATTATTAGATTTTTTTCCTATATTGTTGCGACGAATAAAGTTAGCATGGTTTGTAATATTTACATCACGGACTCGAAATGTCCACCCTTGGCTTTAACGCACGCCTTCAATCGTTTAGGGAAAATATCGACGATGGACGATAGTTCTTCCACAGATATGGCACCCCAGGCTTCGGTTAGACTAGCTTTCAAATGATCCAATGATTTGTGTGGTTTAGTACAGGCTCAGGATTGAAGAATAGAGCAAACGGAATAGTCCATTGGATTTGAATCGGGAGAGTTTGAAGGCCATTCATCTTTAGTTGAATATCTCGGAAAAAGTCTGTTACAGAGTTCCAGTGTTTTTTTCGCTCCATGCGATGGAGCCAAATGTTGTTGTAACGTCCATTAGTTTTACCGAAATGTACACGTGCCCAAGGGGCCATCCACATACCACGTGGTCAGATTTTTAACGATTTTGGTCCAACGAAAATTTTGGTTAACGATGGCGTCCATTGATAAACTCTTTCAACAGAATCTTCGATTTTCGGTACCGATTTTCTTTCATCCTGTCATTTAGGTAATGATTTTTTGAAAATTTTTAACAACGTAATCCTAAGTCCTTGTATAGAATAGTTCGTACAGATTTCGAGTCAAATTTTAATGATTTTGCCATTTTTCGAATTGACCTTCTAGAATCACGGTTAATCCAGTGACGAATAATTATCCGGTTCCCAGGGGTTCTATCGGTTCTTTTTCTGCCTCTTTCTGAACGGTCCTCTAAATTTCCCAGCGCATTATATCGTTTTATAGCGTCTCTATTGGTTTGTATAGGCATTTTCAACATACAAGCGATACTTACTGGACGCTTGTGTATACAACTCGATCACCGTACTGCGTAATGGACTTGACTTCATATTGACACTTAATGCACACTGTTTCAAAGGAGATTTTGTGGTTTTGTTTACACATAGTCAAGGTTAAAAATTACATAGGGAAGCTCATTTCAATATCTGTTGAATCTTAACTATACACTGAAACAAAAAACACGGATAATTATTCCTCACTCTGTAGAGGGAAGAGTAAAAGTATAAGAAACCGGAAAGTAACGTTCCGTAAACTCGGTCTCTGGCAAACAAAGATGGTAACACTTCCTTCTTTCCTCCCACAACCGACCATAAGAAAGCAGCCGGCGCCGTTAACGATCTATACAAAGCGGAAGCTGCTAAATTGTTGAAGATGGTAAATTAATCCCAAATTAGATATTGTACGGTGGTTCTTTGTGCAAATCACTAGCTCCGATCCATCACGGAGGAGTAACTCTGAAATGTGCGGTCGTTCAAGATCTCAAAATTAGTATCTTCAATATTGGATATTTTTACACTATTTCCAACAGCATGTTTTACCTTCATGTTTATTCCACTGCTAAACACTTATCCTGCCCTAGAGCTTATACTGGAAATAATGAAAATTTATGGCTTCTTAACCGTTCCTGTGATATTAAATACTATAGATAACTTTTTCAAAAACGTAGAAGCGACGAACCTGACAAGCAATTACATTGCGGCCTGTTGCCCTCTTCTGCACTTACTAGGGGCACCCAAATTCATAGGAATTACCAAAAAGCTATATTCTGTTTAAAGCAACTTTTTTGAGCTTTGAGGAAACTTTTTTTTCGTTTTTGTTGTCCAATGTTTTTATTACATGCCTTATATATTGCATTTTTTTTTAGTTCAGCCTTTTATATTGCAACTTTTTCAGTTCAACCTTTTATACTGCAATTTTTTTAGTGCTATGTACTATACGTCATTGTAATTTAAATAACAATAACATTTTTTTAATGTCATTCGGCTCTCATTTCACATTTTCCTAATGTTTTACTTTTCCCCTTTTGCTTATTACCCATTTTACTTCTTACATTCCTTCTTTTTTTATTTTTTTCAACATTCTAATTGCGTTATCTTAATTCGCATTATTACTAATCTTAAGTTGAAATTTACTGTCAATATAAGAAAATATATAGTTTCGTAAGCTGTCATTGGTCACGCACACGACAAACGAAAGTTATTCCTAAAGTACAGTAGAGTTTGTAATTTTTGTGTGTGTAGCAACACAAACACTACTGTTCTGACTACAAGTAACCTTTGCGTTTGATCCTCTACACACCTCCACTCGTCCGGTCTGGTGGACTGAGTATTAATTTATTCTCGGCGAACGTGTTATAATTCGCACAAGGCTAAATGTTCTGATCCATTTGCATCGACAAAAACCGCCAAAAATATAATTTTATTTTACAACGCTGAAGACGGAGAAAAGTGACCTCAGGATGTTGGTGATTTGTTTCAAAAGAAGAATAAGACAAAGAGAGTTGTGAAGAGATGAGGAGTTTTGCCTTCCTTCCTTCCAAACGATATTTTTTTTTTACTGATTGTGAACAGGTCCACCTGCCAAAGTGAATTACAACATTCAGAGTGAGAATGTAAATTATATCAATGCATTCCTTTGTTGACACACTTATGCCAGTTATTCTAGGCTTTGCTATGACTATCAAACAGTGCGGAAACAAATTTTTGCACGTGTGAGTGTTTTCTTGATTAGTTCGGTATTTTCTCATAGGCAACTATTTTTGTAAGTTGTTACTTTTTTCTTGGAATGTAACATCATACAATTGAAAAATTGAACTCTTATTTAAGTTATGGAGTTAATAATCCATAATTGATAGAAAACAATTTTCGAGAATGAGTTCAGGCTTGTCATTCTCTTTAATATGTCTTGTCAAGCAAGAGCGCTACGTGTAGCAATTGTTCGCACCACACTTTTTTTTGTTCAAACAACATTTATTTGACACGGCACAATTCTTGCACCACACTTATTACTTCTTCTTGTGTTATGTTTCTGCCGCTCACAGAAAAATTAACGTATTTGCAGCTTACACCACAGCTGATCGAAACAAGAGAGATAAATCACTTTAGTTAGAATATAGTACACCGCGGTGAGCACTACTGAGATAAATTCGATAACATTCAAAGACATGCGCGATGGGCAGCAAATGTTCTTTTCTTCAATCTCGAGATGCAAAGCAAACAACGCAATCCGCGTTCCAACCTAGACACTCCCCTCAGTTGATATATGCTGAAAAGACACACAGTAAAAGCGAAACAGGGAACTCTGTTGTATAGTAATTGTGCGTAATTTCCTTTCGTGTGAGAAAGCTCGCATTATTATCTCTTTAAAGAAATATTTCAGATTCCACAGCGGTATTTTTATTGCGAGCTTCTCAGATACATACGACTCGCTGCTCTCTTCAAGAAAGTGCGTCGCTTTGCCCCCCAGTGTGAGAGCATTTATTTTCGCACTAAATGATATTCTCCTACACGCTAGTATTTCTTTGAGTAGAAACGACAAGCCTGAATAATGGGAAAACAGTTTTATTATTATACAATTACATTCATCTGAAAAAGATAAGTCTCAACGAACTAAGATTAAAATTAAGACTAAACCGTCACAGTCTGCGGAAAGCATCCAGGAATCATTGACAAAACACATCGATTGGCAAATCGAAATCAAACAGCTGATCGCACTAAGGAACAGTAAAGTACTTTAAAACATAACGGGTCACGAAATTCATCGGCAATCTTGGCGGTAATGTTGTCATAGTGGTTTTTGAAGGTCAACTCGCTATCCAAGTGTATTCCAAGATCCTTCACACACTGCACACGGAGAAGGTGCTGTAATGATATTGGATAATCAAATTCAATAGGCACACGCTTTCTATTATTCCACGTTCAACGTTAAAAGGTTTGTAGCACACCAATTGACAAATGTATTCAGATGCTCCTGCAGCCCCAAACAATTACGCAGGCAATTTATAATTTTAAATATTTTTGTATCATCCGCATAAAATAGTCGACATTTGTGTGGTAGCAATAGTGAAGCGTCGTTTATAAAAATGGAGAAGAGCAGCGGGCCTTAGTTACTACCTTGAGGAACTCCTGATAAATTACAAAAACGAATCGAAACTGTCGAACCTATTATCACACACACACACATTATTGTTCTGTGCAGTTCGAGTTCCGTATGAGAAGCAAGGTATGAATTCGTTTTCAAGCAAACGATAAATTCAAACTTTCAATGATCTACTGAAAGGAGGATGTTTACTGTAGTTAAGGTTAATAGTTGAGTTTAAAACTAGCGTTGCCCATCTTTACAGTAACAGTTTAATAGTCCGAGATTCATTTTTAAAGTGCCTAGCCACTATGGGCTAATCAGCATACTAAGAATAACAAATAGCCGCTATATTGATGTGGGTCTTCATGATGAATCAAAAGTTATGAAAACTATTTGAAACAAAACAATGTTTTTCGTGTGATTTTGTACGAATTATAAAAAAGGAGTCCCTCTAAACAGTTGAACATGCTCGGTCGAATTTTCGACTATTTTCAAGTACATTGGATTGAGCTGAAACTGATCACTTTTCACAATATTTTCGAGTTAACGGTGTTTTTCCCGATACAATACATATTTAAAATAAATACACATATGTGGCTATGAAAATATTAATGGTTATGATTGAAACTTATATCGATAACAGTACGAAATATAGATGATTTCTAAACTTATAAAAATATCAAGCGCCGCTACTTTGAAAACGAGAACAACAATATCCCGGGTAAAAATCTATTCCTGATGAAATATATTTATTTTGATCTCACTTGATCATCGTTTGGCCAATTTCTATTCGGTTTGTTGCAAAAGGTCATGAATAAGCTCTGGAATTAAAATTTTCTGATCATTAGTTTTATTGTTTTTTAGCTTTTATCGAACTTTACTCTGTTTTAAAAGTTCAACATATAATTTAGCCTAAGTTTAGTTTGAAAGAATTTTGAAACTTGTCCAATCAAACTATACTGA
Organism: Wyeomyia smithii; assembly: GCF_029784165.1. Taxonomy (NCBI): domain Eukaryota; kingdom Metazoa; phylum Arthropoda; class Insecta; order Diptera; family Culicidae; genus Wyeomyia; species Wyeomyia smithii. Next base: position 237,449,103 of record NC_073695.1, on the reverse strand, counting down.
GTTCTGCTGAAGTTAGAGAAATAGTCAAAAAGTATATATAATTGCTTCAGGGATCCACGAGTTAACCTTGACAAATACGTGAATCTAGAAAAAGTTGTATTTGAGGATACTTACACATTATCTAGTTAATTAAAACAATATCTTCTGATCAGTACGTTTTTACATCAACTTTTCAGTGAATAATTTCACTTTATTCCACGGTATCTCAATCCATTCCATTCTATCGAATGCCTTTCTCGTGATATGGAAAAAATTCGATTGAAGAAAATTCGCACAACAATTTTAAACTGATAACCAACGATCAAAAAGCAAAGGTGAAACGAAAACGGTAAAACAAAAATCGATCCTAACCCGACCGACATTAGAAACCGATCCGGTGGTATCCTTTCATGCCGTTAGCAAACACACACACACACACACACACACACACACACACACTTACTATGTCCTGATGGATGTATTGCGAAACGTCATTGTAGTACACAGTGGTACCGAAGGGCTACAAGTTAGAAAGTCAACTTGAGCAATGATTACATGCTGAGATGAGGAACCGCATCTCCTTCGTCCTGGTTTAACCTGCTCCCACCCGGTGGCAGGTCGATTGCACGAGAAAAAAGCTCCCCGGTTTGTTGGAGAGAAGAGAATTCATTGTTCAAATCCATCCTAGCGTTGAGTGCACGTGCTCGGTTTTGACAAGTGACGTCTGGTGCTGAGAACTCGTGTACCCGTAAGTTCGCTGGTATAGGTGAGTTCCACTCTGTTTATGACATTTGACAGAAGAAGGCGCATGCTTTTTTGCAACAAGGGAGCACATAGAGGAAACTCATGGCTCGTTATTCTCACTTTCTCTTGTAAGTCTTGATTTCGCTCGCGAGATGATGATCCTATGAATTGCCAAAGACGTGACTTTTGTTATACGATGTTGTGTTGGCTGGAACCTTCAAACGAGCTTCTGTGTGAAGGAATTTTGTCATCGTGGTACATCCGGTGATTATGAAAATGATTAGTCACTTATTTACAGTATAGTCCGATCCTCCTAATAGTCGAAAAAGCTGAAATAGAAACACAAAGTTGTCGAAAGCTGATGCTAATGATTGAAGATTCGCAACACTTCAAACGACATCCCGCTCTGTGCTCGTTACAGAGAAGAGTACGAAAAGGGTAGCTCTCTACGTTTGTCTCAAAGAAAAAGTGGACAATTGGTCTGCTTACAGTGCTGAAGGCACAGCACCGAGGTTGGTTTTGATTATGCGAAAGTGGTGGAGAGCATAAAGCAGTGCAGTTAAAGGCAGAATCCTGAAAGGAAATTGTGTGACTGTTTTCATTTTTTCTTCGCTTACAACTGAGAATAAGACTTGTCAGTCAAGAACAAAGACTCAGAAAAGTTGACGGTGGTTCTTAAACCCTGCACATGTAAGGTAGAGTTTTCACACTGCAGTATCGTCATCAACCTGCCGGTTGTCAAGCCGTGTTTGGAATCAGCAATTTCCCGTTGTCGAACTGGAATGGATGCAAGTTGGAGTGTGAATTGTAACTTTTGTCACAGTACCGCGGAGAAACACAGAAACAACGCTCTCTACTACCGGCAATTGTTTCCTAATGGAGGACTTTTATACTTCAAGCTTCCGTCATTTGGGAAAGGGTGGTTAGGTCTGCAGAAATGTTTGCCGTAGAACAATAAAATGCTGGTGTTGGTGAGGCTGCCTGTTATTCACGAAGGTGAAAAAATAGAAAAAAAACTGCTGTTGCTCACCACCATTCTACTACGGTGGGCAGACTTGGGGGCGAATATTGTTGCGAGCGTGACCTTACCCGAAGTGCTAACGAGAGCGAAGGGTTTTCTTTGTTTCGGTTTTGAAGTGGTCTGATGTGAGAAACAAACGGTAACAGCTGGTTGTGAAAGTGGTTCGAAAAATGAAGCAGGAAGTGGTTCTGTTTTCCGACTATCGTTCACCTGCAGCGGATGGGCTCCGATTGGTCTAGCAGATATTGTATGGGTTTGATGACCTATTAGCTCTATAAGATGAACAGTAACGTTTTTAGGCTAAATTTGTTTTAACAGCCTCGTATTCGCTGCAGAAACATGTTTAATCACACTAGAAACAATTAACCGAAAACATGTTTTTATGCTCTAGGATTTCCTTCTACTAATCAAATACGAACGACTGTTCTCTTTTACTATTGAAGCTATGCAAAGTCATATGTATTGCAAAATGTCAGCAGCTTTTAAAATATCGAGAAGTACACCAGCAGAATTACATAGCCTTTCAGCCATTCCTGTGAGTTTTGATGCTCCTAGTGTATGCAGAAGTGCGTCAAAAGGCCGCATAATAATTGCTCGCGGGGTTCATGGCTTCTACGTTGGCTTATGGGAAAACGCATTTAAGTCTCTGAAAAATTTATCTTTGCTAGGGACACCAAAATTCACAGGAATGGTCAAATAGCTATAATGATGAAAATCTGGCCTTAGTCTAAGATGGGGTCTGTAGTAGGAAATCCGTTGGATGTTTATAACGATAATCAGATCGAGAATAACCTACGCCTCGTTAGTTTGGTGGATCAAAACGACTACATTTTAACACCAGCATCAATGAAAACAGGCGACATTTTCGAACCGACGGACACCACCAAGTGAAACGCCGGGTGTTTGATTTGGAACTTAAATATCACTTTCTCAGGAATATCCACACATTTCTTCGGTAAAATGAACCAGTCTCTGCAGCTGTCGGACGCAGCATTCATACTGAACAACTTCTCGTCGGAGTTCGGGATTAGTTGCGAATAGTTCCAACATTACAAAACTGACGATTTCGATACGGAAAGCGTCCAGAAGCTATGAAAAAATCGTGGAATTGGAAGTGAAACCATCACAGAAGCTCTCTACCAATAACAAATGATGTGTTAGAGACAGGTGTTAAAGAAAAAATGGACACAATGCAACAAGAATAGACACAACAAAGTGATTCTTCTGCATGATCACGCTCGACCACATGTTGCTAACATTATCGAAACTTATTTGTAAACGCCCTATTATAGGACGTCCTTCTTCATCCACTGTATTCTCCTGACATTCCTCCATCCGATTACGCATCCTAACCTTCCTCTATCTGAATGACGCATGGCCTGGCTGACCAACACTTTCGTTCTTTCGAAGAGACAAAAAATTGGGTGGATTCATAGATGGCGTAAAAAACGAGAAGTTTTCCGATACGGAAATCATATACTGCTAGGAAAATGGGGCAAAGTGGACATAATTTTCGCTATTCTATTTATTCACAATAAACCCTTTAATTATAAACAAAACGGTGCTTTTCAATTTGTCCACCTGGTATCTATTTTGAATGGTTGATTTAATTTTTTTTTGAAAGTAGGTTATGCAGAAGAGAATAAAGCGGGACTATTTTTTTTCATGGACCCCGCTATGACCTGGAGTTTTGTTTTTATTTTTTCTGGCGTTGTTTATGCTATCGTACATTTTGTTTGATTTTACCTTTTTGCAGTGTCACATATTGAAAAGTAACCTGCTCCATGTTTTAGTCCTTTTGTTTTCTCCTTCAGACTTAGTAACCTACTTTCTTCCTTATCGGCCTTTTCATATCCTTTTGCAAGCTGTAACTCTAATAGCGGGTAACATGCTAGAGTCTATGATATTATCGAGTTTTAAGACGAGTGATTATTAAGTCTGGAGGGAAGTGTTGTGTGGAAGATCCTGAGAATAAATCCATACTTAAAAGTCCCTTTACCAAGGAAGGCTTCGTTCTACTAATATTCGAACCTATCGCCACCCGCTTGTCAAAGCGGACTCTATCACCTTGTGGCTACGAAGCTCTGTGGAAGTGGGACTAAGTGTTTCAAGTTAAAACATCATTACGTTCAAACAAATTGGACCGGTAATGCGGATGTTTCATATTTTTGGCTTTCTTAGTTTTTTTTAAAATGAAGTGCAAGACAATCTAGGTTAATTGCCCGACGTTTCGGCCGTTTTGGTGACCATTTTCAAGAGAAACTATATTGATATTGGTTGTTAGTCACTCACTCAGTTGTGTCGTATTTGTCTAAACGGTTGTTTTCCAACTGTCGGAAGTCTTGTAGTGTTGTAGTCTGGTTTATGGTTCGGCAACAGACAGACGTGCCACTTCAAAGAAAAATTCTCAAAAATTTTCGTCCTTATTCGAAACGTTACACTTATGCGCCACCTTATGACCTTATTGCCTACCAACTTATTTTCGTAAAACGATTTTTGTCTTTGCTAATGGGTGTGCACTAGGGTGTCCCAAAACAAACCGATGTTGAAAAAGTCAAGGTGCTCAGCCCTGAATTGAAAGATAATGTTATTTATTGAATTTTTGTAGAACATTTTGACTATCTAAGAAAACGTTTTCAGTTTGCCCAAACGTGATTTATGAAAAAATGACTTTTTTAAGCTACAAACCCATTCTTTTGCACTTTTTTCAATTCTGTTCGATTTCTAAATTTTTCTATATTTTTTTATTTTTGTGGGGTTGTTTTTGAATATTTTGCATGGTTCAGTTCAGCATTACATTCAGTTTTTTGACTCCCAGAGCCCATTAAACATTACAAAAAAATTAATTTTTCCAATAAGTTTTAGATAAAACCTTTCAAAACATAAATAAAAAAAATTTGATCGAGAACTGAAATTTTTTTGCAAAGCGGAATTTACGACAAAAGTTTACATGAAAAAAGATACTTGATATTTTATCGGAGAGCTGAGATATTGGCATTTTTCTATGTGATGGAAAACTATGCATTTTAAAAAATATGTTGAATAACTATTTTATTTTGGGAGATAATATATAACAATGTTAAGAAAACAAACGATTTTTGAAAGGCTGATAACTTAGTTGAGGGTTTAAAAATTCGAAAAAATCTGCGAAAAAAGTTAGAACGAAAATTGTGATTTTTAGTGCCTTCTAATAGAAAACTCAATGTTACTCGTAATATGTAAGAGATAGAAACATAATGTCTTCGATTAAGTTTCTTGTTTTAAGATAACCTAAAACTTTGTCGAAGACACTTTGTGTCTATCTTATTCTGATTGAAAAGTAAATTTTTTATCTCACTCATTGGTGGATTGATCACCCATCTTTCGACATTAAAAGATGCATTTTTGAATATCCTGAAACTTCTCCGAACATACCTTATGGCTATAATCAACATTTGAATCACTATTTAAGAAATTATACGCACCAACGGCAAAATAAAACACTGAAAAAGAGATGTTGAGCTTTAGTGGCATTTTTGGCAAAGTTTTCCATCACATGTAAAAACGCTAATATCTCAGCCCCCCGATAAGATATCGAGGATCTTTTTTCATGTAAATTTTCGTCTTGAACCCACTTTGCAGTAAAGATTCATGATCAAAAAAAATTTGTATATGTGTTTTGAACGGTTTTATCTGAAAATTATGAAAAAAATTGCTTTTTTGTAATGTTCAATGGGCTCCGTGAGTCAAATAATTGGAAATATGGAAAATATGGAAAAACTTAGGAATCGAACAGATTTGAAAAAAGTGCAGAAGAGTGGTTTTGTAGCTTGAAAAAGTCATTTCGAGTGGCACGTCTGTTTGGCTGTGGTTCGGCTGTGATGAAAACTTTCCCAGAAATGCAAAACATCCGCATAACTACTACCTATCAGTCGTTAGAATGAGAACATATTTCCACTATGGACCGGTGATTTTCAGTGAAATTCTTTTTAAAAAAATCTTTATGGGATGTCAAGAGCAAAAAAAGGTGCCCTAATGCACAAATAAGTTGCCCCAAACAGATCATACCTTTTCAACCATTTCTGCGAATTTCGGCACCCCTAGTGTATGCAGGAATGTGTCAAAATGTTGCACAATAGGTGCTCGTCGGGTTCGTCGCTGCTACGTTGGCTTGCGGGAAAACTCATTTAGGTCTCTGAAAAAGTTATTTAGTTGGTTTAGATTCAATCATCGGCATCCAAATAATTATTAAGGCGGCATCCATATTCTACGTAACGCTCATAGGGGAGAGGAGATACTCTCTGGGAAGGCAAAAATTTTACTCCAAAAACGAGCATATCTATTAGGTAAATTTTTCTACTGCGTCACGTAATTTTTATGGGGGATAGGTGATGGCGTCTTTTTTTGTTTAAGGGAAGGGGGGGGGGTTGCGTTACGTAATTTATGGATGTCGCCTAAAAGAGTTCGGTAGGATGCTATGTGTTCAGTTTTGATCGTATAAGGGGCATTTTACCCCGACTCAAATCCACGTAAGTCAATTAGTCATAACTACATAGAAACTTCGATGAAAGTTATCAAACGTGAACTAGGACAGTGTTGACACACCTTGTACGAAGTTTCTGAAAATAGAGCGACGTTATCAACAGGTTATTAGTTTAAACTTCACCGATTAGGAAACGGTTAGAAAAACGGTGCCATGTTGACGCATGTTTAAGGTCAGTATGCCAGCTAGCGAGTAATGAAAGATTTGACCACGTGAGGTTTGGAATTGTGATACATTCTACATGAGCTAAATAGGTGTTCGCAAAAATCGCAATGGGCAATAAATCGGTAATTCAACAATCCCATGTATACTAAATTCCATTGTAAATGAACAAAACTGCCAGACATTACAAATTTTAAAATAACAAATGATCTAGTCCTATCTAGAACCATTTTAAAGAAATTACCTATTCCAGTGTAATAAAAAAAGAATGGTAACCGATTACCGCAAAGCTGCCTAGCATCAATCTTGATAAACCTCACTGCAATTGTATCTATATCAGAAGTCAACAGCGAGGCTATGATTAATGACGACACCTAGCTGCATCGTCACTAGAACTGAGGACAAGTGCCCTGAACGAGCGTCAGGCAGAACTGCATGACGCCAAATGTTCTCTGCGTGTTTGTATGTGTATGGCTTCACAATACAGCAGCTGGTTACAGCGTATTCCACTTACATTTTGGACCCACCGTTGCTGCTGCTGCGGCTTGCTCTTGCTGTTCCTAACTTTCGACCTCAGACACAGTGACTGGCTCTGTCGCGACCGACGACGTCTCGACCGGTGCCTCTCGGTACTCTTCTACGATGCTGTCGGTGCCTGTTTTGCGGTGCGATGACAGTGCGCATGTTTAAACTGACGTCATGCTACAGGGGTTGAAAATATTGCGGAATGTGTCGTCCTGGAAACAACAACTGGCCGACCGCACATACAATCGTGAACAATCGTGCGTTCTGTGTTGACGATCCGTGCGGATCCTTCCCGTGCAATCGACAACATGAAGTAATGTTGCTGGTAAGAGTCCACTTCTCCTAATTTGGTCATTGGCTGCTGCTATGGCACAGACATACGACAGATTGCCCGGAGCGTTGTTTTGCAAACGATTCGAATGTCCCGCGAGTGATTTTGTGCGCTATCGATAAGCTAGTCTTTATGTTTGTTACCGTTTCATGTGTTGCTTCCGATGAGTGACAAACGTAGTTAGTAATATTTCCGTGAATCCGTCATTCGAACGCACCATTCTTCGGTTTCTAGCTTCAACTGTATTTTATTTCTAAAATGTTGATTCCGGACGCAGATACTGATGCTGTTATTTTTTCTCTTTCGCAGATTTTCCCACAGCGGAAAGATAGATGCGTCATTTTCAACATGGCGCCCTGTATATTACTGTGATCTGTGGAACGAGATTCATGAGCCTCATGTAAGTATACCGTATTTGCGGATGTAGTGCCAAAGTTTCTGGCAATTACTGTTTACTGCTCACTCGTGCATAGTGTTACGAATAATCAGGATGATTGGATGGTTAAGTGCTATATCCTTGTGCGGGCAAATTGATTGGGTTTCTCAGAAACCAAAGATGCAGTTCAATTAGCAGCTTACTTGTATTGTTATCAATCATACCAAGCAGTGACAATTGTATAACGAACGACGCTCGTCAGTACGCTGGAGCATGTTTTCGAAAATATCAGACCAATTAGTGTTAATAAATTATATCTGAACAATTTAGTTACAAGAGTCAATGAATTTATCGTTAATCTTCGTGGTAACAGACCGCGTGACTAGAGCATTCATATACTAGCTGTGTCGCGTTTCTTTAACTGCCAAACAATTTATGTACATTTTTTCTGTTCTCTGGTTTCAATTTCAGACCATCGTTGATGTTGCCCACACGATGAGGGGCTGCCGTCGGGGGGCCGAATCTCGTTGAAAGTGTATTTTTTCTCCTTTGTTTTCTCATAATCTTGTGATTTCATCGCATTCTTTTGAATTTTGAATCGATTTTTTAATTTGTTTGGAAAATAAGGCAGCATGCTCTTATACGAGGCGATAAACTGACAACATCTGTGTGTACTGTGTTGAGAAGTAAAAAGTTGAAAACTGTAGTGAATATAAAAAGTCTAGGTTTACGTAAAATAGAGAGATAGCGCGAGAATCAACAAGCATCCCAGCAGCATCCGTTCGATGTCCGGTAGCTCGCGCTAGAGTCAGCGGGACAAAACGCGGGCGGTCATGAGAAATTTTCAATCAGAACGGATTGTGTTGAGCTTCAGCTGCGACAGTGTTGCCGCCGCGACCGAATTCGCTGCGTCTGTGAACTTTGTTTGTGTCACAGGTAATGGGAGAACGTAATGCCTGAGTTACGCTATGAGTGCATTTGTCGAACCGATGGAAACTATTTGCTCTTTCGTTTCAACAGGACGGCCCACCGTCCAAACTAGTTCCTGGGGCCCGAGTAAACATCTGGCCGCACTAGGTGCGTGCCCGCATCGTGCCCCCTTAACGCGTCATTGTTAGCAGGTAATGAACACATCTGTACAGAAACGTTGCATGTTTAACTTTAGAGTTTGTTGATGTAGTTAACGATAAAGTGTTACACAGCTAAGAGCATACGAATCACTCGTACAAATGTTTAAACGTTGTTTTTTATGCCAACATTATTTGAATGGGAATAAGTATGTTTTCCTTAGAGCTGTCAGTGACTTGAATGAATTAAGATTACGAACCCCAACATCAAGAAGACACTCCCAATAATTTACACATTAAAAGTACATGACAAGTCTCTTCTGCGCACTATTCTTAATTTTATCGAAGGTCTCATTCTGGCCTGAAAATTAATGATATGTTTGAATAATTTAGAATTTTCGAAACATCAGTATGTTTTTCAACTTTTCATAAAAACTTCAGCATAAAGTTAATCGTAGCTATTTAATTTCTGGCAACTTAATATAAATCGTGATTTACCTTTCTGCGTAAAACAAAAGATATAATGAGGTTGACATGGTAATCTAACTTGGTAATTCGATAGAAAGTAGTTGAAAAGTGAATATGATTTCCAACTAATCTTCGCGTGACACATTTCGATGGAAAAGTAGTTCTCTTTTCAGCTACAAATTCAAAAAACTCTACTGGTAGGTCACAATTGCTGCTGCACGCTGCATTAAAATTTAAAATTCTCGAAAACTAAAGGAAGTAGAGAGTTTATGTCAAAAAACTAACTCTAGAGCGATCGAAAACGTTCAGTTTGAGCTGAAAACATAATAATGTTAATCACGTTTTTTTTGTGAGTTTACAACAGTACTAATCTTCAACATTTTTGCTTCCAAAATGTTAATTTTTACATTTATTCAGACATGTAAACGCTGTATCTAGTAGAAACTTTTCTCAGCTTTTAAATTAAACCGATAGAATCGCTCGTAGTGGTATACATTTGAAGTTATAGCCACTTCATTGAAGAGTATCCAAGAAACTTACAAGTTGAAGAACTATGAGTAGATCAACATTCGGGCTTAAAATGTGGCCCTCTATCTGCCCCTGAAATACTCTCAATAAGAAACCGACCATCCTATATAATGCCCCAGTAACTAGGAAAAAGGGTAAGTAGACGTACAAAGAGCAAAAGACAAACAAAGAAAAAAAGAGCATAAAAAGCAAAGGACACAAAAATAACGAAAAGATAAAATTAAAGAAATAATAAATAAGAAAAGTAAACCACAGACAAACAGACGTGCCTCTTCGAAGAAAAGTCCTGAAAAATCTTCGTCCTTATTCGAAATGTTACACTCGTGCGCCACCATGTGAGCTTATTGCCCACTAAGCAAAATTTCAAAATATTCGTTATTTTTCTAGTCGATGAAATCGTCATCGAGTGGCACGTCTGTTTGTCTGTGAGTAAACACTAAAACAAGAAAAAAACGAGAAAAGATTTAAAATAAATAACAAAAAAGAAACGGCTGAGGGGTGAAAAAAGATGAAAATAGGGAGAAAAGAACTAAAAAGTGAGTATGAGAGCAACGAGAAAAAAAGAAAACAAACTAATAAAATACTTCCGTCCCGAACGCTCGGCAATAACGGACGCATTAAGTGGTTGTCTCGCTATAAAACCGATATTTTATAGAAAAAATCGAAAAAGGCATTGCTTACCTGGTCGCGTTTCAAAGAGTGCGAAGTGCGGTGTGAAGATAATCTGATAATCCGCAGTGAAGGTCATCCTGCTATTGTGCTTTAGTGGTGTCGCTGCGCAGCTGCCCGTTCCAGCACCGAAAGACTCGGTGATTGTTCTATTGAAGACAACAAAAAAGAAGAGGTACGTGTTTCTTTGACACTGTACTGTTGCGCTAGTTTGAGCGCAATGGATGTGGATCCCTTAGCCCCCGATCCCCCGTCTTCGAGCCCACCCGACCCTGTCCTTCCTGTTCAGTCTCCGTCTGTCCCTGCTTTAATCAATCCTCGTCCCAGGCTTTACCCAGACGGATCAACGGGTCCACTGGTCCTTTACATGAGGCCCAAACCAGGAGGTAAATCGCTTAACACGTTGCAAATCGCGAAGGATCTGACGTCACGATACAAGGCCGTGACTGAAATATCAAAAGTCAGACCAAACAAGCTCCGTGTTGTGGTGAATGATCTGGATCAGGCCAACGATATAGCTTGCTCCGAGCTCTTCACACGCGAGTATCGCGTGTATGTACCCGCACGAGACGTGTAGATCGACGGTGTGATAACCGATTCGAGTCTGTCTGTCGAGTGTATCCTGAGTGCAACCGGTTGCTTCAAGAATTCCAATACTGAGGCGAAGATATTGGACTGTAAGCAATTACGGTCTATGTCGCTCGTCAGCGGTAAAAAAGTATACACTCCGTCAGACTCGTTTCGCGTTACGTTTGACGGATCTGCTCTCCCTAGCCACGTCCCGATTAACCGGGTTCGTCTGCCTGTGCGTTTGTATGTACCCCGTGTTATGAATTGCACCAATTGCAAGCAGTTAGGTCATACAGCTGCCTACTGCTGCAATAAGGCACGATGTGGCAAGTGTGGGGAGACTCATGCGGAAGATTCTTGCAGCGTAAACGCTGAAAAGTGTATTCGCTGCGGGGAAAATCTGCATGAGCTTTCCACATGCCCGGTGTACATACAACGCAGAGATAAAATTAAACGGTCTCTGAAGGAGCGCTCAAAGCGTTCTTACGCTGAAATTCTTAAGAAGACCGTGACCACTTCTACCATAACATCGAACCCCTTTGATCTGCTGTCTTCGGATGAAATGGACTTTGACGATCCACCAGCAGAAACGTCCTACGCCAATCCTGGAGAATCTAGAAAGAGAAAAAATATTTCCTCTCCTAAACTTCCCAGGAAAGGCCCTAAGGTTTCTCAAGATGGAATGAATGATACGAACAAATCTAAAAGTGCTGCGGAAAAGCCGAAGCAAACTCCTCCTGGGCTTGCAAATTTAAAGTCTCAGAAGGAGTTCCCAGCACTTCCTGGAACATCTAAAACCCCAGTTGTTCTTTTTGCACATCCAGTTGATAAATCAAATGCTGGACTGGTCAATTTTTCTGACATTGTGGACTGGATTTTTGAAACTTTCAATATACTCGATCCAATTAAAATTTTTCTCACAGCATTTCTCCCAACAGTTAGAACATTTTTGAAGCAGTTGACTGCCCAATGGCCCCTCCTTGCAGCGATTGTATCCTTCGATGCCTAATTCAACTGCGTATATGAAGGATTCTATCTCTGTCTTACAGTGGAATTGTAGAAGTATTTTACCAAAAAATTGATTCGTTTGAAGTTTTGATAAATAAAAGCAAATGCGATGCATTTTCCCTTTGTGAAACTTGGCTTACTTCAAATATTGATCTCAACTTCCATGATTTTAATACTTTTAGGGATTAAAAAGTGCTATTCTTTCTATCGTATTAACCTCCCCTCGATTCCAGGCATCGAAGTTGTCGCATGTCAAATGACAATACAAGGTAAAGAGCTTTGTATTGCCTCAATATATATTCCTCCCAGAGCACAGGTTGGGCAACGGCTGCTCTTTGATTTAATAGAACTTCTTCCCTCGCCACGTTTGATTTTGGGAGACTTCAACTCTCATGGTGTGGCTTGGGGTTCCCCTTACAATGATAACCGCTCCTCTTTAATCTATAACCTTTGCGATGACTTCGACATGACTATTTTAAACAACGGTGAAATGACACGTATCCCGAAACCTCCAGCGCGCTCAAGCGCTTTGGATCTATCATTATGTTCAACGTCGCTACGGTTGGATTGCACGTGGAAGGATCCTCGATCCTCACGGTAGCGACCATCTGCCTATTCTTATTTCAATTACTAACGGTTCAACTCGCATGCGACCAATTGACAATCCGTATGACCTCATATTGGAAGTTATACGAGGAAATGATTTCAAAAGCGGTCGAGTCGATTCAACATCATCCACCACTTGAAGAATACAACCTCCTCGCGGGCTTGATTCTCGACGCCGCGTTGCAAGCCCAAACGAAGAAATATCCCGGCGTAACGATCAAAGAACGGCCTCCCACTCCGTGGTGGGACCAAGAGTGCTCCGATGTCTACACGCAAAGATCCGACGCGTTTTTGGCCTTCCAGAAGGGAGGTATACCTGGCGACTATATACGGTATTCGGAGCTTGATACCAAGCTTAAAAGCTTGGCTAAAGCAAAGAAACGCGGATATTGGCGTCGGTTCGTGAACGAGACGTCGAGGGAGACATCGATGAGCACTCTTTGGAACACAGCCCGAAGAATGCGGAATCGCGTAACGGTCAACGAAAGCGAGGAGTCTTCAAGTCGGTGGATATTTGATTTTGCCAGGAAAGTATGTCCGGACTCTGTCCCTGAGCAAAACATTGTTCGCGATGCGTCTCCGGGCCACGACGCGATAGAATCACCTTTTACGATGGCAGAATTTTTGGTTGCCCTCCTGTCCTGTAACAATAACGCGCCTGGGTTAAATAGAATCAAATTCAACTTGTTGAAGAATCTACCCGGCAATGCCAAGAGGCGCTTGTTGAACTTGTTCAATAAGTTCCTGGAGCAAAACATTGTACCGCAGGATTGGTGGCAGGTGAAGGTGATCGCCATCCAAAAACCGGGAAAACCAGCTTCTGACCACAACTCTTATAGGCCGATTGCAATGCTATCCTGTATCCGGAAATTGATGGAAAAAATGATACTCCGTCGTTTAGACCATTGGGTCGAATCAAATGGTCTACTATCAGATACTCAATTTGGCTTCCGCCGTGCCAAAGGGACGAATGATTGTCTTGCGTTGCTTTCAACAGATATTCAGCTGGCGTATGCTCGCAAAGAACAAATGGCGTCTGCGTTCTTGGACATTAAGGGGGCCTTTGATTCTGTTTCTATTGACATTCTTTCGGGTAAACTTCACCGACAAGGATTTTCTCCAATTTTGAACAATTTTTTGCACAATTTGTTGTCCGAAAGGCACATGCATTTTACGCACGGTGATTTGGCAACTTTTCGAATTAGCTACATGGGTCTTCCCCAGGGCTCATGTTCAAGCCCCCTTCTTTACAATTTTTATGTAAATGACATCGACGAATGTCTGGCAAATTCATGCACGATAAGACAACTTGCAGACGACAGTGTATTCTCTGTTACAGGAGCCAAAGCTGATGATTTGCAAGGACCATTGCAAGATACCTTGGACAATTTGTCTGCTTGGGCTTTACAGCTAGGTATCGAATTCTCTCCGGAGAAGACTGAGATAGTAGTTTTTTTCTAGGAAGCATGAACCTGCTCAGCTTCAAACACAATTAATGGGTAAAACGATTTCTCGGGTTTTGGTACACAAATATCTTGGTGTCTGGTTCGACTCTAAAGGCACCTGGGGTTGTCACATTAGGTATCTGATGAAAAAATGCCAACAAAGAGTGAATTTTCTTCGTACAATAACCGGATCGTGGTGGGAAGCCCATCCAGGAGACCTCATAAGGCTTTACCAAACAACGATATTGTCTGTAATTGAGTACGGGTGTTTCTGCTTCCGCTCCGCAGCAAACACACATTTGATCAAACTGGAGCGGATACAATATCGTTGTTTGCGTATCGCCTTGGATTGCATGCAATCGACCCATACGATGAGTTTGGAGGTCTTAGCTGGAGTACTTCCATTGAAAAACCGCTTCTGGAGCCTGTCTTCTCGTATTCTTATCAAATGTGAGGTCTTGAACCGTCCCGTGATTGAAAATTTTGAAAGGTTAATCGAACTTAATTCTCAAACCCGTTTTATGACATTGTATTTCAATCTCATGTCCCAAAATATTAACCCTTCTTCGAATATTCCAAATCGTGTCAACTTATCAAATACTTCTGATTCTACTGTGTTTTTCGATACATCCATGATAGAAGAAACTCGTGGAATCCCGGATCATTTACGCGTGCAGCAGATCCCCAAAATTTTTACTAATAAATATCGAAATATCAACTGCGACAATATGTTCTTCACTGACGGATCACTTCTCGATGGGTCCACTGGCTTCGGTATCTTCAATAACAATTTAACCGTCTCACATAAGCTCGATAATCCTGCTTCTGTTTACGTCGCAGAATTAGCTGCAATTCAGTACACCCTAGGGATTATCGAAAAAATGCCCACGGACCATTATTTCATCTTTACGGACAGTCTCAGTTCCATTGAGGCTCTCCGATCGATGAAAGATGTTAAGCACTCTCCGTATTTCCTGGGGAAAATACGGGAACATCTGAGTGCTTTATCCGAAAAATCGTATCAGATTACCTTAGCGTGGGTCCCTTCTCACTGCTCGATACCGGGCAATGAGTAAGCGGACTCTTTGGCGAAGGTGGGCGCAACAAACGGTGTAATTTATGAAAGACCAATTGCCTTTAATGAATTTTTCGCATTTGTACGTCAGAATACGATCATCAGTTGGCAAAATGCTTGGACCAGAGGGGAATTGGGAAGGTGGTTACATTCCATTATCCCCAAGGTATCGACGAGCCCGTGGTTCAAGGGGTTGGATGTAGGTCGAGATTTCATTTGCGTGATGTCGCAGCTTATGTCCAATCACTATAGATTTGATACGCATCTCCGTCGTATTGGGCTCGGGGAAAGTGGTATCTGTGCCTGTGGTGAAGGTTATCACGACATAGAGCACGTCGTTTGGTCATGCCCTGTACACCGTGACGCCAGGTCTAAATTAATAACTTCCCTCCGGGCCGAGGGTAGAGGACCAGCTGTTCCTGTTCGTGATGTCTTGGCGAGTCGTGACCTACCCTACATGTCCCTTATATACATTTTCCTGAAATCCATCCACGCCCCAGTCTAGTCCCATTCCTTTCCATCCACGTTCAACAAAACGGCAAGAACACGTCATAGACCTCGATTTTGGAATCATCAACTGAACCCCACACGAATCCGCCAGGACCTGAGAACCCGAGGCCTTTCGTGATATCTTGGCTTGAACAACAGCGAACAACAACAACGAACCATAACCGGAGGATTACAAGCCCCTGTCCCAGCTCATAACATCGTGGCTTAGCAGAGCAAATCCATACATGCTGCATATTCATGGCCATTCGACGATCATCAGACGACCATTCAACTACAAAACATTAATTGAAAAATATATGCTAGTTTTAAGATAGACTTAATTTCAGCTCGTAGTCTGCAGCGAGGATAAAAAATTTGCTTAAAGGTTTTAAGTCATCAGATATAATTGGCGCCGTTAAACATTAAATTGTATTTGTGACGTGTCAAATAAACGATAGGTGAAGAAAAAAAAACTAATAAAATGAGAAAAGGGGCAAAACAGAAAAAACGACATAAACCGAAGAGAGAGAGAGAGAGAGAGAAAGAAAAAAAAAACAAAGATATATGGTAAAAAACCAAAGGGAACGAGAAAGGAGAAAAAAAAAATGCACAAATAAAAAGAGCAAAGGGACGAAAGAAATAACTAAAAATAAAAAGATAATAGAGAACAAATAAAAGCCAATTAAAGGTAAGTAAAATAAAAACAAGGTAGAAACGTAGAGGAAAAGCGAACGGAGAAAAAAAGAAATTCACATATAAAAATAGAAAAGGTGCAAAAGCGAAAAAGAATAGTAACCTAAGAGAGAAAAGATAACAGAAAACAAAATATAAATAAGAGAATAAAAAAAAAGAATAAAGGTATAAGAGCAAAGGGAAAGTAATATAGAAAAATAGACAAGAGAAGTGAAAAAGCAAAAAATAGAAAAATTAATGACGCAAGAAATGGAAGAAACGAACAAGAAATATAGAATACAGTCAGGTTTTTCTACGCGAATTTTTGTATTACGCGGTTTTTACGCGCATTTTTGAATTAACGCGGTTTTCTACGCGATATCCGGGTAGTTCAAATTTTTTTTCGCGAAATTTCGAATTAGTTCGGGTTGGGAATCAAAAATGTCTAAGTGTTTATTGAGTAAAAGAATTAGTCAAAAAAAAACCCTCCGGAAGATCCGGAATGATCGTCAAAAAGGACAATTTCAAATGCTGGTCGTAGAGCGTCTTGGGGTTTTCTGAAGGCTTTCTTGGTGGTTTACTTTACGCGGATTCGCGGTTTTTCGAATTACTGTGGTTTTTTAGGTATGTATCCCAAGGGTAAAAAAGCTACTATTAAAATGCTTGAGAGGATAATAAAATAATTAGTCTGGGTGAATACAAATACTATAACACACAGCATGTAACTTCTCAATAAGTGACACTGCAAAAAAAAAAAAAAAAAGAAAAGTGCCACGAAAGATATAAAATTATTGAAAGAAAAGAGAAAAAAAAATAATACAGTTAAAAAAAGAGAAGAGCAGCAAAACAAAAAACAGAAACTGAAGAGAAAACAGATATCAGAAAACAGAAAACAAATAATTATGAAATAAAAAACAGTACAGATACAGATTGAAAGAACAAATGAAAAGCGAAAGAAGAAAAAAGCAAATTCACTAATAAAAAGAGAAAAAAAGAATAGAAACTGAAGAAAATACAAATAAAAAGGGTGAAAGAGCAAAGAGAGCGTGATAAAGAGAAAATAGCTAGAGAACTGCGAATAGTAGAACAATAGGGAAAACTAGAGAAAAGACATAAAATGTGTAAGGAACAAATGAGGCAAATATAGAATGTACAAAAAGAGAGTCAAAAACACCATAAAAAGTCAAAATAAAATGTCAAAGAAAATTAGTGAAAAACGAAAAATAAACAAAAATAGCAAAAGACAAGAATAACAGAGCATAGAAAAAAAAAGTGAGAAATCGAAGAACAGCGACAAAAACGAATAAGGAATGCTTAGAGGACAAAATAGAAAAAAAGGACAAAAATAAGGATAAAAGAAAAAAGAAAAATGGGAGAATGACCAAAAGCAAACGACAAACGACGGGAGTCGGGAAATGACAAGTATTACAAGGCATACAGCCTTAGGGGCTGTATGAAATGGTAGCGTGGGACTAAATACTGTAACTAGAGGGATTTTGACTGAAAATTCCACAAGCATATTCGTTGCAAAAATGTTCGATTCTTGTTGGGTAAATGATGATTTTTATGGTAACCATAATCATGAGATAAACTGTTAATCATCATCATCAGTACCATTGCAGTTTTGCCTTGATTGTAATGAATCGAAATCGTGTACCGCTGCAATGATAGACCAGCGGCGCTATGCTTCTCCTGTACTGTACGGTACTGTTGTCTTCTTTAGTATGTTTTCTTTCTAGACATCAGTTTTTATAGGGTTCTAACAGCAGGTTAACATTTTTTTCAAGAAAGAGGGTTGTTTTAAATTTATGAAAAAAAAAACATTACTTTCGAGGCATCAAAATATTCAAGGCTGGCCTATTGGGATGGAGAGATTCTTTTTTTTTTGTACTGATATAAAATATGTCACAGTAAATGGTTGGTTTCTGTTCATGTCGTCTGTGATAGGCATGCTCGCATATGATTGGTTCATTGTTAGCGTAAATTTGTCCTTGATTTTTTTTATCAATTTTTTATCGCTGGGCTGAACAATGAAATAATAACGAAAGCTAGCGTGTTACAAAATTGTCCAACTTTGTATCTATCCAACAACATATTGATTATTGTTATCCATCATGCTGTATTATCGTTTGAAGTTTGATTACAGCATAGAAAACAAAGACGAAGTCCCATGTCAAAAACGACCAAGAAGAAAATAGAAAAAAATGATAGAGAGCTCTGAACAATGGACAAGAAAAGAATATAAAAATATACAGAGATTTGTACAATATACGGGGTTCTAGGGAGCTGACCTAAAATTCTTTAAGGGGTGATAAAAGATCCCATTGGATGAAAAAAAATCCTCCGCATATGGCCAAAATTTAACTACTGCAGAGTTATTCACTTTTTTTTCAGTTTTCGGTTATGTTTATCTTTAACGTGATCTAGCACAAGAAGTATGACAGCTAGCTCAACCCTGCTGGTTTCGTTGAAAAGCTGAGAAAATTTTGTAATTCAAATTGTCCTAAAAACTAAAAATTAGAGAGAATAAGAAGCATTTAGAAAGGAACAAATGTGAAATTAATTATTTTTTGAAAACTATACTGCAATATTCTCTCTGCTATGTACATATGATAAACATAAATTTTGTTGTTAACCAAATTAAACATTAAAGTCTGCTCCACAAGTTGACCTTTAACATTAAGTTTAGCTGTTATTTCACTCATAGACCTCGTTAAAGGTGAAAAAAAACAGAAACTGAGAAAAGTTAATAACTCTTTTTTCATCAAATAGGGTTCTCTATCACCCCTTGAAGGATATTAAGTCAGCCCTCTAGAACCTGTATACTAACAACACCCCACGTTGTTATATGGAAAAAATTAAACTTGATGGTACAAATCCAGAACCAAGTTTTTTTTGTTCTAATTGGGTCTCCAAACAATCTTAAATTCATTAAAAGTCGAGCGGAGACAACCGCTTGGCGCATTGCCTTTCTAATTTGTATGGGGAAACCCACTTTTTTGCATTTTCCTCTTAGAGACCTGAGAATGGCTTAAACCATACGTTTTATGACTTTAAAAGGTAGTTTTTCTATGCCTAACAACTTTACTGAGGACACCAAAGAGTTAGGATGTCCCTAAAAATGTTATAACTGTTCAAAGTTGAGTTTGTCGAATTGAATGCAGAAAATATTTTTGTATCGGTTTCAGTCAGATTTTGATCAGAACCTCTGCAACATGGTGTAAATCCTATCTGCACCTAGAACATTGACCTACATTTGTTTGCTGGGTCCAACTGAGTGTCCAGACTCGATACGACATGAAACTTCTGATGGTAATCCTACTGATGGGTTGTGTTGGCAGAAAAAATGAATTTAATTCGATATACTCTTCTTTGAACAGTCATAATTTTTTTTATGGACATCCTAGCTTTTCAGTTTCTTCGGCGAAGTTGTTAAGCATCTAAATTACTATACTTTAACGCAATGTATTGCATTATTCAAGTATTACTAAGCTCTCTAGGAAGGGAAATGCAAAAAAGTAGGTTTTCCCATACAAATTTTCATACAAATTTGAAATTCAATGCGCCAAGCGGAGACAAAACCAATTGACTTCTGGAATGTTTAGTAAGCTTAGGATTGTGTGGGGCTCCGAATGGAACCAAAAAACTAGAGAAAACGATAACTTTGCCCCACCCAACTGTATACCCATATTTAACAATGTACAACTATTCAAAGAAAATAAATTTTCGTGCCCTAACCGAATATAATGGAATGACACTGAGCTTGTACTCCTCAAATCTGTTTGATTTATGAATATTTTCAATATTCATTTTATAATCAAGATTAAAATTATTATTCTTATTTAATAAATAAATACTAATTAAATAATTTAATAAATGTCCCAAAAGTTTAGTGGCCGACAATCAGAATGAAAATAACAAACTGAAACAAAGAACGATGGAAAACTAGATTGAGTACTAAAAAACATGTTTTTAACTAACAAAATATTAAATATAATGATATCTATTTTAGCAACAATTTGCTGTAAAGCCAGCCGAGTATATCAGGTTACGAAAGCAAAGTTTTTCGCGACTCTATTTTCAATTTTCAAAATTTTATCTTCAAATAAAAGACACGTTGAAAGTACAACATGATTAAAAAAAACAACAACCAGGAAACAGTGAACACAAGGTGCAGCAAATGGATTTTACAACTTCAACTTTTATCGCAAAATAATATGACCTCAAAAACCGTTTCAAGCAATCCTCAAACTATTCAAGTACGTACATGGATGCAAGGGAGTATGAATATGTACGTGTACGTACGTGTATGTTTTTGAGCATGTCATACATGTCACTCGCCAACGATCTTAGTTTCAATCGAATGTAAATTTTCCTAACAGATTTAAATTACATTTTTCAACTACAGTAATAATAATGCTATGACAATAACGTAGCACCATTTACTCAACTAAATATAATTCTTTTGTGCTAAGACGACTATTTAACCTTTCCCCTTATTTTTCATTTCCCTTGCAGGCCTTGGAAATCTGAGGCTCTCATTGTTGGCCAAATAGACAATGACCGAAGACTCCGATTCGATATCTGAGGAAGAACGTAGCTTGTTCCGTCCTTTCACCCGTGAATCATTACAAGCCATTGAAGCACGCATCGCAGATGAAGAAGCAAAACAGCGCGAATTGGAAAAGAAGCGAGCCGAGGGGGAGGTAAGCGACGATTGTTCCCACCTGCCTTGGTGCTTTACTCATGCAATAGACTAGGCCTGTATGACGTTAAAGAATAGAGGAAAAAACGTTCTGCCGCTTGCTGCTTTTCTCTCCCGCTATTAAGTCTACCTATCTTCCGAAAAATTGTCTTGCTCTCGAGCTCTTATCAACTGCTTCCGCTTGTGCTGCATAAATTGCCCTCCGCTCTGCTTTTTCTATTCCTGTCCTTTCGCAACCAAGCTTTGCAAATAGAGGAGAGTTAAAAAAACATTCTTAGACCTCTCCATTAACGAAATCAAAATTCTACCCTGTCTCATCTCTTTCAAACCTGTCGTCGTGTTCATTTTGTTACGAGTAGGTATTAGGTACTCCAAGGTAGGAAATTGAAAAGGACGTACCAAAACGGCTGCTCACTGTTGCGTTGCTGGGGAATATGACCTTTTCAATTTCTAGCCGAGATCTAAAAAAAACACTCACATAGTTTGATTTTGTTTCTACCTTCCCACTCATACCGTAGCATAACTTCTCATTCGGATTCATTTTACCCGCTCGTTGAGACACTGTTAAACACTTCTCATCCCTTTCTTAATTTGTTAGTTACGCTATCAAGTGACAGGGATGTCTTCATCCGTTGTCGAACACTACCCCGTGACCTTCAGTTTTCAGTTCTAATTAATGGTCCTTTCTTACCTAACAGTAAACGGTGTTAAGTTGGTTGTAAAGCTCCTATCTCCTCCTGTGACCTGTACAAATTGAATTCTGTCCGTCATGCTTTCTGTTGTAAATATTGCGTTCGAACTTATGTTTGTCTCACCTCTACGAATGTACATTCAGTTTTTGTATAAATAAGCTGTTTTTTGTCGGATGTTGTAAATTAACTTAAAACCTACTTTCAAATTTGATCCTGTTTTCCAAATGTTTCTCTTATGTCTTTGAATAACACTGGTCAACATGCAGTTTGGAGCAATGGAGAGTTACAGTTTTCGAAACATTTTTGATACTTATTTGGAATTTGCTAGTATTGTGTTATTTCTTTGAAAAATAACGATTTCAATTAATGTGACTTGTTTGTCATGGTTTAACCGTGAAAAACAAGGGACCTTCAAAGATTCCAGAAAAAAGACGCATTATGTTTTAATTCACAATACCGAATTTTCGAACATTTGTTTTTTTTTTTTGAAAACCGCACAATCTACAGGTTTCTGATAAATATCAAAAATGTTAAAAAACAGATGAATTCCTTTCTCCAAGATCGATATTTGTTATGTTTTGTTGTCCAGTGTTATTTAGTTTCTCTTCTTCTTTACTTCTGATTGGCGTTGTGAAGTGTTCTAATTGTATTGTACAAATAGTTTCTATACTATTCTACATTGGTATTTGATATTAATTTCGGAATGGTTTTGGTTTGATTGTATGATATTATTTTGCAAAAAGCTGCTATCCGTTTAGTTTTTGATTTTAAGCGTGAAATGGGTCTATTTCTCGAGAAAGTGGTTGCAAAGTACTTTGATTTGATTACGATGTACAATGTTTAAGTTTGCGGTTTTTATTTTTACTCTATCCTGCTGAGGTTGGAAGTTATGGTTATGTTAAAGGGTAGAATATGTTTTCTTTGTTTCTGAATATTTCAAATTTTGTTCGTTTACTCCATTTACGTTTTTTTGATTAGCTCTAGTTTCTCAAGATCGACTCGTTCGCCACAGTATCGATCAACAAAAAACCCATCAAAACCAAAGTGCTCATTCGTCCATTTTGTCTATTCAGATCGTACACTTGATCAACGGAAAACGTCCCCTCCCGCTAACTCTAACAAAGCAATTCATTCGGCCAGTTATGATTCGCTATTCCACAGCTCTGCCACACCAACACACCTATGAAAATCAACATATCTTTAGCTCTACCGCTCGAAGCGCGCCATTTTAGTGCTCTCTATCTCTCTTTACACAGACACCGTCTAGTCACATTTATTTTTCTTTTCTCAGACTAAAATCAACCAAGCAATATTTGCAACCGATAGTTACTTATTAGACGCTAAATCGCCTAGTGAATCATCACCACTTTGTTTATTTTAGTAAGATCGGTTCAATGCTCGTGCAACATAAGCCAAACAAAACAAAAATTAGATGCGCATATCTCTTAGCTGCATTTGATTGAAGCTCTTATTGGCGCTGAACTGAATTGGAAACTGACAGTGGAAAAAAAGTTGCAAACAAACAAAATATTCGAAAACCTAACAAAACTCTTAGAATAGGAATATGTTCACTACAGCCACAACCACCAAATGCCAGCTAACTAGAACTGTTTAATTTCGTTTACTATTGTTTCTGTTTGTGCGTTTCGACTAGATATCATCTAACTAAAATCAGTGCAAACACAAACCGTTAATCGCAGAATATAAAGTTCAATTAGCTGAATCATTACTACTTAGGCTATAGTTAATCATTAGCAATTCAAACCTAATGCGCAATAATCCACTAACGCAAACTACAGTGAACTAACTTCAAAATGCATATTTTCAGAATGGTTTTGGTCGGAAGAAAAAGAAAAAAGAAGTAAGATTTCTATCCAACTTATCAATCAATTGTTTTTCTTTTTACAAACAACAACTTTCCTCCAAACAGTCGCATTTTTGTTTTCTGTCTGTTTTATTTTTCTGTTTGGTCGTGTCATTTTTTGCCTTTCCTTATAATTGTACTCACAAGCAAGTTTGTTCGAAATCAGCGTTTTTCGAGTTGCATCTTCACGGAACCACAAAACCGTAAACACTCATACACATGTTTACCAAAAAAGAATACCAAAACGGTACGTGGTCCTCGTCAATGCAGAAAACCGTCATTGAAGGGGGCTCACTTCTGACAACCCCTTAACAGGGTGACATCGGAACATCTCTCTTTTTATTCTGTGTTCTATCTAGATGGATGAAACTAGCTTGATTTTTTTTTATGCTGTAGGAAGTAACCGCAAAAGTTCATTTGAAACGAAAGCAGTTCTGTTTAGTCATCCGTTAAGGCTTAGATTTGATTAGACAATTTGTTGAAACTCTTTGTTTTGCCATTCGAACAAACCACAGAAGGATGTGTGACTGTCAGTTCAATTATTGTGGGATGGTTTCTTACATTTTTTTCAAGTGTCGGTTTGAACATTTTTCCATGTTTAATCACAGAAAAATGTGAAATTTGTAGGATTATAAACATGAATTTCCAAAACGTTAACATCTGTTTTTTTTTTATTTCACCAAAATTATGCTTTCTATATCTAAGAGCACAACACTTGGAAATGTCAAAATAATTTATAAAATGACCATGCGACTCCTTTCATTCTTTTTTCATTTGTTCTCATGGAGGCGCGTAGTACATTTTAGAATTACGATGACCAGCGAAGCGTAAAAATTGTTTTAAATATTTTAATGAAAAACCTTACAAAACAGAAGCTTTTTGAGTAGTGTTGACTTGTATATGACCCTCAACGCTAGCTAAAAACTGACAATAATAACCAGATAATTTGAGGCAAAATATGTGTATAGTAAATAGTGAGAAGCTGAAAGATTGTAAAATAACTAAGCAGTACGAGACGCTAGATTAATTTTATGAAAATTTTAAGGTGAGTGCGGCACCGGCTCAATAATGATCTTAGATTACCTCCTAAATTATTTAGATTTAAAGACCATCTCAAATAAGAGGATAATTTTAATCATGAGAGGCTTTCACGCTGTTGTTCGAATAACAAACGCCTCGATTGGTATACATGAAAAGGGCGAAAATGGTAATGTGGCAAGTTAAAGCATATGCAATTTGTGAAATTTCCAGAATCCCAATTAAATGCGAAACTATGATAAGGTTTCATCCCTCATTGATCGATAAACTATCCAATATCATCCAGCCGGGGAAAATCGAGAAAACATTCATTCAATCAGCAATGGATTCCCAGAGCAACCGGTTTCCGATTACTAGCTGGTATTATGTGTGTGCGCACGTATGTGTCTGTGTTTTCAAGCAGAAGAAACAGTGAATGTGTGCTCATTGGGAAAAAGTTCATCCCAATCAAAATGATTCCGATAAAATGCTGATGCTGACAATCAATTGGGGATTCTTTTTCCACTCCGATGTGATAAATATTCAAAAGAGGTCAATTTCTTTCCCGAAGAGATAAATTGTTAGAGCTAGTCAATATCCTGAAAGTGATATCAATCAAATCGCGATAAGTTTTTGTCTAGCCCGAGTCAGCAAATACAGTGAAATAATTTCTATATTTGCTCACGCTAGATTCTGTTAGTGTATGAACAAATTTTCTGAAAAACTAACACACTTTACTACAGATAAATTTTCACGACTTCATGATAAATTCACTAAGATTTAATATTATCTTACCGTTATCATTCAATTGCATTTGTTAGTATCAAATAACTCAACAGCGAATCCGAACAGGCAGAAATAATTTTATTGCATAATTTCAATACACGCTTCCTTAGAAAAGACACCTCGTCCCACGGAATACAAGCGAAAATCGATCTCCCGTCACTGCTGGGTACGAAACCCGCCCACAAGTTCAGGATCGCATTCCCAGCTGCACGTCGTGGGTGTGGGTGTGTGCAGTTGATGGGCTTGAACTGATTTCCACTGTACTTCACCTCAAAACAAAACAACAAACTAATGGGGAAAAAATACCATTGTACGTTGCATATTCATCCTAATTTTCGTTCTTTTCTCTTCCTCTCGTGGTCCGTATGTAGAGCAGCAGTTCACCTTGCTGGAATACGGAACAACAGTTCTGTGTTTGTGCTGTCATTAGTATATTTTTACCTCCTGCCAAACAAGCATTTTACCGCTGCGGTCGCTCGCACGAAGCGTTTAGACCGTTTACCAAGCGGCACCGAAACTGGATTTTTTTTTTGCTCTGCAATCAGTTGAGTTGTTTTTTAATCATTTTTGGAACGAATACGAGGAACACCGCAGGATGTGTGACGCATCGTTTCAATTTTCTATGTAATGTAATTTAGCTTGGCTGAGCGGGTTTATAAACAAGAGAAAAAAACAATTTCTCGTTTCCTGTTATCAAGTGGCAATTTTTTGCAGAGTAATTATCTTTGAAGCAAACATCCAACAGCAATATCATATTTCCTCTCGGTACCGAAAGCGCTGAAAACCGCCCTTCCGCGAAACGGTGACGGGTTGGGTTGATTGGAGGTCGGTGCCGCGAAACAGAAGGATGCATCGCGCATCGATTGCACACAAATATGTCGATTTTAATTTCCTGTCATGCATGGCGTCCGATGTGCGAATTAGAACCACATCGCGCTGCCACTACCGGCCGTCACTCAGTGAAGGACGTCGTCACCGTCGCCGACACTCGGTTGGCAAAGGCTTTGGCGTTTCCTCTGCTGTGTCGATGATTTCCTCGCTGAAAACGAGGACCATTGAAGTTGCTGCAGCCAACTGGAGCGCCACAAAAGGAAATCTACCAAATGGGAACGCAAGGAAATTGTGAAACGAATGTGTGTTGGTAGCTGAATGTGTGAGCAATGATAGTTACATAGTCGTCTAGAGTCTGTGCCTTCTATGGGAAACGCCGACAAAGGGTATTTCATCGCACGTTTATTGACGAAACGGAAAATCTCGGTACATGACTGGCCATATCTTCTTTGATATTTGGTGGAAATTTTTGAGATGAATGTACCGTAAGGCGCCCTTATTCTGCGTGCCTCTTATTAATGCTCAGTTCTTATTGAAATGTTAAAAAAATATCAATTAAAAGCAGATTTTCAAAAATGATGTTTGGAAGTGATTTCTTATATATAATTAGTTAACTTTCTGCTTATGTTTCCTTTTTTACTAAACGGCATCAACATTTTGATACGAAGTGTGCAGAATTAAGAGCCGCGCAGAGTTAGGGCGCCTCACGGTAAATAGAATAATTTCATAGCTGGTGTGTTTTATATTGCCAATTTTTCCCAGCTGGTCCTTAACTTAAGGAGCTTGGCTATTAAATTTTACTAGAAGAATTGCAAAAAAAATTAAATAAGCTAGTTTTTTGACTGCAAGTTGGATCATCCTTCAGTCCTACACAGTAAGAAACACGTTATGTCGAATCGCATGTAAAGAATTGCCTCCATCGCTTATGATAGAAAATTTTATAATATTCCACATTGCACATAATTTCCAAACAAAATCGTGGTTTACGTCTGAGTCAACTGAATATTAAATGAGATAATATTTTACGTGACGTGTAGTATTAAGAATTTTTAATGCGTACTGCATAAAACGAAATAATGTAAAATCATGCTATTTTTATTTCTTTGATGCAGTACTGAATTTTTTTTTTTTGATAAAGGAAATAACAACTTCGACAGCACTTTTATTGTCGTCGCTTTACACAGTACCAAAAAATGAAATTTACAACTAATACAAATAAAAGCGCATAACGGTTTCTAGCACATTGAGTGAAAAACATATATAATTTCATACGTTAATAATGCCCCATAGAGATTCGTTTTAAACCATGTAGATTTGTACGTTAAGTGACCATGTAGATTTGTACGTTAAGTGACATAAACTTAAAGCTTTAAATATAAATATGCATGCAAATTTACAATATATTCATTAACATTGCATTTGAATATAATGCCACACGGAATATTACATGGTTTCCAATGCTCCATTTATGTGCATTTAAAGAAAGGTAAATTTTTTTTTACTGTGTAGATACGATTGCTTTGTCGTGTTTTTTATAAGAAACAAACTCAATCTCTTTCCAAAGGTTACTGAGATAATGCTTTAAAAAGCAAAGTAAACCAAATTACTTAGTTCAACAAAGTTTTAAAGCCTATAAAATTGCCAACAAGTTCCTAAAGCAAGAGTGAGTCGTTTGTCAGCTTAACGCTATAGATTGCACAAGATTAATACTCAATTCTCAGATTTAGGTACAGTTACACTAATTTAATTGAGCAATTTCCGGAAAAATAGGACAAGCAGTTCAGTCGACCATTTATATACTGGCTGAAATTTTACACATATGTTACTATAAGCTAAAGATATAATTTTGTGCTAATTGTTTTCTTTTGCGTAAATTACGTCTTACGGCAATATCCTGGGATAGATGTGCGAATTGAAATATCGAAAACATTGAGAGCGTCACGAAAATTGTCCAACTTCAACTGCTTATAACAGTTTCCAACGGCTTTACTTAATTCTTGCAATAGTAAAGCGTCCACCAAAATGAGGAAAATTGTGATTTCATGATGTTAGCTATTGTACTATTGGAGAATGTAGAGTTTTGTTCAGAACGCAGTGCTGGAAATAAAGCAAAATATTATATTTTTGGAACCGGAATAACGCCCAAAGGCCAGAAGTAAACTGCAGCACCATTTTAAAGTTCAAGTTTTTCATGTTCCGGTTCCTGGAAATAAGCCTAAAATGTCCGAACACAACCTTATATGAATATTTTACTACTCCAATCGACTGTATTTCCTAACCTATTACAAGAAATGCATTTACAAGATAGGCTACCGTAATTCTAAGTAAACGCTCCGGTCGTGTTTCACACACAATCTCTTCAACTTTTATTTCAATCATGAGTAATTTTTGAAAAGAATTTTTACAAAAATGGTACCTATTTACAAAAGTTCAAATAATTATTTCAAAAAGTAAATTATTTTAAATCTTTTTTATTTGCAAAAGGATAACAAAACATCATTGTCTAGTTATTTAGACTTCTCAGCCAACTGTCAAGTGTACAGGACAATTGCGGGGCCAGGCGCTACGATCCTACTGACACTAACAGTCTCTCCCGAGTCGAGACTCGAACCTACGACGACTGGCTTGTTAGGCCAGCATCGTACCTCGAGACCAGCTGGGAGGGTCAACACAGTCGAGGCAGTGGCATCTTGCTTTAAGAGCTTGTTGGAGAGTGGGATAAAATAAAAAGTAAAAAGGTCAAATTTGAAAAAAAAAAATTAAAACCAGAACGGTTTGTGTAGCATTATGACTTCGGAAAAGATGTAGACAGTAATTTTGTCCTTCCGGAAAAATATTTATATAAATCAAATTTACACATTCAAGTACCGCGGAAAATTTTGTAAGATCAACTATATATTTCTTTACAATAGTGCAAACTGACGTCATAAAATTGTGGAGCAGCACTAAGTGGGCATTATGTGAAGCAAATATTTGCTTGAAATGACGGTCAATGTTTGTTTGCCATACAATTTTAACTCTTTCCGACCGGGCCTATATAACTGCGTAGGTAGAAGGTGACTTAAACAAAACCTTCTCTCTCGCTTTTTGAACGTCCTATTCGTTGTTTTATTTTTCACACCGCTAGTGTCAACATCGCAGCTGCTACGGAAAATAAAAAAAGGAGCAAGCAAGTGTTTTTATATAGGACTTGCTTCGATTTAGGTTTTGTTATCAGTCATTTTTTACCTACACAATTGTGTGGGCTCGGTCGGAAAGGGTTAAGCTATCAGTTATTTGCCAGAAATATTTCCTGTCTTACTCAGTAAACGAAAAGTTAGGCAAATATTTGTTTTGTCTAATGTCGTTTTTTGCTAGTTAGTTCAGTACTGAGCAGAGTAAGCGAAGAGGTTTTGCTACCGTTCAAGCAAACAGAGTTTAAGCAAATATTTGCTCTAGTGTAATAACATAGCATATATAATACCCCGAAGAAATATTTTACCCTACACGCAAAAGTTGGATGGTGCGAAATTAGTACAAAATTGTGCGTTTTTATCGCAATTGTTGATGTGGTTTGGAACCAGTACAATGATTGCGTGTTGGGCATAACGCAATTAATGCTCTAGCGTTTTTTCAATGTATTTGTCACCTCCAAACTACTACACCTAAACAGTTTCAGCTGGTATCAAGCAGCTTTGCAAAGCGAGCGAGAATCAAAACCTTTCTCCTCCTTTCTGCTTGAGAACGAGACGTACGCTACGCTTCTCAAGTCTTCTGCACACACGCTTTCCCCTGAGTAGCAGCAAGCACGCATCGACAGTATGAGTGAGACTAACAACACTGGCATCTAGTACGTAAGGCACGGGTGTCTCGCTCATTTCGTAAAGCGACGAGACATCGTCTTGCGCGTCGCAACCCGAACCGAAAAAGAAGCGAAAGAGCAACCTGCAAATTATATGTGACGTAATCTCGTCGCACGTACATGGAAAATCTACGAGCAAGAGAGAAAGAACAGTCACTAATACACTCGATGTGAGAAATAAAGTGTCGGTATATGATACATATTCTGATTTCAATCCATGTCAATGTATTCGCAATACAACTGTTGCGTTATGCGTTTCACACATTTATTGTGCGATTTCTGTGCAACATTTGTGCGAATCGGGAAGACACAATGATTGTACAAGACTTCAACTTTTGCGTGTAAAATATCCATACCAAATATAGCAAATAGTTGTCTCGTCTAATGCCTGCCTAACACTCAGCTTTCTCTTCAGCGAACTGCAAGGATTGGACACTCCCGTTTCTAAAGGAATATAGCATGAGCTGGAATCGGTGATTTGGAAGTATTTTAGAAATCAAACACCAGCGCACAGTGTACAGCAGTGGTTTAAAACGTAAAAAACGTGATCCTCAGCAATTTGAGTGTAAAAACACAATTGAAATGTTATAGTGTATTAGATAAAGTTGTTTTAGATTTCCAGGGGTAACTTTTGATGTACATGAATTTTTGATTAATTCTCTTAAAAGTGAGATAAAAATTTCATTTTTTTTACTGATCAAGCTAAAGTGAAGTCTTCAGCAAAGTTGTAGACAATCTTGATTCTATCTCTTGAAAATCGACCACATACAGGCAATTTTATACACAGACGTCATGAAATTACTGAAAATAAAAAAAAAACAATAACTTTTTTTGATGCGATTTTAGAGGCCTACTATGTTCAAGACATTTTGTCACATTTCTGCTGAACAAACCTCGGGCAAATTTTGGACTTGATTTTGAAGCCACTAAAATCACATCAGAAAAAGTTATTTGGTGTGTTTTGATTATTAGAAATGTTGATGATGTCTGTGTATAAAACTTCCTATATGTGGTTGATTTTCGAGAGATAGAACCAAAGTTATTTTACATAAGATAAGATATTTATCTTTAGCAAAGTTCTTTTACATAAGATCGCCAACAACTTTGCTGAAGATTTCAGCTTGATTGGACAAGTAACCGAAAAAATGAAGTTTTTATCTCACTTTTAGGGGAATTAATCAATAATTATGTACATCAAAAGTTGCCCCTTGAGATCTACAAAAACTTTGTCTAATACACTATAGCATTCAAACTGTGTATATACACATTAATATTCTGATATAGGTGGATTGGGACAAATGAAACCTACAGCAGTTTGTAGTACTTGAGCTAAACTTTAAGGAAAAGTATTGACATCATCATTCCACTTGCCCCTTTGGACTTTATACGTTTTTGAAGTTATCGGAAAAATAGGCTACAACTTTGTAAGGAAAAGTCCTGGAAATATGTGGTCTTTGGGGAAAATGTATGCTTCATGAACTAATAACATTTTTTTTGTCCTATAATATTCGCATCTTCGAAAAAATCTTATTTTGTTGTTCATTATTCGCATCGTCGAAAAAATCACTTAAATTGCCTACTTTATGACTTAAAAATGTATGTTTTATGTGCCAACTTTCTCGAACAACGTTCTCGTTTCAAATGCAACCAACAAAAAATAAGTACGAAATGCTTAATTCCGAGTAACTTCCACAGAATATATTTTATAACTTTGTACCTAATAAAGCTAGAAATTTCGTTTGTTCAAGAAAGTATCATATTTTCAAACCTTCTACAACTTTGCCAAATAAGTCATTCCCCTATCTCTTAATACAAAAAAGTTAGTTTTCATAGTAGACTTTTTATTACTTTTGATAATTTGTGATTATGCTGGTCGTTCATAAAAAAACAATTGTTTCTAAGACGATATTAAGCGAGGATGGTGGTGGAAGGCGCTATGAAATTAAGTTCCGCTTTTTGCCTTTTTAGACCACTGTGCAGCAGATTTAAGCAAAGTTTTACAGAAGGAAATTACATTATTTGGGCTCAACGGAAAATTGACATTGGATCTGAAGCGATTGTTTGACGGCATGAAGACCCTGAAATCCCCTTTTCTGCAAATATTTGCAACAATAATCGATCGTGAGGTTCTGATGTGAACTTAAATATGTTTTGTTTTTCAATTCGTTTCTCATGAGAATCGGTAACGAATTTAATGATATTGTTTTTTTTTTTTTGTTACCCTTCATGAATAAACTTTATTACAAATCTCAATTTTGCTAAGAACTTTTTTTTCATTCCCGGGTCCCGGAATTTTCCAAAAAATGAGCTTTTACGTTCCCGTTTTCCGGGAAATTCCCGGCAAACCCTAATCTGTGCAAAGTCACAAGACAGTGACGAGACAGAGATAAGGCAGGGACAAGGCAGAGACAAGACAGAGACAAGATAGAAACAAGACACAGACAAGACAAAAACGAGATAAAGACGAGACAGTTACAAGACGAAGACAAGACAGAAAAGACAGAGGCAAGACATAGACAAAACAGAGACATAAAAGATACAAGACACAAACAAGACAAAACAAGGCAGGAACAAGATAGGTAGAAAACAGAGACAAAATATTGACTAGACAAAGACAAGACAGGGACAAGACGTAAACAAGGGTGAAACAAGACAGAGACGAGATAGTGACAAGACAGAGGCAAGACAGAGCCAAACAGAGACAACACAGACACATGGCAAAGACAAGAAAAAGAGACACGACAGAGACAAAATAGGGAAAAAGTGACAAAACAATGACAAGATATTTGCAAGCAAAATACAAGACAGAAACAAGACAGAGACAAGACAAAAACAAAACAGAAATAAGACAGAGACAAAACAGATTCAAGAGAGACAGAGACAAAACAGAGACAAGACAAAGACAAGATAGAGACAAGACAGAAACAAGACAGAGACAAATAGCGACAAAACAGTGACAAGACAGAGACAAGACAAAAACAAGACAGAGACAAGACAGAAACAAGACAGTGACAAAAAAGAGACATGACAAAGACAAAACAGTGTCGAAACAGTGAAAAAACAGTGACGAAACTTAGACAAACCAAAGACAGACCAGAGAGATGAAACAGAGACAAGACAAACAATCAAAAATGACAACTGAACATAAATAATGAAATTGCTCAAAACCTCGCAATAGAGAGAAATGCAGCTCAAATAGGGGAACCGCTCCCATATTCATCTCAGTACCTATATTCATCTCATCAAGCCTTTTTGGTCAATTTATCGTCAAATTTTACCATATTTTCAACGTAAAACTTTTAGACACTTGAGAAAATCGAGAAGCAAATAGATTTACTTTCAAAAATTTGTAGAAATTTGACGGTAAATTGGACAAATGAGAGAAATAAGATGAATATAGGTGATTACTCTAGAATAAAATAAATTTTTAAAATTTAGATCACGAGCACGTTCCTGCTAATTATTTGGAACCGAAATTGCTTACGATTTATATTTTAAAATTTGGTTTGGTTTTGATTCAAACTTCGAAAAAGTTTCAAAGTTTTAGTCTGCTTAGAAAATTTTAGGATAAAAGGCGAATTATTATAACTAGTGTAATAAAAAGTATGTTTGTTAAATAACATTCCGTTCCTTATCATGTTGTATAGCTCTTCACTGTACGAACACTTCCTAATAGCAGAAATTGAAAGAACAGTCAGTATTTAGACGGTTTGAACCTTTAAGATCGACGTGAAAGTTCTTTTTTCGTTAATTTTTCAGAGCAAAAAGTTGCATCATAGCTTGAGTGTTGAAATTTACAGTACTTGGAGAATTAAACTAATGCAGGTCGGACTCGATTATATAGAGACTCCATTATATATTGACTCGATTATATATGATTCGATTATATATAATTTTAGACTCGATTATATATAGAAGCAAAAAAAAAATTATTCTAATTTAAAATAAGACTTATCTAGAGCTAATATATCGTAAGAGAATATCTACAAAACACGTAACGTTTGATAGAAAGGGAAAAAATCTAAAAAAATTAAATTTCGAAAATTGTTTGAAAAAATTTGAAATGAAAAAAAATACTTTACTAGAAATACCTGAATAAAAATAAATTCAAAAATAAAAAAATTAAAATAAATTAAAAACAAATATTTTTTTAAAATTTAAGAAATTAAATACAAACATATTGACAAATCTAAATATACTTTTATATTTTTTTTAATAACTGCAATTACATCAGGGATAACTACAAGATATGTATTTTTTTTTGTGAGATATGTGTTTTCTGACTTTTAGGGGGATGAATCAAAAATAAAATTCTTCTTATTTATTCGAAAACAACATATCATTTATGAAAAATAAATATAATCCATTTTTTTTCTCTGATTCGATTATATATAAAATTCGATTATATATAGTGAAAAAAAATCGGAGACTATATATAATCGAGTCCGACCTTTATAACAAAAACAAAGTTGCTTTCGAGTTACGATGCTGATCTAACAAGCAAGTTGTGAGAGGCTGTTTTTTTATGTTGGGTATTAGATATATTGTGATCTATTGTGGGAGAGACTGGAAGTGACAGCCCCGCAAATGTCCTAAACATTAATAGTTGGTAACGAATTTTGTGTCGAATAAACAGAACAGCGTGAGAAATCTAAGATTCAATTCTGTATAAGAAGAAGAAAAAGAAGATAACTTACAAATATAATACGAGTTTATGGGTTGCCTTTTTACCAAATCTGAAAATAGCCATGCGTCTTCTTTCCACCTTCGTCGTTAGATACATTGGAGTAGAAAGTAACCATGCGTCCTCTTTGTCGCTTGAAATGCCGTATTCCAGGTTTAAACGTTCTCACTATGTAGCAGCTAAGCATAAGAAAAAAAAACTTTGCCCTGGGTGACCAATATTATCTGCAGCTTTTGAGTGAACAATCGACATGTTCACAAACTGAAAATATTACGCTAACTGTGAAAATATTTATTGAAAACCCGTTTTAATCGCTCAACGACTGTAAAGTCGAGCAAAAAATCCACTAAGTTGCAGTCAAAAGCAACTCTCGAGTGTTAAAACGTATTGCGCAATCTGTTGCTAGATGTCCTACATTCTTTTTTACACTATATATACTCTATTAGTTATGATTCCGAAGAGTTTTTCCTACACATTGAATTACGTCTACCGTATGCCTGCGTGTGATCGAGTGGAGGACGCCTCATTGTCATTGTTTACCGTCTTATTCTCTTTTGTTTGGGATCTTATTCTAAGCTCCACAGCTTATTTTCCCTTTTCGGTTATACATGATATCTCGTTTTGTGTACATAGCTATAAATATATTTGTAATATTTTCTAACAATATAATATGTGATGTTTTTTCGATACAACTGCTCTGTACGTTTTCCTAAGACTATTAAAGCTTCTTTCTATGGTTTTCATTAGTTTTTGGGTGATATTTTCGGATTTATTTGTTGGAAGTCAGACACAACCGTTACACAATTCATAAGTCCGATGTTGTGCTACTGTTTACTCCGTCACTGTCTGTCTCTTCATATGTGTAGGAGATTTCTTTTCGTTTCCAGCACACACTCATCTAGCCTTCTAGATGTAATTACCGATGTATACTAACACAATACTCTTTTCTGTTTCCTCCCCCTTTCTATCTCTTCAACTATTTGTCCCTGTTTCTTTCTACTCTTCGTAAAATGACTGTTACTTTCCCCGTTGCTCACACGCACATCCGAAAATGTATCTCCGCTAAATGAAACGAACGAACGAACCAATTTAATGAATCACTCGAAATTATATCAACTATCAACCAAACCCTGATCTGCCGCACAGATACGCTACGACGACGAAGACGAAGATGAAGGCCCCCAGCCGGATTCCACACTCGAGCAGGGAGTGCCACTTCCTGTTCGACTGCAGGGCGGCTTCCCTCCGGAATTGGCCTCCACGCCTCTCGAGGATATTGACACCTTTTACTCGAACCAGAGGGTAAGTAAAAAAAACTTAAAACTAAACTGTTTACTAGACTGTCTAAAATAACTCATATATTTTCTTTTCTGACTAACCGAAACTAACTACATAAAAGTTACGTAAAAAATCCATTCAGTAAATCTCCAATCGACACAGAATTAGTAATTGAAATGTTTGACAACAAGATTAGTTTAGAGCTCGAGATAAACGCTCTGCTGGTAGGGTACCCGTTTGACAGCCAACATTTTATACAAACCGTTTCCAAATGGCACCCGCATGAGCCCTGCAAGCCTGCCTGCACTTACAACGAGCACAATAAACGTCAACGACATGAACGTCGACCGTGTCTCCGTGCCCCACAATATCGATTGTTTTGCAGCGTTTTGCGCTTTTTCTGGG
Organism: Wyeomyia smithii; assembly: GCF_029784165.1. Lineage (NCBI taxonomy): Eukaryota > Metazoa > Arthropoda > Insecta > Diptera > Culicidae > Wyeomyia > Wyeomyia smithii. The sequence continues at coordinate 237,412,743 of NC_073695.1, read as the reverse complement.
TGGTTTCGCCTACCCCACCGCATCGGTTTTTCTGAACGGTGCTCGGCAAAGGCTGGCTACATTGAATTTTCCGGATATCCATTACTGAATGAGATGGTCGTGTAGAGAGATTCGGTTTTACATTCATTAGAGTTTAGAGTACTGAGTTTAGACTTTTTGGCAGATTTTTTAACTAACCGTTTTTGTAGACTTCTATGTTGAGTTATAGGGAGACCACAATTCATTCTTCGATTGAAAATCTTCAACTCGATCGATGTTAATCAAATGCAATAATTCTCGCTAACATTTTTGTTTTTAATTCTCACTCTTTTTTTCTCTTTCCAGACATTCGTAGTAGTTAGCAAAGGAAAAGACATTTATCGTTTCTCCGCAACCAATGCATTATATGTACTCGATCCGTTCAATCCTTTACGCCGTGTTGCTATTTATATTTTAGTGCATCCACTGTTTTCACTTTTTATAATAACCACCATCCTTGTTAATTGTATATTGATGATCATGCCTGCATCGCCAACAGTCGAATCTACCGAGTAAGTATCCTCTTTCCTACTGCAGTTGCTAGCTGTCGAAAAATCGAATTGAAAGTACATCCCTTAGCGCATTTATAGGAAAGCCTCATTTACTTGCCATATAATCGACTTAGTGGTCTCTGTTTTCATAGTCTCAATCCCGTTTACACAAAACACACGCACATACTATATACATATATATAATCGATGTCAGTTTGTTTCGTCTATTTAAAACTTTCTAAATACAACCGTTTTGTGCGTAGGCAAAACTTTAAGCAGAACAAGACTTTATTTAGCTTAAGAACTTATTTGTATGTAAATCAAGTTTCTCTAGGAAAAAAGGTATATCTAACAAAAAAAAAACAAAAAATACTTGTCGGAAACATTGACAACTATATACTCAAACATGTTATCTTATTAGTGTTGTGAGATTTACTTAGAAGCAGACCAGTTTTAGTTACTTGATACACTCTAACATTTATATTTACCTTTATTACGTCTTGCATTCGTTATTAGGCCAAAATATTGCTGTTATTTAGCTAGGGTAAAAGATACAGGTCGATAAATTGAATGCGTTTCGTTTAGTAGAGAGATACTTGAAAAATACTATGTTTATTCTGTAGATAGGTTTTAAACGGAAAGTGGCTTCTTCGTTTTAGATGGGTCAAACGAGCATTTCACTTGTCGGGTTCTGTCTTTAATGCTACAGACAGCACTGTTTTGTTGAGATGCTCTTCTGCCATTCGGCTCTACGTGCTAGTTCTTTACGTTCTGAAAGAAATATTTCTTCCAAAACCCAACGTCAAAATAGATCGAATAAACGACAGAATCAAATTTTTACGAAACTAAATGCTAGGGTTATTGACAAAGTCAAAATTGTTTGGGATTGTTTTACAAATTTACAACTTCTTATTTTTATTCTATTTGCTTGTCTCAGTTTTGCTACAATTGGTATATCTGGCTCCTGTACTGTTAGCAAAAAAAAATTTGATACCCAACCCCTAAATATAGGCTTTACCGTCAAAAGCATTTTTCCATTCAAATATTTTCTCAATAAAAGGAACTAGTGTTATTTTAAGAAATAGTATGTATGTTTTCAAACTTCATATATATATTTGCTAGTCCAAAACCTTCGTCCCGCCCATTTTTTTGCTTTTATAAAATTGATTGATTCTTTGCGATTTGTTTATAGTCTGCAAATGCATGCCAAATCGAATATTGGATACGATCAAAGTCAGGCTTCTGTACATCATCACGATTACGGAAATATCCGTATAGGGTTTATTTGGTCACTTTAGACTGTTTCCCAGAGTTGTCATCTTGGACTTCAAAACGGCATGTGAAATTAATTTCTGGCTTCTGGGCGTCATTATATTGGATGGTATTCGGTCATGTTCTGCTGTTTTCCAGAAATCGGAAGTTTCCATCTTATATTAAAAATGGCATCTGGAATCGATTTTTGGCTCCTGTGTATCATTCCGATCATTTTGGGCTGGAAAACTGGTTGAAATATCTGTTTAAATTGTCTGGGGGACCTCCCCTCTTCCAGAGTACAGAAAAGTGCCAAACCACCATAGACATTGATGTTCGATTTGTATAAGAGCCCTTCCTTTAAGAAGAGAGTGGGGTGTCGAACCACCATAGAAATATTATTTTGATCACTAAATAAAATCACTCACTACACTAAGAATACTTTAGTCTAAAAAATGTTCACCTAAAATTTCCAAAAACAAGCTTTAATAAGCAGAAATATATGAGATGAATTTTTGTAAATCCTAAATTTTAACTGTATGTATTTTCATCTGTTTTCACTGCGTTGAAGAAAATCAAAAGTTGCCAAATCAATTTCTGGTAATACGAAAAAATCATAATGAAAATGTTGAAACATTCTCCGACATAATTGACATAAATCGACAGCACTGCAGTGGTTACCTAGATTACCAATTTTGCACATAAAAAACTACAGCGGATACCTAGGTAACCTACTACGTCGATTCGATCGATGATTTCGACGTCGATGATTCATCCATGATTAACAGTGTGATGAATATGGGGGCGTCGTGAGATGAATAATTGAGCAGTGATTTGAGTTTTGAGATGAATATGGAAGCGTTGGGAAAATGGTTTGTTTAACAAAATTCAGGATAAACCTAGCTAATTTTACTTAATTTCTAATGTTGGGCGATTTTATAAGAGCATTAAAGCGTATTTTGTTTATTTGTTCAATGATTTAGTGAAATTTTGGTGTTTAATCCGTGCATTCTTCGTGAATATCGGCATAATGAGATAAATAATGGAACAAATACCCTACTTGATTAATTCTAGAGTTGTTAAGAAAAATGTCTTTCATTTGTATGGGAGCCCTCGCTTTCAGAAGAAAGAGGGATGTCGAATCACCATGAACATTTTTCTTGCTACCAGAAACCATAACATGTCAAATTTGGTTGTATTTGCTTGATTGGTTCTCGAGTTGTGTAAAACATGTGTTTCATTTGTATAGGACCTCTCCATTCCAGAAGAGGGAGGAATCTCGAACCACCATGGAAATATTTCTTGGCTTTTAAAACTTTTACGTGTCAAATTTGCTTCCATTCACGATATGCGAAGAAATTTGTGTTTCATTTCTATGAGATCCTTTATGAAGAGGGAGGGGTGTCTAACCACCATGAACATTTCTCTTGCTCCCAAAAACCTGCCGTATTTGCTTGAATTTACTTGACTGGTTCTCGAGTTGTGAGAAATTTGTGTTTCCTTTATATGAGAACCCTCCCTTCCAGAAGAGGGAGGGGTGTCGAACCACAATGGAAATATTTTTTGGCTTTAAAAACTTTCATTTTTCAAATTTGGTTCCAATTACTTGATTATTTCTCGGGATGTGCAAAAAATTGTGATTCATTTGTGAAAACCCCTTCCTTCCAGAAAAGTGAGGGGTGTCAAACTATTATTTGGCATATTCGTCACCCCTAAAACATTCACCTGCTAAATTTGGTTCAATTTCCTTGGTTAGTTCTCGAGATGTGCAGAAATTTGTGTTTCATTTGTATGGGAACCTTCCCTTCCAGAATAGGGAGGGGTGTCGAACCACTTAGGGCATATTTGTTACCCCTGAAAACATTCACATATTAAATTTGGTTGTATTTGCTTGATTGGTTTTCGAGCTGTGCGAAATTTGTGTTTCATTTGTATGGGACCTCTCCCTTACAGAATAGGGTGGGATCTCGAACTATCTTAGCAACTTTTCTCGGCCGCTAAAACCCCTGTATACAAAATTTCACGGTGCAGTAGTTTCCGTGCCTATATGAATCAGACAGACAGACAGGACTGCGTTCTTATATATTTAGATATGTCGAAGAACAACAATTGAATTTTATTCATTCAAACTGTTTTTATCCAAAGTATCAAACGAAGGAGTCTCCAGGATCTTGAACCTTCCGAAATGGCGAACGATTTGTGTTATAATACAGTACAGTTCTTTTTTCAATGGAGACGCATGGTGGTTATAGTGGATATTATAAATTAAAAAAATCTTTCTCCAAAATAAAAATATATACCGCTGTGAAAATTGACATTTTATGTAAAATTTTCTGAGGAATCCAATAAAAATGTCAAACGATAGGGTCTTCTGAGTCTCAAACCCTCCGAAACGACAAAAACCGGTTTGTATAATATTTTTCGTATAGTTATTGTTACTTGAAGTGCAGTTTGATATTTTTACTTGAAAGGCCCATTAATCAACTTCAATATAATGCTAAAAGTTTAATAATCGGTTAAACAGCACAAAAGTTAAAAACTTTTTGAGAGAAAGTGTCCAACTAAGGCCAAACAAAAGACCAACTATAACGATTTTTAGCATGGTCTGAGCAAAAATAACTTCGGATAAATCTTTTTTGCGTAGACTTTTGCGGTGTTTAAATGAGGGGACATGGACATTACACGGACCCCAGACCAGAGCTGTTCACGTGAAATGTGGATGGCCCTGAATAAATAGTGAATATTCAGCTAAACTGGAGAAGGATCATATAAAAATCTAGTGATTCTTCGCCACTTATCATATAAAGCCTTTATGACATAAAATTCAGCTGCATCCTGCTTCGTTTTTTTATGTCTGTAAAGGATGCGAAGTGAAAAAAAGAATTACAATTCTTGTCCTTTCGGTAAGTCTAAAATTGGATTTGTAAGAAAATACGCTTGACTAGGAAATTGAACCAACCACAAAAACAGAAAAAGTTTATTGCAATTCAAACTGTGCTGTATCGATATGATTAGTTAGAGAACTTTTCATTAGACAATCATTCAGGCTACTCGAGATTTAACCGCGTCTAAGTGGGGGGGGGGGGGGGGGGCGGATATTTGCTTCCAATCAAGCAACGCCTGTGCCTGCAAAAAATCGATGCGGCAAAGCCATTGAGCCTCGTATGTCAAGGATCATTGCTATTGATGCTTAAAAATTTAAGAGATGCAATCAATGAACCGCCTCCACCCTTCGGTCACCGCTCTCCGCTCGCCGAAGCACAGACCAATAAAAGCCATCGCGAGTTAGCTCGAGTAGACAAAATTCTCGGTACACAACCGAACGAGTAAAAGAATAGGAAAACTGCGCATTTCTTGTGTTTTCCCAGTACCCATCCCAGACTTGCCCAACGGTGCACAGCATAAAAAGGTCAACCCCGTTCTGGTTCCATGTGAGCGAAAGGTTGGTTTATCGTATCAGTAGAAAAGCGACAGGCGGGCGCAACGAGAGCGAGTGAACTAGAAGTACAAAGAATAACTAGCCCCACAAAACAGCTGCTAACCTAAATAGATCTCGTGTCGTCAATCGCCGCATGTTTAGGACCGTACTCACCGGACTAAATATGCTTGTACGGCTCGGGAAACTTAGTGTTAGAGACCTAGAATGGGGACCATAACTGGTTAGGGGGCGATCAGGACAGAACAGCGGAAAAATCGATAGCTTATAATGGGCCGACCTGTGCAGGGCAAGCCACTCGAGCCAGAATGGCATGTGATCTGCATCGTTGCGTATAAAAACTTGCCACGGTCCTGAAATGAAGTGGAACCGCTTTTACACAATCGGTAGCTTGGGGAATACAAATTTACACCAAAACCATCCGAGGAAGTTTTCCATGAACTATTACGAAACTCGCATTGTATGGGATGTTTTTATAGAAAATATATCCCTTGATCGCTTGAAACTTTTCCAACTTCAGTTTCCAACCATCTTCTGCGTAGTAACGATGAATGTATTTTTTTTATCCATGGGAAAACAAACTAACAGAAAGAAATAAATCACATCTGGATAAAATAAACTATCAAGTAATAACCCCTGTCAGAACCACCACGCAACTAGTCCGAACTGGAATTGCAAATGACGTACCACTTGAGGGGCAAAAAATGGTGCTCCACTTTCAAGTGAACGACTCCCATAATGCCCAATGTTCCGTCTAGAACTACTGGCGCCGTTGAGCGCCGCTGCATGCGTCATTCCATTAGTATACATGTCTCTGAACTCGCTGGATACCACCAGTTTTGTTCGGGAAGAATTAATAATTTTTCTCGGACTGATATCCGTTGGTTTGCGGTTGTACCAGCCGGTTCATCTATTTGGATCGGATTGAACTAGAATTGTCTAATTGCACTCCGTGTGTGTGTGTGCGTGGTGTGGGGAAAATTCGACCACATGTTGCGTGACTGCCGACGGAATCGTTTTCGTGCCAGTTTTGAAACATCAAATTACAACTCGCACCGACCGACAGGCAGAAAACGGTCAGGACTCACAACGATGACGCGACAAAGCGACGGCGACTACCGAGAAGTTCTACTAATTGTTGCAATAAACGAACTGAATTAGCTGCGGCCGGCTAGACTTTGAACTACTAGCTCTAATTGACAGTGATTCCTGGGAATAGAAAAAAAAAACAATAGTTTGGATCGCTTGCATGGAATAAAACGGAATAATTACTATTTAATAGAGGGTTCCTTTCATGGTGGAAATAAATTCGATAACGCTCTTTGGTCAAAGCGTCTGATTTGAATCTTAATAAGTCTTGGCTTAGCATAAACTAAAATAAAATGTTTAATTTGCCCACCGATTTCGAAATTTCAATAACTCAACGTTGAAGTGAGTACATATCTTTTTTCTGCAAATGCCATCAACACAATAAAGGTTCAAAAAGGCAAAAAATATTGTTCAACATCGAACCGTAGAGTGTTCCGAATCGAGCAAACTCATATGTGTGGTGGCATCATCCGTGTGGGAAGTCATCTTTCTGGCAATGCGCGTCCGCACGGGTGTAGCAGAACGGAGTCTCACGTAGCACTGCTGGTACGTGCAATTACTGTGAAGTAGATGGAGGGTGTGCTTTAAGTAATAAAAATGTTGAGCCTGGTTCTGTTACTAGGTCAATTTCATGATGCTTATGGAAGAAAACTATAAATATCTTACATTAAGGAATCAAATAAAATTAAATGGATAGATAATACTGATCGACAAAATAAAATAAGTTGCCCTAAAATTACTGCAAACAATGAAGGGTTACAGCTTTTTAATCTTTGATTGATGCCCTTAGTAAATGCAGAAGTGCGTCAAAAACCGCAGGGAAATTGTTTATCCGATTTGTCGCTTCTACGTTGGTTTGTAGGAAAACTTGTATAAGTCTCTGAAAACGTTATCCTTACTAGAGGCAGTAAAATTCACAAAAACGGTCAAAAAGCTATGATCTTTCATTTTTTCTCAATTTGAGCTCTAGGGTAAAACCTGTGTTTATCAGTGTAATTATTCTAACTAAATTTAGTCAACTATGAAAAACAATAAAAAAAACAATATACAATATAAACAACCAGTAAGTGATAATTTTGTCATCGTCAGTGAACTAAGAAACACCCTAATTATGGCTGGTTATCACCAAAACTGCGAGAAACCTTGCTGCCACGTCCCACATGGCGCGAATAACGCTTACGTCTTTTACAAGCCTAAATCTACGTTATTTTTCGCGTTTAAGTATGTGTACACTGAAAAAATGTACTTTCACTTTTAGTCCGAATGTACTGAAGGGGATAAAATAGGAGGAACGTAAATTTTAACAGCCATCATCGGTGGCGGCGCTTACCCGGAAGCAAGAGTTTTTCAACAATATTTAAAACATAAACTAAAACAAATTTAAGTTGTAGAACTCGATTTAAAAACAGGAAAAGTAGATCAATCCCAAAATTCAACTAACAATTGAACTCCTCGGTAAACTTCTGCATCCGTACAGGCGGAATCAATCGCAAACCATCGAAACGAGAGCCACTTTCCGTTTTTTTTGAAGTAGAATACTTCTCTCAGGAAGTTGGGCTACATAGGGATGTAAAATGAAAATCTAAAACCGAAAAAAGTGAAAAATATGTCCAATTTCAAATGCTAATAAATCGGTTAGTTTTCGATGGATTTCCTTCGTTCTTTCAGCAATAGATTGGAAAATCTTCTAAGATTCTTCCCGAATGCAGATAATTGTAATTTTATTTTTCAAACTATTGTACAAGTGAAAATAGTCAAGCCTTGTCAAAACGAAAATTTCGACCTCTGATTGGTCGTTATATGATTGCTTCCCAAGCACGGCCGACAGAATCATAGACCTTGCCATTTGAAATGTGCTATTTGGCCTATATAAAAGCCTGTTTCACCCGAAGCCGCTCGTTATAATTCTAGACTGCGACAACAGCAGTCCTCCCTTAGCAGTAGCAGTGCAGTGCAGTGGATACAGCAGCAGTAGCAGTGCAACGGATATAGGCCACAGCTGTTATGGCAACGGATTGCTGAGCGCGTCTCAGCATCGATAGCAGGACCAGGTGATGCAGGACAGCGGATACCAATGGCAACGGAAGCGTCCACTACTGTGGCAACGGGGATAGGGCAGCGGTTGACGTTGGTCTCAGCATCAATATAAGCAGGGCCAGCTGATGCAGTGTGGCATTTTAGTGAAATGCTGTCTCTGAGCGATAGCAGGCACACTAGCAAATGCATCCAATGAAATGAACGTTCTGGAAAGCTTTTCAGTATTCATTTTCCCCCAAGGAATACTTTATTCCACTGCCAGTGATAACGCAAAGATGTGATCGGCATCTTATCAAACATTGAATTGAACAACAATTGTCCTTTTCAGGATGAAATAAAAACCTAATTGAAGAGTTAATATTTTCTCTTAAATCAATTTACACTTTCAAGAAATTTGAAACAGGTATATATATATATTTGACTTCATCTCCGTGTCTCAGAACGTACTGAATTATCTTTTCCTTCAGTCATGAGCACAACATCCGAAAAGCTTTCATTATCAGCATAAAAATTAATTTTTCGCATAATTAAAATTCAAAAATTATCAAGTCCAAATCATGACAAGCAACTGTTGAAGCACGAAATTTGACTGATCTGATTAGTCGTTAATATGATTGCTTCCCAAGCACGGTCGACAGAATCATAGACCTTGGCATTTTAAATTTGCTAATTGTCTGTATAAGAGTAAGGATGGGAATTATCGACTGAAATGGCTATCGATAGTTATCGATGATTGCCTACTACTATCGATAGGTTTTTCATCCTTATATAAGAACCTGTTTCAGTCGAAGCCGCTCATCAGGGACGAATGACCGTTTGGGTTAAAGTCCCTTCAAAAGAAATCAACATCAACATCAACGAAGCCGCTCATAATAGTTCTAGACAGCGACAACAGCATTCTTTCCTTAGCAGCAGCAGTAGCAGTGCAGTGGATACCAGGCGGGTAGCGGCCACAGCTGTGGCATAGCAATGGATAGTTCACTAGTTGCAGCGAATCTCAGCATCGATAGCAGCTGGGCCAGTTGATGCAGGGACAGCGGATACCAATACCAGCGTGTTGCGGCCAAAACATTGGCATGGCTACGAATAACGTAGCAGTTGCAGCGGGTTTAGCATCGTAAGCAGCTGATGCAGTGAAGCACTTTAGTGGAATGCAGTCTCTGTGCGATAGCGGGCACTAGTAAATGCATTCAATAAAAGTTGACTCATTTTGACAACACATGAGCCGTCTAGTTTTGAGTTTTGAATCAGCTTTTCACTGTTTATTTTATCACAAGGAATACTTTAATCGCACTGTCAGTGATATCGCCAAGATGTGATCGGTATCTTATCCGATATTGAATTGAACAACAAATTAAAAAATGACTGACACGCAAGCAGCCTGGTTTCTTTCTTGTAAAAGTATTCTACTTCATCCTTGCGGTCGTGGCTTTGCACACAACCCTCCTGTGATTTTTTATCGTTCTTTTCGGTAAAGCCATCAGGATGGGAGAAAAATACGATCGAACCGTTTTACGCCCATAGCAGTTTTATACTCGGAGGTGTCAGTCGATGCTCCAGCGGGAGTAGATCTAATCACGTTAATGTAGGAAGATGTGTGTTCGTACACAAAGTACCCCGCGTACCCACCGAAAAGGAAGAATAACGAGGCAAACTACCGGACAACATCGTAGCAGCGTGTTCGTGTAGAATGCAACAACCACTATGAAAAAAAAATCTCCCAGCGAAAGCGCTCACACAAGTCAGCTTAGCATTATCGATTCCATTAAAATAGCTCCTATATAACAGCCATCTGTGCGAATCACTTAACTCAATCTTAAAAATTCGTTGTTCTCTTTAAACAAACCGAAACCAAAATCCACCCCAGGGTGATATTCACCGGCATCTACACGTTCGAATCAGCTGTAAAAGTGATGGCGCGAGGTTTCATATTACAACCGTTTACTTATCTTAGAGATGCATGGAATTGGTTGGACTTCGTAGTAATAGCATTAGCGTGAGTTTTTTTGACCAATCAAACATATAACCACACTAGCTGACTTTTCTCGGTAGCTTCTAGTTTTTCGTTTGTATAGTCGTTTGTTATATCTTTTAACGAGAGTTTTAGTTCTTTTATTATTAGCTAGTCAAACAATAGTGAATTTGTTTTTTCCGTAGAGTTTCCTGCAGTGGGGTCGGAATCAATCGGTCTCCGATTTGCTTGTACAGGCCAATGACTGACCGGTTCCTGCTCCACAAACTGTATTGGTTTATCTATTTTCAGCGTGTCACTATCGTGACTAAACTACTTTCATCACATCCATCAATTATTCATGTACCTTTCCTAGTGACCCCAGAAAGCCATTATCCCCTTTCGGTCGGTACCATGTCAAACACATTCACACGAAGCTGATCCACATATTCACAGATAAATTAGATGGTTTTTGAAAATAGATTGCTGCTTGGTCGTACCGTGTAGCGGTTAGATGACAAGAGCGTATCGGAAAATGATTTCGATTGAGTACGTTAACAATGAAGCTTCACAGGCTTCCAGGAACGCGTAGACTTTTTCCTATGTGATGCGTGAATTGTTTCTAATTGAACCACCCTAGTAAAAGGTGTAAAAGTCCAGTTACAGTATGCAATTACTGCCACTGCCACGTGCTGCGGTTGAACTATGCCTTTACACACCTTGGGTGGTATTTTCACTAAATTGTCCCACCTTTCCTTCGTACGTAACAACAACAAGAGCCTCTAGTATGGTAATTTAGAATTAGGTTTATTGAAAATAGACTGGTTTACATTTTCCGTTGTTCTAGCTGAGAGATCGAATGAAACAACGAAAATCATTTGTCGTGTCGGTTTCACACTGCTTTCGATGCAAGTCTTTTTCGGGATAGCCTAGTACGGACTGTTGTTGCTTAGATTAACAGTGGAGAAATTCGGAAGTATGAACAATAGCCATCATGGTTGTTTAGTCTAACCGGTTTGAATAGATTCCTACTTTGTTTGCATATTAGAAACATTTTTTCGAAAAAGCAGTCGTTTTTTTGTGGAGGTTTTTTTTCTTAGTCGAACTGCTTTCAGATTATCAAATCAGTCAATCGCATTGCATCTTGCCGACACTTTGAACTTCATATTTTCCTACAGAATGCTTCGTAGGACAGGTTTCGTGTTGAAATAGTTTGACGCTACTGTTCCAGGGTCTATAGTTTGAATATTTTAAAAATTTCACCCCAATTTTCCATTTACTACGCAGTGAGTAATGTTTTCAATGGTACGGTGCGCTTGAAAATAGTTTCCTTAGCAACTCCGCCGATTGATGAACAGCTAAACATTCTCCAAACATTGCACAGCCTTTTATTAGATAGGAATGTACGACGTGCATCGGAATGTCATACGCTGCAGTTAGATCGACGGTAATAAACCACGGAACTAAAAATGTCGCGGTTGAGTACCACAACTAAGGGAACAATTTTGTCCCGAAAATTCCAAACACGAAAGTTGCGCCGTTACTTTATCGAACGCAATTTCCTCTGGCCGTCCGCCGCGCTGCAGGCATCGTGAGTCAGCAAAAAAACGGTTCAACAATATTCCAACCCACAGGGTTGAGGCGGAAGCGGGTGCATAAACTTATTTCCCCCAAACACGCGATGCAATATGGCGTGGTGAAAACGGTTGCACTCCTGGGCGCGAAGCCAGGTTCCAGTTCTGCAACCCGATTTCGGCCAATTTCAACGGCGTAAATATGACTCAAGGTATGACTGCACCTGCTTTCAAGCGGAACAGACTAACCCATTTTTTTCCGAGACCATTTGAACGCTGACAATGACAAGTTAAACTGATTATTATGCTCAATTTCGGTACCAGTTGACACGCAATGATGAGTTTCACTTTCCCAACAGACCATTTTTTTAGACACACGATTGTGCGATAAGTTCTTCCCGTGGGAAACTATGTTGCCTTTTTAATATTTATAAAATTGAAGCTGAAAGTGTTAACCTAACCTGTGCCTGTGAGGTTTCTATCAGATGAGCAAACAATGGCATTACTGGCCATAAACTAAATGAGGGAGTTGATGAGTGGAAAGGTGGAAAAATTTTCCACGCCACAATGGCTAGAATGTTCACTTGTATTTTATAAATATACCGTGTCGGGTGAACACAGGCAAAACAAGTGACACAGTGCGGGCAGAATCCCTGCGTCTCCCGGTGTTTGGATGCTCCACTCGCTATGGTGCTACACGACCCAACCAATGCAATCCAACGTCAACAACAGGAAAGCAGTGACTGTCTTTCTTCCCTTATCCAAATGCCTTGCAGTATTTTACTTTTATAAACCGACCGTAACAAATGTGTGGAATGAATAATAATTGTGAGCACACACAAGCGCACTTTTTTACTTCTTCTTCGTCGCTCTATTGCGATAACAACGACCGGAACCGTGTCTATACTAATATTAGCCTGGAACAGTAGCATTCATGATGGCCTACATAAGAATCACTCGTTGTCACCATCATTGTCCTGGACATAGAAGGAGGTATCCAGTGGAAAAACTGTACAAACCCTGTTTTCACCCCCCTGCTTTCGAAAGCTGTTCAGTCGTTTGACATTCAAATAACGGACGTATAGCGGAAACATGCTTAAACCAAGCCCCCACCCATATTTCCGCAATCACTCCGTCTAATCTGAATGCTCCTTTTCCCACCGCGCTCACAGCAAATACGCACGACTGTTATCGGTGACAAACGGCGTAGACAGTCATCATCATATCGCGGTCGGTCAATCGACTAAGTTAACCACCCACAACGGTTTCCACTTCCATTTCCCTTCCCGTCTCTCACCACTCACTCATTCAACCATCGCTACTACCGCTACTGGAACTGTGTTCACACACAGTCAAATTTTAATTAAAAACACAAAACATTAATCAAACTACCCGTGCTAATGAAATCAATTTCTCTCTGTTTTTCTTCGCGTGAAACGAAACGAAATGATTTGATGACATCACTGCAAACCACCCCGAAATCATTGCCACCCAACAACAACAGATATGTAACTATGGGTATAGATTTGGGTAATCTCGCGGCATTGAGAACATTCAGGGTACTACGAGCTCTCAAAACAGTGGCCATCGTTCCAGGTGAGTTATTTTAGATTAGGTAGTTTATTGGTGTATTACTGCTGTCATAATATTAATGAGTGAATTCATATAATAGAAATCAAGTACACTTTGATATATTTTTCAAAAGCGTAGGAGAAAATACTTTTCAATTATGCTAAGCCTGGTACAATATACAGGCTAATTACTTTTATCTCTGCACCTCCAACGATATATTTCACATTATTAAAAAAGCTTTTTCATGGGCCCCAGAAACACCAAAATTTTCATCAAAAGAGCACAGATAGACCAAGCCAAAATGTAACAGAAAGTGTTAGTTAGTAACGAGACTACTGAAAGGCTTTTGGGCTTCCAATTTGTTTCGGTGTTTAAATAATAGAAAAAAGTTTCTACTAGTATCAAACTATGCTACTGACGTATTAGCTTTTTTACAAAATAAATTAGCAGGATAATAACAACCATTGTTCTTCGAGTGTTTCATCAGTACATTTATTTTGACATATTCCTGCTAAAATTTGAGTAAAATTATTAGTGAAGTAAAAGTAAAGTTTTCCTGGAAATTTCCAGTACTTACTTTACTTTTTACTTTGTTGGCTAACGGACCGTTCACCGGTCTAGGGTAAACGAAATAGAGATTTCCAGCGTCGTTTGTCTTGGGCAGTGAATTCGTGTGCGAGGCCTACCTACTTCCTGGTTCTCTACTGAAGATAATTTTGGCGGCTCTCTCGTCAGGCATTCTGGCTGCATGTCCAGCCCACTGAAGCCTGTCCCACTGTTAATACTTCACTATATCAGCATGTTTGTTCATGCGTCTGCGCCACACTCCATCTCCAATTTGCCGTCAAATATCGACCGTAGAACTTTACGCTCAAAAACTCCGAACACTCGTTGATCAGCTTCCTTCAGCGTCCATGCTTCATGTTCATAAGGGTCCACCGGGAGTATCAGCGACCTATACAGTGCTAGTTTTGTGCGAGTTTGCAAACTACAGGACCTTAGCTGGTTTCGTAGTCCGTAGAAGGCCCTGTTCGCAGCTGCAACTCGTCGTTTCACTTCACGGCTCATATCGTTGTCACAAGCAGTGCTTGAGAAGGGATCGAAATTTGATTGTGACTGCGATGAATGCACATGCTTTTTTCGTTTGAATTGAACGGCAGAAACGATCGGGCGAACGAAAAAAAGTTTTTCTCTTTCTCTCGTGTGACGATTTTTTTTCTAACGATAGCGACCGCAGTTTCGGAGAAGTCGATTTTAAAACTCTCTCGCTCGATCATTTACAATGTATGTTGAACGGAGCAAACTAGAGTATGATTGACAGCATGTGGCGTGTTTTATTTTCGTTTCTCTCGTTCTCGACTGGTTCTTGACTGGCTGTCTGAACGGTCAAAAAACGGTCGATGAATGCTTTTTCGCTGTATCGGATGGGATTGGGGCACTGCTTACAGATGCACGTTATTTTTTGGTGGAGAAGTTTGTTGTTGTTGTTGTTGATGTTTAGCGATTATTGCTCGAGGACAAATGAGGTGGAGATATAGTTTGAATATTTCTTCATGCGAAATGCTGAAGTCCGTCGTAGTTATACGTCGCAAAGCGCCGACAGGCACAAGTAGTGTTTTTACTTCTGCCAACGCGGCTAGCATTATACCATATGTTGCGTTGCGCGCGGCTGTAATTTATATTTTTCCGAAGCTTATTCAGATTCTTGCTTCGCTTATATCATTGGCCCAACAGATAAGCCGATATATACTCTATTCTTTTTATATCCATCGTTATCAGTAGGCTAATTTTTCAGTCAATTTTTTTTCTGATTCGTTATGCATAAATAGTGGAAAATGACAATCCTTATGCCCTGACAAATCACGTTCTACAATTGAGTTGATAGTTTTGTGATGTATTTGTTGATAATCGTCTCACAAACTGTGTTTTTTTAGATGCAAAAAATTAAAGGTAGATTGCAAATCAGCAGAAACATTAGAGGCCACCTAAATTGAATTGTTGAAACTAGCTCAATTTTAGTTGTGAGTTGTTAGTTGTTTCTGGTACCCAGGAGCGGATTAAGGCGAAGGCGAAGCAGGCGGACTTCAAAATTGATGTTTGATGCATGAATAGGATCATCAACAATGAATGGAGAACACTATTAATGTATAACGAAAAAGAATTTCCCGCATACAAATTGACTTGAAAAATTAGCCTCCTGATAACTATCGAATTCAAAAGTATCTATCTGTTAGGCCGATGATATAAAGGTCGGATTCGATTATATAGAGACTCGATTTTATATTGACTCGATTATATGTATATGATTTTATTATAAATAATTTCAAACTCGATTATACTGCCGTTCCAAGCATAGTTGTCCCAGCGTGCATAAGAACGGCAGTATATATAGTAGCAAACATTCTTTTTTAAATTTCAAACGTGAACTAGAGCGAACATCTCGTAAGAGAACATCCAGAAAATACATTACGCTTGATAGAAAGGGAAAAAAATAAAAAATAATTAAAAACAATGAAAAATTTTGGTTTATTTTTAAAGAATTTAAAAATTAAAAGAAATTGAAATACCTTAATAAAATTACCTTAATAAAAAAAAATTTCAAAAAGAAATTAAAAAAAATTAAGAAACAAACGAATAATTTGAAAATTTTCAAAAATTTGAGAAATTAAAAACAAACGAGTTAACAAATCAATATATACTGATCTAACTTTTTCTTTCCATTTGACACCAGGAATAACTACAAGAATAACTACAAGATATATGTATAATTTTCATAAGAACTGTGTTTGCTGACTTTTAGGGATAAGTCAAAAATACAATTCTTCCTATTTATTCGAAAATAATAAAACATTCATGTAAAATGAATAAAGTACATTTTTTCGCTGATTAGATTATATATAAAATTCGATTATATATAGTGGAAAAAAATCAGAGACTATATATAATCGAGTCTGACCTGTACTTAGCGATGCGAAAATCTAAATTAGCTTCGGACAAAGTAATCCACCGCACGCACAGTGGGGAATCGCTGGCCATCGACCCAAAATTGAAAATGTGAATTTCATTTCAATTATATTTTTCCTATAGTTGTATACTATTGAAGTGACAGGATCCTAATCTTTAGAGCATTACGACAAAATTTGAATTTTCTATGATTTTTCAAAGTGTACTGAGTCAGCGTTTTTAGCGCTTTTCTTGAAAAAAAAAAATGCAATGTTGCGAAATTTGCTGGAGCCCCAAGAGTAACTTGAGTCTTGATGACGTCTTAGTAGAAGTTGTCTATAAAATAGTGGAGAATAAATCCTAATCATTGGATAATGTATAATCCTCATCATTGGATAATGTATATATGTATAAATTGACGGAATCAAAAAATTACGTTTTTTTTGCATAAAACAGCGTTTAAAGTTTAAACGTAAAGGTTTGGCACTATTGGCAATAGTTTTAAAAGATAGCTTGGAAAAACTGCCTTAAAATGCATCTAGTCCGATCTTGCGCAGAGTTGCGCAGAGTACCTTTCTTTCGAAGAGAAACAACGAGTGTTCGGCACATGTCGGATTTCAAAAATGTAAATTTGAATTGTACACTGCAAACCGTCTACATAATAACAAATGGCTCATATTAGTCTGATAATAACAACGTTTTCGAACAAGTTTCAGTATAATTAATCACACTATTCGCATATTTACAAGTTTAACTGATCTATATTTCGATAATTTACGAAGTATCAAAAACTAGTCATTGTTTATGTTTCGGATCACCAGCACTGACTACCAAAATCATGTTTTAAGTTTATATCATACCAGTCACATGTAAAAACAATCGTGTAAACATAAACCATGACATAATACATCACCTGCTAATTTCTACAGAGCAAATAGTGAATAGTTATTTTGACGTTAGAAACTGCATTTCGAAAACCCTTCTTGAAGATATTAAAACTGTATTGAAAATGAACACAAAAATAAAGATGAAGGTGAAAGTGAATGAAAAAAAATGCAAATGGAAAAAAATGCGAATGCGATAAAAAGAATCAAGTCACTTTGAAAAAAAAAAAAAAAACAAGTCATAAGTAATTTTCAACACGAAGCATATTTTTCAATTTTTTTTCTTTTTCTTGATAACTGATTAATATTTAATGTTTTTTATGGCATATGAAAGTCTTTCAAGCATCATGCATTTTATTTTCCAAAAGACTGAAGCCGACGTAAAATTTTCCTCATATAATATATATAAAAAACATGAAATTTTCCCTGGCGTCAAAAATACGCATTTTCATGCAAAAATAATATCAAATTCGTACTCAGCGTCCCAAAATTATATAAAAACCATGTATTTTCCATGATTTGAAGATAATTTTTCGCTTGGCCAGCATTTGTATGGAGCCTGCCCACTGTGCACCGCCGCGACGCGAGCTGCGCAACATAAAGTGCTAGCCGCGTTGGCAGATGTAACTACACTACTCATGTCCAAACGCGATGCTTTGATTTCCATGAATGCTTTGAGAGATGTATGAAGAATTAATCAAACAGCTTCAACACCTTACTTTTCCATAATCGCTAAACATTAACAACAACAACAACAAAAACAAGCGCCTCCAGCCACCAAAACGCTGTAACAGAATATACGCATCAGAAGCATACAGCGACTGCCGGTCAAATGATTTTTTTTCCGGTCGTTCATTGCCACTAAAAATCAATGGATATTGAACAAAAGGAAAATGCGAAAAAAATCGTCATAAAGTAGTGCGAACAGGATTGCGAGGATTCTACACTAGAGAGGAAAAGAGATGATCGTAATGCCCGTTCGTTTTATTTTGCAATCGGAAAACGAAGTTGAACGCGACAGCTCGGAGAGACGAACGGTGTACGAAGTCTCGCACAAAACGGATAAGATGAAATTGAATGACTGATATTTTTGTGTTCGGTAGAAAAAAGGATTGATCAGAGCACACAAGTAACAAGCCTACCAAGATAAATGAATTCATCAACCACTTCAAATCGTCAAAAAAATTTCCAGTAATAGGTATGATGTTCTCTCTTCCGTTGGTGATCAAGAATTTGAAACTTCTCTTACTTACCTACTTAGATGGCCGTACGTCCTAAGACATGGCCTGCATAACGTGGCTCCGCCAATTTACTCGGTCCATGGCTGCCTTCCGCGGGCACCCGGTACTCTGCAGATCGTGCTCCATCTAGTTCACCCATCTCGCTCGTTGCGCCCCTCGCCTTCTCGTTCCCGCCGGATTTGAAGCGAACACTGATTTTGCCAGGTAGCTATCCGGCATTCTAGCTACATGCCCTGCCCAGCGTATCCTTCCAGCTTTAGCCACTTTCTGAGTACTGGGTTCACCGTAGAGGCGCGCAAGCTCGTGGTTTATCATACGACTCCACACTCCGTTCTCCTGCACACCGCCAAAGATGGTTCTTAGCACCCGACGTTCAAACACTCCGAGTGCTCGCAAGTCTTTCCCGAGCATTGTCCACGTCTCATGCCCGTAGAGAACGACCGGTATTACTAGCGTTTTGTACAGGATACACTTGGTGCGAAGACTTAGATTCTGCGATCGTTGTTCTAGTAGGTACAACTTCCACTGATAATACCAGAGTTACCAGAGAGCCGAGGTACATAAACTCATCGTCCACTTCGACCTCATCCCCGTCGATTGTTACCGTATTGCCTAGGCGTGCTCTACCGTGCTCGGACCCACCTGCAAGCATATACATAGTTTTAGACGTATTAATCTTCAGTCCGATCCTATCTGCTTCACGATTCAGTCGGGTATGCTGGTCTGCCACTGTCTCAAACTTTCTGCCGACAATATCCACGTCATCCGCAAAACAAATAAATTGACCTGATCTGTTGAAAATCGTGCCCCGCATGTCAAACCCCGATCGTCTCATAACACCCTCTAGCGCGACGTTAAACAATAAGCAGGAGAGACCATCACCTTGTCGGACCCCCTGTGAGACTCGAATGGGTCCGACGTTCCAACCGAAATTCTCACACAACACTTCGCATCCTCCATCGTAGCCTTAATCAGTCTTATCAGCTTCCCCGGAAAGCCATTTTCGTCGAGAACTTCCCATAGCTCTTGTCGGTTTATTGTATCGTATGCGGCTTTAAAATCGACGAAAAGATCGTGTGTAGGGACCCTTCAACTCGCGACACTTTCGAAGGGTCTGCCGCAGTGTTAAGATTTGGTCAGTAGTAGACCGTCTTTCCATAAAGCCAGCCTGATAGCTTCCTACAAACCTGCTGGCTAATGGTGACAGGCGTTGGAAGATGACCTGGGAAAACACTTTGTAGGCGGCATTCAGGACTGTGATCGCTCGATAGTTCTCGCAGTCTAGTTTGTCGCCCTTTTCGTATATGGGGCAGATAACCCCTTCTTTCCACTCCTCCGGTAGCTGTTCTGTTTCCCAGATCTCGACGATCAGCCGATGCAGCGAGCTAGCCAGTTTGTCGGGGCCCATCTTAATAAGCTCAGCTCCGATGCCGTCTTTCCCGGCCGCTTTGTTGTTCTTGAGCTGCCGGATCGCATCCTTAACTTCGCTTATTGTTGGGGGTGGCACATCTTCGTCGTTCGTTGCACCGACCACGTCTTCTCCGCTCCTGTTGTGGTCTCCTGCTTGCACGCCATTCAGGTGTTCATCGTAGTGCTGCTTCCACCTTTCGATCACCTCACGATCATCCGTCAAATGTCTCCATTCTTATCCCTACACATTTCGGCTCATGGGACAAAGCCTCTGCGGGATCCGTTGAGTTTTTGGTAGAACTTTCGTGTTTCGTGTGTGCGGTGCAGCTGCTCGAGTTCTTCACATTCCTCCTCTTCCTGGCGACGCTTTTTTCCCTTGAAGAGTTGGACTTGCTGCCTCTGTTTCAGTCTATATCGCTCCACATTTTGACGGGCGGCTCTACGCAGCATTGTTTCCCGCGCTGCGTTCTTCTCGTCCAAAATCTGCCGACATTCTTCGTCAAACCACTCGTTACGTCGATTCGGTTGCACATGTCCCAGGACTTCCTCCGCAGCAGAGGGGCTTTTTTAAGCTCTTCCTCTTTTAGCAGTGCAGCTTCGAGCGATGACGCGTACTGTGTTGCGACGTCGTGTTGCTTCAGTCACGCGAGATTATACCGTGGCGGGCGACAGTACCGTATGTTATGTTTTTGGCGTATCCTAACCATCACTAGGTAGTGATCCGAATCGATGTTAGCGCCTCGATGTGATCTGACGTCGATAATGTCCGAGAAGTGCTGACCATCTATCAAAACGTGGTCGATTAGTGTTTCTGTTCTATTCGGTGATTTCCAGGTGATGCTGGAAGAAGGTGCTACGTATGGCCATGTTCTTGGAGGTGGCAAAGTCGATTAGTCTGAGGCCATTTTCATTCGTCAGCTGGTGTGCACTGAATCGTCCAATCACCGGTCTCTACTCCTCCTCCTGGCCAACCTGAGCGTTGTAATCCCCGATGATGATCTTGACATCATGTTTTGGGCAGCGGTCATATTCAATCTCAAACTGCGCGTAGAATTCGTCCTTGTCGTTATTGGTACTTCCGAGGTGTGGGTCATGCACGTTGATAATACTAATGTTGAAGAAACGGCCTTTGTTCCTCAACCTACACATTCTAGGGCTGATTGGCCACCACCCGATCACCCGCTTCTGCATCTCTCCCATCACTATAAAAGCTGTTCTCGGCAGAGTGTCTTCGTGGCACCGAAGGAAGATCAGCAGGTTCCTTTGGAGGCATTCTTCTATTTATACAGACATGGAGAAAATAATAAATACACTTGCAGTGTAAGATGATTTTTCGTATTTTCGCAGTGATTTTAATTGTTGTATGATGTTATGTTACGTCATTAAGATCTGCAGACACTCTTTTTGAAAGAAGAACGGAGAAATAACTGGAGAAATTTCTTTGTCGGTGATTCCGAAAATTTTTTGCGTGAGTTAGTGTTTTTAAAGTGGCGACAAAAATAAATACACTATTGAAATATATATACAAAACAATCTAAATTAGCTTTATTTCTCTACATTTTGTTAGCAAAGTGATTTTTTACGTGACAAAACTCACTTTCAAAATTTTGTGGCTTGTTTTTTGTTTTGTAAAGCCATATTCAATCTTCGTGGAATGTTTACCACCAGGTTTTCACGAGTAGAAGCTGAACTAGCATTTCACGCTGCCTGTCCGACGTTCCATAAGTCTGTTTTATTCTTTGGATGATACTTTGCAACCTAGACTTTCCCAATCTATCATAGATTTTCTAAAGGATTCAATTTAGGAGTCTGCGCTGGTCAAACTAATAATTTTATATTTTCGTTTGAAAATCATCTTCGTGTTTACAATTATGAAACGTCGGACAGGCAGCGTGAAATGCTAGTTCAGCTTCTCCTCGTGAAAGTCTGGTGGTAAACATACCCGGAAGATTGAATATGGCTTTACAAAGCAAAGGACAAGCTACAAAATTTTGAAAGTGAGTTTTGTAACGTTAAAGGTCACTTTGCTAACGACATGTAGAGAAATAAAGCTAATTTGGATCGTTTTGTATATATATATATATATATATATATATATATATATATATATATATATATATATATATATATATATATATATATATATATATATATATATATATATATTTCAGTAATGTATTTATTTTTGTCGCCTCTTTAAAAACACTAACTCACGCAAAAAAATTTCGGAATCACCGACAAAGAAATTTCTCTAGCCATTTCTCCGTGCCTCTTTTAAAAAGATTGTCTGTGGATTATAATGACGTAACATAACATCATACAACAATCAAAATCAGTGCGCAAATACGAAAAATTATCCAACACTGCAAGTGTATTTATTATTTTCTCCATGACTGTATTTAGCCGTTGAGGGTGCCGATCGTTATGAACGACTTACTGAGTTTGCCGCACTTGCCACACCATGAACTTCTTATCAAATCTTCTTCTTCGGAACACCCAGGCGGATCGTACTGACAAAAAACTCCAAGTTACCTGGAGCGGGAAACGGTCACTGTATTCTGTTTAACGGTTCGATCAGGTGCCTTCCTTATCTTGAAGACGCAAAGTCCGGCCTGCTTCATTGTCTGCTGGACGAAACAGATAGAAGAATTGAAGAATTGAACTAGCCATGTTTCGAATCAAAAGGTTCAGGTTGCGCTTGAAGTAATCCCTCATTTTCTATGACTTCACGGGGTCGGTCGTCTTCGCTGCCAGCTCACCGTTGGGTTGTCTGGATCTCCATAGATAATTTCACCGCACGGGGCATAGTCAAATAGTTAAAATGGTCCAGCTGGCCTAGACGTTCTACGACCACGCCGATATTTTTTTTTTTTTTTTCAAATAACACTTCTTGCTTGGGAGCCATCTTGATAACCACTTGACAGATTGTAACGAAATTTTGCACATCACACTCTAAACATGTTTTACCTAATTTTAGTTTAATCTCGAACCCAAACCACAATATAAACTATCGCTATTCTGTACCACTACATGAAAAATCATGTGCGTCATAATTATAAGTGATCCAGTTGAATAAGAAAATATCGCGAAGAGGTACGCGGATGAAAAAAGGTTGAGAACCGCTGCATAAGATGAGCAGTTTAATTCTCAAGGCCCGGAGCCTGTCAGTTCTTAAGGCTCGCGTAAAATTTAACACAATAATCATTGACAATGAACTTCGACTTATACGCTAGAAGAAAATACAGAGACGTTAATACCAAAGACCACATGATCCTGCATCGAAAATTATTTGAAAAGATTTACAAAAGGAAATTAAACATATTTAGATTCACCCTCTTGCGAAATAAAGTTTTATAGAGAAGTTGAATCACTAAAACCTTACTCAAAACTCTTCTCGAAGTTTTCAAGGGCTCTTGAAAAGGCTTCAAAAACAAATTCTACATAAATGGTAACCGCTTCTTTCTTACGAATGAACAAAAAGCCGAAAAATTATTTCAGTAGTTTGAAGGTATAGTGATTCCTATTGAAAATTAAGTACCTATCACAAAAGTATGATCAGATCATTACTTAAGACTTTTCCTCTGAAGAGGTATTGGTAACAAAATCCAACGAAATACAATCTATTATCAATAACTTCAGAAAACTTGAAAGCAGGGAGATCATTGGATTTTCTACAACCTCACCGAAGGACTTCCTGAAAGCTTTTAAAATTTCTTTGTGAGAATTTTTAACAGATGCTTTGAGTTAGCATCTTTCCCAACAGAATAAAACATGCCAAAGTCACTCCACTTTTAAGAGCTGAAGCACCAAGTTATGGGCCAATTAGTTTACATTCATTTTTAAGCCAATTTTTTAAACTTAAAAGAATGACAATACATAATAATGAGAATTCAATTTTCGCAAATGAGCAGTTTGGTTTTTGGCATGGGTATTCGACTGATCAGCAGTTACTTAGAGTAACTAATATGATTCGAACTAATAAATCTGAAGACTATTTCACTGGACTTGTTCTTCAAAGCATTCGACAACGTTACAGGTTCAACAGCTAAAATGTTGAATTCCTCTTTACATCACAAAAACTATACAAAGTTACTTGACTGACCAAACTCTTCAGGTAAACTATTTAAGCAGGGATGTCTTTTTCATTTTGAGAAAAGATGCAAAAAAAATCGTTAGAAGCAGGAAATCTTTTATAACTTGTCGTACAGAAATAATTGCTAATCCCTACCTACTTATAGATTTTGTAACTATAATAATCATACTATATTAATATAAAATATGAGATCGCTTATAACTGCTTATGATACTGCGTTGAATCCTGCAATCACTTACTCATCACTCGATTTCCCTTATTCTCTTTTTTTCTTCTACCACAGGTCTCAAGACCATCGTCGGCGCTGTCATAGAGTCCGTTAAGAATCTCAGAGATGTGATAATTTTAACAATGTTTTCGTTATCGGTGTTTGCTTTAATGGGACTTCAGATCTACATGGGCGTACTGACGCAGAAGTGCATCAAGGAGTTTCCGATGGACGGCTCGTGGGGCAACCTGAGCCACGAGAACTGGGAGCGGCACAATTCGAACGAGTGTACGTTTTTCTGCTCTCATCGCGGTCAAGCGGCATATTATTGCTGTCACCTTTCATGGCACACACACATGCACACCCCGATAATCCTTCCCCGGGAAGGTCATATTGACGATTTGCTTTTTTCTCTGTTCATTTCTTCTATTTATAGCCAACTGGTACTGGTCGGACGCCGGCGACACGCCTCTTTGTGGGAATTCGTCAGGTGCTGGGTAAGGATGTTGAAAATTTTGTCTTTTAACTTTATCGGATCCTTCGTCGTATCGCAAAAATTTATGCCGAAAAGATAGAAGAAGCTCGCAAGGTTTGGCTAATCAACTTGTCGGTCTTCGGGCCGAATATCATTTTCTTCCTCCTACACGCACACCTACCGCAGGCAATGTGAGGACGGATATATATGTTTACAAGGTTT
The DNA here is from genome assembly GCF_029784165.1 of Wyeomyia smithii. Lineage (NCBI taxonomy): Eukaryota > Metazoa > Arthropoda > Insecta > Diptera > Culicidae > Wyeomyia > Wyeomyia smithii. The sequence continues at coordinate 237,387,848 of NC_073695.1, read as the reverse complement.
TGGAGATAATCCAAATTACGGGTATACAAGTTTTGATACTTTCGGATGGGCATTCTTATCTGCCTTTCGTCTAATGACCCAAGACTATTGGGAGAATTTATATCAACTGGTTGGTATCAACTGTTCGAAGTGTGAATGAGCGAATATTTATACGAGAAAAACTCCCCTTCCCAAGCTCATAGATTCCATCCTTTAAACCGATCGCAATCTAAACGATACGGGAATTGTTACGGAAATGTTACTGAATTCGATTCTGTTAATGTAAACACAAAATTGAACCTGAACTACCGTCACAATTTTTGTACAGTCGATCATCTAGTGAAATTCCAACGTCCCCAAATGAAATACCTTTTAGTGCCGGAAAAAAACTCATCTTGATTTTATCCCTAATTTCTTCGTGGTGTGCAAAACAGGTGTTACGATCAGCTGGACCGTGGCACATGCTCTTCTTCATTGTGATTATCTTCTTGGGTTCGTTCTACCTTGTAAATTTGATCTTGGCCATTGTCGCCATGTCGTACGACGAACTCCAGAAGAAGGCCGAAGAGGAAGAGGCCGCCGAGGAAGAAGCGCTTCGGGTGAGCGAAACTATACTTTTATGCTTTCTTTCAATTCAACTCTAATCGTGATTTGTCATTGATCGTTTTTTTTTTATTTTCTCTCACAATCGTCCTATTTGTACGTCTGCTTTTGTTTTCGACAAAACGAAATATCAATGTTCATTGTCACGTCCATTTTATGTGTTTACTCGTTAACAACATGTGTCATTGTTTTATTTTTTGTTAAATTAAAACGCTATTTTAAATCGAATGTTATTCGCAAACTATCCAAGGATCATTATCAGTCAGTCTGACAACAAGTAACGTTACAACTAGAGCAAGGTTTCACGGCTGCCTCCAACAGACAGAACAGCCGACCGAATTTGATTGATGTGTATAAAAGTGAATGCATTTTTAATGACGAGCCAGGATCGCTCTGAAGCGATGATGGCCTCATGTTTTCCTATTTATATATAATTCTACGTGTGGTCAATCAATTGTCTACTGTGTGAAAGTTTTCGTTGCATGTTTGTATGATAATCTAACTGGAGCGTGTATTTACACGCTCGCTGAGGTGAAATTGCCGATGTCTGGTTGAACATACTGTATTTTCCTTCTACGAATATTTGTTCGATGTTATGTATTTTGAATACGGTGCTCTAATTGCTGTAAAAATAACGTAACTTGCGTGAAAAATAGAGATACTTGGTACTTCCTACGGCTTTCATTTCCGAAGCTGACTGATAAAAATCCTTCCAAATTGCTTATCGATGTATATTTGAACTAAAAAAAATGGAAAAAAATGTTGATTGCCATACTTATGACTCTTATTCATTATATTCAAAGTTTCGTTTTCGTTTTGTTTCATGAAAAGTATTTTATTTTCAACAGTATGAATGTGCAAACTGTAATAAAATGGCTCTAAATGTCATAATGTGTAATGTGGTATGTGTACGCAAAGTGTAACAATGTGTGTAAGCCACGTAGTTCGAATTCCTCCTGCAAGTTTGATTCTGTCATTCTTAGCACGGATATATTCTTTCTAAGTGGCTACGATGAACAGCTGTGCGACTATAATCGTAATCAAGGTGGCTTTATGGAAAACGAAAACCCCAAACCCAGTCTAGATAACAATCCAAATATAAAACATACAGCAGCCTTGACTTTCTGTTTACCAAATAAATGGCGCGTGTTGTAAAAAGTCGCTTTCTGTTTTCTACTGTTTGTTGAACGTTGGTTGGATCGATTCACGAGCCAAACCTGCACCGGACTAATACGTTTCGAAAATTTATTCTTTTTAATATATATACCTACTAACCACGCCGTGCGAACCCCGAATAGGAAGCGGAGGAAGCGGCTGCAGCGAAAGCGGCCAAACTCGAAGCCCACGCAGCGGCGGCGGCGGCCGCGGCGAACCCGGAGATTGCCAAGAGCCCGTCTGACTTTTCCTGCCACAGCTACGAGCTGTTCGTCGGCCAGGAGAAGAGCAACGACGACAACAACAAGGAGAAGATGTCGATCCGGAGCGAAGGATTGGAGTCGGTGAGCGAAATCACAAGAACAACCGCACCAACAGCTACTGCAGCTGGCACTGCAAAAGCCCGTAAAGTGAGCGCGGTAAGTATGTGGACCGCTTTCTGCACTTCCTACCCTCTTTGTCCTCACTCCCCTGGTTGAAGCAATTACCTGCTCTATCAGTGCGTTCTCCTGCTCCCTAGTGTTGTGATTCGAAAGTTTTCCATCGCTTGTTCTTTCGATGTATGCTCCCAAACCCTTGTTGTGCTTCCCTCTTAACAGTAACAAGTTGTAACCTTTAGAACACAATCGAGAAAACAATTTGTTTGAACATAGACAAAAAAAACTAAAGGCCACGACTAATCTAGTGATTTCCCTTTGATTAATATAATAATATTGAATTTTGAGAAATCATTATGACAGTGACAATGGAACGAAAATTCTTTCGTTGTTCATAATGCCTAGAAGGTTGAGAAAATCGACCGGCTGAGGAGAAAATAAACAAAAAGTCATGCAACATCCACTGACACAGATATCTAGCTGTTTCCCTACTGCTGACTGGATAATCTAGCAAGATTGATTGATTGATTGTTGTTCGTACTATCCTTCCTTGTTCTCAATTTCCATGTTAGAAAAAAATAATTGGTTGTTAATTCCTTCAAGCGATAAGACCGAAAACAAACAGTATGATCCTCCAGCAAGTATCCTCTACGGATTAATGATAAACTGACCTAGCCAATCCTCCAACCGGAAGGATTCCACCCAGTCATACAGTCGTCATGCAGTCACACGACACACGCCCATTCTCATGGTTCAGTACAACATAGAACACCGTACATTGGCCACTTGACAAGTATAAGTATTTTTCTTGAAACAAACAAACAAACAAACGAGCAGTAAAAAAAGCGCAACACGTACATAATTTCTGTCGCTCTAGCAAAAAAAGTGCTCTAATGCTCACACAGTAATAGACAGTTAGTCTAAAAAATTTGCGTAGTGTTTCATAACCTTCCTCAATTGGTACGAGATAATTTGAAGCAAATTTATTCGTAAAATACTAGCATTAGGTTGGTTTCACCTAATCATGTTGCGAACAAAACCAACAAGCTGAAATTCTTTAGTTTTAGGAAGAACAAAGTGACGTTTGATGATGAGATTTTCTATTTTTCGGTCCGAAAAAAAATATTTCAATAAATTTGATCAAAAAAACATGTTTGGGAATTCAGCTGATATATAATTCCCGATCACCGAATTATTTTATTTGAATTTGCACGTTAAATTTTTTTTGGAAACGTGCAAAAAGTTAACTTTTTATTGATACACCGTTTTTGTAGAATAAGCTAATTTTAGAACCAAAATCCCAGAAATTTCAAGACCTATTATTTACAGTAAATCGCGAAATAGTGTCGCTTTTATTTCACACCAAAAAGGTACTGCGCAGCGTAAAATTTTACGATGGAAAACAGTTGTGAAAGTTACCAACCTGTTTGTATATTCGCTCAAACAAACCAGTAGAAAAAATTAAAAAGAATATCTTCAAAATTTGACTTCTTGATTTTTTTAACTTAAATTTATGCATATTGTATTAACATTTTGGAATTTGGGCGTTTTTGATTTTTTACACTTTTGTTGCCTTTTCTTAACTTTAATCCTATTTTGTCGTTTTCACTAATTGATTTTTTATATCGTATTTTTTAATTTTTGAGTGACCCTTGATAACATTGGTCGACAAGAGCAAAAAAATGCTTCCCTAAAGCTAAAAATAGTTGCCCTAGGAAGATTATAGCTTTTTAATTATTACTGTGAAATTCAGTACCGCTAGCCATTGTCCAAATGCGTCAACTTACGTCAAAGTGTTGCATAGTAATTGTTTGCCGGGTTCGTCGCTTTAACTCGCTTGAAATCATTTAAATTCCTGAAAAAGTAATCCTTGAATGGTTAAAAAGTTATAATCTTTCGTTTTCTTCCAGTTTGAGCTTTAGACCCACACCTGTGTTGACCAGTGTAATTTTTTAATGTTTATAACTTTTTCATATTTTCAAAATATTTTGCACCACTTTAATCTGTGTTTTGTATCTCATATGTTTTTATATTTATTGAGTTCATTAATCTTATATCACAAATTGTCTTACCTGTGTTTTATATTTTACCGCTATTTTACTTCGAAGTTTAACACATTTCCGTTATGTTAACTGTGATTATGTCAACTTCTCTGTTTTTTCTTATTTTTTGACATGAATGTAAACTTTTTTTACTTCAAAAGCCCTACACTTTTTGCTTATGTTAACTGTGATTATTTTCACTTTCTTATTTTTTTTTTTTTGACATGAATGTATACTTTTTGCCTTTCTCCTAGTTGGATTATGTGTTCTATTTCGAATTATTTTAATTAATATTTTTAACATATTTAATTTTTATTCATATCATTTATTTTTTTTAAAAATTGCGGATTCTTCCATTTTCGCCTTTCGAGAGACTTGATTTATCCGATTTATTTCACTTCTCAACTGTTCTGACTCTTCACACTTTTCTGATTGATTACACTGGTCGACAACACAAAAAATAGTGCCCTAAAGTTGCCTTAAAAAGATTATATATCTTCAACCATTCTTGTGAAATGCCCCTAGAGTATGCAGAAATGCGTTAAAGTACGGCAGAATAAATGCTCGCCGGGTGCGTCGCTTCAACGTTGGTTTTTAGGCAAACTTATTAAAAACTCTGAAAAAGTTACCTTCACTAGGGGCACCAAAATTCGCAATAATGTTTAAAAAGTTATAATCTTTCATTTTTTTCGGTTCGAGCACCTACTGTAGAGCTAGTGAACCAGTGTTTTTAAAACATCAATTTTTTATTCCTTATTTTTGTACTCACTGATTACTTGAATGATTTATGTCTTAATTTAATGTTCACTTTTATCAAAATTTTCTTTCATATCATTTATTGTTTTTTTAAGTTTTTTTATCAAATATTGTTTTTTAATTATTTGCAATTTTCACTCTATCATTTTTCATATCAGTTGCCTAAGAAAATGAAAATTTAAAAATTAACACTTTTTGCTTTTATTCAATTAATCAGGTGTTTAATATTTTGGATTTTACATACTTCTAATATGGGTCATTCCAAAAAAGTACAAACGTGTCAACGACCTTCTCAGATTTGGCTCAAAGTTTGGGGAATTGTTTATAAAAAGTCATTATGCAAAAATCCCAATTTTGGTGCCGATCGGTCTACCCCACACCCCATGAGAGTCTTTCCTTTTTGACGTGGGACTACGTCTTTGTTTACTATACTGGGATGCATTCTGTAAAATGGGAAATGAAACTGGCAAATATTGCGTTAGATTTCAAACGTTAATAATAGCATAACCACATGATGGATAACTATAACCAATATGTTGTTGGATAGATAAAATGTATAACAATTTTGTAATATGCTAGTTATCACGCTTATTTCATTACTAAGCGGTAAAATTGATAAACAGTTTCAATGACAAATTTACGCGAATAATGAACCAATTATATGCAAGCATTCCTAACACAGACGACGTGAATGGACACCATCCGTTTCCTGTGGTATACTCTGTATCAAGATCGAAATAAAAATTGACAGAGTCTCCCCGTCCCAATAGGTCAATTTATTTTTGCTTTCATGAGCTTAGACTAATATGATGTCTCGAAGGTAGAAGTTTTCCGAAAAGTTTGGAACAATCCCCATCCTAGAACAATTTCTAAACCTGCTTTCAGAACCTAATAAAAACTGATGTCTTGGAAGAAAACATGCCGGTAAAAGCAACAGTACCAGTGGAGTAAAAACCGCAGGTCTGTCGTCGTCTATGATTGCAGCGGTACTTTTCTATTCGTACATTTCAGCGGTACACTTTTATTCGTACTGCAGCGGTACTATTCATCTTGCAGTGGTTCACTTTTGTTGGTACATTTATTTTCATGTGCAATCGAGAAAAAACTGCAATGCTGCTGTTGATGGTGATTGAAAGTTTACATTTTACATTTCAAAATTGTTAGATGATATATTTTTATTCTAAGCTTTACCATAATAAACGTATATTAGCTGTTTTCGTAATACAGCGAATATAGTTGTAGGCAAATGAAAAAAAAAACTGTCAAGCAAAAAACAAAAATGGAATTGTTGATTGCTACGATTTTTTACTGGAACTTTTTAATAAATTTGTTCAACATATCTTCTTATGTTTGCCAATTAATGAACCTTTGTAAAAGCTTCCATATTATTTTGAACGTAAGATCCATATTAAAGATTTGATTTAACCAGAGTTAAATAAGACAAAACCATTCATTATGATAACCTAAGTGTTTTTGGATTTGGTTTTTGAGTGTATAGAGTTAATTCTGCCTTTGACGGATTACGAGAAATTCTTGATGATTTTTCAACAAGCACGATATGCTTGTGCCTTGTCAAATACATAGGCTGACCAGATTTTCGTGGAATAAAAACGGGACAAATCGGTTCGAAAACGGGACACATGATAAAACTGATTTTTGAAAACTTTTACCAACCAAAGCATGCAAACAATTATCCATTACCTTGACTGACGAACTACCCGATTCTGTACGGTACTTAGCGTTTGATGAAATTTAGCGTACAAGAGTGTGATTTTTTCCAATGAGTTCCTGAAATTTGTAAAATAGATGATCGAGATTTTGACTAACAATTATCATGGTCTTAACTTTCAATAGCGACTTTTTCGTCAGTTCACGATAGGGGATGTCCGGTACTGTCAGAAAGGCACAAAACGTTCTCAGTAATATTAAAAAAATCCTAACTGCTTGGAAACTTATTTTCTGTTAAGGAAAATTTCGATGCAAAGCTCGATTTAAGGATTTTTCAAGGAGCATCCGCAAACGGTACAAAATGACAAAAATACGGGACGGTTAAAAATAGTCGAAAAAACGGTACTGTCTCGTTCAAAACGGTACGTCTGGTCAGCCTACATGTTGTTTGCACAGAAAAATACTACAGGCATAATATCGCCAATATTCTTTCGAGTGTTGTTGAATATACTCTAAGGTCGTTTTTTACGCGGGGAGTGCGTTCCAAATTTGTATGGGCCCGCGTAAAAAACGACTTTTTTGAGTTGCAAATATAACAAAGAAAACTGTCCTAAAACGATAAAACCTCGTTAGAATATGATAGTGGCCAATCTAGAGACCAAAATTCAATATTTTAAATTTTGAGTATTTACACCAAAAATTGTGAAATTTTTCGAAAACTGATATATGATCACTCGTAGCCTAAAACGGAAAACTTTATTGAAATGAGTTCGATATCTTGTACCATTTTTGAGTAATGGAGGAAAGCAACCCGCGTAAAAAACCGCGTAAAAGCGACCTTACTGTATTTTATAAAATTGTTTTCCAGGGGAGACTGAAAATAAAAATACGTACAGTCGCTGAGCAAACACATAGATTCTGTCAGCAGACTCTGTATATTTTGTAACAAAAAACCCCTAATTACAGTGTTTAGTCCCACGTCACCATTTCATACAACCCTAGGGCTGTATACCTTGTAGTATTTTGAAAAAATTAACATTATTCGTCAAAAAGGAATGTTTTCTTCCAATTATGACTACAAAAGCATGACTTTCAGAAATAAACTGATACATGGTATTTGAAGAAAATTAGTTGAAGATTCCAAAAAATATCTAGTTGAGTGGCAGTGTTGCCATATATGTTATGTTTTTGAAAAACTAAATTGCATTTTTCGAGTATCGACTCACAAAACAGTGCAACAAAAATTCACTTTTTCATCTGCCTTGGCTTCTATGTATGATTTTCGATGTATTTTGATTCTCTCCGCAAAATTGAAGACAAATTGTTATTGTAGCTTTGAGTATCGCTTACACTCTTGTATTGAGTCATTCCATGCTACTTCGCACATCGATAAAGAAGTCATTTTATGATATCAGTTCTTCATGTAGTCTCGCGACTGCTGTTTTAAAAGGGCCTATTCAAAATGGTTACTGATAGATAAAAATATCTATATCAGAAAAACGACTTGTTTAATTGAAATGTTGTCTTCAGCACAGTTGTAGGTAATAAAATTGCGGTTCTAGAAAAAATGTATACACTGTAAACCAATATTTTCTGTGCCAAATCCAAATAACGCAATTTGAAGAAAACTATTTAAGGAATCCAAAAAAAAAAAACAATTTTGGCCATCAGATTTCGCAGATTTCGCAGCCACCTGTTTAATGTAAAGGGCAATTGCGAGGTTAGCGCTACGAACCTACTGACACTAACAGTCTTTCCCGAGCCGAGACTCGAACTCACGACGACTGGCTTGTTAGACCAGCGTCGTACCTCGGGACCGTCTGGGAGATACACACGGAGGTACTATGGGAAAAACTAGAGTTACAGCATTCCCAAGAAACTTTTAAATTTAAACTCGAATTTTATAAATTTTAGACCCGCGTGATGGTTTTTCAATATATTTTTTTCTTATGTGCATATGTGCACGCTGCTTCGATAGCGTTTTGTAGATGAACTTCTCTGTTGAACAGGAAACCGTTTTTATAGATGCAGAGTCGAAACCAGGAGGATTATTTTCTAAAAATGCTGTAACTCGAGTTTTGCTCATAACACCTCGGGGAGATGAGTGTTTTTCATGTAAAGTTTCCTCAGGAATGCGATAAAAATATTTAATTTGGAATCAGAGCATACTCATTTGCCGAAAAATGCATTTTTTTTCAAATGCAAAAACAATCTATCTGCCAACACTGCCGCTCAAAGTAGACTTTTTTTTAATCCTCAACTAATTTTCTTCAAAAACCATGTATCAGTTTATTTCTAAAAATCATGTTTTTGTAACCCTAATTGAAAGAAAACAAGGCTTTATGGCGGATAATGGCACTTTTTTAAAAAAAGGTGGGTCCCTCGGAGTGGAGTGTCGACCGATCGGTACCTTATACGAACATTTCCCTAAACTTTAAACCAAATCTTAGAAGGCCGTTGACATGAGGTATGTACACCTCATGGAATGAGAATAAAAAAATATTCATTCTTTGAACTTGTTCATTTACTGTTAAGTCTCTTGTATTTTGTAAATTTTACCATCGTTCCGGATACATTTTTTCGGTTGGTTGATTGTATGTCTCACTTTTTTACTGCTTCATTTTTTTATTATTTTCTCGATTTAAGGATTTTGCCTATTTTATAATGTTGTTTAATATTTGAATTTTTTTTCTTCTAAATTTTGATAAATTCAAATGTTCTACTCCCTTATCTTCTGTTTTTACACATTATATGTTTTTCCTGTCATTTTCTATTTTCAGTTTATGTGCTTTTGCGCTATTAACTATCGACTTTTCAATAATGTATTCTATGACGAATGAATGAATTCCAGGATCCGTCATGTTCCAATTTAAACTGTTATCAATTTCCTTATTTTCTTTTCCAATTTCTATAAACTCATTATTCTTTATACTAAACACACGTACACTGAACATCCATTCAATCGTTTCATTTACCTTCAATCGCAGAAAAGCTGTTCGTCCTTCCTTCTCTAATTACAACACTTTTCTAAGCAATACCGCTCTCTCGCATCACTGATCGAACAAAATGATTTCTACAAAACTCAATTTCCAAACCGGAAATTCGACGGAACGAACCAATGCTACCTAGCAGACATGTACAGCCACCGCATTCGGTTCTCTGGCCTAGGTTTAGAATAGTGAGATTCCCGAGTCCCTCTAATTCCGTGCGACTGCTTGGAAAACACACGATGATCCGCTAGACAGTACAAAGTACCGCTTTCGCTTGACAGCTTTCCAGTCAGTTTTTAATGTTTTCGTATTTTCATTGTTCTTTGGAATAACATTACTCGATAGTATCAAAAAATTGCTTCCAATACGTAGCTACTTGATCGAGAAATCATTTTGTCCTATGGATTCTATCTTTTCCTGATTTGCTTCCATCTTTTATCGTCATCTAATTTCATGATATAGTCTTCCATGCACATTTCGCTTGTTAAGTCAACATACTCAGACGAACGCCTCTCAAAGTGAAAGGTTACCTTATTCATCATGCTTTGCAAACATTGTCGTAATTTATGTTGCGTCCAGATAAAGTGTACAGCATCGACTGTTGCTGAACAACGATGATGGTGATATATTGTTAAATTTCGATCGTAATTTATTTTCAGAAAAATTACAAATGGGTGTTATTCCGAAAGATGCTTTAAAGTCATAAAAGCACTTAATTTGGTCATTACATCGATTTTAAGGGGAATAACATTGGCGATAACTTTTAACACTTTCTACACTTTGCACCGCCTTGGGTCAATTGTTTGCCCGATTTATCAGTTGCACTGGCTCTTGCTATCAGCTGTGGATGTAATTAATTTTAAAACGGAAGATCATGTTATTTTTTAACCTATTTTCTATGCTGTTTGAACAAATCGTTCTGAGTCATTTCGATCCAGAACGAGAGTTTAATTCCAACTGAAAATAGTTTTTTCCCGAATACAATCACAATAAAATCTCACCCAATGTAACTGCAATAAACTCCTGCAAATTAAATTTACTTTCTCAAACAGAGGTGCGCCCTCAAGTTCAATGTATAAACCTCGCTTAAAGCACTGTGTTTAAGGCGAAATTACTAACTGAAATTCCCGCTTGCGAAACGCGTTCGTTCACCGCCTTGACCTGTCTGTCTGTATGTTGGTGTGTATGTGCTTGCATCGGCAAAAACGTTTTGCCAAACAAAGCTGAATAATTCATCCTCATTCGCTTCTTACTGGCATACAAAATTCATCGAGTTATTTTCTCTTTCTTTATCTTCCTGTTTTTTCCACACGAAATTATCGACTCATCCTGACAACGCAAACACACCATATCTGGCGGCACCAAAAACCGACATCAATCAAAATTTGAACAAAAAATTAAAAATTTCCACGTGCAAAAACACCAATCTGAAAAAAATCATCATCCCCGTACTTTTCCTGCTCGTATCATCGTCATGGATTCATAATCGAATGATTTCCACGATCAACAATAACTAAAATTAAACACGCCTTTGTTTCTGAACTATAAAAAAAATACACAAACTATACCGCCACTATTCAACCGCTCGCCAGGGGGCTGCGACATTCCAGAAGGTAGGTAACCCTAACATACAAACAAAACTCATTGCTACTTACATCGTTCAATTTTGTATACATACACTAAGTATTTCATTATAGATAACCAAAACTTGTTAACAGCAGTTGTTTTATACAGTAGGAGACGTTAGTGGATTTTAAACGGTTCGATCACACGAACGTGGAAAAAATCCACAAAATTTTGGTTTTATTACAACTTTTATTATATACTTATCTTTGCAGATATTTGCTTGAAAATTTCTGCATCATTTGTAAATTATCATTATACAGGTTTGGGGTTGAAAGTCTGAACACTCTATTATTTGCTATTAGACAAAAGGTTTTGTGGGTTTTCGGATTAAAATTAGGTTAGCAAAATTTTCCCCAACAACTTTAGCGATTGGTTCGGAAACCACAAAATTATAAATCAGTGATGAGCCGTACATCGCTGAATCGAGGTTATCATATACATTTGCTGTGAAATATTATGGTATCAGCAATTAGAAAAAATATAATCTGGAAAAAAAACTCACACAAATTTTCAAAATAGAGAAAAAACTCAAAAAAAATCATTAATAATCATGAAGAGTATCAGAAAAAAATATTCATAAATCTATAGTCGTTTGATGGCAAAAATTTCAAGCAGAAGTAATGCCGAAAAAACTTACACTGGGATCTTTTTTTACGCGGTTGATTGAACCGCTTTTAAAAGATTAGATAAGATCTACTCATACTAATTGGTTTAATAAAACGCATAAAAATAACCCGCGTAAAAAAAGACCCCAGTGTATTTCAGCTCACTAGTTTTAGTGAAGAAATCGTATTTATTAGAAGTGTAATTCCATTGTATCACAGCTTATCAACGCTAAATGAAAATAAATATTATACTGCCAAAGAAGAAGAAGTTAACATTGATTAAATTTGCGAAGATGGTGGTGAGCTATGTTCCGTAAATCTTATTTTTTCCGTAGAGGCGTTTTTTTCCTTTGTTCCTCTGGCTATCACTGCGACCAGAGACATTTGATCTATTGTGATATTCGCGGCGGGTATGGGAATCTCCCCTTCAATGGTTGTTATAGCAATAAGACGACATTCGCAATGCAATTCATCTTATTAGTCAATATTTCAGAAATCATCTAGAGTAAACGTTTATATTTTTTTAGATAATAAACTGCCTTCTAGAAATAGATTTTTCGTTTTTTTTTTGTAATGAACCTTCACTGTAAAAAGTGAAATGTTTATCCAGAGTATATTTTCTTCTTCAATAAAATAAATATTTGAATATAAAGTTCTCGGACCCGTCGTGTCATTTTTTATGATAAGAAGATCCTCTATTCATGAATTTCACATAAAACAAATTTATCTGTATTTTCCAGATTTTTGGTCAGAGGTACAAAATCTGTACCCAACATTACAGGAAAACAAAATACTTTTGATTCGTATTTTATACATAATTGACTACAAAGATCGAATTCATGAAATCTGCGTAAATCAAACATTTTAGATTTCATAAAATAATAAGCAATACTAATTCAATACCACGTTTGTATTATGGCGAATAGTGTGAGCCGTAGTTTGTCAGATTTTAGAGCACAATTTCATCACCAAGAGCAAAATGAGCATTTAGAGTTGAACCAAATCACTTACACCATACGAACACTTGTTTACTAACACCCTCGAACTCACTTTCGTAACACGGTAACACACAGTCACGGATAATCATCCAGAAGCGTGCCAGGGTATAGAAAAAAGCCACCAACAAATAGTTTAACCCCATCCGCTGCTATTGTAATTAATTCACATAAATATATAAATAATTATTCTATACTTCCGTGAGAATACGCGGTTAGCAACAGTCGCAGCAAAAAACACACTAACCAAATGAAACCTATACTTACTTTCTAGGCTTCACTTTCATTACCTGGTTCACCATTTAATCTTCGTAGAGGATCTAGAGGATCACATCAGGTACAGACTTAGACGAATCTGCACTAAACGATTTATACGTTTTCTTCTTCTTTTTCCTCTATCTCTCACTCTCTGTCTCGTGTGTTTTCCTTTTTTCCTGTGCGCCGCCTGAATGACGAATTGATGTTGCCGATGTCCTGCAGTTTACGATACGTAACGGTAGAGGACGTTTCGTGGGCGTACCTGGTAGCGATAGAAAACCACTGGTACTCTCAACATATCTCGATGCACAGGAACACTTGCCATACGCCGATGACTCGAACGCGGTTACACCGATGTCGGAGGAAAATGGTGCAATCATCGTTCCAGTATACTATGCTAATTTAGGTACACTATAAAAAAGTAAAATCTAATCCAATCGACAACGAATCCGATTTTCCAAATTCGTTCTCTCTTGTTCCAACATTCGTTTTTACTCTGAAAGTCGTCAAAAGAGAAAGATACGATTGCTCTTTCCAAAAAAACACAAGAACCCTTTTCAATTTCCCGTTTCAACTCTTTGCTACGAGTTTTTCCGCTCTTTTTCACTATGTCTCTATATTTCTATTACAAAGCCAGCATCCAATCATTATCAAATCTTGTTAAATCTACTATCCGTTCTTTCCCTTTTGCCTTCTGAAACCTTCTACAGCATCGTTAAAAATTTTCTCCCTTTCTCTAATTTAACATCATAGCTCTAACAAATACTCGAAAAATACAGAAAATACATTTTATATTTTTATAGTGTCCATACTTATACTACGTTTTGATCGCTTTAAACCAACACCGTTACACATCACATAAGTACTATTGTTTGTTCGCCATTCACTAGAATTTATTTTGTTTTAATCACAACTTACTTTCACCAATTGTGTACACATTGACAATTTTCACATATCCTTTACTAAATCGTTTACTTCGTTTACGTTACCACTTCTTGCTTTTCCATCTAAATCAAATCAAAAGAAAAAAAAATACCTTTTATTTCGTTACCAATCTGCACACTAGAACTGCTTGTAAGTTTGTTTGAAAACAAACCCGCTTGTGTTTGCTCCGTGGAGCTTCCAGCCGCACAGTCGAACAATCTAATCGATTTTCTGTTTTACCGAAACTGACGGAAATGCGACAACAACAACAACAACAACAACAAAATAAAACCAAACAGGTTCGCGACATTCATCCTACACATCGCATCAATCTCGCATCTCGTACACATCGCACGGCGACCTGCTCGGGGGTATGACGAAGGAGAGCCGACTGCGGAACCGGTCGGCCCGGAACACCAATCACTCGATCGTGCCGCCGCCCAACATGGCACCGAACATGTCCTACGCGGATACGAACCACAAGGGGCAGAGAGACTTTGTAAGTATGCGCGCTCTTCAACTATTTTAGATTGAGCATCTCATTGTTTTCGGGAGTATATACGTGTTAACAGTACAATTTTTTTTGATATTCTTGATTGGGGTGGGGGGTTGGGTAAAAGGGTAAAAGATGCTATTTTGTGCTATAAGTTATTTTTTCCAATCACGACTCCAATTTCCAAACTGGAAAAGAATGACCAAACGTTAATCTTGCGCGTCCTTCACTGTTGAATCGATGAGACGCCAAGTACATCGTTCAGAGATAATTCAATACCTCCAGTTGGATTACACCATGCCTATTGGTACATTTAGCACTGCACACTGGGCCAGGAAAGGAATCTAGCAGAACGAAATTATTAGCGCTCTCAGGGTTTAACCAATCGGTTTCCGATCTTCTACAAAGTTTCTTGGTATAGTTGGGGCTTCAATTTGGATGTTTTAATTAGTTCGGAATTTAGCCGCGAAGGTGGCGTTGCGATGCCAAATTCTTTCCCTTACACGCTAGAGCTTTGCGGATTTGCGACAAAGTTGTAGATCTCGTAATTTTATGAAACTTTATAGAATATACAAAGTTTCTAACTCTTCACGTTTCAGAGATCTACGAGTTTTCACAAAATTCGTATGAATTTCACGTTCTATTGTGATAATTTATAAGTTCGCTCGAATTAACTTCTTACAAGTTTTTTCTCGATAGAAATAGAATAATTACGTCATTTTATTTCGAGTACAGAAGTTTTTTAAGTACTTAAGTAAAAATACGACGCAAAATTTTTAAAAAAATCACAGGAGGGTTGTGTGCAAAGCCACGACCGCAAGGTTGAAGTAGAATACTTTTACTCAGCTCTACTTATGGCTGTACATTAACCTATGGCCGGGCGAATCGGTTCGTGCCACTTTTCGCGTTTAGCCTGGCAGAGGCCTGATGCGCACGGCCAACACAATAAAATGGTGTTTTCACATTGAAAATTAGACACGGCTTAACTGGAGTAAGTGTTGGCAAATGCATCTACCGCTAATACCGCCGCTCGTCGTTTCATGTGGGGAATAATATCAACAATGAAAAATGACGCGTGTCTTAGCACACTCGAACTGTTTTGCCGTGCCGCTTCCATTTACTTTCTTATAACATCGGCCTCAGGGAAGTTCCGGCTGCACCTACCGCTGAGGCTGTTACCATACTGCTACTGGTACCCAAAGCTATTAAATCTTCAAATTAAGTGTTTTATTTGTCCTCAAAAGAACAATTGTTCAATTCCATATCGGATATAATGCAATCGCATCGCTGTAATATTACCGACAGAAATATTCTTCTGAACAAAATGATCCAACTTTTCCATTAGAGGAAGTGCCGGCTGATGTACGACAAAAATCTCGCCCGATCGCTCGCGTTGGCGTTCAACCTGGCAGAGGCCTGAGACGTGGTGATCAACCACAGGACAAATGATTTGTTCAATTTGAAGGCCACAGGCGCAACCCGCTGCTATCCTCTGTTACTGCTGAGTGCCGATATCTGCTGTTACTGCTGTCAACGTTGTAGACGGTCCATCCAGTTCACCTTCCGACTAATGAATGTAGCTAGTTTTCCCAGAAACACTCTTTTATAGCCGAAGGGTGCTACGTAATAGGCCACGCCTTTCAGTTCAGGTTAACCATTTCCTTATGTTCTTTAGACGAATTATTCCACAATTCGCATTCGATTTTTGTATCCAGCGAATAAACACCGATGGTGCTCTCACACACGCAACGGTTCTAACCCGTATCATATTGCGGTTTGTAACATCAAGCGATTTCGTTTGCTCGCTGTTGCGTGTTGCATCATGTTGCAACTTGGCAGCTGGGAGACGACGAAATTCTGTTTATGCTGATTGATTGAATCGACTTCATATTAGCTCTGCATAGTCGAACTAACTGCTTTTGTGAATGCGTTCTAACAGGGCAGTTTATTATTCAATGTCGATTATGCTGATCGCAGCCTTTGCGCTGCCCCTACAGTGGGGGGTTTACTAAATAAAGTGAAAATTAGACAACTACAACAGAATTTGATTGCATCCCGCACAGAATGTCTGCTTGTGTTGATGCCAGAAAATTATTAACCTTCAATTATTTTTTATTTGCCTTGAAAAAAGCATGTTGCGGTTCAAAATCGGTTGCTAATTACAACCTTTGAGCTGCCCTAACATTGGTGGAAATAAGATACACGGACAACATGCACTGTGGAAGCTATTTCACATTCAGTAATTAGACGGGTGCGACAAATTTAAATTGCTAGGATGCAACACAGAATGCTTGCTTGCGTTGACAAAAATTATTAACTTTCAATGACTTGTTTATTTGCCTTGAAAAAGGCATTTTGATTTCCGAAATTGGATTTCCTGATGGCAATCTTCATGCTGCCCCAACACGGGGGAATAATGGCTGTCTGGCGACACACGCGGAGAAAAACCGCGCTGCTCCTGAGACGTGGTGACCAACCACAGGGCTAGTGCTGCTGCTAAGGAAGGACGACTGCTGTTGTCGCTGTCTAGCACTATTATGAGTGGCTCCGGCTGAAACAGGCTCTTATATAGGCCAAATAGCATGTTTTCAATTGCAAGGTATATGATCCTGTCCTGTGGTCCCCGTGGTTCTGTGGTTAGCGATGTCGGTCGGCTAGCTCTCCCACACGGTTGTGATATCGGGTTCGATTCCCGATCGAGTCGAGGATCTTTTCGAGCTGGAAATTTTCTCGACTCAGCACTGGGGCACGGTGTATCGTTGTACTTATCCTACACATGCAAAATGTGCCAAAAAACAATATCGATAACGAATTCTCTCAACTAATCTAGTTGATCGAGACCGCTATTAGCCCCAAGGCTTAAGCGTGCGATATTGTTGTTTTACGATCCTGTCGACCGTGCTTGGGAAGCAAGCATATAACGACCAATCAGAGGTCGAATTTTTCGTTTTGACAAGGCTTGACTATTTTCAATAGTACAATAGTGTGAATAATAAAATTACAATTATCTTATTTTGGGAAGAATCTTAGAAGGTTTTCCAATCTATTGCTGCAAGAACGAAGGAAATCCATCGAATACTAACCGATTTATTAGCATTTAAAATTGGACATATTTTTCACTTTTAGATTTCCATTTCACATCCCTATGTAGCCGAACTTCCTGAGAGAAGTATTCTAAGTATTCTATTCAAAATACACAAAAATAGCAAGTATTAGCATTCATGATTTTTTTTTAATTTAAAAATAACGCTTCGACACCAACTTTCTATTCTTACACGCTAGAGCTTTGCAGTTTTCGACAAATTTTAAGACCATAAAATTTTATGTTACTTCGTAGAAGACACAAACTTTTTTTTTCTTCAAATTTTAAAAATATACGAGTTTTTGGAGAATTTGTAATAATTTTGTGATTCGCTTACTGTTTTTTTGTAATAACTTTGTGATTCGAAACATTAAACTCACATAAAATACGCAATTTTCTGATTCAGCACAAAATTGTGTCAAATTAAAGCTCTTATTACACCGAGAAACTTTGCTGAAGACTGCAAATCGATTAGATAGAGTATCAGAGCACTATACTATGTATTCCATCCCGAGCAGGAAAAATATCATTATAATATCACATCCAGATATTGGATATACACCTCATTTTGATCTTAATATGGTTTACATAGTTGGTAAAATAACAAAAAATAATACCAAAATATTGTTCCTCCAAGACTATGTGGATAACAAAGCTTGATATTTCAATAACAAACCAATAATTTGCATTAAAATTCAGGAAAATGACCGATTCAGATATTTTCAACTTATTGAACACTAAATGCATAACTATATATATTATAAATAATCAATAACGAACAATTTTCACTTAAAAACTTACTTTTAATGAGATATTTTAAAATCAACTCAAATATCTTATTGAAGGCATAGCAAGATATGATATCAAAGTTTAATGATATTTTCATATGCATGTTTGAAACGTGAATATCTTTCGAATAACACGATAAGTCCTCATAGCTAAATATGTTATTGATGAGTTATTATTTTCTTATGCTCTCCTGCCCGGAATGCAATTAATACATAGCAATTATATTAAACCTGAGGTTATACTCAAATTGAAATATCACCAAACACAAAAAAAACACATTTTACAAAATTTCATGGTTTGCTAATACTTGCTACCCGATGAGATATCTACTGCACAAAATTGTGTATTTTTTTTTTAAATTTTGCGTCGAATTTTCTCTTAAGTACTTAAAAACTTCTGTACTCGGAAGAAAATGGCGTAATTATTCTATTTCTATCGAGAAAAAATTTGTAAGAAATTAATTCGAGCGAACTCATAAAATTATAACAATAAAACGTGAAATTCATACAAATTTTGTGAAAACTCGTAGATCTCTGAAACGTGAAGAGTAAGAAAATATACATGTTCTGTAAAGTTTCATAAAAGTACAAGATCTACAACTTTGTCGAAACCTACAAAGCTACAGCGTGTATGGGAAAGAAGTTGGTATCGCAACACCTACTTTTGCGGCTGGATTCCGAACTAATTCAAACATCCAAATTGAAGCCCATACTATACCAAGAAACTTTGTAGAAGATCGATAACCGATTGGTCAAACCCTGAGCTCACTAATAATTTCCTTCTGCTTGATTCCAATCCTGGCCCAGTGTGCACTGTTATCTACAACTTTGCTAAACATACCCAAGTCATAAAAAAAGCAAAGCCTTGGTGCTACATTCCGATTCGGAACTTGACCTTCTGTTTACTATACACAGACTTCGCAACCAACCGTTAAGTGTACAGGACAATTGCGGGGCTAGCGCTACGATCCTACTGACACTAACAGTCTCTCCCGAGTCAAGACTCGAACCTACGATGACTGGCTTGTTAGGCCAGCATCGTACCTCGAGACCAGCTGGGGAGGCTAACCCAAGTCATATAACGTGGATAAAATATGGATTAGCTTAAAAAAAAACTGATTTTAGGAATCAGCAGTCTATAAATACTAAAAACCACCCCAAATTTCAGGCTACTAACGGATACTCAGAACCTCCAAAAATGATTAAAGAACAATCTTTGGGCTTCCAGATCAAACCTGTCGCATGTGCAGACGTTCGCAGATTGCTTAGTAATAACATTTTGAAAAAGAGCCTGAATCGTACGCCCTTTAGAGTCTATGGCCAAGTTGTTCATTTTACTATTTTCTAAAACGTTGCTGAACATAACCTAGTAATATAATGTGGATAAAGTATAGTACACAAACTAATTTTAAGGTACTGGTGTCAAAGAACACCTCATGTCTCCTTAAATTGAAGTCATGGTAAATTAAGGTCTTAGTCAAAGTTTATTGAAATTTTAAGTACTCCGTTATTGTAGAACGATCGAAATGATAAAGTTAATTTTTTGAAATATACTTCTACCTTGAAAACCAAAATGACGAATATTCCAGATAATGCGAAATCGAAACTCACAGGAATGGGTCAATAGCTATAACCTATCATTTTTTTTCCAGTTTGAGCTTCAGGGCCTCACCCGTAGTTTTATTGTTGTGATTTAGTAAAATAGCTCTATATAGGTTATTTTGAAACATAAGAAAAAACTTTCTTCTACAAAATTACGCAAAATTGACGGGGCTACAACATTGTAGAACATCGTTTAATTCTATCTGCATAGATAAGAATGTTAGAAGCTGGATTTCATCGCAAGTTGGGGTTACCCTAATATGTGATTACAGGAAAATGTGCGCTTCATTATATGTAACAACTTTGTAAAAAAAAGGTTTTTCTCTAGAATATTACTGTCGAGCTCTAAATCCAAATTTCCTCCTAAAATCGTTCCTTAGAAGGCTGCCGAATAATAAACTTTGCGTCTCCACCGATTCAACAGTTAAAGGAGGCGCACGGTTAACGTTCGTGTTGGAGTGGGTGAGAACTTTTGTTGAATGGTTAAATAACTGAAATCTTTCATTTTTTTTCCAATTTGAGCTCTTGACCAGTGTAATAAATGTTGATAATTTTGAATCTTAATTTATTTAACAATGTGCCGCTTAGGTTTTACTTCTGACTACTGAGCAGATTTTAGGTCCCTTTGTGGTGCTCTAACTCTAACTCAATAACGGATCAGTTGTTAAATAAATTTCGCCCCGCTCGTTTTTTTTCTTTTCATTCAATTAATTTGGAGTACTGAACTGCCGCGCATAGCATGTCAGTCCCACCTGCATTTTCAGCAAGCCGAGAAAAACGCATTTTTATATGATTTTATAACATTGCTTTTTACGAGATGGGACAATATGTTTGGATGTTTTCCAGCAGTTTTTCAGAACAAAGTTGTTGAGCTCATCCATTGTTAAGAAACTATGCATTGTTAGCTACCATTTACGCGTAACAACTCAATTTTACTGAAAATGCAAATGGGACTGACTTGCTATGCGCGGCAGTGAAGGCATGGGAATTTTTAGTTGATTTCACATATTTCCAAGGATTGGCCTTGAAAACATGACGAATCGGATGTTGGATATGTTCAAACTCAAAAAGCAAATCGTTGCCTGTAATACATTGGGTTTTGAATGCTTTACGTCAAAATTTGTTTCAATACTGAAATATTTTTTGTTGGTTCAGGTTTCAAAGCATGATCCGTTAGATAGCTGGTTATTTCTTCGTAGTAATTCTTAATAAACCTACTGATTTATTCATACAACACGAAAATTTACACGAATTTCGTTTTAAAATAAAATAAAAGTTCTCGAACTATACAGAAATTTTTTATTTCAATTGTATGGAATAGGGAGGTGTGTCGAACCACTATATACATATTTCTTGCTTCCGAAAACCTCCACATGCCGAATTTGGCTCTATTTGCTCGATGAGTTCTCGAGTTATGCAGAAATTTGCGTTTTATTTGTATGAAAACCCTCTCTTCGAGAGAATGGAGGGACACCATACTAATCTTCCCCGGCCAACAACATTTCACTGCGATAATCGTCTTCTTTTGCTTCTGGAGGTGGCGAGGCTCGCTATCTGAATTCATTCGTGAACAAACATGTCAAACGAGTACTCGTCACCAGTTTTTCCCCTATTTTGACATTTTTTCTAGAAATAATAATAAAGCTCCAACTGATTTCGCTACAGGAATAGGACTGTGTAGACAGAAATAAAACAAAATAACATCGCCAAACGAATGACAGTGTACATCTTTTCGATGCGCGGGTGTCAGTTGATCGTCTGTTCTTTGTACGAGAGCCGACGATCATTCTACATTAACGAGCGAACGTCTACTGCGACACACACTAACGAAAGGAAATTAAGTAAAAGTGTTGACCATTTTCAAGCCTGCTAGGGAGTATTTCCTGCACCGAGTGTCTATTAATGATAAAAAACATTTTTTGCACCTAGCTTAGGTTTGTTTGATTGGTATTGTGTCTTCAACAAAGTTGTAGAATGTAATTTTACCCTTTAAAAATATACACTGTAGTAAAGTTTTGATAAATAGTTGATTTGACAAAATTCCAGAGATACAGACTAGATTAAAAACGGTAACGAAACCTTGCTTGCGACTTATCAAACTTTAGGTTTTTGCAAAATAACACAATTGGCGATCGGTATTTGGCCACTTGGACGATTAATGGCCGTTCCTGTGCGACTTCTTTGATATGCCGAAAGCTAGGTTTCGGAACCATTCCGAAACCGATTCCTAGAAATCATCTAGTAGTTGCCAAAACACGTCCAAGGGGCCAAATACCGATTGCCAACAATGTTGTTTTGCAAAAACGTAAAGTTTGATAAGTCGCAAGCAAGGTTTCGCTACCGTTTTTAATCTAACCTGTGTCTCTGGAAGGGTACTTATCCACGGTTCCCTTCGATAAATCCGGAACGGAAAATCTCGAAATGTTCCAAAAACTATGATAAATTTCGTATCTTTTGGAAAAGGTTCGGTCGAATTCGGTTTAGGTGTTGCGGAATGACAGGTAAAAGAATTTTCATTTTTCCGGCTCTGAAGGGTCAGGTATACAAGTGTTAAACATAGAAAATCCCAGCTTTCGAAGTCGTAAAAAGCGTTTAAGTCATTTTGAGCTCTCTAAAATAGAAAACGGAAAAAGTAGATTTTTTCATACAAATAAAAACTTAGAATGCAATGCGCTAAGCGGAGACAAAACCAATCGACTTTCGATTTATTTAGGATTGTTTGAGGCCCCAAATAGAAAAACACAGCTTTGTGCTATCAAGTTTCATTTTTCCATATAATATCCATTAAGTTGTTATCTCCCAGATGGTCTCGAGGTACGATGCTGGCCTAACAAGCCAGTCATCGTAGGGTCGAGTCTCGGCTCGGGAGAGACTGTTAGTGTCAGTAGGATCGTAGCGCTAGCGGCTGAGAAGTCTGTGTATAAATAAAAACAGAAGGTCAAGTTCCGAATCGGAATGTAGCACCAAGGCTTTGCTATCCATTTAATTAAAATTGTAGTTAAAATTCGACTGGCGACAATTGATTTTACTCTCATGTCGCACATTATACCTTACGTCGCAAAAAGTGTGCTGTATAGCACTTCTGATGTGCTATACAGCGCACTACTTCCCTCGTAAGGATATTTAACCGTTAGGGGCCGTTCCTAAACCACGTGGTCATATTTTGATCACTGGTCTTCCGTGGTCTTTTGACCAACCCCTCCCCCCCTCTTGCGACTTTACCCACGTGGTCTTTTCATTTGGCAAGTGCCAAAAATTCGATGTAATTTTGTACATTTTCATTATTAAAATTTCAGTACATTCTATATTTCTAGAATGCAAAAGCTTCATTCTTGATTTGGTGGCAACAATAAATTATAAGTCAGGAAAACAAGACCACGTGGTCATTTCGTTTTTCGTTTTTCAATTACAAATATATGTTCTAAAACAAATTGTTCTAGACCCCCCGATAGAACATTTTAATTTTGGTAGGATATTGAAGGGGACAGCTCAAGCTTTCGAATGACGAGTATTAGAGCGATACTATTTTTTTTTGATAAGTTCTTCAACCAGAGACACCGTGACGTGTGTTAAAATTGCCGAGTACATAACGGTTAAAGTCGCAGCGAAAAGTCACGCGCACGAAAGTCGCGATTTCGATTTAGTGCTGCGACGTTAATAAAAACGCCCCACTCTAATAAATTGTTTTATATGGAAAATCCAATCAAATCATAATTTTCAATATATTTTTTTCTCCCATTTTTAATATTATTCATATATCCTCATGCTTGTCTGACATCTAAGAATACATATTTTTGCTGAAGTTTTTACCCCCTTCAAAATAAATAAGTATTTTAACCAATACCGATCTCACGAGGGTTCACTAAACTTTAAATTACCTTTTAATTTGCAAAAACAGAGATTACTAATTAAAATTCCGAAAGCACATCTGTTCTGGTTTCAAAATAATGTAAAATCATTCACTAGAGTTTTTTCGAGTGTTGTGATGAAAAAAATTATTTTGTATGAACCTTTTTAAATAACTTTGTGAAGATAGCATTCTACAATCTTTAGCAAAAATATAAGCTCATTTTTTTGTTTGAGCGAATTTGTTTCCGCTTTTGTCAACCAGTTTTCAACACAGATTTGCAGCTCAAACTAGGAAAAAAGTAGGAAGTTGTATCCAAAACACGACCGCATAAATGACTTAGAACTACGTACACTATTAACAAATGCATTGAGTGTTTCATTACCCTTGTAACAAAACTGGTTTTATCAAAGTTTTATAGTGCTTTTTCGGCTGTATTGAGCGGCATAAAACTTTGATAAAACCAATATTTTTACTTGGGTAATGAGTTATAATGTCTACTAATCATGGGTTGTGAATTTCGTGAACCGGATTCAGCAGTTAGCAGAACGTGCCGAGTTAAAAACCATACACAGCACACACACACACAAATCATACCATATCATAGACACACACATCATACCATATCATACAAACACATACACATCATACCATATCATACAGACACACACACATTATATCACATCATACACACACACACACATACACACACACACATCATACCATATCATCATACCATATCATACACACATCACACCATATCATACACACATCATACCGTATCATACACACACAGCAAGCAAGCGACCAATCAGAGGACGTTATTTTTATTTCAACAAGGCTTGACAATTTTCAATAGTGCAATAGTTCTTGAATTCAAACAACATTTTTCTGCATTTGAGCAGATGCGTGTATAATTTTCCAATCGATTGCTGCAAGAATGAAGAAAATCGGTTGAAAACCAACCGACCTATAAGCATTTGAAAAGGGACAAATTTCGTCCCAGTTTTTCAGTTTGCATCCCTGTGTGGTATGGTAAAGTAAAACGTAGTTCTACGTCAAAATGAAAGATTATAGCTCATCCACCGTTTCTGTGAATATTTGCGTTCCAAGTCGGAAGTATAAGTTTTTACCTATAACGGAACTTCGCAAAGTGACATTTGCCGTAAAATCTGGATTATCATGAGTGTCGTATCACTGAAGTGACATTTCGCGTGGAATTATTTCACGAACAGTTTGAACGGTAAAATGATTTCACAAAGAAGTGGATGGTTTTGTTTTGAAAAAAAAACGACTCTGGGACTTAAAAATTTTTGAGCTGCGGCCAAAATAGTACGTAAGGGAAGAAATCGACCTTCGAATTTCGTTTAGCGGTAGGGCTCAAAAGTTTCGTCTTCTCGAAAAATATCCTCATACAAAATTTCAGCTCAATCGACTTTCTGGGACTGGGACCCATTTTCACTTCACTGTCGATCTCACTTCACGAAGTTAATTTTTTCAGTTCACTTCAGGAGGAGTCGGAAATAGGTTTTAAAAAAGTGGAGTGACCGTAAGTGAAATTTATTTCACCACGAAGTGACTCCCGTAATAAGTACTAAATTATGCAATTTTTTTTGGCGGATGTTTACGCTGTTCTCAGAAAATAAAAAAGAACGAGAAGACTTTCTTCATTCAGACAATCGAAAAAACTCTAGTAAATAAATGATTTTATATTCTGTGAGTCGAAGCAGGTCATCTGCGATTTTTTGCAAACTAATGAGTAATCCTAAGTTCAAAAATCTAAAATATGTAGAAAATCTCGGAAAAAAAGCTCAATGAAAAATTCTGATTTAAGTGAGCTTACCATATAAACTAATACTTTGCGAGAAAATTTGACTAACTGTCCTGAAAAAATAAAATCTTTATATCATTTATTAGTCCATTTCAAAATAATTAATTATATTTTGAGTACGAAATCAGCAGAATAAAACATTGTTCATTGCTAACTCTGTCGACATTGATGAAATTTGAATTGTTGTTGTGCAGGATATTATTGAAACACTGGACATGTCTAATAAAATTGACATTGTTGATAGTTGATATTCTGATTGTTTTGATTGATTGATTGATTTTGATTTTCAAAAAGTACTCACCTTTTTAATTGAAGATGTTTTATGTTGTATGTTTGCATCGAAGCTAAAAATTTCCATTCATTCTGCTCATGATTAGAATTCCAGAATCAAATTAAATGCCTATGCTATTTTTCTCTGAAAAATAAAAAAATATAAAGTGTATATTAGTGTTTGAACCAGATTTCCTGATCTTATTTGCATAGATAATTGCATAGTTTAAAACAATTGTTTTTATCAAGTTTCAAATCAAATAGGAGCCAAGTATTTCAATTGTTGATAGATGCATCTAAGTTAATTTCAGTAACTTCAAAAACATTTAAAAAATATTCGTTAACATCGTATTCAGATAGATTGTTAAACTATCTTTCCATCACTTTTCTTTTCAGGATATGTCACAAGACTGTACAGACGAGGCTGGCAAAATAAAACACAACGACAATCCTTTCATCGAGCCCTCTCAAACACAAACCGTAGTAGATATGAAAGGTAACTAACTCCGCTATCAAATATCTGAACCACTAATCTGGCATTCCTTTCTATCTCACATTTTAGACGTAATGGTGTTGAATGATATCATCGAGCAAGCTGCTGGTCGGCATAGTAGAGCTAGTGATCATGGAGGTAATTTCAGTACCACGCTGCGCTTCGTGCACATTCACCACACATAGACCCACAACCACACACACACGTACATACTCTCTTTGACACCATCAAACACACCAAACCGTAACTGCATTCTAACATACATTCACCCTGTCGCGTGGCATGAGATCGTCGTCAAAACCACAAGACGCGACAGCCGATATCCATTCGAGGTTCATTTTCTCCCCATCTGTTGTCTGTATACTACCAACGTGATCCTGATCGTTGTATTTTCCGTGTCCTGCGACTCTTTTTTTAAACTTCATTTTGGTTTTTACGTCTCCTTGCGACAGGTTTTTGTTTATGGATTTTTTTAACTGATCTTTCCAGTGTTTTGTGTTGTTTTTGATTTTTGATTACTGTTTTTTCTAAACCTACTGGAAACTTTTCAGGCTATCAAAAGTATATGTTGGTGTAAAGTCATAGATTAGTATTTTTCTTTGCATTCTAACTCGTTAATCTCCGTCTGTTGAAGACAAACAGTATAAATGTTGTGCATCACTAGGTGACAGTGTTGGAGAATTATTGAAATTTCAATTTGCGCAACGTTGCAAAAAGATTACCGATTGGCCACAAGTTTTCAAGGTTAACAGACAACTGTCCCCAGTGTCATGATTGTAAAAAAACGATTTTTGTAATTTGTGAAATCCTACCTATAAATGTAAATTGCTTAATCTTCATATAACTCTCTCATGTATATTAACAAAACTATTCTGACGCAGTGTGAACAATGTGGCACTTAAGATAAGATTTGAAAAAAAATCGGCAAAAAAAATCAAAATTTGGTCTAGAATATTGACACACCCCAACGCCACACATTATTCACACTATTATTCCATCACATTTATTTTGTTACTACCTTCTAAGCTCACTGTTTCCCCTTGTCCAACAGAATGAAACTCGTTCTTAGTGCCATTCGCATCAAAACTCTTCTCGCTCTTTTTCTGTCTGTCTGTTTTTCGTCGCTCCACACTTTTATTCACAATCAATTTCCGCTGCTTGATTGTTCTCTATTTCTTCCATAGATTCTTGTTCTAGAATAGAAACTAGCTGTTAAGATCATTTCTATCATGAAACTAACCGGATATTTTCAATCAGCTCCAGTGTAAACCCCCGTATACGATGTGATTTGGTGCTAGCGTGTCTTTACGTAAACAAAGTTGACTCCACTTCTTTATGTGTTTAATTCTAATATTTCCTCGGTAGGAAGTAAGGTTTGTTTGCCCCCCAACAATCCATTCGAAGCTTGAACAACGGAAAAACCTAGCTGCTTTTCACCAATAAAAAATAACAGAAAAGCAAAATGGTTCGAAACAACAAAATTTGTTAGCCTATTGAACATTCTGTCCTTCAAAACAGGCATAGAATAGGTAGATTTTTTTCTGTGTTCCCTAGGATAGCCTAATAGTCATATAGAAAAGTTTCATACCGATTATAGCACATTGAGCATGACTACTCTAGATGCAGCTTACCCCAACAATTGCATTCCAAACAGCACAATCGATTAGTATTGATTATATTAATCACAGTAGTTATGCACAATTAGATCTAGAATAGTTGGCTTCTCAAGTTGAGCACAGAAACTGGCAGCGGATGCCAATAAAACTGCGTTGTTTTTATTAGTACCAAAATTCGATTGGTTTCAATGCGTTCTAATTTAGTTTCTTATAGCTTTGAGTTAGTCAAAAAAAAAATAAATGTCGCAACTGTCATTTCCCACGCGCGATTGTTCTCACCCACTGGCTTTCCAGGTAACGGAATGAATTTTCCGAAACAAAACATTTCTTCATTGTTCATCCTTACTCGAAGAATGGAAAGCTAATGGACAAACCTTAACCCATTTGCACTGATGTTGTGACCTGACACCCACTATCAACCTTGTATTGGCTAAACGAACAAAAAATGAATGATCGTAACATGTATAACATTGTTTTTCCCCATTTCGTGTCATATTTTTCTTCCAACAACTAGTGAAATCATTCAACTCTCAGAAACATTAACAAGATCACACAAACAAATCAAGTTTTAAGTCACAACACCGCCTACTAGATAACCCCTGCTACAGCAACACTACCTCTTCAAACAAACAATAGAAAATGGCAAACCCATGGCTCACTTTGACAAACAATACTTCACACAATGCGAGTGTAGTGAAAGATTAACTATCGAACAAAAGCTAGTTGCTTAATAGTGCTAAGAAAATTCTACGTTGTTTGCTAGAAACAACAGCAGCGTGAATATTTTCCAGCGTGGCGCAGCCGAGTGGGTGATTTTTTGTTGGTCCAATAAAATATTGTGATAAAATATCTTCCGAGGTGATTCAGCATCGAGTGAATACTAGAAACCTTTGCTTTTAGTTTCCAAATCAGGCGATCATATCACAGAGAACAGACATTCATGTCAATATAAAAAAAAAATTAAATCGTGTGCAAAAATTCGACTACGTTCAAACACTAACGACATCTGTCTTGCACTGCACTGCAGAAATGTTGCCATATCGATATTTCATCGATATCAGTGCTTGGATCGTTAGTAACGCGAGCATCACATAGCAGGAGCATTACCACTTACGATTAAATGGCGATTGCAAGTTTTTAGACATCCTTTGAAAATAAGATTAACATCTGTTCTCTGTGATTATATTCCAAATCTTTCTTGCAATGCTCAAAAACCAAGCCAGCTCTTTGATTCTAAATTAAGCATCTTATTCAGCTGTGAGTCGAGAATAACGTATTCTGAGCATCATTAATATTTAATGACTATAACTAAATACGGCTGTAAACGATAAATCATTAATGAGTCAAACGGAGTGCGAAGAGTTTCGCGTCAGCTTTCCTGTGGAATCGAATCGAAATGCGTCGCAAATGGAAGGTGTCCAGTAGATGATTTTTGAACAGTTTGGAAGCTAAGTAAAAAAGTTATGTGTGAAGATATATTTCATATGGAATAAAACAATACACTAGATTTTCAACCTTGTAACGTGCCGTCGTACTTCGATGAAATATTTCACGCGCATCGTACAAGGTTACGTAATAAAACTTTCGTGCAATTCGACCAAATGATATTCACCGTTTCTTTGGTAAACGAAAAATAAAAATAAAACAGCAAGCGCTATAAAAATGAAGCATCAAAATTGATCCTAGAGCGGATTTTCTGAAGCCGATTTCTTTCGGGGCAGTATTTTCTCCGCCCATCATTAGTGCCACTGTACAGTACACAAACCAAGTTAACAAGATTACTGTTTGCATAATATAACTCAAAGTAATACATTTTCAGAAAATTTGAAACGGTGAAAATCAAACGAATACGTTTTCATTGCGACTGACGAATCACTTTACTTTCTTTATTTTACGAATATTGAATAAACAAAGGAAGAGAGAATGAATATTGCATGAAAGTGTGATGATAGAAAGAAACACTAACGTTTATTGAGGCTATTTTTACCTTCATGCAAAAAAGCTGAAAAATATCAAATATCAAATATGTTTGACATTTTTAAACATGACTCGAACTCATTTATAGATCAAAAAAGTAGTAAAGATAATCTTTCAAAATTATAAGGAAGCTCAAACCAGCCATCATCATTTACTGTACAAAATCTTTCAAATAAAATTGAGAGAACTCGTATCGATCCAGTAATTGATAGGAGCAACTTTGGTGGACAGAGAATTTTTTTTATCCTCGAGAATGCTGCATTTACTATAGATTTGAGGCCATTAGATTTTTTTTTCGAATGAAAAGTAAGGAGTTCTGAAAGATTTTTCTGAATTTTCAAGTTTTGAGTGTTTTTTAACAGTATAAATATGCAAGTCAAACTCAGCAAATGTGCAATTTAAACTTAGTTTAATTTGGATCATAAAGAATGAAATGTGATCTTCGTCAAACTGAATTTTAGATTACCAACAATGAATCAATGCTCACATTTTTGCTACCAGTCACTGTGTCGTGCTGTTTTTGTTTATTCGCGATTTTGTTTTTGTTTATTCACGATTAAACCTCTGAAAAATCTCCCACGATAGCTGCCAATTTTGTTTGCTGCCTCATAGTTTTACAAGCCACCGCTCAGTGTGATTATTTGTTCATTTCTAGCTGCTAAGACTTAGATAAATCAGATCCAAATTGTAGGACAGAAGAAAGATAGCCGAATGAATATAACACAATACAAAACTCACATGAATTATAAGAGAAAAAAAAATTCGCATATAACAGATACCAACTTTAACTAAAAATCGCAAACCTATCCTGTATTGATCCAAAATACAAACCGCTTTGCCCTAAATCCGCCAACCTTGCTCCGTTGGATGGACGGAGCCGGCCGCTGAGCCAACCAGCCAGCCAGCAGGGCTCCAGACGCCAGCGAATGGCTCCGGAAGCAAAAGGAAGTTGAGTCGAAAGCCGCCAGCACTAATTCCGGGCCTTATCCGGTTCTTTTCCCTTCTTCTCCGCGGCCGGACTGGTTCCCTTCCCATTTCAGTCTCTGTTTACTACTTCCCCACAGAGGACGACGACGAGGACGGTCCGACGTTCAAAGAGAAGGCACTTGAGTTCACAATGAGGATGATCGACATCTTCTGCGTGTGGGACTGCTGCTGGGTGTGGCTAAAGTTTCAGGAAGGCGTGGCATTCATCGTGTTCGATCCGTTCGTCGAGTTGTTTATCACGCTCTGTATTGTGGTCAATACGTTGTTCATGGCGCTCGACCACCACGACATGGACCCGAAAATGGAAGCCTCACTGAAGAGTGGTAATTATGTGCGTATTTCTCCGATCCATTCCGCCAGTGCTGGGTCAAGAGTTAATTTAACCAGTCGTTTTTATTGTAGTTTTTCACGGCGACTTTCGCGATCGAAGCGACGATGAAGCTAATAGCGATGAGTCCCAAGTACTACTTTCAAGAAGGCTGGAACATTTTCGATTTCATCATCGTGGCGCTTTCCCTCCTCGAGCTGGGACTGGAAGGTGTTCAGGGATTGTCAGTATTACGTTCATTTCGTTTGGTAAGTACCGAAGCCGGAGACACGACGAGACAATTGAATAACAAAGTTCGCCAATGAAAATGAAATTTAGGATGGTTTCGATAAATTTTGAACAGTGGTAAATTATAGTGTTGGAGAAATCAATCAATCTGCTGGCAAAAAAGTCTAGTAGAACTGAATGTTTTGGTCCAAACGAGAATCGACTCGAAGTTTGAGCAAATTGTGGACCTCATACTAACATATACCCTGCCATCGATTTCCACAGCTGAGAGTTTTTAAGTTGGCTAAATCGTGGCCAACGCTGAACTTACTGATCTCGATCATGGGCCGGACAGTCGGAGCACTCGGTAATCTGACGTTCGTCCTGTGTATCATCATCTTCATCTTTGCCGTGATGGGAATGCAACTGTTCGGCAAAAATTACACAGGTAGCGTCGCCTTCCGCGCAGGCAAATTCTCGCCGCCCTCTTTTTAGGAGCCTACTTTTATTCCGATTCTTGCTCAAAAGCTTTACAATTTTCCATATTTAACAAACAGCTTCTCCAATAATATTGCATCGCCTTCGAAACCATTGCGAATATATATCTTTAGCTAAAGCCTTTACTCACTTTAATGGTTATTTTAACAGCAAGCGAATGGATAGCGAACTCACTGATATATCTTTCTAGCCCTATATGAGACACAATTATCAATCGCATTCGAATTCTAGATTTCAAATAATAAATACGACTGCGTGTATGCATCTTATGAGCGTAGATGAAAAATTTGCATAAACTCTAGCATTAGCCGAAACTGAAATGCTGTATAGAAAAAAATGTATCTTCTAAATTCAAACACGGATTCTTTCTCGTAGCGTAATCCACTTGGAACGAATTAGATTTTACCAGATATGCTTCTTTTTTCTTCTCTCTTTTTCTCTTCCGTACACTCTCACTGAATACCAAAACCAAATTTATCTCATTACATCTCGATTACACCCAAATCACATACACCAAACACATGCGCGACCACTCTCGATTCGTTGCAAATTTTCCAACCTGATCCCTCCGATCAGCTTCGAGTGTTCAAACTAGCGAAATCGTGGCCAACGTTGAACTTACTCATTTCCATCATGGGTCGAACGATGGGTGCGTTAGGTAATCTGACGTTTGTGCTCTGCATTATCATCTTCATCTTTGCCGTGATGGGAATGCAGCTGTTCGGCAAAAACTATGTCGGTAAGTACCCCGTGGACAGGAAGTTGACAGCTAGACAGCGAAAATGTTAGATTTCACGTTAGGAAGCTACGTTTACGCGAAGGGAATGCAGCAGAGAGCAGAATTGATAGAGCTCCCATTTCCATACAGAACAATGATACTACAGAACAGATCTTTCATCCCTAATGTATATAACTCTAGTCAGTAGATGCTTAAACGTAGATGTCATGATGCTAAACTATAGTTTACTATCCACGTGACTGTATGTCACCCAGTTCGAAATCGAAAAAAAACAGTCCTTGAAATGAGAGATAGTGTTATGTAGATTGAAACTTCGATTAGACTCTCTCCTCATCGATGTTTCGTCCTATAGTTGGACAATATGGCTTGCAGGCACAATTTACTACACTTACAGTGGGAAAATAATCGAAAAGTGAATGGCAGCTTTGTTCTCGACCTACTAAAAACCACAAGCGATTAGGGCGGAAGGTAGAGTATGTAAATACTTGCTACGCAAAGAAGCTGATACTGTTGCTGCTGCTTAAAATATTGCTAACCTGCTTGCAAGTTAAAGCATCCATCACGAGGCGAGGAATCTGGGAATGGTCTATTTGATGCTGTCCTACTACCACTTATTTCTGATGACAATTCATCAAAACATGAGTATTAGCTCATATAATTTTGATTAAAATTCAAAAAGTTTAGTAATTTTTACGAATCTATAATTAGAACCAAAAAAAACTTTAAGCACATTTGCAATAAAAAGGCCAAATAATAAAAGTGAAAAATCTGTAACTTTATAACAATCATTTTAAGAACATTTGCGATAAAAAGGCCAAATAATAAAAGTCACAAATCTGTAACTTTATTACAATCATTTTTTAATACTCTAGTATGAATTTGGTTTTGATTATTTTTCATTTCTAGAAGCCAATCTATCAATCGTTCTTGAATGATCGAAAAAATAATCTGTACAAAACTGCAAATTGAAAAGAACCAAAATTGAAGGACAACTTAAGATTTAAAAAAAAATCTGGAGATGTCTCTTTTTAATAAGAACTGTCCTAACTTCAACATTTGCGTGCAAACACTAGTTTGGAAAAACATAGAAGAACTATGTTTTGAATTAAATCTGTGGTCACTGGAAATCACCAAAACATTAAGTTTTTAGTGCAAATAAGTTAGGCAAATATATCTAAACAAGCGTAAAAAGCATCATTCAAAGGCCCAAAAAGTAAAAAAAGTTCAGGAGCAGTTTTACCTGAAAAAAGTAGGAGGTTGTATCCAAGACATGATTGCACAACCAACGTAGAAATACGCACACTATTAACAAATGTTTTGTTGAGAGTGTTTAATTAATGAGTCACAAAATCTAATGATGCTTGCTTAAATCAAGAAACTCTCCATTAAATAAACGATGACACACTTGAAATTTTTCTTTCGAGTCTCGGTAATTTATTGCCGAGAACGGCACCACTGAGTGCTCGATTAAAGAAATGACAGCTGTCATATTTTTTTCGTAAATCTCGGTACAAAGTATCCGAAGTCTAGGTAATATTTTGTGCCGGAATTTCAGAAAGGTTGAGCCGAGATTTATGAAAAAATATGACAGCTGTATTTTTTCTTTCAAACCGAGCACTCAAGGGTACCGTTCTCGGCAATAGATTACCGAGATTCAGCAGTCAATTTTAACTGTGTATATGAACTATCGGCTGTTAGTCATACAAATACAGTCGCCGTTCGATAACTTTTACAGAGTTTTAACTGCAACGCTTTTTAACTGCAAGACCGATATCTGTAACAACTTTGCAGTTATCGGACCGCAATCCGTCAAATCTGATGTCAAAGTCATATTTGACATTGAAGTGACAGACCTAGCGGGGGGATTCTAAATGCGTTCGAAAATGAAAATTGTTGAATATCTAGAAATATTTCTAAAGGACTCTTTTCATTCTAGATTGTTGGTCACTTTCCCTAATTATTATAAGAGAAAAAAATCCCTTGTGCATTGGTTGGCTAGCTTTCACTACTCATCGAGGCAGTGCATACTAGATCACAAACAATGTTTTGTGACTTAGCGTTAAATAGACCATTTTACGAACTGGCAGGTGTCACGGATCCTGCTGACATTGATGTTGCTTTTACTTGCGTTATGTCAGCGGTTGCTATCTGCCAAAATTTCATTCATGAATTGAGTTCAGGAACGTCCCGTAAAATGGTCTATTGTATTGATGAACTTTATGTGGGTGAAGATAGATTGGTTATGTAAAGTAGATACTAAAACGCAATGAATTATGATGCGAAAATATGAATATCAAATTGATTAATCGAAAACCTTACCTATTTTGGTTTCCTGCTAGTTTTTGCCACTATTCCATTAAAAAAATACAAATACATACGAAAAAATGATTAATTTTCAATTACTTGTTAGTTGCCCTGAGAAGGGCAGTTTACAGTTTAAAATCGGATATGCTGATCGCATCCTTTGTGCTGCCCCGACAGTGTGAGAATAAGGCACTCTGCCAACACTGTGAAAGTTGTTATCACTTAATAAATTAGAGGGCCAGGGCAGATTTTGATTGCAAGGATCGAGCACCGAATGCTTGCTTGTGTTGTTGTCAAAATATGGCAAAGCATCACCGCGAAGAGGAATGCCGGAGCGATCAACCGACAAACCGACAAACCGAAACGTTTGCAGCAACTGCGCTGCAGCTGAGAAGTGTGACTGATCGACAAGTGATTTACTTAAGCCGAAAGCAATCTCGGAAGGCCTGCTGCGACTGCCGCAATCCGCTACGCTACAGCTATGATAGGACCGTTCGTCTACCTCACTTTCCGTCAAAAGAATGTAACTAGTTGGACCACAAGCACTCTTTTATATTCGAAGAGTGCTTCATGATAGGATCCGCCTACTTGTCAAGTTTCACATTCTCTTATCTTCACTTTTGTAACCAGCGGAAAAAGTCCGATGGTGGCCTTTCTGCTGGTTTTATTGAATCGAGGTCAAAGTATTGCTATAATGTCGAATGAACTGCCTTTGTCGAGGCGTTCTAACATTTTGAATGAAGTGTAATATTTTCAAATTTAAGTTTAAACGAGCAGCTGTTGGAGGGCTCGGCTTTCAATTCGCACATAAAAATACGATATCATTGATTGAACAGAATTAAAAAGCATTTAATTCCAAAGTCTTGCGCTTGAACTTTCCAAAAAAAATAATCTTTAATTACTAGTTTAGTTGCGCTGAGAAGGGCAGTTTGCTGTTCAAACTCGAATATGCTAATCACAACCTTTGTGTTGCCCCGACACATATTGAAGAATACCGTGCTGCTGCAGAGACATGTGACCAGCGGCAAGTTACTTGTTTGGGCCGAAAGCAAATTCGGAAAGCCAGCTGCTACTACCGCTATTCGCTGCTGGTATTGTCACAGCCCGCTACGCTACTGTTAGTATAGGACCGTATAGTATAGGAAACCGGCAAACGGTCAATCAGAGGACGTAATTTTAATTTCAATAGTACAATAGTTCGCGGATGCATGTATAATAGAGTGGGACAAAAAATAAATTCTAACTCCCATGTACTATAACAACCGTGTAACTTTTCAGATCGATCGGTGGAACTATATTTTTGCGCCCGATTTTTAAAGTTTCCATACGATTTTATAGGGGAAAATGCACTTTTCAAAAACTTATTCTTTAGAGATGTCCAGTTGGCTCCTTAAAATATTTCAACACATGATATTTGTAGGAAATTTTCCTGCGAAAAACTCTTCTGAAGACGGTAAGGCGCTACGGCGCTTGTTATTCATCTCAAACTGATTGATTGTTTGACGAAAGGCTCACCATTGAATTTTACTAGCAATACTGCTGCAGCATGCTACTGTTGCAAATTCAATCATGTGATAAGAAATGATATCGTGTAAAATTTATCTTGGAGGCTTCTCCGGAGATACTATGAGCAAAAATTACACTTTTAAGCTTACTTCCATGCGAAATTATTTCTCATCCTTAAGCAAGTTTGCAATAGCAGCATGCTGTAGCAGTGTTGCTGAGAAAATTCAATGGTTAGCCGTTCGTCAAATATTCAATCAGTTTGGGATGAATAACTTTTTCTACAAGCATCGTAGCGCCTTACAGTCTTAAAAAGAGTTTTTCCCAGGAAAATTTCCTACAAATACCATGTATCGATATATTTTTAGAAGCCAACTGGACATCTCTAGAGAATAAGTTTTGAAAAAGTGTATTTTCCCATATAAAATCGTATGGAAACTTTAAAAATCGGGCGCAAAAATATAGTTCCACCGATCGATCTGAAGAGTTATAGGACCCATAAGGTACACGAAAAGTGCATAAGAGCGGAAAAATAACACCATCGCTTTTTTCCCATATAACCGTGTCCCAGTCTAATGTATAACTGTCCTTCTAAATTACCTTAATAACCCTAATCCGTTTCTGTAAATTAGAAGAGTAAAAAATAAAGAAATCACTCTTTTCAAGTTGGCAAATAATTAATAGCAATAAAAGATATAAATGATTATTGACAGTAGAATATTCAATCGAAAATGGATAACATACCATTTTAAAGATTAATTACATAAACTGTTTATTTAAGGACAAACAAATCAAAATAGAAACCAAATCGCTGGCGGATCATTTTAACGCTTAGAAAGAAAATCAATAGATCCTGTTAGACCCAACAAACACCAAATCCCAGATTCTTCTCTCAGCAACGATCTTTCGACAGTTTAAAAATGTACGCCCAAACCCTGCCAAATGGTGAGTGAGCCCAAATGCATCGAAAAAGCTGCTTAATCTACGTTTTTCCAGCAAGCAGAGCAAAAAACAAGCAAGCTTCTAACCCAAAACAAATATTGCATCCAGCCAAAGCCAAGAATTTATCTAGTCTCGTGCTTACCTTAGTAACATAAACACCAAGCTTCTATAAAAGTAGCATAATCACCTAGTTTTAAGACAAACTACTTCCAAACACACTGCACATTAACTTCCTACAAGATCATCCTAATGAATTTTCCTATCAACATCAACGCAGACAATATGGACCGTTTTCCGGACAAGGATCTGCCACGGTGGAACTTCACCGATTTCATGCATTCGTTCATGATCGTCTTTCGGGTACTGTGCGGAGAGTGGATCGAGTCCATGTGGGATTGCATGCTGGTGGGCGATGTGTCCTGCATTCCGTTCTTCTTGGCCACCGTAGTGATAGGAAATCTAGTAGTAAGTACCCTGTCCTTGGCATGCAATTAAACGTGCGAGCTTTTCATGCTAACTCACTCTCTCCCGTGACTCCTTCCGCAGGTTCTCAATCTTTTCTTAGCCTTGCTTTTGTCCAATTTCGGTTCATCGAGTCTGTCGGCACCAACGGCCGACAACGAAACGAACAAGATCGCCGAGGCGTTCAACCGGATATCACGGTTCTCCAACTGGATCAAGCTGAACATCGCCAACGCACTTAAGTTCGTGAAAAACAAGTTAACAAGCCAGATTGCTTCCGTGCAGCCTGCAGGTGAGCAGCACAATCATCTCAGTTGGATATGGAACGAAGGTTATTATCCACTTGTGTTTTCTAATCATAACTACCATACTCTCGAACCAAACCGTATTGTGCTTCCCGTTTCGTACTCCCCTAAAAACCCGTCCCCCAAACGTTCCGCACTACGTTCCCTACAACATTTGTGTACATATACTTTGTGTACTTTGTGGTCATCGGATCCTAGTAAATCGACACCCCCGGGGTTAGACTAACAATGAGCTTCCCATTGTTCGAATGACACTCATTTGATTGTCGATCAATCATTGGAGTTTATTGTTTGAACGTTATTTTTACTTTACTTTTACGTCAATGAGTAACGTTCAAATAACGTGACTAGTTGAGCCCCTTCGTAGCTACCTGTCAGTCAGTGTTTGACCTTTGGTTTGCTGTACAGTTATACCTTTTTGTTTCCATTGTGTGCCAACAATCATGTATAAGAAAATAGCTTAAATCCATAAAACCCCCCTCTCGAATCGAAACTTGTTGATTGTTATTGAATTAGTTAGCTAAAACGAACGTTTTTATTTTGCATTCAAGTACTTGTACGAACCACTCCATTCCGAAATCGTTTTCCAATCCCAAGACCATCCAACGATTCCCCGTCATCAAAGCAACAATTTTATTTTGCGAAATGCTTCTTTCAAAGTGCCCAAAGCCCAAATATGTGGATCGTAATCATCCCGTGGAATCACCCTCATATCAACTTTCCTGCCGCGTTCGAAAAGAAAACTGTTGTAAAGTTTCTAGAAAGAATTAAATGAAAAAAAAAAAAACATCCCCAGAGGAAGCAAACACAGACCAACAGTAGAGAAATGAAGCAAAAAAAAAACACGTGGATTCTACCCTTCAACCAAGTTCAAATAAACTTCAGCCTTAGTTCGATTATACTCTTTCCGGTGTTGTTTTGCGTTTTCTGATTTCTTTTCTCCTTTATTTTTCCTGTCACTATTAACACTCGCTTGAAAACTTTCCCGCTAAATTATGGTAGAGAAAAATAGTCCAAACACGTACACAGACACACACTCAAAACTTTATCTTTTCCCCCCCCTGTAGTGCGTGTGCCAATTGGTGTTGTTTTTGTTTGTTTGTTAGTTTTAGTTGCTTTCACTCCTAAAAGGGTAATCTAGGCTGCAGTCTTTACTACACCAATCACTGTACCTATATACTAGAGTAGTCCCTTATCAGCTCGATAATGTTTGTGTTTTGTTTTGTTTTTGATGATTTTTGAGTTTTTTTTTTTTGGTTTTTCATTCTGCTATTGACTCAATTTCCTGTCGTTTCCAATTTCCTCCGTATTTTCTAGTGATAGTCGTAAAAATTTGATTATAACATCGAAGGAAAAATAATTTTGATGAGAAGATTGAATTTCGATCGACAACAATTTACATTAGAAATATTCACGATTCAAATGTTGTGATGTCGAACACATTTAGTTTCAATACACCAATTTAAACTATTGAAGTAATTCCAGTGTAGAATTTCTGGTCATTTACTGCGCTAAACTAGCAAAAATATTGAGTTTCACACCTGAACCCGTTGGAATTTTCTAAGCTCAGCTTCTGAACTGAATCAATTAAAATATTGAGTTCAACAGATAAATTACACACTAATTCTACAACTTTAAAATTAATTTAAAAGTAAACAATTGTTTTCTTATTCTCAGTTTAAGAAAAAGCAGTTTTCGTTAACTTATCAGTTACTAAAAGAGAAGTTGGCCAAAGAACAAAACGTGTAGGTTCACATTGAAGCCATTTCATCGGATTTTGAATTTAATATTATAGGAAGATTCAAAGCTCAACATGAGCGCGTATTCTGAAGAACTTTAAATTTTATACTGTTTTTGACACACTCCAGAGCTATGAGAACAGTAATGCAATTCTCAGATGTTAGCTGAGCAATTTATTTCACTTAACTTGCATGTGCGGATGAGCACACAAGAGTTTCACTGGACTGCTGGTCTGTTAAGAATGTTTTTTCGCAAGAGAAAGTATTATTCTACGCTCTCTCTACAGCCGATGGTGTGATGCACATTGAATGTACGCTCACAGTTGTTAAGAGGGGAGCAAATCGTTTTCTCTATAAGATCAAGATGAGCAAAACGAAACCTGGATTTAATATCGAAACTTTTTTAGATTCTGTATCCACCTTCTCAGTCGTTATAAAAAATCCAGCTCGATGCAAAGCGTCTTAGCCGCTAGTTCTACTTGATTGTAAACTGGTTTCAAAATAATTGCTTACTTCTCGTCAAAATTATTTTTCTCTTTTGAAACGTAAAACCATCCGTGATGACT
The DNA here is from genome assembly GCF_029784165.1 of Wyeomyia smithii. NCBI lineage: Eukaryota > Metazoa > Arthropoda > Insecta > Diptera > Culicidae > Wyeomyia > Wyeomyia smithii. The sequence goes on along the minus strand of NC_073695.1, from coordinate 237,347,291 downwards.
TTTACTAAACGAGCTAGGTCAAACAAAGCCAGCTCATAAACGGATTTTTTATGACCATACCGTAGAGTTTTGTTTTATGTCATGAAGGATCGAACATATTTCCGTGACATTCTGACGTAGGAAATCGCTGTGATGTGTTCGACCGATCAATCAATTTTACATGAACCAAAAAAAAATCCTGCTCTACAAAACTGTTCCTATAGAATACCGGACCTCCCCCTATTTCCGTTATCGGGCAAAAGAGCAATATCTCCTTCGTTGTAGAGTTGTGTATAACATAAGTGTGTATTTTTATTATGTGATAAGTTTTGGAACTCCAAAACATGTAATATTTTTTTAAAAGAATCGATGTTTATATTATTGGTTGGCTTCGGTGTGTGTATATATGTAATTGTCAAAAAATCTATCGACCTTCCGTACCTGCAACTAACCTGCGTAATGATCGATGTGTTGTCGTTTTTCGTGCTAATGATGTTTTCGTCCAAGTAACAGTAATACTAGTAAGACAACACACAACTACACGCCAGACTGGTACCTTGCTACCAGTGATGTGATACACAATTCGAACAAGTTGATACTGAATTCGTTACCCTGTTCTTTTTTGGCTATCGTCTTTTTCTTCCAACCGTACGTCCTCCCTCACAAAATATTAACCACGACGACGCAATTGGAATCACATCCCGCTTGGGATCAAAATTTGCAATCAAAATTCCAAATCAAACAATGTTCCGTGATCCGGGGGACCGCACGGGAAAACACGATAGGCAAAGGGGTATGTCCATGTATATCTGCAGAGCATGGTGAAAATGAGCTGGAATTAACTCCAGATGACATACTGGCCGACGGGCTGCTGAAAAAAGGCATCAAGGAGCACAATCAGCTGGAGGTGGCCATCGGCGACGGGATGGAGTTTACGATACACGGAGACCTCAAAAACAAGGGCAAGAAAAACAAGCAGCTGATGAACAATTCCAAGGTAATTGCGTACCGCGTAGGGAAACCCCCTTCCATCATGGCATCCGACTATACATACCTCAACACTCACTCACTCACTCATACTAATTGATACTCTGCTAAAAACATATAAACATATAAACAAGCGTTTTAATTCTTGAACAATTTGTCTATTGTCGTTATATCTTGATAATTAGGTGATAGGCAATTCTATTAGTAATCATCAAGATAATAAATTAGAGCACGAACTGAATCATAGAGGCATGTCCTTGCAGGACGATGATACTGCCAGTATAAAGTCCTATGGCAGTCACAAAAATCGCCCCTTCAAGGACGAAAGCCACAAAGGCAGCGCCGAAACCATGGAGGGCGAAGAGAAACGTGACGCCAGCAAGGAAGATCTAGGAATTGACGAAGGTCAGTTGTCCGTTGACAGCGACTATAAAGGTAACCCCGACCACTAACTATTTTTGAATCAAACTTTACAGAACTAGACGACGAGTGTGAAGGTGAGGAAGGTCCTCTGGACGGTGAACTGATCATCCACGCCGACGAGGACGAGGTGATCGAGGACGCCCCGGCAGATTGTTGTCCGGACAATTTCTACAAAAAGTTTCCCGCTCTGGCCGGCGACGACGATGCGCCGTTCTGGCAGGGCTGGGGCAATCTGCGGCTCAAGACGTTTCAACTCATCGAGAACAAGTACTTTGAAACGGCCGTCATCACGATGATTCTGCTCAGCAGTTTGGCTCTGGTAAGTGGCTCTAGTGTCAAATAATTGAGAAACATTGTATAAAACGAGAGGAGTTTTCGTTCCTAGGCCCTGGAGGATGTGCACCTGCCGCAACGACCGATCCTGCAAGACGTACTGTACTATATGGACAGGATATTTACGGTGATATTTTTTTTAGAGATGTTAATCAAGTGGTTAGCCCTAGGTTTTCGGGTGTACTTTACGAACGCTTGGTGTTGGCTTGATTTTATTATTGTCATGGTAAGTAACATTCAATTACGGTTGTACTTTGATTGCTACTCGAGCTAACAAACACATTCTAACACTTATCCATCGTCGATGTCAATCTATCGAAGTTCAACAAAACATTCGGAAATTATTTCCTTTCAGAATGCAGTTCAGTTCAGTATCACAGTACAGAAAAAAAAAACAATTCAAGAACACAGATCCTCTATTCCTGTTTCAGCTCATTTAATCGTCCATTTCAAAGTCAGAATCACATTGTGTTAACATTATACTACCCCCCAAAAAATCTTCTAATTGAATTTTTAACAAATTTAAAAAATGTCTAAATAATCAAACAATACGTTTTCCCAATAGAAATATTCGCAGTCCGCTTGATTGGTATCGATATCTGTTATTATATTTATGTGTGGTTCGGTTCAGTGTTGTATTCTTGCAACATGCCCAAAGACAGGTTGAGTTTACAAGGTTTACAGCTAAAAAGTTAAAAAATGGCTAGAAAAAATGTTATAAAATGATCGACGAATTCGTGATAATTCATTAACTTTTAAATTTTTCCTTCATTATGATAGTAAAAATAACAAACCAACAGTTTTCAAAACTCCCCAATATAAAGAAGGTCGTAATACAGAACATTTATTACGATCAAACTGTTCTGGTACACAATAAAAGCATTTTACTACCATTACACCATTCCTGAACCACTTAAGAGTGGAGATAAGATTCTAATTCAGACTAAGATAATGTCAATATTGTTTCTGCGTTTCACTATTCACGATAAATGGTCTATCTTTGCAACTGCACATGACAAATGTCCATGTGATGCATTAATGGGTGACAACTAAAAATTTGATATTTTTTCTACTGCTGCCAAAAAAGGTAGGTAGAAATTTTTGCTTTTAAAATTCACCGTAAACTTTTTGTCAAGATTTTTGCGCAGTTCACGTAGAACTGAACACTACACTTGCGCAATGCTTCTGTTTCAACGTCATTTTGAACAGAACTGACCAAACAAAACAAACAAATACTGGCATAAAAAAAGGGAAAGAGAGCTTAAATATACATACTCTCATTTCTCTCTGAGCATGTTTCTTATCACCCGTTAGGAAATTAGCATGAGAAGAAAAATTACACCAAATGTTATCAAAACAAAAAAACAACCATAGGAAACTACTGCAAATTCTCTAACCTATCTTTAGCTGCTAACCTTGTGATCTCACGGTTTAACAACATTTCCGTTATCATTATTGTGTACGTAATTTTTGTTTTTTTTTTCTTCCAATTTATGTTGAAATGAAACCTGACAATGGCACATTCCAATTAAACCATTCGTTATTCAAACCCGTACCGTTCGTCTCTAGCTATCGCTAATAAACCTATTCGCAATCTGGGTCGGTGCGGCTGACATACCGGCATTCCGCTCGATGCGTACTCTGCGAGCGCTACGCCCACTGCGTGCCGTTTCTCGCTGGGAGGGTATGAGAGTAAGTAACCGAACGGGACCAACCGTCCTATCGCCGTCGTCCTCATCGTCTCCGTCTCGCGTGACGTGCTGTGTGGCCTATATTGTAGTCCTATCGACGTTAACGTACTTTTGTATCCACACACACACACGTATATATACATACTAACTACTGTTTGTAGAATCATCGAATATAGCTTAGACAATAGAGTTCTATTCTATCAATTAACCTTTGAGAGATTTTATCATTAATGTATATCTGGTAAACAAACTACGGTTTCTATTTGTGTGTGTGCGTACAAGCGCTACTATAAGTGTGTGGCCCACCATAATACTGTATACAATTTGCTCCTGTTGCTGATCAATTTTTTATTTTATAATTTCAAATTGTTGTGAATATATCGGAGTTATATTATTTTGTACAAATTTTTGCATTGTGTAACCAATTGTGATGCCAACAAATCTGTTTCTGTCTATCAGACTTCTGTTTGACAAAGCGCCATTAGTTTTGCTACTAAGAATATACGCTGAGTAGTAGATCTATGTTATAGAACCCACACATATTCGCATTTCTTTTTCAGTTCCTGTCTAACACAAAACATGTTCATGAAAAGCAGTACACTAAAATGGCGCTTTGTCAAAATTCAGTTCGATCAGTTGCCTTTTGACTTTGATCCAAATCTTAACTCTTTCTATTTACTGGTTTTCTTGTTTGTATAAGTTGAGAGTATGATGTGCCGCCAATCAAATCTACACTTACGTTTCAGTTTCTGTTATATTTTCTAGTTCTTTTGAATGTTTTAAATAACTTAACACCAGTCGACAATAAAGCAAAAGTGCCTACTGTTTCAGGGTGCTTTATTTCACCCTGCGTGATTTCTGTTGTAAATGAGTTTTCTGTTAGGTTTATAAATTGTAACAAACTTTCAGGAGAACCAATCAGACAACTCGATGAAAACCTTTTGGGGTGGTAATTCATTTATTCATTCACCAATCAGACAAGCGCCCCAATCAGACCACACCCTGTACTCATTCTGCGCCCTCAGCGGAATTAAAACCGAACACAATCAACACATACAAACTGACATATCTCTCATGCCCATATCCAATCAAACTCCGTACCGTCAATGCTCGACCCTAGCAAATAAACAAAAACAGAAAAAAAACCAAGGTACTTTCGTCCTTTCTCTACATCTCATCTATCTCTCACTCTCTGTTCTGCGCCATTGCTAACAATCTAGGTGTCCTTAATCAACTTCGTTGCTTCACTCTGTGGAGCAGGTGGTATTCAAGCATTCAAGACAATGCGAACTCTCAGAGCACTGAGACCTCTACGTGCCATGTCCCGAATGCAGGGAATGAGGGTACGTAACTCTGTCTTTTATTCCTATTTCAACTTGCCTTTTTCACAATCCAATCCGATTTTTTACCGATTCGTAACCAGCTTCAGTTCAACTCGTTCTGTTTCTAAATTCATTTTCTCGCCAGTAGTTACCGACTAGTAGAGATCGACTTCCCACTAAACCCATGTAGTAGCGCTCATCAAGTAAAACCAAATTTTCAACAAGCAACCCTAAAATCAAACATTATCATTGATTGATTAAATCCGGCTTTATTTAGTCATCCCACCTCGATGCGATTCCAGTTCTTTCAAAACTCCACAACTTCTCTTCTTCTTCTTATTTTTCTTCTTAGTAGATTAGCCATTTTACTTTATATAACCCTTTTTCATAAAAGCTTAACTTAACAGTTCAACTTAGACTAGATGCGATCCGCTTGCGATGAAAAAAAAGTTTACAGACGCGTAAAAGCAAGCAGCATGCAACCGAAGCCTCACCTGTACACTCTAAATTCCTATACCAAGCTTTAGGCGCAAACGAACCGATCCCCAGTGGGTAGACTCGTTAAACGTGACGCTGACTAGTGGACCGATGCGAAATTGGCAGAAGCACCACCACTGACAACCTCTGCCTCTTCTTGTTAGCCTTTATCTGCACCCCCCGTAACTTGTACAGTAGGCGCACCTTATGACCTTGGAATGATCACACGTTTTTGTTTGACACAGTTTCGATCAGAATTTGAAATTGATCGATCAATCTGATTCAATTATATCGTGATATGAGGTAGATCAAACAGTAGGATTTTTTTAGTTTCCTTTCAAATGATTTTAAAAATAATCTTGGTTTCCTATGCCCAAGTCTAGTTTTTTGAGATAATGAACAACGAAAATTAATATCATGAAAACGTTACCAAAATCTTTTCGAATATTTACTCTATAGAAGCAAAAGATGGATGGTGAAACCAGAAAAACGATTGTGTCATAGCTATGACGCAACTTCTGTCAAGCGTATAATCAATTCATTCATCGATAGATAACACTACAATAACAATAATGATATATTACAGTGATCACGCGATTCTATAACTACCCTGATGCTATTTAGGGTGATAAAATCAGAAAACTTTCTATCATTTCCATTTTGTTTTGGAAGATGTCAAACCAATAACTTAATACGTATAATTAGTGATTTGAATAAGTGCAAGTAATCTAAATATATAAAAATGCAGTTCTGTCTGTCTCTCTGATGCTTATCAACGTGGAAACTATTAACTGATCGAAAATTTGTATGTAGGGATTTTTGGGGCCGGGAAAGGTGATTAGGGTGATTTCTGGGAAGGAGAGCTCCAACACCAATACAACACAAACTTCTGCATAACTCGATAACTTATCAAGCAATTGGAACCAAATTGGATATGTGGAAGTTTTTGGGAGCAAGAAAAATACTTCTATGGTGCTTCGATATCCCACCCTCCTTTGAAATGAAGGGATCCCATACAAATGGAAACAAATTTCTGCACAACTAGAGAACTAATCAAGCAAATAAAACCAAATTTGGCATGTGAAGAAACATTTCAATGGTGATTCTCTACCTCCTCTGGAAGGGAGATAAAACACAAATTCGTGGGTTATGTACTAGTGTTTGTATAAAGCTAATATTTTGTACTTACATTTGTCATACATTTGGCAATAAACTGAAAAAACTTTTTAGTGATTTCGAACTATTTTTCTTATGAAACTTACCCAAAGAATAATAATCTAATATAGTTTCTTAAGCAGTGACACAGACGTCATCTACAAATTACCTAAGGAATCCTCTAATTTTTTTCAAATTTAAATTTGAAATATAATATAATTTAAAAATATCAGGTCAGGTTATCCTATCTAAAAGCTAACCGCTAAGTCCCTTTCCTTATTCTAGGGCCGGATTTAGGTGGTAGGGGGCCCGGGCAGATATTTTCGTGGGGCCTCCTTTCTCCTAAAATCCTTAAAACATTTAGAGGTAAGAAAACTTCAAATTTCGGATTGAACTTAACGCTCCGCAGGTGACGAGCAAAAAAAAGATCGTCACTCTGTCTTTCCGTCTGGCCCATGACTAGGAAGGCCCCGCGAGTCGGTTTGCACGAGACATTTGATCTCTTTGGCCCCCCTCAAATCCGGGCCTGTCTTCTTCTAAATATATAAAAATGTCTGCCTGTCTGTCTGATCCATATAGACTTGGAAGCTACTAAACCGATCGACGTGAAAATTTGTATATAAGGGCTTTTGGGGCCGGAAAAATTCCTGTGATAGTATGAGACCTCTCCTCCTCTGGAAGGCAGGGGTCCTATATAAATGAAACACAAATTTCTGGATAACTCGAGAACTAAACAAGCAAATGGAACCAGATTTGGCATGTGGATATATTAAGAAGCAAAAAATATTTTTGTTTTAGTTTGACTCCCCTCCCTTCTTCGGAAAATGAGGGGTCCCATGCAAATGAAACGCAAATTCCTGCATAACTCAAGAACTAATGGAGCAAATAACACCAAATTTGGCATGTGAAAATTTTAGGAGCCAACAAATATTTTCACGGATGCTCTACACTCCTCCCTTCTCTGGATGGAAGGGTTCCTATTCAAATGAAACAAAAATTTATTCAAAACTGAACAATCAATCAGACGAATAGAACCAAATTTGGCATGTGAAAGTTTTTGGGGGCAAAAAATGTTTCTATGATGGTTTGACACCCCTCAATAGTTTGGAAGGGTAGGGGGAGCTCCCAAGCAAATGAAATAGACATTTCACCCAATGTTTCCGAAATCTTTTATTTTTTGAAAACAGACGAAAATGGCCGAATACCACCAAATATCGGTATTCCTGAAACCAGAATTATGCCCGGCTACTAAAAATGGACTCGACATGACATTTCAAAATCCAAGATGGCGATTTCCGGGTCTGAAAAACAACCGAAAGTGCTCACCCAATATGGGTATTTCTGGAAGCGCAGTGATGCGCAAAAGCCAAGCCATTGTTTATAAAAAACAACACAAAATGACCGATTTGCCATTTTGAAATCCAATTTGACGACTTCCGGTTGCCGGAAAACAACCGAAAGTGACATAATACCACCCAGTATGGGTATTTGCGTAATCGTGATGATGCGCAGAAGCCAAAAATCGACCTCAGACACTACTTTGAATTCTAAGATGACGCCTTCCGGTTTCTGGAGAACCGCCCGAAATGATGCACAGAAGCCAGAAATTGACTTCACATACTATTTCGTCATTCAGAATGATGACTTGCAAAACAGCCGAAAATTGTCGAATACCGCCCAGTATGGGTATTTTCGTAATCGGTATGGGGCAGATAAGCCAAGAATCAACCCTAGACACCATTTTGAATGCTAAAATGACGTCTTTCGGTTTCTGGAAAACAGACTAAAATGACCACCTATGAATACCACTCAATGAGGGTGTTTCCGGAATCAGATCGAGGTCAGAAATTGACTCCATACGTCATTTTAAAAATCAAGATAACGACAAGCGAAACAGGTTCTGGAAAACAGCCTAAAATACCCGTTAACCATTCCATTTCCTGATCTTAGGTGATGTACGGAAGCCAAAAAGTGAGGATGTTCTCATTCCGATCCGAAACCAATAATTTCAAACGATTTGTCTTTTAAGTTTGATCGTAATCAATATCCGACTCGTCATGAATTAGCAGGCTATAAACAAATCGCAAGGTTAATCTTTGGATATATGTAAAGTTTGAATGCTTGTTTCCGCAACATTTAATTCCTTCTTGTTAAAGATCAAAAATAGCCAGATCAAGATAATTATCAACGGAGCTCGGCATATGCGTAGAGGGCAAGATAAGATCTAACGATAACTTTTTTCACGAGTTTGAAATTAACTTCCAGTAAAATAAACCAGTTTGATAACTGTGAACAACAACAAACTTATTTAGTCTCAGTGATCATAAAGACTGGCACTTATGTACGATTTGTTTTACGCACTGTAATGCGTAATAATCGCATGTCAGTCCCCCTTATAATCAATTCTGTTATGTATTATTTGTTATGAATTGACAATTAATTGAAACAAAAGTATCAAAACATCAAAGTTTATCCATCAGAGAAGAAAACATATCAACATTCCAAGCGGTAAAGTATTTTATTGAATTAAACATTTTAGCTCTTCTATCGCTGTTTTCTACGTTCGATGATTTCGTAGGTGTGACTGATATGCGTTTCACGGCAGTATGAATTAATCGAAAAGGCTGTTTACAGACTCTAACTGGCCAAAGTTTGTGTTTTCAATGGAACTGCCACTTATAAAGAATTGCGATTCTTGGAGATAGTTAAAGTGCAAATACCCCCAAAAATATCGGAATACGTCAAATAACTTTAAAATTGATAGATCAAAAATAACCTGCCAAAAATGCCTAATAACTCGAAAAATTGCTGAAAATTCGAAAAAAATCTGCGAAAAAAGTACGAACTTAAACTGGAATGTTAGTGCCATCTCAAACGAAACTTTATGTGGTTCGTAATACGTAAGAGGTAGGAACATAATATCTTTGGCAAAAAATTCTTATTTCGAGATCACTTAAAACTTTGCTAAATACACTGTGTGTCTATCCCAATCTGATGAAAAGTAAATTTTCTATCTAACTTTTAGGTGGATTGAAACTTCTCTGAATATACGTTATGGTCATAGTGGGCTCCGCCGCGAATTTCTGCTAACAATTCACACCAGTGAGCGCAACTGTTTGTGTATTGCCATCTATTGAAGAATTTTAGAAACTATCGATAACTCCAATCACATCAGCGCTAGATGCCGTTGCTTGGCTATGACTATAAAGTTTTATTGATTCCACTTGAGGCCTCAAAAACCCCTAACTTATCGAAGTCGATTTCTAATGACACCGCTTGACGCATTGCATTTCATGTTTGTATGGGAAAATCTGCTTTTTGCAACCTTGATTCACCTGAACGAGTATTGGACGCCACACGGCTCTCGCCCTAATTTTGAACTGTTGTCAAAATCAACATCACGGGCTCATGGACGAATGCAAAATGGTCCAGAAACCTAAGGGGAGACAACTGGGTATAGATTTGCATCCACTTTGGGAACCACTCACTGATTGGTTGAAATCAAAAACCCAGAGTGCGTTAAAATTTATCATCAGGCTTGCTGGCAGTGTTGCTGAACAACATGTTTTATTGTTTCGATTTATATTTTTTTATGATGTCACCTGTTATATTCTAAACTAATTTCAAGTGAACATTCAAAATAAAGTACAGAGCGTACAAATACCGGTGTAGTAAGAGATCCGACTTTGATCATCACTTATATCGATTACCAAAAGATTTAAAAGTGCGCGTGTAGTGTGAGCTTATTTCTACTTTTGAATCCGTTCTGGATTAAGTTTGAAATATACCTGTTGAAGCATATTGCTTGTGCGGAGAGTACAATGCAGTTGGGTCAATGAATGATTCATAATCATTGATGGATGACACTTTCGATTTTTAGTATATTAAAGATGCAGGTTCTCCGGTAACCCTCAGACGGTAAAACTGTCGCCTGCAGGAGGAATTGTACATGATGGTGATAAAAAGCATCAAAAACATTCAAGTATTTTCCGAGTGAATGGCATCACTCACGAAAAATACAACAGGGATCATCGAGGTGGATGAGGAAGAAGAGTAAGAAGCCAGATGTCGCCCCTTAGCCAGAAACCAAATTTAGAGAAAAACTTTCTTCTACAAAGTTGTTACATATGAAAAAGCGCTTATTGAAAAATTATCAAAAATTAGGGTGACCAAAATTTTCGATGCAATCAAGTATCTGACTTTATTATCTTTCCAGATAGAAGAAAAACTTGTTCTACAATGTTATAGCTCCAATAATTTTAAGTAAGTTAGTAAAACAAATTTTTTCTCTATCTTTGAAAACAACCGATTTATATTGAAAAAACACATTTTGCGCTCTAACTTCTTTGTTTAAAGTTCACCTGGACCATTGTGGAATGGTTGTACGAGTTATATAGGAAAAACATGTTTTTTTTTAAATAAAAATAGATTGCGTTTAGTGAAAGTAAATACCAGAAAGTTAGAATAAGATGTATAAAACGCAGCTGTTTTCCTGACCAATGAACAAAATACTGGTAGAAATTTCAATTTTACTACCACTGGAACAGCGCCATTTTTGGTTTTTGGACATTTTTTCAGGTGTCCCATTAACATTTGAATCACTATTTATTTGATCGCCCGAAAATGGTAGAAAAAACTATATCCAGAATAATGTTATTCTCCACAGAGTTAAGCAAAAGTACTAAAATATTATAATCGCAAATCAGTGTACCCTGCATTTTTTTATTCAAATGTTGTAGGATGATAAAATCGGGTGAAAAAGGTGATAAAATCGGGGCGTAATATAATCGGGTGATTACTGTAATTTTTATTTTTAATTGGTGAACGGGATCTTTATTCATTTCTAATAATTGTTTGCGAATAATTTTCATAAAATTTGAACAACAATAGTAAAGTCCATGGATAAATACCCATATTCCAAACTCGAAAAAAATTGAAAGAAAAAATGTTCAAAATGGACGTTGGAATAGTTAGGTTGATATATTCGCCCTCGGTAATTATTCGCTTCGCTTAATTTTTATCAATATTTTTGTGCCCGACATCACCTTCTCAAAAATTTAATAATCAAAAACTTCAATTTCAATGAGTGTTGCTAGCACTTGTTTTCTGTATATTGAGCAAAATACAATCTTTAAGCTGTTTTCGGTAGACTAACCAATCGTCTACGCCTAATAGAAATACTAATCGTTTATTTATTACATACAAGAAAGTACAAACCTTACTCTTTCGCAATATCTTAAAAAACTAGACTTAGGAGGAAAACACTAAAATGATGTCTGAAATCAGCGAGTCAAATACACACATAATTTTACTAAGAACTGTGCACCAAAGTGGCTGTTCACCGGTGTAGTCCAGCAAATTTGTTACCCGCAACGCCTCACGGCAAGTTTCAGATGATAATATCACACTCTAACCGCTTTCATGTACATACTATATAATTACGCTTTTGCTTTTTGTCGGAAATCCTCAGCCGTGTTAAGCGCATCACACTTAGTTTTCTTCTTCCCAATACCCATATGCTTCCTCATCGTGTAGAAACATAAAAAAACGCATCTCATTTCGTCTACTATCAGCGACTTTGTCTCACAACCTCATCATATTCAGCCTTTGTCGTTGTAGTCGTTGCATCACGTTTTAGATATGAACCATTTGTCAGAAAAAATTTCGAGTGTGTAAATTTCGCGTACATCGTCCTTGCTCTCACATTCTAACGGTGAACTTCATTTCCTGTCATAATCCAACCTCATCCAGGTCGTCGTCAATGCATTGGTACAGGCTATACCGTCCATCTTCAACGTGTTATTGGTTTGTTTGATATTCTGGTTGATTTTCGCCATTATGGGTGTGCAGCTGTTTGCTGGCAAGTACTATAAGGTAAGGGTTCCTGTCTAGACCTCCCCCTCCCATTGCCGGGTGCACGTACGGGGGAGATCCGTACGGACCAATCCATCGTAGTACTAGTCACCCCTCAGACCTTTCCTAGTCGCTTCCCCTCTCCTACAAACCGGGCCCAACCGGTTGTGGGTTATGGGGAGCGGTAGTTTGTGTGTCGTCCTTGTCTGCGTGTCAAAATTCTTTCATACATTCTAACCACCTCTCCATCAGTGCGTCGACACTAACAAAACAACGCTTTCGCACGAGATCATCCCGGATAAACCCGCTTGCATAGCGGAAAACTACACGTGGGAGAATTCACCGATGAACTTCGACCACGTGGGGAAGGCGTATCTGTGTCTGTTTCAGGTGGCTACTTTCAAGGGCTGGATTCAGATCATGAACGATGCGATTGACTCGCGGGAGGTCAGTACTTTACTAGTACTGGTGTGTCAACAATAAAACAAACACGGTTCCATTTTCCGTTTTAGGTCGGAAAGCAACCAATTCGCGAGACCAATATCTACATGTACCTATACTTCGTGTTCTTCATCATTTTCGGATCATTCTTCACCCTCAACCTGTTCATCGGTGTCATCATTGACAACTTTAACGAGCAGAAAAAGAAGGCTGGTGGCTCCCTGGAGATGTTCATGACAGAGGACCAGAAAAAGTACTACAATGCGATGAAGAAAATGGGTTCCAAGAAGCCACTGAAAGCCATTCCACGGCCTAGGGTATGTCGAATTGAAATTCCGAAATCAAACACTTTCAACTTTATTACACTCTCTTGCAGTGGAGACCACAAGCAATAGTATTCGAGATAGTTACCAACAAAAAGTTCGACATGATTATCATGTTGTTCATCGGCTTCAACATGCTGACGATGACGCTCGATCATTACAAGCAAACGGATACGTTCAGCGCGGTGCTGGACTACCTCAACATGATCTTCATCTGCATCTTCAGCAGCGAGTGTCTGATGAAGATATTTGCCCTGCGCTACCATTACTTCATCGAACCGTGGAACCTGTTCGATTTCGTCGTCGTCATCCTGTCCATCTTAGGTAAGTTGAGTGAAAAATGTTGGTTAACAAGATAAAAATCTCATTTCCACATCCGAAAGGTCTCGTGCTAAGCGATCTCATCGAGAAGTACTTCGTGTCACCGACGTTGCTCCGTGTCGTTCGTGTGGCCAAGGTCGGTCGGGTGCTCCGTCTCGTCAAAGGTGCCAAGGGTATCCGAACGTTACTGTTCGCTCTGGCTATGTCTCTGCCGGCGCTGTTTAACATCTGTCTGCTGCTGTTTTTGGTGATGTTCATCTTCGCCATCTTCGGGATGTCGTTTTTCATGCACGTTAAGGACAAGAGCGGCTTGGATGATGTGTACAACTTTAAAACGTTCGGACAGAGCATGATTCTTCTGTTTCAGGTGAGTACTTGAGACTGAATTGCTCAGAATCATTGGATTTAATACCGACTTACACCGCACGCAGATGTCCACATCGGCCGGATGGGATGGTGTGTTGGACGGAATCATTAACGAAGATGAGTGCTTACCACCGGACAACGACAAGGGCTATCCGGGAAATTGCGGGTCATCGACGATCGGAATAACGTATCTGCTAGCGTATCTCGTTATTAGTTTTTTGATCGTCATCAACATGTACATCGCTGTCATTCTCGAAAATTACTCGCAAGCTACGGAGGACGTACAAGAAGGATTGACGGATGACGACTACGACATGTACTACGAAATCTGGCAGCAGTTCGATCCGGACGGTACACAGTACGTGCGGTATGACCAATTGTCGGATTTCCTGGACGTGCTCGAGCCACCGTTACAGATTCACAAACCGAACCGATACAAGATCATCTCGATGGATATCCCGATTTGTCGAGGCGATATGATGTTCTGCGTGGACATTCTGGATGCACTGACAAAAGATTTCTTCGCCCGGAAAGGCAACCCTATCGAGGAAACGGCCGAACTGGGTGAAGTACAGACGCGTCCGGATGAAGTGGGCTATGAACCCGTATCATCCACACTTTGGCGACAGCGGGAGGAGTACTGTGCCAGAGTGATTCAACACGCATGGCGGAAGCACAAGGAACGCCAAAGTGGTGGTGCCACCGGGGACGATACCGATGCCGACGTTTGTGATAATGACGGAGGCGACGGTGGTGGCGGTGATGGAGGTAGCGTTGGCGGAGGTATTGGTAGCGGGAAACTTGGTAGTGGTAGTATAGGTGGTGGTGTTAGCAGTCCTGGCGGTGGTGGAGGAACAACGCCCGGCTCTAGCGGTGGAGGCGGTAGTGGTTCTCAGGCTAACATAGGAATAGTAGAGCACAATCTATCACCGAAAGAATCGCCCGATGGCAATAATGATCCTCAAGGTCGTCAAACGGCCGTCCTAGTAGAAAGTGATGGATTTGTAACTAAAAACGGCCATCGAGTCGTGATACACTCACGATCGCCAAGTATAACTTCACGATTGGCGGATGTCTGAGCCAGGCCTCGCCCCCCTCTCTCTGATTCAGATTCAGAAGCACGACAGAAATAATATTTAAGAGAACTAGAGTACTAAAAAACAAAACCAACAAAAAAGAATATTCAATAAAGAAAGGGAAAGCCGACTGCCATATAATAAATTTAATTATTTAAAGAAAAAACTTTAATCGCATAGAAGAACAAACAAACAGTGAACGAAATGACTCACATGTAAAGCGATCAAATCCTGAAGCGCATTAGAAGACTACCATTGCAAATTCATGGGAACTGAAATCGAACAAATGGCTGAAGGTTAGCAAAGTGATCACTGCGGTATCTAGCGACGCGAACAAGCTCAACTGGGATTACAAAAACCAATCCAGCAGAATAGAAGAGAAGAGAAGAAAAACAAAAACAATATAACCGAAAATCGGAAGGAGAAAAGCACAATCTAACAGTCCTTTTAGTTGCCGGAATCGTTTGCCTTTAGGTTACCCGTCTTCTTGTAGATGCTTTTGTTTTCCTGGTCAAATATACCGATCTTACACACTAGAGGACAAGCACGTATATCAGACAACGGTGCTTGGGATCTTACTAGCAAAGGTAAAAACCAAACACGCCGCCAACAAACGCGCTGAAGACTATATCAAACGAAAACGAAACAAATAAGTGGTAGTGAAAGTGAACGAACAATAAACAGAAGTAGAAGCAGTGTGGGATAACGTGAAAAACAGTGAAATTTAAAGCAGAATCTGTGTAAAAATAAACTGTAGAAATCAATCCAAACAATGAGAACATAAACCAGTGTGATATGTAACATAGTGAATCATATTGAATGCAAACAAATCAATATCCATATACTTTTCTAAAAAATAATCGAACAGACTACGGCGAACAAGATGACAGTGAGCTATGTGTGGTTGTAATGTTAACAAAGAGAAACCATTTCAGTTCCAGCACACATCTGGCGAACAAGATCAATCACAATTACAACCACAACTGATGAAAACACCCAACAACCGACTACTCAACAATGAGCGAAAGATCTACGTCTTTTTCACCATTATTTTTTCGGACCATACAAGTTGCCTAGAAGTTTCTCGCGGTACTTTGTTTTGTCATTTCATTACGTATTAAGTATTGAGCATCCACACTACGAGGGAAACTATGAGGGCCAACGAGAAAAGCAAGACGAAAACAACTACAAAATGCAAGAGCTACACACAAAGAAAACATAATATCAAAGAAGAAACAAAGAAAACAAGTAAGAACAATCAAATCTATGTTAATCCAACAACAGAAAAACAAATTGGATTGAGCGGTTGAGTAGATGAGCGAATACCAGCGAAAAAGAAAAGTGTCAGCAGCAAACCAAACAGAGAGTATTCGACATCAAGATCAACAGCGTCAGCTACGACACGAGCACATGTGAATGAAGTGAGATTAAATAAAGAAGTAAATATATTATATTGGCTAAAGCAAGAGCATGTAAGTCATATGCATTTTTATTTATTGTTTTTCTACAAAGCAAACAAAAGTGTAAAAATACAAAAAAATCAAACCTTTAAAACGGCATTGCTGCAATAACGTTAAGGCTTTTTATATTATTAATAAGAAGAAAAAAAAACAAAAAATCGCACAGGTTTTGTTCAACTATTGTAAAAAATAATATAAACAAAAAGATTTATAAAACCAAGAAAAAGCGACAAAACAACCAGCTAAAACAAGAAAACAAATCTTTAATATGTTTCTGCGTGCAATAAAAGACAGTACTGTAATTATTATATAATACATACTAATTTGTAAATCAAACGCGAGGGGTTGGGGCGAGCCTTTATATTCAATAAACAACACTAGTCAAGCTTTTCAAATATTATCATTAATGAATAATATAATGAATTTAAAAAAAAATAACTACTCGTAAGTATGTTAAGTAAACAATTTTTTGAACATTAACCCACGAAATGATGTTCTGCAAATCAAAAAAAAAAGAAGAAAGCATGCATAAAGGCCAGAGATAGCAAAAACCAAACGCGATCTATTTTTTTAACAAATACACTTCCTCCTACACACACATTGTCACACCGAACCTCATCACAGGCGATGCTAACTTCAAAACTCTCTCACTTACACAAACACGAAATGAAAGGTAACCATTCTTCTTTAATATTGTTATTTGTCTTTCCTTCAAATTGAATAAGCGAATATAAACGGAACATTTTCCAAGTTCATTTCTGTTTTTCGGGCGCGTTTCGAGCAGAGCCAAACGAGCGCATGCAAAGAGCAAACGAAAAAGAAGAAAACACTGGAAAGGGAGTAAGAGTCAACCATTTCTTTTCCCGACTTTTCCACCATTCATTAGCCTAAACTTGCTAAGGTTGCCGTTCGAAGAGTAAATGTAACTTTCAACACTTGTCCGCTTTGATTGCCTTCAGTGTTCCATCAGCGCGCACTCCTCCATCGCACACGCTATCATAATTACACATTAAACCCCAGTGTACATCCTCACATCCATGTGCAAAGCAAACCGAACGGTGACAATTTGCGCTATCTGTCAAGATGTGTGCGTGCGCTCGGCTGTCACTCTGCTTCCTGCTTTATGCGTGAGACAGAGCCAGAAGCTTCTTTGATGAAAAGGTAAAGAGAAAATAACGACAAAAAAAAGGCGAAAACAAAAAGCAACCAAAAAAGAAACACTTTTACATTTTTAGCTATATACATCCTGTAAAATAAAGAAAAGCAAAATAGAGAGTGAACAAGCAAGTAAGCAAGCGATAAATTGCAAACATACAACTAGGAAAAGAGGAGCCATTGGAGAGATCAAACAAAAAAGAAACGCACGAAAGGGAGGACGGAACAGTAATGAAAATATTTTTTTTATGAAAAAAGTTTATCTACGAAGCCGAGTTAAAGGTGTAACAA
The DNA here is from genome assembly GCF_029784165.1 of Wyeomyia smithii. Taxonomy (NCBI): domain Eukaryota; kingdom Metazoa; phylum Arthropoda; class Insecta; order Diptera; family Culicidae; genus Wyeomyia; species Wyeomyia smithii. The sequence continues at coordinate 237,329,638 of NC_073695.1, read as the reverse complement.
CAAAAAAAAACTATTTTTAATTGGTATATTTTTTATCGATTATTAAACTACCATATTTAGTGACAGAAGCCAAGAGAGTAAGGGCAGAAAGAACAAATTGAAAAAAAAAAGATTATAAGAGGAAGACATTCAGAGGCAAACGCAAGCAGTGTAAATTATTTGCACCATTTAGTTACTCGAGAATACGAGAAGAGCGTAAAAAATGATAGTAGCATTTGTGAATACATCTCAGATGAAAGTAGCAAATCGCATTTTAGGTTATTTGGCCATCAGGAACACTGTAGACGAGTAAGTTTAATTCATTCTTGTACAATGCTTAAGGAACAAGGAACGGTAGAAAAAGCACGCGATGCGAAAAATAAAACAAAACAAGAAAGAACACAAAAAAAAAACAAACCAAACCAAAGATTTAACTATAAAGAGCGACTAGTTAGATTAACAAACAAAAAAAAAAACAACAAAGCCAGATAGAGAAGGTGATGTGTTGAATCAGTGAGAGCGAGCTGAAAGTAGCACATTTTTATGCATCGTCGATATGAAATTGTTTCTTGCCATACAACCGACATGGGAGTGTAGACAGTGTACGACCACTAATAAGCGTAGTCACCCTAGCATGGAATAGTTAGCGGAACAGAGAAGTAAAGTTTTTGTTTTCTCGTTCATGTGCATTAGGAGAACCTAGCGAAAGTACAGAGAGGAACCTCGCTTGAAGCCATACCGCGTCCCATACTTCTAATCGCGCCATATGCCACGCCACCAGTAACGTCTTTACAAACCGCCACGCAACGGACGCCACTCATTTATCCGTCTATTTTGCAAAAAAAAAAACACACACACACAAAAACGCTCACACATACACTCGATTGCCAGTATTCACACATATGCATGTGCTTGTTAAATATGAATATAAATGCATTAAGAAAAGCAAAGAAAATTAAAATATACATTTATACTAAAAGATATTAAAATAACTAATGATGAAATGCTTATAAAGTGAACAGAAAATTAAAATTGTTGGGAGCGCCGATCCCCTATGTCCACAAAGAAACAACAATTTCAGTGCCTTTTTTCAAGAGTGTATGAACGGAAACAGTTTAACAAAAAATAAGCAAAACCATAGGAAGCAGTAAATTTGATTTGCGATTGTACAAATAGATGCAAAACTTAGGCAGAAACGCAACCAGAGCAAGATACTAGACCGGGAAACGAAACTAAACACGCGCCAAAAGCAGTTCGAAACGGAGAGAGGAACTTCAACAGTGCAATAGGCTTCGTGAGGGTCGATCTTGGCTTATCGCTCACATTTCATTGTTTGCGTAGCATCAAGGTCAATTGCGACATAAAGTCCGATGATAAAATTAGGAAAATAACTCCTTTCCAGAGAGCTTCACTACTTTGGAAGCAATGGTGCTCTTGAAAGAGTAATTAGTAAAGCATATATTGCATTTGTAGTATGATTTTAGCTTAGCTTTGTAGAGTACAAGAAACAAAAAAAAAAAAATCACCGGAAGTATTTCTCGCGAGTCCTTGGTTGTTTGCTTCCTGCCAAACAGAATATAGAAGAGATGCTAAGAGAAGTTAATAAAATTAGAACACATATGCTTAGGGCAGCACAGAAGAATAAAGAATGTTGGTATCATATGAAGATAAAAAAAAACTAAACCAAAGCAGGCTTCAAGCGAGGTTCAAACACATAGGGTAAATATGTATAAACCCCCCCCCCCCCCCGGGGCGTAACGCCCCCGTCCATTTATTCAGAAACACACAAAAAATAAGACATGAGACTATTGGGAATCCGTAGCGGGTCATATGACCAACCTTCTGTGCAAGTTTGATAATTGTCACTAGCAGCAAAAAATAAACAAAAATCAATTTTGATTTGAGCTGCTTCAGATCTAATTTCTTGCAGCGTTTCCGTAACGTTTTTTCACTAGCGTATAAAGTTTATTACCTGGTATTTGCACTTATATATCTCAAATGAACCTCTAATAAGCTGTATCTAGTGAAGAAACGATAAAAATTAGATAATTTGCCTAAGTATTCAATGCTTTCTGCTACATTACAGCTCCGGGCGATATGCCCCACCGCTAGCCCGGCTGATTTGTTCATTGCTTTAGCGTTTGCTTCTGAGACTTCAAGCGCTGTGTCACTTCGCGTGCTGAGCTGCCATATGAAGCTACTGCATGGGGCATATTATACTGCATCTGGGGCGTTTTGCCCCGGTAGATTGGAGAGCTTGCAATTTTGTCATATTTTTTAATAAAATTATGGCATTTTTGTTTAACAGTAATTACAAAACAAAATGATAGCAGTGGATTACCAACTAAATAGTGTATGCAACTGCAGGAAAGATTTGTTGTTTGTGATAAACATAGCTACAATATTGACGATGTTCCTTAGGGGGGGCGTATTATACCTGTTTACCCTACATAATCAGTGCGAAAAAAGCAAACTTGGCATAGGAAACTCAAAAGTGAGTCGAACCTAGCGGTTATCAGGTGGTGGTGCGTTGAGTTGTCCTCGAAGGCCCAATCCGATGGAATTTCGTATAATAACCGTTTAAGCAAGTTGGATTGTTAATCTGTACCCTCTTAGATAATACAGATAGTTTTGATTGTTTCCGCTCAGACTAGTGGACTCGCATGTGAACCGTACACTTCATTTCGACGAAGTACTCTGAGGGACCCGAAACCTTCATTGAAAACCAATAATCTTTTTGATCTTGATCAGTCAAATCAAGTAAGACACCTCTGAGGGTACCAGCTTATCACAGAAACAACACGCGTTGATACTCCCGAATCAATATTTTTTCCTGTTTCCACGAATAAACTTTGAAATTGAAAACAAAGCTCTGGTGGGACCACGTTTTGTTCTTGTAATCTTAAATTCGGAAACAAGATTTCTAAATAACTCAGAACGAAGACACGTATGTCTCCGTGAATATCACTAAGTAACAATGCGTTTACATACCAAAAATCACACTTTTCAATTCCACTAAACACACCAAAGCCATATTCTTCGACTTTTCACTTTTTCACACAGAAAAATCAACATTCTGTAAAACTTCACTGTAAAGATAAACAATGTGTCAAACTATTTTCCATAGCTACTGTAAACAGTCTTATCATAGTAAACATGGCAAGAGCGAATATCATGTAGGAAAACATCGCAAAAAGTTGCGCCCTACTGTTTTGAAAACATCGCTCTTGACGTTTACAGAATCACGTACAAAACGACTATAGCAGTTATGTCTTCCGATCGTAGCATCAAGTCCAAGCTTTCTGGGTTCATGCTTGTCTTGAATAACATCTTTCCTGAGCATACATCTAAAAATAGAAATATTTACGAAAATCCTTCGTGGCTCCAAGGAACAACCTTCGCACTGCCACATGACCTATCTCTACCAAATCTCACAGCTCGTCCACAACAAAACCAATATCTCTAACTAGAGCAGATTTTGCACACAACCAGAATACTACTAGAAACACCACCCAGAACCAATCTTCGATCTCTAGACTGCTAACCATCCTTAGTTTTTGAGAAATGAAATGACCCAACTACTTTCCGCAACAACAGCAAGAGTTCAAAACAAACAACTAAAAAAGTATCAGTAGCTAAACCGTCGCACCCCGAACCGACGTCCTGCAGTCAGTGCAAAGAAAGCCTAAAACCGCGACTATGTACAAACAGTGCAGTGTACAGTTAGCGCCTAAGCTTACGAATCCAAATTTATCTAGGTACAGAGTAAATTAATAGTTCAGAGGCAGACCAGTCTAGCAGATCACATCACCAGAACACCATCACAAACACATAAACACACACAAAATCACCAGCAGATTAGGAGAAAAGAATCTGCCCCAGTCCATATCTTAGATAAAAGAAAAGTTTTTTTTTTCATCATTAGTTGAACAAATTGAGGAGAACACAACTGACCGAAATCCCAAAACAACTTTCATACATATAGCGACTTCCCCAGCTATATTATGAAGCAAAAGCAACAGTACTGTAGGTCTGTTCAAAACAAAACGATATTTATAGATGATTTATCCCTCACGGAGGTAGTGTAAGATTATTATTCATATACTTCAGTACCGACGTAATATGAGTTCTATTTAACAAAAAAAAAAGTATAGTTCCCGGCATTCTTGCTGAAGCATAGACATACACTCATCGCCACAAACACATACACACTAACATAAATCAACTGAAACACGCAGACATGCATCCAATCTCTCAGTCGGGAATGTGTGTTTGCAAGCAACGCGAAACCGAAGAAACTGAAGAAGTAGAGGCGCCAAATGCTAGAGTGCGCGTGTAATGTAAGAAAAAAAAAACCGCTAAATGTGTTAGTTCGCAAGACATGAAGACAATGAAACAATTTGCCTATCAAACGTTGCATAAATATCAAATTGTTGTAAAACATTTTTCTTAAATCGTTCCAAGTTTTGTTAGCATAATTCTCATTTGTTAAGTTTTCTCTTTGTCATCAATAAAGTAATATTTGAAAACAATATAGCACAAGATTCAATAAAAACAAATCAAACCCAACCAGTTGTGAGAAGGTTTCTGCGTCCGAATTTTCCAGGTTCACGATTTGGTCCGTGTCATCAGGCATCAGGTGATTCCTGCTAAATATAGTTTTCGTTGATCGTTCTTCCGGCATTCTAGCTACACTGCAGCCTGTCGTGTTTCATCCCCTTGACTATATTTGTATGCCTGGTACACTTCATGGCTCATGGTTCAACCGACGGGCTGCTACACGCTCTACCAACCACCAAGACGATTGGCAGAGTTTATGACAGCCCAATTCTCGCAGCTTTCTTCTCGAGAGGTTCAAAGGCTTTTTCCACCGCTCTACAGTTAATCACAATGTGTACCAATGATGTCGACATCGTCCGCAAAAACTAGGAGCATGGAGACTTCGTTGTGATGGTGCATTTTTTCGGCATGTCAACCCATCTCACCGACTACCAAGGGTGGCACGAATAAGTCTAATTAGTTTTATTGGAAAACAATGTTCGATTATCTGCCTTAACTCATTGCTCTTAACTAAGTCGTACGCTGTCCTGAAGTCTATGGAGTTGATTGCAAGGTGAATATTTGGTCCGTAGTCTAAAATGTTGTTTTCAACGCCTGTCCAACTCTGATTTAGCGGTAATCAGGTTCCTTTTACTGTCGTTGTTTATGACAGCGGCAGACACGTTTTGGTTTCTAATTCCGTTAATCTTTTTGTAGAAGCTTCTCGCATCGTGCCCGGCGATGGAGTCACTTTTCAGCAGCTCTAGCTACTTGATATCTTCCTCCGCTCTGACGTTTTACAGCCGTAGCAAACATATGACCTCTGGCGCGGGCATTCATCGTTAAACCACTCATTGGACGTGGTTGTTGTGGTTGCACCCAACATTTCTCGCGCTGTGGTGCTGATCGTACTGTGGATAAGTCTCCGCTGTTCGTTTAGGTCCCCTCCAACTTGCTCATCAACTTCCTGTGAGCACTCTTTAATCACACCTTCAGTTGATAACCGCTGGATGTTCAACTGTATCCTCCTTGTTGTCCTCGATTTTAATACGTTGGACAACGAGATAGTAATTCGAGTCAACAATTGGTTCTCTAAACTATCTTACCACTGCAACGTCTGAGAAGTGCCGACCAACGAATGCTTACGAATATTTCAACCTGTAATATAAAGGCTACAGATAGCCATGCCTCTGGCTGAAGCTTTCTTTATTTAACTGAAGTGTCCCTATTGCCCTTTAATGCCTGGAATTCACGACCTCCCGTTTTGGCCACCGCACATCCAGGATAGCTGTGACCCCCACATTCACCTTTCGCAGCTCTCTAGCAAAGATACCTGTGCGTGCCGGTTTGAGTAGAGTCCTTACATTCGAAGTACCGAGTTTTCCATAATCGTTGTCCTTTCTCGATCAAGGTTGCATATTCAATTTTGCGGTGTCATTTCCATTCAATTGGTCGCGTGCCGAAAATTCGCTCCACAAGTACAATTTTGAAATTGTACTTACGTAATGCAACAAGTTTGTCAAAGAAAGCAGTGCTCTATCTCTTATGCCTAAAAAGTGAGAGCCAATATTCGTGGTGAATATCATAATATTCACCGCGAATATTGGCTGAATATTGCGCTGAATATGGGCTCTCACACTTCAGGTTTAAGAGCTATACTGCCGTTCCAAGCATAGTTGTCCCATGTTCTACAGAAACCTTATGCACGCTGAGACAATTATGCTTGGAACGACAGTATAGCATTGCACTATTCGACAAAACTGTAAGACTACTTAGGGACTACAATTTTGTCATACATTGTTTCTCAAAACTACACTTGTGGAACGAGCTATCGGCAAGCGGCTAAAAAGCACCCCAAAATTAAATATGCAACCTCGATCAAAGCAGATAGGACCTTTAGAAATGTTTCTCTAGAACTCGCACGACTGTGTACCACTGTCGATAATTTTATTTTTCTTCAACTTCTTTAACCTCAATTGTGGGATTTAAAAGGCGAGTTAACAACTTGAAAGAAGCGGTCCCTATCGTGGCACAAACGTCGATTTTGACTACTATCTACTGACGGTCAAAATGTGCCAAAGACTTTCGGTTGTCAACAACATCCGTTACCGTTCCCGAAGTCGCTACTGAGTACCCGCAAAGTCTTAAGGCACATTACTGGATGAGGGAGAGCGTATCGAAGCTACTCTGGAGGACTGCTAGAGTACTATGAAAGCAGCCATTAACAACGCAGCGGAAGGTGCTGTTGGATTCGTCGGGAGGAATCGACGTAACGGCTGGTTCGACGAGAAGTGTCAAACGTTTCTAGACCATAAGAATACAGCGCGGGCATTAATGCCGCAGCCATGAACCCGTCATAGCGTGAGAAGCGAAGACAGCAGACGGATCTTCTCCGGGACAAAAAGCGCCGCCTGGAACAGCTGTATCGTTCTCAAGAAACACGTAGATTCTACAAGAAACTAAACGCATCCCGCGCAAGTTTTGCGCCGCGAGCTGAAATGTGTCGGGATAAAGATGAAGGAATCAAGAACGTGAGTTAATCGACAGGTAAAAGTAGCTCTATAATGAACACCTGAATGGCGTAAAGGCAGAGGACCAAAACGGTAGGAGGAACGACTTCGTCAGCACAACGGACCCACGATAGGTGAAGTGTTATCAAGCAGTCCAGGAAAAAGAAATCAGCTGGAAAGGATGGCATCGCAGCGGAGCTTATAAAGCTGGGCCCGGATAGGTTGGCTTGCTGTCTGCATCAGATGATAGTCAGGATCTGGGACTGGGATACAGAACAGCTGCCGGAGGAGAGGAAGGAATGAGTAATATGCCCAATGCACAAGAAGGGCAATGAGTTGGAATGTTAGAACTACCGAGCGATCATGATTTTCAACGCAGCCTACAAAATGCTAACACGGAGGCTTGTGCGGAGTTATCCAGTCGGTTTTGTGGATGGGTGATCGACAACGGACCAAATCTTCACGCAGCGGCAGATACTCCAGAAGTGTCGCGGGTACCAAGTCCCTACGGCCCATATTTTCATTGATTTTTCGACCGTGTAGCAGAGCCGTAGCTACTCCGTTTGGCGTGGCAGAGAATTTTCATTGAAGAAAACGTTATTTTTTGTAGAGTAAGCAGTTTTAAACCGTTATGTGCTCGACAAAAAAAGTACGTTGAACGGAGTACCCGGGTACTCACAAATTAAAATTCTTATAACTTTTGCAGTTTTCCTCCTATTTCGATAGTTTTAGCACCAAAAGATTCAGAAGCTCATTTATTTTCAATTCAAAGAAGTGGTTAATGGTGTCACGGAAGAATTTTCTTTTCCCCAAAAAAAAAACAGTTTTCCGAGTTCATATTCCAAAAAAAAAAACAAACTGGGAATGTGCGTATAGTTGAAAGAAAGCAGGGATATAAACTTTAGAATTTTGTGTCTTACAGTGGCGAGCCAGCTTGTTGCTAAAAACCTTCTTATTGAAGGAAAAAAATCTGCAAATTTTCATGAGTTTACTGACTTAAATGAGCAGGTTTACATAGTGTAAGGGGCCATCCACATACCACGTAGACAGATTTTTAACGATTTTGAAAAAAAATGACATTCGAATATTGTTTAACCGTAGGGTTTAAAAGTTTGGTTATCTCGAAAAAAGTCCCCATGCTAAATTTCAGCTAAATCGGACTTTGGGAACACGTGCCTCAAAGTGATCAATGTTTCAACTTTTTGACTAATGAAAAAAAATGAACATGAATCACAAGAATCAATTAATATTTGAAAAAAACTTGTCTTGTGTGTCATTTTTTTTTCTAAGATTTGTTCAATCTAAGAAATATATTATATATTTATATTTCGTCTTCGACATAAAACATCGTACAGACAATTTAACTTATGTACTAATTCTTAGTCTAAACACATATTTCGACACACCAAAATCAAACATGTTTATCACATCATTAAAATAATTACAACAGACATCCAATGGGTTATTCATTCCATAGAGAGTGCGGTGATTTGGTCGGCGGAAAAACTCAGGTTGACGTAGCAATCGAAGGGGTGTGTTGAATCGCAATTTTCCAAGAATGTCCGCGCAATCTATTCGATCTGTTAGCACATCAAATATTAGCATACGTTGGAGGAAAACTCGTCTACTTGACAATGTGGGCAACTCGATCAACATACAGCGGCTTTCATACGAAGGTAGGTTAGTTCCGTCCCTCCAGTTTAGAGATCGAAGAGCATATCGGAGAAAGTGTTTCTGAACTTGTTCTAACCGGTTGATGTGTATTGCATGATACGGCGCCCACACTTGCACCGCATATTCCAGGACACTGCGCACGAACGAGCAATACAGTATCTTTAGCGTGTAAATATTGTCGAAGAATTTAGAATTTCGCTTAAAAAAACCCAATAGGGAGTAAGCTTTATCCGTGACTGCAGAAATGTGCTCCGTAAACCTTAATTTGCTATCGACAAGCACTCCTAAATCTTTCACTGTGGTCGTGCGGGCCATGCTCGTTGACGCCATTTTGTACTCGAAGGCAATCGGTGCACGCAAGCGGCTGAATGAGATCACGCAACATTTGGTCACATTGGCTTCCATTCCGTTCAAGCCACACCATTCCAGAAGCATGTTGATATCCATTTGGAGCGCACAACAGTCAGCCTCCGTTGTGACTACACGGTAAAACTTGAGGTCGTCAGCGTACAATAATTTTGGAGATTTCAGCTTCGTGCAGAGATCGTTTATAAACAGTATGAACAACAGAGGGCCCAGAATACTGCCTTGAGGTACTCCTGAAAGAATCTCAAAAGGTGTAGAATACGTTTCACCTACTTTCACCGAAGAATTACGCCCGGTAAGGTACGAGGAAATCCATTGTGTCAGCCACCCTGGAAGTCCTATCCGCTTAAACCTTTAACAGCTAAAGTATGTGGCACATTGTCGAATGCTTTGGCAAAGTCAATGTAAATCGCGTCAATTTGCTGCCGTTTTTCCATCCGATGTACAAGGGTCGAAACATAACTCATCAAATTTGTCGTAGTAGATCGCCTCTGAACAAATCCGTGCTGATCAGCTGAGATAACGTGTTTAACAGATTGGTAGAGCACATCGTGTACCATGCTTTCAAAAACTTTCGGCAAACAACTTAATATAGAAATTCCGCGATAATTTTCTACATCGTTGAGCGAACCTGATTTATGAATCGGTATAATCGAAGCGGATTTCCAAACGGTGGGAAAGCATTTTTCACTCAAAGAACGGTTGAAGAGTATACTTACAGGCAAGGCTAGAGCACTTGCACAATTTTTGACAACGAATGGTGGCAATTGATCGGGTCCAGGGCCTTTCGATCCGTCGATGGATTGAAGTTTGAATCAAAAAAAAAAAAAAATCAAAGAAATCAAGAAGTGGAAAAAATACTTTTGGGAAAACTGGTCCAATTTTACAGTCAAACTTGTTTTGCATTGTTCTGATGTAACCAAACATATAAAACTGTGGTTGGTTCTTTCTTAAAAATGACACTAAAAAAAACTGTCATTTTTACTCCCAGACGCTGAACCGGACATCCGAAATGGAAGTATGCGAATCGTCAGTTTCAACTTTGGCGCGAATCAGGCTGGCTCATCAGAGGATTGAATAATTTGTCCTTTTTGGCATATGAGCTCGACCAAAAAATTGACTGATATAATTACCATTGAAAAAACCGGTGACTATTCAATAATGCTTATTGCTAATATTTCAGATTTTTCTTTTGGATTTTTTCAGTATCAATCACATATATTAGAAAATTGCGTGGTGGGGCAAAACAAACGTGTGGGAGGGTTAGGCCCCCCCGATAGCTACGGGCCTGCTGTGTAGAGTTTTGGAAAGTTATGGACGCAAATGGCTTCCCTGAAAAACTAACAAGATTGATTAAGGCCACGATGGATTGTGTACAGTGCTGTGTGAAGATTTCGAGTGCGCAATAAATCTAGCCAGTTAATCTGCTTCGCTGACGACGTGGACCTTGTCGGAGGGTCGTTCCAGGCAGTTGCTGAACAATATACTAAGGTGAATCGTGAAGCTGAAAAGGTTCGATTGAAGGTGAATACGTCGAAGTCCAAGTATCTACCAGCAGGGGGAACCGAGCGCGATAGAACTCGCACAGCGGTAGCGTAGTAATCGACGGAGATGAGTTCGAGGTGGTTGACGAATTTGTGTACCTCGAATCATTGGTAACGTGCGACAACAACTGCAGCACAGAAATCTGCAGACGTATTGTAGCTGGAAGTCGTCCTACTATGGACATGGACTCCATGTAGAAGACGCTAATAAGCTAGGACGCTCAAGTTTCACCAGGAAAATAATAACTCCAATTGTATTTCCTGAAGTTTAAGGCTGACATCCGGTCCGGTCGCAGTTCAATGCGGTTGGTACACTTCTTATTTCTGAGTGCGGTTGGTACTTTCTTTTCGCTTAAACGTCGTTCAAGTGCTCATCGAAGTACTGGTTATCGATAAACCCTTATTTTGTTCGATGACAGATTTTCACTTATTCATTATAAGAAACCCAAAAATGAGTGATTGATTTAGTCGAGATTAAAAGAAAACATAGATTTTATTTCATTTAGAATAAATCCAAATATTATGTGATTTTTGGCAGCTAGAAAAATCTTCTAAACAAATTAAAAACAGCTAGTAGCATCATCACCGGTCTTATCATTACCGAATGACGTTGCTCTTCACTCGCAGGAGCACAAATCAAATACACTTGTTTCCGATCCGAATTTACCAGGCTGCCTATTGTCAATATAACTTAGTTACTTAGAGCCCTTTCGTAGTTTAATGCTTATCTCTCCTAGGTTTGTTTTCTCCAACTATTGTCATCAAATAAACAGCCGTACCCCCCATTGGAATAAATGTGCGCACCGTTGCGGTGTTTTGCACGGCATGTCTTTTCCTAATCCCAAGAACAAACTTAGAGATAACATCAGGGATGCTGTGCCGTTTATATTGCGAAATCTCACTCTAGCGCAGTTCAAAATACTATGAAACACTAGCCTGAACACCCGAAAGATATCAAATTACGTTGACGCTTTCGCAAAGTGACACAGTTTTGTTCATCCAGTAGCAGAGATAATTCAGTTGATTTTTCGAAAATTAGCAAATTCGCTGCGGTCGCCATCCTCCTATCGGTCCTTGGACTAGCACAAGGATCCCTGTTTGGCCCTTTCGGTCCATTCGGACCAGGTGGCCCAGGATTCGCCAACTTCCCGGCTTACGGACCGACAGCTAATCTGCCAGCATTCTACCAGCCAACATTTGGAGCACAACCTGGATTTCCGGCGTTTGCCACTTCCCAGCCTAACTTCCCACTTCGATCCGCAGTTGGTCCGGTATTCCGTGCCAAGCCCTCGACCGTCCTGGAGCGTTTGGCGGTAGCCACTCTGCCTGCTGATCTGCAGCAGCGATTGAACGAACTGTTGGCCGCTTTCGAAGCCGGTAACGAGGCATGTGACAATGCTTATCCTGTCGCTGCTGGTCCAATGTCCGGTTTACATCGGAGATGTGTTGCTCTACAGAAGCGGGGAACTGAGCAAGCCGCTCTAGCCCTGGAACAGGAAGCTAACAATCGAGCAGCTGTTGAGAGTAATGCCGGTGCTGCCGAAGTGGTTGGTGCTTAGAGAGATACAAAAATCCGCAAGATTTCGATGTAACTTCGTTTGGCAAAAAAATAAAATATTAAAATTCCATCCATTGCTCAATGTTCTTCGCAAATAGCAAACCATTTCTCTAGCACCTGTTAATTTCTTGATCAGCCAGTTTCAGCAACAAATTCCATCTACTTCAAACTTTGTGAACCGGTTGTTCTGAGTCTGCACCAGCCATGTCCTGTTGTTCAACGAATGACAACTAACGTTTTCTACAAAGCACGAAAAAAATCTGGAAGTTGCAAAATACCCAGAAAGAAGGTACGTTCGGATGTTAATCATATCGCGCACCATTCTCTTGTGTTATGTTTTTAATCAATATCACATCGTCTCTCAATCGGCTTCTTTTTTTAGTATTTGGTAGCTCAACAAGGGATTCATTCGCTCCTGTATTTTGTTTTCTCTTCTTTCTTATACACTATTTTTTGTCATCTTTGATTTCTTTTCGCTGAAATACAATAAATATAGTATGTTTGTATAATTTACGCTTTTCTCTGCTTTCCCTAGTATCACTTACTGATTCTATTCTATATCATTCTATATATCATACAGAAGTTTTCTCTCTTCTCACGTTCTACCTCTACATTTGCTACATCTGATCTTTTCTATGTTTCCTGTTATTGTTAGATTGCATTTTAAAACACATCGCGCTAGCTGAAAATATTATTTCTGTTTGAGTCGTTTATCGTTACAGGGGATTCTACATATCTGGGGCCGTGCTCTGTGATGTAATCTCTCCTGCTGCTATGGCTAACGAAATCGGTTTTTTTTAACAAGCGTTCGTTCATCAGCAAATTAACAGATTTTAGTTAGGAATCAGTTTAAACTTAAAGCTGAAATCTTAACCTCTTAGTTGGATTGCTCGCACAACGGAATCTGGGCGACTAGTTTGGATTTTGATGAAAATAGCGTTTACTGGTTTGTTTGTTGGTCTTTTCAAGGGCAACCGGTCTCAAAATAGATAACACCTACTATATAGTCGAAAAGACACCTTCGCTTCGAACATTGATTTCGTTTTTGGCTGTTTTGGTTAAATCGCTTCTGTTATCTTACATCTTACTACGCTAGTAAACACGTCAAATTAGAAACTAAAAGGCACACTTAAAAATCATAACCGTCGTTTCACACTCCTTGGGACCAATTTTTGTCATTCTGTATTGTGGAGAGCATCCCCAACGTACGCACACATACACACATCTGGGCTTTTTTCTTGTAGAGTTTATATCATCTGCTGTGTTTAGTTTGGTTTTGGCTTACAAATATTCACGTATAATTTTGTCCTTTCAAGCATCGAAGCGTTTATTTTTATTTGATGATTTTTTCAACACAGTTCAAGATATGTTTTACATCGTTTAGACTGGCGTTGGTTACTATGACTTTGAAGAAGCTTTTCCGGAAGCATAGTAGTTTTATATCAGCGCTTTGGTTTCAACAGATTTCTGTCGTATAATAACTGTACAAGGCATAACACACAGGTTTGTAACACTGGATAGAAATACGTCTATTTGATCTCTGATATTCAACGACCATGATTAAATGAAGTATAGCTGAAACCAGTTCCTGTTCTTCAATTTATTTATCGATCGAGACTCGGCGTAAAATCATGTCATTTTATATTAAGCATAGTTTAACAAATTACAGGGATAGCGTAAACGTTTTAGGGTTGGTGAATGTAACCTTGTTCTATGGAAACCGTTACGAGCATTAGAAAACAGACCCACAAATTTTGGTTAGATGGCATTACCAAAAATCTATAATATGTAATAATGCAGCATGAGATAGATACTTCAATTTACATGTACATCAATAATCTATCTCTTAGCATTGAACCAATAGTCATCAGTTGTCATCAGTATCAAACAATAACAAACGATCTGAAACGAATGCTCTGATCCACATTTGATCGGAAAGCTTGATGACAGAATTGAAATAGTCATAAACCATCGTTTTTTAACAAACGATTAATCCGTGTTACGGTTTGCCGCGATCAACAGTTTAAACTTGAACGGAACTAAGAACAGAGGCTGAGCTTAGGTATAAGGCTCTATTATTCATCAAGCAAAAGTACATCATTCAAATTAGAACGATGCATTGAAAATCATTCTTATAATCATAGCCAACAGCGGCCATTCGTTCGGAAATAATGGATTCGCAAGGTTTACCAACGACAGCACAATTTTGTTACTCTTTTCAATATCGCAGCAACGTAGAACCTTTTTTTTTTTGATAACAACAATGTTTATTATGGAAAATCTTCAAAGAGAAATCTCTTTCAGCATGTAATCTATTATCAAAGAGCTCTGACTTTCACCCCAAGCCAGATTGGTTAATTCAAAGTTTAGATTAAACTGGTGTGTTAAATTTTTTCCACCATAAAAAGATTTAGACAATTTTTTATCAATTCGTTACTCATCATAACACTATCAAGTAACGAGAATATTTTTCACCGTCGTATTGTGGTCTGTTTCCAAACGCCGTTCTGTTATATCAACAAAACAACATCCGCATAGTACTCTAACGAAATAGTAACAAATTCCAGGAAAAAAAAACATCATTTGATTGTACGTCGGCACGCAAATAAGAAACAGTTTGTACAATTTTGTACGCGTGCGTTCGGTGTGTAACTACAATCTCTCTATCTTTCCACTCTCATTTACCTGGTTGAATGCAAAACTTGTGAATATGATAACAGCTCGATTGACTCTAAATATTATACTCCTGACAGCATTTGGAGCAGTAGAAATTCGTATTGATGCTTCCGTAGAACTTGCAACCTTCGGTACGGCACATCTGATTCTTACCATAGTGGCTACTGGTTAACGCTGGCGGCGGCGGCTGCTGCTGTCGCTGTTGTAGCGTTGTTTCCGAAGTGTTTGATCCAGAAGATGAGGACGATGACATTCCGGACGAGGAAGATGCACTGGGAAGTTGCTGCGGTTGGTGTTGGAGCACGGGACTAACCGCTGAAACGGGTGGAAGCGATACGCACATTCCACTAGATGGCCCTCGATTCATGACGGTATTTCCCGGTGAATAGAGCGTAGCGACTATTCCACCCGAAGTAGCCGTGGCCTGTTTGGCACAGTTGGAGTAGTCTGGAGTAGGATTACTTTTTGCGACAAGCGGTGCTGGAGTTCGTTCCGTAGGACTGAATCCATGCCGATAATTGGAAGAAGATTGCCCAGCGGAAGTGCTAATTGGCTGTGCTCGTTTGTCGTTATAGAACGTGGAACGGGACAAGTATAATGTCTGATCCAGTTCGTTCAAACGTCGCACAGATGGTAAGCGTTGAATCCGATCATGGCTTTCCATATCTGCTTGAGTATAAAACTTAGATTTTCCTGTACCGTATCGTGGCATGTAGTCAGTGGCATTGCATGATTGAGATTCTCGTTGTCGCTGAGTTTCATAACATTCTAAACACATGTAGCTGGTAGCAACAGTGCCATAGTTCAGACAACCCGCATTGATACAATTAACCAACTCCGTTCCGTGGTCCGCTGCTCCACTGTAGTCACAAACATCCTGCCCAGGATCAACAAATTTGCTCAACTTTTCCAGCTCTTTACGCTCCCTCACTCGTTCCATTTCTAAAAATCGTTCTTGAGCACACTCTAAGTAATTCTTGATCATTTCTTCTTGATATTCATGACGGCGAGCCCTGAGCGTAGCACAGAGAATCCGGAATTTTGTATACTCTCCACGCGAGGACTTATCCGATGAAAGACTGGATTTTTTATGTTGCCCACTTTTGCTACCAATTCTTGTTATCGATCCGATATTCTTCTTTAATTTTTTGCTCATACTCTTTCCGATGCTTCCGAATTGTTTGGCAACACTTTGAAGCTGCTTTGCTGCTTTGCTCTTCCCACTGGAACTGCTGCCGCTGCCACTCTGTGAACCAGGCGGGAACGGAGGCAGGGATTGATTTGATGCACTCATCGCCGCTAGATTGGTGGAGTTCATCCCACTGTTGTGATTCTCGTCGGAGAAGACAATCTCCCCATCAGCTATTTTTTTCTCGTACTCCTCATCGGAATAGTCATCGTATATATCATCGTCAGGACTGCTATCTGCCGCGGGTGCATACACAATATCCAAATACTCCTTCAGTAGGGCGACGTGCTCTCTATCAGTTAACACCCAATTACCATCGCTTCCATCATACTCCCGCCAAACGAAATCCGGTCCAGGATCGATACAAAATTGTATCGGTAATAACTGATTGCTAGCATCAACCAGTGGTATCAATGCCGGTGGATAGTCTCCAGCTGTTTCCATAGCGACCAGAGCGGAGAAATGCGCCATATCGTATGCCAACAATAGTGGCGCCCTATGGCACTCGTTTGACGGAACTTCGAACGGTAAGTAGACTCCACCAAAAGGAATCGGCGAAAATGCTTCGCCGTTCATGTCCCGCAAGAAAACATCCGACACCACAATGATCGTACGGCGTAAAATATGTGCCAAGGCAAGCACATGTATCTCCTCTAAGCTCTCATATGTAGCACTTTCATCGTCCAGTGATGATGCGCCACCGCCGACATCCTGAATCTTCTCGATCAGCAACGATCGCCGCCGAGAGGCTGCCTTCGAATTGCGTCGCGGTTCTGGTGAAGCGATCGCTACTATCTCCTCCCACTCCTTGGCCCACTCGGTTTCGCAGAACACGAACCCTGCCTGCCGGTTGAGACGGGTCTGCTGGAAACGCCATCGCCGGTACAGGGCGTCCCGGAATTCCTCCTTCGAGAGAATGTCGTGTAGAGTACGGCGCAACGTAAGCCGCCGGTCGTGGAAACCCCACATCGAAAGTGATGCGGCGTGCAGCAGGCAGTTGCCATCACCTGAGAAGGACGATTGAATCTTTTAGAATAAATTTGGCAAGGGAAGAAGAATTCTTTTGAAGGGCTGTCGAGTAGGGTTTTTTCGTGTATAGAAAAAAAATTCCAATTTCCTCTCAAACAGTGAATACTAACCGGTGGTAGCAAGCGGCCACAACTTCCGACAAACACCTGAATCGTACCACCAATTCAACCGATTGGTTGCTTCGAGTGAGTTAAGCGTAGAACTTTCGATAAGGTCTTTTTCGAGAAATTTCCTGCAAAAGATAGATCAGTTTACGAAACGCAGAGCACCACATAGTTGAAAACGCACTTACCGAAATTCCTCCGAGTATTTTGTCAGGTCCGGTAGCGTGAAGGTGTAGTCTGGAGTATCGATAAAGTTTAGATTCTTCTCATTCTGCTCGTGGCAGTGGGTGTGAAAGTCCATCTCAAACTCCTGCCGAGCTCGGGACACCAGGTTTACATTTTCTGTCGCCCGCGAGATGCCTCGTTCCAGTTTTTTGCCTGTGAACATGAGCGGAAACCGGAAATCAATAACGCTTTTCCACCGGAGGTCATTTCCAACCGCAAGTCGGTAATGAAAAAAAAGGAACATTCGACAAAAAAGCAATAATCAGTACAGAAGAGTTACAGTTAGTAGAAATTGACTGCATGCCAACTAGGTATCATTTATGTTCCCCAAGAACAGCGCCGATAAGCAAATACGCTTAGTGAAGAACATTAAATGTACGGGACAAAACACAGGCTCTTCCTATGCGAAACGTGCAGATGCTTTTAGGCGAAATGAAAACTACTCAACTAATATTATGGCGCATCACAGAAAAAGCTAGTCATAAATTATTTCTAGGGTGTCCCTTTGAAACGAAGCTCCAAGCTTATTTTTTAAATCCCTTGAGTATTGTTCCTAATTAGATAAAGCTTACAAATATTGTTTATAAGCAACAAAAAATTTGAAACTCTAATTTTGTAGACAAACTTAGAATAACCACCCCAGTAAGCACACAAAACAAAAATGCAAGCCAATAGAAAAAATTCCACGTACAGTCGAAAACGTCTATCGAGTCTGTTTTGGTGAGCATTGGTTTCAGCAGACCGGTTGTTCCATTGCGATTGTGGCCAACTACGACCGGAAGATGGCGATGGCTAGCTGATGATCCGTAATCGTATCCGCCGCCACTACTGCTGGTATTGCTATTGTTGCTGGATCGGGGCCCTACTGGTTGGTGTTTATGGTTCAGATGGAAACCGACAGAGCCGTTATTGGCGTGCGGTAATAATGAAGGTTGGTTACTATATGACGAACAACTGGCGGATGCCGATTGCTGCTGCTGCTGTTGTTTCTGTGGCTGGTGTTGTTGCAGCAGGACTGACGTGGTGCCTGTAGTCACCAGCGATGAGAGTGGTGCAGGTGATGTACTGGTTTGTGCTTTCATTACTATCTCATTGTCGCTTTGCTTGCTGTTAAAGTACTCGGTCGTTGATGTGTCTGTGGGAAGTGATGCCAAAAGGTGCAAAAATGAAAAACTATAAGTGATATTTCAAGTTTATGTTAAATATAGCGAAAAGATGTAAGCCCCTGAAAGAGGTAGAACGAAAAATAGCCAACACCGTAAAATATGAAAGATATTTAAACGTTTTACTTATTTAAAACTTGATCTAAGCTAGGAAAGTTATAGTTCAAATTGTCTAAATGCCTAAATTTTTTTCAACTTCATATTAAGCTTCTACGGAAATGTAATCAAAACTGCGGGCAGTATTTAATACAATGATATACAATCATAATGAAAAACTAAACGAACGGAATCTATTAGCCTGCAAAACCAGTTGCCTACCATTGTAATCGATGAGTGCCTTCTTCAGATCCCACTCCCACGACTTGAGACAACTGACGGCGTCCTGTGCGTTGGCACCTGTATGCGTGATGAATTCCGTCACCAGGTGCGTCGTTTCCATAGTAAGACTACCACCACCGACACTGTGCGTCCTCCGGTGGCCAGAACCACTGACCACTGGCTGTTTGCGGCGTTGCTTCCGCGAATCGTCGCAACATCCACCGCAGCAACAGCAGCAGCAACACCGGGTACAACCACCGGCACCGGAACAACAGCGTTCGGTAGCGATTTTAGCACTGCATTCAGAACTGGTTATTTTGCTCCTACTCTGACGTCGCGTTTTTGAGGCGCTCTGAATTTTCCACGATTTGACGCGACGCGTTGCTGATTAGTGACAGTCTTTGTTTTCAACTTTAGTCAAGAAAAACATTTCTATCACACAGGATCATCCTACTTTTACTTTGTAATAATAATCCACCAACCCATTTTCCTGTTAGTACGAGAATAGTCGTGAGTATATTTTTCCGATTCACGGTGTAGGTGGGGGTTTGTGAGCGGTTCGGTTTTGTTTTGTTAAAGCGATGCCGATGACGGTTTGATGATGTTTTGATGATGGTGGTGTAAAGGATGATTTCACAACGGCGACCGAGCGTTGCAATGATATTCCATACCACCAGAGGGCCCATGCGATGAAAGTGCACAAAATAGTAGCATGTAGGAAGAGAACGGGAGAGAAATAGCTGCGTTATATTATTATAAGATTTTCTGTTCGTTTCGAACATGTCTTCATGTTGGTCCTGTCTGTTTATTTGTCTGTTTATAGTATATTGCATGTATAAAAGAACATTTTTTCTCGTTCGGCAAATTGACAGAGTCAATTAAGCGGTTCACTCTGGCTCCACTCTTGTTAATTATATTACAGATAAAGGGACGCGTGAAGTGGTTGCACTTTCACTTTACTGGTGCAGCAGTGATTGACCAGTTATCGAGGTGAATAAGAGTGCAAAACAAGCATTGCACCAAGGTTTAGTCACGCATATCGCCTATCGTGCAGAGAGAAAGATGAAACACTGTTGCATAGCCCTTCGAAGGACGTAGTCACCAACAGATACGGGGAGGGGAGAAGTTAATAATTACATCTTGATTTGAATTTTAATCAAACAGTAAAGATCAATCAAAGCTTTTTGAATATGTAACATTACACTTGGATCTCACTGCACTATATTTTTCGAAGGTACACACAACCCTGGTTGTTTGTTACTTGTCTACAACAGAGGTTGATGTCGGTTATTTATAAATCCACTCTCTAGCAGATATTGCAGAGTGGTTTTGTTGGATCCATAAAAATAGATGGAAAATTATTGCAGAAGAAGAGATACAGAAAATGTTCTCCGCTGGTCGGTTGATCTTTGAGTGAGCAGTAACGTATTAGTAATAATCAATAATAGGAGCACTGTGCGATTAATGGCACTAAGATGCACTGAAATAAACATCCCAATAACTTCGACAGTTGTTGTATTAATGTGAGTATGAACATACTCCATACCGAAAGATGACTAAAATATTTATTTTTAGTTATTTGCTTAAACATTATTTAACATTAGTAAGACTAGAAACGACCGCGGAAGGCTTATTGGTTATTTTAGTGAACACTATTGTGATATATTAGAATTTTTAGCCTGAGAAAAGCTATAGAGGAAACTATCTGATCTTGTTCATATTACTAAAAAATAAAGTTAATCTCTACACGAATTAATCTCCAACTGCTGCAACTTTCGTACAGTAATTTAATTGAGAATACAGATGAACAAATGTGACACTTCAGAAAAAAATCTCTATTTAACTTGTATACATCTAAATCAGGAAATATTATTAAATTTTTCTTTATTTGGGACCCATTATAACGCTGAAAAGAAGTTGACAGTCTTCATCTAATAGGTGCGAAGACGTTTCAAGAAAGTTTTAAAAAAAATCCTATAAAGGCTTGAAAATAGTCAAATGAAATGACAATTTATCAATCCGTTTTTGAAATGTAATATATTTCAAATTTACAAATGCATTTACGAAAAACGCAGGCAGAAAAATTATATTAAGTTTTTCACTTTACAGGGTGTCCGGTCCGGTCACACAGGAAAATCTCAATATTTCAAATAATAAGAAGAAAATCTGAATCTGGCTTTCATAGCTTTATTCAGTAACTCATAAAGATACTTCACAGACGATATCTCGGAATTACTCCACCTTTCTCTGATCGAACCAGCTTCAGACGTCTCGGAAAGTCGTCGCAAGCGGCGCGCACGTGCTCCATCGGCATCATCTCGTCCCTTATTTTCGTGATAACTCGCTCGAATTGCTCCAAATTTGTTATTTTATAGTCGTTCAGCCTCGACATCATGTATCCCCACACGAAATAATCCAGTGGATTCAGATCCGAAGACGACGGAGGCCATTCATTCTTCGAAATGACATCGGTCAAGTTTTCCTCACACCACGCCTGAACAACCTTTGCGGTGTGGGATGGGGCGCCATCTTGCTGGAAGCAGTAGTAATCGTCTTCAAACAACAGTTCAGCTTGAGGCAGAACATTTTTATTCAAAACCGTGTCCAGGTAGTACGCTGCGTCGATTTTGACCCCTTTATCGATAAAAATAAGAGGCAGTTTACCTCTCTTGCAAATGGCACCCCGAACCATCACTGACGTCTTATTTTGGAACCGGAAAACGTTCAGCTTGTCCGCAGGAGCCTGCTGGAGGCTCACACTCCAAACTCGATCATTTTGGCGATTGACTGTTCGCTCCAAAACGAACAGCTTCTAGTCCGAGAAAATAATCTCGTCATCTGCGCGCCAACCGAGCAACTCCCGCGACCGTTGGTACCTCTTGTCCTTTGTAGCTTTGGTATCCCATGAACCACCTGTTTTTTGTACGGTGTAGGTTTTAAATCCTTGCGCAGAAGCAGACGGATTGATTCTCGGTTCATTTTAAGGTTTCTGGCCAGCTTCCGTGCAGATTGGGCGGATTCCGGCGAATCCGGTCTCGTATAATCTTTTTCAGCCTTGGAGTTCTCACAGACCTTGGTCTTCCAGATCGTTCCTTGTCCTCGGTGCCTCCGGTCTCTAGGTACCGATTTATGGTCCGGTACACGAATTTCCGGTTCATTCCGAGCGGTTTTAGGTATTTGAATATGTGTCCGGGTTTGTACCCTTTCACATATTCAGCGATAACAGCTGCTTTTAACGCTGCCATGGCTCACAACTCAATGTAAACAAACTGCACAGAAACGAAACTCTGCCACTTTGGGCAGCAAAGTTAACCCTTTCATTTGACATATAGATGGCACCAGAGAAATGCTACGTGTAGGCTACACTGCCCATAAATGCATAACAGTCCCATGTGAGTTTTCATCACTTCTGAGATTAACCTTAGAAACTGCTTTACATTACGTGTGCTCTCAAAAATTTACAACAAAAGTTAGGTTTGTTGCTAAAATGATGAAAAAAATATTGATTTTGGTCAGTCCCACGTTACGAATAAACGCATAACAGGCTCAGAGCTAAAACCAATTAGCAGAAAATCATGGTAACTTTTATTAAAAGACTAAATAAAGTGTACTGATCGGAACAACAATAACCTTATTGCATATAAAAGTATTCTGCACAAATATATTTACCTCGGATGAATGCTTATTTTAAATTTTTGTTTCTTTGATTGAATCCATAGGAAGGAAAAAATGCTATGGTTTACCTGCGTCTACTGCGTTTTACTCAGTTGTACGTTTTTGGCAGTGGGACTCTTATGCGTTTATGGGCAGTACAGGCGACCCCAAAAAAGTGTGACCGGATCTTTTTGTCACCGTGTACATGGGAGATGTGACAAATTTAAACAAAAATTTTACTGTAGACTTCTAAATATGTATAATTTAATCAAATTATAGAATCTATGCAAAGCATAATTAAAATTGGAAACGATAATCCAAAAAAAAAATATCAAAGCATAGAATTAAGAACTACATAGAACTATGTTTTAAATAATGGTTGATCAATACTTAGGCTATTTCGAAAATATTTCAGTTTAAAAACGTTTCGTACAACAAACAGCTTCCGTACCTTGACGTGCGATGTATTGGCAATATACGAGTATGTACCTAATAAACCATGTACTAAACATCGGATTGAATGGAAGAGTCGAGATAAGGTCCAA
Source organism: Wyeomyia smithii (assembly GCF_029784165.1). Lineage (NCBI taxonomy): Eukaryota > Metazoa > Arthropoda > Insecta > Diptera > Culicidae > Wyeomyia > Wyeomyia smithii. Next base: position 237,306,565 of record NC_073695.1, on the reverse strand, counting down.
AAAATGATTCATTGAAGAAACGAAGATAAGCATGATGCACACTTATTTAAGCACACTTTTTAATAAATAAAAATCAATAAAATTTTAACAAATTGTAGTGTGAACAAACTATCAAAACATAGCTCCGAGATACAATTAAGAGATTCACGCCGATAACCGGTGAATTGCCAAGAAAAACTTCCCACTACAGGTTAGTCGTCACCTGTAAGAAAGGCGATAAGTAACACCCCAATGTAATGCGAACAACTGGCTTGATTCATACAAATTCCCCCTTTTGTATAACACCATATTATTAGCGTAAACCTTATCCACAGGACCAGAACGAACTATTATATTTTCGCGCATCTTATCATAGTTCAATATTGACTTCGCTCAACCTTTCCTATGGACACGTGCATTATGTATGCATTGGACAATGTATTCATAGCTGCATCTGCATCGTCTGGCACCTGCAATGCATGCACTGCTGCTCGCTCTGTTCACCTTTAGTCGGCCACACAGAACATTCCACTGTCGGCTTTTACTTGGACAAGTGGTGGTGACAAGGTGCTAACAAACCACATCTGTGTCCCTTCGTCCATATACGTCCTGATTAGGACAGTCTCTAGCTGCATTGTTGCAGCTCCTATTATATTGCTCTATACTTTAATATACAACACAATGGCAATTGTTTGCTGTCCCTCACCGGGGACACTGGGCGCAGTGTGGTTGAATTTTTTATTCGATTCTCTAAATCTTCTCTACACGACAGTGGAGCGACGAATTTATCACACCCTGGAGGGCGACGGGTTGGCTGGTCGTTGCCGGCATGTTCCGTTTCCGCTTGCCGACCGAGACCAGCTCAGATAGGAGTGAAATGCAATTTCGACCGGTAAATGGGTACCTGTGCATCGAGTGCAATATCACATCGAGCATAAGTGCGCTGAATTTCTGGTAAAAACCAATTTACTGGTAAAGTGGTTAACTCTTTATTGAAACATTCCCAAGGTACCGTTTTTTTTAATTACTCAAATCTTTCAACTCATATCTATAACTGATTATTATGTTATCAACCACCGCTCAATTCTACCCACTGTAGCTGGTTATGCTAACGTCAGGATCCGCATGCATTCTAACTTTTTTTTGGAAGCCTTGATGGAAACAAATGGCGTGTAATGAATCAATGATGGAAGTGTCACCGGTTTGGTTCATACCTGCTATCGCTTGTTTTTTAGCTCAACAGCCCTCAGCTCAGGAGGTGTTTCAGGCGAATATCCTCAACCGTCGTCGATGGGGCTGTAGTACAGAAGCATGTTGTCTTTTCTTGGGTATCCTGCAGGGCAAACCGACCATGGTACCGGTTAAATACTTTTATACTCAAACACATATGTAAGCGCATACGTAAACATAAACGTATTGTGGCCATGTTTGGTACTTTGCCCTGCTCATCGGTCCGTTATTGAATCATGACATGGTCTACCACCAACAACAGACGTTTGCATTGCGGAACGTTTGTCAAACAAAAACATTCAACGTTTAGTATAAGGTTTCTAACTGGAAAGACAGACCAGCTGTTAATTATTGCCTCTTACCAACACGATTTGTCTTTTTCACGAAGTAGGTAGACTTCAAAGAACTGAATTAATTAGTATTGATGGATATTGCAATATATGATTCATATTTTTCGGGTATATTCTCAGCTTATACTTCGTGTTATCAAGAGCGTATCTACAAGTGATTCATCGCTTATCAGTGTTGTGAGCTTATTCCTCCTTCAGATAGCTCTTGATTCAACGAGTTTGTTTTACATACTATTTTTTGGTTCTTCACAGAATCAGAAAAATTGGGTAAGCCCATGAACCCATTCACCCATTTATATGGTTTATTTCCAACTTCCTTCAAAACCAACTTTTAAGTGCTTCCACTGATACTGCAACTCTTATTCACCACGATGAATATGAAAAAAGATAAAGATTGAAGAAGTAAAGAAAGACCTTCATAAGAAATCCTAACTGACGACTTGCGCGGTCAATAATATTGGCTTGATCAAGTAGTACCCCAAGATTACGAAGTGTACGTCCGATTATATAAAATTAACTTTTATGGTATTTCATCGATGAAATGAAATTAAGGCACATTTCTGGTCACTGATGTTGTACTTTGTTGGGGACATTATACCACTGCGACCAGTACTTAGATCTATTGTGGTGTGTCCCCTTTTGCTTTAAGCCTTTTCTTGTATAGACAACTAACTAACGATTGAAGGCATTGTCCCAATGTGGTATTATGTAACGAATAAAGTTTAAAACATTGTTCGGAGAACAAGCCCATGTTTCCCAAGGTTCTAGAAGTACCTAATCAAGAAATTTGCGCCGTTTGGTAATTATTGCTGGGCATTCACACAGCCAATGATAATCACTTTCACTCTCTGTGCAACAGAAGCGTCATTCGAATTGTCATTTTCAAGCCTTCCTATTAGCTTTAGATGATATTTACTCGGACAGTGACCAGTGATCAGTCTAGTATAAGTACTAAGATCCTTCTTTGAAAGGTTCAACAATTTTTGTGCGGTCGAAGCGTTGGACTTGATGTATCGTTTTGCATGACGAGCTATTGTGGTGCTATCCCAGTTCAGCAGCACCTGGTCACTGACAGTCTGATAGGTTTAATTTGACACCAATCCTAAAAAATAACCAGCTTTTGGCAATCAGAAAATTTGTCAACGACCATAAAAATCTTCAGATCATCTGCATAGAACAGCTTACATCCTCTTTGAACACGGGCTGCGACATCATTAATAAACAAAACGAAAAGAAGCGGTAGAAACTTAATTCGTTGTGGAACACCGGAAGTGTTTGTAAATCGTCGGGATGTGTGGGATTCAAGTTTGACACTTAGGCTTCTATCACTTAGGTACGATTGTAATCATTCAACCACATCCTTGGAGAGACCCATTCTAATATTCGATGGTCAATTTTTTCAAAAGCAGCTTTCAAGTCTTTGTATGTAACATCAACCTGCTGTCAATTTTCAATATGAGCGATATAATCCGAAATGAAACGAAGTAAGTTGGTTGTCACAAAACAACTAGGATAAAAACCTTGTTGATCAGTAGAGAATACGCTTTTTGTGCGAAACAGTAGATGATAACTATTTCTATTAATGTCGAGTAGGCGCTTAGTGGTTCTATTTCCTTTTTTATGTATCGGAGAAATAAGCGAGTTTTTACAGAGAGCTGGGAATTTGCCTTGTTGTAATGACCTATTAAATATTGTGCTATTGGATTGGCAAGTTAACCCATGCATTTTATGATACGATAGCAGGGATTTCCAGGAGAATTAAAGGTTTTTTCTTGTACAGTTACAGTGCTTTTTGTCTTCTCCTTTAGACTTAGTAACATACTGCATTCCTTATCAACCCTATTGATCCTATCATATCATATCCATAGCTATCACTCTAACAGCGTATAACGTGCTATAGTCTATGATACTATTCGGTTATTGAGTCTGGAGGAAAGTTTTGGAAGAGCCTGAGAATAAACTCATTCTTAAAGTCCTTTTGCCAACGAATGGCTTGGTTCTACTAAGATTCAAACCGATCAACACTCGCTTATCAAAGCGGACTCTGTAACCTTGCGGCTCCAAAGCTCTACAATTAGAGGTTTTGTGAGAGTCTAGTTCAGGTTTCAAATTAAACTATGGGTTGTTTGATTACTACAGTCATGTTTTAGGAGCAAGATTGAAAAACATATGTAATATTAAGAAAAATTGCTTTGTTTGCCATCACAGATTTTTTTTTCACGCAAATTAGAGCTGTTTGAAGGCTAACAATGGCATATTTTTATAAAAAACGGTGATCAGACATCGCAAACGTAAAATACATGTTCCATATTTGTCCATCAGTTTGATTGGATTTGAGTTGAAGATTGTGAAGCAAAAATACTGGAGGCGGCTTATTTTTTGTCAGCCATTTTACAAGGTTATGTTTGTGTTTGTACGAACCTACCGAAAGGCCAATAATTTCCGGAAATATACTATAGTTTCAGGCATACGTTTAAGCGCCGTCTTTAGGAGAAAAATTCAATTTAGTTTAGTAATTTAGTAAAAATGTATTTTTGTACCGTTGTGCGGGGCTACACTTCAGTTCAATCATATTTTTTAGAGCAAAAAAATATTATGTATTTTTGTGACGTTACTGTGTAGTGTTAAATATTTCTCTATTCCGGAATCCGCGTAAAAAAAGCCGCTTAAAAAGAAACCCGAGTAAAAAAACCGCGTAAAAAGCGACCTTAGTGTATTTATAAACTCTTGAAAACCTACCAATTTCGATAGATGGATATGTTTCTATAACATTGATTTTTCTGAATCCTAGTGGCGTAGTAAGGGGGGGGGGGGGGGTGTATTAAATTCATTATATGTAAATTATTAAAATGCACTTTATGAAGTCCACATATACAGGTGGTTTCGAATATGAGAAGTGGTTTCGCCATCTGAGACTTAGTAGTAGGGGTAGCAACTATCAATTTGTTCATTGTAAACTCGCCAAACATTAACACTTTTTAAAACCTCAAATACGAGGTTTGTTCCCGTGATTTTGAATTTTCTGTATCCCAGTGGTGTAGTTAAAGAGAGGGGGAAATTACAACAACCATAATTATTTTTGCATCGTCTAATAGTTCATCTTGAAAATTTGTATTTAGGGGTTTTCACGTTTCGTGTTTCTGTTTCTGTTTGCAAAGTAGAAATCATTATTTTTTATCATCATTTAATTTAATTGTAAGGTGTTTTAAATTTTAAGGATGTTTTCATGATGTTGGTTTCCAACGGATTTTCTTAAACCAGAACAGGGCGTAATTCCCAGATACCTGGAATCAACTCTAGATTTTATTTGAAATCAAAGATGGCGACTTCCGGTTTCCGAAAATGGCCAAATATCACCCCAAATAGGCATTTCTGTAATCGACATGATGAATATAGACCAAAAATTGTCCACAGACGCCATTTTGAAATTCGGGGAGGCATCTTCTGGTTGCTGGAAAACAGCTGCAATTTTTGATTCCATAACCGAGATGATGTGTAGAGACCGGAAGTCAAATCCAGACGCTATTTAAAAATAAAAGATGGCGACTTCCGGTTACCGGAAATGACCGAATATAGGCATTTCTGTAATCGAAACTCCCAGACGCCATTTTTAAAGTTGAAGTGGCAACTTCCGGTTGATTTTTAATCAATAATAGTATATTTGACACGGCACCATGCTTATCATTCTCCTCAGTATGTGGAAAGAGCGGAAAAAAATTCACCACGCACTTCCCTTTCAGTATGTGCCTGTGTGTAGCAAATACTTTCACCACACTGCTTCTTCCTCCACTCCAAAGTGTCTCAACCAACTTACAGAGCAAACTGAGAAACAAACTGTGGAACGCACCGCAGATACCTCTGCTGTGTAATTATTGTGCGTAATGTCCATACGTGTGAGAAAGTACACCATAGTTCATTGTCTCGCAAGAGAGAGATTTCAGATTTCACCGCGGTGCCCTCAGAAAACTTAAAATCGTCTGTCGCTCTCTTCTCGCATGTGCGTTAATTTGCTCTTTAGTGTGAGAGCAGTTGTTTTCGCAGTGCAAGATTTTCTCCTGCACTCTAGAGGTTTTCTAAGGAGAAAAGACAAGCATGCACGGCACTATACATAATATGTTCAACTGAGCCAGATACAAACTTTCGGTTGGTGGAAAACAGCTAAAAATAATGAATCCATAACCGAGATGATGCCCAGAGACCGGAAATTATGTGCATACATTATTTAGAGATACAACATGGCGTCTTCCGGTTACTGGATATGACCAAATACTACACAGTATGGCTATTTTTGGAATCAAAATAATAACCAGAGGCCGAACATCGATCCACAGATCATTTTGAAATCCAGGATAAACACTTCCGGTTTTAGTAAAACAATCTGATATGGTTTTTTTCTGGAATCGAAATTATGCCAAGAGAACAGAAATCAACTAAAGACGCTCTTTTGAAACCTTAGATGTTGATTGCAGGTTTCCAGAAATCCACCAAAAATGGGTTCTTCCGTAAGGCGTCGTACACAAATTACGTAACGCATGAAGAGGGGGAGGGGGGTTTAGTATGCGATACTTATCGTTACGTAGGGGGGAGGGGGGTAGTAGAGACAGTTACGTAACTGTGATGTTTGCTTGAAATTGAAAATTTCGGAGGGGGGTCAGGCTGTTCAGCGTTACGTTACGGGGGAGTCATATCGAACGTTACTTATCGTTACATAGGGGGGAGGGGGTCTGAAATCTAGATTTTTAGCGTTGCATAATTTGTGACGACGCCTAATCGGAATGATGCATATATGCCAGAAATCGATCCCTGACGACAATTTTCAATCAGAAGTGACAACTTAAAATCATGACTTGCAACGTTGAGTAATTGCTGGAAACAGCCAAACATGATCCGGAAATCGCTATAATACCCAGAGATCGGAAATCAAATCCAGGCGCTTTTTTTTCAAATCCAAAATGGCGATATTCGATTTTCGAAAATGACCGGATACTTGGGTGCCATTTATTGGTTGTTTTTTAAACCAAAATGATACCCAGAGGTCGGATATCGATTCTAGACGCCAAATGCAAGATGGCGATTTCCGGTTACCTCATTTAAATTAAACTAAATGACTCTTACGGATACTATTGATTTAGCTTATTCTGAAATTTAGGCCCCAACATTTTTATTACTGGGCCTTCTCAAGTTTATTTTATAATGATAGAAATAGTTGTTTACCACCCAACATGAACAGGTGTTGGTAGTTATCAGAAATAATGGAATAATTTATAAAACAAAAACACTTCTTGAATTATCTTGAGTCGAAATCGATTACTATTTGTTTACATGTGGCACCTTAGTCCTTTTTCACGTGTTGCTTGATTAAAGATTAAGACAATACTGAATCTATCCTTGGCCAAACAAATACACTGGGGTCGCTTCACAGAATGTAGTCGACCGACAGACTATCTACAACAAGCTCGCCGATTCGCCCAAAGAACGGTCTAAAATAGGTTCCTATATTATAACTTTTGAAAAGAAATATAATTTAGTTTGAAAAAATATTTTTGAATTGAAACCTATTGATTTCGTAAACTGTCCAAAGTAGCCCCCAGTCGGAACCAACAAACTACTTTTTAATATGAACGTTCTTTATTTCTCAACGAATTCAACTAAAATAATTATTGGCTGTTGCATTCATATCCCCGTTAAATATAAGTGAATATCATTGAGTTCCGTTTCAATGGCAAAATTTTATTCAATGATTGTTCTTCAGGATACTATTCTATTTTGTCTCCGAATAGTCCTACATGCTTTTCTTCTGTAAGAAACCCTTCAACAATTGATTTGGTGCTAACAGATCAAAGTCATGTATGTAGTGATTTGATCACACATGCTGACTTTGATTCTGACCATCTTCCAATAACTTTTTCTTTATCACATGAATCAGTTTTAAACCCTATGAGCTCTGTTTTTAATTATAACAAGGCTAATTGGGAAAGATACACAACTCATATTGAGAGAAATTTCAATAATGAGCTTGATTTGCAAAACGAAGTGAAAATTGATTCCGCTTTGGAAGCATTAAAATGTGCAATTGTTGATGCCAGGAATTATTCTGTTCCAAAGGCTCAAGTGAAATTTGATTCATCAATAATTGACGAAAATCTTCAACTTCTAATTCGTTTGAAAAATGTCCGCAGACGTCAATATCAACGTTCTCGTGACCCTGTTTTTAAAACTATTTATAAAGATTTACAGAAAGAGATTAAACATAGATTTACTCTTCTGAGAAATCAAAATTTTGAGACTAAAGTTGAAAAATTGAAACCATATTCAAAACCATTTTGGAAGCTGTCGAAGATTCTTAAGAAACCTTCAAAGCCTATTCCAGTTTTAAAAGATGGTGAACGTTGTATCCAATGAACAAAAGGCTCAAAGACTTGCTCAGCAGTTTGAGAGTGTTCATAACTCAAATTTGAATTTTGTGAGTCCAATTGAAAATGAAGTCACACGTCAATTTGATTTAATTTCTTCCCAGAATTTTTTACCTGCAGAAATAATTGAAACTAACTTGAATGAGATTAAATCAATTATTAAAAATTTCAAAAATATGAAAGCACCTGGTGACGATGGAATCTTTAATATACTAATCAAACATCTCCCTGAGAGCACAATGGAAATTTTAGTGAAAATTTTCAATTGCTGCTTCAAAATTGCATATTTTCCCAAATTATGGAAAAATGCAAAAATTACTCCCATTTTAAAATCGGATAAGAACCCAGCTGAAGTTTCAAGTTATCGACCAATCAGTTTGCTTTCTTCAATAAGTAAACTGTTTGAGAGAATTATTCTTAACAGAATGATGTCACACATCAACGAAAATTCAATTTTTGCAAATGAACAGTTTGGATTTCGCCATGGGCATTCCACAACTCATCAATTGCTCAGAGTTACTAATATGATACGAGCTGACAAATCTGAAGGTTATTTCACTGGAGCTGCTCTTTTAGACATAGAAAAAGCATTCGACAGTGTTTGGCATGAAGGTTTGATTGCAAAATTGCAAACTTTTAATTTTCCAATTTTCCTAATCAAAATTTTAAAAAATTATCTTACTGATCGAACTCTCCAGGTTGTCTATCAGATCTCAAAATCTGATAGATTTTCTGTCAGAGCAGGTGTACCTCAAGGTTCAGTCTTGGGTCCAGTCCTGTACAACATATTCACTTCAGATCTTCCTGATTTGCCTCCAGGATGCACAAAGTCATTGTTCTGCGATTACACAAGCATTTCCGTAAAAGGAAAAAGTCTTCGTGTCATATGCAGTCGATTGCAGAAAAGTTTAGATATTTTTTCTTTCTACTTGCAAAAGTGGAAAATCTCTCCCAATGCTTCTAAAACTCAAATGATAATTTTTCCGCATAAGCCTAGGGCTTCTTTCCTCAAGCCAAACAATAATCACGTTGTCAAGATGAATGGGGTTATTTTAAGTTGGTCCGACAAGGTTAAGTACTTGGGACTAATTTATGATAAAAAACTTATTTTCAAAGAGCACATTGAGAGTATACAAGCCAAGTGCATCAAATATACGAGATGTTTATATCCTCTCATTAACAGGAATTCTAAACTTTGTTTAAAGAACAAACTTTTGATTTACAAACAAATTTTTAGACCAGCAATGCTTTATGCTGTACCGATCTGGTCAAGTTGCTGTTCAACAAGGAAGAAAACGCTCCAAAGGGTTCAGAATAAAATTCTGAAAATGATTTTGAAGCGTCCTCCTTGGTTTGGTACACTCGAATTACATAGACTTACTGGTGTTGAGCCATTAGAAAATTATTAACAATTTTCGACAAAAATCGTTGCAATCCTCAATTGCTACGATAAGCTCTCTTTATAGCCAATAAGTTAGCAATTAAGTTAGTTGTAAGTTTACTTCGCCTTTTCTGACAAGTAGGTTTAAATCCCTACGAATGATAAGTCCTAATTGCGAAAGCAAACAAATCCTAACAATTAAAATTACAAATTTCTAACAGTGTTGAGAAGTCACCATTTGTGATTGGACACACATACTCATTATTTACTAATATTTATCATAAATACTTAAGCTACTAACAAATCCCCCCTTAAAAAAAAAATTGAGTTCCGTTTATTATAATAAAGGTAATAATAACATAAAGTAGAAGAAATGGGAAAAAGTGTTGAAAGACCCGCACGACGGTATTTCATAATGTTTAAGGTAAGGCAAATTATTTTGAGTTTTCAAGTCAGATAAAAACAGTAGAGCAAATGAAATTGAACCCGGTCGATACTGCATGCGACATGACGAAAACGTCAGACACCCTATCTAAAAAAATGTCAAATTAGAGTGGTACCGTTTTTTCATGGTGTGAAAATGAAGGTCTGGTACACAAAAAATAGAATTAATTATACGTTTTCTTTTCAACGGAGTCGATAAGACGTCAGAAGTGAAAACAACAAAGCGACCCTTTTCCTAACCGAGTCTACCGGCACGCCTTGTTAATGGAAACAGACCAACCAATTTCCAATTAAAAAAAAGGTAATTTAGCATTCTTTATATGCCAATGTTTAGTAACCCTGTGGACCTTTTTAATATCGCGATTTTTTAATCAGTACTGCAAATTGTTCCCCGTGCTAATCTTTACAGGATGGGCGCCCCCCTGTCGCCAATTGCTGATCAATCATGCTCTACAACACTTATCAAACTTTTGTGACTTTTGCACGGTCAGCTTTGGCTAAGTGCCGAGCGGAGCAGTGCATAGTCAACTTGTTGACTGATTCTCAGATTCCGTTCAGTCTCTCACTTTGACCAAGTGCAGTCCTATGCGTGGCTTGGTTAGCACCTAACCCGTGAGTCAACCCATGGGAAAGTAAACAATACAATCGATTCTGTCTGTTGAGCGGTGAAGTGCGATGGAACGCCATTCTCCATGATAAGCCTATTAGTCATCGCGTGGCGGCATCCTGACGCTGCGCTACTCTACTGTTAGTGGAAAATCGTTACTTTCAATGGGATCACATTTCCGCACGATGAGAACATTTCGATCGGAACGCTTCTCTAGTCTAGATGGTAGTCCAATTGCCGAGACCAAGTTAATCGTCGTCGCTCTGACTGCGGTGATGAATGTAACACAAACATTCACGCGACAATTCGATTCCACTAGCCAATCAGCAGTTGATAATCACGTATTGTGCTGCCATAATTGGGTCCGCTGGGTGACTTTTACTGTTGATGTACAGGAAAAATGTTTCTTGTTCCATTCACGTATTGAAATTTATGTATGAAACCTACTTCGCTGCTAGGTGGATATTGCTAGAATTGTACATAGTCACCAGCGTTCGTTCGTGGCTTCCGGTTAGTGTCATCGTCCATTTATTCACAGCGTGAATCTCTAATAGTAAGCAATCTAAATCCAATCCAATCAAATACAGCGTTTTGTGAACTCAAGCATGTATTGTGTGTCGCAATCCAAAGGATATACAACGGTCGTCTGCGGGTGAATCGTTGCACGCGTCGCACTGCCTGACTGTTATTGGGTTATTCTACAAACCATTGTTCTTGCGATGGACGATTCGCTGGAAATGTACACACTTACACAGCAGTCAATGAACCAATAAATTTTGATTAGATTAGTCTTGGCATTACCATCGGGAAACCATACCGTCTGGTTCGTTCTAGTCCGAGGTGACTCTGAGGTAGGAACTGCCGCTTGACGTCGCTATCGCAAATTTCGTAGCGAGCCAACCACCCACATTACATCGGTGTTCGTGTGTTCAAGTTGTTATAAGATATCCACTGGGTACGCGTACGAGTGGTTAGGTAGTCATAACCGTGCATAGCCTTTAATTTACGAACAAATGATGCGCTTGTGGAACAACTGCGCTAATTGAGTCACCAAACTGTAGTTGTTGTGTTTGACTATCGGCTCGTAAATTATACCATCGATGTAATGGCCGACCGATAAATAATTGCATTGACTATAAGCTTTTAGAACTTTTCAATGTTGTTTATTGTATGGGTTATTTTTGCTAAATTTTGTTGATACAAAAGTTAGATTTGTCTTTTATTTCATTTAAAAAATAATCAATATATTTCGAAACGATTAAGAGAATCACATTCATGATCACATGATCAAATTATCACTGTTCAATAAAGATCCTTTTATTTTGTTGAAACTACGTAGGTACACCCAAGCGACAAATGATGAGATGAACTAAACTTTCAAGTTGTATCGTATGCCCATGGTTATAGAAATACACTCAGTATAATGACATTGTGAACAGTCTACTATCGCAAAAACCACCGTGATCGGATTGCACTGATCTACCGGGTCAACTGCTTACGAAACTGTTGCAGACTCCAGAGCAAACAAAAGCTATGTTCCATTCATCGAGTTTCACACTGATAAACCCGGTGGTTTCAAACGAACAGAAAACCACCCATCGTACATTGTTATGTTGTCATTGCATCACGTTGATGCAATGTCAGTTACTCATTCAAATCACCGAAAAACGTATTTTCCAAATCTCTGTGTCCAGAAATTGATTCTCCAGAACAAAATCAGAAAATCTCGATAAAAAAAAAAAAGCTTTTTGCAGGAAAACCAAATTCCAACCGGTAACTTATAATTAATTTGAGCCCTGTGTTTTTTTAAAGAACAAATACGATACTCATTTTTATTCAGCAGCATAACACAATGGAAGAGTGATAAATTTTTTTTTCAGGACACCTTGAAGAGCAGACTTATAATGACGTAAATGCAGTGGGCTGCAACTAAACTAAATTAATATTCACATCGGTGTTACGAAAATATTGATAGATTTTGAATGCGGATGGAATTAGTGATGGGAAATATCGCCCAAAACGTACATCGATAACAATCGATAATTCCGGGGGTTTTATCGATATTATCGATAAGTATCGATAATATGACAGCTAACGTTTGCGGTAGAAATTTTGAGTTGTCGAATTCATCTGTTCATAGGAAACTAAAAACTATAAATACCTTTTTAGTTACCATTATTTCTCAGAAACTCAGTGACATCCGGGGCGAACTTTTACACCACCCCCAACAAGGCTAAATCTTGTCGAATAGCAACAAATACCCAGCGGCAAAAGCAACTCCTGGGGAAGGGTAGGTGAGGTCTCCTTCTTTTGGGTCTCCTCCAGTAACCAGCCGCACTGACTTGTGCTCACCCTTATAATATCGATAATTATCGTTAGCGTCAATAAATAAACGATAATATCGATGTCAAGCACTTATCGATATTATCGATAAGTATCGATAAGTTTCCCATCACTAGATGGAATACAAAACCGCTCAAGAACTGATCGAATTGACTGATAACTTGTTCTACAAATGCGAGAGTGATACAAAGGGAAGTGAGCAACCTATTTTACAGAGGAAAGCTAAATGCTATCACTTTTTTGGGAGAAGCGGCTCCAAGCAACGTGGAATATTTTGACGTGGGACTACGTCTTTCTTCACTATACTAAGCTACATTCTGTGAAAACTGGATTGAACATGTAACGTTTTTGGTTGGCGGAATGGAAGATTTTAGATGCTAATAGCGCTCAAACAACTGTTCTGATTTCGATAGTTAATATACCGTTGGAAAGCTAAAATACACAAGATTGGTATAACATGATAATTTTAGTTACCGTTTTCTTATTACTCTGTGGAAATTGCGGAAAAGTTTGAAGGTTGAATATCCACATACATTTTTCATACGATTGGTATATTTCCCTAACGCAGACTTCAAAAACATAGACGAAATGATTTCACGCATTCAGTCATTGGCTAGCAATGCCAGCCAATTGGCATCGCATTCATCACCCAACGTAAGCGACGAAGAATGAAAGCAGAGATGCTTCCACGTGATTGGTTCTTTCCCCAGTGACTCAAGTTCCCCACACTGAGTGAAGCTTAAAAAGGACATTCCGTGTTGAGAGAAGATCATTCCCTGTTCGACCGTCAAGGCGAACAGTTCGGCTTCCCTTCGATCTGAGCTGGACCCCACCAGTGGTAATCTAATTCAGATATCGTTGTTGTAATACAGCCCGAAATTGGACGTGAACGGCACTGGGGACCATTGGAAAACTTGGAAGCCGTTTGGGTGCTGCCGATAGTGTAGGTATAGTGTGTCGTATATCAAGCGTGTGTGTCTGAGTAGAGTGTGGGTGTGTGAATAGCGTGTGTGGTGTGTGCGTGTATGTGTGTGTATGTGTAAGTAACGTGCGTATGTGTATGTGTAAGTGACGTGTGTGTGTATGTGAGCGTGTGTGTATGTGTGCGTGTGTGTATGTGTATTTGTGCGTTTGTGTGTGTGTGTTTGTGTGTATGTGGGCGTGTGGGTGCGTGCGTGTGTGTGCGTGTATGTGTGGGTGAGTAGTGTGTGTATGAGTAGTGTGTGTGTGTGTGTGTGTGAGTAGTGTGTGTGTGTGTATATCGTGTGTGTGTGTATTACGTGTATATGTGTATAACATGTGTGTGCAAAAATGCATTTATCCGAGGTAAATATATTTATGACAGAATACTTGTATAGGCAACAAGTTAATTATTATTAGTACTTCAATTGGTATTTCTATGATAGTGACCATAATTTTATGCTAGTTATTTCCAGCACTGAGCTTGTTTTTCGCTAATTTGTAACATGGGACTGACCAAAATTCATATTTTTCTAATCAATTTAGCAACAAAAAGCCTTTTCTTTTGATTTTTTGAGAGCACCGGGTATGTGAATAAGTTTTTGAGGTTTAAGCATAAAGTGATGAGAAATTACATGGGACTGTTATGCATTTATGGGCAGTGGGTATTGGTATTTGTATGCTGTGGTTTATGACAGGTGCATGTGGTTTTTTGTGAAATGTTCATGGATTATTGTGTATGGTATTTGTACGTTTGGTGTGTGTTATATACTATGGCTATGGCAGAATTAAATCTTTACACCCACCATAGTCCCACGGCAAGCCTACGTTTGTGCACTCAAGCACATACCCTTTAATTTTTTTATTCGCCTTTCTGATGGGCACTCAGCAAGAGCTCATTGACCCGATGCGATTTTGCCGAAGTATGTATGACTCAGGAAAAAATAAAAAATTCAATGAGATTTGCGTGGACATCTCATCATCAAACACTAATGAGTAGCAAACTTATTCAATCGATTCAATATTATCATCGTTTCTAAAATTGAATTTCAAGTTTTTTTTTAAGGTTATTCTGTTATTTCTTGTTAAAATACTGAGAAATGTCTTAAAAATTATTTTCAAGATTGATTGTGTTTCTAGGATGATTGTAACAAGATTCTAATCCTTATTATAATGGACCAAGAAGTTTATGACTCTCGTGTCCGTAATATGATTAACGCCTGTCAGTATGAAAAATGTAAATTTTACGAATCGGAAGTCTAAAGATCCGGCGGCTTTTGGTACAAAAACAACGTTACTGCCTCTGTACGAATTCAACATCGATCGCGCTTAATAGCATGATGGCCAAAATAATCTCCTGCCAAAATAATGTCTCACCTCCGTGGGTCCACAGGAAGGGCAACAGACGCTTCTGAAGGCACTTTCGCAGTTGATGGTACCCGATATTCCAGAGCCAGTATTTTTTGGCGAATTAGTCCATTTTTTTCTTCAAACCGGGATTCGGCAACGTAGAACTCCAGCCCTGGTAACTGTTTTGCGTCTGCCTTGATGTAGAGTTCGTCATCCATAATCACACACAGCGGTTTTGTTAACCACTCTCGATACAGCTTCCTTGCGCGGGATTTGACCGCCGTGTTTTGTTGATCATGCCGGTTCGCTGCTTTCGGACCTTGATTACACGAAACCCACGTCGCGAGTCGAAAAGTTCGAATTAGGTTTGAATTAATCCAACACCTTCCGGGTCTTCACAGAGTCAGCTGTTTTCGATTTTCTTCCGTTACCAGCCCGCCGCCCGTCAGGGGCTCCTTGCCGATCTTACCACCCGAGACACAGTTGTATGGGTGATTCCCAGTTGTCTTCTGATCAATCTCACGGTCGCGTCTGATTTTTCATGACGGCGTACAACATTCTCTGGCAATTTTCTTCTTGTTTTGATGACATCCTAATAACTACTGAACTGGTTGTTATGAAATTTCGCACATGTAAATAATACACTTCACATTAGTTACACCAAGCTTTTTATCAATTTTTACCCACGGAGAAGTTGATCATCTACAAAACACTGATCAGGCCGGTAGTCCTCTACGGCCACGAAACCTGGACCATGCTTGTGGCGGACCAACGCGCCCTCGGGGTTTTCGAACGCAAGGTGTCGCGTAGCATCTATGGTGAAGAGCAGATTCAAGATGGATCATGGCGGAGGCGGATTAACCACAAGTTGCATCCGCTACTGGGAGAACCACTCATCGTTCAAACGGCGAAAATCGGGAGACTACGGTGGGCTGGGCATGTTGTAAGGGTGTCGGACGACTGCCCGAAGAAATGGTTCTCGAAAACGACGACTGGAACGAGGCACGCAGCGAACAAGTGAAACGACCTGCAGGGCCTCCTTAGACAACATGACTGGCGAACTGTAGCCATGGACCGCATTGAATGAAGACGACTATTTCGAACAGCAAGGGACACTTCGACCTGAAGCTGATTGGTAAGGCAAGTACCCCCACTGAGAAATGCAGAAATACCCTGTTATTCATGAAAAAAGTGTGCAAAATTCGGTAGATTTTGTAGAGCAACTAGAAGGAATCGAACTGAGACGAGCTGAGATAGTATCCTTCAAAGTCGCGACACTGTTCCCGAGCGTGCCTGCCGATGAAGCTTTTCGCCGACATTTGAACGATGTCGAGCACTGCCTAATCACGTTCATGCGTTTATGTTGGTGGCTGAGGTATGTATAGAGCAGATTGTTTTTGCATTCAAGAACAAGTTGTATAGGCAAATTGTCGAATTGAGCATGGGAGGTAAGCTCTCGCATCTCCTGGCGAATCTCCTTATGAGCAAATATGAAAAACTTCAAGCTTTTCCCTCATGTGTGGAGGTGTCGATAACGTTCTCGCACCGGTGAAGAATCGCCACCCTCAGCACGTGGATCAGGTGGATGAAAAACTACCGTCTTTAGATCTGTTGTCAACTAGAAAAAAAGACGGTACACTGAAATTCGGCATTTACCGGAAACCGCGGACAGCTATGTTACATTGGACCCAAACCACTTCAACGCTCAAAAACAAGCTACCTTCCACTCCATGGCACACCGTCTCTACAACATTCCCATGGAGAAAAACGAGTTCAACGAAGAAAGAAATCGTCTCTATGAAGAGGCTGAAATAAACGGAATAAACTTTCCGACAAAATATTCAAAAGAAATGAACGAAATCGGCATCAACAAAACATCACTACACTGCAACCAATAGAACAAAAAATAATACGAATTAGTTTGCCGTTTTACCCGAAAGTAACAAACAAATCCTATCTGTTAAATGTTAATCTATACTGGTTGCCTGGTCACTGTGGTATAGAAGGAAATGAAAAAGCCACTCTCTCAGCAGAATTGGTTTTTCAACTGCATTCAACGGGCCGAAGCCATTCTGCGAGGTATCCTCATCCTGTTCAAAATCTGAGCTCAGAGGCTGGGAATCAATGATGATTGATGCCAACTGGAGGGCTTCCTCCAAAGCAAGACAATCTAAACTATTCATGCTGGCTTACTGACTGGACACTGTCCGATTAGGTATCATCTTAAAAAATAGGTGAACTGACAAATGGTATATGACGTTTCTGTAATTCTGAAGTAGAAACCTCGGAACACTTACTGTGTCAATGCAGCGCATTGATTCAGCGAAGACTGCGTATTCTCACGCCTAACAAGATATGGTCTGCTGAACTATTGAAGGTAAGAAACTTCATCAAAGAAGTCATACCTTCTTGGGGTGGAATGCAAAGTCTGGGGGCGACTATTACTGAAACGCATAGTGATGGAACGAACTGACACTGCATATCAAGTAACGCGAAGTATAGGGGAACTGTGGATAAAATGAACAGGGGTGGTAAAATGGACACCCGTTTAAATCTCGACTATTAAGTTGAAAAATAGTACAAACTTATTCGGCACCTTATCTTAGAGGCACTATTTGAGACAAAGTATGCGACATGATACAGTCAAACAGTCAAAATAATAAACAAAAACAAAAAACACGTGTAGATTCGTGGTGGTGGTGATGTTATTTTTGGCTTACAAAAAATAAGGTTTTTTCTAGTGTAAAACAGTATTTTATAACGATTTTTCTGCAAATATCTGTACTCAGACTACTAACCAGCAGAAATCATCAAAGGTTAGTAATTGTTTAAATGATTTCCTCGATATATTTAGGTATTTTCAATAATATGTATGTGCGGGTAAAATGGACAGCCCATGGTGATGGTGAAAAAATTGTGTTAGTTTCCATTGAAAAATCTAGATGCTTCGTGTTTATATCAGAAAAACGCAAAGGTAAACTCGGACCGATGAACAGATGACCGCGGCTAAACGTACCGTTGAATTCGGAATGTCCGTAAAAAAAGCTTCCGCCATTTCCCAGTTTCTTGCGGATAAGGTCATATATTGTTATTAATTCTACGACAAACGGTGAAAATTGAACTGTTGGTTAATGCGTAAGTGTGTCACGTGCTATGAAACAACATTTTACTATCTGTAAAGGGATTTTATCCAAACAACACAATATCGCACGCAAGCCTGGGGGGCTTATGCGGTCTCGATCAACTAGATTAGTTGAGAGAATTCGTTATCGATATTGTTTTTTGGCACATTTTGCATGTGTAGGATAACTGCAACGATACACCGTGCCCCAGTGCTGAGTCGAGAAAATTTCCAGCTCGAAAAGATCCTCGACCTGATCGGGAATCGAACCCGATGTCACAACCGTGTGGGAGAGCTAGCCGACCGACATCGCTAACCACAGAACCACGGGGACCACGGGGTCATTTTATCCACACGTGTCCATTTTACCCCTAAAAAACTGCTTTCAAAAATGCTCGTGAAAACTACGGAAAATACTATGTTTGAGTACTTCTTCTTATTTTTTATATTAATCATTAGTGGCTCAGTTAATGTGCGCTATCGACTCATAGTTGTAGTGTAAAACTGTGGAGGAAATTGGGAAATGGCTTAGGGTGTCCATTTTATCACCCCTTCCCCTACCACAATATATCTAACTAATGGTAGCAGTGGTCATAGGCTCCGAGGAAAAAAAAAACAAATCCAATTAAATCCACCCTTAAACGTCACTTCTTGAAGGTAGTACACAAAAGTGAAGGCGGTGTTGAACCTGAGTGTTGTATCTTGTAAAGCGTCGCGTCTCGTTCAGCGTCGTTTAGTTCTTACGTTAGCACGAATCCCACAATTTAAAGTTTAATAGCCAAACTCAAGAATGAAAATATTATACAGAGCGTAAAAAAATCAAGAAAGTGTCTGAAGATTTGAAAAATCCAGTACAAATCAGAACACGGAACTTCGATTCGTCTGTAGTGACCATCGGATAAAGCATAACGCTCCGGAATTTAGAATGCGAAAATATTTCTCCCTAATTTTGTTCTAAAGACTCAAGTCGTTGTAAGAGGTCTTGATTGGTGAGCGATTTTGATGAATAGCAATCATCTAAAACGGGTTGTCGACAAATCTGTAGGTCGGCTTGAAGACTCAACATCTGTTTGTAAACTTCGAGGTAGCGCACGATTCTGTTGATGAGAACGACTTGCGGCAAATTATAATTTAACAAGGGTTTTCAATAAAACTGATTAAGCTTCATATTACTCTTAACGGCTTCATGGTGTTTTTCGAAGTAGTCTCTGACATCGATGTTAGCCATAAAATGTAGACACGGATAGCGACTACGAATAATACCATTTACGTTGTACGTTTCCAACTGAGATTCACACTAGTAAACCCAATTTGTGGAGGGGAATGTGTTCTTCAGCAGGTCGTTTCAAAAGTAAAGGCATTCCTTTGTACAAAAGAGAGGTCGGTGCAAAAATACAAAATCTATCTCATCGTAAAACATAATGATAATCTGCTGGTACCTCAGAACGGGTTCTTTCAAATTAAATTAAAAGTTGATTTTCATTATGAATCGAACAAAAATTAATTATTTATAAACTGATAATGGAAATCAGTTCAAGTATACGACACTGTTTCGAATATCATAATATTTACAAAATTCTTCAAAGCAGAGCAACACGTACATGCCGTTTAATTCTGCGAATTATCATCACCTATATTCAACCAGCAGGTAACGCTCTGAACTGATGCAAATCGTAAAAAAGTATTGAGATTGTATTCGTTTCAAAATATAACCGAACAAATACCGCGTCCCGTGCAACTGTGTTGCTGTTGATGTTGCGAAGTTCAGTCGTAAATAATCCATATGCGCTTCGTTGACGACGATGATTAATTCGTTGCTCGAAACTACCGAGCTTAGCGTTTACTGGCGGCATCTCTCATACCGCACCGGAAAGGAAATTGATCAACCACGTTCTCTGCTGCGCACCGATTGGAGTTCCGACCGCATTCGATTATACTTGGGATATGGTACCCTACACAGTACCCACGAGATGCCATATTAGGTAACTACAGAACACGTAAGCGCAATATCACGCAAATTTAAAATATAAAAATAGCTCAACAGTCATCGCTTGAACAATTATGAGAAGAATATATTTTCAGCACAAGAGAATTGTAGAACAATTCTTTTGTTTGATATAATTCAAATGATGTAGGCAGATTTGAATTTTGCGACTGCAATCATAGTATCCGAATTACTCGACGACAACGACTGATGCGAATTCCGCTCAAATTTACAAAAAAACGCAGCACCGCACAAAAAAAAAATAACCAGAACCGATCAACCGGAATACTGCTGAACACACACCGCTACTGCCGGAGGTGTTCCATCATCGTCATGGTCGTCATGTTGATGTATGTGCTTCGGTCTACAGCACCCTCAAAGGCATCAGCTGACAGTGATCTGTTTTCGCGGTTATATTCAGCGTGGAATTCAGTACGCAGAAGATAAAAAAAAAACAGACAAACCTCTCCCCGCCTCTGACGACCGTACCATCATGCGTCCGTCCGCCAGGTGTAGGTCCACCCAAAAGTGACCCTGGCGTGTCATTAAACGCAGAGTCGAGCAAAGAACGAATCACCCAGCACTACAGTATCATCAGATAAGACTTGAAGATGGCTTTGCGAAGCGCACCTGTACAATTACGGCGCACGGTCAAGTTCAAACGCTCCAGGGGCACTCATTCGTGACTCGTGAAAGGCCAAACGATTCCCCGCATATCAGTCAGTCGGTCTTCTGTCGATGGGTGTTTGGTATGCTATTTAGGTAACCCCCTTTTAGTAAGTTGTATCGAATACGAGTGCGTTTATGTGAGAGAGATGTGAATGAAGCGGAGTTGATTGAAAATGATTGAATGTTCTTGTTACCCTACTTCAAATCTATATAAGTTATGATTGCAAAAAAAAATGCAGATAAGCAATGTTTGTTTCATTTGGCATAGTGGGAAAGTACCATGCAACGCGCTCCAAATTTTAATTCAAGGGTGATACTTGAAATGAGAGTAATAACGCGAAGAAAAATAAAACAAAAAATTTGTTTTGATCATGGAGGGTATGGTAGGGTCGAACGTGAAAAATGCTTAAACATGAATCAAAATCGGAACAACATTCACAGTTGAAACAAGAACGAAAGGGTGTCAACAGTATGCCATTATTGAAATTATAGCATTAAAAACAGATCAAATGTCTTGCTCATGTCTGTATCTGTGCCTTTTACCTCTTTTTCATCAAAAACCTTGAAGATGATTATCAAGTAGGCGTTAAATGCTGACTCAAACCTTGACGTATGTCAGTCAAAATCTATACCTTTATTGTATTGCTGCAAAACAATCATTCAGAAATATTTGGCCATAATTTTGATAAAAATCAATTTCAAAATTTCATATTTATACACAAGCTCCTGAGCGTTACAAAAAGCATTAAATACAATACATGTTTTGGTTCGCAATCTGTGCAAAACTACCAACAAAGATTCGGAACTTACATACTCTAACTATTTATAGGTTAAGTGGAATGAGCGGGCGGATGTTCCATTGCTACCGTGATTCGGTATTTGAATCCACATTTCATATGTCCATTTTTTACCCACTTGCCATTTGAGATAGACGTTTTATAGCCGCTTGATTTACTACTCACAAACAGCAGCAAGCAGATCCGGAGGTTCAACTTCGGCAAACAGTAACCAGACAGCCGCCGGTCCATGACGATGATGACGTCCACGGCGAGCAAGCGCTGAACACACACACGGAAGAATTTTTATAGCTTCTGATATTGCGTTCTGCTGCCGTAGAAGCGGCAGTGCAAATGGGCGGGCGGCACTCGGTGCAATTACCGAGAATTCAAATATGAAAATTTCAAAATCCAATCAGCCACATCAGATAGCAGGTACGCGAAAGGTCATAAATTTAACAGGGATAAGGCATAATTTAAAGTTCGGAAAAATAATGAATTACCATCAAGGCGGCCAACCCAGTGGACGATAAAGGCGAAATAGTGCAATATGCACCGAAATCATGACGAATAACGGTGAGACAGTGCAGTCGTTTTTTATGGTGCAAAAATGCAAGAGTAATCAATAGAACGCAAATATTGCAATAAAGCATTTTGTTTTTTGTTTTGTTTTGCCGTTTATGTAATGCACGTAATCTGACTGTGCACGTAATGCAGGACTAGCAATAGCGTAACCTTCGCCTGCTGGTAATGGGACAGAAACAGGAAGGACGCCAAATAGCAGTCCGTGCCAGTATAGACAAGTGCAGTGAGCGGAAGGTCGAGCGGGTCTCTCTTTATTATTAGATACATGTCCCTGACATATTTGTTTTCCTATGAAAATGCTCGGTTTAGTATTTTTTTATCGTGGATATGTAACAAATGGAGAAGATGACGACATTCGTCAGAGTGCGGTAGGTAAGGGTGATGATGTATACAAGGTAGAGCCTACAGGAAAGATCTTCTCAGCAATCAGCGTCGGCTGCAAAATGATGTTTCTCAACATTCATAAACAAACGAGGAATACAGAACAGAAAGATAGATGAAAGATTATTTTGAGGTCGCTCATGGCGAGTCACGAAATATCAAAAAGTCGAATTGAACTGAAACACTGGTGGTACCAATCGATACCCGATTATCCATGTATCAGTCGGCTCTGTAGACATGAATAAAGTTTACACTCGATAGACATAAGGACCTGTCGTGCAGGCAACTGGTTACTTCAATACTCCCTAAAGCTTGAGCTCAGACAGAAACATTTGTGTGAGTGTGATTTAATGTGAAATCCTTCCGGTTTTTGGAAAAAAATGTCCAAAGCCCAATACTATGCGTCCCAACATGAAAGCAGTTTTTGGACAATCTTTTCTGAACAACTCCATATTGTTTCCAAATCTAGATGATGTAACCGAAGTCGATAGTTCCAATAATTTAGCCCATCACTCAGTTACAGTTGGATTTGCTTGAAACAGATATTTTTAACACGAAAAAGGGTTGGACTCCTCTTTGTAAATATCAACTTAGGGTATTATCAGAGCGCTTTCTGCTGTATTCTCATGAACTACGAACTACGAGTAATCTTGTGTTGTGAATTGCATTAGTACTTTTTTAGATGATTCACAGTGTTTCACCGAGGCACTGAAGATAATGAAATACTACCGGCAGTCGCTAAGATTAACTACAAACACCTGCACATTCTCGCAACATATCTCAATAAAAATTTAGATTAACACAAAAACAATTATAAATCAAAAGGTGAAACAGCTGTAACCTCACTATCTTCTGCGAAAGATATGTTTGAGATTATCTTGATACATAAATTTTAGATGTTCGCAACTTTTTTTCCATTAGACATACATAGGTAGAACATTTTTTTCGATAAAAACTCGTTCAACAACCTGATATCTTATTTTTCATGAGAATAAATTTCTAATCTCCCTATCTACCTTTTTTTAAACTCTGACATAGCCCCGTAGTAAAAAAAATTTAAATTTAATCATTTTTCCATTTTTGAAAAATCATTAGGAACCGATTTGTCTTATGCTTTATGATAAACCCATACATTTTTTGTATCACGAGGACTATGAATAAGACTATGATTTTCAGCAACGACATTTGCAGTATTAACAATAGTGCATGGTAAAGTGAAAAATTGAAAAAATACTCAAAGTTCTTTGTTATAATTACATTACAGTAATCAATCCCTAAATTTTGTCATTCTATCATTTTTACTAAATGCTGACACTACAGCAGAAGACACGACTGTTGAAAGTATTATACAATCTATCCAATTTGCTGTCTGCCACACACACTGTTTATTATTGATCGGAAGCATCACTGGATCACAGGTGTATGCCGAATAGGCACACCGCCGTCACCTTCGGCGAAGCTTTTAGCGCGCTGTTCTGTCGCGCTGCACCAGCGATTAACCTTGAAAAAATAAAACGCACCGACTGCTAGGCGCATTAGTAGTGCATCTCATGGCAATCATGGCAGTGTAAAATCACCAGCATTAAGAGCTCAGCATGTAGGTACTACTTTTTCCGCATGTTTGAGGGGGAACTCTCTCCCACATACCACGATAAACAAAACCCACAGCAACAGTCCATCTTTTTGTGCTTTTTTTGTGTATCGGCGTCATTTTGTGACTTTTTACGTCTGTTTTCGTTCAGCCATGCCAAAAAGAAAACATCCCAGAGGACCGTATATTTAGACATTATTTATGACTTTTTTCGGCTAGCTCAAAGCGCTCAACACTTACACTTGACTACTTGCTGATGATCGAGTTGGCTTATTCTAATTGCTGCTTCTACTACTGTTGCTTCCAGAAATCTTCGTCTACTTCCTTTATTGGAAAAAATATGAACACTCGCACAGCAGAAAATCAAAAACTTGTTACCACTTCCGACAACACAGACCGAGGTCACAGTGAAAAACATCCACTATTTTGATTGCCACTCGCTTCTTCTCAGCCTCTACTTCCTACTACTACGCACTTCCGCCAGCGTCTTACGACTTTTTCTCCACCACGGCTGTAAATTTTTGGAGCACTTCACAGTTGAAAATCCAGCTTTTCTTTTATCCAAACCAACATCAACCGGCAAGATCACTTCTAGTGGCCACTGTTCGCTTGAATTCACCCCACAAAGAAGCAATTTTTGCAGCTAACTTTACTAAAATTGGATATGGATTTCTTCACTACTCTTCTTTAATTGGTATTCGACCGTGCGCGAAACCGATCCGCAAAGCTATTTTTGCAACCTGACTGACGAATGACTGAGAGCGGACTGAAAAAAACGCTCAGCAGCCCGTTGTACAAATAAAAACACTGTTAAAGTATTTGCGGAGAGTACATACCTTTGAAAGAGGCGAACGAGAGAGAGAGAGTGAGCATTTTGTGCTGAATGCAATTTGCATCGGTATGTCATACTTCGACGCAAACACAATGACAATTCTTCCAATTTTGACACTGACAACTGACAACAGCGAAAAGAGCATTAATCTCTTACGTAAAAAATGTTATAAATAAAAACTAAGCTTTATGAGCCGACAGGTCTTAGCTATAAACAAGGAGAAAAAAAAACTGAGAAAAAAACGAAAAGAAATGCATCTCATTCGTTCATATTTACAAAAACAAAAACAGACCTGTTGACGCGCAAATATGCCAAGCTTTGAGGAAAACAAAAACAAATCGATGTTTTATTGCAAAACTACGTTTTAAGCGATTTAAGCAGCTAGACAATTATTCAGTTAAACACCCATTGAATGTTTTTAATTCGTTTTCAATATACTTGATATTCTCAACTAAGAATCGAGAGAATGACTGTAATGACTGTAATGACTGTAATCAGTCAAAAATGACAAAATGTGGTAAAAAGTAACAAGAACGAGATGCGACGATTTAAGCACAAACAAACAGACGTGCCTCTTCGAACAAAAAACCTGAAAAATCTTCGTCCATATTCAAAACGTTACATCAAAGATGACTAGAACAAGATACCTGAGTCTTGCAGAATTCATCGGACATGATTGTCGCTGTGCGTGAGCAAAAGTCGAACTAATGTTCTAAAGTCGAACACTGTTAATATGATGTATACTTAACGTCAAAATCAACTGATGACAAGGCCAAAACATGACTGCTGAAAGGTGAAACATTTTTTTCAGTATCCATGTGGACGTCATCCAAAAAATGTTAATAAAGTGTACGAATGTTTAGTTCTCAAACATATAACTTTTCGGAAGAATCAAGAATAATCGGTGCATCATTTAAAATTGAGCGTACCATCAGCAATTCCTGATAACCGCTATGAGCACGCTCTACAGCCAAGTTTACCACTCTTGCCGAGGTTAATAAAGCAAAAATCGGGTGCCCCGGTGAACCTGACCATAGCACAATGGTGCTGAAACCTGGCTTGCGACATATCAAACTTTAAGTGTTGGTAGAATGGGACCTGAAAATAAATATAACCTCTCAATATAAACTCCCACTCTGACAGTCAAATTTACACTTTTCTTTCGTACTTTGAAGAGCAAAAAATATGGCAATAGCATTAAGTGCAAAAAATGACAATATCATTAATCTGCATGTTATCTTAAGCGTCGAGCTGACCAAACTGCTACACCTTTTTCATATACAATCTTGAACAGCTCAGCGATCGATAACGGACTATGCACGGTGAATCGGTTTTGCTCATAGTGACAATTTTATGAGAATTTAAGTCATCAGATGGCAGCACTAACCGTCGGAAATCGGTCGTATTCGAAATGTATGAAAAATATGGAAGTTAGGTATCTTGTTCTAGTTATCTTTGGTTCCACTCACGCGCCACCATGTAAGCTTTTTGCCTACTAGCTAAGTTTCGTAAAACGGTTTTTGTCTTTGCTAATGGGTATGCACGCTTGCTTTAGTCAATACAAGCGGCATTACTGGTGGTTTCTGTTTTTGATAATGAATGTGCACGCTTCCTTATCCAGCTTTTTACGCACCATAATGGCTGTCGCTATAATGCGTGTTCGTAATATGCGAACCTCTCTGCTTACGTCAGATTTGCGATTTCTGAAAAATTGGCAACACAAATGTTGGGAATGAAGGGAAAAATAGAACAACATACCTCTCGGCACAGAACAGATATGCAACTTCGAACAAAACTCTGTTGCAAATCCTAGCCCACGCTTTCGCAATCGTTCTCTCCTACATTGATTTTAAAGTTTTTTTTTTCGAAATGTTCACTCCAATAGTTTTGAACATTCAACAAAAATCTATTCTTTTTTGCTTCCATGACCAGATAAGAAAACAATATCGCACGCTTAGCCTGGGGGCTAATAGCGGTCTCGATCAACTAGATTAGTTGAGAGAATTCGTTATCGATATTGTTTTTTTTGGCACATTTTGCAGGATAAGTACAACGATACACCGTGCCCCAGTGCTGAGTCGAGAAAACTTCCTTCCCGATATCACAACCGTGTGGGAGAGCTAGCCGACCGACATCGCTAACCACAGAGCCACGGGGACTACAATAAGAACCAGATAAGACCAGACCAGATAAGAAGGTGTTCGCGCCAAAACTCCCGCTTCAGCTGGGCATTACTGTCATCCGTGAGTGACCAGCTGAGGCCCAAGCGACGCTGGTTTGCGCGCGATTATTATAAGCTTTGTTCTGGCTCGACAATGCTGCCGTCCAAGAGGCAGCCTATAAAAGCGCTCTACACAGCACCGCCAGTGTTAGGCATTAATGTTCATTGTGGTTAGTCGATAATCGTACGGTGGCAGCGCCGTCACGCTGCCCCGTTGTAAATATTGTACGGTACAGAATAAATTGTACAGTATAGTGAATACACATACATAAGACATACGTAACACTCAGGAAGAAATCTTCCAAAAAAGTTGGTGAAAAATGAACTACTCGAAAGTACCAACCTCTGTAAAAAAAACCTCTGTTTGAGTAGTTTATGGAGGTTGTGTACCTGCGCAGCCCTGCATTTGTCTTGTTCCCATTCGAAAAATGCAGCATTGATTTTGTAAATAACTTTTTGACAGTTTCGTAAGGGATTTTGTTGAGGGCTCGAGTAGATCCGCTATGAAGAAAATTCATTCCGTTCATTTTCGTCGAGCAGTTCAAACCGGGTGATGGGGGCAAAGAGTACCAAAAAAATCGCCAGTGTTACGTATGTCTAAGTATGTGGTGAACATGTGTGTTGCTTTCGTCGTAGGAAAGAAAACTTCTCCCTGGGCCTTAATTGGCCCATCGTGATGCCAAGAGCGAATAATAAACACAACGTAGGGCCATGCGCGATCAGAAGATGATCATGAATCAATCAAAATCAAGTTAAGACAAGACCGCATTCGAGAGATTTTTCAAGCGGAAATTCAGTAACAATTCACAATCAACATGGATAGAGAAAATTAAACCAAAAATCTCTCAACCATTCAAACATTACTTAACAAATTTTCTTGGATCATACACCCCGCGACTGTAGAAACCATTTCAACCAGTTTGTTGAATTACTTAAATATTTTGTATTTGTATTTTCGTTGGATTAGGAAACCGAATTTTTCGACTAACGACACTAATTTTTTTTCTCGTACCGTTTATTATACCTAACATTGCGAGCAATGCATAAGACGAACTATACACAGCACTGCTTGCGACATTAGGTGCAATGTAAAAAAAAACTATCGTCGTTAGTCAACATATTTGGTGTTCAACTCGGGCAACAATGAAAATCATTGAAAAAAAATGTAATGGCACTCTTGCTATACAAGTACCAGAGAGAACAAAGAATTCTCTTGACGAAAAAGCGGCGAGAGGTCGCACAGTCTTTTCGTTTTTCGGTTTTTTAATGAGGACAAGAGAGACCGAAATCACAGTGAGTGAGTGTGAAAGTGCGAGTGAGTGAGTGAAAGTGTGAGTGAGTGAGTGAGTGAGTGAGTGAGTGAGTTAGTCAGTGAGTGGGTGAATGAATGAGTGAGTTAGTGACTGAGTGAGTGAGTGAGTGAGTGTGTTAAAGTGTGTGCATCTGTGTTTGTTGAGTTTACTTTGCTGAAAAACAATGATAATAATTATAAAAATGATGATGATAAAAATAAGAATAATGATAATAACAATAAAATAGTAACAATTATAATAACAAAAATAAAAATAAAAACAACAATATAATAATAACAACAAATGCTATTCGATACATAAAAACAAACATATTGAAAGAGTACTTAGCTTTGAAAACGAAGAACTGCGGTTCCTTGATCAAATTTGTTATGTTGGTGAATTCAACACATATCTAGACATCTAAACCCGGAGTTTCATTATTGAACATTATAAAATCGTGAAAGTTATCATAAAAAACATGAAAAAATGTATATATGAACGATGATGTCGATAAAAAACCACATTAACGTTTACTGAATAATACTACATAAAACAATACAACTTTGCACATTAGCACATGGAACTAACAGTAAAAAATGAGTAATTTTATTTCACTTTTAACTACAGTCTATACATAAATGCATGAGAGTCACACTGCCAGAAAAAAAAATAAAGA
This sequence comes from Wyeomyia smithii, assembly GCF_029784165.1. Taxonomy (NCBI): domain Eukaryota; kingdom Metazoa; phylum Arthropoda; class Insecta; order Diptera; family Culicidae; genus Wyeomyia; species Wyeomyia smithii. The sequence continues at coordinate 237,277,380 of NC_073695.1, read as the reverse complement.
ATTAATTCATTTTATCTTATAACTGACAAAGTATCATGTGGGACTGCGATAGTAATGCATTCATGGATATAGACAAGAAAAGAGCTTGTACTAAGTGGTCTGGTCCACGTGTGAAATAAATTCTTTAATGTTAATTGATATTGTTAAGAAACTTCCTCACATAGGAGATTGCCAAGATCAGAGTAGGAAAGGCTACAACATAAGGCATCTGAATCTTATCATCTCCCTTAGCTCCCATTCGCCGTCCGGGAGCACGCGCCCTTGGGCTGTCAAAACACTCATACAATAGCTTCGTGGCTCCATCTTAGGATTCCGTAAAGCTATAAGAACCCGAGATAGGAGCTCAACCACCAAGCCCAGGGTGTCGTCTCCACCGCTAGATGTCGATACTTAAAATAAAGAGATTTGGTCTCGTTTTTGTTGCATATCTGTTCTGTTGTATAACTGCCATCGAAATGATAACAGTTATATCACATACATAAGACATACGTAACACTCAGGAAGAAATCTTCCGAAAAAGTTGTTACAAAATGAACTACTCGCAAGTACCAACCTCTGTAAAAAAAACCTCTGTTTGAGTTGTTTTTGAAGGCAGTGTACTTGCGCAGCCCTGCATTTGTCTCGTTCCTACTCGAAAAATGCTGCATTGATTTTGTAAATAACTTTTTGACAGTTCCTCATGGGATTTTTTTGGGGCTCGATGAGGCCGAGAAAAAAAATTCATTTTGTTCATTATTTATCGAGCAGTTTGGCAGGGCGAGGTACGGAGTACTATGGGACAACGTGTACCAGAAAAAAACGCCAGTGTTACGTATGTCTTATGTATGTGGTTATATTGAAATATCCAGATGATGGTCATCTGCTTCTGCAGTTGAATGATATCGCTGGTGTGAAGGCAGATCGACAGTTAGACGATATTTTTTAGTTCTGGACCAATATCGTTAAACACAATCGAAAGATTCTCCATTAAAAAAGAAATGCTTTACTCCGAGATCTACTTGTAGTATAAAAGTTTTTAATTTTCCCAATTTTATGAAAATGCATTGAATTTTACTCATTTTTGTGTAAATCTTTTTCTAGCGTGTGTTCTATAAACATCGATGAGTGATAGAAAACCCAGAAAACTGTTTCATTACTTCTTTACAAACGCGTGGTAAGCGTACACAGCTGTTTTCATTGTTGTGAGTCTTCCGAATTATTGTTTTATTTCGCAATCTAACTCAATAGAACATTATCTCTCATCTAGCAATATAAAGGCACCATGTGGCCCGAAGTACAAACCGCCAAAGAAGAAAATCGTCGCGAGCTGAAACTTTCGGGATCGACCGTTCGGACCCGATTTGAGGAAGCTAATGGACTGCTGGACGAAACTGTCTACCAGCTAACAGCCCTCAATTTGCTAGATATTAACGATACTCCCCTAGCGGAGTTGTCTCCCAAAGTAGGAGAATTGAAGAACCTACAATCGTTGCTTTTGTTTCGAAACAAAATTTGTACGATTCCGATAGAAATTGGACAACTAACGTCACTAAAGGTACTAGATTTGTCAGGAAATCGGATTGAATCAATGCCAGCAGAATTGAATCAGCTAAAACAACTGACAACGATCAATTTTTCGGCGAATAAGTTGAAACACGTGGATCTGAGTCAGCTGGAGAATCTAACCGTATGCAATCTGGCCGCCAATGAATTGGAGGAGTTCCCGCTTTTCTTTTGTGGTAAAGATGTACATCATCTATCCGAGGTAATATCTTTCATTATATCGGTGAGCTTGCCTTGATATTTATTTGTTTTTTTTTTTTTTCAGGTTATTCTAGAGAAGAACAATATCAAGGATATTTCCTCCAGTTTGACAAATCAAGCAGGTCTTAAACTGCTCAATGTAGCAGACAACAAAATTGAGCTGGTTCCTAAATTTTTGATAAAGTGCCCAAAGCTGAAAGGTAAACGATATTTAATGTTATTGTGACATTATTTTTAAATAGACTAAATACGATTTATAGAAATCAACCTTAAGGACAATCCACTGAAAGACAAACGACTTAAAAAACTCGTTGAGCAATGTCGTAGCAAACAGGTTTTGGACTACGTTGAAAAGCACGGGCACGTTTCACCCGAAAACGATAAAAATGTTGAAACGAGTGAGTCTCCGGGGGGAACCGAAGAACCAACCGTTGTCGATGTTCGTCAGAAAATAACCATAACCAAGGGAGAGTCTCACAAAGTGAGCATCAGCGCAGAAGCAAAGTCTCTGCGACCATTTGTGCTGCACTGCATTGTTCGAGACTATACAATCACGAACCTGAAGCGTTTTCTTCAGGCACAGAACGATCTTCATGACAACGAATGTGGTAAAAGAGAGTTAGCTACTATCGCAACCCATGATCTTACCAAAATCAAAGGTAGTGTCAGCTACCAGGCTGATTTGTCTGAAAATATTGAAATAATGCCTTTGGGCGCGAAAGCCAAAGTAACTGCAGCTAAGTATTACGGAGATTTACGACAACAAGCGGAAGCCATCCGGAAGGAGAAAAAACGAAGCACCTATTCAGGCATTTATAAATTTATTAATTTGCTGGAAGGCAAAGTTTTCGTGTTTTTCAAAGACGAGGAGAAGATTATCAGTTTACCGCCGCTTACCAACTGTGACGAAACGAAAGTATCGTCCGAAACCAGGCATCTGCTGCTAGAGGTGACTAGTTCTACCAGTATGGACTGTTGTCAGAAGGTGATGTTGGCTCTTGTTAAGAAGATGCTTCTACTTGATGTACAGGTCAGTCGAACACATGTCGAAGGTAAGAAAAAGTCAAAGGGAAAGGGTAGTACGACTACTGTAACTTATGATAAACCTATGGAGCTGGTTCTGGAGCAAGTTCGTCAGCACGACACGGACGGGAATTTCCTTTCAGTATATCCCAGTAAAGCGGATCTTGTTTTTCCCGAGGAAGACAAAATTGATGTGGAATTTAAGTAATTAATTTGCTAACGGTTTTCAACTTATCCCATTAGAGGATGTGAAATGTTGTAATTACTTTGAAGCGCAGCGATTTACATAATAAAACAGTACCTACGCATAAAATGCGAAACCATTTCTGAATTGCTTCAGTAGAAAGAAAAACCTGAAATTCTGACAACATTTTGCTTCTGCGTTTAGGAATTTAGGTTTCGTTGTTAGTGGAAATGTAATTATTCATTAATTCTAATGTAAAAACAATTATCATTTCTTAAAAAAAAGTACATCTAATTGCTTGAACACTTAACAAAACTTTCCGTCTTGATTTTTTACTGAAATCGATGACACTGGTTCTAACCGATAATTTAAGTTGGACACTACTGAGGATAGTCCAAATTACAAATAGATACTTACCCGAATACCTGAGTAAAATAACCCTAAATGATGATTTAGTTAACATGTGCCAATAAGTCGTAGTTGTTTGTTCATGTATAGTTGTGAAACAATCACATGGCTGTCATTAGTGAGAGAAGTGAGGGGTGTAACTTCCAATGGGACCACCGCACATAACTAGGCTATAGATTCCTCCGGCTCCCTATTAACGAGAAAAGCAATCAAAATCATTATTAATAGCAAACTATGCTATAAATTGTTCATAGCAGGAATTCAAATTATTCGGTGGATATAATTTTCGCTAAATAACGAAAATTTACACCTTAGATTCAAACAGAGCACATAAACAACAACTATAACAATCACAGATGCATCAACAGAATCCCAATCATAAACAGGCCACTAAAAAGAAAAAAAGAAAACCAAATTCAATAATAGCCAATGAACGATAGAAGATAGAGCTGTTTGTAGAATGAATTACACAAGCAAAAAACCAAACGCCAAATTACCTTCAATAAAAAAACAGCAGTATAGTGTCTAACTTCAAACAGTAGAACGGATGGGTTGTGAAACTGATGCTCAACACTGTATTTCAGTTAATTAGAATAGTTTTTATTAGTCGTTTATGGCTGACTTAATATATAGTTGTAACCGGAGAGTATAGGCAAAGCAAAAATATGTTTTATGTGTTTATCCACTAATATGTCAATTGTGAAGGGGTACAACGATTATCATGAATGAACTGGTAGACTAATGACAATAGCATTGATTTATGCTCCTGAAATGGTTTAGCCCTCACTGCTAACGATGGATGAATTCCAAGACATTTTCTCTATCATACAATTTTATCGACAAAAAACAGGAACAGGTGTAATGGCTTAGGAAATACACTACCTAAATGTGGCTAATGTTTAAATAATAAAATAATCTATATGCAATCCGAAGAAATGTGATTTAATACATCAAATTATTGCTAGTATACGAAAACTACGATACATAAATAAAATGTAATTCGAAGTTACCTACTTAGTTTACTGAATAACGGTAAACACTACATATTTTGAAGTTCACGCACAATTTGAATAAAAACTACCATCTAGTCTGAACTTGTAAAAGCACCCATATGCGCTTAAACCGTACAATTTGGCAACTAGTTGAATCTCCAGTTTACGTAGCAAAGAGACCTCATTTAGACACTTTAAGACAAAACTATAGCTGATTTGTGCATGATCTAGAAATGCCTGGTAATTTGAACTTTTATATATATAACCGATGGATTGGTTACATTTTTTTCTTCGCTCAATTGAGTTATAAGTATCGATAGAATGATAAAAACACCAAAATGGTAAGTCCATTTTTCCGACTTGAGCTGTAGAAATGTATAAGATCAAGTTCCAGCAAACCACCAAATCTAGAGGACATTCAAAAACAGGCAACAATCGAGCATATTTTTCTTAATTTACAACCCAAGAAACAAACTCAACAAATACAAAAAACACAGCACGCCAAAACGTACAGAGAATAGCCAAAAACCGTAGAACACCCACGCACTGTCCCACCGGAAGTAACGAAACTAAACGATATCTACATTCTACACATAGTCACTTACAGTTCCTCAAAAAACGCTACTCGTGCTTTCGTTGAGCCCGACTTGAGCTTCTTCAGTGTGGAATACTTGGTCTCACCTAGGCGCATCTGCTGGGCGCTTATGTTGTCCAAGGGACACTGCTTCTCGCCAATCTTAAGTTGCTCGATCTCCGAGCGAAGTTCCTTCAGTTGATTCTGCACCTGCTTAGACTTTGTCAGATATTCCACTCTGTGCGTTCGGAAGGAAAAAAATGAGATTGTAAAAATTGGTGAGATCACTTTGTTTTACCTTTCCTTCTCGATCTCCAGTGATAACTGATCCATATCCCCGTCAGCCAGCAGATCGTACGTATTGCTCTCCAATGTTGGAGTTTCCGGCGACGAAGACGGTGTTATAAATATCGATTCGTTTGACGTTCGACTTAGAAAGGTAAGCAGTTTTTCCTTGGCTTCCTTTTCTGCCACGCGAGCGTGAATCAGCTCGTTTTTCAGCTTGTCAGCCTCCATCGATCGCTTGCGGGACTCCTCGATCATTCGAGCAGTCAGCAGCTCCGCCTCCTGCGTCTTTCGTTCCAAGTAGATTTTTTCTTCTTCGGTTTTCCGCGCCGTCATGCGCATTCGGTTAATCTCCTGTTCTACCTCTAGTGCCTTGTGCGATAGTAGTAAAGCTTCTTCCTCTGCTAAGCGGTTTTTCTCCGCAAGCAGTTCCGCCGCTTCTTCGCTTCGACGCTGTAAGAAAAGTATCAGGCAAATGCCGCCAAAAATAAAGATTGTCTTACCAAAGCCTCATTGGCTGCTGCCATTTCCTCCTGCAGTTGCATCAGTCTTTTCTCCATGTTGGCTCTTTCCTGCTCCGCTTCTTCGCGCAGCTGTTTCTCCCGGGCCAGCTTGTTCCTCTCGATGTGTCGTCGGTGTTTCTCCTCCTTCGCTTGCGTCTTCATCTGTTGAATCTCCATCGTGTCCGGCTTGCGCCGTTTCATGTACAGCTCATGGTTGCCTACGCACAGGTCCAACAGTTCCTTGTTCGTTCGGGCTTTTTCCGAGTAGAACGTTGTCGCGACGTTGCCCTTCTCTTCGTTCGTTTTGACGAAAAATTTCTTCCCGTCGAAGCTGATGTTGCGGATTTCGTTCCACGGAAAGGTTGTCATCGGGGTCAGCTTGTTGTCCTTGCTGTAGATATTCAGTCCCAGTGCCGTCACACCGACGAAGACTTCCGTATTTTTCTTATTCTGGAAGAGTGAATAAAAGTTAGTTGTTACCAAGACGGGGAAGCCAATTATACAGCAGCACTTTAAAAACTGTCTAGAACATTAGCATTAAAAAAATGCCAATGAATGATAAAATTTTGTTTCCTTTAGAAACACGCGACAGATATAATTGTTTGTAGAAGAAACTCGTTTTTCTAAACATCATCGGGCATAAGGTGTTGAGCACAAACGCACCAAGAGTGCAATCTAGCACTCTCAAGGTTTTATTGTTGCCCAGAGCTTTGGATACTTGAAAATTCTGCCGTTTCATTCGAATCAATCATCTTTTATTACTGAACCACGAAAAATAATCCTAGAGGCGCACCACATAAAATGCGAAAGAATTTCAAGTTTATATCCTTAAAGTTAGTTCTACGTCAAAGAAATTGTGTTTCCGTACTGATAATTAGTGGATTTGTTCCCTTCCAAATCTTTTGATTTGTTACACAGCCAGTTTGAAATCCGTTTGAGTCATAAAAAACATTTTGATTCCATTCATACTGTTCAACTGTAGGAACGAGTATGTACCACAATTCAAACCGTTCACTTACCGTGATCGGAAAGTAGTTTACACCGAACATGTCCAGATCTTGTGCTATTTTCAAATACTCCATTTCCGCTTCGTCCCTGGACATGCCCCGATGATCAGCATACCAAGTTTTAATTCGATCTTCCCACATCTGCGGTGTCATCTGGTACTGCTCAATAACCCGTTGCGGTAGCAGATTTTCACTATTTATCATACCCGGTTTACAGACAGCCTCATCGTAATCACCATACTGAAAAGTGGTAAATAAACCTTACCATCAAAGCAGTAAACTAGAAAAAAACTCAAGACTTTCTTACCTTAGCCTGCACGGCGTAGGAAGCCAACAGGACAGAAGCTTCCGGCGGACAGTATACTTCCATTGACAGAATTGCTGCTTTAATCTGTAGGAAAAACATGTGCTGCGTAACTTCCTGCACCAACTCTTCAGCGACATTCTCGGGGAAGAATTTAGCCATAAACATAAACATGCATCCCTCGGTCGTGAGGTTTATGTGCTGATCGAGAACCTTTTTGTCCATTTTCAGCCAGCTTTTGTAGCCCTTCTTGTCTACGTAGCGCAAACCGAAGTACCATGTCTCCCGCAGACCAATTGTGCGACAAATCAGATCAAAAAGGTAGCTACCAGTGGCCCGATGCTATGGCGTTTGAGGAAAGAGGGTAAATGTTCTGAATAAGATACGCATAATTTGTTACGTATATGCTTCCCGAATGAAGCAAACAAAAATAGAATCCGCCCACCAGTCATTATTGCAGAATGCATACAACACTAGGAGCATACCTCTAGATGAAACTCCAGCTCCGAGTCATAGGTGCAAACCTTGACCGGAAACTCCTTGCTGGACTTTTTGCGCCGGAAGGGGGCCATCATTCTCCCGGACGGAGGTGCCCCGAATATGCTTTCGGAATCCACCTTAAGGCAGCGCTTTCCAATAAAAACGATGACAAACCCACGAAGACGACGGTGGTTTTAATTGATTATCGCGTTTTTCAGCGAACTTTGAGGCAGAAAGTAGCGTAAATGTAATTCGCTTTCACTGTGGCCTCTGATTTGTTCATCAATTCTTGCGTAAACACAAACACCATTAATAAACCTTCACGGACGGCTTGCAAATGGAACACTATTCTAGCCCTTCTTCATCTCGATTTGCTGCAGAAAAGTAGTCATATTTCACTGTACTGTTTGTAGCTTTACAAAGTAAAAGGTTTGTAACGGCATTTGATGCACTTTTTACACACAACAAATTTCAATAAACAAAGTTTTGGAAGAATTTTAAAGGTACTTCAGTTCTGTGAAAGGTGTAGTATTTATTTGCACAAACTTGCTGACAGATCGAGAACTCTGCCGATCAACTGTGACAAAATTATAGAGATTCCTGAAGGGCTCTTGAAACGAAGATATCCGATTGACTATCCCCTCGATTATATTGTTATTGTGGAACGTCAAAGTTAGCATGTTATAATTTTGCTACTTACAAAAGTTTAAAAACTCCGCTTTAAAACAATTGAAAGTTATTGAAAAATAGCCAGTAAACTTTATAATCGTTAATTAATGTTAACAGTATCAAATAACAAAATATTACATCGAAACCGACCGTGAACAAACACTGCCCAGTATTCCTCGTATCGCACGTGTTTGTTTTTGGTGACAGGTTCGGATCGCCAGCAGAATGGGCAAAAAGAAAGCGAACCAGCTGGGCCGGTCCCTTATCAAGGATCGGTTTGGTCACGGCAACCGGAGAACCGTTGATAACAATAGCATGGTTGATTATTCGCTGTGTCCGATATTTTAAGCGTTTAAGCCTCTTCTTTCCGATTCTAGCTGCACACAACCGAGGTTCAGGACGGCTACGACTGGGGTCGATTGAACCTGCAATCCGTCACGGAAGAGTCCTCCTTCCAGGAGTTTTTACGCACGGCTGAGCTGGCTGGTACTGAATTCCAGGCGGAAAAGTTGAATATCAGTTATGTGAATCCGAAGGCGAAGGTTGGCCTGTTAACTACCAATGAACGAGTCGCGATCGAGAGAAAGCAAGTGGATAAGAAAAATCTGTTGAAGATTCCACGCAGACCCAAGTGGACCAAGGACACCACACCGGAAGAGCTGCAGACTGCGGAAAATGAAAAGTTTCTCGAGTGGCGAAGAGGTTTGGCTACGCTACAGGAAGAAGAAGGCATGCTGATGACACCGTACGAGAAGAATTTGGACTTCTGGCGGCAATTATGGAGAGTGGTGGAGCGATCGGATATTGTCGTTCAAATTGTTGATGCCAGAAATCCGCTACTGTTTCGCAGTGAAGATTTGGAAAAATATGTCAAGGAAGTCGACGAAAGGAAGATGAACATGATTTTGATTAATAAGTCAGATTTTTTGAATGCCGAACAGAGGCGAATGTGGGCTCGGTATTTCGATGAGCAGAACATTAAGGTTGCATTCTTTTCCGCTGCCCAATCGGTAGAAGAAGCAAAACGAGAACAGGAAGTTGAAGACGATAAAAGCGAACAATCTTTAGTGATTGAGCAAAAATTGAACGAATTAAAACTGAAAGTAGATCGAGCTGAACAGGCGCTCGAGCGACTAGAAGAAAATATTGATGCGCTCGTTGGGCAAGACGTTGAGGTGAGGGCAAACTTTTAATCTATGCTACTACATTTTAAGGACCATTTGAAACAATTTTCAGGATACCACATCGAATCGAAAATCACGTAATGATCCAAAAATTCTGTCTAACACCGAGCTGATAGCACTCTTCAAGAGTCTCCACACGGCCGAGCGCGTCACCCCCGGTCTTGTCACGGTCGGTTTGGTGGGCTACCCGAATGTCGGCAAAAGTAGTACAATAAACGCGGTGTTCCTGGAGAAGAAAGTGTCCGTATCGGCAACGCCGGGCAAGACGAAGCACTTCCAAACACTGTACGTGGACAGCGAGCTGCTGTTTTGCGATTGTCCCGGTTTGGTGATGCCGAGCTTTTGCACTACCAAAGCAGACATGATACTGAACGGCATTCTTCCGATCGATCAGATGCGGGATCATGTACCGCCGGTAAATTTACTTTGTACACTCATTCCGCGACACATTCTAGAGGATACCTACGGTATTATGATTTCTAAACCACTGGAAGGGGAGGACCCAACTAGAGCACCCTTCTCCGAAGAGCTTCTGTTAGCTTTCTCTTACCAGCGAGGCTATATGACAGCTAACGGGCAGCCGGATCAATCGCGCGGTTCTCGATACGTGCTGAAAGACTTCGTAAACGGTAAACTTCTGTACTGTCATGCTCCACCAGGAGTCGAGCAGAAGGAGTTCCACACATACGCCGAGCGCCGTAAAGAGGAAGTAGACGTTAAACTTCTACCTCCGAGGCAACAACGGGCAATGAAGGTTGCTTTCTCTTTTTTTACTTGATTTTTTTAATCCAGAATTATTTTTATTGTAGATGGGCATCACCACCAGCGGAAAAGACATCGATGAGCAATTCTTCCAGGAACGGTCCCATACTGGTTTCATTAAGGGACGAAGTGATTTTCCAAATGTACGTCCGATGGGGGTACCAGGATCATCGAATCCTGAACAGGCAGGTGTGCTAACAGCCGGCAAACCTTGGAAACATCAGAAACGGGAAAAGCGGGAAAAACTGCGCAAAAAGTATGCTCACCTCGACCAACATTGAAACATTTTCCCAGTAAAAAGCTTGTGTTAACATGTTTTTCTTTTAACTTTATTCAATGTACAAAAGAATTACACATCTTTATATTAAATATATGTGCTTCATTTTTAGGTTCCTACAATCGAAACCGATCACTAAGCAGTTGTGAAATGTTTTCCAGTTTTTATCGATCTTGGGTGTCCTATTGTTTGCGGCTTAATTTGTTATGTTCCTATTATAAATTATTCACAATCTGTTAGTATTTTTTTCGTTATTTTCTGGTGCTATATTTGGTATGAATATTTTGCGCGGGACTATTTTTTAGTTGCAAATAATCATCATCAATAAATTTAGAGAGTAAAGTAGTTAACACCCGTCGTCTTGAGGTTTTCTTCCTTCAGTTACCTATCTAGCGGTTAAAAACTAAACTAAATGGGATACACTATTGTTTTTGCTGTATCTCATACAATCATTTTGCTTGCGTTGTTAGCTAGTAAAACAGTACACAGTGCAGCACGCTCCGCTGGCATTTGCTCTCGAAATCGTGCAGCAGCTCGTCGATGTCGTTGTCCAAGTCCTCCGTTTGAGCCATCTGCGGGATGAGAAAAAAGTTACAACCACAGAAATATGACAGATCGTACTGAGACTGGCAGAGAAAAATTAAAAAAAAAATAATTCGAGTCCGTTCCATTTGCTGTTCCAAGTCTTATTTTCCCAGCGTGCATAAGGCTTGTGTAGAACATGGGACAACCTAAATTACGTAAGTTACTCAAATGACTGCGAGAATCTTAAATTTATAGATCACTAGGTGGAAATAGAGCTCATTTCAACTATTACTCACTTTATTCACCGGAGGAATTCTCACAGTCACTTGGGTCGGGTCTCTATTCTCGCAATCACCCCACCAAATAACCGTTGCAGTTACTAGAATTATTTTTTTCTCGTTACTATTTGATGATTTGATCCCAATGAGTAGAAATGTAATATAACTGTTCTAAGAATTGTAAATTTGCCTTCAGAGAGATAACTAGGCTTCTCCACATCATGCTAACTATGCGGAGACCGCTGTAACCAAATTCCTGCAAAGATCATTCCATCAGCGATTTCCACGGTCACTTGAATGGAAAGATTTACTGGGTGATCGCGGAAATCACAGACACTCACCTTACCTTGGGATTGTGAGAAGAGGGCTCCCAATTAAAACCTTCACCATTCAACATCCATTCTCATTTTTCAACATCCATTCTCAATATTTGTGCACTCGTTCTCGAGGCAACTCTTTTTAATGCCTTACCAAGCGCAAGAGCATTCAAAATAGTTTGCGAAGCAGTTGTTGTCGCACAGTAAAATAGTTCTAATTGTTGTGTCCATACGAAACAATGCGAACTGAGTAGTCCTACCACACGCGAAACCCTTAAAAATTAAATGATGCGAACGTAAATTATTGGGGAACATGCATAAACGATGTAGCATTCGAGGGAGGAGGAGGGGGTTTGCAGTTTTGTGACGAAATGTGACTATGGGGGGGTGGGGGGTCGAGACAAGCTTCGTAGCAAACATGAAACAAAGAAATTTTTTTTGATGTTTTCTAATTGTTTTTTTTTTTTTTGTATCACTGTTTTGTCTGTTTGGGGTCATTTTTATTACTTTCTCGTTCATTTGTGATACAATCATCCATAATTAAATTCGCAAGTCCATGGGGGGTTTAAAGCTACGTAATTATCTAGAGGGGGGTCTAACTTTGTGACGAAATGCAGGAGGCGGTAAACCTAAAAAAAGCTACCTCATTTATGGATGTTCCCTTGAGAAAATAAATCCCTTTTCGCGTGTTTTGGAATTTACACGGTTTTTAAGCACTACGTATCCCCCACGTATAAGGTAACCTAAGTAAATCCATCCTATATCAAAAACGGTTGTCGTCAGGAGCATTTCTTAGTAAATATTTATTTTATACGCCTGTAATAACTAAAAACTGTATTAGTTTATGATGTAAACTGCTCACAAACAAATGCAAACACACATCCATACACAAACATACACCACTCACTCGATAATGACTACGTTAAGTGAAAAAACCAGCCTTGTTGACACACCGAGTCCAGATCGAGAAGATAAAAGACAGTCAGATGTGTTGTTGCAAGTTGAACATTTTATTGACGAAGCTATGCCACCCGTATAACAACACCTGACCTGCTTGAGCTGTGCAACCGTCGTTGTGGCCGCATTCTTTTTTACTTGCTCTCCGCAATCTAACTCGAAAACTCGATACCAGCAAAACGATTCCACTTACCATCGTTATCAGATCACAGATTATAAACGCACCGAGCGTCGCTTCCTCGTGGTTGTCCTGAATATCAATATTGATCACATGCACCGGCAGATTGCAGGATGGGCTTCTCGATTCCATAAATTCGATTACCTAATTTAACAAAAAAAAAAAAGGTTAGCCAAACTACCTAACGAAGTCTTTCGATTGCTAACCTGATCATAAACACGTTCCTCGCAAGTGACCAGAACATCGAACCGCTCCGAACATGTTTGAAACTTTTCCGGATAAGCTTTGATTCGCCTGTTACGATCTAACATATGTAACAAACCGTTTTGGGTGTAGCTGTTTTTGATTAGTTAAGGTTGATACTTGAGTGAAAATGCTGACTGAAATTAAAATATTTGTAGGAAATTTAATTTTAAATGTAAAAATAGTGATTGAGAATTGCCAATTTTACTGGGCTAACTAGCCAGGACGCAGCCCATGGAATGATAGAAAATTAATCAACATATGCTATGTGCAACCAGATGGCGCCACTATTACCGCCAGGCTTAACATAACCAAACCTGCAGGATTTAAGATATGAATATTTGATAACCTAATATTCAGAAAAAAGATCATTTCGAAAATTATGAAGCTTCAGTATGTCTACTTCAAACACGTGCATTCACATGCTTCGAGTTTAACATCCTAGAATCGAATCCTGAAACGAAATAAACCTAAAAGTTCTAAGCATCCTGAAAAAAAAAACAACCATATAATCAACACCAACAAAAGGATACTATTGCTTGTCTTTGCTGGCCAGATCGGTGTAGATTTCATCGTAGCTGGTACCGAACTCGTAGATGTTTGGTTTATCGGCCGCCGTACCGGGTAGCTTCACCTTGTCACCGGTTCCGAACGAGCGTACTTTAAAGCGTTTCTTCGCCAGAAATCCGTGCGCTTCCATCGATCGGTTCATATTGGAGGAGCAAATTACTGCTATCGATAGCGGGCTAACGTACTGGTTTGTCATAGTTCCGTGACGGCTAGTCGATTTGTTGGTGACCCGGTGAACTAGATTTTTTTCCTTCTTTCTCCTACTGGCTCTGACCAGCTGTGCACTGCTGAACAAAAATAAAACTTGACGTACTTTACTGGTAAGCTTTACAAGCTGACAATACCTATTTTCGCGACCTGTAAATAGATATGGTATATTAACATGACTTAGTAATACCAGAAATTTTTGAAATTACAAAATACAAATGATAAACAAAATACAAACTATACTTTACAAACGTATTTTACAAATCAAGCGAGAGCGTGCCTTTCTACAAATTTTCTCGTTCAGATGTTTTGAGTTTTGACAGTTGATGCCGGTGAAATGCGCAGGCACTGGTGCTGGATTTTGAAAACCGAGGGGTGACACAAATGATGCACAGCCTAATTTGGTAATACGAATAAAATTTACATGCAACGTAATTGCAAGCGATGCATCGATTTCTATCGGTTTTTAAAGTTTTTATTAGCGAACTAAAAAAAAGCTTAATATAAATTGTAAAATGCCTCCAAAGGACCCTTACGGATATAACATAGAAGGTAAAATTACATTGCAAACAAATAACACACTTAAAATTTATTGCCGGGTCTCGGTAATTTTTGCCGAGAACGGCACCACTGAGTGCTCGGTTTAAAAATTAATGACAGCTGTCACATTTTTTCGTGAATCTCGGTTCAACCTAACTGAAATTTCGGCATAAAATATAACCGAGCTATCACTGCCGAGATTACGGATATTTTGTGCTGAAATTTCAATTAGGTAAACCGAGATTTACGAAAATATGTGACAGCTGTCATTATTTTTTTTACCGAGCTCAGTGGTGCCGTTCTCCACAAAAAATACCGAGACCCGGCAATAAATTTTCAGTGTGAAGAAAGGTAGGGTAGAGCGGGGCTTTGTTTAGACTGTTTTTTGATTGCTGTAAGTTTTTTTTTTAAAAATTGGAAAAAAATGCCGTTACCCGAAAAGCAACGTAGCGAATTGATTTTGCGCAAGCACCTGGAAAATCGTCAACGTCCTCGTCGGGACATCGTAAAACAATTCGGAATCGTGCAGTCAACGGTTAGTCGTTTAATCAAACATAACTACGAAAGTCTGAGGATCGAACGAAAGGAGAAATACGGTCAGAAAGGATGTTCTATTAGTGATCAGGATCACAAGCGTGTTGTGAACAGGGCTCTACATCAAAACAAAACAATGAAACTGATATACTCGCGCTGTCATTTCGATTCGAACAGTTTCATTTTCGCTTGATTCCTTTCGGCTACTGTCAACGAATCACTTCTTTCTCTCTTTCCCTCTTACTTCTTTCGGATCATTTCAAATGAAACTAATGACTATTTCAATCGATGGAGAGAGTGACGGAGAGAGAGACTTTTTCTTTAACTTCAGCGTCTCAATTGAAATTAGCACCGCATCGCGTCGTTCGAAGGTAGTTTTCTAATACCGCAAGCCGTAGTTAGAACGGCAATGGCATTTAATAATTAATGGAAGCCTTCTGTCTCCGTCAGCGCTCATTGTTATATTCGATTGAGAATCTTCTCCGCATAATCAATAACCATAAAACGTGCCTAACAACTAGTTCGGCATATAGTCCAAACTAAATGGGGTATCGTAAAACCATATGGATTATCATCCATGTATGGTTTTTGATTATGCGGGTCATGTGAGAGTGATAGTAATAATCTCCGCTTTTAATTGAAAAGCGTTTGTATCAATTTCAAGCCCTTCAGTTGTCAGAATCACAGCAAGAGCTTTCGACTGGGTGTCAAAATGATACAAAATCTTTTCAATTAAAAGCGACGGGTCGAAGCGTCACTATAACCTGATAATTGTCAATTGAAAGTTACTTTGTCAGGCTCTAGTTGTGAATAGGGATACCATCTGGTCGAAGTTAGAAATCAGGACACTTTCTCCTGGCGCAAATTTGAACTGAGCCATTTATGTTTTTCCAGGAATGAGCAAGGAATAGAACCAGGAATAGAGCACGTAATGTGCGATTTTCTCTTTAAACGTACACTAAGTTTTTCACTCGAACATAAGTACCTACCTTAAAAAATCCGCGTTGATTCAAACATCAGGTGCACTCTGAAAGCTAAAACCGAAAAAAATGAAAGATTATAGCTATACAACTATTCCTGTGAATTTCACTGTCCCTAGCCATTACTGTTTTTCTAGAGACTTAAATGAAATTTCTCGTAAATTATATATATAAAGTTATGCGTCGAGCCCGGCGAGCATTTTCTTTACGCCACTATCACGTAAATTGACGCGTTTTTGTATTGACTAGGGGCACCAAATTTCTTTGGAATGGTTGAATAGCTATATCTAATCTTTAATTTTTTTCCGGTTTGAGCTTGTGGAATGCGCTTTTTTTATTTGGTCGACCAGTGTAATAAATACACTCATCCTACATAATTTTATTTTTTACATAATTTTTTGACCAAGTCTTTTACTCAATAAACAGTTAGACGCTTTTGGTTCCCAATTCGAAAATCTACGTAATTCAGAAATCCGTGTAAAAAAACTCGTAAATAATCCGCGTGAAAAACCTGATATCTCTGATAATGCAATTTCATCAAGCAACTTTGAATTATTACGCATTAGAAAATACTTCAAAAATTTAGCACACGTAAACTGTTTCAACCTAAACTTCACAAACGCCACATGCTCAACGGTGTCAACGCCTAGACGATTTCTGTTATTACTCTACTGATACTCAACCAATGAAAAAATTCGATCGCAGTGAGTTGGTTGTGTCCTGGAATTGAAAAAAGTTTAAAAAAGGAAAATAAATCAGGACGCCCGAAACTGATTTCAAAATCAGGACATGTCCTACTAAATCAGGACGGATGATATCCCTAATTGTGAAAGCATTTACGCGGAATCCCTATGCTTAATATATAATAACGGGCCCGTAAACTACACCAAGATGCCGACGTAACCTCATTATCTATTCATGGATAATGAGACTTACGTCAATGCGGGCTTCCGGCAGCTTCCGGGGCTATTGTTCTTCACTACCCAGCACAAGTTTGATGTTTCGGAGGAAGTGAGGATGCAGGAACTTTCAAAGTTAACCAAGAAATATCTGATTTGGCGAGCGATCTGCTCATGTGGCAAAAGAGGACGCCGTTCGTGACCACCTGGGCTGTAAACGGGGATAACTACCTCAATGAGAGTCTACAGAAGCGTCTGCTTTTTCTGTCAAAGCAACACGAGGGACCAACGATCCTCTTACCGGATCTAGCTTCATCTCACTATTCAAATAATATACTGGAGTGGAACGAAGCCAACGGGATCACTTCTGTATCCAATGATATAAGCCCCTCCCCCCCCTCCTTCACACCAATGCAACGGAACTAGGGCATATATATCAAAAAATACTGGGCCATTATGAAGCAGGCACTACTAAAGCATACCAAGGAGGTGGAATCTGAGGAGGATATGAATAAAAAGTGGGTTTCCGTACAGAAGAAGCCAGATATTGTACATAACCTAATGAGTGTAATTGAGCGGTATTGAATTGGAATTGAATGGACTATATATGCCAAAAGCTTACTAATGGGTTATATCATTTATGTTGGTCACTTTTTGTCCGCACTTCTTGACCAACATGTACAACCATACATAAAAGTTTAGGGTATTTAGATCCGAGGAGGTGGTGAGCCGCAAAGTCAGTCAAATTCTCCAGACACCACGTTAGACGATATTCGCCATGTGGGCCGGTGCGCCGTCCTGTTGAAAGACGTAATGATCCTTACCGTAGAGGTCGCGAAGTGCCAGAACCAAAACCTTTTCCAGAACCTCGGTCTTTTAAAACGCGTTCACGTTTTTTTCTCGATAAACACCAGTGGAAGCTTCCTACGCCTGGATACAACTCTCAAACCACCACTGACGCGGCGCTTTGGAACAGCGGGATGTCTATGTGGGACCGAGGAATGCTGGCCAATGTCAGCACTCATATGCCATCATTTTGGACATTGTGCGACTGTTGCAAGACAAAGATTTTCTCATCAGGAAACACGAGCTCCTGACCGTCGTCGCTTAGCCTATATATGAGGCTAAAGCTGACACATACCTTTACCAATACACAAAATGCACAGGGTGCGCAACTACACATTGATAAAAAGTTGTATTCGAACTTATTAAAAACCCTGTATATTAAAAAATATTTTTGTGATTTCATTGAGCTATATTTTTTCTGAGAAAGAAGTGCTTGAAATGTGTCCAAATAGCTTCCTTCATTAAAACAACTTTGAAATGTTTTTGTACCTATCAGCGTCATTGTTGTTGCTTTGTTGCATTCGGCGATTGGCGAATTCCCCTATTAAGTATGTGCAACAGTGCATGAGAGACTGAGGATTCTACTACATTTCATGTAACTTTGCATGAAAAAAAGCGTCTGAAAAATTTATAAGAAACCTCATATCTGTCAAAATTGAGCAATCAAAAAACAGTTCAACTTTCAACTATGTATTGCTTCTTTATTTCGCTTGAAATAAACGCCTTAACATTGGTAACTAGTTGTTTACAGTTCGCCAAATAATACCAAGTAGATGCGAATCGCTTTCGAATTATTTAATATAAATATAATAATTTGGCATGCAATGTAAAAATCCCACGCAAAGTTCTAGCTAACTTTACAATATTTACATCAGAAACACTCTGAGTGTTTTTTAAACAAATACTGAACTATCGCTCTAATTGTTGTAACGTTGTACCAAGTCTGAATCTCAGCACAACCAAGCTGACCAGCAGCACTAGCAGAAGCGTTTTAGGTTCGCTGATAGTAAGCTGAGCTCCACCATTTTCGTTTTCATCATCCGTTCCAGTGTAAGGGCTTTCGGTTGTAGTTTCCGCCGCTGGTGGTTCGATTGGGTTGAAAAACTCAAAGTTTTTATGATTAAATGCGTAGATAGCGAACGTTTGAAGGTTAGCCACCGTGCTGTAGAGCATCAGTTGCACGTCTTGTTGATTGGTTGAGTAGCTGAATGAATTGTAAATCAGTAAGATTAGAGGGTGTAAATCAATAAATCTACTTATATTTCTTCTTACTTGACGCTTGAATAAAACTGATATTGATCGGCGTCCAATGAGTGCAGCATGTCATCAAGCGAGTTGGGCATAACCAGAGTTCCGTTTGCAATAAATTTTCCTGAAATCCTTATCTCGTTAAACTCCAGATAGTTGGAATTTTCGTGCATGGGAAGTCCACAGCTCGTGATTGATTCATTGCGGCATGCAAAGATGCCACAAGTAGAGATATGCGCAAAGGCGTAGCCCTGAAACGATCGAACCCCATCGAAGACAGCAAACCGATAGTGATGCGTGATGTCTCTGTCGGGGACAACCGTCAGGGTCAGGCTAAAATCACAACAGAAGTCGCCATTACAAATAATTTGTCCTATTTCGTCATGGTATTGCTGCGGATTGATTTGCATCGTTGTGTATTGCTCCAACACATCTTGCCCCATGCGAATGTTTTCCAGAAGTTTGCCATGTTTCCTACCGGAAGTAACGCAAGGCAACGCGAGACAATCATCGGATGATGTTATGAGCTTGGGGCTGAGGCTGTCACTGATCTTCGGTACGCGAACGGCGAACAGTTGTCTGGAAAAATTGGTAAATTTTAAATAAATAGTAGTAAATAGCAGTGAGACCTACTCACCTCGTGGGTTCCCCCGTCATAAATGAAAACACAGCTCCGTTGCGACCATTGAACACACCCGTACCAGTACTACCGGCCGGATCGTAGTTCGTTCCGGATGCAATCAAGTTAACATTATTCGCGTATGCCCAACTCTCGAAGATCTGCGTAGCGGTGAGAAATGGGGTCTCTGAAATCCACATGGCTGGGAAAATAAAGTTTTTCACATCGCGTTTGACCAATTCCAGTGGTGGTTGAGCAAACAGCAAATCGAAACAGGTAAACAGTCCGAAAGTCACTCCAAAATCAGTCTCGAACGTTGTCAGCTCCGGGAGATGGGTTATGTTGGTCCCTGGCTCTCGGAATAGGTTAAACTTGCGGTATCGCGCTATCACAGCTCCGTTACGGTCAAACACGACGTCCGTGTTATACCGGTGAAAACCATGCGGGCCGCACGGTCTTGGATCATCCTCGGTGGCAGGCTCACAGTCGAAGATCTCGGACAGGTTAATCACAATATATTTGCCCACCTTGGCTGCCAAGCAGGAAAGTCGTGACAGCACATCCAGTGCGCCTTCCTGGCATGGTACGGAATGTTCCTGCGGATCTGGGACGTACACTGGATCCGAAAGCGTATTGAGTGTAAGCTCCGAAAACACGATGATGTCGACCAACTGCTCGGTAGATTTTTAGGGAATTAGTCAATGAATGAGGATTCTAATTTTATTGTAAAAGTTTACTTACCGTTGCGTTCTCGGATTGCACTAATTCTTCATATGCCGCTAAGTGCAGCTCTGTTCTTTGGCGGATTTCCATGTTAAGTAGTTCCGGTCGGAACTCGATCACACCTACGACGTAGCTGTCATCTAGAGGACCGGACCGCGGGACGTCGTTCCTGTCCGTGTCAGTAACGGAATTGCTCTGAGGGTACTGTAATCGGATAAGGAAAATTAAGCTTGAGTTTTAGCAGATTTTCTATCAATGTAGATGCGATACAGCAGTACTTTTCAATTCTCTTCAATCCAAATCTTATTGTATACGGGGTTTATTTAAAAATGTTATGCTATTTTTCAGTTTTTATTTTCGTTACATCTCGAAGTATCGAGAAAAAAGTATGCTTTTAGTTATTCGACATTTTCAATATAGGTCTAAGCAAAGATGTCAGCCACAGAGCATTGACATATTATTTAACTGCGTTCCAAGTATCTGTCTACTAATTTTGGTTTCCGATCTTCAAATATCCAGTTTTACAAATAGTGATTCGCTGCAAATACTACGAGGTATACAGCCCTAGAGTTGTATGAAATGGTGTCGTGGGACTAAACACTGTAATTAGGGGATTTTTTTTTTTACAAAATATACAGAGTCTGCAGACAGAATCAATGTGTTTGCTCAGCGACTGTACGTATTTTTATTTTCAGCCTCCCCTTGAAATCAATTTTTTGAAATATATTCAACAACACTCGAAAGAATATCGTATATATTTGGGGATATTAATATTAGCCTGTAGTATTTTTTTGTGCAATCAACATGTATTTGACAAGGCACAAGCATATCATTCTTGTTGAAAAACCACCAAGAATTTCTCGTAATGCGTCAAAGTCAGAATTAACTCTATATCCTCGAAAACCTAATCCAATAATACTTACGTTATTTTATTAAATGGTTTTGTCTTATTTAACTCTGATTGAATCAAATTTTTAATATGGTTCTTACTTTCAAAATAATATAGAAGCCCTTACGAAGGTTCATTAATTGGCAAACATAAGAAGATATGTCTAACAAAATTATTAACAAGTTCCAGCAAAAAAAAAAAAACATAACAATCAACAATTCCATTGTTTTTTGTTTGACAATGTTTTTCATTCATCTACAACTACATTCGCTGTATTACGTAGACTGCTAATATACATTCATTATGGTAAAGCTTTAAATAATAATATATCATCTAACCATTTTGAAATGTAAAAGGAGATTCTAATGAATCTTAGTAATTGAACCAAAAATTCAAAAGCAGGCTCTTACTCTTCCATAAATGTGTATATGTGGAATTTACTCTTTCGATTCTATCCGGTCACGATTATTTAGTGAATATCGAAGATAAAATTGAATAAATATCCGTTGCAAAATTTACAATTCTTGTTGAATAGGTTATGGTCATCTTGTAATGAGATAAACTTTCAATCACCATCAACAGCAGCATTGCAGTTTTTCCTCGATTGCACACGAATAGAAATGTACGAACAAAAGTGTACCACTGCAATATGAATAGTACCGCTGCAGTACGAATAGAAGTGTACCGCTGAAATGTACGAATAGAAGAGTACCGCTGCAATCATAGACGACGAGAGACCTGCGGTTCGTTACGCCACTGGTACTGTTGCTTATACCGGCATGTTTTCTTTCAAGACATCAGTTTTTATAAGGTTTTGAAAGCATGTTTAGAAATTGTTCAAGAATGGAGATTGTTTCAAACTTTTCGGAAAACTTTTACCTTCGAGACATCATTCTAGTCTAAGCTCATGGAAGCAAAAATAAATTGACCTATTGGGACGGGGAGACTCTGTCAATTTTTATACAGTAACTGTTCGCTAACTGGGTGCTGTTTAACTGGGCGTTCGCTAACTGGGCTATAGCCCAGTTAAAAAGCAGATGAACGTCAAGAATCAGCGTTTGGCATATTGCTGTCAAAACGAGATGGGGGCACATGAATAGTGAATTGAGATTGATTTTTTCAGTTCAATGGATTTTGGTTGTCATCACACATGCGATCCACTAGATGTTTATCTATTCGTTTCCAGGTCAAATAAATGTTTTATGAAAAGAATATGTTTCCAGGCAACGGTAAGTGCATATAAAGCACACGCAAGGCTAATAATTTACTTTTTCTCATTTTCTGTTCATCAGTCAGGATTCTTAGTGTATTGATTTGAAACATTTTCAAATTTTCGCTGAGAGTTTTGCCTAGCGCCATTACATCGAAATCCCCCTCGATATTTGACGACATTTGAAATGTCAGCCCAGTTAGCGAGCGACATTCGTTAACTGGGCTAGGCCCTCAGCCCAGTTAGCGAACGAACAGTGTATCGATATTGATACAGAGAATATCACGGGGAACGGATGGTGTCCATTCACGTCGTCTGTGCTAGGGATGCTCGCATGTAATTGGTTCATTGTTCGCGTAAGTTTCCCTGTAACTTTTCATTAATTTTCACCGTTGAGCAGTGAAGTAATAATGATAACTAGCGTTTTATAAAATTGTTACACATTTTATCTATCCAACAACATATTGGTTATTGTTATCCATCATGTGGTTATGCACGTTTGAAATCTGACGCAACATTTGCCAGTTTCATTTCCCATTTTACAGAATGCATCCCAGTATAGTAAACAAAGACGTAGTCCCACGTCAAAAAGCGTTGATAAGCCCGGAAACCAGAATGCTTTAACTTGATATGGCATAGAGTTAAAAGACGAAATTTTCACTATTTTATTAGGGTACAGTGGAAAGTTTAAGAGACTATACCTAGCTAAGGGAAAAGGTAAAAGCGATAGCAATACAATGTTATAACGAATTTATGAAATATTATCTATCAGAAATTCAAAATAAAAGGCGCTCAAAGCAACCAGAACGTTTTCAGCATTGCAGGTAAACAATCGTGTTTCAGAGTGTTGAAAAGTGTTAAATGTTAAATTCAGTCATAAACTTAAAATGAATCAATAATAGTGTTTTCTCCGCATGCCAGCTTGATTGATATATTGTGCCGATTTAACAATACGAAAAGTTACTGTTCAAATTAGAAGCTCGGAGTTAGCTTAGCTAACAGAAATGAACAAAATCCGATCTGACTTATCACATTTGGACATTAGTTAACACATTAAGTTTTCGTTTCTAATTTTCACCGAATCGAGATTCAATTCACGCTTCGACATTGTGTTACGTCAGGAGAATTTATCGACCCATAGAAGCAAAACAACAAGCATAGTTACCATGCGAGACCATTGAGTAACGAAAATATCGACCACTGAGGATGAAATGAAACGGAAAACCGAAAGAACTGAAGATTTCACATTATGAAAACTATAAGAGTGATGAAATAGAAAAAGCTCAAAATTTTGATTCAGGCACATTAAAAAATTTGGCAATTAGTAGTTAGAAATTACATAGGAACTTTAATAAAAAAGAAAAATGTAAAAAAAATCTGAGAATAAAATATAAAACTAGAAAATAAAAAAAAAAACATTATTCCACAGTCATGAAATGATACAATATCGTTCTATTGAGAACAAATAGACAGTTTCTTCGAAAAATTTATAAAAATTATCGAGGAGAATAGAGAATCTTCTTCTTCTTCTAAACATATAAAAATGCAGTTCTGTCTCACTTTCTAATCCATATAGACTTAAAAACTGCTAAACCGATCGGCGTGAAAATTTGTATGAAGGGGTCTTTGTGGTCCGCGTATCGCAGTGATCCTCTCACAGGGCTCAACACGCTTCTCACATCTTCAATGTGAGTTCCGATATGTACAGCCTAGCTGCAATGAATCGCACGGTTCACAGGATGTGGATGGCGAAACGGCCTTAATATTTGGATGTTAGGTGCGAATAGGAGCGGCTGAAGTCTCGCCAGCTACACCCAAGACGCAGCCCAGAGTGGGTAGTGTGACTTTGCACTCGTATCCAAGTGAGTTTTAAAACTTGCTAGCACATTCATTCTCGGTTGCACATGAACCCTATCAACAGTGCAGTACACTTGAGTCAGATTTGAGTTTGAATACTGCATAAAAATCGAATTGCGACGAAATTCGCCACGTGTCTGCTGCAACAGTTCGTTGCATTGTCCTTTGAAAGCATACATTCGATCTAAAAACAAAACTTATCGCGTCACACCATCGCACAGTGGTCCAATAAGGCAAAAAGTGGTACTTAATTCCATAGCCCCTTTCAACTTCATCCTAGCTTCATAGTGTCTTCGGAGCAATTGTTTGTATGAATGACCCGCATAATCGCAAATTGTTAAAAAATATGAGAAGTTTACCATACTAAAAATAAAAAAATTAACTTTTTTGTGTTAAGAGATAGAAGAATAGTTTATTCAGCAAAGTTGTAGAAAATTCAAAAATATGAAACTTTGTTGAACAAATAAAAATCCTATCTCTTTTCGGCACAAAGTTATAAAGTACACTACATGGAACTTATTTAAAAGTTAGTTTTTTGTACTTAACTTTTGTTAGATGCATTTTACACGAAAGTGTAGTTCGGAGGAATTGTTATGGCACACAAAACACACATTTTTGCCGAAGACCATATATCTCCAGGACTTTTCCTTACAAAGTTGTATCATATATTAGCTTATTTTTTTGATAACTTCAAGAACGTACAGGTTAAAAAGGGGCAAGTGGAATCATGATGTCAATACTTTTCCTTGAAGTTAAGCTGAAGTACTATAAACTTCTTTAGGTTCCATTTGTCCCAATCCACCCATTTTAGAGTACGGCGAGCATATGTCACAGTAGGTTTTCATATATCAAAAATACTAACTTTTTTGTGTTAAGAGATAGAGGAATAGTTTATTCGGCAAAGTTTTAGAACGTATAAAAATATGAAACTTTGTTGAACAAACAAAATTTCTATCTTCATTGGGAACAGAGTTACAGAATATTTCATGTAAAAGTTACTTAAAAGTTAGTTTTTTGTATTTAACTTTTGTTAGTTAGATTTTAAAAGAAAACGTTGTTCTAAAGAAGCATTTGGGCATACAAAACACACGTTTTTGTTGAAGACCACACATCTCCACGACTTTTCCTTACAAAGTTATAGCGCATTTCAGCATATTTTTTCGATAACTTCAACAACGTATAGAATAAAGATTAGGTGGATTGGGACGGATGAAACTTATAGTAGTTTTGAGCACTTGAGCTAAACTTTGAGAAAAGAATTGACATCATGATTCCACTTGCCCCTTTTTCCTTTATACGTTCTTAAAATTATCGAAAAAATATGCTGAAATGTGCTATATCTTTGTAAGGATAAGTCCTGGAGATGTGTGGCTTTCAACAAAAACGTGTATTTTGTATGCCCAAACGCTTCTTTAGAACATCGTTTTCTTGTGAAATGTAACTAACAAAAGTTAAACACAAAAAACTAACTTTTAAGTAACTTTTACATGAAATACTCTGTAACTCTGTTCCCAATGAAGATAGAAATTTTGTTTGTTCAACAAAGTTTCATATTTTTGTACGTTCTAAAACTTTGCCGAATAAACTATTCCTCTATCTCCCAACACAAAAAAGTTAGTATTTTTGATATATGAAAACCTACTGTGACATATGCTCGCCGTACTCTAAAATGGGTGGATTGGGACAAATGGAATCTAAAGAAGTTTATAGTACTTCAGCTTAACTTCAAGAAAAGTATTGACATCATGATTTCACTTGCCCCTTTTTAACCTATACGTTCTTGAAGTTATCGAAAAAATAAGCTAAAATATGATATAACTTTGTAAGGAAAAGTCCTGGAGATATATGGTCTTTGGCAGAAATGTGTGTTTTGTGTGCCACAACAACTCCTCCGAACTACACTTTCGTGTAAAATGCATCTAACAAAAGTTAAGCACAAAAAACTAACTTTTAAATAAGTTCCATGAAGTGTACTTTATAACTTTGTACCGAAAAGAGATAGGATTTTCATTTGTTCAACAAAGTTTCATATTTTTGAATTTTCTACAGCTTTGCTGAATAAACTATTCTTCTATCTCTTAACACAAAAAAGTTAATTTTTTTATTTTAAGTATAGTAAACTTTTCATATTTTTTGACAATTTGCAATTATGCGGGTCATTCATACAAACAATTGCTCCGAAGACACTATTAAGCTAGGATGAAGTTGAAAGGCGCTATGGAATTAAGTACCACTTTTTGCCTTATTGGACCACTGTGCATCGCCTGTTTCGCTGAATACATCGTGCACTGCATGCTCTGCATTCATTTAAACTCAATCGATCAGAGTGTGCGGTCCAAAAAAACTTAAACTAGCGAAAGGAAGCAGATTCAAATTGTATTGAAATCTAAAGAAAGTGTTCAAGTTTGCATGAGTTTATGCCATCACTGCGGCAGCCCCGTCACGAGACTAGCCATCGCCACTCTAGTATGGTGACATGGCAAAAAAACACATTATTACGAATATTCAAGAAAAAAAAACGGATCGGAACAATCGGCAACGACCTAGGCGACGAATAAAGGATACCGATTGGAAACACGGAACATGGAACTGTAGATCGCTAAACATCCCGGGCGGCGGAAGGATCCTATCGTATCAGCTGGAACCTCGTCACTTCGGCATCGTAGTGTTGCAGGAACTTTGCCGGAAGGGAGAAAATTTAACCCTTAAATGCGCAATGTTGTTTTAAAACAACACTACTAAATATGTTTTAAAATATACGTATTTCAGTATTTTTTAGAAATATAATTCATTAGAACAGCTCTCTAGACTCTAACGAAAAAAACTTAACAGCTGGAAGAACTGTATTTGAATGTTTTGTTTTTATTTTTGCTGTCAAAATCTCGGAAATGAAAAAAAACATGGCAAGATTCCCGACTGGTGCTGACTGTCTTTGAAAATAAATTTTAAAATAAGGTTAGTTGTTAGTGAAAATGTCTGAATTATCAGTAATTATACTAACAAAAGGTCAATTTTTGAGTTACTGTTAACAAAAGTTATTGTTTAGACTTTATTATGCGATAAAGTCACAGTTTTGTTTAAAAACAACATGGTAATATTTGCTTATTAAAAAGTAAATCTTTCATTTTTTTATGCATATTGGTTAGTTTTAGAGCAGTAAGCCTGTTAAACAAAGATTTTATGGTTTTAGATGATTTTTTAATGTCGTGCGCATTTAAGGGTTAAGGAGGATTTGTGGTCGCAGGACCCAGTACTATCAGAGCGGCTACACAACAAATGAGCGGGGTCTTTTTGTGTTGGGCAGGATGCGAAGTCGTGTGATCAAGTGGCAGGAGATCAGCAACAGAATGTGTGTATTAAAAATTCAAGGCAGGTTCTACAATTACTCCATCATCAATGTGCACTGCCCGCTAAAAAAAAAAGGCTCGATGTTGGAAAGGAAATCTTCTGCGCTCAGCTGGAGAACGTCTACGGCAGCTGCTCACAGCGGGACTTCAAGATCTTCATCGAGGATATGAACGCTCAAATCGGAAAAGAAGACCTGACAGATGCATCTTCCCCCGCTAGAACATCCACAAAGCTACTTGGAAATCACCTGATCAACGAACATCAAATCAAATCGACCATGTTCTCATCGAAGGACCGTTTTTCTCGGACATCACCAACATCCACACCTACCGAGGTGCTGACGTTGACTCGAACCACTACTTAGTGGCGGTTTGTATGCGTTCAAAATTGTCGACTGTCTGGTGGCTCAACATCAAGCAGCTATGGAACCCGCAAGCTAACGAAGTCTACGCGCAACGGCTTGAAGCGGCACTACCCACGGTAGTGGAGTTTGGCGCAACTTCTCTCGAGGAGGGCTGGAATCCACGTCGAGGACACTAGGAACAGAGGCGCCGAGTGGCAGAAACGACTGGTACGATGGGGAATACTAGACAGCAATGACAATCAATGATATATTTGAGAGAAAAGCCGTACCTGGGAAAATTACATGAGGGAAAGGACGAGAGAGAACCTGGTCAAGTACAGACATTGGCGTAACTAACGAAAAATCCTGAGAGGGGGGGGGCTAATTTTTTATGCAAAAACGGTATAGCAAGTTTTTGTTTTACTTTTTGTATTTCTCGTGGATTCCGATTTCAGCACTGCAGCAGTAGCTGGAGGAAGTCGACAAAAAATTATCGAATATCTGTGGCACTGTTTTCATTCTTTTTCATTCCTGGGAAATATTTGATTTGTGGTGATATGAACCGAAGTCCAGGGTTGAAATCACCTACCGCAATCGGCGATTTCTTTAATTGCAATCAAAAGAACAAAATTTAAAACAATTCGGAAAAAAGTCCGTTTTTGGATTTTGGCAGCTGTTTGTTGATGAAAGCAAAACGCACGTCAATTAAGGCAGAGGAAAAGAAAGAGATAGGGCAAAAAAGAGTAAATGCGTATCCAATCACGTCATTATTTTATTAAATTGTTGCCTTGTTGAAGTAGATTCACCACTGAAAAACTCTAGTGCCAACTGTACAGTTTAGAGAAGCAAAATTAGTAATGGTATGATCAATTCTAGGAAGGGCAACAGAAATCCTAGCCCCTCTGTAGTTACGCCAATGAGTACAGACGAGCAAGGAACGACATGACCACGAGTCTGAGACGTAAAAACCATCAGCAGAAGGATCGTGATCATGAAGAGCTAGAAGAGCTATTGATACGCGAAAGTTCTACATAAAGATTAACCAGTCCTGTAAAGGCTATGTGTCGCAAGCCGACTTTTGTAAAGATGTGGAAGGTAATCTAATCACGGACGATAGCGAGGTGGTCGACAGGTGGAAGCACTTCTATGAGCATTTGAAACGGACGGACCTGGAAGTGCCGGCAGTAGATGACCGGGTATTAGCCCCGACCTCTACGAAACTCAGCAGGAGATTGGGAGGCTAAAGATCAATGAAGCCACCGGCCAAGATGGCCTGCTGGGTGAGCTCAACAAAGATGGTAAAGAAACACTTACTAGAGCACTGCACTGGGTCATTTCCAAGATCTGGGAAGAGGAAAAACTGCCGGAAGAGTGGATGGGGGGAGTCGTCTGCCTCATCTATAAGAAAGGCGACATGCTGGAGTGCTGCAACTATCGTGGGATTACGCTCATCAACGCTGCTTATAAAATACTCTCCCAAGTTCTATTCCAATGTCTAGTACCTTTAACTAGGAGGTTCATGGGGCAGTATCAGGTGGGTTTCATGGGAACCCGTGCAACCACGGACTAGATATTTTCAATCCAACAGATTTTGCAACGTGTCCACGCATCACATATTAATCGATTTCAAAGCAGCCTATGATATATTTGATCGAGAACAGATATGGAAAATCATGCACGAAAACGAGAATATTCTTCCGGATAAACTGGCGCGACTGATCTAGGCTACCATGAATCGTGTGATGTGTTACGTGCGTGTTTCGGGGATACTCTCGAGTCCCTTCAAGTCATGCCAAGGATTGAGACAAAGTGATGGACTTTCCTGTTTGCTTTTCAACATCACCCTCGAAAGTGTTATACAAAGAGCGGGTATCAACGCGAGTGGTGCGATTTTCACAAAACACTAGTTAGACCAGTGGTCCTCTATGGGCCAGAGACGACAACACTGCTTTCAGAGGACCTCAGCGCCCTTGGAGTTTTCGAACAGAAGGTGCTGCGAATCATCTACGGTGGAGTACAGACTGAAGACGGAGAATGGTGTAGACGCATTAACCATGAGCTACACGCGCTGCTACGAGAGACCCCCATTGCATAGGAGCCGTTCAATATTTACGTAGGCATATTTTTCCACTTTAGGATTCAATTCAAGCTTTTATAGAATTTTCACGTCTGAAGAACTTATCACCTCATAGAAACGAAACAACAAGCATCATGCGAGTTATCATGCGAGACCATCGATGAAAGAAGGCATCGAGTAATGGAAATATCCTATTCTGCGGATGACTTAATATTGACAATTATTTATAAAACTTGATTAAATTCGTCCTGTTGACTGTTAGCAGTCAAACATTCCCAAAGGTTACAAAGTTTATCCTAGCATTAAGAACAAATGGAAAAAATAATGAAAATTATCATGTAGAATAGAAAATTACAAAATATATTTTCTTTTTTACTTGATAATATACAAAATATATTATAATTTAAAATATACATTATAAGTTGGCTGGTAAACGGCTGGATAATGCGTATTATCGGGGCCAAGTGCACCTACTGGAATAAAATAGACCCCACATGTTGTTCTTAGCCTCTTATCCAGTCACTCCTATCCCGACCTCCACGCGGTGCCGGCTGGGATACGAGCAACCAACGGAAGCTCGGGGAACCAACCCCGGTGGGAACTTGGTCGTATGCTGACAGGGAAGGAGGGCTTTTTTGAGTTTCCATGGTCGTATGCTGACAGGGAAGGAGTTTTCCATGACCTCCATGTTAGGAGCGGCTCAAAACGGCGTCTGTACTCCAGGTTAGGGGCGGCCGATTACCGTCCTCGTGCCAATGTGGGACTCTAAACAGTGTTGTGCACGATGGTCCTCCAGCGAGACAGTGGGTTGGTGCGCAGGCCTTACAAGCCGCCACCGTAGAATACTCACAAGTAATGAACGAGGAACAAAGAAATTCGGACTGGAATAATCGGCATAAACCCATGCGACGAAAACGGACTAAGGATTGGAAACTTGGAACGTGGAACTGTCGGTCTCTCAATTTCCAAGGGAGCACACGAGTGCTTTCGGAATTATTAAAATCCCGCAGATTCGACGTCGTAGCGCTGCAGGAGGTGTGCTGGAAGGGCTCAATGGTACGTACGTTCCGGGATGGTCACGCCATCTACCAGAGCTGTGGCAACACGCATGAGCTGGAGACAGCTTTTATAGTGATTGGCGAGATGCGGAAACGGGTGATTGGGTGGTGGCCAATCAGCCCTCGAATGTGCAGGTTGAGAATCAAGGGCCGTTTCTTCAACATCACCTTCATAAACGTGCACAGCCCTCACCTCGGAAGTATCGAAGACGACAAGGAGAGTTCTACGCGCAGTTGGAGCGTGAGCGTAACCGCTGCCCAAAACATGATATCAAGATCGTCATCGGGGTTTTCATCGCTCAGGTCGGCCAGGAGGAGGAATACAAACCGGTGATTGGAAGGTTCAGCACGCACCAGCTGACCAACGAAATGGGCCTAAGACTCATCGACTTTGCCACCTCCAAGAACATGGCCGTATGTAGTACCTGCTTCCAGCACAACCCCCTACACGAATACACCTGGAGGTCACCAAATCAGACAGAAACACAGATCGACCACGTTCTGATTGACTGTCGGCACTTCTCAGACATCATCGACGTGAGATCCTATAGGAGCGCTAATGTCGACTCGGACCACTACCTGTTGATGGTTAAGATGCGCCCAAAACTCTCCGTTGTTAACAATATTCGGTACCGACGCCCGCCTCGGTTAGATCTCGCGCGACTAAAGCATCCTAACGTCACCGAAAACTACGCGCATTCGCTCGAAGCTGCGCTGCCGGAAGAGGACCAGCTGGAGGAAGCTCCTTTCGAGGACTGTTGAAACACCATCAGAACAGCCATCAACAGCGTAGCGGAGAACGTCATCGGGCATGTGGGACGAACCCAACGAAAAGAGTGGTTCGACGACGAATGTAGGAAGGTGATGGATGAGGAAAACGCTGCGCGGGCGGCGAAGATGCGTAGTGCCACTCGTCAGAACGTGGAAAGACATAGACAGAAGAAGATGCAGCGAACCCAAATCTTCCGGGAGAAAAAGCAGCGCCTGGAGGAGGAGGAGTTTGCAGAGCTTGAACAGCTGCATCATTCTCAGGAAACGCGAAAGTTTTATCAGAAGCTCAACGCATCCCGCAGAGGCTTTGTGCCGCAAGCTGGGATAAAGATGGTAGTATTCTGACGGACGATCGTGAGGTGACCGAAAGGTGGAAGCAGCACTTCGACGAACACCTGAATGGCGCCCAGGCAGGAAACCATGGCGGCGGGAAAGCGATCCCGCCGGTGCGACAAATGTAGAAGACGTGCCAGCTCAAACGATAGGCGAAGTTAAGGATGCCATCAAGCAGCTAAAAAACAATAAATCGGCTGGCAAAGATGGCCTCGGTGCGGAGCTTATAAAGATGAGCCCGGAAAAGCTGACCATTTCCTTTGCACCGGCTGATTGCAAGAATTTGGGATACAGAACAGCTACCGGAGAGGTGCAAGGATGGGGTTATCTGTCCCATTTATAAGAAAGACAGACTGGACTGTGGGAACTATCGTGCGATCTTCGTCCTGAATACCGCCTACAAAGTGCTTTCCCAAATCATTTTCCGCCGCCTCTCACTCCTAGCCAAAAGATTTGTGGGAAGTTATCAGGCCGGCTTCGTGGAAGGACGGTCTACGACGGACCAAGTTCTCACCATACGGCAAATCTTCCAGAAATGCCGTGAATACAGAACCCCCACGCACCACCTATTCATTGACTTTGAAGCCGCGTATGACACTATCGACCGAAAAGAGCTATGGAAGGTCATGGACGAAAACGGCTTTCCGGGGAAGCTGATTAGACTAATAAAGGCTATGGTGGATGGGACGCAGTGCTGTGTGCGGATATCGGGTGGATTATTGGGTCCGTTTGAGTCCCGCAGGGGGCTTCGACCTCACCCTGATGGTCTCTCTTACCTGCCTGCTCACTGGTAACCGAGGCCAATGATACCAGCCGTGAGATCCGGAGGCGAATTATCAGCGGAAGTCATGCCTACTATGGGCTCCACAAGCAATTGCGGTCGAACAGATTAAGCCCCCGTACGAAGTGTAAATGTACAAAACGCTCATAAGACCGGTTGTTCTCTACGGGCATGAAACGTGGACAATGCTCGAGGAGGATGCGAGCAGGGGCGCAGCGAGCAAGATGGGTAGACCAGGTGGAGCGAGATCTGGCGGAGAGTACAAAGTGTCCCAGGGATTGGAGAGCAGCAGCCAATAACCGAGTAAATTGGAGAAACTTTGTTTATCAGGCTATGACGGAATGGACAGCTTTGGGGGGGACGTGGACAGCTTTGGGGGGGGGGGGGGGGGGGTATTGGCTAATGTCCACGGTCCATACAATTTTTTTAGAATTTATATGGGCAGTTGTCCACGGAGGGGGGGGGGGTCATCAAAACCGTTAAAAATCTGTCCACGTGGTATGTGGATGGCCCCTAATAACATCATATGTTGTGGCTGAAAAAAATCATAAAAGCTGTTGTTGTTTATGAAAACCAATAAAATTGCAAATTGCAAAAAAAATATCGGTCGAATGGTCACCTTGACCATTAATACAGTAGATGAAAAATGTTGTGACCTTCACGAAGCTTAGTAACGTTTTTTTTGCCATTAACCGCATCTATTGCCCATTTTCAATTATACTTATTGACGTAAAGAATGCTATTATTTTCGAATGGCATCAAGTTTAAACATATGAGCCAAAGATATGTTCAAATATGTTCAAAACTTATTGTTAGATGATTAAATAAAAATGCACCCAAAATAATCAGAATTATTTCAACATGAGTTGTACGAAACAATATTGTTTGAAGTGCTCGGACTGCGGGGGAAAAATTGAAAAAAAATTCCTTGCTAATGTTCTGTACGCTAAACCATTAGCTGCAAAGTCTGTGTCTAATAATTGGGAGATCAAGTCCCAATAAGGAAATGTGGCGCCTAGTTGGCATATCCACTAACAGCCAGGGTAACGTAGAATAAAATTAGCCATTGATTTGCGCTTTTTTCCTTTAGAGCGCTGACGTACGCACTTTCATGTTTTGGGTTCCATTTTTCACGAATTTGATTAAAACCTACAAGAACAACAAAATTGTGATCTCGTTTTTTAACCTCTAGTAGGAATCGAGTGATGCATGGAAATTCATTTCAATAGTGCAGTAATTATTAAAGTGTCAACTGTTTGATGAATCAATGGTATTTTGTTGTACTAAGCAGTCATTGTCGGCACTAAAGATGTAAAAATCAAGGCGAACATCAATTTAAAAGTAATTAAAGCGTATTATCCGGTCTACGCGATAACGATCCCCAAGTCAAACAACTTACCTGTCGCGACAGTTCGAGCTGACTCAGTAGTAACAGGAACGCTCCGTACAGATAGGCGATCCCATTCATTATTTTTCGAGCCGTTACCGAAAGACGCTACGACGACGGTGGTTGTCATGAACGGCGGCGTATGGCGAAGAGTTCTCTTCTATCTGTTCAGCTGACACTCGCCGAAAGTGAAAATGTTCACGTTGTTGTTGTTGTCGTTGCTTGATATCACTGCACGGTTTGCTACTTCCGCTTCTTAGAATAAGCCTAACTAAACACAACTGTCTGTCCACTTGGCTGTCGACCAACGAAGCTGCCACTGCTGCTGTTGTACACATTACATCGACCGCTGGCAAGTGCTTACTGTCGGTCGCTCAAATTGTTCATTTCCATGTATGAATAATAATTGTTATTTTTCGCCTGCCTCACTCGCGTTATCATTTTTCATTCGGCGATTTTTTCTTCGTTCCTCACTCATTCTTATCTTTGGCGCTGCGCTCCTTGTGGGGCGATATGATTTTTCTTTGCGTTCTTTTTTTTCTCTTCCTGCTTCTAGGAGCGTAAAACGCCGTCAAAATGCAAGATTACTAAGGAAGGGCCCAATCAGCCATCTGTGAATAAAAGCAATTAAAGTGCGGTTTTAATGAATTGACTCAGTTGTACGGCTCAGTAGCGTTATATGTGGTCTAAGAACATTATCAGTGTCTGTGGATTTGTGTATGATTCAGTTCGAACAATAAGCAATCGGAAATAACAACAAATTGACTAACAATAGTTAATTTCCTGAGTCTACTTCCCGCACACATACATGGACTGGGTTTATGGTTCGGATAATTGCCATTTGTAGTGACTTCTAGTAAGAATGATCACGACCTGTTTCGTGTCTTTTGGTTTGCCTCTGTCGGTGGTGCAATCGTATACAAATAGGTATAGGAACACGTCAATGCAGGCAACAACACAATGGAAAACTGCAACGGAGGAGAAGACAAAGAAAACAGGATAAAAATAAGCACACAATCGTTGTGCAAAAATAGAACATTGATGCACACGTCTCAAGTGGACAATGGATATTCGCAGCCAGAGCTGCGTTTTTACAGCGGGGTTGTGTCATAAAAAATAGCCGCATGAAATGTACTCTTAGTTCGGTTTGCTCCTGGCCCAGATTCCGATCCTAAGTTAACTAGAAAGTGATCGTCATATTTGATAGTATAAATTGAGGGAAACACGGTTGCCTTTACTAACCCTTTTTTTTTTCATTATTTATTTATTATCTGAACGTTTGCGGTTCCGGCGTGTTTTCTTAAAGGCTAAATATAACAAATTTATCCCCATTCGCTTAACGAAATTTCATTGTCATAGTTTAGCCTAGTTTCTAAAAAGAAAAAAAAATATTGTGATTAGGATTTTTGGTTGACTTTTAATATTGAGTCTGATCAATTCAACACATTCCAACAAAATTTCTCAGGGAAACTTTTATCTCAAAAATTGAGGAAAAAAAAGCTTTCAAGCCTATGACACGGCAACCAACATTTCTTTTGGCAACGTGACTCAGCAACGATCCTATGCAACAAAGTTTGGGAAAAATCTAACCTCACCGCTCGAAAGTATCGTATCCAAACGGGCATACAGTTAGACGCAGATGGAAATGGAAGCTTTATTTCCCATTCAATGAACTTTCCATTAGCCGATAAGCTCATTATTGAATACCTTTCTGGCCGCGGGGATTCTCGGCGGAGTACATTTCACACGCGTATTCGCTTCCGCCGATGTTTCTCAACATTCGAGCCACACTCGGTCGGGTCATCTGGAAGACTGTTACTCAAGCAGAGCTAGGTTGAAGACTTCGAGGTCGAACAAACGTAATGATTGTTGAAAGCAAGTGCGCAATTAGAGATGTTTATGCCGTCTGAAAGAAGTGATCGTTCGTTTGACTTCGCATTGGTGGAACGGTGTAGTCGTAAAGTAAGTCGAGTTCAAGCCCAAAACTCTAGGGCGAAATTAAATTATTTCAACTAAATATTCAACAGCTTAGCAATGGCATCTGATGGTTTATCAAACTGCGAAAACTAACGGAAACTGATTTTGTACAGTTTGTTCAGGTATTTTCCATTTGTTTTCGATACAGTCGGCACGTATCACACTCCGATCGCTATCTAATAAATAACCATCAACTTTACGCTTCTAAGCTTTCCGTTCGTTCAGTTTGGAACAAGTTTATATATATGTACGACAAGCTTCACGATTTCGCAACTTTCTTGTCTCACTTCATCTTCATCATCGTCATCGCCGTCGTCACTGGTAGACTGCATTAATATGCAATCGGTCAGACCGGCACGTTTGCGTCTGTCGCAGACCGTTGAGACTTACAAACAAACCGATCTGCACACGTCGTGCCCCGCAAGGTCGCTGGAACCGATAATTACCAGCGATTTCTTAGTAGACCGCAACCACCCTGACTGGTCGTCGTCAGTGGATGAGTGGACCAACGCCTCCACCACAGACTTCACCGTTAATCGCACCACAAATCGCTGTTAGTCACATGCGACGTGTGAAACGTAATTTTTGTGCTTTCACTTGTGTATGAATCACGTCAGTTTCGAGCAAAAAATGTTTTATCTATGATCTAATCAAAAACTTCACTGCGATAGATTCGTGATCACTCTCGTTCGAAAGCCTTCCCGAACTACCCGTAACTTCCAGAACGGATCATGGTTCGACCTCTATTGAGCGCGGCCGCAATTATCACTATCCCGACGCGTTCGTTCTTCCCACCACTATCCACTATCAGCATCCATCAATCACAGTTCCGTTTCGATCGGTTGTTCCGATTCTCATCGCACCGCGTATACTGTTCCTACAATTTCGAGCAGGCTAGAGCGCGCTGCTCGCTTTACTTTGTGCATTACTTCGAGGCGGCCTTTTGATAAGTGATTAAACATATTGGAATGTTATTTTTCGTTTTGTCCATGTGTTCTGGCTGTTGGGCTGGCCTGCTGCTTTCGTGAGTCGTACCGAAGTATTGCTTTCAGCGTCTATTTACCGGTGTCTTACTGCGATGGGGTGGTTCTAGTATTCAAGTAATCGGTCAGTCGTCGTCGTTTTATTGCGCGCCGGAGTAAGCGTAAAGGAGATAGTTCGGTCGGTAAAAGTGTCGGAAAGAACAGTGTAACATATAAAGAAGGTTTAAATACAAGTGCCGTTCTGAAACAGGGTCAAAAAAGTTAAAAAAATTAATGTTAAAAAGAATCCAGCTAGATCCATGAGGCTCAGGGCTCAGGAAATCGGACTTCTAAATCCGGTGACTAATAGCCAGAAACCTTCATGAATGCCAAATCAACACGATTGAAAAAAAGCTAAAAACACTCCCAAATCGGTTGAAGCATACTCATCATATTCATCCTGTAATATTTTTCTTTGAGGAAAAGAACTTCAATCAAGATCAATAGAGTGCCTGTAAATATATATATATATATATATATATATATATATATATATATATATATATATATATATATATATATATATATATATATATATATATATATATATATATATATATATATATATATATATATATATATATATATATATATATATATATATATATATATATATATAGAGTGGCGACACTGTCAAAATTGGAATAGAAAATATCTGTCACTGTCATTCCAATTGAGCAAACAACCCATTCAACTCGTGTGGGGAAAAGAGAAAGGATGACCAGTGTTACCAGTGTTACTTTTGATGACATGGCGCCACTCTAGTTATATTATAGGCACTCTAAAGATCAAAAGGTGAATCGAAAGGATGACAGGTGACATGTACTAAATCGTAGTCAGGTTCCTAGCGTCACATTAACGATGTTTCCGACCCAGAAGTGGGTTCTACACGTAGTCTCCAGCAATAATACCCACTAATTTCTCTGCAGGATGTTGTTATCTCATGGATGAAGAAGATTGTTGATGGGCGCCGTTTTATTTTCCAACAAGACGGAGCACCTGCCAAGAAAACACAGAAATGGCTTGCTGAAAATATGTTGCGGAGTTTTGGGAGAAGAAAATTTGGCTTACTAGTAGTCTCGATATGTTTTGTGCTTGATACCAAAAGAACATCTTACACCACACTGAAGTTGTTCTAAGCTAAGATCATGTTTGATGACATTTATGTGCCGAAACATAGTAAACTGTGCATGCGACAGTTTCCAGTCGCGTCTATAAACAGTCTTCGAAAAGGGGGGCGATTTTCTTTAATTGACATAATTCAAAACTAGGGTAATCGCTCCTATATTCATCGCAGTAAGGCTGTGCGAGATTTCGAATGATTTCGTATAATTTCGCAAAACTCGAAATTTCCCGAAATTTCGCGAAATTTCGGTTTCGCGAAATTGCCAAAAAATTTCGTTGAATTTCGCTAAATTCCACCTAAAATTTCGCGAAATTAATCTTCCAATTTCGACGATTACGAAATTTCGCGAAGTTTCGGACCAAATTTCCGATGCAGATTATTACATTATTTTGGTTTGTGCTCATTGCGACTATAAATTAAATTGAATATATCTCAACAGATATCTGGTATACTAAGTCAGACATAGATGAATAAACTCTCAGCCGGTAGTTTTTGTTTCTAAAGACAAAACCGTAACATCATGCGGGAGGCATTTTTTATTCACGCAGAGCATAAAATTCATGTCATCACTGAAGTCATATTCGAGGAATATGAAGCCGTCCAAATGCGCTACAAGGTATCTAGTAATTTGTTTGTAGGAATAAATTTTACGCATCTTTTACGTACATCAAAATGTGGTTATATTTGCAGCGCACAAGATTAAAGAGGTCACTTTTTGTCTTTCGTTTAGGAGGGCATAGCAATTTCTGTCAAAACTAAAACTCTGAAACTCTATCTTACAGGCCAAATATTCTATGCTACTCGACTTGTAAAAATTTTTAAGCGCTTTTTCGGATTTCTCTGTGTTAGAGGACTCCTCTTCGCACACCGTAGTGTATTAAAATGTGTTTTTTCAAATAGTTCATTGCTATCACTAGGCTGACCAGATATCATGCCTTATAGTGTGCAGACAGAGTGATCGATGTGTCAAGCAGAAAAAGTTGTAATTGCCTGAGTTTTTAGTATTGTTTCAAAACACTCTGACTTCAAAGTCAGCATAGGTTTCAAAATTGCCAGGTACCTTATCAAAAATGTTTTAAACGTGTAACCAAAAAAGTATACTTTATTAATGAATGAATAAAAAGTACATGGTTCGCTCTCGTTGAACACATAACTGAGAAATGTTACTCTCGTTTTAGGGGGCACAAAATTTTACAATGTCAAAAACAAGTTCAGATTATAGCATAAAAGTGATTCTGACTTTGCACTTGACGAATATACAAGGTAGAAGAAAAGAAAGGATAGAAAGAACGAGAAATAAGAGAACGAGGATGATTACGAACAACTTAGTTGAGTAAAGAGAAATTTATTTGTTTGTTGCATTACAACATTCCATTCTAACTGTTGATTGGTTGAAAGAAAAATAATTTTTGGTTTGTTTCAAAGGGGCCGTTCCCAAACGACGTAGCCATATATAGGGAGGCGGGGGGAGGGGGGGGGGTTATCAAAAGACCACGAAATATCACGCGGGGGGTGTGGGGGTTAACGAATAGACCACGTAGTCTTTTTTCTGACATATAATTTATTATTGCCACTCAGTCAAGACGAACAACAATAAACAATATCGCACGCTAGCCTGGGGGCTAATGCGGTCTCGATCAACTAGATTAGTTGAGAGAATTCGTTATCGATATTGTTTTCGGCACATTTTGCATGTTGTAGGATAAGTACAACGATACACCGTGCCCCAGTGCTGAGTCGAATATATTTCTAGCTCGAAAAGTTCCTCGACCTGATCGGGAATCGAACCCGATATCACAACCGTGTGGGAGAGCTAGCCGACCGACATCGCTAACCACAGAACCACGGGGACTACATAAGACGAAGCTTTCGCAATTTTTTAATTAATAAATTTATTTGACACGACTTAATAATTGATAAGTGTCACGGAAAGTTTGAGAGTTGTCAGCAATTAACTGTAATCAAATTTTTGAAACATATTTCAAATTTATCCGAACGAAGAAATTTTTTTTTTATTTAAACAGGCTTTGTCTTATATGGCATTTGCTTCTTTAGAATAATAGTTCTATTTTGCAATGCGTCGGGATTTATGACATTTTTCCTGGAACTCAACGACCGGTAGAAAAAAAATCAACGTTTTGGTCCTCAAAAAAATATATAAGACCTGGATGTTCGTGAACTGAAGGAAGAAAGAAAGATGTTTATATATTGTTCGACATTCCAAAACTTTGTAATTTATTTAAAAAAACTAAGTTAAGATCAAACTGCTTAAACAAATTTCATTTATACTCAACAACAAATTAAAAATCATTTTGAATATACTCAACAGAATAGCGTATTTTAAATTACTTTCAGGTAAGGAAATTCTTATATTTGTTAAAGACAATGAAATATTAATAAAAATTAAACAACCATTATCTATTTGTTATTTTGGTTTTGATAAAATGATATTACTGAAAATTCTATTTACTATTTGCGCAATAACTAATAATCCGTTTTCTTAAACCTTCATTTTTTTTATAAATTTTTCATACTTTACTGTACATGGGTCATTCCATGTCAAGTGATCAGGCAAATGCAACGACCCTCTCCGATTCGCTTCAAAATGAATAAAATGACTTGTTTTAGGTCAAAACTGAAAAATCCAGAGTTTTGGGTTAATCGGACAACCCCCCTCCAATTGCGAGGCCCTCCGATTTTGTATTTTTTGACAAAAAATCATTTTCCATGTTTTGGAAAAACATAATATCTCAGAGGCCGTAAGAGCTACAGACAATATTAGATACCGATTTTAAAGGTTTTTAAATTTACAATCGAATGGCATCATCAGATTTTGCAAACAGTGTTGCCAATATTGATATTTTCACGTTTAAAAACTAAAACTTCGTTTATCTCAAAACAACCCCATTTTTTTTTTAAATCACCAATGTGTTCAGCGGAAAATTTTACATAATAATCACCTATCCACAAAATGCAATATGCGCCGTTGTGGAGATATTCAACTTTTAAGATAACGAGTTCGTTAAATTCACACAACAAATGTAACCAAATGTTGAAACGCACTCGAAACAAAAGCACTATTTCACATCTCAAGTGTGGGTTTCTCATGGCCTTTTTGATGGTTTATTCCTGTGTTTTCATAACGTGGTTGCCGTCAAAACATACGCAAGTTGATTTGAGCTTTCACGACAGTGAAAAAAAAGGTGTGTTCAATAGGTTGGAGTTTAAAAAGTAAGTGTACAGCTGAAAATCACAATCGATCGCACTTAACATCACGAAAATGGATTTTGTTCAAAGTTTGGTGTTCAACGTTTGCAAACTATATGCGGAAGGCACGAAAAACAGTTTGGCCAATATTTTGCAGCTAGACAGAAACAATGCTGCAATCCGCTGAATTGCCATGGCGGTGCTCGTAAGAAAAATTTAATAATCATTTCGTCATGTTTTCATGACAGGTTTCATGAAAACAATCAGGAAATAGTAGAAGGTCGAAAGACATGCATCCAATATGATGCAGCACTGAGAGCGGAGGTTGTAA
Source organism: Wyeomyia smithii (assembly GCF_029784165.1). Taxonomy (NCBI): domain Eukaryota; kingdom Metazoa; phylum Arthropoda; class Insecta; order Diptera; family Culicidae; genus Wyeomyia; species Wyeomyia smithii. The sequence continues at coordinate 237,235,604 of NC_073695.1, read as the reverse complement.
GGATTAATTCGCAAGATAGAATGATGGATCAGGAAACAGGTGTAGCAATCGATGAAAATAGTATACCTCAGCACAAGTATTGTTACAAGCATTATAGTTAACAGTCATTATTTCCTTGTTATAGATACTGGTGTGTTGGATCATTTAGCTGAAGAATTGGAAACTCCGCATGAGCGGAGTACATAAAAGGATTTTTCACACTATATTCTTTACAACATGAAAATGTTGGAAATGAAGTGATTAGCTCACTTCTGCGATGTCATTATTGTTTTGTTTTATTTGAAATTGTTTTGAACCTGTTTTAATCGTTTACTTGTATAGTAAAGACACAGCTGGTTTGCCTTAACATGGTTTTGCAATCTCTTGGTCAATCACCCGTTAGTGAGTCGAAGGTCAAACGATCGAATAAATACAGTAGAGAAAAACTGCTAAAGGCATCAAAACCTTAGAAAAAATCTTTTGAGGCTGTTCCTAGTCAGCAAAATGAAGGTCTAGAAAGTGCTGGAGAGGAAATGGTTCGGCAACTCAAAGAAAAATTTCAAATTTCTGATAAAACGAGCAATAAAATCCACCAGTTGTCAGTGCTGCCAGGTTAGATTCAATTAAATCTGTTCCAGGGATCCGAGGAATGCATTCGGCGACACCTCAAGCTGACGTTACCATTTTAATGAAGACATTGTCAAGCTCTGACCGGGTACCTATTTCAATGTAACGCCAAAAGTTAAACAAAAGTCGTCACGTGCTACAAAAATCAAACGTTATTTTCTGACAAACTTGTTAAATAATTATAATTAATGAAACGCACGTTGTACTTTAATGGCTGTTAATTCAGGTACCATCAAGTAGAATATGAGAAACCACTTTTTGAGATTTGAAGCGGTGATTTAGTTTGGGATACGTTTTAATAAGGCTTGTCGCATTTGTAGGCGTATTGTTGAAATTTAACGAACTCGTTATCTTAAAAGTTGAATATCTCCGCAACGGCGCATATTGCATTTTGTGGATAGGTGATTCTTATGTAAAATTTTCCGCTGAACACATTGGTGACATCAGATTTAGAAGAAAATAGGAGGTGTTTTGAGATAAACGAAGTTTTAGTTTTTAAACGTAAAAATATCAATATTGGCAACACTGTTTGCAAAATCTGATGATGCCATTCGATTGTAAATTTAATAACCTTTAAAAAGAGTATCTAATATTGTCTGTAGCTCTTACGGCCTTTGAGATATGATGTTTTTCCAAAACATGGAAAATGACTTTTTATCAAAAAATACAAAATTGGAGGGCCCCGCAATTGGTGGGGGGGGTGTCCGATTAACCCAATACTCTGGATTTTTCAGTTTCGACCTAGAACAAGTCATTTTAGTCATTTTGAAGCGAATCGGAGAGGGTCGTTGCATTTGCCTGATCACTTGACATGGAATGACCCACATATATTTGCAGAATAAGATCACAAAACAGAAGACCACGAAAGAACACGGGAGAGTAGGAGGGTATAAAAGGGATCAAAATATGACCACGTAGTTTAGGAATGGTCCCAAATGGATTTTTTTTTTTTGGTGTCGCCGAAACTCACAGGGCATATTTTTTTAGGACAAAATTATTTTCTACAACCTTACCAGAGACACTAGTTACGCCAGTCAAACAAACCGATTTAGCTGAAAAAATAATTTAATCTCCAATTGGGCACTCTGTGGGTAGTTAAAATATTTTTATAATCGAAACAGTTGGTTTGATTGGCATAGTGCCTTTGGCAAAGTTGTAGATAAAAATATTGTCCCTCCAAAAATAAACATGTTGTAAAATTTGTTTTTTTTTGAAAAAAATTAACTTTTTTTTATTGAAGACATCGCTTCGGTATTTTTTTGTAATTTTTATACAAAAAACATAAGATTTTTGAAAATAAGCTTTTTTATATTAATTTTAATGTTTCTTTTACATTAAAAAAATGAAATTTTTGATTTTTTTTTTTATCGGAAAGATAAAATTACTATCTAAAACTTTTCTAGAGACGTCACACTGATCAAAAAACTTTTGGCTCTGAAAATATTTATAATCACAATAATCCTCCCAAAATAGCATTTTAAATAGCTTCTCAGCCTATAGAAACGTTTATGCAAAGTTTAAGCCAAATCTAAAATGACAAAAAATATTGAAACTTGGACATTTTTTGTGGAACTGCTCAGTTAAAAAGTAATTTTAAGTTATATTAAAAAATGTGCAAACATATTGAAAACTTCAAAGTTTACAGAATAGTTAACTTAAATTTTGTTTTCCTCGAATTGATAAAGATGTCACTTAGTCTAGTCTGACTAAACGGTGTTAAAAAAATTCAATAACACTGGTCGACAAAAGCGAAAAAAAAGTTGCCCTAAAGCTAAAAATGGTTGCCCCCCAAAGGTTTTACAGCTTTATAACCATTCCTGTGAATTTTACAGCTTTTAGAGAATGCAGAAATGCATCAGAAGGCCACCGAGGAATTGCTTATCGGATTCGTCGCTTTTACGTTTGCATAGGGAAAAACTCTTTGGAAAAGTGATCTTTGCTAGGAACACCAAAACTCACAGGAATGGTTGAAATCCTACCTACCATCTTTCATGTTTTCCAGTGCGAGCTCTAGGACAAAACTTGGATTTTGAATGATGAAAGTGCTATGAAAGAAGGATTACTATTTTAAACATAGTTGCATTCAAACCAAAATAATCAGTTCAGAAGCTTATTAAATTACTATTTACAAAGACATTTCGAGTTTGACCTTTATATCATTTGTATCTATCGCGTTACTATTACCTGCAATATAATCTGTATAAATGAATGCATCAAGATTTCAGTTTTTAACATTGTTGATTTTCTCGTCATTGTCGGTTTATCGATATCTGAATACCTACGTTACACTTCGTCGACCAGGTAAGCACCTTGCGATCAGCTACTGAAGGGTACTTCGTTAGCGTACGCTCCAACGTTTCAAATCATTGTAATGCTATGTTTCAGAATCATTTATTTTATTTTTCGAAATTTCGCGAAATTTCGCGAAATTTAGAGACCAATTTCGTTTCGTCTCGAGAACTCGAAATCCACCTTGATTTCGTTTCGACTAATTTGGCGAAACCGAAATTAAGGGTTAATTTCGTTTCGTTTCGTTTCGACACCAGAAAAGCCAGTTTCGCACACCCCTACATCGCAGTGCCTATAATCATCTTATCATACCTTTTTGATCCATTTATCGTCAAATTTTACCATATTTCTAACGTAAAACTTTGAACTACTTAAAAAAATCGAAAAGCAAATAGATTGACTTTCAAAAATTGATAAAATTTGATGGTAATTTCGACAAATGAGAGAAATAAGATAAATATAGGGGCACCTAGCTGTGGAGATGAATAATGGAGCGGTTACCCTATGTTACGAATTAAAATAAACCACAAAACATCCATCGCATATATGACTAACTGAAGTAAATTTTCCAAAACATTTTATCACACACCCTGTATTCCAAACCGGTCGAGTAGAGTCTTGTCTGGCAGATACGGAGTAATGATAGATCAGTGCGTCTTGAACTGTCCTACAGATCAGACGTTTTTTCGGTTGCTTGTGGACTGGTCTTTGACTGCCTATAGCTTCAAAGTTTGTGTTTTGTCAAGGTGTCTTTTAAAGACTACCTGAAAGTTATTTCCCATCAGTCTTTCTCAAGACTACCTACTTTTGAATTTAACATTTGTTTTAACTTTTTTCGTATCACCTGAAATGGCTGGACGGAAAAAGAAACCTCGCATCGCTGCGGGAGGAAAAGAGAGGCATCTCTTTCTGACACTTCGAGTGTCTGTAGTGACAATCCTTTTGATATTTTGCCTGAGCAAGAAGCTGGTGAAATGGAAGTTACCAATAATAAAACTATACAAAATATAAAATCTTTAAAAAAGGAGAAAGTTCCACCTATTGTGGTAACTATTTTTTCTGCATTTAATATATTCAAAAAGGAACTTTCAACGTTTGTTTCTGACGTTAAAGTTACCTATCAAATTGGCCGTAGAGGTGAATGCCGCTTATTAGCCGACTCAGTAAAGGGTCGTGATCGTCTTGTTCAGTATTTAACTGACAAGATGTACAAATTTTTTACATACGACACCAAGAACGCCAAGCCGTTCAAGGTTGTCTTGAAAGGTCTCACCAACGATCAAACCGTTGATGAGATCAAACTTACTTTAACAGAATTACTTGGCATAGCCCCTACCCAAGTAATTCTAATGAAACAAAAATCACTAGGCGAAAACAGTCAGAGAACTGGAATTTCCCTTGTTAATTATTTAATTCATTTTAACCGCAATGAGGTTAACAACTTAAAATTTTTTGAAAAAGCACATGCTTTGTATAATGTACGTGTAAAGTGGGAAATTTATAGGAAGTATGGCGGAGGTGAAAAGCATATCACCCAATGCCGTACTTGCCAACGTTATGGCCATGGTGCCAAATTCTGCAACATGGACCAAAAATGTCTTAATTGTGGAGACTCTTCTCACAAAAAGGACACATGTCCTGTGAAAGAGAGTAAAAATTTTCGCTGTGCGAATTGTAACGGCAACCATATGTCAAATTTTTATCAATGCCCAGTCCGTTTAGCAATTGTTAAGGCAAGGCAAGGTAAACAAAATTCAATTTCTCAATTAAAACCAACTTCAAAACTAAATTCTCCAAGCGTACCAGTGACGCATAGTTTACCTACTCCTTTGCATACCCGTTTAACTTATGCACAGGTTACAGGTAGTTCGAACATTATACCGCCTAGTGTTGGTAGTTCGAAAATGACCGTTAATATGGGTAAGCAAAACACGCTAGAAAATAATTGTACACCTGTTACTCCTAATATTGCTGCCGAAAACATTTTTTCTAATGTCAACTGCCTGGGGCCTATTACGGCAGGTAAACTTTCTTTTTTGCAACAGGCAATGTTCGATCTTATGAACGCCATGTTGTTTTACTATTAAAATTGTTTCTAATTTAAAATTTAGCAATGATTTGAAATAAAACAATTAAAATATTAAATTGGAATGCTCGCTCATTGAAGGCCAATGAGAATGAGCTTTTTAATTTTTTAACAGTAAATAATGTGCATATTGCAATTATTACTGAAACATTTTTGAAACCTAACATAAAATTAAAATATGATCCCAATTACGTGGTTCATAGATATGATAGGATTCAGGGTTCCGGCGGTGGAGTTGCAACTGTTATTCATCGCCGAATCAAACATCGTGCTCTTCCCCATCTTGAGACGAAAGTTATTGAAACTTTGGGAATTGAAGTTCAAACTGAACATGGGATTTTATTTATTGCCGCAGCATATTTACCATTTCAATGCACACGCGAGCTCAAAAATTATTTTAAAGGTGATTTACAAAAACTCACCAGAAATCGTTCGAAATTTTTCATAATCGGCGATTTTAACGCTAAACATCGTTCATGGAATAATTCTCAAAGTAATTCCAATGGCAAAATTTTATTCAATGATTGTTCTTCAGGATACTATTCTATTTTGTCTCCGAATAGTCCTACATGCTTTTCTTCTGTAAGAAACCCTTCAACAATTGATTTGGTGCTTACAGATCAAAGTCATGTATGTAGTGATTTGATCACACATGCTGACTTTGATTCTGACCATCTTCCAATAACTTTTTCTTTATCACATGAATCAGTTTTAAACTCTATGAGCTCTGTTTTTAATTATAACAAGGCTAATTGGGAAAGATACAAAACTCATATTGAGAGAAATTTCAATAATGAGCTTGATTTGCAAAACGAAGTGAATATTGATTCCGCTTTGGAAGCATTAAAATGTGCAATTGATGATGCCAGGAATTATTCTGTTCCAAAGGCTCAAGTGAAATTTGATTCATCAATAATTGACGAAAATCTTCAACTTCTAATTCGTTTGAAAAATGTCCGCAGACGTCAATATCAACGTTCTCGTGACCCTGTTTTCAAAACTATTTATAAAGATTTACAGAAAGAGATTAAACATAGATTTACTCTTCTGAGAAATCAAAATTTTGAGACTAAAGTTGAAAAATTGAAACCATATTCAAAACCATTTTGGAAGCTGTCGAAGATTCTTAAGAAACCTTCAAAGCCTATTCCAGTTTTAAAAGATGGTGAACGTTTTCTTGTTTCCAATGAACAAAAGGCTCAAAGACTTGCTCAGCAGTTTGAGAGTGTTCATAACTCAAATTTGAATTTTGTGAGTCCAATTGAAAATGAAGTCACACGTCAATTTGATTTAATTTCTTCCCAGAATTTTTTACCTGCAGAAATAATTGAAACTTACTTGAATGGGATTAAATCAATTATTAAAAATTTCAAAAATATGAAAGCACCTGGTGACGATGGAATCTTTAATATACTAATCAAACATCTCCCTGAGAGCACAATAAAATTTTTAGTGAAATTTTTCAATTGCTGCTTCAAAATTGCATATTTTCCCAAATTATGGAAAAATGCAAAAATTACTCCCATTTTAAAACCGGATAAGAACCCAGCTGAAGTTTCAAGTTATCGACCAATCAGTTTGCTTTCTTCAATAAGTAAACTGTTTGAGAGAATTATTCTTAACAGAATGATGTCACACATCAACGAAAATTCCATTTTTGCAAATGAACAGTTTGGATTTCGCCATGGGCATTCCACAACTTATCAATTGCTCAGAGTTACTAATATGATACGAGCTAACAAATCTGAAGGTTATTCCACTGGAGCTGCTCTTTTAGACATAGAAAAAGCATTCGACAGTGTTTGGCATAAAGGTTTGATTGCGAAATTGCAAACTTTTAATTTTCCAATTTTCCTAATCAAAATTTTAAAAAATTATCTTACTGATCGAACTCTGCAGGTTGTCTATCAGAATTCAAAATCTGATAGATTTCCTGTCAGAGCAGGTGTACCTCAAGGTTCAGTCTTGGGTCCAGTCCTGTACAACATATTCACTTCAGATCTTCCTGATTTGCCTCCAGGATGCACAAAGTCATTGTTCTGCGATGACACAAGCATTTCCGTAAAAGGAAAAAGTCTTCGTGTCATATGCAGTCGATTGCAGAAAAGTTTAGATATTTTTTCTTCCTACTTGCAAAAGTGGAAAATCTCTCCCAATGCTTCTAAAACTCAAATGATAATTTTTCCGCATAAGCCTAGGGCTTTCTTCCAAAGCCAAACAATAATCACGTTGTCAAGATGAATGGGGTTATTTTAGGTTGGTCCGACAAGGTTAAGTACTTAGGACTAATTTATGATAAAAAACTTATTTTCAAAGAGCACATTGAGAGTATACAAGCCAAGTGCATCAAATATACGAGATGTTTATATCCTCTCATTAACAGGAATTCTAAACTTTGTTTAAAGAACAAACTTTTGATTTACAAACAAATTTTTAGACCAGCAATGCTTTATGCTGTACCGATCTGGTCAAGTTGCTGTTCAACAAGGAAGAAAACGCTCCAAAGGATTCAGAATAAAATTCTGAAAATGATTTTGAAGCGTCCTCCTTGGTTTGGTACACTCGAATTACATAGACTTACTTGTGTTGAACCATTAGAAGCTATGTCAAATAAAATTATTAACAATTTTCGACAAAAATCGTTGCAATCCTCAATTGCTACGATAAGCTCTCTTTATAGCCAATAAGTTAGCAATTAAGTTAGTTGTAAGTTTACTTCCCCTTTTCTGACAAGTAGGTTTAAATCCCTACGAATGATAAGTCCTAATTGCGAAAGCAAACAAATCCTAACAATTAAAATTACAAATTTCTAACAGTGTTGAGAAGTCACCATTTGTGATTGGACACACATACTCATTATTTACTAATATTTATCATAAATACTTAAGCTACTAACAAATCCCCACTTAAAAAAAAAAAAGAGTAATGATAGATCATAGATTCGAATACACTTTCATTCGGTATCTAAACGTCATCAAAAAAATCGTTTCGTAAAGAGGCCGCCCGCATTTCACGTGGACTGCGAAGCGAAGCCTTGATGCTACATTCCGATTCGGAACTTGACCATCTGTTTATTTATACACAGACTTCGCAGCCGACTGTTTAAATTTACAGGACAATTGCTGGGCTAGCACTACGATCCTACTGACACTAACAGTCGCCCCCGAGCCAAGACTCGAACCTTCGACAACTGGCTAGATAGGCCAGCATCGTTCCCCGAGACCATCTGCGAGGTTCGGCAGAAAAATCTCTAATAAAAAAATAGCAAAAATAATTTCATATTCGGCTCACAACCACCTAGACCAGAAAGACTATAAATAAAACGAATTCTATTAAAAATCAGCCCAAAAGAGCTGAGAAACTCACCAAAAGATCAGAAAAGGGAAAAGAAAGAAATTGATTCTTATTGCTATAAATGGTTTCAAAGTTGGAGAGGACTAAAAACAAACAATAAAATGTTGATCTCATAATGGTTGTTGCACAAAGTTGAGTAACTACTCTTCAAGCAAAGATATCCAAATACTGGAAACGCCTTTATAGTCCAAAATAAACAACAAGAAATATAAAAATAAGTTATGCTTATAAACGCGCGAAAAACAACACAATAGACTCCGAAATCTTCTCACATTTTGCTTCAAGTTTGAAATTACTTCCAGTGTACGAAAACAACCAGAACCTGGCTAATTTTGGAATCAATTTTCGGTTCCGGAAATACTAATGTCAGGGAGTTGTTGATTGTTTTCTTCCCACAGCTTTCTATAAATAAGAAGTTGCTATCTTGGATTCCAAAATGGTGTCGGACACCGGTTTTCAAATTCTGGACATAGTCCGGGTTGTAGACATATCAGTGTCCAAATCTTTCTGAAAAACTTGAACTTGAATTGAAAATGACGTCGTACCGTGCTGGATAGAAATCCGTACACTTAAGCACATAATAATCTTTGACGGTCAATATAAAATGAAAACAATTACATATTGCTTTGGACTGACATGTTTACTTATAGGTCTACTTATATTTTATCACTATTTTCAAGCAAAATGATTTAAACTACTCTGAAACTCGAAAAAATCATGTTTGAATAGAACGTGTTTTGAATCGAAATCCTTACGCAGTTTTTCGTCTGAATCGAAATCCGTATACTTTTGAATCGAAATCCGCACGCACGCGATATAGACTGGATCAAAGTCCGTACAGCAATGAATCAAAATCCGTATAGATATAGAAGTACAGAAATGAATTTTATTTTTCTATTTATCTTTAAATTTACGAATAAATATATTGTGACGGTCAATTGGTTCCTAAAAGTTCACACGGTTTCCTAATTTTTATATCAGCTGAAATAGTGCAGCTTTCTGTGCAAAACATGTTTTTTTAAAATGCTAATCGTTGTCTTTTAAATTTTAAATGAAGAATAATAAACTGCTCGAAATGCTTTAAATGACAGCTCTCTCATATATAGTACATGGGCGAACTGTCATTTAAGAAATTTCGAGCAGTTTTTTATTCTTCGTCTAAAAACCGCAGGAAACGATAAACTTTTTTTGAAAATCATGTTTTGCTCAGAAAATGCGGCTTTTTTTTAATGATATTTAAGAACTGGAATAGCTTTAGGTCCCAACTGCATGATTCGACATAAAAAACATAAAATTTTACTCAACTACCAGCTAAAAGACGCCTTCTTCACACAATTTGCACTATTTACCAGACAATATACAGCTCGAAAATGACAAAGACTTACCTTTTCAATCGATTTTAAAAAAAATCACAGAGTAAAACACTTATATCCCACTTGAAAAACATTTTTATCTGTTTCCTTAGTGAAATTTCTAACGATGCGACGAAATGACAACTGAAACCGATACACGATTGATTTTTTATTTTTAATATTTTTATTTCATGGCCTACTGGCGCATAGTTCAATTTAACAGAAAGCCAACAGTTTAACGGACATGTACATGTAACTTTCATATGAATTTGCATTTTTATAATACCTAAAACTGAAGAAAAACATCAAGGTGTACGGATTTCGATACTGTACGGGTTTCAATCCTGCACGGTATTTGGTCTTCAGACGTCATTCCAATTCCGAAAATACCTCAATTTCGAAAATACTTTTATTACAGAGTATATGAAATTTTCACAGAATTACAGAAACAGGAAGTCATCATCTTGAATTTCAATATATCGGACACCGATTCTCGGTTTCTAAGCGTCGGTTTGGTTCCGGAAATACCAATATTGGGAGGTTTGCAAACGTTTTTCACAGATTAAAACAGCTACCAGCAAACGGACGTCACCATCTTGGATTTGGAAATGATGTCAAACATCATGTTTTGGTCTCTGGGCATCAACTTTCAGTCTCCAGATATGACCAAAAGCTTGAAAACCATCGGATCAATCAGTTAATTGCCATATTGCACAAAAAATCTTGACTTCTCTACGAATTGAAGTAGGGGGATTATCCAAATCCTTCCAAAACGTCTATGACCACTTCCAATGTAAAAAAGACTCGTAATTTTGGTGTGAGTTAAGCTAAGGCATTCAAGAGTTACGCTGGAACATACATACAAAACTTTATATAATTATGCTCAAAGAACGTTGAACGAATAGTAGAAATAATAAGAATGACATCTTCCATCGGTTATAAAGTTTATTTGAATACGTTATGAAGTTGTAAAAAGGCATCAAAGATTGTCAGACCGCCATCATAAAACTTCATTCACATGGAGTTTAGTCCATTTTTATCGTAGTCAAACAGCAGATTCGTTCCATTATTCATCTCAGCTCATACTTTCATCTCATATAACATTGCCACTCAACTAAAAACCAGAAAAAAAGATATTTTCCAACTGAACGAATTCCTCCTAGTCTACTTCAGGTTTCTCAAAAAGTAGAAACTTTAAAAACTGACTTAAAAGTTTTAAATTTGATAGAATGTTCGGGTTAAACACTCCAAAAAATTAAAAATCCCCATCTTCTACATCAGAAAACAGATTCATGGCATTGCTTCACATGGCTCCTACGGGATTCGTCCGACAAATTATCAATCAGGTATTAGTAGGTCGGCTAAAAAGTCATGGCTAACAACAGCACGTTTTCCTTACATGAGGAGGATGTGTTACCAAAAACAAGATAAATATTGGAGCTTTGTTCTTATAAGATCCATAACATCAACCTTTAAGAATGCTGAGTGTATTCAAGCACCATTCAATTATTTTGGTGCTATCTACTGCTTGTTCATTTTTCGTGAAATAAGTGCAAGTTTGGCTTTACACTATTGTTTTTCCTAATTTAAAAGTATTTCGTAAATTTTTCATCAATTTCTTGGATGTCCAACAAGTCAGGTCCTAAATTTTCAGGACATAAATCTGATTACTAATAATAAAATTAAACATGTGACATTTGTTCATATTATTTATCCTCTTGCTTGAATAACTTTAAGGTTTGAAATTATTTCCAAGATTTTTTGATATATTTGAACATTTTTAGATGTGTTGTTGATGATTTTGATTTGTCAATAAGACTCTCTAAATCATTTTCAAATAATTTTGGTGACTTGATGAAGTAGTTGTGTTATAAATTTGATGCTTACTGTTTTTTGCACTACTGCTTTTTTAAAAACTCGTATATTGTTGTTGAAAACTAAACTGATAGTGTCACGAGTTGTTTTCCATTTTTTTTTTATTATAATCTATTCTTTTATAATTGGTTTGAATTACATTCGGATAAAAATGTCTATACCTGCTAATGCTTTCTAAGCTCATATAATTGATAGTCTCTATAGATTGGAAAGCACACAAAATATCAATATTGTTTGATATTCATAACTTGTTGAAAGTTTTATTAATTGATTAGGCCTATTATTGGCTATAAGAGATTGTAATTTTCGTACCTTTAGATCAGAATGGAGGCTACAGATTATCCTTTCAAAGAGCCACCCCACATCATCGTGTACGGCTTAAGTACTGCACTGATTGTACACCTCTACGCTAAGTAGCTGGGGCATCAAGTCGCCGCTATATGGCCCGAACGCTAGGAGATAGGAAGGAGCGCTAGCGCGTCGATTACCACTGCACTGACAAGAAGCTATCGAGAAAAATAGCTGAGGGAGAGAAACGCGCGCGGTGGGAAGTTGTTTGTTGTGTGTTGGCGTTTCGTTTTCGCCGTTCTACGTAGGCAGGAAGGTATGCGGTATGACCGGACCGGACCCGAACTTCCAGTTCCCAAAGCGAAGCGAAATGTGGCACGATCAAAACGAAGCACAGCAGAAAAAAATGATTCGGCGAATTCTGCGTTCGCTTGCGAAATGTTTTCGATGTTCACTGTCCGGTTTTCATGCTTGCCCGGCTGGCCCGGAGACTAGAAATTTTTCTTCAAATATTTGCAGTAAGATACAAGCATATGATAAGAATCGCTCGGTGGATTATCATTTCGTTGCACTACTAAGCTGGAACTGATTACCACACTATCAACACACTTCTCCACTGAACCGCGACAGCAGGTCAACCACCAATCACGCACTGTCTGTCCACGGCACGAAATGACCGAGTACCTGCAATTCAACCGCGATTCCTGCTACACACTTGTCAATAGAACAAACAGCCCCGAAACCGTTACACTGTCCATCATCGTACGTTGTTATCAGTTTCACTAAGTACTTGCTACACACACGTAAGTGGCGTCGATTACAACCCCTCTTGCATATGTATATAGCCCGGTATAATTGGATCGGTCCACAACAAATCCGTCCCGAGCAACCGGTGTCCACAGTCAGCAACTGAAGACCTCATCGCCGAAGAGTGCAGCTGTCGAGACGAACGGCAACTACATCACTACACTTGTAAACCCAGAAGGAGGCGTTCGTTCTTTTCTGGTCGCTGAGAGGTTTGAGCGCGGTGGCCACCATCACGCCACACACATGTGGACATATAGAGTGGACACTGTTAATATCGTGCGATGACGAACCGAGCTCGGGTATCATGTTTCTGCTGTTTTGCGTATCAATCGACCACAGAATGATAGCGCGTTCCATGTGGCATAAAATTTAAAAAAAAAAAAATTTCTATCACGTTCAAGAACTTCAATACATTTTGAGGCGTCGAGTGAATTGATTAGTACATAACTTTTGGAATAAGTCTTTTATACTCATCAAACAGGTTGTGAGTTGTGATCCTGTCCAGAATCCCTTATAATAGATTATTATTTCTGAAGCAATAGATTCTAAGCTTCATTTATTGGTACTACATAAGCAGATTGTAAATTTCAATAATATTAAAACTCAGGCCCTGTATCAGGGATTTGAGAATTATTCCTGAGATTCTTGCTGCAGAAAACTGGGAATGTGATTCGAACACTTGACTAGAGTCATTTCGGATTCTCATGATTCGAACTAGTTGGTTTCTGGATGTGCACATAAGGGTTTTGTATTTTGAATTAAGATTCTGGACTCCGAATATTCTTAACTTCGAATTTTAATTCAGACTAGTAGGTTTGAAGGCCTGAGAATGATTATACATCTCTAATGATGATGAACTATTTGTGATTGGTAACACAAAATAATTAGCTGATACTTCTCTACTTACTATTAGTTGATACTTCTTAAGTTGCAAACAAATCCCTCCAACTAACAAAAAATTTTCGTCAACTGAAAACCACACGAAAATCCCTTTTTTTTTAAATTAACTGCATTTGAAAACTATCGTTTCAATATGGATCTCATCTGTGAGGTCTACGACCACAGACAACAGAAATTCACCAGAACTATTGAAATAATACACCTACTTTTATATACGTATATTTATATCACTACAGCAGAAATTTAACTAAACCAACGTCAATTAGAAGCAAAACAAAAATCATTTAAAAATGTAAATAGGGAAATGGTTCCATTATTCATCTCAGCTCCTTTAATCATCTAATACAACATGGGCACTCAATTGAAAACTAGAAAAAAAAACTCATATTTCCTTACTTAATCAATCTACCTCTATGGAATGGATTCCTCTTAGTCTACTTTAGATATCTCGTAAATCCTCAGCGTCCCCGGACGAAGGTACGGTTTCATACGGCTTTGTCAACCGAATGACAGTTTAATTTGCAACGGAACCGATCATGGCGGGCCGAATGGTGAACCAAAAATTCCTAGTGGCAAGGACTTCACGACCTTTCCCGCTTCTTGCTAGTTGCCTTACTACAGGGAAGGTCGTAAGCATACGAGTTCCTTAATGGAAAAAAATCCGGACTATCTTTTCACAACTCAAGTTTTTTGGATAACATTTACATTAAAATGGATAAAAACTGCCGATTTTTCATTGGTTTACCTTCACACGCACTGACGAAACTACTCATGCAGCATCAATCAAAGCTCTACCAGTCGAACTCTAATCGTGATGGCGAAAACAGTGGAGCTTCTCCGTTCAGAAGTGTGCGCGTTCAAAGAATGGTACTCCACCGCGTCGAAAACGGACGTTGTGCGGCACTTTGTGGACGCCGGATACGCCCGTTCCTGCATCTACAACATCTACTACTGGACAACAATCAGAACATCGAAATAAAACTAGGTTCCGGACGGCCGACGACCCTATGCTCTAAAGAATGCTGAAGAGGAAGACCGAGGGAAAAGTGGCTACATCACTGCGTACGCTTGGCTGGGAGGTCAGTGTAACCGGCCAAACAGTGATAAAGTACCTGGCAATCATGAAAATACAGGAGCTGCAGGCAATGACGCAGCGACAGCGGCTGAATAAAATGGTCAAGTCGATTTTCCCGATGAATTGCGACGTGGCGGTGGTGATGGACGGCGAGACCTTTATCACCCTGGATGACAACGACTGGCAGGGCAGGAAGTGAGCTACGAGGTGAAGTTCTTTTCAAGAAATATCATAAGGACGTTTTGGCCGGATCGTCTCACTCCTCGAAGCGTTCGTTGGAGGAGATGGAGCGGCTGAATATCGATGTGGTACCCAAGTCGGCGAACCTCCCCTATCCCCCAGCTGCGTCCCATTAGAACTTGAGAATAAAACGAAGAAAGAACTCGGAAACATGTCTCCATGGCGACCGACCCATTGAGAATGTTCCGGTTAACTGCTGGAAGGCCCCTTGTTGATTTTTCTTGTAAGGAAGCTAATATAACCTTCCATGGGAATTTTATCAAACTCAATTACCTCTCTTAGTTTTTTATCTCCATCCGAAAAAGTCCATTCATTATTTTAATGCAAACGTTACATGTTTTTTACAAAGTTTGCTAAAAATATAAACTGTTTCTAGACTAAAATGATTGCACGGCACAAACAATAGGGCTCTTGAAGTTTTCACATGTAACTCAGAACATTCTGGTTTTCAAATGATGGTAGTCCCAAAAAAGGGAAGGCACAAAATGGATCCAGCAATTTATGCGAGCTCGGAAAAGGGAACAACTTGCGCGTCGAAGGATTTGACAATTCTCACATATGTGAGAAGAGCAGAGTAAATATTAACCGTTTACTACTTGTCTAGCATGAGAGCTGCGGCGGCAATTTTTTGCACTACACTTTTCTTTCAGTTTTCTGCTGCGTCTCTGTTACTGAGAAATTAACGCACTTTCTGCTTACACCACAGCTGAGCGAAAGAAGAGTTGTGAATCGCTCTAGAGAGAATACACAGAAAAAAGCCAGGGAAGTACACTGCTGAGATAAATTCGATAGAATTCGAAGAGCAAACATGCGTGACGGGCGCAAAGCAAACATCCCATTATACTTTCCTGCCTAGATTTTTCCCTAATTTGATATTCACTTAAGAGACACACAGTAATGCAGTGATCTTTCTTGTATAGTTATTGAGCGTGTTGTCCTTTCGTGAGACACACCTGTTTATTATCTTCCTGGAGAAATGAGCCGTTGCGGAACAGAGTGGTCTAAAGACCATTTTTTTCGAATATGAGTTTTTTGCATAAACCGCATCTACTCAAGAAGCTGAAGTTGGGAGATTAAGAAAATTCCGGAAAATCGATTTTAAAGCTGATTTATTCCGTGTTGAAAATTCGTCCGAAACAGAATACAGCAATTCAATAACGTTTGGTACATTACGGGTTTCAGAAATTCGGCACTGAAAATTACTTTGCTTGATTATTTAATTGCGGTACGTCCATATCTTTGTTAGGGATAATTAAGCCATGTTTGCTGGCTTGTAATCTGAATGCTCTTTCTTTTCGAGCATAAAAAAAGATTAACGCATGAGATTCATACCAATTGGAAGTTGTAAGAATTGTCTTTTGTGCGTAGCCAAAATGGTGAAAGCCCAAATATGATAGGAATGGGCAATCTAAAAAAACAATTCCCCTTTGTAATGGTAAGTCAACTGATACTTAATCAATTGACTAAACTTTCATCTAGACTATCATCACTTGCGTTTAAAGACAACAAGATTAGCGTGATCATTTTCGTGAAAGGTTAAACAGCCTTGTATCCCCAGTACGAACTTTGTATTGGGCAACATCGAATGCACGTGGTGGGACTAATATGCGTAGAAATTACATATTGGAAGGCAAATTTCTCGGCATTATTGTCCCAGTGGGTATTTTTATGGAAACGAGTGTTAAATCGAAAAACCTTCAACTAGAGTTATTGAAAACAGTCTATTGCAAGGTAAAACTGGTTAGAAGCCCATAATTGCATTTGTCACATTGACGCAATGCGTAAAAGTATTGTAAAACTTTAACATCTTTTTTCTCGTTTACATGATTTGGAACATGGGACAAATATGTGTAGAACGGCAGTATACAACATGAAATTCGGTGTTTCTAGTTAGATTCGACAACAAGGCAAACGTCACAAATGTAAGCAAAACCCAAAACTGAAGAGAGAGATGACTCCGAATAATCGAATCATTTTCTCCGTATAATCGAGCACCGAATAATCGAGTCCGAACCGTATTCCCATTACTAAGCGATTCCATAAGAACAGGTAAACGTATTCTGTTCATTTTGATCATTTTGAGTACATATTTTTGTTCGATCCGTGTATTTTCCGCGAACGTTGGCTTTGTGAGATAAATAATAGAACAAATATGCTTATTTTTATATCTATCGTTTAGCGAACATTTTTCATAAACAGAGTTTTATTTACTTGACAACCGCCTTGACAACAATACTTATGTATAGCATGAATTTATCATGTATTCATAGAATCTGATGGCGATGCTAGAATGTAGGAACAAGCGGGAAAAGTTGAAAATAGGGTTGTCACTTTTTCACTCTGCAGAACAAAACAAAACAATTACACGAAAACCTTCCAAAAATGTTGATTGTATATCTTGAGTAATTACACAGAGAGCAGACATTCATGTTCATATAAAGAAATTTGAAAATCGTGTGTAAAAATATGAATCAAAATACGTTATTACACTAACGACATCTGTCTTGTGGTTTCCCAGTTGCACTGCATAAATATTGCTGTATCGATATTTTATCGATATCAGTACTTGGTTTGTTGGTGACAAAAGCGCCACATAGCGGAAGCATCACCTCTTAGTGATAAATGACGGTTGCAAGTTTTTACATCTCACATCTTTTTAAAGGAAAAGGAACGTCTGTTCTCTGTGGTAATACGGACACTGAACTGTTTCAATATGTTAGGATTTCCATTCAATATTCACAGGCTGTTTTTATTCTATATGAATTGTGGATTTTGTTTGTAAATGCAGATTCTTGATTACGGAATTTGAATATTACCAAGATTTAAACATGCACATGTTCAGGAATTCAGGATCCAAAAAAGCCTTGAAATCTTGTTGTAAGTTAGTGGTTTCTTAGTTTTGTGGGTATTGCAATTTGTTCTCAGAACATTTGGAATTGTGTTTTACCTTACCGTCTACGTAACCCAAACAATAATTTTTCACGGCTCGTTCAATACTGTTTGCATCACTAGAAAAAGCTTTCTATGTACTGAGATAGCGCAAAAACCCTAATTTTGGTGTATATCTTCGAACAGTTACGAACATAAAAATGAATATAAAGTTAATAAAGCAAATTTATTAAAAGAAAATCCGTTTGTCAAATGGTTCTTAGTATAGTTTCTTTGAGCAATTGAATTTTAAAAAGATCTTAATATCTGCATCCGATCTTCACACTTGAGGATAAACGATCGATAAACATGCTATAAATAACTTATGAAAGTTTTGGTTCATCGAATTTCGAAAAATACAACGCTGAAAGCGCACATTTGTGGAAACTTTCAATAGGTATAAACTAAGCATTGATTCAGACAATATGTATATATGATTTGGCTCAAAGTTTTAGGAATTGTTCATATAATGTCATTATGCAAAAATCCTAATTTTGGTACCGATCGGTTCCTAACCACGAAAAAGTGTTTTTTTTTTTCAAAAAGCCTTGTTTTCTTCCAGTTATGGCTACTAAAGTATGATAAACTGATACATGGCTTTTGAAATCTGGTAGATAAATAAACGATAGTCCATAGAGATATCATGGGATGGTTCAAGGTGTTTTTGTATCGTTATTCAGAACACCAGAATATATATTTCCTTCTGCTTCGATTGGAGCCATATTAAATTGAAAGAATAGGTTGAGATAAAAAAAACTACCTAAGTGTTCTTAAAAAAAATTATCCGGTTAACATAGCCCAAAATGCTACCACAGTGGCGATCAAGAACAGTATGCTCCACCGCAGAGTCGGTTCATATAGCCCGACTTCAACTGACTTCATTGCCCAGCGTACACGCGAACTGCCGCTACTACATATATGGACATGTATAGTTTCGTAGTGACAGAGAAACGATTCACATATCAATTAACAAGCTGGGAATGTGCTATCATATCACATGCTTGCTATCGGACATTAAAATGTGTCGTAGCGGAAAGCGAGTTGAGCGGTTAGCCGAAAACGGCACTGAATCTTTAATTGATTCTTGTGCTGGAACTCTTTATAGTTTAATCGTATTTTTCCGCGGTGAGGCAGACTACATAAATTATGTACACAGGACTGTATTCGGTCACAGCCGAACAAAAGAAAGTATTATTGCATATTTAATCGGTTGTCTTATGCGTGGAGTATCAGCATTACCATAAACAATAGTATGAATGACACTGGAACAATAGCCGCCGAATTGGTAGTAAAATTCTCCGAAAATGTAAAATGTGTCGTTAAAAAAAGCCGTCAAAACTCACGTGAAACTATCACGTTTGAGGTAGATCGGTTCTGTACTGGCTGTAGATGACTGTTTTACGGTTAAAATTTACTTGTAGAAAAGTTTGACATAACCAACTTCTATTAAATGGGGAAAAATTGTACTGGTGCAAGAAAAATGTTGTAAACTGGCTAATCGGCGGTTGACCGATTCTAATTTAACTGCACTCATATTTCCTCATCACACTTTTAGTCGCTTGACGCTAATCCGGTAAGTATTCGAGTTATCTTCGCTGAGCTCATCTAAACACAATTTGTCTTGTCGTGTGCCATTCCGGAGCATGGCGCTTCCGCTCGGCGATAGCACGCTCCGTCGTCCGTCCGTCCGTCTGCTCTGGCTAGCTGCCTATTCTTGCTCATTTGCCGATTCCGCCGGCGTAACTCCTACGCTTTTCCGCTGCAGAATACGCTACTGTCGTGGTCAATATGCTGCATGCATGCTTAAATTTGTCTCGGTCTTTGGCAAATTGTCGTGCTGTTGATGTTGCTTAACAAAACCATACGGGCGGATCCGAGATTGTGTTTCAGTCATCGACTGGTTTCTCAGACCGAGTCAGTAGGAGCTTGGACTATAATTTATTGGTATGTATACGATGATGTCCGCTTCGCGCGATGCGATGCTATGGTTGTTATTTTTATTTCCGACTTTTGTGTACTCTCGATGTGATTCAATTTGTCTGTCGGTTGTGTGCCAAACCCAGTGAACTAATCATACGGCGCTAAAAATAAACGAGTGACTGGGGAAGAGGGTGCTGCTGGGTGGGACTAGTTTGCATATTGAGTTCTTCTTCGATTCGAGCATCGTCATCGCCATATCGTACTTTTTTTCTTCACATAAAACCATATCGTACTGTTTTACATGAAATTCGTTTTTGCACACGGGCAAACTTTTTTCAATGACTGTGAGACAACAGCATGAACTATAAGAAAGCATTCAAAATTACTTCCCTTCTTTGGTTCTGCTGTTTTCATTTCGTTACTGTCGGTTCAGGTAATTTTGAGACTAGAGTGTACACATTCCAAAACATACCAATTTTAGATTATTCGCTAGCCCTCACTTTCGCGAACACCTAATTTTAAAGTTACATCACGCACGAGCACAGGGTGGATCTAAAATTTCCTCTGCTGTCGGTCGTGGCCTTTAAGGTCGATGAATGGAAAGAAGCCTTGAAGGCTAATCGAGAATGAAGTTGGTACAAAATGATGGTTAAATAAAAAAAATCGTTTCGTCGGTCATTTGGTGTTTCGCTTTTTTTCGCTCGCTAGTTCTTGATCTTCGAAATGGATCAACTGTTTTCGGTGGTCGCTCGGTCGGTCGGTGCATAGGAAGAAGGAAGTGTGAATAGTTTTCAAGGGGAAAAATACACGCTCCATATCACTTGCAAGGGTAATGCGGAGTAAGAAAATAATAACTTCACACAAATCAAGTACCCAAGTATCGCACTGGTAGTGAAGTACATTTTGTACCAATTTCCTCAGACTGTTGATGGCCAACGATCGCGTAGTGAAACGATGCGATGGGAAAATCTCGCCTCTAATATTTTTAATCTAATAACCCTCTGGAATGCGGATGATTTCGTAAGGAAATGAAGCGTAACGTGTTTTTTTGTATTTGGGTTGAGAAAACCAAAAATACATTATTCATTATTGCTCGATCCGAAAGTGTATGAATAAAACTGCTGAATCAATTATTTTCAATCATATTATGATTTAAATAGAACCTCTTCAAATTTTGCTCGTGAAGCCCAAGGCTGATGTTTAATTTAAGGTTGATATGTGATTAAAAATCAACGAAGAGCTTAGTGACTTAATATGTTTACAAATAACTATAAGAGATTCAAAATTTATAGCATTCTAAACAACCGAAATCGGCATTGAATCCTCGTAGGAGTTGATAAAATTTTTTATTTTATGTACTTGTGAAAAAGAGGCACCTAATAATAAGCACCAGCACCTAATAAGGTTGAATATAGTGGATAGTCGAAGGGAACAGTGATAGTAGTTGCAGAAAGGTGCATGAAAAGAAAAAAAAAGAAAAGCGGTATCTGTGGTTAATGTTAATAAATTTCGTCCATTTGTAGTATATGTTAGCTATGTAATATTTGTCACGTATGCCGGTCTGCGTCCAGGGCCTCTCAAGCAACCCCTCCCAACCCAACATATATTTAAATATTTTTTTTTTTATATTAAAATTCTTGTCAGATGAAACGTTTGATAAATAGTAATAACAATAATAACCTCATTTGCTTTTTAACATATCTGCTGTGCTTTTACTTACCCTGTTTTATGTCTGTTACCTTTAATCATTTTTCATTGACCTTTGTTTGATTGTATTCCTCGAGTAATTGCTTGATTTTTCGTTTGTTCTAATTCTTGAGTTTTCTCGCGTTTGGAAAAAAAGAAAAAGAAATTTGGATTAATAATTTGATTTGAACAATGAAAATTAATGTAAACAAATCTTAATTACGACAGCGCATATATCTAACTATTGGTTAAGCGTTGGCTTTGAGAAAGTTGGTAACGCAATCTTTTGAATACTTTACCAATTTCCTTTACTGAGCCCTCTCGGCACCTCAGTAGAAAGCATGTCTTAGTTGTCACAATAGTTAGTAGTCACAATAGGCTTAAGCTCAAAAATAAACTGATAACTGAAGATGTTCAAGAAGTTTTCATAAATAAATAAGAGATCATCAAAAAGGATTTTTTTAGTTACGTTTCTGTCTACCACACTGGTAGCCTGAGTCCGAATTCCAACGCCGACATAGATGCCGATGCTTATGGGATGGCGTGATCCCTTCACAATCAACCAAACTAGTCTAGATTCAATCCTAGCCAACACCGAAAGATTATCTATGGTATCACACCTGTCACTGCATGAGGAAGTAAAGCCCTATAGTCAACGGGTCGTTAGTTAGGGTCCTGAATGGAGTCACCTCTCCGGGCATCGGTGATTGGTACGACAGTGGCGGAACTAGACCGACGGAAAAAACGAACATAGAATCAATAAAAAAATGTTATAAAGATTGTATAAAATTGTTAAGAAGTTAAATTTAAAAATGTCTTTGAAACTGTGATAATAAAAACAGCATACAAAAAATATATTAAGAAATGTCGAGCAATCTTTGAAAGGTCACCAAGTTTTGGTAAATTAATAACTATAGAGAAAAATAACCCTATCAAAAATTGTCCAAAAGATTTTAGGAGAACGTCAAAAGATTTTCGAAAATGAAAAAAATGTAATACACCCGTTTTTTTTTTGTGTGATTATCATAAATTATGATGAAAAATCATCTAACAGTGTTCCAAAAATACATTGTTAACCATCTGAAAAGTTTGTTTGAAAAGATATAACTTTTGATAAGTTGTCTCAAAACTGTTTATTTGTGTTTGTGTTAATGCGTAAATGAGTAATAAATTTTTAAAGCGTGTAAAAATTACCAAAACATCAAACCATAAATACAAAATTCGAAAAATTTTAACAAATCGGTGAAAAATGTCAAAAATCTTATGAATTGAAAAAAAAATGTCGAAAACTACACAGAAAAAATTGCCTAAAAATTTTTATATAACTGTTGAAAATCCTTCCGTGCTATTTCATAAAAAGGGCAACCTTTTTTATCGACTATGTTTGATCTGGCTGAAACTGATTGGTCCGACGTCTTTGGCAAAGTTTTAGATAATAAATTTGTCTTTCCGAAGACAATATACATACACGGTAAAAAAGATATTTTTTTAAAGAAATGTAGCCAAACAAAATAAAAATAAATTATCCTAAAAAGTTTATTTTTTTAAAATCGTATTTTTTTGAAAACAACTAAAGGTTAGCTAAACATTGATTATGGAGAAATGGAAAAGAAGTTAAAATTTTCTAAAAACAAGAAAAAATAAAGTAGCAGCGGTTATTTAATTGGTTTGAAGCTTCGACAAAGATGTAGACAGTCATTTTGCGGGTGACACAAGTTCTAATAGTCAGTCACAATTGTTCAATTTGAAATCGAAAATTGAAAATCGAACGGATGAAATCCGTTCAAAACTAACCCACTTATAAACATTTGAATTTGAACATATTTCACTCGTGTTCCGTTTTTAGATTTTCATTAGCGGAACTTCCTGAGAATTACGACAGCCTGTCTTGTGCGATCCCTATCCCTCGCACAAAAACAGGTTTGACTGTATTTCTTACAATAGGTTTGGGAAAACACTCGATTGAGGTTAACCAATTTGTTGCTGTGAATCGGTAAATTTCAGTCATAATTCTCTTTCAACTCTGTTTTTTTGCATGATTGGTAACTTTGAAGAGAAGCGTTGCTCAATTGACTTGAAGTCATACGAAAATAATTTTTGCAGGTTTCTGGAACACAGTTGTAGGTAGAGTGCCGCTTCATCGTCAAAACAAAACAGCGTGGAATTGAATCCTGCTCGATGAAAATATTAGGGTGTTTGATCCTGGTTCGAACTAGTTTCAGCGTTTTTCATGATACACTTGGGTTGATCTCAGCGTTACTAATAAATGATGGCAGTTATGTATCAAAATTGATTTCTAATGTGAAAAAACACACTTATAACGATTAAATTGTAGTACTCAAAACTGTATTTCAATGCCTGAATGATTTACTTTTCGATATTTAATGACAGAGAAATAATGATCCAAGTTTGAATCAGGCTGATTGTGGTTTGAATCGTGCAAAAGTTTTTTTTTACTTCTCCAAATATGCAATATTCTTTCAATGACTCAAACAACTACTTAACGGATATGGATAACCCCTAATAGCATACTAATTTACCAAAAAGTTTTTAAATATTTGGACTGCTTTGACTGAAATATAAAAAATGCGTAGCGACTCTAGCGGTGGTATAAGGGAGCTTGCTAGTTCGAACCACGATCATCGGTAGTTCGAAGCAGGATCAAATATATACAGTCATATTTTTGTTTAAAATTTATTTCAACTAACCTTTCATTTGAAAAAATGTTACAGGAATGGAATAATATTCATGTCTAAATGTTTCAAAACTGTTCTTGTATGAATATAATTGGTTTGGATACTATAAAATAATGACGACGAACCAGGTCGTATATGAACAACCAAAGCCAAATTCAATGCTTTTTTAATTGTAAATAATTGAAATTAAGGCTGCAATTTTTAATATGTAAGAAAATCCTATGCTAAGACAGATATCGGAAGCATATTATGCAATCTTTCTAATCTAAAATAACTGAATTTAATATGATTATTCGGGATTTTTCGTAATAGTTCGAACCAGAATCAATTTTGGTATGGTTCAAACCAGGACCAAAACCCTATATCAAATTTACTATTTTGATTATAGGCAAAATCCATTTTCACTATTTTTTGACAAAACTGGGACTCCTTCGTTCCTGTTTTCTTCGTGACGCCTGATAAAAGCTTGTTCAATTCCTCGTCATTGCTGATTGCTAACTGCAGATGATGCGGAATGATTCTTGTTTTATTATCTCCAAGGAATTGAAATCCAGCACGAAATAAACGGGACTCGGTTTTTCCTTGCCTCCTGTGCCACAACCAGAAGTTACAATAACTTGCAAAGTAGATTAAACGAAATAGCAATGCGACGATGAACAAAATCGCTATTCGTATGATGAAGAAACCTGTGTGATTGTCTTAAATACCTCTAATCAGGCGGTGCAGCGTAGGTGGTAAAATAAGAGAATTTGAAAATAAAAAACGGACTGCGCTGCACACTGTTTTTAGGTATACAGACACACGTTGTGCGCGAAATACATTAGTTTTTCGACAGTTGTATAACCGTCAACAGGCATATCATTTTTAATTGGCTCCGTAAAACATTAATTTGTATTGTGCCGTGTCAAATAAATGTTGTGTGAACAAAAAAAACATCCATATCATTAAGATGGCACAACGTTTGCTGTTGCCAGAAGAGCTTGGCAAGAACGTTGGGTCTGAAGCTAGAGCTAAACTGTAGCTTTCATGAACTACACGCTGCTTTATTTTAACTCTAATCTGATTAGGATCTACTCAGTTTGGTATTCTTATGCAAAATGTCAAAAAGTGAGTAATCTAGTACTGGACAATTGAGTAGCATTAACCCAAATTTTCATAATAACCATGTTTACTCAGTTTTGAGTTATTATCCATGATGTTTACTCACCCCTGAGTACATGTATATGTCAAAAGTTTTCAACAGCAATATTATCGGTTTCCGAAGAACAATTGGTGTCGCTTTTTATTCGTTGGCTAGCAGTAAGTATCTGATCTGTCATCAAATCAATAATTTCTTAATCAATTGATAATTTCAGCCCAACATCAGTATTGCAGAGGATTTGAAAACACCTAAAAGATCTCTTCAAAATGAACAACCGCATGTTGTATGTTCTACGATGCCGTTTAAAGCCGGACTTTTATTCGTGATAACAAACGGAAACATTTGTATTGATGTACAGTGCTCAACAATCGATGCAATTTAAATCCTTCGCAGTATTAGGTGACGAATGATGACGGATTATCTGGCACAAAAAAGTAAGTCACAGTTCACGGGCAACTGTCAACCGGTTGGGTGCCGCATTCAATGAAGACACGGGAATGATTTAGTAAATTTTCTAATGTTTCGATGAAAAATAAATCTGTGTTTTTGATTGTTCTGAATTTATTTAATTTATCAAGTCAGATTTACAAAAAACAGAAATCATTAAATTTCCGTATTTAGGCAAACTGGGTAACTTGTACTCATTTTCGTTAATTTCTGGTTTGCATAAACAGAGTAGATTCTACTCAGTTTTTGACGTATGACGCCCTTACTCAGAAGTGAGTAACCATGAAAGTACTCTAATTAGGGTACCTCCACTTTTTTCAAAAGTGGGTGATATCTAACTCACTTTAGAGAAACAAAAAATGAGCGTGTACATTAGATCGAAGTAAATTGTTTCATTCCTCCTGCCAAGTACAAATTACAATCGGCCCTTCTCAGGGCCACAAACAGTTGAATTTTCTTACTTTTCAAAATATGAAATGAGTGTATGAAATGAGTGTATTTCGTAATGACTAGAAAATTGACAGATTTGCCGGTTGTCACCATTATTGTGCCAAGACCAGCCCCCTGAAATAATTTATATGAAGTAAAACAGCATGGGTGCAGTTGTAAAACAGCGTGCTTTAGAAAAGGAATTGTTTCAAAAATAATTTTTATTATCACTATTAGCAACATTTTGACGAGTGCCGAAAAACTAATAAATACTTCAATTGAATAAATTTGAGGCGCTAAAAAATGCCATTAGTGTTGGCCCAATAGTTGCACACGCTATAAAGGCAGATCTTTTTATAGCTCTGACTTTTTTTTGGGAATATTGAAATGCGCCTTTGTGGGATGAAACTTAATTGTATTTGGTGTCGTTTGCCATTCAAAAATTTAAGCAGTAGATTTTTCACTTGTTTTAGTGACGATTTTACAAGTCAACTACTAGCTCAGGCACTACCAACTATTAGCAGTGCCTATACGGATGAAAGCGAACGCGCCACATCCACACAGAATCACTAACATGTCCGATTATGTTAAGCAGTGCTACAGACATGCCTGAAAGACGGTGCTTCCCAAACAGACGGGAGATCCAAAATATGGCGCTTTGGACCACCAGTGTACTCTGTAGGTCCGTCCGCTATAAAGAATTGTAATCAAATGAGCGGGTGTTGCAATAGAAACCACATACATAAGACATACGTAACACTCAGGAAGTAATCTTACAAAAAAATGGTACAAGATGAACTACTCGAATGGTACCATACTCTGAATAAAATCACTGTTTGAGTGTTCGAGCCTTCTTAGGTGTACCTACGAAGCTTTGTATTTATCTCGTTTCCACTCGAAAAATGCTGCATTGATTTTGTAAAGAACTTTTTGACAGTTCCTTATGGGATTTTCTTTGGGGCTCGATAAAGCCCAGAAAAAGAAAATTCATTTTGGACAGGACGGGGTACGGAGTACTATGGGGCAACGTGTACCAGAAAAAAACGCCAGTGTTACGTATGTCTTATGTGTGTGGTAGAATCCAAACAAACATATTCTATTGAAAATCTCCGTCTATTACGCTGCGACCCGCCGCAACTTTGATTTCTGCTAGTCGATCCAGGCTAAATTTGTGTATGCTAGCTTTTAGACGTGACTATTTAAAGTTGTACTTCCAAAGTGCATGTTGTTGTATACCTGAGCGGGTAAATCACCAACAAAAATCACGTAGAAAGTCAAATCTTTTGTATAACAGGTGGCAACTAAAAATCTGGATTTTTTTTGGGGCTCCATTATTCCACAACAAACATGCTCAAAGAGGAATGAGAAAATCTATACAAAAGCTCTATCTTTCCTCTTTATGCTTTGTTTATGCATGCTCAGTTCGGTTCAAAATGGCATTCAAACAACGAGCATTCCGCAAGTGCATTTTACAGTTCGCTATAAACTGCCCAACAATGTTGGCAAAAAGTTCATGGTAAACCATTTTGAAAGCGGAAATCTTCCGGTTACTACAGTGATAGACATTCGTTTAGCCGCATTCGAAAAAAACTTGAAACATTTACAGAGCAATTAGGAATATTCTTTTTATCGGGATACTTGTTTGTGTAGTGGTAGTATATTTCAGTCACTTTTATTGGAAGGACACTTGTCACGCTCACATACGCACAAGACGGCATCAGTGAATGTAAACATTCAATCTTTGTAATTTCCCGAGACATACGTTTAGCCGCAGGGCATAAAAATCAAGTTTTCGTATCTTTATTTTTTGAAAAATTACTTCGGAGTGTTCAATTTACAAGGTAAATAGTAAATGCACAACGTAAGAAATAATTCAGATAAGTAATTAACGTTTAATCTAAAAGAATGGCGAAAGGTACTCGATTGACGGAGGAGGAGCGGAAAATAATGAAGATTTTAAAGGAAGAACAGCTTTCTTATCGCTCAATCGCAACGGAAATTGGTCGATCCGAAAAAGTTGTACGGAATTTCTTGAAAAAGGGTCCGAAATATGGGATAAAACGACCTACAAAGGGAACACTAAAGTTACTTTGCGTCTTAAAGGTCAAAAAAGGCACGAAGCAACTAAGAAACGATTGTCCCGCGCTCAAATTAAGGCAAAATTGCGTGTTCCAGTAACGAAGAGGCATATTGCGCGCATCTTGAACGAGTCACCAAACATTAAATGGAAGAAACTGCAAGGGAAGCCGAAACCTTCGCACCCATAAGCAGAACCGTCTCATTTTCGCCCGGCAATACATGGAATGCAAACTAGAATGGCGAAATGTTGTGTTTTTTCGACGAAAAAAAGTCAATTTGGATGGTCCGGACTGTTACAGTTGCTATTGGCACGATTTAAGTCAACAGAATGTCGTGAGATCGAAGCGCAACTTTGGTGGCGGAAGTTTGATGGTTTGGGGAGCCTTTTCCTATTACAACAAGCTTCCCATTTGTTTCGTTTCCACCCGAATGAACTCCGAGAAGTACCTTGAGCTACTGGAGGACGTTTTGATTGGCCCTATTGAGAATAACGCTACCGAGGATATCGTTTTTCAGCAGGATAATGCATCGATCCACGTTTCCAAGCAATCAAAGACATAGTTTGCTGAGAGGGACATTCCGCATCTTGAATAGCCAGCTTGCAGTCCCGATTGCAATCTCATAGAGAACCTCTGGGGAATCTTGGCCGGCATGGTCTATGCAAACGGACGACAGTTTGACAACATTTCCAGCCTCAAGGCAGTGATTCAGGAGTGTTGGGCTAAAATTGAGATGGCAACACTTCAAAAGCTGTCTGACTCGATGCCA
Source organism: Wyeomyia smithii (assembly GCF_029784165.1). Taxonomy (NCBI): domain Eukaryota; kingdom Metazoa; phylum Arthropoda; class Insecta; order Diptera; family Culicidae; genus Wyeomyia; species Wyeomyia smithii. The sequence goes on along the minus strand of NC_073695.1, from coordinate 237,206,638 downwards.
AATCTAATTTTTCAAGTGATCCGAAATGGAGGGGGACATACTAAATATTAGACACCGATTGACCAGTAAATTTGCCACACAATGTTTGTTTTTCTCGATATTTGAAGATGCGGCTAAACGAATGTCTACCCAAATTTCACACTTTTGAATCGTTTTGAGTACAAAAAGTGGACTGTTACTATTTTTAATAATAAATCCGACCAAAATAAACAACCTTTGTTATTTATCAGCAAAACTGAACAAAAAACTGATCTATTTTTTAAAAAATTGAGACACAATAGGCTAAACGAATGTCTACCACTGTATTATGTATGGCTATATACTATAATCCTCCAGGGAGGTAGTTGAAGAGTGGCCAAAGTAGTGGACAGAAAAAGACTTTTTCATTTTTGACAAATCGTGGTTCAAGCCTAGTGGTTTGAACGAATGTTTGAGCAACATTGTGATTCCATTTCTTCCAAAACATCATACAGATGAAAAGCATGTGTTTTGGCCAGAGAAAATATCATCACAGCACATCAAAAAACACAAACGTTTATGAACAACCACTCGACTCCATTTGTACCCCAAATACGCAACCCAACAAATCCACCTCAATGTCGTCCAATCGAAGATTTCTTTGGGATCTTGAGTTACTTTGGTGCAAAAATACCTGAAGATAAACGAATTGCGAACAGTTGATCGGTAGAATCAAGAGATGCATTCGAAAAACGGATTTGAAGGCCGTACAACGCTCTTGTTTTGGCATCATAGGAAAGCCACGTCGGGTGGCCGGTAACGGACCTTTCTCAAATGTTCAATACTTTTTGTTAGTTCACAATGAATGTATCTTCATGAGAAATAAATCAGTTTTTCCACCATCAGTTTTCATAAGCAATAAATCAGTTCTTCCACCTTTTTTTGACAGCTGTAGAAAAAAAAATCCGAATTTTTAGTTGTCACCCGTTACTTTAGTGTTAGCTGTGTTGGGGATGAAAGGTTATTAGTTTGATTTAGACTGAGACTGAATGTTTTGCCTGATATTTGCCTTGAAATTTTTCAATATTACAATAGTTAGCAACACAATATCACAATTCTTCACTTCTTGGTGGATGCACAGCTAATTTCCCAATCGATTGCTATAAGAATGATGTAAATCCGTTGGAAACTAATTGAGTTTGAGATATTTAAAAAGTGGACAATTTTTGTGCCGCTCTGGATGTTTGAGGATTTTTAATTTATGTTGTCATAAGACGTAATTCTACGCTAAAAGCAACAAATTGTCGAAATGCGTCACAAATTAGTCAAATAGTGCAAAAGTCTTTTAGGCGACGCTAAAAATTTGTTGTTAATAGATTTGCGGCAAACGAGAAAATATTATCAAAGAACCGACAAGTGCTCGAAAGTTATTATATAATTCCATGAAGTCCCCACAATATCGCAAAAGTCGTTGAGAATTACCTAAAGTATGTTAAAAGTTGTGTAAAGCTTTCCAAACAATTTTCAATATTGTCGTCGAAAAACGATCCGGAAGACGCCAAGGGATTGTTGAAAAATTGTTAAACATCGTAACAATGTTATGAAAGAAATTCGTCCAGGATATTATATAACGTTCAAAAATAATTCTAAAATTTTGATATACAAAAAGTGACAGATTTTAGAAAAACGTAGCAAAATAGTTAAAATTTCAAAAAATATATTGGTGGTAATGGTGCTTTATATCGACAGAAATTTTAATCAAAAAAAAAATCGAAAATTATCCAGAATTTTATTTTTTAAAAGTAATTAAACAAATGATCGAAAAGTTCTCACCGTTCCTTCAACAATCGTCGGAAAAATATAAAAAAAAGATACTAAATTGTGATTATTAAAAACCGTTACAGCCATTAAAGTAAGGTTAGAAATTAGATGAAAAGGAAATTGTGAAAACAAATCTAAAATCGTCAAAAAGTAAAAAAATAATCATAAAAGATGTCAAAGTTTACGAAAATCTTTAAAACATTGGCAGAATTTGTAACGACTATTGTAAACATTCTAAAACTACATGAAATCGGAATATATATAGTTTGCTTGTCTTTCAGTCACGCGCACGACAAACGAAAGTTACTCAAATTGCCTTTTTCCTAAGCAAACTCTGAAGCTGAGGTACACTAAAGTTTGTTATTTTTTTGTGGGTAGCAACGCAAACACTCCTGTTCTGACTACAAGTTACCTTTGCTTTTAGTCCTCCACTCACCTCCTCTCGCCTGGTATGAAACCAGTTGGAAGAAAATCAAAGCTAACTGCGTCTTAACTTATATTCGGCACACGTGTTAAATTAGCACATGGCTATAGGTTCTGATGCAGGTGCATCGACAAAAACCGCCAAAAACGTAATAAAGGGCGGAAGGCAATTTACCAAAATGTTCTCAAGAAGTTGTACTCAAAGATAAAGCAATATAATTTTTTTTCGATATCTTTAAAAATTGAAAAGAAATTTAACCTACACAAGACATGCTGCACATATTGTACCCCAAATTAATGCTTTAAGTATACTACGACGTTCAAGATGTACGGAGAAAGGGATAATTATTTTGCTGATACGTGAAAATTTTAGCTGTTTCAAAAAAACTTAGAGTATAAGATAAACCCATTTTCGACAAGTGACATTCAAACTTTGATTCAAGTTCAACAATTATACTTGAAAATTTTCACGATGAAATTATTCAGTAAGGTACAGATTGATCTTTAATTTGCAATACAGTTTGTGTTAATTTTGTTTATAGTTGATGAGTAATAAGAGTTTGAAGTTCATTTTTTGAGGCAAAAACTAATTTCTCTGCGCCGGGAACGGGTTAAGCTATTGGCCATTATTTTTGAACATTATGTAAAATCTGATCCTCAGTTTTGATTTAAGATGTTTTGATATATCGACATAAAATTTTCCAAGTTTTAAAAATTGAACATACGTTTATCTACTATCCTGCAAATGCGCTACAGTAAGCCAACTTTTTTTATTTTTTATCAAATAATATTTGTTTGCTTATGGAGAAGAAGATGAAAACAAAAAAGTAGACAAAGGTGGTGGTGATGGAATGAGGATTGTTATATTGTCACGCAACACTATAAAAGGTTTCTGTGATGGAACGCAGATGACAGATGTTTCATGCGCGTCATTTATCATGTGTGAAGTTATATCGGAGTATTAGAGAGGGATTTAAACTACCCATCAATGATTGAAGAAGGACAGTACTTCGTTGTTCCAAGCTTTGCTATTGTTAGTAACAAATTGCAGAGACAAACTTTTGCATGTGTGAATATTTTTTTGAGCAATCCTGTATTTTTTCATGAGCAATGGTTTTTGTTAATTGTTTTTTTTTTTCAATCACATTCATTTTTAGTTATTTTGTAAGTTTAATTTGAATATAACATATGTAACATCAAACAATTGAGTAAAAGGGGCTATTATTCAAGTTATGAAATTTTAAAAAAAATAAATCGTTAGAAAACAATTTTTCGAAAATAATCAAATAATGGAGAAAAAGTTTTTAGATATTGGAGAAAACAGCTGTGCAGTGGATCCGTATAAGAAGCGAGATGCATATTTGTTTTCGAGTAAGCAATTAATCCACGATCTACTGAACGAAGGATTTATCGCAGTTTAAATAATTAATTAAGTTTTAAACCAGCGCTGGCCATCTGCATCGAATTGTCGATAGTGTCATATGTAGTTACATCTTGAACTTCAACTCGATATTCCAAAAAAAAATTTTCATTTTAGACTAAAATCCAAATTCTAATAGTTCAAAATGCATTTGAAAGTGGCTAGCCACTACGGGCCAACTAGTTACAAATAAAACATGTTCGAAAAATCATGTGATGTTCACCAGAAGGCCAACAACCAATCAGACTCTGCTAAAAATAGAACAGCTAAGATGAAATGTTGCCTTTGGATGTGTTGTGGTGCAAGAAATAAGAATTTTGCGTATTATGTTAATCCAACTTCAATAAGTATAGTAGAGAGTTCAAAAAGCAAAGTTTAGCATCTTTTGTTACAGTTGTAAAACCCAATGTGCACACTTCTAGGTTTAATAATGATTACATGATAATCTCATGGTAACAAGAGCTAAACTGTGAGTCATAAACGCACAATCAATCAAAAATCTATTCCGATCTTATCTGCAAACTCATCATTAGTTGCGTATAGCAACACACGGTGAAACGATGAACTACTCTGTAGCTAATTTAGTCGATTTCAACGCTTTATGGTTGCCAAAGTGCCACCTGTCATTAGGAAAAACTAAGTCTATCAAGTTGTCAGTGTCAATTGGGCACGCTCAATCGCACGCATGGCTGATTGATTATCATTTTATTGTTTTTTTTTTTGAGAAAAGAAATTGTGCGACCAGCTACTAGTGATAGATATCTAAAATTAAATATTAATGACAAATATTAACCATAAAATGAACGTAGAAATGAACTTTTCTACAACTAAATTAAACGTAAAAAAGGTGTGTTGCAATTTCGAAAATATTTCTGACATAACGAGGGTTATATTATATTACAAGCAGAGGAATAGATTTTTATATCCAAACCTTCACTACATTAGACATATAAATTACACACAGAATATTAATCAATATATGCAAAAAAGAACCACTTTTTGCAATTGCAACAGTCTTCTTGTGATGGTATAATATCTTAGTTGATAAATTCCACTCGGGTGAAAATCATTTACAACTCATCAGAATGATGTATTCTGTAACAATAAAACATCATTGATTTATTTAAATATCTGAAAACACTTTATCTGAGTAACATAGAACAAACTGCAGCCAGCAATACTAACATTCCACTGTGGAGCAGAGTTTTGGCACTGTTCGGTTCCTGGATAAAATTGCGACCCCAAATAGAAAAAGCTAGGAGATCGGAGCGCGGACTTATCAATTTGTACTGAATCTGCTTGTACTCAACACTAAAATTGTAGAATAGATTATAGAGCTTATGATTCAATTACTGAAAGTGCAAAAAATATACTCACAAATTCTCTGTATACAACCGCTCACTGTATTCGGTCTCTTCGACCTCCAGGGGTAGAATGCTCATATCAACACTGTTCGGGAGTAGGAAAACATCCTCGTCACCCGGGAAAACACCATCTATTTGGATCGAATTAAACTGTACGGCATTGGCCACCACAGACTGGTTGTCGAATCGAGTCGCGCAAGAACTGAGAGAGTCGTTGGTGCAAGCAAGTAGGGCGCAAGCCGTGATGGCACCATCTGCGAAACCGTCGAAAGTTCGTATGCCGTCGTGTACCGCCAAACGATAGCGATAATATTGCTACTCGAGGAGAAAATATAGTTTTTTGGGTCCCTCAGTGAGTCACAAATTTAAACCTACCTGATCGCCAGGTACATACTGGACGGTGTAATTCAGGGTGAAATTACAGCAAAGTTGGTTCTGGCATAAACTGGACTGGAAGTCAGTGTCACCAATCATTGGAAGGCTCGTTGAATAGTACCCATCAATTTGGTCCCGCTTCAGTTTGAGATCCGTCATTTCTAGTGGTGTGTATTTTTCATGTGGTTGCTTAACCAATACAGCTTCCGGTCGGTCGATCTTCGGAACTTTTGCCACGTACAGTTTACTGAGAAAAAGTAGTTCATAGTAAGAAATAACCAAGAAAAATGGAAATCATTACATATCCGCAAGATGATTCATAACGGACACAATTCGCCCGCGTTTTCCGGCAAAAACTCCTGTGCCAGTGCTACCGATCCCCGGAAAGCTTGCTCCAGAGGCTAGGAAATTAACGTTGTTCTTAAAGGCCCACGCCTGCTGAATTTGGACTGCCGTCAGGAACGGCAACTCCGAGAACCACATCGTGGAAAATATCACGTCAGTAACTCCATTTCGAACTATCTGCAAAGCCGGTTGGTCGAACATTAAATCGAAGCAAATGAACGTTCCAAAAGTAACTCCGAAATCCGTCTCGAATGTGACCACATCAGCCGTACGTGTTGTATTTATTCCGTTTTCTCCGAAAAGGTTATATTTTCGATAGCGTGCGATAACGAATCCATTCCGGTCGAAAACAACGTTGGTATTGAAACGATTTAATCCATTCGGAGCGCAAGGCCGACTGTCGTTATCCTCCGGACAGAGAGCTTTTTCTACTAGATTGACCACCAAATACTTCTGGCGTTGTCTCGCTACGCAAGACAGATCACGAACCGTAGTTTCATATAAAGCGATATTACAGGGGGCAATCCGTTCACTTGGATCAGGTACAAAGGAGGCAGTTTCGATGTTATTTAAACCGTACTCCGGAAAGACGATTATATCTACAGGATCAGCTTCGGCAGAATTAATAAGCTGAATATATTTTTCCAGATGTTTCGATGCATAGACATCAGGCTCTTCAACGGTCTTGTCCTCGTAGCTAAACTCCACAACGCCTGCCCAGTAAGAATCGTCCGCCGGAGTAGATATCTGCAACCACGTGATCTCGATGAATTGCCAAAGTATTATCAATTGTTAACCTATCGTACCTGCGCACTCAGTACAATAAAACAGGCAATAATGCCGGTCAGTAACGCTTGCCTTATCTGCATACTGATCGCACTGGCACCGACCGCCAGCTACAGAGGTACGGAGCGGTGTTTATGAGGTCCTTACTCAAACACAGGTGATAAGCAACTGAACAACTTTGTTCGGTGGTATTCTGCCAGCTGTTTTGCGTATCTTCCCGTTTGGTTGTCGTATCCCGGTTTTATTTTGCACCACCACTACCTGCGTTTTGTCCACGGTAAAATCGAGTACGGTGTTTTTTTCACTTTTTTCAGCATCTGCTCAACTTAAATCGATGAATACGTCACCAGAATTCGGAATGGAAATTTTGGTATTTTGTTGTTTTGAATTTATTGTAAATGTGTGCGGTTTGTTTCTACCAGACATAGACGAAGTATCGTATCGCACGTTATCGACACGAACCTCTTTGTTATCGGGTGACCTAACACACTAAGAAAAAAAGTTATACTTTCAACGAACTGAGCGATGATTGCTATTTGTTTTTAGTTTATCGCCGTATTGAATGGTGAAATTTCGCAATTTGAGAAAAAACATAATGCGGGATTTTTTCGTTCTCTAAGCAAAGTGTGCAGTGGTAGTCGAAGAAAACCAAAAATTTTTTTTCCTGCTTGGCATTTGCCAAATGCCTGAGTACAACTGATAAAAAATTCGTTGGTATTCGTTTTTAAATTCGATTGCTGTTGATAAGAGAACGGCTGACGCGTGTGATTACCTTCAATAACCTTTTCGGTTAATTTTCTAGGATTAGTGAATCATGCTTAGGGCTGGACTATGTTGGAGGTTGGAGTTCTTCCCGGAGAAAAATCACAGTTCCGACAGATAGCTAAGCACCATAATAAAACTATTTTATTCATAACTATTCATAACAAAAAGTTTATCAAAAATATTTTAACTAAGAGGGATGCAGAAAAATTTGAAAATTGCCTAAAACTGAGATTGCAAAGATTTTTTCAAATTATCTCTCAGAACAAAAAAAACTCTTATCACTTAACGAGTGTTCTCATTCAGGGCAGCACGATCTTCAACTATCTTTCTTGCATTTAAGCAGGATCACAGCTCAGTTAGTAGATATTGATTTATTTTTCGAACGGAGTCTCAATTCGAATGTTAAGTATTACAACGTATTTAATAGATATTCTAATTAATTTTAATCAGACTTGAATAACTTCATAACGACTCAACCAATTTGAGTGTCAAAAAGTATTTTTTTAAAGTTTAATATCATTGTTCTTCGATTTTTAAATGAAGATTGAAAATCGCTCTAGATAGCTTGTAGCTATTGTAGTTATTTTGAGCATTTTTGATTCGTGATTTAAAAATTAAAGGACAACGATAGAAATTTTTTAAAAATCACGTTTTGCTTAGAAAATGCAGCTCTTTCAGATGATATAAAAAACTGATAAAGCTAAACAACCCAATTGAGCGAATGACTCATTTCACGGTGAGAGGTTTAGTTATGATCGCAGTTATCTGTGAAATAGAAAAAAAATCTACAAAATACGATATTAAATTCGGGAACCCGAAAGAAATAGGTATATTTATTACTTATTTTGTGTTATTTGAAGCATTGAAAACGTTATCTACATATGACAGAGGAAATACAATTTATTCAAGCCATGCCTATTACCATGGTTCAGAAATTGTTGCTTATATGTACTGGAAACAAGTGAAAAATAAAATTTTACCATATCATTAGCATCACTAGTACACAGTCTTCCAGAGACAGTTTTGTGTTTTGCCATTGTAGTGCGCCCCCCAAAGCTTTCGAATCGCCAATAAAAGCAGAAAACCATCGCCACGACTCAATTGGCTAAATACTGTGCGAAATCTGCAACGTCCTGCGCCCCGTAAATTGAATTAAACGTTCCAAATTATATCACCGACAAATGGTAAGCCATGTTTGCTGCCTTTTGTGCTTTCATATACCTAAGCGAAGGCTCACTCGCTCAGGTGACGACAATAAGCAGTTTGGCGATGCCTGACGATGGAGTGTGATAATTGTACCTATATTGTTTTTTTTTTGTTTCATCCGTTGCGTGCGTTTTGCTTTCAGTGAGCAAAAGTCCAATCAATTTGCCCTTCGTTTACCGAGAGACATGTTTTTGTTTCTGTAATTTTGAAATATTGACTTTTGACCGTGCCAAAGAAGCTAAACTATTTCAGTTCGACGAGAGATTTTTTTAATTTTCCATTTTCATGAAGAAACATACTCTAGTCTTTAATGGGTTGAATTCCATATGGTACACAAGTAAATATTGTGTATCTTTTCAGCGATCATTTGGCAGAGCCACAAAGTGGCTCAAACGAAGTACACAGTGATAAAAACAAAAACAATACTTGATAATTACGAAAGCAGAGATACACTATATTTTAGGGGCATATCTTTGATGTGTAAGATAAAAGTAACAGTTAGTTTGCTTTGTATTTTTAAACTGGTTGGTCATGTAATGTATAGTTAGTTATATTTCACGTCACAGCTAAAAGAGCAAAATTTTTCCACTACATTTTGTTGTCGCAGTTTTGCTGTTTGTTTAGACAGACGTTTGCAGTTTAATTTCGGTGTTTAATGTAACGATTTAATGCTACTAATGCAATGCTTCTATTGACACTAAGAGAAATTTTTACGACCGAAAAAAAAAATAAGTTGAAAATTCACGCAAGTCATGACTGTCTGGTTTTCATCTAGACGGCCGGGAAAGATATTTACGTATTTTGGATTATAAACAATGACATTGGGCATAAACAAAATAAAGGACATCGTTCTATACTTTTGGCTTCTCGGGGTAAAATTTTTCAGTTAATAATTATGACTTTAGTGCTTATAATAGAATGAAGCCAAAGTTTTCATCGACCTTCTTGATGCATACTGAGCAATTCCTCAAAAAATGGTCAACCATTCGACTATTTTTCATTTGGCTGAAACTTTGCATAGACGTGTCTTTAGGAAAAAGATGCCATTTTGTGCTAAAAATCAAAAAGATGCAGACTTTATCAAGGACTTCGATAACGAATCACTGTTGCTTCCTATAGTAGGAGATAACGAAGCACTACAGCAAATTTTCGACACGACCAGTCAGTTAGGATTATATCAAGTAAACGCAATACGAAAAGAACTGAACTGTTTTTTAGATCTCTTGTTCACAAACTGCACTGCAGATTTTAGCGTAGATAAAGCCATTGATCCTCTATGGAAAAATGAGAAATTTTATACAGCCATTGAGTATTCATTAAGCATAGATAGCACTAGATCACGTCCCAATGATAGTGAATTTGAGTAGGGGAATTGTGGGTAAAATGAACAGGGGTGGTAAAATGGACACCCGTTTAAATCTCGACTATTACATTGAAAAAAAGTACAAACTTCTTTGGCACCTTATCTTAGAGGCACTAGAAGCTATTTGAGACAAAGTGTGCGACATGGAACAGTCAAACAGTCAAAATAATAAACAAAAACAAAAAAACACGTGTACATTCGTGGTGGTGATGTTATTTTTGGCCTACAAAAAATATGGTTTTTTCTAGTATAAAACAGTATTTTATAACGATTTTTCTGCAATTATCTGTACTCAGCCTATAAACCAGATAAAATCATCAAAGGTTAGTAATTGTTTAAAAGATTTTCTCGATATATTTAGGTATTTTCAATAATATGTATGTGCGGGTGAAATGGACAGCCTATGCTGATTAGGAAAAAATTATGTTAATTTTCATTGAAAAATCTAGATGCTCCGTGTATATAACAGAAAAACGCAAAGGTAAACTCGGACCGATGAACAGATGACCGCGGCTAATCGTACCGTTGAATGCGAAATGCCCGTGAAAAAAGATTCCGCCATTTCTCAGTTTCTTGCGTAAAGGTCATATATTATTATTAATTCTACGACAAACGGTGAAAATTGGTTGGTGAATGCATAAGTGTGTCACGTGCTATGGAACAACATTTTACTATCTTTACATTTTACTAATTAATATTCACGCCAAAGATGTTCATATTACCACCTCCCTATGTTCATTTTACCCTTACGTGTCCATTTTACCCCCAAAAAACTGCTTTCGAAAATGCTCATGAAAACTTCGAAAAATACTATATTTGAGTACTTTTTCTTATTTTTTGTATCGACCGTTAGTGGCTCAGTTGTACGCTATCACCTCACAGTTGTAGTGTTAAACTGTGGAGGAAATTGGGAAATGGCTTAGGGTGTCCATTTTATCACCCCTTCCCCTATATGTATGACTTTAAAAAAGCTAATATAACAGATATCGACCGTAAACTCAGTGTAGTCGACTAGCAATCACTTCTGCGAGGCGAAGAGGATATTGAAAAAGCCGCGAATCCTTTTCTCTCTCTATTATACGAAATAATAAATGATACAGTTCCTAGGACGAAAAAACGCACCAACTTTTGTTTCAAAGATCCCGTATGGTACACGCAACAGATCAAAAACTTGAAAAACAAAAAACAGGAAGCCCATAAAATGTACAAACACCATAAATGTTAGACCAATCTGGAACGATACAAGAACATATGCAGCGAACTAGATGCAGAAATCTCATTAGCCTATGAGAATTATAACTCTGAGCAATTCTCGCTGAAACCGTCCCACTGGTGACATGAGGTCTTTCAAAAAGGATATTTTTATGTCTAAATGATTGATTGTAGCAAAAAAATGAGGAAACCACTTTGGTTAGTTCATATTGATGGACCCCTCGAGCACAAATCGGTTAAACGGTTTTTACAAAAATTGATTTTTGAGCAATTCTTGACCTTTTATTGATTTATTTTCCTCTAATTTGCCCTTGAGCCCCCTGCAACCAACACATCGTTTTCAAGAGGAATGATAGAGCTTTCATTTGAAGTAGAAAAAAATTGGCCGCCATCTTGGATCTCGCCGCAATCTTGGATTTATTCAGAAAAACGTGTATTTGAGCAAGTTCGCAACCACCGATTTTGAATTTGACATCACCATTGGAAAGCTGAGAAAAAATGCTTTAAGATACATTCAAAATATTAGGTGAGCATTGAGGTTATTTTGTCATTCTGGTCACTTTTCAAAATCGAGCTTCAAACAGTTCAACGCATGACTCGCGTCCATTATCAAATCAACGCAATATACTGAGCCTGTGGTGTGCGTATGATGTGGACAATCAGTACCTATTCCTAGTTCACAGGTAGTAAGTGCACCCACGCACTGTAATTTCTGAATAGCCTTTAATCAATTGGCAGAATTTCGTTAGGTAGCACACGTACCCTTTTCGTCGATAAGAATTTGCCAGGGATCAAAAAAGTGATGATTCTACTCTTACTTTATTTACGCTGGCATACACAAATCTCCTCTAGATTACTCGGGATATACTTGATTCGTACTAAACCTTAGTATACCATACCTAAGTTTGTTGATAGTAGTTTCATGCATGAAAACAACAGTATACAACAGTAGCAAAAACAACATCTAACGTTAATTTGTTTAGTTACTGAACACGCGAAAACTGTCCTCCGTAAAGGGAACCAAACATTGTTCTTGCAAAAAAATCGTAAAGAAGCTTAATCACAAATTACGTTACACTCAAGGAAGAGCGAGGGAGTGAAGAAATAAACAATGTGAATGCTGTGAAAAGGCATCAAATACACGATTTTTTGCTTTACGTAATTTGTGAAAAGACCCAAAATCACACAGGCATTGGGCCATCCACACTCCACGTGGACAACTTTGGGGAAGGGGGTCTGTGTGATGCCCACGGTCCATACAAAATTTTGAGAATTTATATGAGAAGTTGTGCGGGAGGGGATGGGGGTAACAAAATTCTTAAAAATCTGTCCACGTGGAACATGGACGGCCTCTAATATACACTACACTACAGACACACACCACAGGCTCAGCATGATTTGATATTGGCCGCACGTCATGCGTTGAACTGTTTTAAGCTAGATTTTGAAAAGTGACCAGAATGACAAGATAACCTCAATGCTCACCTAATATTTTGAATGTATCTTAAAGCATTTTTTCTCAGCTTTCCAATGGTGATGTCAAATTCAAAATCGATGGTTGCGAACTTGCTCAAATACACGTTTTTCTGATGAAATCCAAGATGGCGGCGAGATCCAAGATGGCGGCCAATTTTTTCTACTTCGAATGAAACCTCTATCATTCCTCTTGAAAACGATGTGTTGGTTGTAGGGGATTCAATGACAAATTCAAGAGAAATAAATCAATAAAAAGGTCAAGAATTGCTCAAAAATCATTTTTTGTAAAAACCGTTCAAACGATTTGTGCCCGAGGGGTCCATCAATATGAACTAACCAAAGTGGTTTTCTCATTTTTTCGCTACTTTCAATCATTTAGACATAAAAATATTCTTCTCGAAAGATTTCATGTCACTAGTGGGACGGTTTCAGCGAGAATTGCTCTCTAGGGTAGAAAGTAATATTAAATCTAATCCAAAGCAGTTTTACCGTTTTGCAAATGAAAAAATGAAAACTAATAATTTCCATCACGCATGCATTTTGAAGGTAACGACCGAGTCTCAGCTTATTTGCAACCAGTTTGCGAAATTTTTCCAGACCGTTTACAAAAAGCCGGATGAAAATAGAGATTTTAACTACTTCACGCATTTACCTGAATGTACCAATAGTGTATCAGTTCAAAATATAACTGTTCAAGAAATATTAACACCATTAGAATCCCTAGATGCAACTAAGGGTGCTGGGCAAGATAGAATTCTACAATCTATGCTAAAATCATTTGTTTCTTTTTTTGTAAAACCACTGTTTTGGCTTTTCAATCTTTCAATCAAAACAGGTTAATTCCCTTCCATGTGGAAAAAAGTAGGAGGTTGTATCCAAGACACGACCGCATAAATGACGTAGAACTACGTACACTATTAACAAATGCATTGAGTGTTTCATTACCCTAGTATTACAACTGGTTTTATCAAAGTTTTATAGCGCTTTTTTGGCTGTATTGAGTGCTATAAAACTTTGATAAAACCAATATTTTTATTTGGGTAATGAATTATAATGTCTACTAATGAAGGTTTGTGAATTTCGTGAACCGGATTCAGCAGTTAGCAGAACGTGCCGAGTTAAAAACCATACACAACACACACACACAAATCATACCATATCATAGACACACACACATCATACCATATCATACAGACACATACACATCATACCATATCATACAGACACACACACATCATATCATATCATACACACACACATCATACCATACACACATCATACACACATACACACATCATACCATATCATACACTCACAGCAAGCAAGCGACCAATCAAAGGACTTTAGTTTTATTTCAACAAGGCTTGACAATTTTCAATAGTGCAATAGTTCGTAGATTCAAACAAAATTTTTCTGAATTTGGGCAGATGCGTGTATAATTTTCCAATCGATTGCTGCAAGAATGAAGAAAACCAGTTGAAAACCAACCGACCTATAAGCATTTGAAAAGGGACAAATTTCGTCCCAGTTTTTCAGTTTGCATCCCTGTGTGGTATGCTAAAGTAAAACGTAGTTCTACGTCAAAATCATTTCTCATCTCGATCTTTAAGTCAGGTAAACGCTCTGATATTAAAAATTATTGCGGCATAGCAATCATCTCTTGTATTCCTAAACTATTTGAATCAATCGTTAATAAACGAATTTTCGAACAAGTGAAAAATAGTATTACAATCAACCAACATGGTTTTTTTCAGAGGAAGGTCCACAGCTACTAATCTATTAGAATTCGTTAATTTCACACTCGCTGCAATGGATAGAGGTAACTACGTTGAAACATTATATACCGATTATAGTAAAGCTTTCGATAGAGTCGATATAACATTACTTATTTTCAAACTAAAACGCATTGGACTAGACAATCACCTCGTGAAATGGATTGAATCTTATTTGACAAACAGAACACAATTTGTCCGTTTCAAAGGCCATCTCTCTGATCCAGTGAAGGTAACATCTGGAGTTCCGCAAGAATCACATTTAGGACCCTTACTATTCATTTTGTTCGTTAATGATGTAACCTTTTTACTTAACCAGATCAAAATTTTAATCTATGCCGACGATATGAAATTGTATATGGAGATTAAAAACCAGTCTGACCTCGAACTGTTTCAGTTGCAGATCAATACCTTCCATACTTGGTGTCTGAAAAGCTTACTTGATATAAATATTAAGAAACGTAATGTAATATCATATACAAGAAAACTCTTTTTGTGAGCTATGTTCGATCAATACTAGAGTACTGCAGTATAGTTTGGTCATATCAAGAAGTTCATATCAATCGTATGGAACATGGACCAATTAACAGCATCATGAACGCCTACAACAAACACTGCGAGATTATAGACGTTAACATGTCACGAAACGCATTAAAAAGCACATTACGTGCTAGAGCTCGATAGCTTAAGATTAACGTATACATAAGAATTGTAGTCTACATTGATTGACGAAATAAATGAATTAAATTATTGGTTTAATTTTTTAAAACACGACTTGATTTTGAGAAGCTATTGAAAAATGCTATTTTGGGAAGGTATTGATGATTACAAATATTTTTAGGGCCAAAACGATTCGTTTAATCGGTTTGACATCTTCGACAAAGTTGTAGATAATAATTTTGTCTTTCCGAAAAAAATCGGTACCTCGAGAGTCTGAAAAAACTAATATTCCTTTGGTCAGCTTTGTAATAAAAAGTACTCATTTTGTCAAGAGGAAGGAGTCCCATCGAAACCTCATGTCTCCAGCCAGCCAATATCGCGTCACAATTACAATTCCCTGAAGAGAACTATAATACGTAACTCAGAACAGCTTTATTATAAGGGGGACTTATCTTTGTTGGGAGGAAAGTCAACAGGGGTATTGTAGAATTCAGCTCGAAGTGGAGAGCCTGAGAACTTTTGAGTTTTCTTCGATTCGGCATATTGTAATAGAGTTCACGTTAACCTCTATTTATTCGAATTCATGGCATGTCAAGACATTGCTTGATGATAATTGAATTGAAAAAAAAAATCTAATTTTATTTTTATATAGGTGCGCAACTAAGTTCTGACTATTTATCAATTAATGGCATCATTAAAAAGTTTACGGAATATATCGACGTTGACGACTGTCCGCGTGAAAGAAAGCCCCTAACATTCGAAGGCACTGCATTAGAATTGCTTATTAAGGGTCCCAGCCAAACACAGAAGTTACCCGTCAGGCCTTTTTCAAGTGATTGCATTCTTTGGGTATGATTCAATAACAAGGAACTTGGGTTCTTTATTATTTGAAACCAGTGGTGGGCACCATTCCGCTAATTCGCTTATTCGCTAATTAGCGACGCTAAAATTCAGTTAGCGATTTAGCGGTTTCGCTAATTTTTGAGCTGGTTAGCGATTTTGGTCTTCGAAACGCTAATCGCTAATTCGATAAATTTTGTAGAGAAGCGACAAACGAAATATTTAGAAAAACTGTGGATTGCTGATGGCGTATGTAAATTGATTCGAAAGATGAACATACTTTACTGCGAAAGTTACTTTTGTCAGTTTTTTTTACCCTAGAATGGAGTTATCGTACAAGCCACAGGAGCATTTTGAAGAACAAGCACAAGGTCTAGATTAAATTTTCGGCACACCAAGAACTTTGGTAAATTGCAATGCGCATGAAATTATGACAACTTTGGTTCTACTTTTTCGATTCAGATAATAATTGAATTTTTATGAAAACATTCCATTTTCAATGCAAGCTAAATAACTTTTGTTATTCTTGTTTTTACAAAATCAAATATGAATACCGTTTCGTGAACATCTTATTGTAAATACTTAGCTATAAAAAGTAATTGTTTTCGTTTGTTTAACCAAAAAAGATCAAAGTGGTCCAAATCTTACACAACACGAGCAATAAATTTAGCGATATGACTATTTACATATTAAAAAGTTAGCGATTAGCGATTAGCGAGAGTTCCGCTAATGTGGGTTTAGCGTTTAGCGTTTAGCGATTATCGAGCTAAATTTTCCGGCTAGCGGCTTAGCGATTAGCGTCGCTAAATTTTCGTTTAGCGGTGCCCACCACTGTTTGAAACCAAGTGACGTTAAGCGTCGTTTTCTCGCCTGTAAATAACTGCCCCAATGGGAAAAAAGAAGAGGTTTCTACAACGCATCATGACGGGCGAGAAAAAAAATCCATTACAGCATCTCAATGAAAAAAATTTCATGAGAACTTGCAAGCAGGCTTGCCAGATCTACGGATTTGTTCACTTCTACGGATTTACAATTAAATGGCAAATCCGTAAAAAAGAAGAAGAAAACAAGGAAAATCTGTAGAAATCCATAAAAATCCGTAGAATCTACGGATTTTCACGAAATAGTTCTGGCATCTCTGCTTGCCAGTCATGCGAAGGTTGTATCACTGACAAATAGAGTGCGAATATTTCGAAATTCTGTTTAGTAGGCAGTAATGCCGCTGGTGTCGTTTTAAGCAATCGTGCACCTTCATTAGCAAAGACAAATACCAACAGTAATATTGCTAGTGTCAACAATGACGAAGATTTTCCTTCGAAGAAGCACGTTTGTTTGTCTGTGGTTATAATGTGTATTTGGTGGGACCAGATCTATATTATTCCGGCGTTAAAATCAAACAAAACCATCACTGGGAACCGGTATCGACTTCAATTGATACGAATAAACCGAAAAACGGTCACAATACGCTCGACCTCATACTGCCAACATCGTTAAATCTTAAAAACAGGATGATTGGATCCTTGTTGGAAATATTTCAGAAAAAATACAGGCCGATAGAGGACTACTATTTATGAAAAAAAAACTCTTCTACGCATATACCCTAAAGGTGCCGCCACACGGACGCTAATTCCCTTAGTTTCTAAGTCTTAGTTGATTGTAAAAAGCAATTTTTCATCACTGAATAGTAGGTTATGAAAAGGGACAGTGGTAAATCGCGATTTCGCGGAAGCCGCGAATTCCGCGAAATCCAGCATTGGCCGCGAAATTCACAAAAACCCGCGAAATGCCGAGAAAGTGATGCAAAACCGCAACAACACGGACAAACCTGAAGATTAATGGGCACCTCGATGGCAATGAATCGTACGGTTAAATTACTGTATATTGAATTAGATAAAACAGTTTTTTCTTGTTTTTATCAAGAGCAAAATCACTTCTTTTAGTATTTCCTAAAGAAAAAAGTTGCCGCGAATTTTAAATAATTTCTATTTTGTAACTCGCGAATTTTCAACTTTTTTGCCGCGAATCACCACTGTCTCTAGTAATGAACTATTCGGGCATGACGGATTAATTCAGGGTCTCTATGTTATAGCTTTTAACAGTACAATCCCGCATTATGATGAAAAAAATGCTTTTTACAATCAACTATGACTTAGAAACTAAGGGAATTAGCGTCCGTGTGGCGGCACCTTAACATTGATGTACTAGGAGTTATTCAACTTTTAAGTTTCTTGGATACTTTTCCATAAAGTGGCTCTAACTCTAATTGTATACCACTTAGAGCAGTTCTATTGGTTTCATTCGAAATCGAAGAGAATTTCTCTTAACACTGCTCATAAGGTCCTGTACTTTAGAATCCACTGTTTTTTGTGTGGAAATCCATTTTCTCTTCATATCCTCCTCCGATTTTACTTCCTTCCGAGCTCGGGCAATTGAGATGCTTCGGTACGAAATCGTCTTCCTTAGTCTCGTGTCACTTCAGAACATCTTTCGAGTAATGAAACGAGGCCAGAAAGTTGTAGGACCATTGTGTGGCCTCAGAAGTGGAAGTGCACGCTTTTGGAGGCATTCCTTCGAGTAGGGGGAAGTAGGCAAAAATGGACACTGCGGGTAAGATGGACACTTGTAATATATCACAAACTAGAACGTTTTATGATAGTTGAGTGATGCGAATACCTTCTTTGTAGTGTGTTAATACTTTTGAGATGCGTTGTCGGTTTTCAGCAAGTAAACTGTCAAATTTGTAAGTAAAACAAAGAATATTTTCGTGAACGCGCTATTTGATGTAATTTTCATTACACAGAAAATAGCGGAAAACTCGTAAAACTTATATGTGTTTTTATTTGTTCCCGATAGTAAAATGTTTAAATAGTTTTTCTTCGGTTTTCTAGTGGAAATCCAGCATATTTTCGATGTTCCGATGGAGGGCTACGATCATTTGAAAAATATACAGCCAGGTCGGGCAAGATGGACACACTTAGGTAGGGAAAGATGGACATACAGATTTTCCAAGAATTTTCACATGTAATATCGGTTGTGTACTACAGATGTTTACAAAGTACACCCGCGAGAGAAACCAGCCGATATTAATCACTTAGCAGTAAGATAAGGCCATATAGACCGTGAATTTTTGCCTTCATCCTAACCCACCTTACCTAACTGTTCACGTGATGTATAGATGAACTCTAATAACCTAGAGTAGTGTATGGCAATCACCTAACACATAAATCAAAAGAATACGTAACATACTATATCTCTTTTGTGAGTGTCCACCTTTTCCATCGTAGTATCCATCTTACTCGCCCAGGTGTACGTCTTTCTCAACCATGTTGAGAAAACAGCAATTCGTAGTCATAGTTTTGAAGACCCAAAACACATAAAACTTGGAGGAAGTTCACTAATACCGAAAATAATTATGTCAACAAATGATCTCAAGTATTAATTTGATGATAACTGCGATCTAAATAGCAATACCTGAGTAATTGTTAAGGGTAATCCTTAGAATGTCCCTTTTTACCTACTTGCCCCTACACCTGTCCATTGATCCCACTTGTCATGAATGAGGTGTTCCGCTTTCCACACGAACAAATTGTGAATTGCACACTCTCGAAATCCGGAACATTTCCAGTGTCCAGTGGTCACGAAACTAGGATAGTTTTCCAGTGAAATGAAATCGGTTTCGTCAAATTTGATTCATTTTTCGTAAAGTTCTGGCCATTTAAACATTGACAAAATTGTGCCTGCCTCAATCATTCTGTCTAGTGGTCTTTTGTTATAAGAGGTACTCAGTGAAAAAAAAAATGAAATAATTTATGACAATTTGAGGCCATTCATCGTACTTTTACGAAGCTTAATTTAGTATTAAATTTTTTTGCACTTCATTTGACTCCTACTGAAATAATTTAGGAGCTAATTTTCAGTGCTGCTCAATGGGTTTTGTTTCAAAACTAAAAATAGTTTCTTCCCGGAGATAGCCGCAATATGTCTTGTACATGAACAGTAGGGTGGCAATTGAAATCGGCTTTTCGAATTTATTTTAGAAGTAGGGCTCAATAGTTTCGTCTTCGAAAAAAATTCCAATACAAAACTTCAGCTTAATCTTCGGAAACACGAAAGCATTATTTTGTGACCAATGAAAAAAATGCACAGGTAGTTCATAAATTTCTGAATACAGTCAGGTTTTTTTACGCGGGGGATACGTAAAAAGTAGTCCATCAAGAAGGGCTTCAGAAAAAACCCGAGACGCTCTAGAACCAGTATTTGAAATTGTCCTCTTTGACGGTCATTTTGGATCTTTCGGTGGGCGGAGGGTATTTTTTGGTCTGAGTCTTTTACTAGATAAACACTTAAACGTTTCTGGTTCCAAACCTACGTTTGTTCGGAAATTCACGAAAATGTTTTATTGAATTAGCGCGGTATCGCGTAAAAAAACCGCGTTAATTCAAAAATCCGCGTAGAACAAAACCGCGTTAATTCAAGAAACCGTGTAAAAAAACCTCGTAAAAAATCCGCGTAATAAAAACCGCGTAAAAAAAACCTGACAGTATCAAAAAAATTCTTATACCAAATGTCTTAAAAATGCATAAACATCGAGATCTGGTGTTATCCAAAAACACAAAATTGAAAAAATCGATCAGTTAAAGTTTCACTTTTCGACTGAACGAACTTCTAAGTGCGACGAAGGACAATTTTTTTCCATACAAGTCATTACCACCCTAATGAACGGTATCAGTAGTGAATGCATGTAGCGATCGTATATGAATACCGGCACAGAAACATGTCTGGACGTGCGTTATATGTCCTAAGAAACACGTCGTTTCTTGGTTCCTTTTCTATGCTTTTTTTTCTTCCCGCAACGCAACGCAAACTGCTCAAACTGAAGCTCTTTGTTCTTACGCAATGTGTCACAAAAAGCAGCACAAAGTGTTGTTCCGTTCTCCCTCTCTTGAAATATTTCACACTTGGTGATATCTTTCATAGTCATTTCGTTTTCGCTCTTTCTTTTTGTGCCTGTTGGTTGTCAAAATGTGTAGGTACCGTTCTCGTTGTGCCTTGACATGAAATTCATACACTGAGCGCAATGAGTGTGCGAATGACAGCCCTGCAGCCATGTATTATAGGCCAGTCTATACTTTGTATTGGTTTACAGCGTAAGGTTTGTTTCATTTAGGATCTGGCCGCATACAGTTTCCGACGTACAAAAATTGGTAAAAATATGTTTTTGCAGGTTTTTTATTAACTTCAAAGAAAAAATACAATAATTCGTCGGCTGTTCTGATGAATTCTCAAACTTTTCGTCGAATACCTCCCATCAATTTGTGCACAGTGGTACCATCAACCATCTCGGCCATTTTTTCCCACCACTTCGCCATATCAGATGATGTTTTGATTGATTTGCCACACTTCTTTATTTTACGCTGGACTATTGCCCAATATCTTTCGATGGGACGAAACTGTGGGCAGTTTGCTGGAATAATCATTTTTTCAATATCTTTCCAATACATCCCGGGCGTAGTGGCAGTTAGCTAGATCGAACCAGAACTTCACGGGACCTTCGTGTAACTGAACGAACGGCAAAACTATCTCCTGAAAGCATTTCTCCTTGTAAACTTGTCCATTCATGGTTGCTTCAGTCATGAAAACTTGTGGCTTGCCAAATCATCAACTTGCGAGCGAATTTATCTGCGGAAACAAATTCGAACCTACCTGGAGCATTCCTCTTACGACTAGCAAGGTAAAATTTCCGACCCGGGATTTGTCCAAAGTCCATTTTGACGTATGTTTCATCGTCCATCAAAATACAACGGTTGTACTCTGTCAGGCCTTGCTCGTATTGCTTTCTTGCTCCAGCTTTGGCAATTAGGTTCTGTTTCAGCGTCCTGTTGGGATACTTCCTGGCATGATACGACCGTAATCCTTCACGCATACAGATTTGACAAACTTACTATGTGCTGCATTGAACATTTTCGCCAAATCACTCCAGGATTATTCCGGAGTACCCTGATGACCTTCGCTCGTTCCGGTCCAAAATTCCACTTCTACGTTTGGTTTGTTCAGCGCTATCCGCCGCCAAAGTGCTAACTAAAGGAAACGGCCAAATACTAAGTGGAACAAACCTTATGTCAATAACTTTTAAAAGGAAAATTGAAGTTTAGTGAACGTGAACAACATTTCTCTCTTAGACATTATTATTTTAAATTATGCCAGGATATGTTAACCAAATACCGGTATTTTGAGTAAGAACTAGCACTAATAATGATATAATCGTTCACCCCGAATTTTCAGAATCTTGCTCCAAGATCAATACTACCCGTGTAGAACAATAATTTTTAAACTTTGATTACTGTACTGCCGTTCTTCGCATATTTGTTCCATGTTCCAAATCACGCAAATGAGACAAACGATGTTAACGTTTTACAATACTTTTACGCATTGCGTCAATGTGACAAATTCAATTATGGGCTTCTAACCAGTTTTACCTTGCAATAGATAGTTTTGAATTAATCTAGTTGAGTGTTTTGCGATTTAACATTCCTTTCCATAAAAATACCCACTGGGACAATTTATATATAATAAATAATCAAGCAAAGAGATTTTCGGTACCGAATTACTGAAACCCGTAATGAAGCCAAACGTTGTAAGAAGAAGTTTTAAGTGCTCTGTGGCACTTCCCAAGTTTCAAACATGGGAATTAGTAGTTAGTGTGATGGATTAGAATACAAAAAATCTAGTGAGACAAATATATGTAGAAAATAATCGATGGGACAAACAAGCTTGGTATGGTTTTTCAAGATTTTCGGAACAAACAATGGTCTTTTTAAAAAATTTTCAAAAATATATATGAAAATAGACTCATTGGTGAAAAAAAAAACGAAAATTGACCAAAAGTAACATGCGACAACTATGCGTGTAAGGCAGTGTATCCAGTTAAGAAATTTAAGCTGCAGTACAGGGATGCCAGGTCAAATGTCTTTACGTTCTGAGAAAAAATGTCTTCACATGTCTTCCTACCCAACCCGGCTCGTTAAAACTTTTCGAAAACTGTCGAGGAAAAACAAAACCTACAAGCTATGCAAAATGCGGGTCGTTATCACATATTTTCTAATGTCTTCACATATTTATCAATGTCTTCCATTTGTCTTCACAAACAAGAATGTCTTCACCGCACTGAAAATGTCTTCAAAAAATTTGAAGACATGTCTTCCAATCTGGCATCGCTGCTGCAGAATATTCTTCCTCTTGGTTTCATAAACGTCCGCTCAACGTAGGAGTTTTCATCTAGCATTCCCACAGTTATTAACTACGCCAATGCTCCAAGGCAGCAGACCGATTTTCTAGCCCCAAAAGACAGTTGACTGTATCGGGAATCGAACTCTTACCCTCCAGATTGGAGTGCTGGGCTCTTATCAGAACCTCTGAAAAAAGCCAGAGTAAAATATCACAATAATGCATCATTGAAATTGATTCAATTCCTACCTTCTGACGTTAATCCCTCTAACGGAATCACTCTTTAAGATAATATCTCTGCCTATGAAACGAAAAAACTTACGTCGGACTCTTAATACTGGGAGCATTGATTTATAATACTGGGAGAATCAAAAGTATCCCAGAATAGTGGGAATTGGATGAGAATATCATTTTGTGAAGTGTGATTAAATGAGTTGTTTAAGAATGGAAACATGTATTCAACAACAAACTTCATTGTATTTACCGCAAATTAGTGAAAATACGGAGGTTTATTTTTTTCAATTTTTTATCGGTAACTGAAAACCGCAGTTATGCTTAGCTGACCCATAGGTTCGGTACGTGCACTCGACCTGTACGGTTTGCTGTCTCAAATACTCTGGGCCGATTTATTAAGTGCTATTGTTTTCGGTTGCTGTACGGCGTAACACCAGCAAAACCGTGTACGATTGAAAAAAGCGCTATAATGTCGCATTTTACTTAGTCTTCCTGTGGTGTAGGTGCATTCTTATTTAGTGCAATGGGTGGAGAAAAAGATGATACGAAACTAGGCGGTTTTGTACTGCCGGTGAAAGTGACGCCAATGTTGAAACCTGAGGAAAAATATTCTAGCTTTAAGTTGGATTTAATTTCAGCTCGTAGTCGGCAGCGAGGACAGAAAATTTGCTTTTTGTTATTAAGATACTTTGGAAAATAAGACAGCAGATATGATTGGCACCGTTAAACATTAATTTGTATTTGTGCCGTGTCAAATCTTCCGTTGCTGTCGACAGACAGTTTACGTCATCACTCTAGCAAAATGTCTTGGACGATGAGTCCACTGATATTCAGGTTGTGCATTGTTGATTCCTGGAGTAGTCCTCCCAATAGTAATGATAGTAGATTTAGCGAGAACATGGATTGGATAGCGTGGCATTAGCGAGTTGGAAGCAGGGTTCGAAATTTCAAAAATTAGCAACATCGATTGCAACGTTATGATTTCTTCATTCATCACGACAAATGTTCAATGGTAATTGCGCGTCAACGTCGACTGCGAACATCGATTGGGTTACGAGAGCTACAATAAAAGTTGAAAAGCTATCCAGGATTCATGATTTGCTAACTGCATATCGCCACACTAGTAGAGTCGCCCTTTTTTTCCACACTGTACACTTACCGGCCAATTACTTGGTCTACGTTCAGTGACGGTAAACGGCTTTTTATTTTAAGAATCGTGTGGTACAGTTTTTGTCGACCAGTGTAATCGTTATCCGGTGTTTATGAAATAAGGAATAAAATATCCAAACTTTCGATAGATTTCCTCAAATTTCGTCACGATAAAATCTTAACGGAACTTAAAAATATTTTCGGAGCAGGCAAGTACTAGATAATTAGCAACCTGAGTGAACTCCCAGGTAGTCGGACGAATATTACATTATATTTCAGTAATGCATTTGCTTCATTTGAGTAAGGATTCCTTAAGCATCAATATAGTGAAAGCTTGTGCTGACGGTGCACAAAACTATGCTGATCAGGCAAGTACTGTTGACTAGCGTAATTGCTTGCTGTGTTACTCTAAGTAAGCAGGTATACCGGATTCCACCAGAGTAAATTCAACCGGCACGAGCAACGCGATCTATTTTTTTTTCTCCCAATCTCTTCTCCTCTTCTGCCATGCTCAAGAAACCAACTGTGAAACGCACCGCAGATAGCTCTGCAGTGTAATTATTGTGCGTGATGTCCACACGTGTGAGAAAGTACACCAGAGTTCATTGTCTCGCAAAAGAGAGATTTCAGATTTCACCGCAGTGCTTTCAGGAAGCTCAGCAGATAAAAAATGTTTGTCGCTCTCTTCTAGCATGAGCGATGATTTGCTCTTTAGTGTGAGAGCAGTTGTTTTCGCAGTGCAAGATGTTTTCCTGCACTCTAGAGGTTTTCTGAGGAGAAAAGACAAACATGGTCACCAAAACTCCAGTTTTCTTCCAAAAAAAGCTGAAAACAAGAATGAAAGTTCAACAATATATGCATGATACACACGCTGTTCGGATTTCGATTCAAGCGATTAACAAGGATCAATATCCGTACGGCACAGTTTTTGATGAATAAATATAATTTGCACTATTTACCAGACAATATACAGCTCGAGAGTGACAAAGACTTACCTTTTCAATCGATTTCAAAAAGATTCACAAAGTAAAACACTTATATCCTACTTGAAAAACTTTGTTATCTGAAGAACGTTTCCTTAATGAATTCTCTAACAATGCGACGAAATGACAACTGTAACCGATACACGATTGATTTTTAATTTTTTAATATTTTTTTATTTCATGGCCTACTGGCGCATCGTTTAATTTAACAGAAAGCCAATAGTTCAACGGACTTGTACATGTAACTGTCATATGAATTTTCATTTATAAAACAGAAGAAAAACATCAAGGTGTATGGATTTCGATACTGTACGGGTTTCGATCCAGCACGGTACATAAAACGTAAAACGTTGCACAAGTCGAAAGGAAGAACTGTCAAATGATTTTTCAAAACGAAGCATTGCATTGATTTCATGGAACATCAGATGACTTATCTTATTGCTAGATTCAGCTTCAGTCTGGTCCTTTCTTCTCTTTATTCCAATATCTGCCAGCACACAGAAAACGAAAATGATGTTTGTTATGGAAAGCCAAAACAAAAACTGAAAAAAAATCAAAGGTTGCCATGTTTTTGTAGTCAAGCGAAAAATAGAAACGTTCCTATTCCATTCGATATATCGAACGGCATGTCGAATCACAATATCGAATAGGTGGAAACGTAAACCAATATTGCATTCGATATATTTTCGAGCAATCAGCTCGAATCAGATGAAAAAATCGGATAGTCTAAACATACCTTAAGTGTTTACACACTTGACACATACACTGCTGCATACTGCATCGCTTGCAGAAAAAATAGCAAAATTATTGGCGGCAACAGCTGATTTTTTTTTCACTCTAATCATCTCTTCTTTATTGAACTTCAAACTCATGTAACTAGACGATCTTATTATATAGTAACAAACCAAAAAAAAAATAGTTTCATGCGCGGCTTGGAAAGCAAGAAAATAAAATCATCTCGAACATATCTCCAGCTTGAAGTCGGAACGGTCAGGAATTGACACGATCAAAATTCAGCCAAAATGCATAAAAACTTAACAGTGGAGAGGCCACAACAGTAATGCATTCCAAATTGAATAGAAAATTGTTCGAATGAGCATAGAAACTCTTCTAAAGCAAGAAAACAGCCACAATTTAGCATTTAATAACGTAAAAGAGCGACTAGAAACCAGAAAAAAATATCAAGCTCAAGGAAAAACTAAACTACATATATCAAGTTTAATTTAAAATGCATAAAAATTCTAAACATCTGAAAACCCCCTTTTTTAGATAGAAAAGATGGTTACTAAACTCAGTTCAAAATGATTAAAAAAACTGAAGTCTAGAAGTAGCTAACAATGGAAATAATGGTTTGTGACGCTTTAACCCGAATCACTTCTTGACTTAAAATTTATTCTATAACATTTCCCCCATTTGGAAATATTTTTATGAACACCAATAGATGCCGCTTGATAGAGAAAGTGTCATCAAGTCAGTTTAGTTTGAAAAGCCTTTAGAAAACGGAGAAAGCAAACTCCAAACCAAACCGAACTAACTCAAAATGCTTAGAAACGCTCCTAAAATCCGAAAAAACATAAACTAAGAAAATGGTCTTAAATTTGGTTCAAATTAATAAATTAAGTCTATGGAGAGGAACAGGTATAAAAGGAAACAATTTAAGTTCAGCCAAATGGTTGCAGATAAGAAGCGTTCTAAAAGAAAAGGGCAAACAGAAAATGATTGCAAATTTAACGATTGATAGATGGATGGGATTAAAAACAAAACTTATTCCAAATAGAGCTTAATTGAAAGTGCTAAATAAGAGTAAATCAATGTTTATATATATTTTTTCAAATAAGCTTGAAAAGAACTCGAAGGTACCTTTATTAACGAAAGAAAATGACTAAAAAAGAAATGTATCTTAGAAGCCCAATTTATCACAAATACAGCTGACAACGACTCTAAAATCAGAACAGCAGTAGATTTTTTATTGCATTTTTAGGCAAAATATCATGTCTACGTGGGCATAATCATAACCCCCTCCCTCTACCGTGTACAAGCGTGGACATTTATCCCCCTTCAACGAATTAATGGTATTTACGCGTCAACGTCGAACATCGTTGAAGTTACGAAAGCTACAATAAAAGTTAAAAAGCTTTCAGGATTCATGAATTTCTAATCGCATATTGAAAGACTAGTATAGCCGCCCTCATCAGCCATAAACCATTTCTTCTACACTATACACTTTTCGGTCAATTACTTGCTCTACGTTTAGTGACGGCAAATGGCTTTCCGATTTACCTAACGTTTTGTACAGTCCTTGTCGACCAGTGTAATTGCTATCGGTGTTGGTGCAATAAGGAACGAAATATCCAAACTTTCGATAGATTTCCTCAGTTTCAAAACCACATTTCGTCACGATGAAATCTTGAACAAAACTTAGAACTGTGGTGCAAGTCAGTATAATTAGCATCTGAGTGAACCCCCAGGTAGTCGGACGATTGTTACATTTTATTTCAGTAATGCATTAGCTTCATTTGAGTAAGGATTCCTTAAGCATCAAAAGTGAAAGCTTGTGCTGACGGTGCACGAAATTATGCTGATCACGCAAGTACTGTTGACTAGCGTAATTGCTTGCTGTATTACTCTAAGTAAGCAGGTATACACAATTGTATTGGAATAAAATTCCGTCAGTTTATTTCGAACAATGTGATTGCAGGAATCGACCGCTGTAGATGATCATTACTGGGCAGGGGTTGTAGAGTTCAGCTATGAAGATAAATACACCAACGCACCGAGTAACAACACATTAAACAACCTGGCAAAATACATCCAGATTATTAATTCTGTCGAAGCCGATCATGTTGACATAATCGTCTTTCCTGAGTACGGCTTGAACAGCATTGAGACAGCGTCATTAGTTCCTAGTACCGAGGGAAGTTTTGCTCCATGCTTTCGTATCTTATACGAGCCAATTGTTCGAGATCTGTCTTGCATTGCGATGAAACGCCAGAAGTACCTGGTGATCAATTTGGTGGAGAAAGCTGCTTGCCCGGAGAAAAACGATTCGCGGCCATGCGCTCCGAATGAATTGAATTATTTCAATACCAACGTTGTTCTCTATCGAGCAGGAAAGGTCATTTCACGTCATAGGCGTAGCCAGGGGGGGGGGGCAGGGGGGGCCGGCATCTTGGCACTATTGGACAACAATCAGAGCATGGAAAGAAAGCCCAGTTCCGGACGGCTGACGACCCTGAGCGACAAGAAGCTCCAAAGAATGCTGAAGAGGAAGACCGAGGGAAAAGTGGCTACATCGCTGCGAGCGCTTGGCCTGGAGGGCGGTGCAACCGACCAGACAGCGCTTGGCGAACATGGACATACATGTTAGGAAGCAGTCCCGTTCACTGGTCTCGGAGCTGCAAGCAATGACGCAGCGGCAGCACCTGAATGAGATGGTCAAACCGATTTTCCCGGCAATTCACAACGTGGCGGTGGAGATGGACGACGAGACCTGTCTCACCCTGGATGGCAACGATTGGTAAGGCACTTTGTTTTTTACTTCCCACACGAAAGAAGTAAGTGCTAAGGTGAAATTTCTTTTACACACCAAGTTCCCCAAGACGGTGCTGCTGTGGCTGACAATCAGCGTGAAGGGGATGTAAAACCTGCTCTTCTTTTGCTCCGGACTGGCCGAGAACGGGGGAATTTATAGCACGAAATACCTGCCGGAAGTAGCGTCGTTCACCAAAAAATACCATAAGGCCGAAGACACGGTGTTTTGGCCGGATCTGGAGTCGGCTCACTATTCGAGGCGATCATTTGAGGAAATGGAACGGCTAAATGTCGATGTGGTTCCCAAGTTGGTGAACCCGCCCAACATCCCCAAGTTGCGTTTCGTCGAAGATTTCTGGCAAGCCTGAAGCGTAAGATCTACTCCAACAATTTTGTCGCGAAATTTGAGGAGGATTTGATAAATAAAATGAAAAAAGAATTTGAAAACATGCCTACACGCATGTTTTCATCCGCCATGGCGAACGTTACGGTTAACTGCCGAAATTCCGCACGCAAGATCGTAGATTTTTTCTGCACGTAAGCTAGCATAATTACCTTCCATAGAAAATTAATCAAACCTTATTATCTGTCTTAGTTATTTTTTACCACCATCCGAAAAAAATCCGTTTTTTTTAACGCATACGTTAGCACAAAACGACATTTTTAGCCCACTGAAACATTGCAGCGGCAAAAGTACCGGGCAAACCCACCTGCATCAACTAGCTTAGTATTGGAATCGAGGATTGACAATTCCTCACCTTAATTCTCTAATAACCTCACAGGAAACACGGTTCATGGAAGATAGTGCACTTGCCTACGCGTTGTCCTCACTGCATCCTACTAACGTAATACGCATGTCGTTAGAAGAGTTAAAGTGCAAAACCGGAGCTTTCGTATTTTTTTATGACGTTAACAATTTTGTTGGAGAGGTGGAAGTCTGGTATCAACATTGCAACAGCATGAGAGCAGACGGTAAGAACTTGGAAGACCGGGATCTTATAGACTTGCTTGCTGAAGCCCGTTCGTTCTTACCTGCGACTGAGAAAACAATTAAAATTGAACTTGTTCCACCATGTAAAACAAGCACGATTGAGTCTCGTTCAGCACATTACGTCGGGTGAAAACCTGGCTGAGGTTAACAATGGTTGAGTGCTCTCTGCTTGCTGAGTGTTCATCGGCAGATGGTTAACAAAAATCGTGGAAAATTTACTGAATTAGCGCTGGAGCGATTTGCGGGGGAAAAAAGGAAGATGTTTTTAGTTAACGACGTTGTTATTGTTATCTTTCTACGGTAGATTTAGTGTTAATTAAATTACAGTTTAGTTTAATTTAGTGTTAGTCTAGTCTAGTCTAGTCTACACTAACACAGCCAGTACTTGAAAGGATCCTGGAAAATGATATCCACCATTTTTTCAAAACATGATTTCCTTACATTTTTCTTGTCAACGGCCAGGCTTAATGTGTAGCGCAAAATAATACAATGTAATCTAAGAACGGGGACAATCCGTACCAACCGATCCGTATGTAAGAAGTAATATAATTCGTTGGGAGTAACAAAGCTAAGAAATTACACTCCTTCGTTGACCAATCTACTGGGATGGAACATAGGTATTTCCTCCTTATTTCGGGTTTTAAACCCAGGATATAGCGCCTTTACTCGCTTCAACTGTTACGCTTGGAACCTGAGTTCTAACTCTAGTCCTAGCATTTTAAGCTTATGGTTATAGCGCCAAGATTTAAGATGATGTTTCTTGTTAGCTTAGCTTAGCTTAGGTAGACTGCCCGTAGTTGCACTCCGTGATTGGTCGAACTAAGAAAACTGCAAAATGAACCAGATTTATGGTGCTTGGGACTAGCATTACATACTCATCGTGCAATTTTCACTGGTTCACAATACTTTTACCACTGACCAATAACGACGCCGGCCACGACCAAAAGGCGGTACTACTTGGGAAGGAAAGGGATGGTGATACTCGTTTTGTTTAGATACCGCAGGTACCACTGCATCTCTACGAGTATCACAGGATAGGAATCGTTTTAATAAGGTACAGCTCTGGTAACTTTATGATAACTGATGCATATTACGCGAAATACAAATTTGAAAATTCAGAAGCCTATTGCGCGATCAAAACCGTTATTTGTTTTAGTAAGATGGGGTGAAACAAATTCAGGATTTGCCATGGTAGGCAATGGGGAACGAGAACGCATGCTGAATCTGAATCCGTTGTTTGAATATATGTACTAGCAAACCGATGAATTTTTATCAAGTTAGTTTGATTTGTACTTTTAATAAGTTCTGCAAACAACGCGATACAGATCTGAAGAAATCTACCTGCCGTACAGCATTAATATTAAACATAATTATAGCGAAATACTAAGCTAGAAAAAGAACGCTCTCACCGTCTACAATTCGATCCAGATCCTATTCAGTCAATCCTTATTTTGTGTTCTTAATCGATCATACTCATCTGTCGAGTATCACTCAGCTTGGATAAATTGAAGAGAAAAATTCATAGGACATTCGTTAGCTCCTGTAGCGAAAACTTCTCCTTATGGCGGTTTCGATTACTCCCTAAGTTTTAGGTGGAATTTTAATCCGCTTGATCTTCATGCAATTTGACTAATACTGCGACCTGCGTGTTGACTAATATCGGTTGTTTCTTCAAATACGGAAGGCAACGTTGGCGGTTTTCGGTGAAAGCTAACTTTATATAACACTGTTTCAACCAAAAACAATAAATTAAAAATATTTAGCGAGAAAATTGTGACGCAGTAGAAAAATTGCGCCCGTCCGCGTTCGTGCTTTACTTCGATCTCCACAGTTTAGTTCAATTTAGTGTTAGTAAAAAAACTAAATTTTTTACTTCTAAAATTTTGAAGAACTTGCCCCCCCCGAAATTCTGGCTACGCCCATGTTTCACGTTATCGAAAATATCATCTTTTCGATGAACCTCGCTTGAATACAACTCTTTGGCTAATGTGAAACCAATTATGACGCATTTCGGTATCACTTTTGGCATGTTTACCAGTTTCGATTTACTATTTGATCAACCAGCTTTACAGCTGGTCCGAAATGGAATAACTGACGTGATCTTTCCGACCATGTGGTATTCGGAGTTGCCATTCCTGACAGCGGTCCAAATCCAACAGGCGTGGGCTTACAAACACAATGTCAATTTTCTAGCTTCGGGAACAAGCTTTACGGGGATAGGCAGCACTGGCACAGGGCTGTATGCTGGAAGACGCGGACGAATTAGGTCCGTTATGATTCACCATGCGGATGTGTAACACTTTATGAGTTACTTTTTTAATTCCTATTGTAATGTGTGATTTTCAGTAAACTGTATGTGCTGTTCTCTATCGTTCGCCTTCTGTGAAATACACACCAGTCGAAATGGCTGATCTCAAACTGCTCCAGGAGGAGATGGAAAGCTACAATACAACAAGCTTACCAATGACGAGTAACAGTTCTTGCCAAGCTTCATTGTGCCAGAATCAAGTATGTTGTAATTTCACTCTCAATTACACGGTTTCGTCCCCAACTACTAAAAAGGTAAGTTTAAGTTTTTTACTCTTTACCTGCCTTTTCTTTTACCCTGATACCAATAAATTGAAATTATTTTTAACTAAAATAACATTTGCAATTTTCATCAGATCTCGTTGGTGTTAAAAGATTCAGCAACTTGTCTATTTTCAAATCAGTGCCAGCGTTGCTCTGAAAGGGCCCCATCGGGCACGTAATGCACGTTTTTTGTGCCGATCACATAACGGTTGAAAACTTTATGTGATCAAGAAAATATTCAGAACGAAAACAAGTTACTGCAAAAATTATCAGGCTTAGGACGAATATTTTCAGAATTTATATGAGAAACACCAGATCCCACTGTTAGGTGGATTAATTCGTGTTTTTTTCTTCTCGAACAGCAATATTATCAGTATCGTCTGGTGGTACGCGATGGCATACGAACGTTCGGTGGATTGGCAAAAGCCGCTATCATGGCCTGTGGCGTAGTAGTTGCACCAATGCAACACTCGGTTCCTGTGGAACGCGATTTGATAATCCATCCAATGTGTTTAATGCAGTGCATTTCAATTCTATCCAGCTGAACGGCATTTTTCCAGACTACGCAGAATTTACTCTGCTTCCGAATAGTCTTAATATGAGTATTTTACCACTGGATGTCGAGGAATTTGAATACAGTGAACGATCTTTAACCGAAAATACGTAAGCATATATTTTCTGTTGTTAGGGAGGATTCTGAACACATAGTTAATTTAATAATTTCAGCATCACATTAAAAGAAGTTCAACACACACTTGTTAGTCCACGCTCTGATCTCTACACGTTTGCTATATGGGGCATAGATTTCGACAGGATCAGTAACGCCAGGCGTATACTCCATAGTACGGGGATAATTTGGATTGCTATCGTTTGCTCTATTATCCTTAAATAAAATGGTGTGTAATTTAATTCAATCTGGCCGCAAGCTTTAATTGAAGAATTGTTATGAAGTAGTGAAAATGGTTTGAAATTGGTACCGGAATTAATTCTCAAAACTTCGATTTAGGTGTTTGAAATTGAAGGTTTCCAAATTAAATATGAATATTTAATCTTTGATAACAAAAAACATTTATTACTGTCTCATTTCAAATTTTTGTTCTATAGAATATACATAACAAAGCATGAATAATAAAAATCTCATATAATTTGAAAAAAAAAAAATATGAGACATTTAAATTGGTCTGGAGAGGGCATCCAAAATTGTTACGTGTGTTGAATGAGATTGAGCAAAAAAAAAACAATTTCGTTTGTTTAAAAACACAACACAGATGCGATCACGTCCTGAACCAGCTTGAAACTGCAGAATGAGAGAATGTTTTCCTATTACTAAGTGCTTATAACTTTCTAAGTTTATTTAAAAAAGCATTTTCAGATAGATCGCAAGGAATCAAACGTAATTCAAATCCGTTTTAGTAGCTTTCCCACAAAGTCGCATTTAATGTGCTTCAGCAGTATGCTCCACGCCCGCAAATTTGAGAATTCCATTAGGTTCGTATAGCGCGCACTTGAAAATCGAGACTTGACTCACAATTAGCCACAGCGACAGGCTAATGACCTGCCTAATTGCTCGACGTGTGTTCTTTCTACCTTAAAAAAATGACTTAGTGCTAATGTGAAGTACGTACATCGTCTGGCCAACTCTGGCTAACCTATGCTATGCAGCGATCTGATAATTGCTTCTTGAGCAGTCGATGTTGCAATTCTTCTTGACTTGGCGATTCTTTCGCGTTGCTCAAGCCACAGTTCATACGCTTCATACGTCCCGATAGGTACAGAGAAACCCTCGACAGACCCAACGCAAAGGGAGTCAGCCTCCAAATTTGCATCTCTCGCATGGCCTTATGCAACATTCACCACTCGGGAAAGAGAGACCTCGGTAAATCATTATTGTTGCGGTGATCGATTTCTGCCCGGCTAATTGGAGTTCATGGTGGAACCTGCGCGCAGGTCGCGCGCTTGTCATGGGTGGTCAACTTGGGACCGATTTGTTCGCATTAGCCACAGTGGGCATTTATTGGGATGTGGTAACTGCTATTGCTGCTGGTCTGGAAGCACTCGGTCTGGTAAGTAGGTTATGATTGCAGATCGTTACGGCATGGCTAAACCGTCGAAAAAAAGTTTGATTCATCGCAATTGCTCATTTCAACCTATCTTTACAAAAGTTGGTATTGATTAGAGAACGAAGCGTAAAACTATTTTTGCTGAGAAATGAAAATTGACCTCCCGTTTACAGAAGGTCAGGGTGCAATAATTGTGAATCAAACTAAGACGGGGGGTTCAACAAAAAAAAAACACTTTCGACAGCAATAAAATAGCAATAAAATCGGAGACTAGTTATGAATTATACGATACATTTTTAAATAGCTCATGTTACAACGATGACGTAGCAAGTTGGTTGCAACGGCGTACCGGTAACACTTTGAATTCATCCTCTTTTAGAATCGAATGCAAAAAAGAACGAGAATCCTACCTACGGCTATGGTTATTAGGGTGGGGAATCGTTATATGGAAAAAACGAAAATTGATAGCTGAAAGCCAGAACCAAGTTTTTTTTGTTCTATTTGGGGCCCCAAACAATCCTAAATTTATCGGAAGTCGATTGGTTTTGTCTCCGCTTGGCGCATTGCATTTCAAGCTTATGTATAGATTTGTATCGAAAAACCAACTTTTATGCATTTTCCATTTTTAAAAAGCTCAAAATGGCTCAAACCGTAGGGTTCATAACTTCAAATGGTAGGTTTTTTAATGCCCAACAACTTGGCCGAAGACACTTAAGAGCTAGGGTGTTACAAAAAAATACTAGAGCTGTTCAAAGTTGAGTATGTCGAAATTTATGTTGCAAATATTTTTTTCTGCCAACACTGCCAGTGTACCGGCGTCAGTCAGATTGCCATCTGAAGTAACCTCTGAAACACGTTGTAAATTATTTCTACGCCTAGAATATTGACCTAAATATGTTTGCTTGATCCAGCTGAGTGTACAAACTCAAAACGACAGGTTACTTCTGATGGGAATCCTAATCGATCATTTTTCCCCACCCTAATGGTTATATTGTAATAATGAGGTTATTTTCTGATCTAGTATCATCACAAGACACACCAATGAATTTCTTCCATTGTCAAAAGAACCCCCCATTACAGAATCACATGTCGACCGTGTGAATGATGCAGTTAAAGTATATAGTTATGCCTAAGTTCGTTCGAAGATGTTCACAGAGCACGGCATGGCAGCAGTTATGAGCAATTGCAACCCACAATTATTTATGCTTTGTTATGTACTTCGCAACACCAGCCATTCATTTCCATCGTTCACACCTAGTGTAACGCGGCATCCGGAAACGAGCGATATCACATCGAGCCACATTTAAGTGGTTTCTGCAACTCGTTAGAAAAACCAACAATTCCGATGACAATCGCTACAAGGAATTTGTCATTAGGCGTTCTTGCAGAGATTACCAATCGGTACGGTTTAATGAATAGTTCTACAATGGCCAATTTGACACAGTGGTTCGCAACGGAAGGTGGTGGCCCCCCTTCGCTGGTCTGAGCGCATCATGGGGGACGGGGTTTTTCCTTCGTTCGTATGTCATATTTTGCGGTTCGCTTCTTGTGCGACTATCAAGATCATTGCTCAAGTTACGATTCTTTTTTTCGTTCGACTGCGGTTGGACGCACGTGGATTTCATCGACTTTGAGCCCAACGGCGACAGCGGGGAGGATATAACTATAGTCTACAGATTTAAGTAGGTTGTATGTACGGTTCACGTTGTGTACAGGCGTGTGATTGCTGGAACATGACGATTTTAAAAAGGGCACACGTTTCACTATCGAACGACCGTGGTCAGTAAGGCAATGTGCGTTAGGCTAGGAGCACTGACGAAATTCGTTCGATAAAAATGAGGACACAATGCCGAAGAGGAGACAATTCAAGAGTGCCGAATTGATTGGCATAATTATATATTTGCGGTTGAAGATGATTAGGACAAGTACGGGTTAAGCATTTAAAGAAAAAAAACTTACGCATTGTTTTCTGTCACTCCCTCAAATCAGTTGTCGATTTGTAATGGTATTCTACACACCCTGCAGCCTGCAGCGTAGTAGATATCAGAAGCAGCTGAAAGAGATAATTATCTTAAAGCCCCAAATTACCCAGCAAATCTCTTAATTCAATCTCTGCACGTTTTTGCCCCAAAGCAGTAGCAGCATTCCCCTTCGGTTCTGACGACCCCCAAAAATTGACACGAGCAGCGCTAGCGCCCAAACAAAACCGCACATTCCACGTCGAAATGTGATTTAGAAAAACAGCACAGCCTTGATCTCGGCGCTGCTGGCTGCGAGCTTTACCCCTGTACGATGCAGTGATTACAACCCGCCTCTCTTGCACCACCGGTGTGCGGCGGAGTGGCCATCGGAAGCAATCATCTCATCATGATGTGACTAAGAATCGGAAAATTCAAGATCGCGCTCTAGCATGCCATTGAAATTTCGCATGAATTAGATGGATGGTTAAATTTGTTGTGTTAAAAATTAGGTGCCCAATTAGGAAGCATTCTTGATCCGTTCCAGCTGATTTGCGGTAATGTAAGTGATTGTCCTCTCGAACTGTGCCAACGGCGGAACGTTAATGAAGCGAAGCTTTTAATATTTCTTAAGCTATTTTGTGTCGAAACGAATAAAATAGGTATATAAAAATATTTGAGTTCAAACTATGTGTTTTGATCGGAAACAAGAACGTCTACAGCAATTGTCAAATGGAATTATGATTGTCAATTGCAGTGAAAGTAAAAGTTGCGGTAAAAACTCAAGGTCGATTTTTTTTAATCTTCTGGGCTCGTAAGTTATCCAAAATCGGACAGCTTTAACCTTGCCTGAAGTATTCAATTCACTCGCCAGAATACTTGTTCGCCATTAGCAACTAGCTCAGATTCTACAATGGTTTATTTATAGATAATATTTATTATAGAAACAAATGTACAATGTGTAGCTAGTAAAATGCATTGAAAATGCCATTTTTATCGCGATTTTTTAGAGTGGGAATAAATTTCGGGACATCAATTTTAGGATTATCTCCAGCCCCGAGGAAGTTTGAATGAAAAAAATGTTCCGTTTTTTGTGAGTGTCTAACGAATGATGTCCCGTTGGCCCGTGGGTTGCTATCGTTTGTGTTCGCTCCCCGGATACGGTTAACAAAGTTATTGTCTACCCCCGGCTAAGTAACAAGGAGCAGGAGAACACCGCCCCGCCGAGAGTTATAGCAGCAGCTGGTGAAGACCGTGAGTTGCAGGAGCTACTGGAAAGTCGCCCGAGACGACCACACCAGGAATCACCACTAACCACCACTGGGGTATTTTTGGTTTTGTTCATTTTGTTTGTTTTTTTTTTCTTCAGTGTTCTGGCAAAAGTCTGAAATTCGATAGGGGTACTTTGCCCTTAATTGGTAAGGGTCTGCCGGGCAGATGTAGTATCCTGATCCGGATAAATTTACCACCGACAGCTGGAGGGGAAACAGGAATAAACGCGATAAGTTTTTAGCAGAAATTTGAAAATTCAATAGAGGTGCATTGTCGCTTTGTGATTGGTCGTTTCATCAATCACCCAACTGGTTCCGTGGACGAGATGGTCTCATGTTCATGCACGAAGGCAGCATAGGCATGCAGCTCACGTTCATTTCCAATCTAGCTTCTGAAACAGTAGCATCAGCAGTAGTTTTTAAATATCTTCCGAGAGATGATACATATGAAGCGCATGCAACTATACAACTTTTTCAAGTTCCGTCATTCTTGCTTCTGCTTTAACGATACTTCATATGAAGCACATACAACTTTACGAAGTCTTTTCTCTAAGGTAATGAAAACGACCAGCTTTGTAAACGCAGAAGTGAGAATGACGGAACTTGGAAAAGTTTTATATGCTTCATATGTATCTTCTCTTGGAAGATATTTAACAACGGTACTTCTGCTTCAGAAGCTAGATTTGAACTGAGCGCGCACCGCATGTCTGTACTGCATTTATGAATGAAAAGAATGTTGAGACTACCGCATGCAACAGACAAAAATGCGGAAAAGTGCAAACGTTAATATTGGGTTAATTTGTGTATTTAATGACCTGTTTTGATGGACAGTGTATTTGTTTACATTCACTTTTAAATTCTGCAACAGAACAACGAAATCGGTTTGTTGCAAATTAGTGACAATGGACGCCAAGGAATCAATTACGAGTTCACTGTAAGCCCAAAAGACGCCGAAAGAGATCACCGAGGTCGTAAGATTGCATTTGGCCTCCGTTTATCGCATCAAAAAGTCTCTACAAGAAAGCTTTAAGCATCGAAAACCGGAAAGTGGATGTCCTCGGGTTGCACGTACAAAAATTGTGATCAAATCGGTTCGTGCAAAAATGCTTGCAACCCAGTACGTTCTATAAGGAAACTTGCCAAGGATGCTAACATTTCTGAGAAATTCATGCGAAGAATCTTCAAAGAAGACCTACACACATCTTCCAGAGCTGGAGTGAAACGCAACTTGATCACGGAGCGGATCAAAGGAGCGAGAGGCAACCAGATCGAATTGTGCCTGATTTTTTTCGATACAATTCTTAGGCGGCAGAAGACAGAATCCAACTGTAGAATAGATAATGTGGATGGTGACTGCTGCGAAAGCATCGGACGAAATGCTCATTAACCGGAAGGAAATTCAGTTTTTGTTTAATGATTGGTGGCAATTGTTCCAATACAAACACTGTCCTTCTCAGGACAAACAAATCTACGATTGAAAAGTTAATGAATTTCCTCTTTTGGTTATACACATAATGGTAGTTATGTCACAAGCTCAAAGACATATTACGACCAAAAATTATCGATTATTTGGAGAAAAAATAGTAGGAGGGTGGTATCCAAGACACGACCGCATAGTTGACGAAGGACTTCAATAGTTTTATATTTCCCTTTGAGGCTCTGTTTGATTTGAGCTCGTTTTGCAAAATCGAACGGGGTCTGTATTTTGATTATTTATTTGCAGCACTCTATTTTAGAAGGAAAAATGTTCTCTTTAACAGTGATGTAACCATTCATTCTAATACAGTCAATTTTCTTCAATACGCGAAAAGGCAAGCTTCTATACAGACCTAAATTGAGTACGATTCAGTAGAAATTAAACAATATTTATTTGTCTTGTGAACGATGGCTCACTCTCCGATCACCAAGCGACAAAGATGTCACATAATAAAATTTTCCTGCAGTTACAAGCTCATGGAAAAAAAAATGATGAAGAATTAGAGTTTTTAAACAAAATTTTCACAGAGAATTTAAAATGGACATGAGAAAAAACACAGTGTAGAGTTCCAAAATAAACAACGCATTTTATCTGTACAATGAACCTAATTTATATACCCTGCTACCTGCCTCTACCGACACGTACAGATTTTTGTTGTCCCCGGTGGCGCAGCGTATTTTGCGGCACCCGTTTATATTATATTGAATTCCCGTTCAATCATATTGAATTCTGATATTTGCTACTATATGAAACAAGAAGAAGAAGAAGACAATTTAAACGGCAATTCGATTGTGTTCCAGATCGTAAAACGATACCTACGCGTTAACCCAACACGCTCCACTGCGCGTCGACAGCGGCAATGTAGTCTTCACTTGGCTTGGCTGCACACAAATGAATATCGAGTTCTACTGCACTGATAGACGAGGAGTGACCAGCGCTCTTTTCATACATTGCTCGGTGCAGTACTGTTGCCTGTGCCAGCATGTTTTCCTTCAAGACATCAGTTTTTATAACATTCTAACAGCAGAACGTTAAACTGTCTGATAGTGGAGGTGGTTACGAACTTTCCGAAAAAGCTTCACCTTCACCAGACATCGGAATAGTCTAGGCTCATAAAAGCGAACATTAGTTGACCTATTGGGACGGGGAGACTCTGTCAATTTTTTTTGCCACTGCTATACAAGATATCACAGCAGGCAGTTGGTGTCTACTCATGAAGTCTGTGCTAGGCGTGCTCGCATGTGATTGGTACATTGTTCGTGAAAATTCGACCTTGAACTTTTATGAAATTTTCACTGTTTAACAATGAAATGAGATCGATAACTGAGGAATCACAAAATTGTCCATCATTTTATCAATCCAACGACATATTGATTATTGTACTTCATCATGTGATTATATCAGTATTACCGTTTGAAATCTTTCATTCCAACATTACACCTTGATTTTAGTTTCCGCAGAATGTATCTCGATATAGTGCGGTTAGACGTAGTCCTACGTCAAAAAATCGAAACCCCTAGTTTTGTTGCACAGGTGTGTAGAATGATGTGCCTACTTTGTTTTCGGTGCACACTCTTCAGTTGTCAAAATGGCCTCCACGCAAAAGGCACGGCGTTTGAAAATTCTGTACGCGAACCAAGAATTTCCACTTTTGTCGCATAATCAGTTAGGGCGTCGTACACAAATTACGTAACGCATGAAGGGGTGCTTCATATGCAGTATGAAGTGATTAAAGTATTTGGGGAGAGGTTGACTACAACTCGGGAGCCTGGAAATGGAGGAAACCGCATCCTGACGGTCGAACAGACAACCAAGTAAGAAGCAAGAAGTAAAAAGTAAGAAGTAAGAAGTAAGAAGTAAGAAGTAAGAAGTAAGAAGTAAGAAGTAAGAAGTAAGAAGTAAGAAGTAAGAAGTAAGAAGTAAAAAGTAAAAAGTAAGAAGTAAGAAGTAAGAAGTAAGAAGTAAGAAGTAAGAAGTAAGATGTAAGAAGTAAGAAGTAAGAAGTAAGAAGTAAGAAGTAAGAAGTAAGAAGTAAGAAGTAAGAAGTAAGAAGTAAGAAGTAAGAAGTAAGAAGTGAGAAGTAAGAAGTAAGAAGTAAGAAGTAAGAAGTAAGAAGTAAGAAGTAAGAAGTAAGAAGTAAGAAGTAAGAAGTAAGAAGTAAGAAGTAAGAAGTAAGAAGTAAGAAGTAAGATGTAAGAAGTAAGAAGTAAGAAGTAAGAAGTAAGAAGTAAGAAGTAAGAAGTAAGAAGTAAGAAGTAAGAAGTAAGAAGCAAGAAGTAAGAAGTTAGAAGTAAGAAGTAAGAAGTAAGAAGTAAGAAGTAAGAAGTAAGAAGTAAGAAGTAAGAAGTAAGAAGTAAGAAGTAAGAAGTAAGAAGTAAGAAGTAAGAAGTAAGAAGTAAGAAGTAAGAAGTAAGAAGTAAGAAGCAAGAAGTAAGAAGTAAGAAGTAAGAAGTAAGAAGTGAGAAGTAAGAAGTAAGAAGTAAGAAGTAAGAAGTAAGAAGTAAGAAGTAAGAAGTAAGAAGTAAGAAGTAAGAAGTAAGAAGTAAGAAGTAAGAAGTAAGAAGTAAGAAGTAAGAAGTAAGAAGTAAGAATTAAGAAGTAAGAAGTAAGAAGTAAGAAGTAAGAAGTAAGAAGTGAGAATAAGAAGTAAGAAGTAAGAAGTAAGAAGTAAGAGGTAAGAAGTGAGAAGTATGGAGTAAGAAGTTAAAAAAATAAAAAAGAAACTGCTCGTTCAAAAAAAAAAAGTTCAAAAATTTAAAATAGTATCTACATACAAAATTATTTCAAACCTGTGAATCAGTGTCACACAAGTAAGACAGGTTTAAAGTCGTCAGTAGCATTAACATGACAATTCGCAGCAACTTTTTGCCCAGTTAGAAATAACATGTTCACTTATGTTACCATGAACATACGATTTAATAGAGAATGGGAGTGGTTTTTGGGTTTCGTGCAGAAATCCGGTTTTGGAGAAGTAAAAAAATGCTGACCCATAGTGGAAAGTACCCCCATAACCTTCAGTTTGTGTTAATTTGTCTTTTGAAGTAGAATACTTCTCTCAGGAAGTTCGGCTACATAGGGATGTGAAATGAAAATCTAAAACCGAAAAAAGTGAAAAATATGTCCAATTTCAAATGCTAATAAATCGGTTAGTATTCTATGGATTTCCTTCGTTCTTACAGCAATATATTGGAAAATTTTCTAAGATTCTTCCCAAAAGAAGATAATTATAATTTTATTATTCACACTATTGTACTATTGAAAATAGTCAAGCCTTGTCGAAAAGAAAAATTCGACCTCTGATTGGTCGTTATATGATTGCTTCCCAAGCACGGCCGACAGAATCATATACCTTGCAATTGAAAACATACCATTTGGTCTTTATAAGAGCCTGTTTCAGCCGAAGCCGCTCATAATAGTTCTAGACAGCGACAACAACAGTCGTCCTCTCTTAGCAGAAGCACTAGCAGTGCAGTGGATACCAGCGATGGCGTAAAACGGCCACAACGGTGGCGTACCAATGGCTAGTGCACTAGTTGCAGCGGATTCCAGCAACGATAGCAGCTGGGCCAGCTGATGCAGGAACAGTGGATACCAATGGAAGCGTATAGCGGCCACAACTGTTGCATGACTACGGATAGCGTAGCAGTTGCAGCGGATCTCAGCATCGATAGCAGCTGATGCAGTGAGGCACTTTAGTGAAATGTAGTCTCTGTGCGATAGTGGGCACTAGTAAATGCATTCAATGAAAAGTTGAAAAGTTGAGTGTTATATCAGTATTTCATTGTTTACTTTATCACAAGGAATATTTTATTCACCCTGTCAGTTATAACGCAAAGATGTGATCGGCATCTTATCCGATACTAAAATACTAAAATTTGTACAAGTTATAAATTTTACTTCATCTCCGTGTCTCAAAACGTACTGAATTATATTTTCCTTCAGTTATGAGCACGACATCCGAAAAAATTTCATCTCAAAATTTAAAAATTGTCAAGCCCCAACCATGACAAGCAACTTACTATGTTATTGAGAATGGTCAATC
Organism: Wyeomyia smithii; assembly: GCF_029784165.1. Lineage (NCBI taxonomy): Eukaryota > Metazoa > Arthropoda > Insecta > Diptera > Culicidae > Wyeomyia > Wyeomyia smithii. The sequence goes on along the minus strand of NC_073695.1, from coordinate 237,163,361 downwards.
CTTGTTGAAGCGCAAAATTCGATTGATCTAATTAGTCAACGTTTATTTACTAGAAAAAAAGACTGACACGCAAGCAGCCGGGTTATCTTTCTTGTAAAAGTATTCTACTTCAATCTTGCGGTCGTGGCTTTGCACACAACCCTCCTGTTTTTCTTTTGCATTCTTTTGTCAAAAAATGCCCAGGGTGAAGGAGAGAGAGAGTAAGAAGAAGGAATTGACCAAATTAAATTACTATTGTAGCGGAATGAGTGGTTCACTTTAATTTCATCCGATTGGTATATTGGTGGTTTGACTTGCAAGCACGCATCTGGCAAGGATAATTCTAATGCAACCGCAAGGCGACAGGAAATTGGGGGTGTTCCACCGCATAAGGTCAAGCGGAGGCGTGCGTACATCTGGTGACCTACACGGTAAGAGTCGAAAACCCATTAATGGTTAATTTACCCATTGGTTTGGGTTTTACCCATTTTTCACTGTCATATGCAGCTGTCAAAAAAATGGGTAAATTTAAAAATGTGAAATGGGTAAAATTTTACGCATTAGGAAGACATATTCTTAGAAAAAAAAGGGTCATTTTTTTACCCATTAATGGGTGAAAAAAAACTTCGAGTGTCTTTTGAGTTTGTTCTTTCGATTTGTTCTTACGCGTTACTTTAACGAGCTGTTTTGTTCACTGTATTTTTTCAATAATTGCCATGGAAGAACTTAAAAAGACACTAGATGCTGCGTCGTTTGAGAAGTTGCAAGGTAAATAGTATGTAATATCATTGAATTTTACAATGTGAGAGTTTCTTGTATTAGATCTGGAATGTCCACTATCTGGCTGTAATACCTTTGTCACAGGTTTTCTACAAATGAAACATCACGTGAAAAATCATCACAAAATGAAAACGGGTCGAAAAAATCCAATTCCATTTATCTGCAAAATTTGTTACTCTGTTCAAAAAATTTTTTCCAAGCTTAAAACTCACGTTCAACGTCATCACCCAATTCCGGATTCAAGGTTATGTAAGGGCCATAATGACTTACCCACGCAAGAGCTTCCACCTGAACCTATTGTCAACGCTGAGAGTATTACTAACAAAATCACTAACCAATTTTTTTATGTACCTGCGATTCCAAAAGAACATATTTTCCAACAGGCATCGCAGTCAGTTACACAATTTCGATGTGATGTGGCTCTGCCGGAACGCAAAATTCAAGATTTTGTCAAACAGTGCACAAAAATTCTGGATAACTACCAACGTTTCTCAATAAATGTTATCAAAAACTTCGTGAAAAATAGTAACATCTCACTTAATGATGAAAAACGTTACAAAAATGATCAACGACTAAGAAATAACCAATATATTTGTTGATGTGAAGACACCAAATGATAATCTGGTATATTTGTGCGGAGTTGCCGAGCGTAAAACACCGGAGATCAGAGAATATGCTCTAGGTACTAGAAAAATCAGGAAAACTAAAAAGTACCAGATCACAGGGAGAGGAAATAAAAAAGTATTACAGTCGAAAACCCCGGTTGAACTAGTGAAAGATTTAATGCATTATATTTCTGTCACAAACATCCTCGAACTTCTGATGCAAAATCCTTCAGCTCGTAGCATGATTGCGAACGAAAGATCGTCACCAGACATGTTGCGAGGTTTTAAGGATGGCACTCTTTATCAGAACCATCTGTTTCTTCAGAAATATCCGTTATCTGTACGTTTGTCAATTCACATCGACGACGTGGAGTATTGCAACGCCCTGGGGTCACGTAAAGGGAAACAGAAAATAACAGTTATAAGTTTTAAAGTACAGAACTTCGATGATCGAGTTAACTTAAATCTTGATAGAGTTTATAATGTGTTGTTCGTTCGTTCCTTGCTGCTCAAAAAGTACGGGTTTAAAAAAATTCTTCGCCCACTAATGGAAGACCTAACACTTTTGGAAACTGATGGAGTGACGCTGCATCTATCTAACGCTGAGAGCTATACGCTACGAGCTACACTTGTTCACGTTCTGGGCGATACTTTAGCGATTCATGAGCTGTTCGAATTGATGCCACCACAATCCAATATTTTTTGTCGCGCGTACTATATTTCCCGCGCTGCTTTTCATGAAGGACGATTCGGAGCAGAGTATCCACTGCGAACTCGTGACAGTATTTCGAATGATCTGGAAGCTCTTCGTAACAATTCGATTGCTTCTTCAAAATGTGGATTATTCCGTGCCGCTATATTCAACTCATTGCGCTACTTTTATTTTGCCGAGTATGCTAGCTTCGATCCAATGCACGATATTTTGGAAGGCGTCGCAAGTCTGGTGATAAAAGGACACTAAACTATTTAGTCAATCAATTAAAACTGATTTCTGATGCAGACTTGAACGATAGAATAGTTAGTTTCGATTATGGGGTAGAAGAATCAAAGGACCGACCAGTAGGAAGTTTCGCTGCTAGAGGACTTAGAGGGAACGGACATGTTATAAGTCAATCAGCATCTCAGACTTGACTGTTGCTAAGAGCATTTGTATTCTTGTTTGCAGATTTACTAAATGGACAAACTGATTATTGCGAACTTTTTTCCGATTTGCTATTGATCACTTATTATTCCTTTTCAACAGTGCTAACGAGAAATATGGTAAATCGATTGGAGTCAGCAATTGAAAGTTTTTATAAAAAAATTAAGTGTTGTTTTCCGAACAAAATTCCAATCAATAATATACAACATAATTCTCACTACCCAGTAATAATTCGCAAAAGTGGGCCAATAGCAAAAATGAGTTGTCTTCAATTTGAGGCAAAGTTTAAAGTTACCAAGGCGCAATCGAAAACATGCAACAATTTTCGCAATCTCACTTTAAGCCTAACCAAAAGAGTAAACCTTAAGCAAATTAATGCCATTATAAATCACAACTATGAGACTAACATCGTGAAAGTTATTTCTTCCAAAACAACTTTAAAAGCAACACTACCATGCAACATACTTCTGTTTGATTCTCCGGAAGCCATCATTTGTATTGAGCACCTCATATTCAACGGAACAAGCTTCCGTCCCGGGCTTGTAGCAAAATTCGAAACATGCAACAACATGAAATATGGCATTATAGAAGCTATCGTTAGCTGTGACACCATTGAACCTGTATTTATTGTTCAAACATTGACCATCGCTGAATACGTTAAAAATTTGAATAGCTACAAAGTTTTACCAACAAAGGAAACATTGAGAATATCTGTTCAGAACATATTTAGTAAGAAGACATACAGTCTGTGGAACTTTATGGTAAAAATAACGCTAACTTTATTAGCTTAAAATACTATGATTCTTGTTGAGAATGTGTGTCATCTCTGTGTCAAAAAGAAATTAATAAATTGTGTTAAAAACAACGAAAATATTATTTCAACAGCAGTATTGATTATTCTTTTGAATGGACCAACTATGACAGTAAAACCGGAAAAAACGTAGCTTTATGTACAGAATAACTCATACAGGTAAAACTTCTCGTATATTTACTAAAAGCATTTAATTGTTTCCCGCTTGTATGTCAGGGTGTTGATGGTGTAACCAAATATCTCATTCACATTCATATGTTCTGAACAATGAGTTTAAATTAATATGCTGATCAACTAAGCATCAATGCATTATTTTCTACTTTCTAGCGCACAAATTTACTAATGAATCCATTATGTACACAATGGACGAAGATTTGACGACGGTTGGCATAACAGAAATGGGACCACGCCTTATCGTAAAATCTGTGATAGCGAAACTCATAATGACATACAAGTCCGAAGAGCCAACAGCGGAGTCATCTCAATCGTCAAATCAATCATCCTTTTCTTCGGTAAGTTACTAACACTTAACAACAATGCTTCATGTTTCAGCAGGTGTTTGATTTGACACTGAGAGCATTGATAATTTTAAAGGAACTATTCTGTTGCGAAAATGTATGATAGGGACTGTTCGAAGATTACCCTTTTCGATTGTACACCAATTTTGAATGCAAACAACGCAATACACGTAGCACAAATTTCACCCGAATCAATAGCCAAACGGCAAATTGAGTTACACCGATCATTGAAACGTGTGCGAAATGCACTCCAGCGTAAACTTCGCCGCCAACGAACGCCTGACAACAAAAGAGATTTTCAGTCAGCCAGTAACGCGTACCGTTCATTGAATGCCACTTTATATAAATCTTACGTATTGCGTGTGCAGATAAAATTAAGAGCAAATCCTAGTGGTTTTTGGCGGTTTATCAATTCGAAGCGGGAAAATCCTGCTATTCCAAAAAATGTATATTTTGAGAATCAGGTCTCAGCGTCTGCTTTAGAATCAAGTCAGTTATTCGCTAAACATTTTGCATCTGTTTTTGTAGCAAATTGCGCTTCTGAACTGGAGATCGTTGAAGCCATTCGTAACGTTCCTAGCGACCTCATTGATCTGGGAGTGTTTGCCGTGACTTCAGATATGATTTTGTCAGCAACAAAAAAGTTGAAGCGATCGTATGTACCTAGTCCCGATGGTCTACCTGCAATTTTAATATGCCGATGTATTGGTAATCTAGTGAAACCATTAAGTTCTATTTTCAACCGCTCACTGGAACAAGCTAAATTCCCTCGTATTTGGAAGAAATCATTTATGACACCCGTGTTCAAAAAAGGAGATCGATATGACGCGACTAATTATCGTGGAATCACCAGTCTTTCGGCAGTCTCTAAATTATTTGAGATAATAATGAGCAGGGTAATTCTTAATGCGACAAAATGCTACATATCTGTCGACCAACATGGCTTCATGCCAGGTCGATCAGTAACAACAAATTTGCTGAATTTTACGTCAGACTGCATCATAGCTCTGGAAAAAAAAAGCGCAAGTTGACGTAATCTATACGGACTTAAAGGCGGCGTTTGATAAAATCGACCATAAAATACTTCTGCACAAGCTGACTCGCCTTGGTGTTTCTGCGCAACTAACGTCTTGGTTGGAATCCTATTTAACAGAGCGGGAACTTCGTGTCAACATTGACGGTTTTGTTTCAAGACCATTTTCAAACAAATCGGGAGTGCCTCAAGGTAGCAACCTCAGCCCGCTACTGTTTATTTTATTTTTTAACGACGCAGCCTTTGTTCTGAAAACAGGTTTTAAGATGCTATATGCTGACGACTTAAAAATCTATATTGAAGTGCGGACTGAAGAGGATTGTCGGCTTCTACAAGACTCGCTAACTATGTTTGCTGATTGGTGCCGCAGGAATAAACTAACAATTAGCATCAATAAATGTCAGGTCATATCGTTTCACCGCACATCACAGTCGATATTGTTTGATTATAGCATTGAAGGGAAAATCATCCCCAGAGTGTCCGATTTGGGAGTTAAACTGGACTCTAAAATGAGTTTTGACTCACACCGAACAGCGATCATTTCCAAAGCAACGCGGCAGTTAGGTTTCCTGTCTAAGATTGCCAAGGACTTCTCGGACCCACACTGCTGGAAGTCATTGTATTGTGCTCTCGTCCGCCCAATTTTAGAGAATGCGTCAATCGTGTGGCAACCGCATCAACTTTCGTGGAGCCTTAGAATCGAACGTATCCAGAAGCGGTTCATTCGTCTTGCACTGCGAAATCTGCCTTGGAGGAATCCCGATAGTTTGCCACCCTATCCTGACAGATGCCGACTACTGGCTCTCGATACACTGGAACAACGAAGGAAACTGCAACAAATTTTGTTCGTGGCGAAAATTTTGTACGGTGCAATTGATACCCCCAAACTACTTGAAAGGATGAACTTTCGCGTACCTTATAGGACTCTTCGGAATACATCGTTATTACAGCCAACCTTTCACCGGACTTTGTTTGGTCAAAACGAGCCGTTTTTGGCATGCATTCGAGCGTTCACGGCTGTGGAAGAGCAGTTTGATTTTAATGAGACAATTGGACGATTCGTAAATAGGATTAGATCTGTGATACATTAGACTAATTTTTTTTATTAAGACTTTATTTGTCAGATGAATTATACAAAATACAAATACAAATACACCACGGTCAGCAGCACCAGAAACAGAGGTTCTCTGTCGGACGGTACCCCCTTTTTTATATTTTTACTTCGCATTTTGTGGAAATTTCTTATCGTAAACGGTATGTAGACTGACGATTGCAAGTTGCAATTTTTGAGCCAATGATTGTTAGGCAAAAATTTTATCTTCCATTACTCAACGGAGGAAAATTTCAGTTTTGCATTTGCACGCAGGTTCATCAAAACAATGAACACTGTGTGTTTCGTTTTTTGCAACTATTTGTTGTCTCCCGCGAAAATCTTTCTATAAAATATGTCATTATGTATTAGGTAGTTCGAAAATTTACTGCACTATTCGTGAGCGGAAAACTTGTTTTCTATTAAGATTGTTGTAAGTTCTTTGCGCGAAAATTAAGCATGATTTACACAAAAAACAGTGCTACACTTTGCCAGGGGAATTGAAGATAAATATAACACAAACTACGCACTATTCACCTTAGCAGCAACCGCGACTTGTACTACAGCAACCTGAAATTTCCGACAGTATTGCCCTCTGCAATATTCATCGAAACACAAAAAAAAAACATTCGAAACCCACTAGCTCAGTGGATATCTTATGATTCTCCGTTTCTGCTATCGTCTCCATCGATTCCACCGAAGCTTGAATTACTTACTCTAAAAAATAGTATCAAGCGGATAGATAGTCACTCTCAATTCCAAAAAATTATCTTCGTTCGGAAGTTTTACCCGGAAGCCTTCCTGAAGACTTGTGTTATCTTTTGCTATTCTTTAAGGCTGCTATTTCAAAGTGAACCCGCTCTTTGAAAACGGCTACTGTCATGGCGATTACGAAAATCTTTTTTCGAAAATTCCCCTATTATGAGAAATGCCGACAAACTACCGGTTTCAATGCCTTGGTAATTACAGCTTTCAAATGCAGTTCCTATGCATCAGACTGTGTGTTGACTTATTCTGCTTGGGAATTTACCGTTAATCGAACTTAACCGTCACTTATTATATGTTTTCTAGCGCAAACATTCTCATTGGGATGGGCGATACTAGCATCGATACCAGCGGTATCGATACTAGGGGTCGCGGCATCGAGCATTTTGGCATCGATACTCGCCGCTTGAAATGAGTACCGGTATCGATGCCTTCTAAACGACGCTTTTAAAAAAAAAATTGCAGGTCTGATACCGATACTATCGAAGCATCGATAATTGATACTCCTTCAACCCGTACTCCGATACCTGGTATCGAAGTTCATTGAAGCATCGCGATACCAAAGTATCGATACTTTTGTCAGTATCGCCCATCCCTACATTCTCAATCTGTTGTTTTGTTTAAGCCGTTTTAGCATAACTCGCCTAATTGAAAACACTAATTTTTGAGTTTAAATCTCTCACTACATATGCAAAAAGAGATTTATGTATCAAGAAGTTAATTGATACTTTCATACACAAAATAGACTATTCTATCTGCGTTAGTTTTTTGGTTGAAAACCAATTCCTATTCCGTCAAAATACCATTCCGAGATAATTATGAATAAAGTTTCAAGTCAAGCTTGCGCAGCCGTGACGAGGCACGCTTCAAATCGCTCTAACTTTCTCCCTGTTGCCCGGATCTATACAACAATTTGGGAGAATTTTCTCAAGAAGTTATACTTCAAGATAGAGTAAAATTTTTCTCTGCAATTTGATTGAAAACGAAGAGAGTATATTAATACAACTCTTTGCTCATGGACAAACGACTAATCTAGTTTTCGGATGAAAATACCGCTAGTAGTAACAGATACGGCTTACTGTTAAAATTTATTGAGAATATCGACGCAATTCGCAATAATTACATATATTAATATCCTTTGTTTCACAGATTCGTGACGCACTAAAAGGCAATAAAAAGACCTTGAAAATTTTGTACTGCAAGCTGAGTGCAAACTTAATACCTACACATAAGGAGCTCCTTTTGATAACCAGGGTGGTATGCGCTGAAATGGTTTCCAATCTTTTAAAAAACAAAAAGTGTGAACACTGGTTATATCTTTATGAATCTTTTCATCAAAAATTGAGGAATCGTTCTTTCTTTCCAGATACCCTTCTTCTGAAGAAAAGAAAGCTTTGTCGTCAGAACTGGTAGAAACCTTTCCAATACTGCAGGAAACTAAAGTGGCAGATTCGTCCCCGGACTATGTGAGATTATTATTAAACTATGAAAGCATCAATACTTAATTTGAGAATGAAACAGTTATACTCCTACATGTACACAAGATTTGTGAGAATTTCCTTAATTTTGCCAATGAGGAAGTCACCCTCAAACATTTACCTTGCTTTCAATAGATTTGATAATTAGTGCTTTCGTGGTTGTTTGTGTATGTCCAGTTATACATCAATAGTTGTTTTCATTTTCAGTCAACGTTCTTTTGGAAAAATGGTGGACGCGGCCCAAACTTCGAACACACTGGTCTAATCCAATCGCATATCAGAAATACTTGCAAAAATCTTGCGCCAGAAGAACGAAAGTTTGTTCACAAAGCGAAAAAAACGGATAAAGTGCTCGTTTCCACGGAAGTTGTTCAAACAGCTCACGACTGTGCGTGCAAAGACCCGGTATCTAAAAATTTCAGCACGATACTTAAATGTATGAACGACACTCATAGTCTTCACATGATGCTTTTGCAAGAGAGCAAAACTGTCAAAGAAATTTTTGCTGTGTTCCCGCATCTAAAATCCTACAATTCAACAGATCCAAAAGACATACGAAAGAGTGAACCCTTCACTTGATAGAGAGTCTATTCAGAAAAACGTCCTAGTAAGAGGACTATTGATTGAAAATGAAACCTTCGCGACAGTTGGACATGGTAGGTTGAACTTGTTTTGTTACATGACTTGTTTAAAAACTAGTTACTTCTCAATAGATAATTTGCGAGGATGTCTGAGAATTCTGGTGACTCTGAGCAGAAAAGGTGTCAAAAGCCAAGGCGGAATTGAATGTTTGTCGGCCGAGGAACAAATTGCAGCGCCACTGGTTAGATGGATTTCGGTAGCCCTATTCGAAAAAAGTCTGTATGGCTTGTTTGGCTATTCTCTTTTTTCAGGATCAATCAACATCCCTTCCAGAACAACTAGCCAAATACGTCGCATGGAATTTGGATTCGCCCGTAGATCCACATTTGATAACTGATGGTACAAACTTTTACTTATATGTTGAAGGAGAGATAGTGGAGTGTGGAACTTCATCACTTCATGCTATGGACATCCTTTTCAAATGTTATTGCGTTTTCAAGTTAAAAGTTACACCTTCTTTAAAAAGGGTTGTAGAGTTTTTTGAAATTATCACATATAAAATTAAGTCTAATAGTACAACACAAAGTGTAAACAGACTAGTAGCTATGTTTAGAGAATCAATTGTTGCAGAGAGTTGCGATTCTGACAATTGATGATAGTAGTTAAGTAATCCTGTGTTCGTTAATAAGCCTTTTTCATACATTTGCAAATAATTAAAAATAATTGATTTCACTTTCACTTCTTTTAACTTTTTTGTGTGATAATCACAAAATTTCCATTTTTGCATGGATGCAGGTATAAAATAATGGGTAAAATTTCACCCATTTTCTTGAGAAAATTCATTTCTCAAAATGAGTAAAATTGTACCCAGTTTTTGACGTTTGATCGGTATACCCATTAATGGGTAAATCGAGTTTACCCATTAAATGGGTTGGCTCCCTTTTTCGCGAAATGGTTGAAAAAGTACCCATTAATGGGTTTTCCTCTCTTACCGTGTATGACTTCGCATTATAATGGCAGAAAAAAATATGCACATTTATATGATGACCGCTGAGTTGTAATATTAAATTATCGTACAATGGCGATTATAGAAATGTCAATTGCTAAAGAAGACATCAGTATAGAACGACATCCAAAGTACTACTATAATTTCTTGATGGACGTATACATTTTTGCCTCAGGCTTTAGAAGTCACTTGGTGTTAGAGTAGTACAAGCTGCAGCAATTTTCAAACAAATTTCGAAAGTTCACGCAGCATGTCCGAACCGTAGGGTTTGAAACTGAACCAAGTCATGCTCAACCATCCGTGGCTGGCCGAGACGACAGGGTGTGCCCCGTCTGTACTCCGGTGACAATCGACACCGTTCGCCACTTAGTCAAATTGCGTACACTATTATTCACTGTTATTTGCAGCCGACGTTGAATCGTCGCAACAGCGGACGTTTGCCGCTGCGTAATGCTAATGTGCCGGAATCGACAGAAAACTTTACCAGCATTTCTCAGCATGCAATGCAGGTGAATATCCTGGCGAAAAGAACTTTATGTTTAGTAAGAGTGATTTTCCCCCCTGAAAAACATTCAAATGACTGTGCCTTGAGCTGAAAATTCAGTAGCGACCCTGTGCAATTTTACCACCCCACATGGCTTAGAAGCGACCTCTCGACGCGAACATCCGGAAGTTGTTCTATCACAATATACCACACAATTTTCATTGTTAGTTGATCTACTATCTACTATATAAAAATGGAATTCCGTAACGCTTGATCTTATTGATATTATTCCCTTTGTCTCTGAGGTGTACAGTAACTACGTAAAACATGCACAATTATGACTTTTTGTGCTGAATTTGCTTCTAAATCAAAATTTAAAGCGATGACATATGATTCTTTTTCAATTCAAATGTTTGTCAATGTTCAAAAAAGACATTTGAGGAAAAATTATTAGTATCTGATCACTAAAACTTGAGATGTTATTCACAAAACTACGTGAAACATGCAAAGTTATGACTTTTTGCGCTAAATTTGCCTCTAAATCAAAATTTAAAGCGATGACATATGATTATTTTTTTATTAAAATGTTTATCATTGATCAGAAAAGACATTTGAAGAAAAAGGATCAGTATCTGATCACTAAAGCTAGAGATATTATTCACAAAACTACGTAAAACATGCAAAATTATGACTTTTTGAGCCGAATTTGCCTCTAAACCAAAGTTCAAAGCGATGACATATGATTTTTTTTATGAAAATGTTTGTCAATGTTCATTAAAGACATTTGAAGAAAAATTATTAGTATCTGATCACTAAAACTTGAGATTTTATTTACAAAACTACGAAAACATGCAAAATTATGACTTTTTGTACCGAATTTGCCTCTAAATCAAAATTTAAAGCGATGACATGTGTTTTTTTTATTGAAATGTTTGTCATTGTGCAGAAAAGACATTTGAGAAAAAATTATTAGTATCTGATCACTATAACTTGAGATATTATTCACAAAACTACGTAAAACATGCAAAATTATGACTTTTTGTGCCGAATTTGCCTCTAATTCAAAATTTAAAGCGATGACATATGATTCTTTTTTCATTAAAATGTTTGTCATTGTTCAGAAAAGACATTTGAAGAAAAATGATTAGTATCTTCTTCTGATCACTAAAACTTGAGATATTATTCTTAAAACTACGTAAAAAAAGCAAAATTATGACTTTTTATACCGAATTTGCCTCTAAATCAAAATTTTAAGCGATGACATGTGTTTTTTTTAATTGAAATGTTTATTATTGTGCAGGAAAGACATTTAAGGAAAAATTATTAGTATCTGATCACTAAAACTTGAGATATTATTCACAAAACTACGTAAAACATGCAAAATTATGACTTTTTGTGCCGAATTTGCCTCTAAATCAAACTTTAAAGCAATGACATATGATTCTTTTTTGTTAAAATGTTTGTCAATGTTCAGAAAAGACATTCGAAGAAAAATTATTAGTATCTGATCACTAAAACTTGAGATATTATTCACAAAACTACGTAAAATATGCAAAATTATGACTTTTTATGCTCAATTCGTCTCTAAATCAATTCACGGTGATATGTGATTCTTTTTTCATTGAAATGTTAGTTGATGTCCAGGAAAGACATTTAAGGAAAAATATTAGGTATCTGATAACTCCAATTTGAGATATTATTCACAAAACTACGTAAAACATGCATAATTATGACTTTTTATACTCAAATCGTCTCTAAATCAAAATTCAAAGCGATAACATATGATTCTTTACTCATCAAAGTTTTCGTTGATGTTCAGGAAAGACATTTGAGGAAAAATAATAGGTATCTGATTACTAAAACTTGAGTTATTATTCACAAAACTACGTGAAACATGCAAACTCACGACTTGCCTCTAAATCAAAATTTAAAGCTATGATCTGTGATTTTTTCACAATGAAATGTTTGTTAAGGTTAGTGAAGTTATTTGAGGAAATCACGTGAAAAATGGAAAACCATGATTTTTTAAATTTGTTTATGTCAGAATTCAAAGCGATATCATGTGATTTTTTTTAAATAAAATGTTCGTTGTTCCTACAACTTTTGCAAATATTTTCCTGCAAAAAAACTCATTTTTTGATTCAGTGCGAGTCGAGCATAATAATTTAATATGTCTGATATTTTCGTAGTTTTGTGGATAGTAACACAATACCGGATTCGATTAACTTTTTCACTTTTATTCAAACTATATCTTGGGAGATTGATTGGAAGAAAGACTACATTTCATTAGTTTAAACATCGATTAAGGGGCGACTTTAGTATTAAAACTCATGCTTTTTTAATTTCTACGTAGTTTTGTGAGTTAAAGCACAATTGTGAGTTTCCAGAAAACCTTCACTTCTTCTCAGACGTGTTCCTTGGACACTAATAAACTTTTTTCATTTTGAAAAAAAAAAAACACATGTCATCTCTTTAGATTTCATTGTAGAGGAAACCTAAGCATGGCTGGTCATGCTCATGTGCAATTCTTCTCACGTTAATTTCTTTCTTTCAAAAGAGACACGAAAAGAGGTTTTACTGTAAACGATTGTGGAGTTGCCCGAATTTCACCCAATATAGGTATAATCGGAACTGGGATGGACCCACTCATTTTCCAAAATGGCGACTTTCGGTTCCAGGAAAAGAGTCTAAAGTGGTATTTGACCAACAATTTCAATACTTCCGAAAGTGGAACTCCATACGCCATTTCGAGATTCTGAATGATGACGTAAAGTTTACGTTCTGTGCGTTCTTAGAATATTGGCAGTCCCTCTACAATTATGGGTCAATACACATGTTGCCTAAATGTTGAAAAATGAATTTAAAATCGGAAAAATTATCAACAATGAATGTTTTATTTTCCCTTTCTGTATTCTGATGTATACTTTCGATCGACAATTAGTTTCACTGCAGCTGATGCGTGTAAATCGGTTAATAAGAAAAATAGTACTTGCATAGCAAAAGACACAATTATGGGTCACTTTTGCCCTTCAAGATCATTGAGTTTATAAAACCACCAAATCCATCACAAAAGTTATTTTATTGTTGTAAAAGCTGGATAATAAGTTATTTTATTAGATCGTGATGAATTTTCATGCAAAAGTGATAAAAATAGCCAAAATATGGACTGACCCACAATTGTGCACCGCAAAACGTAACATTACTACAATTACGGGTGATTCACTTATTGTAACCGAGCAGAATTATTGTTTTTAGTAACATTTTCAACATTAAATCATTTTAATCGTATGAATAGGGTTACAATTGAGTTATAAAAAATACCACTGCCAATGAAAATTGTTCAGTTTTATGAGAATAGACGTATTTGTGTAAAAAAAAAACCCATAATTGTAGCTGACCCATAATTGTGGAGGCACTGTATACGATGCGAAATATTTTTGAAGTATGTTGTGCTAATGCATCAATGAAATATAAAAAAATGATTCTCAATTTTTAAACTTTTGATCCCGAGCATCGCCGGGAACGTTCAACTAGTTAATAATAATTTCACATGAATAGCCGGAAAGCATTTTTTTGCTCCACAACTTCATTTGATCTCCACCAATCGCTCCGCGCCACAAATGGAACGAAAATGTCCCGTTTGCCCCCTAAATGTTTTAAAGTTTACAATGATTATGACGGTTAGATATCTGTTGGTTTGTTTGACGACGGACAGACAGAACATTCGCTTTGCTGTCGACACACCAGTGCCTAGGCGCAACCTGATTGCTCAACAGAAGCGGAAGGACGCGACGCGGAGGCTGGTGTAGCAGCAGTGACTGAAGAATGACTACCAAGGTCAGGCCGCTCGCTACCACTATCGATGCCGGATTTGAGCAATCTACGCTCGATGTTTTAGATCATGCGATTATGTTGGCAAAAATCTATAACAAATCCAAGTCCCTTTGCTGATGACTGGCCATAGTGTAACCGGGGGTGACTGCGAGTGCCTGTATGACGTTTCAGTCAGTCGTCCATCCGTTTGATAGTAACGCCAAGATAATTTCAATTAATTTTGGGTGTGCTTTTCCTCCGTGGCAACCGATTCAACGTCGCGGGTGGTGGCACTGATATACGTGTCGGCGCGCGGTGTGCACGATCTAAACGTGAACCACCATCAACTGAAAGTGATCTCGGCTCTGCGGTTGGCTGGAATTGGAATGCTCGTTGGAACCTCATGATGGAAATAAATACATGCGCGCACGGTGTTTCCATAAAAAGTGAACTTTCAAGCGTGAAAAGAACTCACTTAGGTGAGCTGCCAAAACGAGCCTCTGCGATGGTGAAGATGACCTTGCTAGGAATGTTTGCTGTCATAAAGCGCGTAGAGATTGCATAACGAGATTTGGTAAATTTTGATGTTATTCAAGTTCGAAGCCCCGATGTCTATGAGTGCGTTGTAAAGTAGAGCTGTAACGCGCGGGATATAATTTACCATTTACAAATAACGACGAGACAAAGCGTCGATGGATGGTAATGGCATTCAAATGGAGCCTTGGTAGGAAGAAAGAATTGCAGTGCAGCACATTAAGCTTTGACAGTGAATACAAATGATGGTACACTTTACCTGTAAACGCCTACAACCTTTTTCGACAATCGAACTTGTTTCAAACAGTTTTCTAGTTAGATGACTGAATCGTCAGTTCTTCTATCGGTTTTGAAAAGATTGCAACTCAGTCTTGTGTGCGAAAAATCACCAGCTTAAACTTTCCGCATTGTTGGGTTCTGAGCCGTGTTGTTTTCTGTCTTACCTGTAAAATTTATGAACCTTTAAAAGAATTTTAATCAGGCTCATATAACTCGACTGAATGTGTCGGAAGCACCACCCGCAACTGGAGTACACCCATGTTTACCCCGGGTCTCGTCGAATCATTCCAAAATTTTAGCGTTTATATGACACTAAGCTATGCATTAGCTGGCTGTTAAGCAGCCAATTAATTACAATGTTTAGTCCAAGACCATTTGATGAAGGAGATTGTTGATATACAGGTTATTCAATTATCAAGCAGTTATGCAATTCACGGTTGAAAGTGTGCCAAAAAGAATGTTACAGTTTGAACAAAATGGTCTATATTATTTTTGAAAACGTATCATTACCTATCATGAATTTTTCAAAATTAAGTCATGTTTCTCATAACATGACATGAAGAAATTTGACTTGCCATATTTTACGTTTCAGACATTTGTGTAAGTTTTTACATTTTTGACATTTTTATATTTCTATGTCAACAGTTTAGAGTTACTTCGTTTTGGCCGAAGAAATTTGTTTGACATGTATTCATACTGAAACACAAAATACAAATGAAGTACAAAAAAAAATGTAAATACAGGGAAAATCTGCAAATTTTATGTTAATTTTGAATATTTTGTTATTGCAGCGTCATGTACTTCTAGTTTTGTGTAAATTTCTAATTCTGTGCCAAGTAATCATCACTTTTCTAATTTCTAACAGCGGCTGAAGCGCATCGGAAGTTAAAAAAATACTGTTTGCGTGAATAAAGTCAAAATCCTCCGAAGACGCTGAATTGGAGGAAATGCTCGATGTGGATCCATGCCAAACGCAGGAAATGAGAAACAAAAAAATTAAAATTCTCTAGGAAAAATGAAAAACAAAATATAAGTCCAGGACGCTTGGTTTGATTGGTATTAGGTCTTCAGCGAAGTAGTAGACAGTCGTTTTTTCCTTTCGGAAAAAATATACACCGTGAGACAAAAAAATTTTTTTTAACACCAAAATATAACTAAAAATTAAATATTAAAAAAAATACACTAAAATAAAAACATGTTAGCATCTAACCGTTTTTTATCGGTAGTTAGTGCCTTCGGCAAAGTTAAAGATAATGATTTTTTCCTTCAAAAAATATATACACTGTGAATAGATTTGCACGCATTTTTTTCTACTTCTCTAAGTTTAGTAAACTAATTTTGCTTAGTTAGTTAGGTTATAAAATGTGCAGTTTTTGTAGAAAAAGATCCAGATCCATGGAAAATGAGTTTTTTGAGATATTTAATGTATAAGTATGCTTCTGTTTTTTTTTTTTCAAATAAAACAATCTTTTTGTCCCACGGTGTATAATTCTCTGGAGCAACAAAATTACTATCTACAACTTTGTTGAAGACGTTCTGGCTTTTATTCTTTTTTTTCTAAAAAAATTTAATTTTTTTGTTTCTTATTTCTCCATGATTAGACAGCCATCAACGTTCATGTTTCATAAAAAAACTAGCCTCATTATGCATTTAACGTTTCTGGCATCATAACGCCTCATGATGCCAGAATCGTTAAAAGTTACATAGAAACGCTTGAATGAGAAGCCCTACCTCATTCACCCTATTTCCCAGATACTGCACATGATATGAAGACATGGATTCGTTGATAGCCGCGAAAGACGAACACTTTTATCGTAACGGTATTCTAGCTCTGCCAGAAAGATATGACAAGGGTGTAGTTAGCGATTAGCAACAGTTTGAATGATTTATAGGTAACTGTTTTGTGAAAATAAGTTGCATTTCAATTTAAAAAAAGTAGGAGGTTGTATCCAAGACACGACCGCATAACTGACGTAGAACCACGCACACTATTCACAAATGAAGTGTCAGACAAAGTTTTAACAGTGTTCAATGTTTTAGTCACAACTTTATTCTTTCAATATTAAAAACCTAAATTAATCCACCTAGCGGTCAGACTCCTCATTCCTCATTCCTTCCTCATTCAAACTTATTATTTGTAAAAATAGATTTACATGAATGCTTACATCCAATAAAGGTATATTCACTCTTTGGTTTCTAAAATATTGATGTCGTAATTGAAGTATAAAATATGAACTTCGACGTAATGTTAGTGCTTAAGAAATAGCGAAATAAAAGAAATGACTCTTAATTTCGAACAATTTAATCACGAGCGATACCGGGAGCGTTCAAATAGTACGATACCACATTTAAATCATGTTGAGGCCATATATATTGATCAAAGCAGGTATAGTGTTGAATAGTCTTTGAATTTCTTTTCTTTCCAAAACTTTTGAACAGCATATCAAATTGTTATGAAGTTTGTTATTTGAAAGTTTGAGAGATGACTCTTTTGTATGACACTAGTTATGTTCAAATAAATCGTGTAATACTTGAGATGATAGACTTTCGTTGTTTCACAAATTAAAACATAACGGTTGCTTAAGTTTGATTACAATCAAATGAAAAGGAAACGTATGGGGCAGCCAAACTTTGAAAGCACATGTTCAATCATAATTCATCAGTTAACCCTTAACTAGCCCGTTCATCTGATATCAATATTGTTCAAAACGGTTGTGTGGTTTCTAAGATAATGAAGTTTCGTGATTTTCACATTTCGATACATTACAGACGAAGTTACAGTCCGATTACAGCAAAATTAAATAGGGTGTTACGAGGCAGCTAGATCTTTCATTTGATACTAATTTTGTGGAAATCGGTTCAACCATCTCTGAGAAAAGTGAGTGAGTCCAAGTAGTCTTCGGAATATGTTTCTTTTCATAGCTGGATTTCACATTTTTAAACATAACAGGCAAAGTAATAATCTGTTTGCAAAAAAAAATCAATAGGGTCTTATGGGGCAACAAGACCTTCCATATGACACTGATTTTATGAAAATCGATCCAACCATATCAGAGAAACATGAGTGAGATTAAATAGTCTCCAGAACACGTTTCTTTCCATAACTTCTGAACCACAAGTTCAATCTGCATAAAATTCAAAAGTTAAGGGTTTTTTAGGTAGCCCGTTCATTTGTTCAAATCGGTTGTGTAGTTTCTGAGATATTGATGTTTCGGGATTTTTACATTTTGATACATAACCTCTAAACTAGAAATCAGATTACAATAAAATTCAAAAGGGTCTCATAGGGCAACTAGACTTTTCATTTGCAATCAATTTCATTGAAATCGGTTCAGCCATCTTTGAGAAAATCGAGTGAGATTGGGAGAGCGTTACACACACACACATACACACACACATACAAAAAATGCTCAGCTCGTCGAACTGAGTCGAGTGATATACGACATTCGACCCTTTTGAGCACTTTTATACCTTTAGTTTTTAGATTTGAATTCAACTATGTATGCTTCTGAGATATAAAAGCGATTTTCACACTCTGACGCAGCGCCAAAACTAAAAGTTTGATTACAATGAAATTCAATAGCAACCTAAGCGGTAAATAGACCCATCATTTGACACCAAGATAGAAAGAATCAGTCAGACCATCTCTGAGCAAAGTGAGTGCGAAAAAAAGGTGCACATACATGCAGAAAATGCTCGTCGAACTGAGTAGAGTAGTATATGACATTCGGCCATTTGGATCACTTTCTACCTTTTAATTAGCCAGTGATCGTTAGGAGAAAGCCAATATGTTACAACTCGATAACAATGAAATTCAATAGCACCCTTTGGGGCAACTAGATCTTTCATTTGACACTAATTTTGTGGAAATCGGTTCAGCCATTACTGAGAAAAATGAGTGAGTTTAAACAACCTCAGGATAACTTTTCTTTACATAACTTTTGAACCATATGTCCAATCATAACGAAATTTAAAAGTTAAGGGTTTTGAAGACAGCCCGATCATTTGAAACTAGTTTTATTGAAATCGGTTTCGTGGTTTCTGAGATATTGATGTTTCGTGATTTTCACATTTTGATACATAACCTCTAAACTAAAAATCCGATTACAATGAAATTCAATAGCAACCTATGGCGCAACTAGACCTTTCGTTTGCAATTAATTTTATGAAAATCGGTCCAGCCATCTCTGAGAAAAGTGAGTGAGAAAAATAAGTTGCACATACACACACACACATACACACATACATACATACATACATACAGAAAATGCTCAGTTCGTCGAAAGGGGTCGAGTGGTATATGACATTCGGCCATTGGGACCACTTTTATACCTTTGGTTTTTCCAGTGATTGCTATACCTTTCTAGGAGAAAGGCAAAAAACAACATATTTATACAAAATGTAGAGTGAAAAGTGAAAAGTTTCTCATCTGTGAATAAAATTGTGCGATAGCGTCCATCGATAAATTCTTTCAACAGAATCTTCGATTTTCGGTACCGATTATCTTTCATCCTGTCATTTAAGTAATGCTTTTTTGAAAATTTGTAACAACGTAATCCTAAATACTTGTGAAGAATAGTTCGTACAGATTTTGGGTCAATGTTTAATGATTTTGCCATTTTTCAAATTGATCTTCTCCGGTGACGAATAATTGTCCGGTTCCCAGGGGTCCTAGCGGTTCTTTTTCTGCCTCTTCCTGAACGGTCCTCAAAATTTCCCAGCTCATTATATCGTTTTATAGCGTCTATAATGGTTTGTATAGGCAATTTTAACATACTAGCGATACTAACTGGACGCTGCCCTTGTTTATACAATTCGATCACCGCACTGCGAAATGGACCTAACTTCATTATGACACTCAATGCACACTGTTTTAAAGAAGATTTCGTGGTTTTGTTCATGCATAACCAAGGTTAAAAATTGCATAGGTAAGCTCATTTCATTATTTGTCAAATCTTAGTTATACACTGAAATAATAAAACACAGATAATTATTCCTCACCCTGTAGTTGGGAGAGTAACTTTTAATTCATTGTATGCTCATTTCAAGTTTGTTCAATTCTAATATTAAGTGTGGATAATGGGCCCAAAAACTTTACTTTCCAGCAAAAATAAACAAATTGTTGAGAGTGTTTCATTAATAAGTCATCAAATCCACTATTGCTTGCTCAAATCAATAAACTCTTCATTGGATAAACGCTGGTATTCTTTTGTACAAGAATATGGCATTCTGACAACATACACTCTGAGAAGACTGTTTTCAACCATAGTAAATTAGATGACCGTGGAAGATTTTGATTGCAACGATCCAGCACAGAATGCTTGCTTGTATTGTTGCCAAAATAAGGCAAAGCTTCATCACGGGGAAGAAGATCGAAACCCTCAACCGGCAAATCGAAACGTTTGCTGTTGAGATATGTGACCAACCGGCAGGTGATTTGTTTAGGCCGAAAGCGAATTCGGAAAGCCAGCTGATACTGACGCAATCCGCGGCTGCCACTGAACAATGGTACAGTAAGATAAATCGGGCGGACATGAGTTTTTCAATGCGATGCTGTGGTTTTAGAGCCATAGTTCCTTCTAAGAAGTTGATTCTTATATTTAGTAATGTGCAAATCAAAATTAGGGTGGTCCTAAAATCAGCGAAACTTACTTATTTATTTGCAGAGTAATTGAATACTTTTCTAGACAAAGTTGTAGATCAACTAATGGTAAGCAACTTTGCAAAAAAAAAAAACAATTTGTTTGTAGCTATTAAATTGACCGATTTAGAGCAATTTTACGTATCTGGCTCAGGGTGGGTTCAGAAAAATCAGTTGTTTTTCTCTATTTTTTCAGTTCAAATTTAATAACAAAGTTGTCTACGGATGACTTAAGAACTTACAAAGACTCAACTTTTAAAGCAAAAACATTGTCGATATGTTATACAGAAGAAGAGTTATTACCGTTTCCCTGGGCCTTTTTCAAATATTGATAGCTACGTTTGAGGCAAACAAGAAAAATATCACCATTTGAAAGATCAAATATATTATATACCGTGTACCACTGTGCACTGTCGCAATTCGCTGCTGCTACTGCCAGAATTCGCTAGGCTACCGCTTATGAGCAATTCCACACAAAAACGGGCAACCAAGTTAATCGACCATTTTTGATTTGGCTGAAACTCTGCATAGACGTTTCTATAGGCAAAAGATGCCATTTTGTGCTATTGGTTTAATTTTTTTGAAAACGACTCATTTTTGAAAAGCGATTGAAAAATTCTATTTTGGGGAGGTATTGATGATTACCTAAGATTACTTGAGCAATTAAAAAAAAGTTATGATTCTTCTAACAAAATTTTTTTTTCATCTTTTTTTCGTTTAAATTTTGTCCTTCCATAAAAAAATTTACCCTGCGAAAAAAAAAGTTTTTTTTTTCAAAATATCATATTTTTTTTTTTTTCCATGATCGATTGCATTGTTAGGTAATCTTTTGTAGATTTTGTAAAAAAATGAGATTTTTAAAAAACGAGCTTGTTTAGATAATTAATTTTTAATTTTTCTTATTACTGTTTTAAAAAAAAAAATTAGAGTGTATAATTTTTTCGGAAAAAAACTATTATCTACAAGTTTGTCGAAGACGCCACACCGATCATCATTACCTTCCCAAAATAGCATTTTTCAATAACTTCTCGAAAATGAGTCGTATTCCAAAAAAAATAAACCAATAACACCAAATGGCATCTTCTGCCTATAGAAACTACTATGAAAAGTTTCAGCCAGATCAAAAATGACAATTTAAAAAAATATTAAAACTGGGACATTTTTTGTGGAACTGCTCTTATATAACCGTCCGTTCATCCCACCATATACCAAAAGAATGTAATTAGTTTGACCAGAAGCAGGTTCTTTGAAAGCCCAAAGAGTGCGTTACAGGCTAACTAGGTATACTATTTTTTTGAGCTTTTTAGATAAAGTCAGTGTGCGATCAATCAGAGGATGTAATTATCGTTTCAGCAAGCTTGACAATTTTCAATAGAACAATAGGTCGCATAATCGAACAATAATTTTCTGCATTTGAAAATATACTAACTAAAAAAGGTCAAATTTAGCCGCCTTTCCATTAACAGATTTTCGTTGTACAATTTTTGACGTTGACTAACGTCTATATCGGAGTTAGGCCCCTGAATTTAAAAATCTAGTAATTCAACCAGTGAAAACCAGGGAAAAGTGGTCAGGTTTTGAGCGCTTATTTTGCAGTCATCTATAATCAGGTTTTCGTGGTTTTGGCATCAATCGATCAGAAATTCTTTTACGGTTAAATTTATGTAACAAAAACAAGCAATTTTTTGAGATACACTATTGAAAAATTGGTAATCAATATCGATTGTCTAAATCATACCGCGCAGCCAATCACTACCTCTCTTCCCAAGCACAGTCGACACTTACGGATACAATCGATCTGACTTTGTTGTTATTGTTGTTGTCACTTTCTGTTTCCGATGTTTAAGCTGCTGCTAGCGGAAAAAACCTTGCAAATATGCATCTTTTTGTTGGTGTTAATTTTACGACAGCGGCCGGCGCTCCATCATTTTAATTCCAAAACCGCACCAGTGACATGCGGACGCTAGGTGATAGCAGGAAAGACAAAAGAGTACCGGTCATCTCGTGCCGGTTTCACCCGTAATGCTGGTGGCTTTTAGTAGTAAATGGCTACTGCAAAACACTTAAATGGCTGGAATTCTGGACGGACTAACCAGAAAACAACAATATAATCGGCAACTGGTACCTTTTGGTGCCTCGAATTTTGATACAGAAGCGGCTAATTGAATTTTCTGTTTTACCAAATGCTTTTGCTAGCGGAAAAAACCTTGTAAAAATGCATGTTTGTGCTGGTGTTAATATTACGACAGCGACCGGCGCAGCTTTCAAGAAACATTTGTCTCTACCAAGGATGGAAAAACTCGTATCACATAACAATCATTCGGGTATCATTTCTGAACGTGCTTTTTATAAGCTTTCAATCTTAGCAAACCATCGCTATTAAAAGTTACACATTCTCAAGCTTGCAAGAGACAACTTAGAGCAAAGAAATATATGGTAGCTTTCTTTGATGATTTTGTTACAGTATTGCCTGCTTTAGGCGGAGCGTGCAACATATAGCGAGTGTTTCACGAAAAAATCGTAAACGATTGCACTCAAGCGATCGCAATGATTCTTTCAAATGTTGGTTGCTTGTAGGCGTAGTTCGGCTACTCCACGTCGTGCTTTCACCGTGATATACCACGATGATTCTTGGTGATTTCAAGTATCAGATGCTAATGCACCATGCTACAATTTCCGTAAGCATTGATGATACCTATTTGCTCCGGCAAGCAAACAATTGAACGCAATCTAACATTCATTTGGATTCATAATTTTGTATCACTGGCGATAATATCTCAAAGCTTCTCGCGATAATGTTGAATGCAAGTGAACTTGGATACAATAAATACTATCGTGTTTGAATCATTCAGTCTCCTTCAATGGTATTCGGAACTCTTAGAAGCGAAAAACAATCAGCAGCGTTTCTATGGAAAACTAGTACGCGAGTGGAAATAGTTGAACGATAACTGATAAATCAAAGAACACATTTGCATGAAATATTGCTAGTGAGTGAACTTTTCCATGCTTAGTTTCTACCATTTCATCATCTATGAAGCCCCTCCTTCTTTCTAATTATCTGATGAAGCCTTGGTATAAAACGTATCGTTCGAACATTTCACCCCATCAGTTTCATTACTAAACCGTACCGGTTACATACGGACGCTATCTTGAAAGAATTCTGGACGGACTAACCAAAAACAAGGATATATTCGGCAACTGGCCCCTTTTGGTGCCTCGAAATTGTGTAATAGAAGTGGCTAATTGAATTTTCTGTTTTACAAAATGCTGCTGCTGGCGGATAAAACTTTGCAAGTATGCATCTTTTTGTTGGTGTTAATTTTACGACAGCGGTCGGCGCCCCATCATTTTGATTCCAAAACCGCACCAGTGACATGTGGACGCTAGGTGTTAGCAGCTGAAAGGAGGAAAGACAAAAGAGTTGCCCCCCCCCCCCAGAATTTTGGCAATGAAGCAGCGGCAGCGCCTGAATAAGATGGTCAAATCGATTTTCCTGGCAATTCACGACGTGGCGGTGGTGATGAACGACGAGACCTGTCTTACCCTGGATGGCAACGACTGGTAGGGCACTTTGTATTTTACTTCCACCACGAAAGAAGTAAGCACTAAGGTGAAATTTCTTTCACACACCAAGTTTCCCAAGACGGTGCTGCTGTGGCTGACAATTAGCGAGAAGGGGATGTCAAAGCTGCTCTTCTTTCGCTCCGGACTAGCCGTGAACGGGGGAATTTATAGTACGAAGTAGTGCTGAGACTTTTAACCGGATATACTCGAGACCCGGTTATCCGAAGCTCGGTTCACGGATGGGTAAACGAATACTATCCGGAAGCTAACATAATTACCTTCCATAGGAAATTTATGAAACTCAATTATCTGTCTTAGTTATTTTTTTACCGCCATTCGGAAAAAAGTCCATTTTTTTAACGCATACGATAGTACAAACATTCTTAGCCCATTGAAACATCTGTTGAAAGTATCAGCCAGATCGAAAATAATTGATTGAAAATGAGCGGGGGCCTAGCGTGGTTGGTAACGTCTCCGTCAACCACGCTCGACGCCTGGGTTCGAATCCCACCGCCGACATAGGTGTCGATGTTGGCGAGGTGGCGTGATCCACTCACAACCAACCCAACTGGTCTAGATTCAATCCTAGCCGACACCGGGAGATTTTCTGAGGCGAAAAATTTCTGGGATCACGCCTTCCATCGCATAAGAAAGTAAAGCCGTTGGCGCCGGTCCGTTAATCAACGGGTCGTGAGTTAGGGTCCTGGGTGAAGTCGCCTCCCCGGGCGTCGGTGATTGTAATAACAGTGGCGGAGCTAGACCGACGGTAAATGAGCGAGAATAATAAAATGCTTGGCCTATATTGCGTGGAATTGCACAGGTGCACAGTGGCAAAAGTACCGGGCAAATCCGTGTTGATCACTAACTACTAGTATTTATTTCTATACTTCAAAATACCATTTTTTACTTCTAAAATTTTGAAGAGCTTTTTTTCCCCCCCTAATCAAAATTCTGGCTACGCCCATGCACATGAACATGATCTATAAGCGCAATTCTCGGAATACATCGAATTTGTTAATTCTAATGTTTGTCTTGTCATTTTAAACTACGAACAAATGCTTTCCCAATTCGAATACCTGGGAAGCGGGGATGCCAATATAAATAAGGTTTCATCCATATGTCATTTATATTATTTATTAATTATTGTTCAAAGCGCTCTAATGTCAGCAAATAAGAAAGCACTGTTGGATGAAAAATATAGAGTCCTACGCCATGCGGTCGGGTCTTTAATACCACCCTCCTACTATTTTAAATACATGAAGTTATATGCTGGGCTGGAGCTAACCTAGCATGAGCTTTATCTGTTTAATGTCAAACAATTTTTAAATTTAAAATTTTTGCTTGAATCGTTCTGGTCTCCAAGTTCAGATAGTTTCGTTGAGTTTGCTTTCTGCTTAGATAGGAAAATTTTACCCAATTCGCTAAATTAAATGATTGTCTTGGTAGTGCAGTTACGAACAAAGGTTTGATTCGAATATGTATGAAATGACAGCGATTAAATAAGAGATATCCATTCTTCTAGTATATATTATTATTTATAACGTTTTAACGTCTCAGCATTCAGAAATGCACTGTTAGATAAAATTGCAACAAATACTGGAGTTGCAATTTCCTCTACTATTTGTTTTAATGGAATATAACCACCCTCCTACTATTTTCTCGTAAAAGACGTAGTTCTACGTCAAAAAGCAGCGAGAACATTGTTGCACACCTAATGGAATTTGTTTATCCAAATACGTGAGCAAAAAGTTGTGTATTTTTTGTGATTTAGGCCGGAAACGATCATTTTGAACCTTTTTGACAAATGCTTTGATATACTATGAAAGATGATACAGTTTTGTATTGCGTTGTAAGCTGGATATTTGGATTTGTAAGTTTCTAGAAACTCACAAATTAGTATCCTAAACTTCAATAAAAGGTACTGTCTCGCAAGCTCAAGTTGACCACTTTTCGGATGAAAAGTCAGCGCGGTTGACCGAACGTCCGATTCCACTTTCTGTCTTATACAACCCACGTTGTAAAATGCGGAAAATTCATTTCGAAATATCTAAAACTCTCACCGGAGACATAAACAACGCATTTGCAATAAGTTACACGAGTCCTCTCGGTGGCCGTCCACGGACGGGGCAGACTTGATGTATGTCTAACGCTTTATTGAGTTTGCACTCTCACCGCGAACCGTTTCCGTGTGGTCACCGTGAAGGAAAGTGTGCAGTGTTTCGAATGGATGTCGAATCTTTGAACCGAAAGGTCGTAAACTGTGTGTAACAACTGTTTTTCGAACTCATTACAGGCTGCAATCGATCGCTTAAGACCACACATAAAATCTGCTCTTTCACCTAACACCTCGACTGGATAAATTTGGTTCGTCAAATCTAACAAATTAAATTTTAAAACACCCCGTAAACCTCAATGCTCTAATTTTAATGTGGCTAAATTTCACAGCTACTTTAATAATTAAGAAATTGGCATCCACACCGTAGAGTATGCAAATAATAAATCTAACAGAAGCTAGTTACAAGCATCCGAAGTAGCTGCAACATTATGCTGTTAATTTGAGGGACTGTGCACCTGAAGTTTACTGCATAACACTTGACTCCATAATCATCCAGACTGATGCATGTGGAGGATCTGATGTGAACTATACGGACTATCAATCAAAATAATTGCAAAATGGTTGAATCTTCCTCTTGGTAGTGTTTGCCGCCAACCTAAATTTGTTGCGCAAGTCAAAATCGAAGCTACTTCAGCAACGGTTTCTCGCAGATATCTTTTGCATATCGCCATTCCAGACACAATTGATTGACAAATGGGACACTTGGGTGAGTATGTACATCAATCACCTATGATTAATTGCTTACCTGGTTAAGCGTACAGTACGGACTTTCCCCGACAATACCTGTCATCGTCGGCTAATCCGTGCAAACAGCTAACCGACTGTTCACCGACGTCAGTCAGTCTAATCCCCCATTAAAAGTGCCAGCGCTCGCAATTTGACCTGAAGCGGAACGAAATGTTGTTTATTGTAGAGCAGCCAACTGACCTAACTTCATTATGCCGGTACAAGTTGTAGAAAAATAATATATTCAGATTCACTCCGCAGTGTGGTATGAATTTTCTCTTCTTATTTTTAGTAATAAATTTGATCAGCCTCAACCTCTCCGAACCCGATAATTTTGGTAAGACTTATTCAAGGATTGTTTCGTGGCAAAAAGAAGCCTGCCCCCACACTGTTTGTTCTTTTGAAGATTTATGAAGAAGCGGTTGTTATTTTTCAATTTAACTTTGAGCAATATTATCAAACATATGTTTTGATCGTAGCCTGTTAGGAAGTACAATGCAAAAATTAACTACAAGTGATAATATCCAGTTCAATAAAAACCAGAATCGTTGCTCACATTACTGTTACCATGCGAACATGCCCCTTCTGTCTGATTGAATTCTATCATCGATTATTGGGCGTCTGATATCAAGGAGGCGAATCTGTTTAAAAGCACATTGTAAACAAATGGTAAACATACGTTTGGCGAATCGATAGGTTCGTTATAACAACCGATTCGTGCAACATAATAAAAGCGGTTAACTGAAACATCTCGCACAAGTGTGTTATTGACCTTGTCCAAGCGGAGCGTGCGTTCGATTCGTACCGATTGTGGAACTGGCGGGAAACTGAAGAACCCTTAAGCTGGAAACTGGATTGATCAATTTTACGCACCTGCAAGCGGTTGGTTGCTCGATGTTGCTTCGGCAGCCCAGCGGCAGGTCATTTGGCGCCCCAATGAGCAGGGCACAAAGCAATGGAGGTCTTGAGAATGCTGCTTTGTTGCAGCAGTAGCCAACCTCAAAAGTACTTGAAAGGTAGAGCAAGCAGTCGAGCGCTGGTCATGGCCACCTCTCTAGGCCGTGTCAAGAGCGCGATACAGGCAAGCAGGAATAATATTATCTGGGAGTCAGAACAATAAATTATTGGGCTACTGCTCGACATATGCCATTTGGTTTGTGGTTAAACTTGTACTATTAACGTCTTGCTCGAGTATGCAAACTTGAAAGCAAATTGCGAATTTGATTCAGGTGAAACCTTAATTATATTCTACTATAGTGAGCGCCATCGAACCAGATGAAATCAGTAGAGTCAGATCAAAACAGAATCTAAAAAACCGATTTCATTGCGGAAAAGGACCGACGTTAGAAACCAGAATTCCCAATAAACCGTGAATTTCGATGAAAATGTCATCAGTGTATACATTTTCTGTGAAATATTCTCTGTAATTAGGAAAAAAACGTCTGGGATAATGACGGAATAATTCACGCTGATATTCAAATGGTGATTTAAAAAAAAAAGTTAGTCTACCAAAAAGCGTATTGGCTTATAATAACATGTGGATATTCCAGTTCTAGCGTCGTTGTCAGCTTAATTACAAATCACAATAAATATTTGCCGGTCTAACGAAAACACATTTTTCAGAATATAATACATAACTAAATTCTCAAAAATTCGAGTAGATAAATATTTTCAGCGTACGAGCGGACGAATAAAATTTACTTAGAATGAAAATTGAGCCGCTACGTACTTACTTGCTTTCCTGGTGAAACATGCATCATTAGTTCACCTACTTCACAATGTTTCGCCAGCAAACTCGGTCCATGGCAGCTTGACTCCAGTTTCTTGAGTGACCCACACTTCCAAGATCTTGCTCCTAGTTTGTTGCGCGCTTCTACGTCTTACACCTGAGGGATTCTAAGCGAACATCACTTTCGCGGAGGTTTGGCCGGTATTCTCACAACATGTTCTGCCCCTTGTACCCATCCAGCTTCAGCGACTTCCTTCATGCTGGGGTCACTGTAAAGTTGCGCCAGATTGTGGTTCATTCTTTATCTCCATACGCCATCCTCACATACTCCGCCGAAAATGGTTCTAAGCACACATTGTTCGAAAATGGCCAGTGCTTACAGGTCCTTCTCGAACATTGTCCATGCTTCGAGCCCGTAGAGGACCAATGGTCGTACAAGTATTTTGTACATGGTGCACTTGGTACGGGGGCGAAGTTTACCGGACCTTGTGAAGCTCTTGTGGAGTCCGTAGCAGGCACGACTTTCAGCTACGATACGTCTGAAGATTTCTCTACTGTGGTAACTAATAATCCGGGGTACACAAATCCATCTCCGCCGATTACTACGCTACCACCGACGTGAGTCCTATAATCGGGCTCAATTTCCCCTCCTTGCAGATATTCGGGCTTCAACGTATTCACCTCTAATTCAACCTTTTCTAGTTCACGTTTCAGCTTCGTGTACTGTTCAGTAACGTCCTTTCGACAAGGTCCACGTCGTCAACGAAGCAGATGAACTGGCTGGATTTATTGAAGATCGTACCTCGGATGCTAAAGGTAACACCTTTAACCATTTTTTTCTTAATTTCCCATAACTTTACACAATTGATAGTGTCGTAAGCGGCCTTAAAATCGAGGAAAAGGTGGTGCGTGAGGACTGATATTCGCGACACTTTTGGAGGAAGCTTGAAGCTTTGGTTCGTTGTCGATCAACCATTCACAAAACTGGCGTGATTAAAATTGGTACACCCAACGCAAACGGGGAACATTTTATTACTTTAGGGCAATTTTTTATTACTTATTGTGTCTTATGACTGCGCATTATACACAAAGAGTAACAAACAAAAAGTAATAAAAATTATGGCGGCCACACGCTTGTATGTGTTTCTGGAGGAGAACATACAGCCAAGCACCGCAATGCATGTGTTAGCAAGACTTCACTCGCTGCATTTGTATTGATGCAACGATCAGGTTCATTTTTGTCCTCTTCATTCACACATAACCAGAATCTCAACCGTCAACCTCAAATGTCTAATTAGAAACACTTTCGTTTCGTCCCCCAGTGTTTACTTAAAATGGAAATATGTAATACTGTCTGACCAGAGTTGCCGAAGTTGCGAATATTGTCTGATTAGGCACGAGTATTGTATTTTCAAACAGGTGCAAATGAGTTTCCATGAACCAATGAGTATGTGTTTTAGATATCTTGCAGGAAAGCGAATGTTTTTGTTTTTCTCTAACGCAGTTTACAGATCGTGGTGTCATTTTAGGACGCATTTCAAGTCTTTGAAATCATCAACGTTTGCATACTCTATGACGGGGAAAATGCTGCTTGGCAGCTCTTGTCTCCGTATGCGAACTAATACACGCACACCGGATGAATTGGAGATTGAAGAAACTTGTAACATGTGCAACATATGCGACGGTTTGTGATTTGTTTTTTGCTTGAGATGGAAAGGGAGCAGTTTTCGACAGAAAAAATCTTGCATGTGGTTGAAACGACCATTATTAGATAGTCGTACTCCCGTAACACGTGCTAAATATATGCCAGTATGTGTTGTTACTTGACTGGGGAAGAATTTTATTGCCTTTAAAGTAATAGGTTTGTTACCCAAAAGGCGATTTTGCGCTATTGCTTCTAAAGTAATAAGGAAAAGTTTTGCGTGTATATTACTCCCTCCATCCACTCTTCTGGTAGCTGTTCTGTATCCCAGATCCTCACTATTAGCTGTTACAGACAGGGAACCAACCTAGCCGGGCCCAGCTTGATGCGTTTCGTTGCGATGCCATCTTCTCCAACTGTTTTGTTTTTCTTCAGCTGCTTGATAGCATCCTTAACTTCACTTATCGTGGGGGCGGTATATCTCTCGCATCCGCTGTGCTGACGATGTCGTTCCTCCAGTCGTCTTGGTCCTCTGCCTCTGCGTCATTCTCAGGTGTTTATTGTAGTGCTGCACACATTTCAGCTCGCGGCACAAAGTTAGTAGTGTTGTTAGTATTACTCATACACAGCATACAACACCTCATGTAAGGTTCTCGTTGGTACCGATATCACACACTGGCATATTCTCCATTCAAGCTATTTCTCGTTCTTTCTCGCTATCTTTCTCACTTGCATTCGCTCCCGAGATCATATGCACATACACGCATAGTCTTTTACTCGCGTGTACTTCACTTCTCGCGAGCACAACCAGACGAAGACAATCGTTTCAAGATGCATTGCGATGGTTGCGGGGGGACATAAAATGTTTCAAAAAGAGTAACGGATTACTTCGGTAGTGGTTTTATTCGGCTGGTTTTGCATTAGACTACTGTAAAAAACCCTACACGTTCTAGTATGCGATACTTCACAGATTCTTCACTCACTTTCGGCTGTCGGTGCACGAAGCAAAACCGGGTAGATAAAGAAACTATTTTCGTTTTCGAACACGTTTTTTCAAACACTCCTTCTATACGAGCAATTTTAGTCGAGTACTCTCACTCGCAAGCACATCCCTGTCACGAATGTCATCCCCATACATTTTGCTTGAAGCCGTTTTTTTCTGGCTCTCTGGCTCGGTTTTACGCCAAAAGGGTGTCACTGCTTGCGAAACAGCAGAATAAGCTCCGTTCATGCGAGATCGACTGTTGCTGCAAGTGGTGTGCAGAAATGCAAAATGCGAAGAACGACTGTTTCGTTTTGAACGTTTTATGGATTTTGTGTAGGACATAAATGGTCACGTTCAAACATGTTTCATCACGTTCTGGAGAGCCCTACTTTCAACATTGTTAGGAGCACGTAAAAAATCCGGCCCAATGAACAAAGCTTATGATCATATTTTCAACACTAGCGCCATCATCATCAGCGACGGCTTCAAAAAACAGTTGTCATGACATCGGTCTGCTCGCAAGGCGGGTACATGAAGAAGAAAGAGTATCTCGGAAGCGTGTGTACAAAAGACTTGAGAAGCATAGCATATGTCTCGTTCTCATGCAGGAAGAAGGAGAAAGGTGCCATTCACTTTCCATGTGGACAGCTTTGGGGGAGGAGTCTCCACGAAATGTCTACGGTCCATACAAAATTTTTAAAATTTATTTGGGCAGATGTCCACGGAGGGGGAGAGGGAGGTCAAAATCATCAAAAATCTGTGCACGTGGAATGTTGATGGCCCCAAAGGTGTTGCTTCTCGTTCGCTTTTCAACGCTGCTCCATTTCCTCACACTTCAGCTCTTCCAGACGGTGCTTTTAGTCCCGGAAAAGATGGGTGTGCTGTCTTCGTTTCTGTTCATATGCGCTGCTTTCTTTTTCGTCCGACATTCTTCATCAAATCAGCCGTTACGTCGATTCCTCTCGATGAACCCAAAAGCCTTATGCGTTGCGCTGTAATGTCTGCTTTTACATTACTCCAGCAATCCTCTGGTGAGGCTTCGATGAGCTTAACTTTATCAGGCAACGCTGTGTCAAGGCTTCGCGACTTCAGGCGTTTAAGTCGTCTCCAGATTTACGCTACGACTTAAATAGATGAAAAAGGCAAGGGAGTTGTTTTAAGAAAAATCAGAGATCGTTTAGTTTTTTAATAAATCAAATGGTTTTGAGCGATATGCAAGTAAATTCGTCGCATGTTATGTTGTGTGTAAATATGGGCCTATTTCTGTTATTTAAACTTGTAATCATGTTCTGTTTGAAATTTATTTGTTTATCTTTTATTTTTATTTTTTTCAGGATTCCAGGAGCGTTTTTAAACATTTTTAGTTTATTCGAAATTCTTAATTAGGTTTATCCGTTGTTTGACTTGAATTTTTGAATATATTTGTAGTCGAATTTTCATTTTCTTCATTATCTACTAACTAGGTAACTAAGAAGCACTTTTCAGCTCTTTTTGCATAAATTTTTATTATACTTTATGTCGATCTTTTCCGTCCTTTAGAGCTTTTTAAACCATTATTTCCATTGTTAGCTTTTTCTAGCTTTCAGAGACTTTTTGCATCTATTTTGAGCTGAATCCAAAATTTATTTTCTTTTATTCTTTCAGACCTTCCGAAGTGTTTTAAGCTTCATATAGTTTTTTCAGCAATATACTATTTTTATGATTTATAGTTGCTTTTTAAATTTATTAGATTTAAACTATTTCTACCGCTTTTTTTGCTAAGTTCTTCATTCTTGGAATAATGTGCTCTGAATTCAAAGATATTGAAAGATTCATTCTAGCATGCAGAGATGTTGATTAGACAAAATTTGGAGCAACTATTCCCCTTAAATAATATGTATATGTTTAGACGAATTTCTTTTGTAACTTAAAAGCATTTTCAGCCCTTTTTGGATAAATTTTGATCATAATTTATTTCGACATTTTCTGTCCAATAAAAGCGTTTCAAGCCAGTATTCCCATTGTTAGCTTTCTCTAGTTCTCAGAGACGTTTTTCATCTATTTCGAGCTGGATTCGGAATTTATTCTCTTTTTTTCTTTCAAACCTTCCGAAGTGTTTCAAGCTATATATAGTTTTTTCTCAATTTGGTATTTTTCATGATTTATAGTTGCTCCTTTAAGTTATTAGGTTAAACGTGGCTTTTTTACCACTCCTGTTTTTGAAACCACTTTCAGCTAGATTTAGTCTATTTCTGGTTTGGTTTATTTTTTCCTTAAGCAATATTTTTTTAAATACTTCAGCCTGAATTCTGAGCGTTTTATTTGTTTTGTTATTTTGAGCGCTCTTGATTATTTTCAGTTAAACTTGGAATAATGCACTCAGAAGATGGAACTAAAGTGGTTCCAGCTGGATTCCGAAATATTCTGATTTCTGAAGTAAAGGTTGAAATGCGTGTAAGAAAATTTTGGAAATGAAAATCGACTTCATGCTCAATACAAGGGGTTTGGGCATTTCCCAACTGCCGGAAGGCCGCTCGCAAGGGCGTAGAAAGAGGAGGGGAGGAAGTTCTAATATGACGATTTGTCTCTCCACATGGAATGTGGATGGCCCTTAATATTTTTCAAATATTTCTGCGGCAGCCACGGCAACAATGCGAATTAGGTTTGCTCGATCGGAATGCAGTTGGTGCGTAGAAGAACCGGTGGGCACTGTGGCCTTTACACCGAAAATCGTGCTGATCAATGCAAAAAAACTTGCATCACACCTTCACGATGCTATCGCAATATTGGGAGCGAGCTAAGCAAGCTCCATTCATAGCTACTGAATAAGATTAATCAAAACTAGAAAGCTGAACTAGCTACTGAATAAGATTAATCAAAGCAAGAAAACCATGTGCACGCTAAAAATAACAAAACAAATGATATAACAACAATCAAATTGACTTATAAATATTCGCTGCTGCTCCCTAGCAAACAGGAAAAAGGCCATAAACCAAACCTGTCTATGCAAAAGTGCAACTTTTTGTCACTCACCCAGTGCGATTTATGTGACCCCACACTGCAAGTCACATATGTGTACACCATCGGAATACAAAAGCGACAAAAAGTGAATCAATTTAATTATGCGACTACCAGACCCAAGAGCTGCTACTTTGTCTTATTTCTGCTGGATGACATGACCGGAGGCGATCCGTGTTTTGAAAGGCGACTCTTGCAACCCCTTACGGAGCCATTCATTATCTGAGTCTGCGAGTCTGCGAGAGACATCGACTGGCCCTTTAAAAAACGGTTGCGGTCATACATGTTTAGCGAAAGCTTGCTGATTTATTTTTACTCTTGCTCGATTGGCTTCAGTACATCCCCTAATTGGGAAGTGATGCCAGCCACGTTGGTTGGGTCTTTTTTAAATGATAACAGCGCACTACCCTGCAAAAAGCTCTGCAATTTGCGTTGTTAATGAGAGTCACCAACGCAGCTCGCAGCACCTCGTGGTGGATTATAGCAAGAGAGCGAGCCGCGCATGGCATTTTATGGCACGCTCGTCGGTTGGTCGACAGGCCGGCACGCGGACCGCGCGACGAGAGCAGCCGCGATCGGTTTCTCCGGACCTACGGTGGAAAAAATGCATTATGCATCGATTGTTTATGTTTTGTCTGCATTTTCGTAGAGGGTAGCGATTCCGCTCGATCGGTGGCTCGCTGCGAGAGTATACGAGGCTCTCACCCTCCCGGAGAAAAAAAAGCTCTACAACCCCGGCCGAAGTTGGTGCCTAAACTATAAATGCTTCACGTATAAAACAGATTGAACTAAGTGCAGACATTCACAGTTCATTGTGGGCAACTGTGCCGGGTGTCAGAGTTGAGGAATTTTCCGAATTTGTGATCCAGTTTCCACCACACTGTTTTTTCGCTTATATTTTCGGTTTTAGTACAGTGGCGGTGCAGTGTAGAGTTTGCCGTGAACGAGTAACCCAGTGAAGCGTTGAGGTTCAAGTGGATACCTCGAAAATCTTGCTGTGGATTAGTAACGCAGTTACGCCAGAAAGTCCGGCCAGTTTTTGGACCAAGGTGAGCCAAAGTTTTGTGGATTTTGCGTCCAAGTAAGAATTCGGCTGGGCGAACGAAATGGACTGTTGTTAGCTAGAAGCTCTGTTTTACTGTGTGTTTGAAAAATGAACAACATTTTTTTAGTGAAAATTTGAAACGATCGGAATGTTCTTTGGAACTTTTGTAGAAAACAATCATCATTCGTCAACACATCTTGAAGATAAATTTTGTGAAACTGTAATTAATGACAAAACATAAACTGAAAACAAGAAAAACAAATTAGAGAAGCTGAATTGTTTTTGTGAAACAGAAAAAAAAATCTAAAATCATGCTGTTACAGTTTGACAAGCTGTTTGTGATAAAAAGTAAAAGTGTTAAGATCGATCGTCCATTCCAAGTTTATGCTATTCGATTCAAATGTACCATAAACTTGTTGATCCAAAGTGTGTGCACAAATGATGGTTGACAACAAAAGTTTCCTATCAACAGCAAGCCCTATCACTTCACGTAAATGAAATTGAATTGTTACAATGTGCAACGTTTCTAAAAAGAAGCATAGTACTTTAGGGTATTATTCAAAGGATTTTTCATATCCGAATGTAATCTCGAAACGCTTCATCGATGTTTCTAGTCCAGTTTTAGTCTTATTCAGAATGTTTTTGTATATGTTATGCAAAATTATTTTTGTGAAAATATTTGTTGAACGTTTTTTTTTTTGCAATTTTACGATCTTTCAAACTGTGCAACTAATTCTTGAGCTCTCCTTGAAAAAAAAAATACCTTTTTGAAATCTCTATTTTCAAAATGAGTTAAAATGTAGAAATCACGTAAATCCGATTTCTAAGCAATTTCCTAGACATATAACACTGGCCGACAAAATCGGAAAAAATCTGCCCTAAAACTCAAAATAGTTGCTCTAAAAAGATTATAGCTTTTCAACCATTCATGTGAATTTTGGTGCCCCTAGTGTATAAAGAAGTGCGTCAAAGTAAGGCACAGTAATTACTCACCAGGTTTGTCGTTTCTACGTTGGCTCATGGGAAAACTCATTTAAGTCTCTGAAAAAATTATCTTCACTAGGGGCACCAAAATTCACAGCAATGGTTAAAAACTTTAATTTTTCATTTTTTCCAGTTTGAGTTCTAGGGTTAAACCATTGTAATCGACGTCAATTTTGGAAAGTAAAAAAACTTTGTTAATTTGTACAACGAACAAAACAAAAATTTGTTTTGTAGTCAACATTCTACAGATTTAAAGTTTCTGGGAGAATTCTGAGATAAAATTTTAAGATGATTATTGTGAACTCAGGATGTGCAACGAGTAAAGTTTTGGGTGGTTTTTGACTTTGGTTCAAAAATTTGTCACTTTGACCAAAAAAACATGAAAATATAAAATCAACCAACATTGTTTTTTTTATTCAAAACTCGTTGGACACAACAATTACATACAACTGAGCCTTCAAGTAATCAGAGTAGATGCCGTTTCTCGATTGTGAAGACGACAAATAAAACCACGCTGAAAGAAAAATCCCAACAATACCATCGTACTATTAAAATTTTAAGTGTGGAAATTCGTTGCAGAGCTCTCCCTCATTTTGATATGAAGCGTTTAATCATTTTTTCAAGGACTAGTCTATCCAGTTTTTCAATCATGACCAAGAAGCAAATTCTCAGATACATCATATCGAATTACGCTTCGATGCTAAAAGCTTTCTTTGTAGATGCAACTTGTTTTAAGACATTTCAAAAAAAAAAACAAAATTAGAAATTGTGAAGAATGCTAAAAATTATGCCATATTTATTTTCTTAAAACTAGAAGTAAACGTTGTTTTATTTCTTTTTTGATACTTTTGCGTTTTGTCAATTAATTAACCTGATTATGAAATTGGCTTGAAATTTAAAAAACTCAAATGTCCTAAAAAAACATTACACTGGTCAACACAGATGTGGCCCTAATTCCTGTGAATTTTGGTGCCCCCAGCCACTAACATTTTTTCAGAGACCTAAACGAGATAACGTTGAAGAGACGCACTCTCATGTGAGTTGACGCGTTTCGGTAATGAGTAGGGTCACCAAAATTCACGAGAATGGTTAAAAATCTGTAATCTTCCTAGGGCAGCTATTTCGAGCTTGAAAGCAACATTTTTTTCGTTTGAGTCGACTAGTGTTATTAAATACAAAGAGTCAAGTTTTTCTTTCACTTCCCCCATGAGCGACAAATACTATATAACGAAGTTTTTCTTTCGGGGCTTTTTTTCAGAAACACATTTATTTTTCTACTACGTTTTCGCCAAATTGATTGGATTTATAGTTATCATATCATTATTTCTAATAATATATTAATTTATTTAGCCCATTTGAAGAATTACTTCAACAAGAAAAATAAAGCAACCAATGAAGAGTAGATAGTAGATCTATTTCGTTATTTGGTATAGAAACGATTAATTGTTACCTTAAGCTTTAAATGGATCAGAACATGATAAACAAGATAATTTGTTTTTTTTTTTTCGATATATCATTTCTTCTTAAGCTTTCAAGCAACAGGCTAAAACCGGTATGAAAGAATGGAGCGTAAAAACCAACAAATAATTTGAGGGAAATAACTACGAATTTTTCCCAAAATGTCCCATTTAGTCACCCATTGCAGCAGATTGATTTCGTTGGGGAAAAACGCATCGCCTGCGTTGTCCATTCCCGGGGAAGCACAACCGTCGTTAAACAATCGTGTGAAAACTGGTTTCTGAAGGACCAGCCGTAAACGAAATGTTTACCAGAAAATTATTAACCTGTTTGTTTGATTTAAACCGGTAAACCACCGCGGTACGAATCGGTTTCAAAGAAAGAAATATCATAATTATCTAATTGACAAAAGCTAACTGTGCAGAATTTCGCTGAATGAGTTGAAACTGATCGCCTCCCAAATTGGCGATGATCACCGCTGACACACAAAACATTTCTGCACCATTGCAACCCAACATTGTAAACATTGCCACATGTTTAATTTTCACAATTAGTGAAATACTTGCCAAAATAGTTAATTATCGACGAGGGGAGCCAAACAAGAGACGAGAAATGTAGCGTGTCGAATATGCATTTTTTTACCTTTCGTTTACTCGTTATATTTTGCACATACCTTGGTGGATGATATAACACCGCCGCACCGGACAGCTGCTGGACCATTTTCAGAATTTCCACTTCGAAGCTTTTCGGTGCCCATCTTTCCACCTGAATTCCGCTGATTCATAGTGGATTTTTGGCTATTGTTTTTTCGCTGGACGCGCTTTGCTAGATCAGTCACGGACACCCTTCGGTAGTTTACACCATGAGTCAGTGATTCGGTGCTGTCAATACCTATCTTGTAAGTGAGGAAATTGATTGCGCGCTTTTCCTCTGGCTGCAAGTGGGTTATCTGATCGACAATTCACTATACGGTTTATTATTTCGGAGGTTGGGAAATTGTGTGCGGCTTTCATTACCTAATTGGTGATTCGATCGTCGAAAAATTGTTAATTCATGGACAGTTTATAATTGAAAAAACTAGTATATCTGGTTCAACCTAATTGTCCATTTTTGTGTCACTTAATTGAAGTGGTAAAAGCCTTTTAGTGCATTACGAGATCGCTGTCTGGATGCGAGGCCTTGGAATTGAAAAACTGTCTGGAATCCTTTCAGCGCTGCGATAAATTTTCAACCAGAACAACCCATCTGAACCAAGGTCGAGTCAGTTGGGGTATGCTGTAAACTTCTTCGGTGCTTGTTGAGCAGACCATTAACGAATACTCGACACCTTCACCGCCAAGGACGCACAACTCTGTTGCACAAACAGTACGCG
The DNA here is from genome assembly GCF_029784165.1 of Wyeomyia smithii. NCBI lineage: Eukaryota > Metazoa > Arthropoda > Insecta > Diptera > Culicidae > Wyeomyia > Wyeomyia smithii. The sequence continues at coordinate 237,124,204 of NC_073695.1, read as the reverse complement.
ATCGGCCCAGGCTCGAATGCATTTTCCGTGCAGTTCGTGCATGTTCAGCTGAATATCTGAAGACGTTGACATTGAACGAGGCAGTAAAATTTAAAAGACCTATAGAGGCTTGCTGTTTGTGAAAGTGAAACTGCATTTTCCGGTCAGGGACTTTTTATCGAGTCAACGAGGTTTGTTTCAATTGTAATTCCGGAGCGGTTACCACAGTAAAAACGAATCTGGATAATAACTCTCCCTACAGCTGTTTTAGATTTTCAGTGACCAACTTTGGACAATCATTACGTCAATCACTGCAGCAGCCAACAAAAAACCTAAATCTATTAGTAACCCACAGCGGCTCACGATCTCCGACATCGCCGTAAAAGTCTTCGACACGCAGCCCCGAACCGCACCAAGTGCACCGGATCGTGTGACCCAGTTTCGTAACATTCGAACAAGTGCAAATTTTCTGACCATTCAGTTCCATCAGATTAATATGCGTGAAAGTGTCCACAACCGGGGTTGATCTAGACCCACCGTTTGACAAATGACAGTGGAACCAATCTCCACCGAAGCAACATTTCATCACGTACGTCGCTCCTCTGTAGTTTTCTATTCCTAGCCAGGGGGAGAAAACCCAACCTTGCTGGTGGCACAACTCGTGCGGCACGCCATCCACTTGCCACAGAAGGGTGCCCTTCCGAACCCATTATCGGTTATATAAGGGGGATATTCACTCTAGATCAGATTGACATGTCGGAGCCTCTCGATTGGATTCCCGGGTAAAACACGACCATTGCAACCACTGTTGTCCACGCCTTGACCAGGCGTTTTTCACACGGCGAACATTTCCAATGCGGCAATTGCACAAATTAACGTCTTATGATTTATTGACTCTTGCAAGTCAGCAGCGTACCTTCCCCCAAGAGCACTTGCCTCACGTCTCATATCTGGCAGGGCGATCATTTCTTCAATTGACAGCCATGCACCTGCGGCAGCACGTTCACGCGGGGTAATTTGGCTCTGATTACATTCGTAATGTTGATTTCTTGAAATATTTCATCGTGTGTGCTCTGATATCCGCTTGCCGTGGTGCTCAGATGGGTCATACCAATAGCGGGAAAAACTTGTTCTAAAGCCAGTCGGTTACGAGTCGCGCTTATGCAAATCCAGGAAAGTATTCTTGGAATCTATGATTCGTAATCCAAGCGGACATGGAGTACTGTTTGAAATTGTTGTAATTGCGAATGGCGTGAGACAAGCTCATTTGAATATTTAGAGGGTCAATAAGAGCATTCCTGCACATGAATGAAATTCAACTGATCCTTAAATAGAGGAATGAGCAAGTGCTTCCGTGTGTTGAGATGGTGAACTAGTTTTAACTGGGTTTGAAGCAATCACGTTCAATTTATGTACAATATTTTTTGCGAAGTTCCGTTGAAAATTTTCGCATTTTGAAAACAAACAAAGAAAATGCGCTTTTATGAAAATTACGAGACTAATGTAAACAAACGAACGCAGCCAACTTACAGTAATTTACGGTTAAGTGGCAACATCTTTCCAGTATGACTCTACTGCCGGGTGCGGCTTATAGTACAAAATAATATTTTATGTTCGTTGCGAGGTTGTTAATAAACCTATCGTACGTCTTCGGACATTATCGTTATTGCCGAATACGATAGCTACTGGACGATCTCGAATCTATAACATTTGTTTAAGAACAATCACTACCATACCAATTTTTCCATCATTGGATCATTCAGATGCATTTGAAATGTAAATATTACAATGCCACATACCTTGCTATTCACATTAGTGCTTCGAAAAGCGTCAAAACACTTAAAATTAAAACTAAAACATTTCTTCTCCTGATGAGAAAAGAAATCTAAACAAACAAGGAAAAGTTTCTTTCTGTTGCTCATAGCAAATTCCTTTATTCCACTGTGTGCGGGCAAAACTGCCGAGGAATAATAAAACGTCATCGCCATTTGAGACGCAAGTGAGAAAGAGATGCCAGATAATTGTTTACGAACTTAGCACGTGTGGTGGTGGGTTGAAGCTAACAAATTTCACAGTGCGCTTCGGGCAGCACGGCAGGTCAAAACTGGGTCAAAATCGAGCGAATAAAGAAGGGTTTTGACAGCAGTTAGTGCACTTCCAGGTCAAAACGAGGTGCGCTGGTAGAATAAAGAAATTTGCTATTAGTGATGCTTCGTCTCCAACCATTCAAAAAGAAAAAATCTGCATCACCCTACCTGTGCCTACTTTTCAAGTCATAACACCATTCGCAACCACAGCCACAGCAGACAAAACTGACATGAGACGTTAAGGCCCAAATACACACACGGCGCAGTGACATCTTCTCCATACCAAAAAGAAGGCGTGATCGCTATCCTGCCTTCCATTTTGTATGAAGAAGGCATCATTACGCCGTGTGTGTATTTGGGCCTTTAGTGAGCTGATAACGTCTGATGATCATCATCATCGTCAATAACGCCAGCAGACATTATCGGTATCGGCGATGACAATTGTCGACGATAATCTATCGTGTTATACAACCCTGGTGCGTTACATGTGTAATTTCGGTAATTTTCCATTGCAGTTTTTTAGTTTAACTTCAGTTTTTAGTGTGTGCAAAAAGTTATAAACAAACATGGCATAATATGAAATAATTAAGAAAACGAATTTTTCAATTCAAAATCAATAATTTTTATTCATATACTAAACAAAGATAATAAAGCGCATCCGCAGTAATCTTACCCAAGATAATATGACTAGTTTTACGAGAGACTGAAACGCAAATTTCACAAGTTATTAGTGGCAATAAACTAATTGTTCAAATAGTAATAGCATATTCACATACTTGAGAGCATATTTGACATGCAGCGGTAATTTGACACCAAACTACTCAAAGCGACGGCAAACATTTAGCCTTCAATTACGGTAATTTGGAGTCAGTCGTGATTCATTAATTTTCAATCGGATCATTAGAGTCCGTGTTACTTCGTAAAAACTGCAAGCTACAATAGCTAGCTGGAAAAAATAAAGTGTTACAAAGCTATGATTAAGTGAAGTTAAATTTGAGTTGAACGAATTCATTTTAAATGAATTAGAATGTTTACTTTTTCATTAAATTCACATTATAAGTTTGTCTTTTATACAAATCTATCTTAAAATTAGTTGAAATTCTCGATTTTTTACAACAGCAGCCTCAAAATTATTCACAAAGAGAAGGTAATTTGTTGGCCACTGATCAGTCAAAAGCAATACCATTAACTAAGCGAGCGATTGGGAAACACACGGAAATCTGGTCACTCTTTGACTCTAAGAGACCCACGTATTTTCCAGGCCATCTTTAGTCCGGAGCAGCGAAGGAAAAAAAACACCTCTAGCGATTAATGAATACATATAAAACAAGCCTAGGGTGCGTTGACATCGTCGTCAGTATGCGAAAAACAAAGTATCGGTGCTGGTGCACTCTTTTTGCTTTCCTCTTTACGATATATTTCTATTCATTAGTGTACACCACAATACGTGGTTCTCAATGTGCACAACTCGGTATATGAAGTTATTCGTCTCTGTTACAGAGAGTGATCAGAACTTGTTATATCCTTATTCTTTTGACTCATGAATATGATTTTTTGTCAGGAAAATAAAGAAAATGACAGTGTTTGCTCTCCTACTCTCGCTTAAACTCAACCGCTGCCGAAGTAGTTCCTTCCCCCACACATTCCTCTCACCGCACCACACCTCTGCTGCTGTTCAGGCGACATGATTTTCTCCTGTTGCTATCCTTTATTCCCGTAACTACCGGCCTATGGAGAGACAAACGCAACGATCGAATCGCTTCTCAGAGCTAATGTAGTCTAGTCATGTGTTTGTTTTCTCCCAGAAACCTATGCACCCTATCATCATTTCATTATAGGTTGAGAGGATTCGAGTTTAGTCCCGGCCTGTACACATCGTGAAGTGCACATATGATGAATAAACGACGATTGCATCATATTCGTTTCGGTTCCGGACTCCGGAGTAACCAAGCCCGGTGGCCAATTATCGCCACTTGTCGCCACTTTTCAACAGGCTGACTCAACGCCCCAAATCAAGCCCCTACCTGCCACTACAAGTGCAACAGCGAGCCGCGAAACACACTTCCTATCGGCCTTGGCAGCAATAAAAAAAAATACATCGCAAAATAGCGAAACCCATCTTCCCCGTAAACCCCCGCGTCGCATAAACCTCGCAGAACGAAATGTTTCACTTTCAAACTGATCGACACTCAGTCGGTGCGGTGTGTAGGAATCCACCGTCGGTAATGGCTCTCGCGTGCAAGTTTTACGCTGATGAGACGTCTGAGAAGCGCACCACTACGCTCCTCAAACCGGTTAAGCGGTAACAGTTCATCATCATCATTCGCTTTAGCGCCGCCGGTGTCGCACCTCATCTTGGATGAGTCTATTCACATCGGCAGACGATCCGATCGTGTCGCTAGAGATCACGGTGTAATGTCACAAAAGTCTACTTTTAAGACTTCTTGGAGGCAGCCTTCGGGCGCGGAGGAAGAACCCACCATACACTTGATTGATATATTATGATGCATTTTTGAATGTCAAGCTCGTGAGCTAAACATTGTCAATGTTATTGGTTGAATTTAGAGGTTGGGTGGTAAAAACAGCACTTTACTTCAAATGAAAAATAAGACGAAAAAGCTAACAATTCAACACCTTTCTGATAGCAATCAAAGCATCAAAATAAACACCACACCGCGTTCATTGAAATCGGATAGTGTTTTCCCACCCATTGACCGCAAGAGAGTTATTCCTGCAAATCACCCACTTAGTTGACTTGTTGAAATAATCGGCGAACTCACTTTGGTAAGGAAGGAAAAAAAAACTCTTCGAGTTTTAATGATCTGTCATCTCATCAACCGCCGGTCGGCCTCCGCTGATGGAATCGCGTGGAAAAGCGCTAAATTGAAGACAATCTAAAGAATTTATCGTAATCTCCGGAGGGAATGAAAACTGTCATTGGATTTAATGAAAAGCGCGGCGATATGCTAGGCTAGGGTTGTTGTGGCACAGGTTGTAGTTAGGTACGAGTTAGTGGTTCGCAGAGGGTGATTTACTTCATCATCGTGTGGCGAGTGGGAAAACAGCGGTCAGGTAGAGAAATAAAACGGTACTTCGTGGTTAATAATTAATAACGACACACTATTATTATTGGCCAGTTTCTGGGTTTACCAAATGAAATGCATATATATATATATATATTTGCCCGGCAGAAAACGGCGGTTGAGAATGGAAAGGAAAGCGCACATTCGCGCTGTTGATGTACTTTTATGATTTGAATAGATGGATGTGGGTTGTTTGAGTTGCCGAGTTAACTTATTTAATGAGCATTTTTTTCTGCAAAAACATTCACCAATTTGCAAAAATAAATATAATTTATTTTTTCTTACTTGAGATAAAAAAAAATGGAAATAATCATATCATAAAAAGTGATTACGTATTAATAGTTATTTAGATGTATATCAATTAATAATTTGTTCGGAAAATTACAATTATGTAATTCAAGCTACAGCAAAACAGCAATTTGCCTCCCACACTCAGTCACCCCCCGAGGTTGTCCCTATGTACACACACAAACACTAACGCTCCGGTAGTAAACATGAATTACAGTGCATACAAACTTCAGACTGGTTCGCTATTTGCACTTCACCTCTTCAACGTTAAGCCACCTTTTTTTTTACACTGGTTAGTCCATATGGGAAGGAAGGTTTTATTCCCACGCGCATGCGAGCGCGCAACTTTTCGACCCTTTTCGTCATCAACGACACTGCTCGGATGACGTGCATCATAACATTAGTCGGTGTATGAATAAATAGAGCGGCCGCAAGTAAGCCTCAGCAAGGTAGATTGAAACATCGACCCGAGTTTACTACAATTGGTGCGTGCCACAGAAGTGGTATCAAGCAGCCACACAAAACGACGTCTTGCGATGGTATTGTAAGGTAAAATGATCATCAACATGCTTCAATCAATAAGGGATTGAAGCTACGAAAAAAAACATTTAGTAACTTTTTTTGGAAAAAATGCTTCCTTAAAAAAATATTGAACATTGGCACGTTGTTGAGCAAAAAAAAAATCTCTGCAGTTTTCCCTGAAGATGTTATTGATCACTGACGAAACGTCGAACGTCGTCCTACTTCTTGAGACTGCTCAGCCGAAAATATACCTTGTATTTAAAAAATAGTAACATACAACAACGTTGATTATATGTTTTGACGTAGAATTACGTCTTATTGCAACATATATTACATATAGGGTGGGAAAGTGATCGATTGTCCAGAACTAACTTTTTTTGGTTCCTTTTGGGGCCCCAAACAACCCTAAACTTACCTGAAGTCGATTGGTTTTGTCTCCGCTTGGCGCATTGCATTTCAAATTTGTATGAAAATTTATATAGGAAAATCCACTTTTTTACATTTACCTTTCTAGAGAGCTTAATAGAGATCTAATAATGCACTACATTATGTGAAAGTATAGTATTTTAGATGCTTAACAACTTTGCAGAAGGCACTGAAGAGCTAGGATGTTCCTAAGAAGAGCTATAGTTGTTCAAAGTTAAGTATGTCGATTTAAAAGCAGAAACACTTGTTTTCTGCCAACATTACCAATGTACCAGCGCCAGTAGGATTCCCATAAAAAATAACCTGTCGTAACGAGCTTATACACTCAGCTGGATTAAACGAACAATATTCCTGTCGTAGGTAGAATCTATAACGTTTTTCACAGGTTTCTTCTGATGGAAATCAGAGTCTATGTTTATAATATAGAGTCGCGCAAAGATGAAACCAAAGGAACCAAATCAGTGTCAAACGAACCAATCGAGCAATGTAAATCAACAAAGTGATAATGTAAGGAGTGGATGAAAAGTGTTGTAATTAAGCGTGATAAAGGATATGTGTTTTTCCGAAGTTTTAACTACACATTTTAATCCAACATTAAACCTGCACACTTGGTTCAGTTAAATTTAACAAAGCATCATAAGCAAAGCAAACTGTGTATCTTGTGAAGAATATCAAAAAATGATAATCGCTTATGCATGGTGAAAAACAGAACTGTATAGTTCTTGGCAACAAACAGCGCAAAAATTGTGTTGCCGAAACGATAGATATTCTCTTTGCGCGACTCTATATACACACAGACTCTGATGGAAATCAGACTAACGCCTGTACACTGGCAGTGTTGGCAGAAAAAATGATTTGTAACATAAATTTCGACATACTCAACTTTGAACATCTCCAGTATTTTTTTGGGACACCCAAGCTCTTTGAAGTCTTCGGCCAAGTTGTTAGGCATCAAAAAACCTACCATTTGGAGTCATGAAACCTTAGTCACCTAATGCTTGCTTTCCCTATCACGGTCGACAAAAATTTCACCTAGTTGGGCGAGAATGTACTATTTTTGCTATATAAGATCCTGTTTCTGCTCAAACCAAGAAGTTAACTAGTGAATGGCCACAAGCATGGTCCAACTAAGTAGTAGCGGGTAGCAGCAGTAGAGACATCGGCAGCGGATAACAGCAGCAGTGGATAACATCAGTGACGGTTGTAGCGGGTATCACGAAAACTATTGGTAGCAGCATCAGCGGTAGGTGCAGCGGCATTTTTTCCTCTAGTAAAAAACTGTCTTAGAGGCTACTTCCTTTTATAAAAAGCTTTGTGGAGTAGCAACAGCATTAGCGGTAAGCCTCCGTTTTTTGGCATCACACAAGCTGGCAATCAAAATCTGCCGGCCGTCAAATTTTCAGACTAGCTTATTCTCACTGTAGGGAATTAAGCCTTGTTGACACGCCGATTTCGATTGATCTGGTTGGTCGCTTAATGCCCACTTTCCCTAACACGGTCGACAGAATATTCTACCTAGTCAACCGGCAATGCTTTCTTGGGCTGCATAAAAGCCTGCTTCTGCTCAATCCAACCATTTCACCAATAGATTGTAGAAAGAACAATTTCAACTTAGTAACAGCGGGTAGCAATATCGGTAGCGGTAACGGTATATCCGATTACTGTTGCAAGAGGGTGAATTACTAGGAACTGGATCGACCAGCAATAGGGTGGTTTAGGGGTATGTTAATTATTTTTTCTTTTGATAAGAAATGGCAAAGAAATTCATATTCTATTGACTTTTTTTCAATTTTACCAGCAGAACTATTGAAAAAAATCGATTTTGAATTTTAATAACTGTAAGGGATTTTAAGATAAACCCTGCCATCAAGAAATCATGACACGGGGATGCCAGGTCGATTTTCAAGTGTCTTCACACTCCATAAAAAATATCTCCACACATAAGAAATCTGTAAACACGGTCCCCATTGAATATGCAAAAATTCCAGTGAACACATTCAATCGGGTGTGGTTACCCGAATAAAGTAAGATAACAGCTCTCAGGACATCTGAATAACAAATCATGGCATTTTTGGATTCATTTTGTTTTTCTCTGTTATCTAAATATTGGCTTACTTGATAACAAGGCATAACATCATGTTATCGTTTTGTTGTTCAACTTTACTCGGGTAACGAACCAGTTATTAGGCTTCCACTTATTCACACGAGCTCTAATGTCTTCGAAATTAAGACAAGTCTTAGCATTTGGCATCCCTGTCATAGCATGCGAACCAGGGTTATATTTCCACAGAAATGTCATTTTGTGCTCTACCAGGGTAATATTTTCCTGCAGCAGAAATGTCACTTTGTTCACTTCTTGCCAGTTAGTGAAAATTTAAAAAAATATTATTTTTCAATTAAAAAATCATAGAAAAACCGTAGAGATTCAAGAAGAAATGTGTAGTGCTTACTGAAAGGTCGATCATCGATTAGTATAAGAAAAAGCAGGCATTTTTTTCAAATTAAAACTCCCCATTAGCAGAGGTGCAATAGGCGACGATTTTAAATATCTTGCTACCTTCCATAACAGACGAATCAACAGAATAAACAGCGCCTCCTACAGCACTTTATTTTGGATCTCTCTTCTGTGTGGGAAGCACCGTCGATATGTGGGCATGTCCCCAGTTTTACGAAAACTAAAACTAATCGTCCTTTCAAGACAACCACATATTTTCAATTGAAAAAGTAAAAATAATTTCTCTACATCTGACGTATTCTTAAACCTATTGCAAGAAATACATTGACATAAGACGGGCTGTCGTAATTCTTCGTTCACTTTGCGGTCGTGTCTTACAAACAACCTTTGCAACTGTTTTACTATATTATGGCATTTTATTTTGGTCTGTTTTACTTCATAAAACTCCTGATACTTACTTACTTTATAACACCAAAAGCCGTGGTAATAGCATTTGTCTCTTCGAACCTGGCAGGTCTCTTCCAATGCTCGTACAGTTTCACTTATCTTTCTTTTCTACCTAGTTAAAGCTTTAATCACAAAAAAATATTTGTTAACAGAGATACGAATGAATAACTGGTTGTCACTAGGTAACATTTTGTTTTTTACTTCATTCTACTGAAGAACAACATATTTTCCTTCCGGCCTACTTATTCACCCATTAACTCCTCGAAATCGCTTGAATGACAGTTCGCCGATGTATACAAGTGCTTTTTATTCTCCACAACGTTTGCTCAGAAAAATTCACTCTTTTAGCTGATATATAAATATCAAAAATTCGTATATAGACAAACAACACCATTATTCAACAAAAATTTATTACAATGTCAGTTGACTAAATTTTTTTCTACTGCGGCTTCATTGAACATTTCAAGCAGCAGTGTAAACTGGTCCGTACTTTGTCTGGAAGAGTAAACTATTCTTCATATTTTAAGCGAATTGGGTTGTTTAGCTATTCATGGATTTCTGATTTTTATATATCACCTAAAAGAGTGTAATTTTCTGAGTAAAACGTGATTTCAAAAAGAAAGAAGAAGAGAATTTCAAAAAGATTCACAGATTGAAACACTTATATCCCACTTGAAAATCGTTTTTTTCTGGAGAACGTTTCCTTAGTAAATTCTCTAACGATACAACGAAATGACAGCTGAAACCGATACACGATTTATTTTTATTTTTAATATTTTTATTTCATGGCCTACTGGCGCATAGTTTAATTTAACAGAAGGCCAACAGTTCAACGGATATGTACATGTAACTATCCTATGAATTTCCATTTTTATAATGCATTAAACTGAAGAAAAACATCAAGGTGTACGGATTTCGATACTGTACGGGTTTCGATCCAGCACGGTAGTCACTGGACATACCAAGAAAATTGAAAAAAAAAACGATAAAAACAAAAGGTTTCTGTTGTCACCATCGAAGCTGGTTTCCGAACAACACAAAGCTTGGTAAGGTTTCCACGAGTTATGAGCGGAGTTTATTAATCCAAACTTTATTACTTTATTAACCATAAAATGTGTCATTCGTTTGGCTGCTACCGTTCCCTTATCGATTCTCAGAGTTTAGGTGAAATGACAAACATTGCGAACCATGGGTTGTTCATCTTACCCTTGCTCACCCTACCTTTGGATGCTGCGTAGGGTGGGCTGGGGAGCTGCAGATGCAATTAAAGCTCACCGCGTGCATCGGTAGCTGTTGCAAGCAGATCAGCGCGGCCGGTCGTACCGTTTAACATTTTTCTCAAGAGCATGTACCGCTGGGGAAGTGTTGTGTACAGAATCAAACACAGCAGCTGGGGTCACATACAAGGTTCTACTGGAATGCTGATTTTTTTCCTCCATTAAACACCGCGTTTTTTCTCTCTGCATCTCACCGATTATCAATGAACGTGATAATAAGGTGCGGTTGCAGTATTTTTGTGTGCGTGGTTTTACTGATAGCGTGCTGGCAGCTTAAACACAGTTGTTGGGCAAGAACACGTGAGAATTATGCTGCGTTGCGGTTTTGGCCGGGAATTGTCTCTATGACGGCGCGAGCAAATTGCTCGAATGATTCGCTTCGTTCATTGTAAACAGAATGTGCATTCGGAATGATGGAAAACGGAAACTTCAAACACAAGACGTCTCAAGGAAATACGCAATGGCGCACGCGAACGGCAGCGATGGAGCATACTTTTTGGCCAGTAACCAATTGGTGTAGGATACTCTCAACAATTTCAGATGGATCAATAGTTTTCTTGCACCCCAATCGCCTTTTAAAATTTGAGAGCATGCTTTTGAAAAAATGCCGAAATAGCGCTAGACGACGGCGTGACGATGGCCTCCTAACTAAAGAGGGGTTAAATTTCAGCCTAAAACCTCAATGACCACATCAAGCGTTGAAGGTTCATCTACTAAGTTGTGTAATGTGTCTGATGAAAAGCGCTCTCAATGGCCACATATGAATGTTTTTATTGCAAGAGGAAACCGATTGTTTATTCCAATTAGAGGTGATGGCTTTATTAAGTTGAATCGTACGATTACCATCGAGCCGAAGGTGTTTATTGAATTTACGAAAGTTGTTGGTTTTCTGCTAATGTTTTCATTCCGCCGGCGAGGGTTTTGAAATTCGATCCCAATTTAATCAGAGATAATTATTTCTGCTAATTAAGAGCATTGAATGATTCAATTATGATTTTATCTCGTTACCGCAATTGAATCAATTTAACACTGACGACAAAGCTTAGATTGAAACCGACTAGAGATTATATCGTTCGATAAAACATGATCTACTCACTAACAGTAGTTAGCTGTGCAAATGATCAAGCATATATGCTGTAATACACTGTAACATTAAAACTGTTATATCATCACACGTGGCAAAACTCTTCGCAGTCCATCATACCAATCCGCAATCATACCATTAACCCCATTAATAAGCCATTAATCTCGGCGACACATTGTAAAGTGCATTGTCACACAGAGCGGGTCCTAAATCGTGCACTGGCAGTAGTACCTACTGACAGAAAACACACACGCGGACGCTATATTTGTCGCTACTTTTACAACTCATTTCACACTTGGTTCAAATCTAACGAGCGCCAGTCCATGTGAACATTAAGCATTCGCGTACCTCCCACCGATTTTGACACCTTCACCTCTTACCAATTAGAGGACTGTGACAGCGACTTGCCTAAGCCGTAGCGCAGTTTCCTCCCGCCCCTGGACCCTAAGCGAATCGATCACAATCGCGTATCATCTGTCAATCAATCATGTTTTCAACAGGTGCCTATTCATGGGGTGGTCTCGTGTACACTATCATAACGGTGAACGTAGCGCAATCTGCCGGCTGTTGATTGTATACACTACTAGTCAATGAAGAGTGAAAAGTCAGTTTATATTGTTTGCTAGATATGTATCCTTTAATAAGTGCAGACATTTGCTCCGATCAACCAAGGGTTTTATTCGATATCTGCAGCAGGAAAAATGTTCCATGTAATTTCTTTTATCTAGGAGGGTGTTTACAACTTGGCGTCGTGGCAGCCGAGAGAATGGTTTTTATCGTGATTAAACCATTTTGTCAGTACTAAAATAAGATAGCTTGCTATATTATTATTTAGATTCCTTTTAGACATTTTTCGAGGAACATGTGATTTATTACACTATTTCAACATCTCTCATGACCGAATAATTAAAGCTGTCAGTAAACCGGTACCTTCTAGCTGACTCTTTCTAAGGTTTACGAAAAACGTTAATTGGAAGCTCTTAGAAAATAATCTTCTTTCCCTACAAGCGGTAATAACGCTATACTACTTTCAGTAGAAGGTCCAATTTGGTAATGATAATCATTTCAAAATGAAATAAAAACCCCCTCACCCTTTCGAAATCATTATAAAGCAATCTTATCGTTACACGATTTAAACCAGATAGCTTTTTAGTTTACATGGTACTCCCACAGACAATAATGAGAACTGTGATTCCTAAGATAAATGGCCTTTCTATAATAAAGGCTCTGTCTATTGGGGTAAAAACGTAACCACAATAAGGTCGGATTTAAACTTCAAAAATGCAATTGAAATTGATTATGTAAAAAGCAACTGCAAAAAAAAATGTTATAAGAGTTATTTATGTTTTATAAATCCAAACAGATTTACCACAACTTTTGCCATCGTCTCGTCTGCATAATCAACTTTAAATCTGATTAGGAAGAAAAAGAAAACTAGACTAATTCGGAATATGCTAATTACTATTGGACGCAAAATTTGGACCCACTTCAGCTATTTTGTGATTTTTTTTTCGCTAAAAGCTACAACTTGAACAATCAATATTTTTACTGCAAATTTCTATGCAAAAAAAACTGCTTGATAACAAATTTAGCATGTGCGCATCTCACCGCTCGTACAAAATAAATCGAAACACGGCTTTTGATGTCAAACGACTTAAACATTATTTAACGGTAGCCATAATCAGTACGCTCTTTTAAAGCAATCGTTATTATCAATTTTTACGCCTATACCGCTCATCTGTCACGAGCCATTAATTATCGTTAACAACAGTATAACATACCATAACATGCATTAGGCCCACAAAAAGCGATGCACTTCTAATACAATCGGACAAACGCGTACTGCAGCGGCATTGCCGGTTCCACGTTCCATACGCGACTCGCTAGCCGCTACTAACGGCTCTTGTCATTAATCAATCGGAATTTACTACGGAGACGCAACAATGGACTTAATGAAGCGATCGCACTGTAAAGTGCGAAGCCCCGTAAGCAGCAGCGGGTTGGACAATGTCGCATCTAATTTGGATCGAATCCAAAATCTGTGAAATAAAACTAGAAAAAAATAATATAAAACTCAACAAACAGCAGCTTGTTTAAATTTCATTCAAATACGCTAAAATACAGTGCTCTATCAGTTTACTTTTTCTTGCCTTTCTTAGGGGCTTTCTTCGCTTTTTTTGGTGCCTCTTTTACAGGTGGCTTCTTTACGTCGTCAAATTCCTCCTCTATCACCTGAACTCCTCGTGTTTCTTTGGGCCGCTTCTCCACCATGGGTCCCTTCGGGGTTCTCAGTTCCAGTTCAATTTGATTAGGAGAATCATCTCCATGGGAGGTTTTGTTTTTGCCTAACTTGAGCACGAATACATCGACATTCGGATCATGCCAGCCCTTCTTACAGATCTCAATACCGCAGGCTGCCGCCGGATCAACCGTGCTTTCCGGATCTCGTGTTTGCATGCAAACGGAACGAGTCGGATCAGGCCTTTTACGAAAATCCTCCGCACAAATGGGACGTCTCTGTTTGCACATTAAGAAATCACCGGACCACTGTTCGGCAGGGTACTTGAGATTGCCGCGAATTACCGGTAGTCGGCAGGGATTCTTCTGACGCTCGACGTAGCGTTCCTCCAGGGCGTAAACGCCTTCCGGTAGGGTTAAGGATGTCTAACATTGAAACCATAAAGATTGGTTTTAATAATTCTATGCGTTTAACTTACCCAACAACCTTTCACGCACTTTCCATCCTGTTCATCACCAAGCATTACTTTGATGTCGGAATTCTTTTCCACTCGTATCGAAATCGCATTACCGTTCATCTCAGCTGTGTACTCATCGAATGGAGGACAGACAGATTCCTTGCTGGTTACCGACGCCGGAGGGGTGGGTGGTTGAGAACTCTTTTGATTACATTCCCGACATAAAACCGGATGCGGATGGGCCAAATCGTTAAAAGCTACACATTTCATGAAGTGTTCTTCCTCCTCTAAATCCGTTGCTTTAAAACAGGTAACTCCAGGTTCATCTGGTTTAGCACCGAACATAAATTTTTGGTTGATTCTTGAACCCAAACAGGAGAATCTTAGTGTCACCACAACGCAACCTTGAACGATCTCGCCATCGTCATGCAGCGGATATAAAGATTTTATAGTTTCCGAAACGGGTATACTTCTCTTTGAAATAGAACCTGCAGAAACGACTGTGCCGAGCGATGCTTCGGAGCTCTGCTTCCTGTTAATTTCATCGTAGCTTTGCATCAACTTGAACAAAATATCATTCGCCGATTGCGTCCACTTTCCGAGAACGGTTTTGCTTCCATCTTTCTGCTTCTCTAAGGCTGAAATTTCAAAATCCACTGAGACGCCATCTGCGAGGGAACCCCTGCTCAGTGTAAACATGCAACTCTCGCCTAGTTTCGACCCGTCCACGTCCAGCTGGGAACCGAAGTCCTTTTCGCACACCTCACAGCGGGCCAGATTGGCTAGCTGAAAGCGAACACATCGTTCGGGGCACTGGCGACGGTCTTCGAAATGTTCTTCGGAAGAAACGAGTTCCGGGGATTCGGTTGGTGCTTTATCGTCACTACTTTCACGGGAAAAAACCTGTAACTCTTCGACAATCAGTTCCACTAAGAAGATTCGGTTAGAAGTCATTTTGTTGAAAATAAAAAAGTTTTAGTTAGGTAATTTGGAATTTTGCGTGGAAGAAATTTTGATAAATTGACAATTTGTCAGATTCGCGAACTGCTTTAACACACAGCCTACTGACTGGGATTTTATTACCTTGACCTTTGAAGCTTTTAGGTTATGTTTCCATTTGATTCTACTACAAAAGCCTTTGTAGTAGAATCAAATGAAATCATAACCTATTTTCAATATTCAATTTCATTCTACTAACACGCCCAAAAAGATTTTTTTTTTACAAAAATCGATGACACATCCAAATAACAAAACAAAATTTTTTGTTTTCTCTTTTTATTTCAGGTACCTATTTACAACCACTCTTGTTTGAAAATTTTCAAGTAAGTTTTGTTGAATGATTATCTGGATCTAAACAAAGTTAGCAGATAACCTAACTAGTTACTGAATGACCTGGAAACTCTCGGACCTAAAGCACTTCAACTGAAAGCCCTAGAGACGCTTAGTCGAGGGCCTTGGTTGAACTTACCGAAGCATCGATTCCTCTCCTGATTAAACCCTCCAACGATCATCTGATTCATAAAAGACAGCCCCGCACGATTACGTAAAACCCCTTCAGGTACTCCAGTACCCTGTAAAGTTACTTTACAGACGCAGTAAGAGAGTGAGTAATTTGTAGGGTCTAGTGCCGGCAGCTGATTGCGGTCGATCGCCGGCTAATAAATCAGACTAAACCATGCCACACCAGCCTGGCGGAGAGACGAATGAAAGTGCTCACTTATGCGTAACATAACTAAATTATGCACGATCTACTAGCCGACAGAGCGAAGCTCCACTATATGGGCGGGCTTTCCCATGGGGGCCAATTCTCATTATATCGCTAGAGTTATTGTCGTCACCAGTTGTTGTTGTTGCTACTCCTGCTGTTGTTAATGTTGAGCCACCAAAGTCGAAATCGGGCTAAATTATGCATCAAACCTAATGGGTGGGCCTCACCAACTTCAGTCGAATAATGCAAAATTTTATTTCGCAACTATTGAAAACTGATCGAGCATAGGAACGGACCTTAACAAAAGGCTGTAATTATGCAGCCATACCAAGCACAAGAGCTTCTGCCTGTTTGGTTTGCGCTTACGATTAAAATTGGGTCAATTATTTTAATGATAGCACCACGGTTTATTGGATTAGAATAAACCTACTGAAATTTCATGTCAATGGGTCATTTTTTCTTTAATCTTTATTCAATGAAATTGACTACGATTGAAGCACAATTGAGAGCACCTACACTCGGAACGAGATTCATAAATGGAAATTCTTCTCGCAGCCTCCTGCTTGACGCTGAAGGTAATCCACGCTGAATTTGCATGCAAAGCTTTTACGCTACCAGCACAGGATTTGCGGCTGAGGAACTAGTTAGTTCATAGAGGCCCACAATACAGGTTAAATTGATTAAGTAGGGGGCGTACCAGGAATTCATCGCCCGATTGTTTAATTCGCGCCGGCTGTTATGATTTATTGATGGATAATAGATCCATAATCAATATAATCAAGGTTTCTTTCACGCAGTAATTCCAATCAATGGATAATTGTCTTCCGAAGTGCACTTCTAGGGAAGACCTGCAGAGTCACTTTCGGTCTCCATTGCAATCAAGTGCTTTGCACCGTTAGCAGTTTTATTGCCAGCAACAGACTCGACGATCGCGGTTTCCTTCAAACTAGATCATTCACTCTTGTCGGACTTGTGCTGCAGACTTTGTCGTTTCACTGTTACTGCAAACTTGCTGCAAACATAGAATGTGGAACGGATCCAAAAGAGAGCGAGCAAAGTTCCCCAATTAATTTAACGACAGACGGCAAAGCTGTTAGAACCGATCGGCATCTCCAACACCGTTGCAGAAATTCATAATCACCCCCTAGAGGCCTTTTCCTGCGCGATGACGGTGAATGGCGATTGATGACAAAAAAAGTTAAATCGAACAACTCGATTATCGCATTTTTTCGACCAAATTTGGACACACACACAAACACTTCTTGGCAGTCACTTTCAGCACAATCAATAACGTTGACCATGGTGCCAAAATGTTCTGCACTTTGGTTTTGAAAGTGATTCCATTAGCGAAGTTGAAAATGTGCTTCCTTGAAGCGGGGCTTCCGATCCAACCCGGTAGCAGCTGGCAGGTGGCAGATCATTGACAGTCTTGTTCGAAATCGAAAGTGAAACACCGTCCGAGAAGGTGACGCTTTTGCTGCCGGCAACTCTTAATTATACGTTTGACATGCGCTGTGAATAACTCATAAGTGTATAGCCGCGAGTTCAGGTGTCAGATTTGCGCGCTTCAGCATTCTCAATGGTACAGCCAGAAGGTAGACTTGATTAATTACAATGCGCAGCTTCCAGGCAGCACTGGATTGATTGACTCGATTAGAAAGGATCTTGTGTTGATTCGAAATTCTGAGGGGAATTTATTTCTTTAAAATTTTCTTGGCTCCCACAACCTAATAATGGCACTTAATTAATTGATATTCGTGAGACACACTCGCAAGAACCGATTCAACGGCAGGAACGAACAAAGTCATTAGCTCGATTCAGCTAGGTATATAACAGGAAAAATTGAGTTGCTACAAATGAAATATTAATTTATCATGGCCAGGTGGCAGGTAATTGTTTCGATAGCTTGCTACTGGTAGCTCGTTCGATTCTTCGGTTCTGCGTTGGCTCGGAGGCCCGAAATGGAATTGTCATTAATTTTAAAACGAGTAACTTGCTAGAAATTGGTACCAGTCGAGCTTGTGGGGGATGTGGTTCATGTAATTATCTGGTGTGAGCACTGCTCTAACCAGACTCCGTGGTTGTTGTCGTTGAGTTCATGCAGCGTCTACGGATAGAGCAAATCTGTGTCAATAACTTGCTAACGCTATCCGTATTGCAGGTCGTGGTTTGTTCCATTGATCATGTTGTAATTATGGAGGAAAGTATTTTTTCGGTCGCTCTTAATGGATAATTTCAATCATATATTATGATTAAACTGTTATACTTATTTGCATGATAACTCTACATGGCGACCGTGACGTAGGGCGTGATCAATTTTTGAGCTTGAGCTTGATTGATCACCACCGGTTGCCATTACGTTACTGACCAGAGTCGATCGTAAGTAGTTGTACATCGAACTTATTGCTTGGGATTAGCTTCTCGATGTGCATCTCTAATGATCCCTGTATGCTGATTATTTCCGACGCCTGCCAGTTTAGAACGTAGATCATAAAAGGAAGCAAAAGGATGTTATTTCAAATGGAATTGTTGCTACCGAGGCCGGATATATTCCTGCACGCTAAGCATCTTGAGAATGGATATTTTTTGTTAGTATTTTAAATACATGAACAAATGACTTCTACCGAATTTTCTAAAAATGTTCATGTACCGATTAATGCAAAAGCTAGGCGAATCATAGAGCGAGTGCGCTTGAACCAAACGAATCGTGCAGAACTTTTATTAAAACGTTAACGAAAACCAATCAATCTAAAATATTTCAATTTAACAAACTGTTATGAGACGATCCTCTGCTTGAGTCCTCTACGCATGAAAAAAATGTTACCACACTAAAAAATATTTGCGCGTCTATAGCCCATTATGGAAAACAAACACCAACCGCTGTCCTGCCTACAATGGTTCTCAATCAAACACTCACTAAAGGTTCCAAATTCACAAACACCAACCGCTGTCCTGCCTACAATGGTTCTCAATCAAACACTCACTAAAGGTTCCAAATTCACTCCGTAACATTCACCGTTTCGACTCAAACTTCGAACACTTTAGAATAAAAATCACCTTATTATAGCTAGAGTAATCAAAAGTATGATTATTTATACCATTTCGTTCCTTCGAATGTCCTTTACCAAGTGATGTATAGCTCTTAACTGTAGGACTCTTCTAGCGCACCAGAAGGCGTTGAAAAAAGTGACAGTCAGCAACGGTTTGTTAATTTCAATAACAAAACATGTTTAAATCAACAATAATTGCAACAGAAATAAAATAACCAACATGGTAAACCTTTAAGATTGGCGAGAAAATTCATTTTTCGTTGATTTTTTAGTGCAAGAAGTTACATCATAGCTTATGTGTACGTATGCGATACGGTATTTTAAAACCAGAAAAATTTTAAACCAAGAGATTCGAAAGACCACAGCGTTCGCTTAACGTGAATCGGGACGGAATCCGAGTATGGAAGGACCGATGGCCGCCTCATGCATTCTACATATCTACGCATTTCGGGAATGCCTCATAGAATATCATTAATTTTTCAACTAACCTAATTTAATCAGTTTGCACATTTTGGTTTCACCGCGAAAGCTTTAAAACGTTTCAATCTTGCTATTTTTTCTCTCTCGGTGTTGCTTACAGTTTCGCGCCGGTAGCGACTAGAACATTTGCCACAAATACCAGCACGTAAGAGACGCGTAACCACTCAAACTAAGTATACTTTTCTCTTTACACTAGTAAACAGTGCAATCGTAACTAAATTCCTCGAAAAATTGACTGCAATGGGCTAAAACTTGCCTCTAAAGTGTGGCGCTTAGAAAAATTCCGGTTTTTGCTTTTTTCTAGCTTCAAGTCGCAGCAGGCTGCGCTAGCATATAGGAATGTTCAAATTGTTTTGATTCTGTTGAATATTATGGCATCAAATATGTTGGAAATTTGGTAACCATGTACTGTTAACAATGATAAAATTCGCGCACAATTTTCATTGTTCTGTCATATACAAATTTGAAAGATATTGAGTCTGAAAAAAACGCTACTCGCAACCCTTAAATGAGCAGCTTATCCGCCTTACTCCTTTATCCAAAGGTAGATAGCGCTTCAAGCGCTCTTCAGTCAGTCCAACGCGCAATCTGAAAAAAAAATCTTTTTCGATCTTTCTTCAATCTTTCTCAAGTGCGACTTTGAAACAAACAAAAAACAAATTAAAATGCTACTTGTCTGCCTCAAGACGATCCGCTGGCTCCTTACTGCACTTTCCCGGGTAGCAGCAGAGAACTCCAAAACTTGACCAATCACACTAATATTTCTTGCAGAAAAACAACTTTCTAACCCTGAAAAGATAAGCATATTTTGGTATGCGTAAAGGGGTAATCAAGCGTCTAAATGACTTTTAAATAATTATAAATGCATGTTTTTCTTCATAAATCATCGATAAACGGTCATTACAGTGTTAACACATCTATAAAAAGCAAAAATCAGCCTTTAGGTTTGAATATTTCTTTATCGATCAGGAAAGACCGTGTTAAAAACCAACGCACGGTTAATGATAATGGGCAATATTGCTGCAAGCGAGGAGTCAAATTGTTGCAGACTATCTTTCCAGAGATTACTGAAATACTTAGAGCAAAATCGCGCACCATCGCTGGCCTTGTGCTTATTTTCTTCCTCTATACATGGCGACCGTGACAAGAGGACGCGATCAGTCTATTTATATAAAATCCAGCATAACTCTTGAATGTCTGGGCCGATCTTCCACCAAACTTGGCAAAAGGAAGAGGGATAATCCCCTGCCTTAATTCATGAAGAAGTCGAGTTTTTTGTGCATTATGGGAATAAACTGAATTCGATGATTTCTGGGTCCCTGGTCATGTCTGGAGGCCAGGATGCCTAGACAACGGTACATGATGTTGATACCTGTTTTTTAATCCAAGATGGCGACTTTCGGTTCCTGCAAAATATCTTTCTACCTCCAAATTGTTGATTAATGCATCTCAACCTAATGTCCGGAAGAAATCTATAAATCTATTCATATAAAAGACAAGATTTGTATGTTTCAATATAACATTTGAATACCTGAAGCGATTCCCACCAAACTTGGCTAACGTATTGCACAACAAATGTCGTCAGAGATACATTGGAAAAAGATAAAAAAATGTGATCCTAATTGATAAGGAAGTCAAGATAATTCAGCCCGAAAGCTGATTTCCAGAGAAATATGATTTTCGACGCTATATTTTAACCACAAATCGTGAAAAGCTTGATAAAATTTAGAAAACTGTTCAAAAACCTTTCCATGTTGATATTTCCGGAACCAGAACGACTAGGAATCGATGCCCCACGACATTCGAAATTCAGTGTGGCTTCTTTCGGTTCCAAGTAATGCACGAAAACCGATCATATACTCCTCAATATGGCCTTTTTGAGACGGCTTAGATACCGATGTGTGATGATGTCTAGAGAGCTGGATAAAATTGAGGAAAATACAAAAAAATACAAGGAAAATATAGAACTTAACTGCTGATAAATTCAACAAGTTCTACAAGTTTTCGGTTGAATTTTCAAGAACTTTGACAAACAAAATGTCAATACATGCTGGTTTACGGTAGATCGATATATTTGCTTAATTTTCGTCGGAATATATTAAGAACTTCACCGTGCTCGAATCGGAAGTTTACCGAGATCAATTAAGTGTGTAGGTACTTCCGGAATTGACAGGATATAAATTCCTTAAAAACTTCTATCTCGCCATAACAACAAGAGCCAAATATTGGATCCCGAGCAGGATCGGGTGCTCAGCTAGTTTTTATATACAAACTCTTTCATCCTGAACTTTTATGCACAAATGATAATTGTAGTATTGGTTAAGGCATCTCTGCGACAATTGGGTGAGAATAGCTACCTTAATACACACACACACACATTTAAAAAGTAAGGAGATGAACTTAACAGGCTGTTATATAATAATAGGCCCATCAGACTCCGAAAATATCCAATGGGCCTTTTTGAAAGCCCAGTGCATACCTTTTCAAGAGAAAAAGTCAAAACGTTATACATTTTTTGCTGCTTGACTGATGACAAAAGTATCTCCCGAGTTTATCTTATTTTGATTATTGTTTGTTGTTCAAAATAAAAATAATTCAATAGCACTCTGAGCCACACTCTAATGTGCGTAATTGCAATGGAAAAAAATGCACTTTAACTGGCTTACATCCAGTACATTCCAGCCAATTAGTATGCAGTGCATTCAAGCACTGTAATTTAGTTATCGTGCGATTATAATTCACCACTTTTCCTCGCGTACCGACAAGACCGTTCCACGGGGACCACTTTACCGGTTGGTCTTGTTAGAGTTATCTAATGTAACTGCTGTTTTGCTAGAAAAGCTTTTTTCTCATTATGAAACATTAGTGCGAGTTTCTTGGCAATGTACCTACATCAAATTGCAAGAATTTGCATCTGATAGGTGGTAAAATAAACTCTCAAAATTAACCCAGTGTAGGTACGCGTACTAGGGACAATAAAAAATGAGTTCCTTATTTTTCAACATGTCCAATTGATCGTTCATAGGCGCTGTCAGTCACTGATTGATTTGTTTCATTACTTTACGCCCTATGTCAGCAGACAGCCATTAGTTAGTGACTATTTTCAGCGTGAACCTCAGACTCCATTAAACAATTAAAAACAAAACTTGTTGCAATCAACTAAAATCCAGCATGTTCGCTTCAAAACAATTTAGGGAGTGTTCTGCTCTAGAAAGCAGCTATTCGAGATCACACAACCTGTGGCTAATCCAGCTGCCCGCCGTGTGCCGCTGGAACAGATTGTTCTTCGTTGGGGTGGCCAATTTGTCTCGAGAGCCTACGAGAGGTGGAAATCTCGGCAGCGTGCGTCGATTACGTACAGGTCGACTCACGGTTGATTGAAAATTTTGATCACATACAAATTTCTAACGCCGTACCAGTCCCAGTGCCAGAGTGCCGAGAGCGCAATACCATTTTTCATCGCTGTTAAACCGTCGTTCGGTGCAGTAACGGCACGGAACGTGACAATTAGAAGGAAATTTATCTATTCCGAACCACCGGCGAAGAAAGAAGGAGGGACCGTCACTATACGGCCAGTGTACTGATTTTAGTCGCAACATAGTCGCATCTGACATAACCATGTTGGTAATTTCAGTGATCTAATCCCATACAGGCCGGCGATGTTTTTGAAAGCAGGAAATGATCTACTCAAAATGAGCTGTATCATTTCGGATCACGTCAGCTTTGTTGGGTTTTTTAGACCGTAAATGCTGTTGCTGCTGAATTAATCGTGGGAATCGAGCTCCGAGCGCCACCCACTGCCACGAGGATGATGGGTTGGCATCTAATCACAAATGCGAGGAAAATTGATTATATGCTAGGAGAAGGGGAAAGCTCGGTTGGTTGGTTTACGCTCTGTTTGCACGACCCTAGGCCATTAAACAACCGGTACGGGACCCAAGGCTCGTGTACTGCCGGGTGCCTGAGTTAGGCATAAAACAATCAAGTTCAAATTACTGGTTTTCCACTTTTTTTTTCTTGCTGAACACTTCAACAAACACTTCAGTTTTAGAGCCACTTGACAGTATCAGTAGCGTAGCCCTGGTAGGGGCTAACCATACGTTAGGAGCAATTGAATTGTTGTTGTTTTCAACCGAAATCCACTTAAGACCCTAGCTATTAATAAACAGCCTACGCCACTGGGATCCGCTAGGTACGGATTGTTTGTAGCAAATGTTCAAACAACAAAACCGAAACATTTCCCACCACAGAATCCGCCCCGAGCCGGTACCGCAACACGCTGGAAGCAGTTTATCAACAATGGATTTTCCTCTTGTTGCAATCCTCGGATCTCCATGGTTCGGTTGTGGCGCACAGCAAGCGACAAGTGGCTGCCCATGTGATAAATATGCTCACGGTTTGGTTTAGAGGACCGCGGGCTGCGCGCTACCACTACAGTTATGACATATTGTAATACCTAGCCGGTAAACGCCCCAGCATTGTGGTTAAATGATCTGTGATGTGCGCTTGCGCCGAGTGACTTATTGGTCTAAGTACCTTGACTAGACTCCGTCTCAAGTATGTCGGCAAGATTGTTCGACGTATGAGCATATATGTGAACAATTGCACCATTTTCTGGGGCCGCCGTAGCGCACCGATCCTCCGAACCGACGTCTGTGTGTTTGTTTAATCAACAAGCGATTAATTGTACGGTGCCGTTCCGGGTCAGTGACTAGCATGGTTTTTATTCAGTGCACTTGTTGTTGTTGCTCTTAGCATTGTTAGGTATGAATTGAATGAAGGAAGTCAACAAGATTGATAGACTGTTACGAAAAAAAAAAATCCAACTCGATTTCGTCTCCTTGCTTGCAACGTTGAAATTCGTAGCAAGGTTAGAGACGCTGTTTTGCCGTGACTTTTATTAATTGGTGTCATAAATAACAGCGTGTAAATGGTGCTCAGCTAATCGATTTGTAATGCATGTACTAATTGTTACATACAATATTTTCTGGTGTTAATACGGCTAACTTTGTAAGGTTTTTCCATTAATCATCGATCGACTCTAGCACAAGCGTAGTGCCATAGATCATTTCCTTTTTTGACTGTTTGGAGTTTTTTCAGTCACCCAAAATCGATATTGCTTCTCACCTACAATTCATAGTAATTGTTCCAGCCTCATACAAAGTTGCAAACTCGCTTTGGTCTAGAAACAGTATAGACACTGGTCACATGCGAGTGCCATTATTCTGAGCTTACCACACCTTCAGAGAACCGAGAAAAAAAAACCATTTCCAGAGCAATGGCTGCAACAAACAAACACGTTTTGGTTGTTTTCGTTTCAGTTGCCACTTTCTTCTACGTACAGCCAACGCCTTCGAACGATCAATTGCAGTAAGAATTCAAGGAGAACAGGAAAATTACTGCAAGTAGGTACTACAACATCCATCGGTGTAACGAAATCGATGGCTACTTGGACTGTCGAAGGTGTTTTGGGCATTATACAACCGAAGGATTTGTTGTCCTTGTTTCTTCTATAATACGTTTTTTAGTTTTTTTATTGATTTAAATCTATCCGACTAGAAGTCTTTATGAATAAGTAAATATAGGGTGTTGCGTCACACCATCCGCACTGCGACAGGAATAACTGTCCGCAACACCGTGAGCGACGCGAGAACCAAGCCAAGCTAGTTGACGCGTTTTTACTTTGCCACAATTAGGCTTTATTTGCGCTTCCCGCCAAAGCTGGTCATTGTTTGCGACCAGCTATAAAAGTGTGCTTGCCATCTCAAATAGTCGTTAGTCGATAAGCGTACGGCGGCAGCGCCGTCACGCTGCCCATTTATAAATATCGGTAGGAATAAATTGTACAGTATAGCGAATATGTGCGTTGCCTTCGTCGTAGGAAAGAAAACTTCTCCCTGGGCCTTAATTGCCCCATCGTGATGCCAAAGGGCGAATAATATACACAACGTAGGGCCGTGCGCGATCATAGGGTAATGGGGGTATTTTGGCCAGCTTTGGGAAGTGTTCGCACAGTTCATTGAAAACAAACACAATTTTTCAACATAAATAACTACTCCATTATGCCATTGTTAAAAGCTAAGTGTCTATTTTAATATACACCATCCAACAATGAAAAATATCCTAGCAATATCAAAATTTCTACGAAGTACTAAAAACATATTTTGGTCCACCAAATTTTTACTTTGGCCCACCTTTATATCTACAGACGTGTATGGAAATAGTTCGGACTAATTACATTTAAGATCATCATCGGTATTTTTAGAGCAAAAATAGTGGGTTTGAGGAGAACATCCTTCTGCTGTGAATTTTTGTAAATTTTAGGCATCTAAAAATTAAATGATTTGGCTTATAGCGGTTTGACAGGCATTCTCATCTAATTTCATATCGTTAAATGTGATAATATAAGAAGTAATTACCCGTAAATTGCCACAAGCTGCTTCTTTGTTCACGTGCAACGGCCGAACGGTAAGCAAAGAGATGTCAAAATTTGGCATGGCCAAAATTTGTTTGCTTCAGAAAGAGGCAAACATATTTCGGCCATGCGTTTAACCCCTTTTTCAACTTTTTCCAACATGTTAGAGTATACAAACTGTTTCTATGTCATTTTATTGATGTTACTACAACAACGAATTGTTTCTAAAGCATACATATTTGTTACAATAGCTTCAGGACTTTTACTTGTATATTACCACTTCCCCTTGACTTTGGGATGACTCAGCCATGACTTTGAATATGTATGAACTTATTCCCAAATAACACTTCCTAGAGCCAGTTTTTCGCCGAAAATTCTTAGGTGTGTTATTCAATGTTGCATGCATAGTTTTCTAATATTCATTGAATTTATCAGATAAAATGCGTTAAATGTTACCGGGTGGGCCAAAATATGCATGTGGGCAAAAATACCCCCGTTACTCTATATGGGCTGCGAAAAGCCACCTTGAAAGACACAACCAAGGCGGCATGAAACCCAGTATCTTTTAAAAGGAAAAAAAAATACTTACCTACTTAACTTGTTTACTTTTATGGCGACAGATCGTTGAGAACCTATGTCGTATCCAGAATACGTCTCTAAAAAACTCTGACTTGGGCTGCTCCTCTCCAGTCTTACTTTTACACCTGTTGTTGGGGCATCCTCGTCGACAGCACACAGTCGTCAGCCTCTATCCGGTTCTCTGCTAAATATAATCTTTGCTGGTCGCCCATCCGCCATCCGTGCCCATTTCCTAGTTTGCAACCGAGTATTGTTTGCAGGACTCTACGCTCAAAGACCACAAGCGCTCGTCGATCGGCCTTTTCCCACGATTCATATCCGTAGAGTATAGGTGAAGAAAAAAAAATATCCGTAGAGCGCCATCGGGAGAATCAGAGTCCTGTAGAGCGCAAATTTCGTAGAGATCTGTAAGCTGGCTACGTAATCCATAATAAACTCTATTCGCTGCCGCAATCCGTCTCTTCATCTCGTGGCTCACCTCGTTGTCACATCTCACGAGAGTATCAAGATAAACAAATTCGTCGACGACTTCGAAAGTATCCACATCCATTTCCACCGCCGGACCGATACCCGTAGAATTACCACGCTCTCTGCCAGCCACCATGTACTTCGTCTTGGCTGTGTTTATGGGAGTCTTGCAACTTCCCTTCAGAGAACCGTAAAGGCCGCTTCAACAACTTTACGGTTAACACCAATGACATCAATGTCGTCCGCGAAGCCCAGATCGTGATGATGCTCTTCGTATTGCCATTTCTAACGCTATGTTAAACATCAAGTTCGAGAGCCTTTGCTTCAGGCTATCTAACGTCACAAACGCGTCCTAAAATTTGCCCGCTATTCTGAAACTTTATGTGAAACTGTCAAGTGTTGCACGTATCAGTTGAATCAGTTTTGTTGGGAAACCATGTTCAAGCATAATTTGCCACAGCTCGTTGCGTTTCACTGTAGCGTACGCCTCCTTGATGTCTATAAACTGATGATGTATCTATAAGTAGTGTTCTCGAAACTTGTCGAGGATCTGTCTCGAGGTAAAGATCTGATCCGTTGTAGATTGTTCCGCTCGAAAGCCACTTTGGTATTCTCCAACAAAGGCTTACAGGATATGGGCGAGAATTTTATATGCGGAATTGAGGCATGGTATGCCTCGATAATTATTATAGTCGAGTCTATGTCCTTTCTTGTAGATAAGGCATATGAGTCCTTCCAACAAATCTCTAGGTAGTTGTTCCTCAGGCCATACATAAATTGCACTACGCAGCCGCTCGCTCCCGACTTTGAAAAATTCGGCTGGTAAGCCGTCAAACCGGCCTTGTAGTTCTTCAGCTCTTTGCCAACATTCTTCACCTCGTCCAATGTTGGTGGGTCCACAGCCAAGCCAGTCCTCCCCAATTTCTATCCTGTTCCTCTCGGAGACTCTCCTTCCTTCTTCACCGTTCAACACCACTGCGCAATGTTGCTACCAACGCTTCATTACCTGCGATTAATCGGTAATTAGGTGCTCCGCCCCGGCACGGTCCAGTTCCTGACTCCGTTAATGGTTCTATAGAAGCTGCTCGTGTCGTGCCTGGTGAAGCAATTCTTCGCCTCCGCGTGGACGCGATCGTAGTGCTCACGTTTCTTACGGTACAGACACTCAGCTTCGAACCTCGTGTGGTTCCCGTTGTCATGCCTATAACCTGTTTCACTGACCGCATCATGCATGTGCTTCCACTGCTCGTTCAGGCCCACTCCAGCTGGTTCATCGATCACTTTTCGAGTGTACTCTTCAGCAACTCCTTCCGCTGATAACCTCAGGATGTCCAGACGTGTCTTTCTCGCCTATCTTGATTTAAATGCGTTGGACAGCCAGGCGCGAATCTTGTCTACTACGAGATAGCGATCCAAGTCGATGTTTGGCCCTTGAAAGGACCGCACATCTATGACGTCTGAAAAGTGCCGGCCGTCGATAAGCATGTGGTCGATCTTAGAGTAAACCTTTGTTTCCAGGTGTGCTTCCGAATGTTCCGACGTGCAGATGGCCATTCTCCTGGCCGCGGCGAAGTTCGCTAATCTCAAATCGTTGTCGTTGGTTATAGAGTAAATAATTTCCCTCCCAATAACGGGACGAAATAATACCTCTCGTGCGACTTGTGCTTTCATATCTCCGATGAGGATCTTCATGTCGTGTTGTAAGCACTCTCCATACATTCCCTAAAGGAGCTTTTAGAACTCCTCTTTTACGTCGTCGCTTTTATCGTTCGTCGGTGTGTACACGTTGATGAGGCTGTAATTGAAAAATCTGCTTTTGATCCTCAATACGCATAGACGGTCATTTATAGGCCTTCACTTAACCTAGTCACCGGTTGCTTAATCTCAATACCCACATCATGAAGAACCGACTAGCCGAATCACTCCAGCCACATCAGCACTGAATGCCACGTGTTTCTTGCTTGACCACGAAACTGCCAATTACTTTGCGAACCACTGTGTTCGCCTCAGTGTAAGGAAAACAATCTTCGTTGAACTTGACGTCTCTTGCAATACCGATTTTGCTCGCCAATTTGTCCCAAAGCTGGTATCCATTCAGAGCGTAGCTTATCGTTGCCATTTCTCGGCTCTTAGGGTCTAATTTCGTTTCTCTGCTGGTTCGCGATAATCCGAAAATCTGTGAATCTCCCAAGATCTGGTTTTGCGTTCACCCACTTCTCTGTAGGGGCTACATTTCAAGCTGAAGCCACCGCAGGGCAACCGTTTGGGAGGCGTGTTGCTGTCGGAGTCGCTTCCGACCACAACATCTTCTCAGCTTTTGAATTAGGTAGAATTGAGCTTTTTTTCCTTTATGGACTCATCACTACGACCAGAAACATTGATTTTTTGTGATGTCACCTGGGTGTGTTTGCTGTATTCCGCACTTCTGTTATTAACAATATCACTATTGAGAGTAAGTGGCATGATTATTATAATTCGTGCTTGTGTGTATGCCCTTCCTTTTTACGCTTTATACAGTGCTTTTTCGCTTTTATCAACAGTCGTTTTTATCACCACTCGCTAAATTCACGCTCGATTTTCTCACGGTTTTTTTATTCGTTTTTATCACGCTTTTTAAAGAAAAAACTTCAAATCAAGAATAATGTACTTCTAGTTGCAGAAAATGTATTCGAAACATCATTTTCACTTATGCCTTGTGTCCTTGCATGTGTATAGTTTTATGAACTCAATTTATTTGATCAATTTTCTGAGGCACCCAAGTGCCATATCTGTTATAAATAATTTGTGTCATAATTTTGAGGAAAATGAACCGTGAAATACGTATTTCATTGACTTCAAAGCAACAATTGCGTATTATTCGAGCAGTTGAGAAAAAAAGATCTGTTAACAACTCAAATAGTAGTGCAGATTGGTCCTCATAAAGCGTAAATTTAAATTTTATAAAATCTAGCGGTTCCACAATTTCACATAAACAAGCATTAGTCTCTGCTAGCTGCTAGCTAGGCTAAAGGATTAGTTGAGAGAATTCGTTATCGATATTTTTTTTGGCACATTTCGTATGTGTAGGATAAGTACAACGATACACCGTGCCCCAGTGCTGAGTCGAGAAAATTTCGAACCGAACCCTATATAACAACCGTGTGGGAGAGCTAGCCGACCGACATCGCTAACCACAGAGCCACGGGGACCACTAGGCTAAAGAATGGGCAGAATAAATCGTATTGATATTGCATGTATAATAGCCGTGAGAAAGTCCGCGAAAATGCAATGGAGCAAACTATCATAAACTAACCTTTTTCTTATTTATACATTTGTATCTTGAACTTATATTCCATTCAATCATGAAAGTGCATCATTTTACTCAAAATATCATAAATTTCAATTGAATCCAACACAAAAAATTGAATTTTTATCATTTCGCCAAATTCACGGTATCGCCAAATTCACGGTAAAATTTTTTTTGACCGTGATAAAATCGTAAAAGCACTGTATTCCAAGCCCCGCTGCCTCCAGCCAATATTATCAGCAATTACAGCTCCCTGGAGAGGTTTCAACTGAATGTCCCTCTGACCAGTTTAATTTTGCGTGGGTTTTTTTTTGTGAAGAGGTATTTGTCGTGGTTTTGCAGAATTCAACGTGAAAAAAGAGTTATAATAGAGGGAGCCTGAGAATAAACCCATGCTTAAAGTCCGTTGACATCGAATGACCCTGATTCTACTTAGCTCCGTGGAAGAATTGATCTTAGATTTTCAACCAGTGTCTGATTGAAGCGTTCAGCTACCTCGTTTTGCTGTAGGGTTCCTTGATTATTGTATTAGTTGAATCACTCATTAGAAAAATATTGACGGTCTTCTTCCACACTGAGGCTTTTATCTGCACTGCTTTGTCATAGCACATGAGTCGCAGAGTCTAATCGAATCCAGCTTCTTTACAAAAGCAAGGGTTATCTCGTGTTTCGCAAGGTTGTTCGGTGCTTGTTGACTTACATGATCCATACGACGACACAACTTACTTATCTCCGCTACCAAAGCCAGTACCCACATATTGCCTCGTAGGTACGCCACACCGATCAGTTGACCGTCTTTCTTAACTCCGCTCAGTCCTGGCCATCGCGAGCAGTGAATAGTACATCAATAGCATCCTGTGTTGTGAGAGCTTCTTGACCGAGAACAAGTTTTCCCGAAGATACTTCTTTGTTAGGCAAACATTGAATTACTCCATCATACTTTCCGACCAGTGTCACGACATTCTTGGCCATACTGATAATGAAAGCCTCTTTCATATTCCACATATACCGCAGATGATTTACATTTTTCACGAGATGATCACTGCATACTGTGTCTAGGCAAAACTGGATCTTCCAGGTTTCAGATTTTTTTCTGGTCACTGTTTACCTTAAGCGCTGCTGCATTTTTATCGACTGCCGCTATAGCACTTCCTTTTGGTTTCTTCGAATGACAGTTCTTCTGCATGTGCGCGACCTTATCAGAACAATGGCACTTGTCGATTAACTGCTGCTTCTTCATACCTCCGACGAGTCCCGCTCCTCTCAAGCCATCATGGCGGTCTGTCCTTCTTCTCTCTTCAGTGAACAGCAGCTGATTATCGAGTGTCGTCACCAAGGTATCATAGCTGTCGCGTAAGGTTAAGAATTATTGAGCTATCAAGCCACCTTCCTCTATTTTCACCCCTGTGGTCTTGAATTACTGGACAAGATCATCAAATACAATGAAATGAGCTCGCATTTCGATTCCTTCCCTCTTTCGTAATCGGGCCAACTGCAGAACCTTCCACGCTGCCATTTGCTTTTCCCGAACAAATCCAAAGATTTCATCCGTTATGAATCCAATGAGAATTGGCATGGTCTTCCGGTCTTTCGGATTTGATTCCACTTCGTGAGAGCATCGTCTGCCGCCGAAGCTGTTTCTGTCAGCACAGATGAACCTTCAATTTTACGAGTTTTCCATGAGCGCTCATTAACGTCTCAAGGAGTCCTGTTATATCCTTATTCTTTTGACTCATGAATATGATTTTTTGTCAGAAAAGAAAGAAAATGACAGTGTATGCTCTCCTACTCTCGCTTAAACTCAACCGCTGCCGAAGTAGTTCCTTCCCTCACACATTCCCTCTCACCGCACCACACCTCTGCTGCTGTTCAGGCGACATGATTTTCTCCTGTTGCTATCCTTTCTTCCCGTAACTACCGGCCTATGGAGAGACAAACGCAACGATCGAAACATCAGAGCTGATGTAGTCTAGTCATGTGTTTGTTTTCTCCCAGAAACCTATGCACGCTATCATCATTTCATTATGGGTTGAGAGGATTCGAGTTTAGTCCCGGCCTGTACACTTCGTGAAGTGCACAAGTGATGAATAAACGACGATTGCATCATATTCGTTTCGTTTCCATCACTGTCAAGGACTGCCTAGCAGAGCCTACTTCCTACCTTTGAAAATACTCGTAATATAAACTTAACAATGACGAGTGGGGGGCGCCAAATCAATTTTCGCCTGCAGCTCAAATCACCCCGCCCTTGGTCTTAAGCGCTCGTCGTTCTAAAACGGCTGGTGCTAGCAAGTCCTCCTCGAGCATTGTCCATGTCTCGTGCCCGTGGAGGACTAGCGGTCTTATGAGCATTCTGTATATGGTGCACTTGGTACGGGGGCGAAATTTGGAGTCCGTAGTAGGCACGATTTTCAGCTACAATACTACAATACTAGTATTGTATTGTAACTAAACTAAATAAAGTTTGGTTTCAGTCAATCTGACAGTTTACTAGCAGTTGATCAATTATGATCTATTTCAATTGAAATATTTCATCTCAATCTCCATATTTTCCTGAGGGACGACAACTGGCTTCTTACTCTTCTTCATCACTCACCTGGATGATCCCTGTTGTATTTTTCGCATGTGATGCCATTCGCACAGAAAACACTTGAATGTTTTAATGCTCTTTCAGGTTTGATATTTGTTGACACTCTTGAGTGAAAGTGAAAAAAAGCATCCATAAACGTTATTTTTTTACAATCCTTTCAGAGTTCTCCTTTCCCGCTTTTTGCATGGAAGTGAACTGTCAAAACACCTCATTATATTTCATGAGATGGAAGCAAGACAACAAAATCAGTTTATCAGTTAACGAAGATTGTCAAGGCATCGGTCAGTGTCAGTGAAAAAGTGTTTCGGTGAGGTTCATTTTGGTTGAGTGGACTGTTTGTTTTTCTTTTTCTCTTTGAAGTGAAGATCATTTGGTTGGATTTGTCGTCAAATTTAATTCCGTAACCGTGAACGATGCGCACGATCTATTTCATCTGAGTATAACAGCACGTTACTAGGACGAAAATCTAGTGTACCTAAAAGAGTGCTGCGATCATTGGAAGTGAAAATTGAAAATGATTGGCTGTAATTTTCGAAGAATTTTGCTGGGGAAAATGACTTTTATCAGCACTGTGCTCTTTATCATCATTATTCATAATCCCTCCTGCAGGCGATAGATTTACCGTCTCAGGGTTACCGGATCTGCATCATTAATATTCTCAAAAACGAACGACTCTTCTAAATTGTATACTCTTCGCAAAAGCAATGTGCCTCAACAGGTATGTTCTAAACTCAATACAGAACGGATTCAAAAGTGGAAATAAGCTCACACTACACAATTCACTTCCGACATTAGGCAGCGATATGTCGTTCTTGTGCTTCACTCAAAACCCTATCCTGTCCTTGCGCACTTTTGGAGCTTTTGGAAATTGATATAGATGAAGATCCGAATGGGATCATTTACTATGCCCGTATTTAAACGCTTTGTACTCAATTTTAAATGTTCACTAGAATGTTTTAGATTATAACAGCTGAAATAATAAAAAACTATAAATCAAACCATCAAAACATACCATCAACATACTGCCAAATTCAAAACAGTAAGCCTGATAGTAAATTTGAACGCACTCAGAGTTTGCAATTTCAGCCAATCAGTGAGCGGTTCCCAAAGTGATATTTTTTAGCTTTGTTGCAGGCAATATGCGGAGCTTCTATATCATAGGTTATTAGCCTTTGAAAACAGAAAAAAAACTATTCCAAAAGGTCTAACGACACTTGCAATCAATGCGCCAGTTTACAGGTAAAAGTAGTCAAAATTTTTGTTGGTAAACAGCATTGGAAAATGTCAATGTCAATACTGTTGACTGTTTTTCTGAACTATAGTTGTTCATGTTGAACGTAAGTTGTCTCCTTTTTTGATATGATCAACAAGATAGATTTTTCTTTAGCTTGTAATCTTGATCGTTGATCTACTACCTACTCCATTGAAAAGTAGTTAACGGTTACAATACATCACTAGGTTTAGTTGACTAATGTGATTCAGTCTGTGGACTAAAGTTCACACGTTATAGCGTGCCATAAAATGGAAGGTTTACTAAGTTCTTACTCGACAATTCAGTAAAATTGTACTTGCTGGATTATCCAATACTGTCCATCACATGGCACAGGCGTCTCCATGAAACGATTCCATGCAATGCAAAAGCTAATCAGATCGGAGGCTCGGGTAAACGGCTGTTGAGATCAGATAATCCTGTTAGTAATTAATTGACACCAATGGTTGAGTCATATAAAGAATGAAGATTAATCGTAAGCAGTTTGTATAGTAATTAAAGCAAGCAGTTTTATTATCTAATTAACCGTGAATACTTTTTAATTTGAGAAAATCAACAGGTATAGTTACACTATGGCTGCTTCTGTGCACACTAATAAAATAACCAGCTAGATATAACTCTAATAGCAGTCACACAAATATTCTCGAAGCGTACTTCTTGTTATCCAACAACCCACAATATTCTAGCGAAGGATTTATTGTTTCAATATTACCAATAAATGCATTTAAAATATTACTCCATTTCCATCAGAATACATTACCATAGTGCAATAATTACATCAATAACAGTTATGATAATGATACCCTTGTGGATTGCCTGTCCTAAAATAGCATTTATCGCACTTATGTCATCGGGCGACTTTTGAAAAGCTCCCTTTAGCTCGAGGGGAGCTCACGGATATTGTGAACCGTACTGCAGTACCGAGCACTGGGTAAAATATGCAACCTTCTCGGCTCGATCTTATTGCAAAATGGCAAAGAATGCTACCCGACTGGGGGGAGAACACGTTTTGCATTCGTCGTGAAAACGAAACCAAATGCAACACGAACCAAACGGTAACCAGAAGTCCCCGCAACTGGAGCGCCTTTCAAGCCAGGAATTCCCTTCTTCGGTTTCATGAATGGATTCAATCGGACGGACACGATCGTGTTCTTTTTTGCTTCAGAAGTTAAGCAGCATGCCACTTCCAGCAAAGGAGAATTATGTAAGCAAGGCATCACCGCGGGCCACTTGGGACATACCGTGTGTACAGATGCGGACAAAAGAAGTCCATTATATTCTAAGCCTGCAATTGCTTTATTAATATTGGAGGATCACGAGAACTGCAAGCCAACGAACGGCTAGGAGGGTAATATACGTGACCATAAATCTACATAACACCCATCAGCCCACTAGCAACTGGCAAGTGGCTAATACTTGAGGTAAATCTGCTGATGATGGTGCGGTTCCGTGTGATTTATTCACAACCCCATCAGTAATATGTACTGTGGTATTAAGTCGATTCCGATTAATTTACTTTTTCACAGAGCATAAATTGTTCTAACGGCAGGCTACCGCGTGCCTGAACAGGTGGAAATTGGATCTTGATACAATTACCTAGGGGCAGGGCAACTGCAGCGCATGCTGTTTACTTATGATTCGTTTGAACAATGTATGGAGTTCTACCGGACTCTCTGCTGGTGCGGACCAAGATCAAACCCGTCATTCACGACAGACTGCAGTGAGCCTTGAGCGGTTCGGATCATACGATATAGCACACGCAAAAAATGCCCAGCCGGTATCGGAAAGATGTGATTGTTCCCATGCTGACAGGACCCCAACACAGCACCGTCTCAGGTTCGCTTGGTTGGCCGCTGTTAACCACTAGCGACAATCGAGCAGCGTGCGGTCAGTCGGTGGCTGTGTTCGATGCCTTAAATCAATACCGAAGATCATGATACTGTCATGTAGTAATAAAGTATTCAAATCCGCGTTGCTCGTTAGTTTGCGGGGTTTGCAGACTGCTGAGAGGTTGACTGACGATCAGCGGGGTTTGCAGACTGCTGAGAGGTTGACTGACGATCAAATTATGGTGTTTTTTTTTATTGGTCAAGCGATTTATTTTAATATTCTTTCTTCTGGCATTCTATTCATGCATTCTTTGGAAGGTGCTATAGAGAGAAATAATTGCGGCTTAGACATGTGCACGAGGCAAAACAATCATTATTGTTGTTGTCATTGTCAGTTGTTACAAAAGTAGTAAATATGAATTGGAACACCAGAGGTGCAGTGGATTCCAGTCAATACAAGAGAGCTCTATTGATACATTCACGAATATGGAGTTAAACAAAGAATTCTACTTTGACACAATATGTGTGTGCACATTTTTTCGTGTACAGATATTACTAGCACGATCCCCTCTAAGCTCGCACAAACAGTCAAAACATTACCCTCACGAGTCAACTGTCTTTCAAAGTTGGCAAATTTCTGTCTCCAGTAAAGACATTTGTCTTGTTGAACACTAAATTCCAAAACTCGAAAAATGCATTTTGATTGAGTGCATTAACTCTAACCAAACCTTTGACTTCGGTTTGGCATGTGTGGAATTTATGAGTTTTTTATAGTCTCTCACAACCAAGATCTAAACAAACGATGACTGACTTGGCATCATGTCACGAGAACAACAGGAATCTGGCTAAAGTATTGATTTTTACAAGCGTAGAAATATTAAGTTCTACTCCCGCTCGAACCAATCTGAGCTATTAATTTTTCAGACAGCCTCCTCAGTCATTCTGTGCCGAACACGCATCAGTACTGGACGTGTTTGGTGATCGGTCCGATAGAGTATAAAACAAAAGACGTGTGAACAAGTGTTGGCATTGTTTGCCTGGTCGAGTGAAATAAATCCGGGTTCAAGGTCGTTCCTTTGTGCAACTGTTTCGCATCGTGACTGCCAGCTGGTGCGTAAGCCGATTTGGCTGCTGGCTGGATTGTGCTACAGCAGTGGACGAGACACAAACGAGGAAAAAGAAGAAGCCATCAGTGTCAGCGAGTCGTATCGCTGTGTGGAGTGATCTCACACCTGGCTCGCTGCTGGTGGCTGTTTGGTGCTGCTGTATTGGTGCTGCTGGCTGTAACGGCTGCTACTTCGAACGATCGGACAACCAACCTTACTGGAAGGGAGAAATAAAAAGGTACGTGTTCTTGTCAGCGCTAGTGCGCTAAACATAGCGCGATGGATGTAGATCCCTCGCCTCCCGCGCCACCATCCCCGAACCCCTCTGACCCTGACCCTTCTGTTACCCCCTCCCCTGTTCATTCTTCAGTCCCCCCTCGCCCCAGGCTTTACCCAGACGGAGCCCAGGGCAGCTATACTGTTTATTTTCGGCCAAAGGCAGGACCGAAATCGAAAAAGTTGAACCTCTTGCAGATTTCTAAAGACCTGACGAAGGAGTACAAGGGCGTGACCGAAATTTCCAAGGTCCGGCCTAACAAGCTCCGTGTCGTGGTCGGTAACCTGAAAGAGGCCAACGATACAGCTTGCTCTGAGCTCTTCACACGCGAGTATCGCGTTTACATACCCGCACGAGACGTGGAGATCGACGGTGTCATAACCGATTCGAGTCTGTCCGTCGAGTGTATACTGCAAAGTGCCAAAGGGTGCTTTAAGAACAAAACGTGTCCCGAAGTAAAGGTGCTCGACTGCAAGCAATTGCGGTCAGCATCGATCATCGGTGGCAAAACAGTATACACTCCGTCAGACTCGTTTCGAGTTACGTTCGCCGGGTCTGCACTACCAAGCCACGTCTCGATCCACCGGGTTCGTCTCCCTGTGAGGCTCTACGTGCCCCGCGTCATGAACTGCCTGAATTGCAAGCAGTTAGGCCATACAGCCGCCTACTGCTGCAATAAGGCACGTTGTGGCAAGTGTGGGGAGTCTCATGCGGAAGATTCTTGCAGTGTTAACGCTGAAAAGTGTATTCACTGCGGAGAAAATCTGCATGAGCTCTCGACATGTGCGGTGTACATGCAGCGCAGGGATAAAATAAAACGGTCTCTCAAAGAGCGTTCAAAGCGTTCCTACGCTGACATGCTGAAGAAGACCGTTACCACTTCTCCCGTTACTTCGAACCCCTTCGATCTGTTGCCCTCTGAGGAAACCGATTCTGACGATTCACCAGCGGGAGCATCTTACGCCAATCCTGGGGAGTCTAGAAAGAGGAAAAATATTTCCTCTCCTAAACTTCCCAGAAAAGGTCCTAAGATTTCTCAAAGTGAAATGAAAGTTACAAACAAACCAAACAGTGCTGCGGAAAAACCGAAGCAAACTCCTCCTGGGCTGGCAAATTTAAAGTCCCAGAAGGAGTTCCCAGCACTGCCAGGAACATCTAAAACCCCAGTTGCTCCTTTTACACTCCCAGTTGATGAAACAAACTCTGGATTAGTGAAATTTTCTGACATTGTGGACTGGATTTTTGAAACTTTCAATGTACCCGATCCAATTAAAATTTTTCTTACAGCATTCCTCCCAACAGTTAGATCATTTTTGAAGCAGTTGACTGCCCAATGGCCTCTCCTTGCAGCGATTGTATCCTTCGATGCCTAATTCAACTGCGTATATGAAGGATTCTATCTCTGTCTTACAGTGGAATTGTAGAAGTATTTTACCAAAAATTGATTCGTTTAAAGTTTTGATAAATAAAAACAAATGCGATGCATTTTCCCTTTGTGAAACTTGGCTTACTTCAAATATTGATCTCAACTTCCATGATTTTAATATTATTCGCCTTGATCGAGACACCCCATATGGAGGAGTACTTTTAGGGATTAAAAAGTGCTATTCTTTCTATCGTATTAACCTCCCCTCGATTCCAGGCATCGAAGTTGTCGCATGTCAAATGACAATACAAGGTAAAGAGCTTTGTATTGCCTCAATATATATTCCCCCCAGAGCACAGGTTGGGCAACGGCTGCTCTTTGATTTAATAGAACTTCTTCCCTCGCCACGTTTGATTTTGGGAGACTTCAACTCTCATGGCGTGGCTTGGGGTTCCCCATACAATGATAACCGCTCCTCTTTAATCTATAACCTTTGCGATGACTTCGACATGACTATTTTAAACAACGGTGAAATGACACGTATCCCGAAACCTCCAGCGCGCCCAAGCGCTTTGGATCTATCCTTATGTTCGACGTCGCTACGGTTGGATTGCACATGGAAGGTAATCCTCGATCCTCACGGTAGCGACCATCTGCCTATCCTTATTTCAATTACTAACGGGTCAACTCGCATGCGACCTATTGACATTCCGTATGACCTCACACGAAATGTCGATTGGAAGTTATACGAGGAAATGATTTCAAAAGCGGTCGAGTCGATTCAACATCATTCACCACTTGAAGAATACAACCTCCTCGCGGGCTTGATTCTCGACGCCGCGTTGCAAGCCCAAACGAAGAAATATCCCGGCGTAACGATCAAAGAACGGCCTCCCACTCCGTGGTGGGACCAAGAGTGCTCCGATGTCTACACGCAAAGATCCGACGCGTTTAAGGCCTACCAGACGGGAGGTATACCTGGCGACTATTTACGGTATTCGGAGCTTGATACCAAGCTTAAAAGCTTGGCTAAAGCAAAGAAACGTGGATATTGGCGTCGGTTCGTGAACGAGACGTCGAGGGAGACATCGATGAGCACTCTTTGGAACACAGCCCGAAGAATGCGGAATCGCGTAACGGTCAACGAAAGCGAGGAGTCTTCAAGTAGGTGGATATTTGATTTTGCCAGGAAAGTATGTCCGGACTCTGTTCCTGAGCAAAATATTGTTCGCGATGCGTCTCCGGGCCACGACGCGATAGAATCACCTTTTACGATGGCAGACCTTTCAGTTGCCCTCCTGTCCTGTAACAATAACGCGCCTGGATTAGATAGAATCAAATTCAACTTGTTGAAGAATCTACCCGGCAATGCCAAGAGGCGCTTGTTGAACTTGTTCAATAAGTTCCTGGAGCAAAACATTGTACCGCAGGATTGGAGGCAAGTGAAGGTGATCGCCATCCAAAAACCAGGGAAACCAGCTTCTAATCACAACTCTTATAGGCCGATTGCAATGCTATCCTGTATCCGGAAATTGATGGAAAAAATGATACTCCGTCGTTTAGACCACTGGGTCGAATCAAATGGTCTACTATCAGAAACTCAATTTGGCTTCCGCCGTGCCAAAGGGACGAATGATTGTCTTGCGTTGCTTTCAACAGATATTCAGCTGGCGTATGCTCGTAAAGAACAAATGGCGTCTGCGTTCTTGGACATTAAGGGGGCTTTTGATTCCGTTTCTATTGACATTCTTTCGGGTAAACTTCACCGACAAGGATTTTCTCCAATTTTGAACAATTTTTTGCACAATTTGTTGTCCGAAAAGCACATGCATTTTACGCATGGCGATTTGGCAACTTTTCGCATTAGCTACATGGGTCTTCCCCAGGGCTCATGTTTAAGCCCCCTTCTTTACAACTTTTATGTAAATGACATCGACGAATGTCTGGCAAATTCATGCACGATAAGACAACTTGCAGACGACAGTGTAATCTCTGTTACAGGAGCCAAAGCTGCCGATTTGCAAGGACCATTGCAAGATACCTTGGACAATTTGTCTGCTTGGGCTTTACAGCTAGGTATCGAATTCTCTCCGGAGAAGACTGAGATAGTAGTTTTTTCTAGGAAGCATGAACCTGCTCAGCTTCAAACACAATTAATGGGTAAAACGATTTCTCAGGTTTTGGTACACAAATATCTTGGTGTCTGGTTCGACTCTAAAGGCACCTGGGGTTGTCACGTGAGGTATCTGATGAAAAAATGTCAACAAAGAGTGAATTTTCTTCGTACAATAACCGGACAATGGTGGGGAGCCCATCCAGGAGACCTTATAAGGCTTTACCAAACAACGATATTGTCTGTTATTGAATACGGGTGTTTCTGCTTCCGCTCCGCAGCAAACACACATTTGATCAAACTGGAGCGAATACAATATCGTTGTTTGCGTATCGCCTTAGGTTGCATGCAGTCGACCCATACGATGAGTTTGGAAGTTTTAGCTGGAGTACTACCATTGAAAAACCGCTTCTGGAGCCTGTCTTCTCGTATTCTAATCAAATGTGAGGTCTTGAACCGTCCCGTGATTGAAAATTTTGAAAGGTTAATCGAACTTAATTCTCAAACCCGTTTTATGACATTGTATTTCAATCACATGTCCCAAAATATTAACCCTTCTTCGAATATTCCAAATCGTGTCGACTTATCAAATACTTCTGATTCTACTGTGTTTTTCGATACATCCATGATAGAAGAAACTCGTGGAATCCCGGATCATTTACGCGTGCAGCAGATCCCTAAAATTTTTTCCAATAAATATCGAAACATCAACTGCGACAATATGTACTACACTGACGGATCACTTCTTGATGGGTCCACTGGCTTCGGTATCTTCAATAATAATTTAACCGTCTCCCATAAGCTCGATAATCCTGCTTCTGTTTACGTCGCAGAATTAGCTGCAATTCAGTACACCCTAGGGATTATCGAAAAAATGCCCACGGACCATTATTTCATCTTTACGGACAGTCTCAGTTCCATTGAGGCTCTCCGATCGATGAAAGATGTTAAGCACTCTCCGTATTTCCTGGGGAAAATACGGGAACATCTGAGTGCTTTATCCGAAAAATCTACTCAGATTACCTTAGCGTGGGTCCCTTCTCACTGCTCGATACCGGGTAATGAGAAAGCGGACTCTTTGGCTAAGGTGGGCGCAACAAACGGTGATATTTATGAAAGACCAATTGCCTTTAATGAATTTTTCGCACTTGTACGTCAGAATACGATCATCAGTTGGCAAAATGCTTGGACCAGAGGGGAATTGGGAAGGTGGTTACATTCCATAATCCCCAAAGTATCGACGAACCCGTGGTTCAAGGGGTTGGATGTAGGTCGGGATTTCATTTGCGTGATGTCCCGGCTTATGTCCAATCACTATAGATTTGACGCGCTCCTCCGTCGTGTTGGGCTCGGGGAAAGTGGTATCTGTGCCTGTGGTGAAGGTTATCACGACATAGAGCATGTGGTTTGGTCATGCCCTGTACACCGTGACGCCAGGTCTAAATTAATAGCTTCCCTGCAGGCCGAGGGTAGACAGCCGGCTGTTCCTGTTCGTGATGTCTTGGCGAGCCGTGACCTATCCTACATGTCCCTTATATACGTTTTCCTGAAATCCATCCACGCCCCAGTCTAGTCCCGTTACCCTCCGTCTACACCCAACAAAACGACAAGAACACGTTTGAACCTTAAGCACAAAACCAGCAACCAGACCCCGCACAACAGAACCAGGACCCAAGGACTACGAGCCTCTGTCCCAACTCACGACATCGTGGCTCAGCAGAACGAATCCATACATGCCATTCGACGATTATCAGACGACCATTGAACAACAAAACACTGATTGGAAATCCCATGCTAGTTTTAAGTTAGACTTAATTTCAGCTCGTAGTCGGCAGCGAGGATAAAAAATTTGCTTTAGTTTTTAAGTCAACAGATATAATTGGCGCCGTTAAACATTAAATTGTATTTGTGCCGTGTCAAATAAATGTTATGTGAAGAAAAAAAAAAAAGCCTCCTCAGTCGTGTCTGTTCACGGATTTGACATTTCTCGTGCGACGCTCTTCGCCATCAGATTTGCATTCTGAATCGTTTCATGGTGTGTCCGCTGGGGTTGCGAAGGCAGTAGCTAACAGCAAGCTATTCAGTACCAGATCAACCCATTCTGAGCACTGGGTCGATTCGGGTCGTTTCCGGAGAACTGAAATTCGGGTGAAACATCAAAGTTCAACAGAAATCCAACCTAAAATAAAACTTTACTTACAAACTTCTTATGCGAGGTTTGTAAGAGCGATTACCTTGACACAGTTGATAATGTTTATGGCCCATTAAGCCAAGAAATTCTGCTCCGGCTGATATGTTAAGTACCGTTTCGATCATTAGTGACAGATTTGTTTATTTTACACGTCTTTTGAGTGTTTGTTTTTTCAGGTAACTTTCATAGTTACAAACATGGAGTGAAACGATCTGATTACACAGTGTAAGGTTATTCAAGACTAGTTGCCGCTCTCAACACTACGAAACCATTCGGTCAGGGTTTACCACTAACTTTATTCTCCTACTAACCCTG
This sequence comes from Wyeomyia smithii, assembly GCF_029784165.1. Lineage (NCBI taxonomy): Eukaryota > Metazoa > Arthropoda > Insecta > Diptera > Culicidae > Wyeomyia > Wyeomyia smithii. The sequence goes on along the minus strand of NC_073695.1, from coordinate 237,080,817 downwards.
GCATGACATTGGAACTAAAATACTATAAACTTGCATACCGTTTAAACTGTCTCAGTGTTTCTAATTCCTAAAGTTATTCTTGATCGTTAAAATTGACCTATTGAAAAACATTGATGATCGTAAATTGTTACTGTTGGACCTACTGAATTTGAACTCAGTTTAAAGAAACTGATCGTAACCCATTCCTGCATTCACGACCCCAAGCTGTCATCCTTAGGGGGCACAATCTTCACGAGCCACGAACTACGCATTGCCCAATCGTCCTAAACAGGGCAAATCAACCTTGCCGTGTCAGAATCAATCGCTCAGCAATTCCTACGGCGAAACTTCAATTGGTTGCGAAACGGACCATCAACGGTAACCGGTAACGGTGACAATGGCTCCCACTTAGAATCGCTTCTCAACCGAGATGTCTGTCTACACCCGCGCTCGTGCGCTCTCGCCAATCAACCGTTTTGCATTGAAAAGCGATCAATGTTGCGCCGCGAATCGGACGAAAAAATTGTCGGTCACGTGACGCAACGGCCAGTAGCAGTGAAACTCTTTGAAATGGTGTGACCTTGGCCATCGATGGCCGTTTACAGCAGCCGTCCGCATGCACTGAGATGTTATCTCTTCGAGCATTGTTACCAACTGCAAACGTAATGAAAGTGCGCCCTCCAGCCGGTTTTGGTTATCCAGTTTCGCTTTCAGCCAACGTTTGAGTCACTATGTAGTAATAACGCTGAAGTGCTGGTTTTCTTGTACGAAGAAAGGGGAGAAGTTGCGGAAAATCGCAGGCGCACTCTAGCAAACCCGTTTTGCAACGTCTGGGAACTGTCTTTAAGCTTTTCTTACCTCTATACCAATGTTGCTTTTTAAACGGAGTTGAAACGATAGTCCATGACTCATGTATGTGAACGGCGGGACACTCCCGGCTACCGTCCGGTTCAATGTAATAGGACAAAAACAGCAGGCTCAAGAGGTGAGGCCACGACACTCAAGCGCAGCTCGAGTGTTGGCTTCCGTAATATGTAAAAAAAACATTCGATTGGTTCTGATCGCAGCCCACAAATTAGTCACAATAGCAGCTTGTTTTCATAGTATAAATGACTATCAATGCGACGATGGTAAGAAGTTTCGGTTTGCTGTTCGGAATATTCTCGCGCTCTAACCTTCATTCCAGCGAACGAATTGGTGCTCAAAAGTATCTTTCGGGTGGTTCAAAGCTTCGAGCCAAATTTAGTGGTGTTGCCAGGGACAAATGGAAAATTATTTGGCTGTAGAGACTGATATTGGTGCCCCTCAGTAGAAACACATTTAAATCACAGACTAAAATATTTCGCCTAAAAGAAAATCGACAAGTTATCCGGACGACATTAAAAGATTGATGATAGCACCAAAAACAATCAATTCTCACCTTCAATTACTTTTTCTCACTTACGGCTTTGTCTTATTCGGTTCACTCAAGCGTGAGAAGCCTAGAATTCATTTCCACTCCTTAATTTGGACACCAACTCTTTATGTTATTTGTATTTTCCTTCACCACCACAAACCTCACAATATGCAAGTGATGATTATAACAGCATCGGTCCTCCACCTCCGCTTATCGTCGTCGCAAAATGCGCCGATATTGCTGATGATTAATGACGCTAATAATTGGCAACAGTATCATTAAAAGCTGACCAGTACCACGAGGCCAATAATAATCAATTGAACCGCCAACACGCCAACGACGGCTACCCTTGCACCACGGGGAGGGCTCCGCGATTGTACGTACGAAATATTTATCATGAAACCTAATAGCCATATTCAAGCTTCTAGTGCTCTGCCGCTTTGGTGCAAGTGAACATGATACTCGTACATAAAACAACATCTAATCAGGTGCGCCGATTGCAGGAGTAATGGATGCAAAGCCTCGTGGAAATGCTGGTGAATGTGGTTTTATATATGTTGGTTTGGTAAGCCAATCGCCAGCCCCGAGCCTGTCAGTTGTGTATTTGTTGGAGAATTATTGCTTTATTTTGATAATAGTTTAATTTCCATACGGAAAACCCTAGCCGTTTTCCGCTCTGGCAATCGTACTTGACTGCTGCTCGTGCACAGCTCAGCAATGTTAAGTCCAATAACTCGAACGAAGCTTGCAGCTCGACTTATCAACGCCACGTTTGATGGATTCGGTCTTTAATATTCGTCGTCGCGGTTCGTTTGAGTCGTGCTCCAGCATCATTGCGAAATGCGGCCTGGCAGGTCAAAGAGCGTGTAAAAATGTTGCGCCATCCTATCACTTTCGAAAGTGCACAATCGTACTTGAATTGAAGCGTGCGAGAACCTTCGCGATCGTAAAATCTGCTGATTGATGGTCCCAAATACCTTTCATTTTACCTGTCCGCCGCGTGACATAGATCGCAATCGGTGGCCATCCACCAACGTACGAATGCTCTGCTAGCAGGACTCGACAGACGGAAAGTATGCTTGGACTCATGCTCACGCGTCAGTTCTGCGGTTCGTTTAACACCTCTAAGTGTTTACACTAACCGCGCATAAACTTAATAAATTACCATTAACAAAATATTGCCTTGATCGGTGTGGGTCTGACCGCTTTAGTCGCATCGTCGTAGTCGTCGTCGTCGTCAGTGGTGGAACGTTTGGGTAACCTGTAATGAATTATCAACGCTTACAAAGTATTTTCATTACCAACATTATAGCGGTTGAGCACACCCTCACCGGATCCGTCGCGGGTAATTAGGTGCCAGCAATGGGCAGGTTATTTCTTTTTCGACATCTCAATCGAGTCATTGGATGCAAGGTACGCTGTGCACCGAATTTCACCACTTTTCACCAAGCTTGGCACACTCACTAAAGAAAGGAGAGTCGATTTGATCACTTTAAAATCATGTTATTATACTACTCTCAGGTTAATTTTCGCTTCCTTTCACGATAAATTTCGCAATCTAAAACTACGTAATTACACTACACTTATGTTTATTTTTGTTTCCTTACGCGATACGGTATTACGTAAATGCTTACTGTGATACTGTACTTTCAATCGAGTGGAACTGGCAATTTCGTACGACTCAAAAAACTTCGGCTTAGCTTTTTGATCAGAACCAAATTGGACTTTTGGTATAACAACGCATTTTCTAATTCAATACACTAGTCCATAACTGATCTCCAGATAAACGGATAAACGCAGGCAGTACTCACGCCACATTAAAACTAGGTTGCCCTAGATCAGATTCTAGATCCAATATGCTCCGTATAAGAAATTATTGAACGTTCAAATCGAAATAAGATGATAATCACCCTGTCAAAATCGTCAAATGGAAAAATGCAAATAAAACGCGTGAATAATTCGATCAGTAATTGGTTCTCAAGAAAATATCTTTTATTAGAGCCGTTCACACGCTTCTATGCGACCTTTTTGACATATTTATGGTCAACTGGTGCGGCTGCCACGGCCTACTGCACAATATCGTGCAACGCAAGTCTCCATTAATTCATTCTTATGAAAAACAAGAACCCGTTAAGGTTAGAATCACGATTAGAGTTCCTATTTCATCCGATCCTGCTCTATAAATTACAGCCTGGTCATACTTTGATTGAAACCTTTTTGCTTAAACCAACATCTTTCGAAAGAAGCATAATTTTTTCACTAAAAAGTGATACACTGCTGGCAGACCTGCTGATTTCATCGCCCACCGCCCCGAAAAAGCAGCCACGAGTGGCCTTTGCCACACAACCTTTATGACTGCCTCGGATAAAGTTGCTAATGATACTCGGATCTCCGCCGCCCCTCAGGGCGCCACCAGAATGGACCTCGTTGGCATACTGAACTACAATGTATCGGCGCACGGCCTGGTGCGATGTAAACCAACAAAACCCTCCACCCTCCCATGAATCACTCCGTCCGAATTTAAAGATAGAATGAGAAAATCGTTTGCCACTGAGGTTGCAGAAGCTTGGTAGCTTTTTTTAATTTGCATTTATCTACCCTAAAGTGCCTCCCGAGGTGCCGAGAAGTCGGTACTTGTGCCGCCCAACTGGTCGCTATTCAACGCGAAAGCCCTCCTCGGGGCTCGGTAATATCGTTTACAAATTAAGACCCGCTCGAGCGCAAGTTACTCGAGCTGATTTGGTGGTCGGTAAAAAGTACTCTTCGGTGCGCAATTGCGACTAAGTATGCAAACAAATTGAATAATGCATACATAAAAACGATGCATTGCATGTCAATGTCTCATTAATTACAACGGTTCCTTTTCATTTTATTACATTTTCTTTTCTATTATTTTTCTTCGCAGATGATGCTGTTCGTCGTGGCAACAGCGTTGCTTGCGCTGACCCAAACCAACGCCATCAACGTGGCCACCTCCTACAGCGTGATCCATCACGAGCAACCGCAGGCCCGTGTCCTATCCAAACCCTCTCTGTACGCACCCTCGGCACATCTGGTCCATTCCAGCCCACATTATGCGTAGGTTTCGAACTTAACCACACCAAGCAATCTCTCTAACACTAGCCTATTTGCAGACCCCTGATCGGTAAAACCAAGTACACCGTTCCATTCCTGAGTGCCTACAATCCGGTCACCCAATGTCCAGCACCCCCAGTGTGCTCGCATTCTCGCTATCGTACGCTGGACGGATCCTGTAACAATCTGCAGAACCCAACCTGGGGAACACCAAACCGCCCGTATGGCCGTCTGCTGACTCCGAAATACGGCGATGGCATCTCCACTCCAACCACTTCCGTTACCGGTGAAGAGCTGCCCAACGCTCGTCTCGTTTCGCTCATCGTCTTCGGTGAGGAGGACGTCCCAGACCCACAATTCACCCTGGCCAACATGCAATGGGGACAAATCATGACGCACGATATGAGTCTACAGGCTGGCGGTACCCAATCTAGTAAGTTCTTTCAAAATAGAATCACTTGACAGTTCCTCACCCTAATCGACTAACCCTAACTTGACAGAAAAACACGCAACCAGATGTTGTACCGATGATGGAAAATTGATCGGAAAATCCAACGCGCCGAGCACCTGCTATCCAATCATCGTCCCAGATAACGATCCAGCCCACTCGCAAACCGGAACCGAATGCATCAACTTTGTCCGTACGCTGACCACTCGTCAAGACCAGTGCACACCATCCCATCCCTCGGAGCCAGCCGAACAGCTTACAACGGTTACCTCATGGTTGGATTTGTCGCTAGTGTACGGTAACTCTGACCAGCAAAATGCCGGACTCCGTGCCTTCCACGGAGGACGCATGGCTACCGTTGTCCGTGACGGCTACGAATGGCCACCGAACAGTCCGAATGCCACCACCGATTGTGATCTGGTTTCTCGCAATGAAGTTTGCTACCTGGCCGGTGATTCCCGTGTCAACCAGAACCCAGGCTTGACCATCCTGCAGATTATGTTGCTTCGTGAGCACAACCGCATCGCTGACCAGCTGCAGAAGTACAACCCGCACTGGGATGACGAACTGCTGTTCCAGGAAGCCCGCCGTATCAACGTTGCTCAGTATCAGCACATCAACTACTACGAATGGCTCCCAATCTTCCTCGGCAAGGAAAACATGCTCAAGAACCGCCTGATCTACAACGCCAAGGGAGGTGACTACATCAACGATTACGACCCATCGCAGGACCCTGCCGTGCTGAACTCCCACTCCACCGCTGCTTTCCGTTACTTCCACTCTCAGATTGAAGGACGTCTTGAGTAAGATACACCCTCTAAACCAATCATAAGCAAAATTTTAACAAATTTCTCAATTTCCAGCCTCGTATCGGAAGTCCGCAAACCAACGGGATCCCTTCGTCTCAGCGACTGGTTCAACCGACCCTCCATCATCGAAGCCGGTGACAACTACGACTTCCTGACGCGCGGTCTTGCCACCCAACCCGAGGAACTGGCCGACATTAACTTCGACGCCGAAATCAAACACTTCCTGTTCCGTCGCGGTCGTCCCTTCGGAGGAGATCTGCGTGCCTTCGACGTTCAACGTAACCGTGATCACGGTCTTGCTGGCTACAACGATTACCGTGAGTTCTGTGGTTTCAAGCGTGCACACTCCTGGGAAGACCTTTTGGATCTGATCTCCGCACAAGTAAGTTAAACTAAACAAATTACTAGAAATTTATGAGTAAAATTTCTCTTCCGCAGGACGTCTCCAAGCTGCAATCCCTGTACAACAGCGTCGACGATATCGATCTAACCGTGGGAGGTTCGATAGAAGCTCACGTCAACGGTGCCCTGGCTGGTCCGACATTCCTGTGCATCCTGACCGAGCAGTTCTACCGTACGCGTGTTGCCGATCGGTTCTTCTACGAGCGCGGAGACAAGGAGATCGCCTTCACCCGGGAACAGTTGGCCGAACTGCGTAAGGCCAGCATGGCGCGTCTGTTCTGCGACAACGGTAACCACGTTGCCTCGATGCAACCGAAGGCCTTCTGGAGACCGTCTTCCCACAACCAGGTCGTGCCCTGCTCGCAGATCCCCGAGGTCGATCTGAGCATGTGGAAGGACCTGTCGCACGATAACAGCCTGCACTCTTTCTACTACTATCATGATTATAAGAAATAAGCTCCGTACTGAAGTGTGCGTGTGTGCCGCAAAAAGCCTCATCTACTGCCACATTCTTCTTTCCCTTTCGCATTAGATCTATCTACCTAAAATATTGCTGTCGATTCATTATTTTTTGGCTTCTGAATAACTGTGTGTGTGATATTTACCCATTTTCTGAATATTCTGCTGTGGAAATGTATAAAAAAGCAAACCCTAAAACAATCACGCTGTTATCTACGACATTTGTTCATACTCAAACAGAAGCTACCTACGAACGAAAAGTTACCCGAACGTTAGAATATCGTTTGCCATAATGCTGTAAGTGGGATTAAAAACTAGAAAGATAGCAAAAAAAAATAGAGCGAAACCAGTAACAAAGTTCCACAGGGAAAAATAGGTTACCGTAGAAACAATCCGGAATGTAGATTCAGGCATAGGACGCAAAATTACATTTTACAGCGAGTCCCCCCATCGTATACATAAAAACCATTACCGCTAGCTGATAGTAGTGCTATGTTTTGTTTAGACGTATTTAATGTTTAGTGCAAGTGTACATGTTGAAATGTAACGTATGTTTTGTTGTGAATAAAGATGTAATTTAAGATTAAGCTTTTATACATTTTTTGGCTTGGCGCTTCTCCTGGGATTCATTTGGGGTTACAGTTTTCTACCGCTCGATTGCGACAAAAGTTTCAAATTATTAATTGCCACATTGACAAGTCACGCGTGAATTTGGCTAATAGATTGCTTTTTGAAAACCATTTTATCCCCTAATTCCTTCGTATTTTTGGTTCCATTAAAGGGATAATTCTTCTAAAGCTTGCTTCATTTAGAATCGGGATGAAATGAATTAGCTCTATCTCGGAGTTGGTTTGACCTAGGAAACATGTTAAGTAGTCAAAATGAAGGTATTTCATTCCACTTCCAGAGAAAGATACAAAAAACATCTGTCAGTTGTCGGATGAAATCGCGAACATTCTTGATTTTATGCGTTCCAATTTCTCGTCATCTGTGCAGCATCCCGCTTTACCTTTCCAGTGTTCTTCATTTTCCTCTTGATTATTGCCCAGTACCTCTCGTTTGGTCGAAATTCAGCCAGAACTGGCCAGCAGGATGCGCGACGAAACCTCCACGTTATTTTTAAAAGATGTGTAAAAACTTGCAACCGTCATTTCACCGTAAGTGGTAATGCTCCCACTATGCGGCGCTCGCGTCAATGATATAAACCAAGCACTGATATCGATAAAATATCGGTGCGGCAATATTTGGGCAGTGTAACTGGGGCACCACAAGACAGGTGTCGTTAGTGTATTAACGTATTTTGATTTAAATTTTTACACACGATTTTCGAATTTCTTTATATGAACCCGAATGTCTGTTCTCTAAGATAGAAGTGCGGAATAGAGCATATACCCTAGGGAACCTATTCATTAGAGAAATGACAAGACACTCACCGTTAAGGCAACTGTCAACATCAAAACGGATAACGGCAATGCAAAATTATACAGATCGCCCGTTTTAATGGTGACAGTAGCCTTTACGGTGAGTGTCTCGGCGTCTCTCTGGTATATAGGCTGACTAATATACCCGGACATATCTCACAATAGATCAACGCGTTTGATCGCTGTGAGGAAGTCCTACACAAAATGATAAGGTCGAAAAGAAAGAAAGTAGATTACTAAGTCTGAAGAAGACAAAAAGCACTATAACACGGAGCAGGTTACTTCTCAATGGTGCTTATTACGGGAGTCACTTCACGGTGAAATCAGAGTGAAGTGTATAAAGTCCTAATACGGGACTCACGTGAGTGAGAAAAACGTCGCAAAGTGACATCTGCCGTGATATCTGGGTTAATATGAGTGTCATATGAGTGAAGTGAAAACGGAAAAAGCGACGTTTCGCGTGGAATTATTTCACGACCATTTTGAACGGTGAAATGATTTTACGAATATAGGGAAGTTTAAAAATCGATTGATTTGTGATCTAGCGGTAATATGTATGGGATTTATTTTCTAGTAACAAGTGGAATCTTTTTTTTCTTGAAAAAAATCGGCTCTCTGAGACTACAAATTTTTGAGCTGCGGCCAATGGAACGTAAGGGAAAAATTGACCTCCGAATTTTGTTTAGCGGTAGGGGTCAAAAGTTTACTCTTGTCGAAAAATGTCCTCTTACAAAATTTCAGCTCAATCGACTTTCCGGGACTCAGAAATTTTTGATCCGGGAAACTCCCGCATTTCACTTGTCCTATTCTCAACTTCACTTCACTGGCAATCTCACGGAGGTGATTTTCGTCACCTCACTTGAGGTGGAATCAGGAATAGGTCTCAAAAAGTGAAGTGAGCGTGAGAGTGAAATATATTTCACCGTGAAGTGACTCCCGTAATAAGCACCAATAAGTAACACTGCAAAAGGGTAAAAAACTGAAATGTGCTAATAGCAGAAACGTCTGGATAATGCCACAAAAGATCAAAAAACTACTGATCGCAGTGGGGTCCATATAAAAAAAATTATTACCCGTCTGCTAGCGCGGGTAGCTGTCGTAAACACACAGCAATAGAAAAAAGGTTGTACTTTTAGAATGCCTGAGCTACAGTTTCAACAAACCGTCACACATGATGACACATCTAAACACCGAACTCAGGATGCAACTTTGCGGTACCCCTACGGCTCTCTAAGACTCCGAAGAACGTAGGCTATAGAGTCCCAGCTGGTGCTATTGAACGCATTGCTCACGTCTAGCGTGTTGATTGCGCAATAGCTGTCAATAAATCTCCCAAGTCTGTTGAGGATTATCCTCTCAAGCACCTTGCCCGCTGTGTCTAGCAGACAGATCGGTCTATATGCCGATGGATCACCTGGTGATTTCCCGACCTTTGGCAGTAACACTAGTCTCTGTCGCTTTCACTTATCCGGAAAAAGGCAGTCGTTTATGCATTTTTGCATGATCGCCCTGAACAACCCAGGAGCATTATGGCCAGGTTCGGGATTCCGTCTGGTCCCGGTGCCTTGCTTACCTTTATGGTTGGTTAGTTTGCGATCTTGATGAGTTCACCATTCGTTACCCTTGCCGCCTCCTCGACTTCTACGGGGCTGCCGTCATGGTTCGCTGTTTGTGGTTTCTCAACAGCCGGAGGCCAGGTGTTTGGCTCGTGGTGTGGGAAAAGTCTTTCAATAATCCGCTTCAACATCGCTGGTGATTGCTCTGCCAGCGGCCCTATAGGCGTCACCCCATGGGTTCGTATTGACACTGTCGCAAAGCCTATCGAAACAGGCTCGCTTACTGGACTTTATTGCGCTCTTAAGCGTTACCTTAGCGGATTTGAATGCTGCCTGGTGCTCCTATCTTTGCGCATCGGCACGCGCGCCTTGCATCCTTCTCCGTCGTCTATCGCGTCGGTCCACCAGTATATCGGAGGCCTTTCATTCCTAGGCTGACAAGACCTAACGTTTGCGGTAAAAAAAAGACTTTTTTCAGATGGTGATGAAAAAAAAAACTAAGACAGATAATTGAGTTGGATAAATTTCCCATGGAAAGTAATCATGTTAGCTTCCTCGCAAAAAACGAACGCAAAGACGAAAACATGCGTGTAGGCATGTTCTTAAGCTCGTTTTTTTATTGATTCCTTCTCCGTTTTCGCGACAAAATTGTTGGAATAGATCTGGCGCTTCAAGTTTGTCCAGAAATTCTCGATGGAACGTAGATGGGGGACGTTGGGCGGATACGCCGACTTCGGTACCACATCGATATTCAGCCGCTCCATCTCTTCCAACGATCTCTTCGAATAGTGAGCCGACACCAAATCCGGCCAGAACACCGTGTCTTCGCCCTTATGGTATTTCTTGATGAATGACGCAACTTCTGGCAGGCACTTCGTACTATAAATTTTCCCGTTCACGGCCAGCCCGGAGCGAAAGAAGAGCAACTTTGACAGCCCTTTCTCGCTGATTGTCAGCCACAGTCCCACCTTCTTGGGGAACTTGGTCTATGAAATAAACTTCAACTCGGTGCTCACTTCCTTCGTGAGGGAGGTAAAATACGAAGTACCCTGCTAATCGTTGTCATCCAGGATGAGATAGGTCTCGTCGTCCTTCACCACTGTCACGTCGCGATTCGCCGGGAAAATCGACTTGACCATCTTATTCAACCGCTGTCGCTGCGTCATTGCCTGCAGCTCCGAGACTAGTGGATGGGACTACTGCTTCCTGACATGTATGTCCATGTTCTCCAGATACTTTTTCACTGTTTTACCGCATGCACCAACCACCCGGCCAAGTGCACGCAACGATTTAGCCACTTTTCCCTCGGTCTTCCTCTTCAGTATCCTTTGAAGCTTCTTGTCGCTCTGGGTCGTTGGCCGTCCGAAACCGAGCTTTTTTTCGATGTTCTGATCGTTGTCCAATAGTGTCAAGATGTTGTAGATGCCGGAACGGGCGTACCCGGCGTCCACAAAAAGCCGCACGATGTCCATTTTTGACGCGGCGGGGTACCGTTCTTTGAACGCGCACACTTCTGAACGGAGTAACTTCACTTTTTTCGCCATCACAGTTAGAGTTTGACTGATAGAGCTGTCAATTTTTTTTTGTTAACTCATGGGTTACTATGATTGATGATGCATGAATAGTTTCGTCGGTGCGATTAAAAGTAAACCCATGAAAAATCGGCCATCTTTGTCCATTTTTTTTTTACCGCAAACGTTAGGCACGGCGGCGTAGCACGCCCACGATGGTGTAGTAATAACGCACTCCTTCTCCCACCTCCGACGTCCGAAATTATTACTTCCGCAAATACAACGGCATCAAAATGCGATGTCTTCCAGCCGCGAGTGGTTGGGGTATTGGCTCTTCCCGTCGCTTGCCGCCTCTTGTCGACGCTTTAGCTGACCAACAGGTGGTCGCAAGTAGTGTAGCGGTTGTCTACCCTCCAGTTCGTCAGTTCATGATCAGTCCCGGGGTACCGTTCGTCACGTCGGTGGTCGACTCCGCACCGTTTCTGCTGTAGGTGCTTTTAGCACTGACATTGGCCAGTCTAAGTTGAGCTTCGCTGAAGCTCCCAACAAGGTCTGGCCCCTCTGGTTAGTACAGCTTTGACTTTCCCACTCAACAGCCCAAGCTTCAAGGGGTCCATCAATATGAACTAACCAAAATTGTTTTGTCCTTTTTTCACTCCTTTTTAATTTAGACACATGAATATTTTTTCCGAAAACTTCGTGCCACTAGTGCGACGGTCTCAGCGAAAATGACTTCGCGCCTTAATCCATCCATTAGGTTTTGTACAGTCTTCTCGGGGATCTTGCTGGCAACTTTGGTCCAAAATTGATGAAAAAGTCTGTAAGAAAGAAAGGTAGCAATCGTTTTTGTAGACACTTCTTCTGGTAAATTTCCTTGTTAACTGTGCCTGTATGATAAATTTGAGCTTTAACTGACACAGATACAAACTGCTTGCCAAACAAGATGTTTCTTAAGTATTTAGCCAACTTTTTGTCCTGTGATAAACCAACCCTGGAAATTGCTTGAAGTCTTCCACGACGTATGTAAAACGGTATTAATTTTATCGGAAACTGCGAACTAAATTGTACACCGCCGTGAAGTCTACAAACAGATGATAAATCTGCAGACTGTTTCAAAAACCTGCCTGGTATTCGTCGATAAAGGATTCAGCTAACGTTCTCAATATCCAGAACAATGTAATGCCTCGAAAAATATGACAAAGAAGACTGGCATTCATTCATCCGACCTGGTCTGTAGTATAATTCGCTCGTTCTCCGATTTGAGAAGTGTAGCCGAAACACCGTTCCTAGCACTCGCACAAGGTTCGTTCGAATATGATTCAACTGATCGGAGAGTTTCACGGTATGTACCAACAGTATATTTTTGCTGTCTTTCCTTGAATAAATTCCGTCGCATCGCGTCCAATTCGTTCTCACTTCTCATAAGGTTATCAAAATAAATTATTTATCCTACTATTACAAACCAACAGAAAATATGCCTAGCTAATCTATGTACAAAACAAGTCGCATTTTGGTTTTTTGTAAAGCCTTCTACAGTGGTTTAGTTTGTTTACACACCCTCGCCACACGTGACTTTATTATATGATGTTCTCGCGGAATCACACGGGGAATATTTGGAACCTATCAGTGCAAGCAAGCTTTACCAACCAACGATTAATTCAGCTAAAATGTGCGTTTTGCCTCCCTCACAAGTGGACAAAAAAAAACTTTAGCTTCCGGTTGCTCCTTACGCAGCTACACAGAAACCAGGAGAGAGAGGCGCAAAATAATTGGCGTTTTGTTTTGTTAGGACAATGAGCATGTTTACCGCTATGTCTTTTTTGCTGATGTTATGGTAAATATTTTTAACTGTATATAACGTCATAAGGTTGTTGTTTTGTTTTCCTCTTCTGCTTTACAGTGTTTAATTAAAATCACCTTTTTCATCCTGTTTTAACGGTTATATTTAATATCTAATATTAATCGCCTATAGTGTGATGACGATAGGTGTGGCTGTGCGTATAAATTAACGTTCGGCATGCTTGAGCACAGTTGAGGTACGAAACACACAGACCGAAGCATAATATAATCATTGGAACACGCTAATCCGGTTAAACCTTCGAACTGAGCATCGGACGTATCGTGGACTAGTGAATACTGTAATACGAATCAGTTCCCCTAGGGGTGAACTGTGATATGAATAGTTTATGGTTTGAGAAATAAATAAAGAACGAAAGAAATAATGAGGCAAACATAAAAGGTTAGCTTAATACTAGGGTTATAGAATAAAGACTGCTTAACTTAAGAGTTATATTAGTTATGTTTTTTTCAGTCGTACTGTCACATGATATATTAAACTAAATCTGACTGCTCTTCTATTACACAAAGCATGGAAACGATTGCAAATTGAAAATAGAACAATAAAATTCGAGAAAATCGAGTAATAGCAGATACATTACAGAAAGTTTTGAAAAATAACGTAGGAATACTTAGATAGTGTAAGAAACTTCAATAACGAAAACATTTCAAAGGTATATCTTATTAAACTATTTATCTAAGTTGTGTTATGTTTAAAATTCTACAGATTAGAATTTCTTATACAAGCAAATTATTTGACGTATAGTGTTATTTAATAACTGATCATCAAGATCAAAAGAGTTCTGAATTAGAAAAGAAACAGTCCACGTAGCATGAGGTGAATAATAAAATTCATGATATCAAACACAAAATTGAATCAATCTAAAATTAAGAACTACCTTCTCTGTAGAATTGGCCGCTTCCCCAACATTTTCCCTCATTCTTGAGTGGTACATGATAGTGATCTGAACCTTTGCTTAAGTTGAAAGAAAGATTATTATTTTTCTTTTACTTTCAAGTCTTGAACTTCCGGCTAGACTGAACTTCGCGATTTTTACTTCAAAAGAGGATTCTTTGCCTTCCAGAGAATTGATAAGAGTAACGAGTTTCCACCCTCTTTCAGCGACAAAACCTCACAATTATTCGAGTTTTGATTGCAGTTTCGAGTTACGCACTATTCGATAATAAACGATAATGGAGAACCAAGTGAGTTAAAATATTAGGGGGATTCATGTCGAGCTCGTAAACAAATACCCACCCGTAAAAATACTCACCTCCATTGACGAGTAATGGAAGATACGCAGTTTACGGCTCGGTATTCGTATACGAGCTCGATGTGAAGACCCCTATTAGTTATCAACAGCTCGCCGTAATGGTGTCAAACAAATAATCCTGACAGAGCATATAATGAAGCCAACTTAATGAAAAATAAATTGCAATTCCAAATTTTTAATCTAACTATTAACTGCTAAGCATTCTGAGTCTAGAAAATTCAATAATTTTTAGTTACGTTTATATAGAGCTTATATTGATATTTTCATTTAACCAGGTTTTTTTTTTTTTTGAACATATACTTTGTTGGCCTGAACTTACACAGTGATCTGAGACAATTTCATAACCTAAAACCAGCTTTCTTCTGAATGTGTTAAACAGTGTAGTACTCTTGGCTTGAAATGCCTTTCAGTGAACCTAAAACCAAGAAAAAGCGCATTTCACTGCTATAACGACATGATTGTACGAATATTTGCAATTTTTTTTTTCTGAGGACAATTTTGCACTAGAATTCAGTCCTGAAGGAAATTGAGGTTGAAGTTTCTGTAGCTTCAAGCTGACTGAACGGTCTTGATAAGCTTTGAACTGTACTGGAACAGTCGCTTAACATAGTAAGGGTAATGTTAGTTAACCTGCGCGATTGCAGCTGTCGAGAATACGTTGTCATTTTATGTTTCAAAGCTAATCGATGTTCGCAAGGTATGGCATGAGTTAAGTACAGTAACTATTCGTTTGGTTTCCTCGAGAAGAAAGATATAACTGCTAATGGCTTTTTCCTATGCTACAATATACATGATATTAAGTTTCACTACGAGTGTTGGTTTTAGTATAAGTATTTGTACGATACTGTTTTAGTTTGTTGATTGATAGAATAATTCACGCACTTCTCGCTAGCAAACAGCTGGAACAAAACAATTTTTAAAATACCTAAGCGTTATTTTAAAATGAAACGGAATGATATTCGAAAGAATTCGCATCCTTCGTACCTCTGTTATGTATAAAGAAACAGACAACATGTGATCCTAACTATGACACTAACATTATTTTCTCTTGTTGACTCTAGAACAGGAGGAATCAAATCCTACCAGTATAAAGGCAACTCTCAAACTTTCCGATGGTGCTTCATCGTTCGACATGGTTTTGGTACTGCACCTGTTTCTTTACGTTTGGAATTTTTTTCCGATTTTCTTGACACTGACGCTATTTGCTCTGCCTTCACATCATTCGGCTCCTCGACAGCATTGACAATAACTGTATCTACACTACTGTTACTGTTTTCACTGCTGCAGCTGCTATTGCTAGTATCGAGGGAGCTGGTATTGTAATGTTTAATACCATTGGGTATCTTACCGGCACCCTCCTTTCGATCGTC
The DNA here is from genome assembly GCF_029784165.1 of Wyeomyia smithii. Classification (NCBI taxonomy): domain Eukaryota; kingdom Metazoa; phylum Arthropoda; class Insecta; order Diptera; family Culicidae; genus Wyeomyia; species Wyeomyia smithii. The sequence goes on along the minus strand of NC_073695.1, from coordinate 237,065,281 downwards.
CTCCTGCCGCTCGAAGTCTCCATTGACAGAGGTTTGATCCGTTTGTTTTGATTCTTTGGTTAGTTTTTTTCGCTTCTGGTCCCGTCCTCGTTGCTTGTTTTGATTTGAAGTATCATTTTTTCCCTTATCCGGATTAACCAGCGCCAGTACCAGTTCGGCGTCCTCACTGGCTCCTGTAATGCGCAAGTTCTCCTCGAACATGCGCAGCGAATACTCTACCACTGTTAGCTTCCGGTAGCTTTCATCTTCGTACAAAAACCGAGCTTCGAGAATCTGGAACGCGTGCTTAATCATCGAATAAGCCAAATCATACGTCCTGTACACTTGGCTGCGATCAACTGCGAGAAATCTGAAAATCATAGGATTGTTTTAGAAATGATCCACTGAAACACCTGAAGCAAGACTCACTTTGCCGGTAACATGTACTTTACAGCGCGGCGAACCACAAGCTCGTATTCGTTCGCCACTTGGACGCTCATGTACGGAAACAGTGTATCGATTATGTCCTTACAACGCTTCAGCAGCACGTACACATCATCGATAGCATCGCGAATCACTAGCGAGAAATACAATTATAGAACTCATGATTAAGAATTGAATATTCCACAAATTACCTTCTTCTGCGAAGCAGGACAACTGTTCCTTAAGGTTATTATAGAGAGGTATGTTATATTCTTCAACGAACATCATCTTCCAGATACGCTCGAAAAACATGAGCAACTCGATTTTCCGCTTGCCGGATGCGGTCGCCGTCTGTAGACTTCCGACCGTGCGCCCGTAAGCGGTCAGTGGCAGCAGCTGCGGCAAGGAACTTTTCGACAATTTCAACTCCAGTCCTTGCAGCTGCTGAATCAGGATTTCCACTTCCCACGGTTGTTCCTTAACTCGTAAACAGTCCGGGCAGCTACTCATGGATTGTGGGTTGAACATACAGAACTCGCATTTCACACGTTGGTAGCGAAGCTATTGACAAAAATTCAGTTAGCTGAGTTTAAAAAAAATGTTTCTAAAAATTACCCAATGATCATCAAGCATCCCGCAGTGGATGCAATCACAGTTAATATAGATTTTTCGGAGGTAGTTCCGCCGCTTCTCTCGCGCAGCAACTTTATAGTGGGGACCATGATTAAGCGTAAGTTCCTCCCCTTGATTGATATCACGACGAGCGCGGGCCACAAACAGGCCGTTGGAAATCATTCTGAAAATATTTTGTTCAGTATCGACGCTTAACGTTCGGTAAACCACCCCTGAATACTCACGCAAAAAATAAATTTGGCCCACAGGAATGCTCGATCTTCATCGCTGTCGAGTAGAGCGCACGCATCACATTCGGAAAGGTACGATTCCTGCTGCACATCGGGATTTCTCCGAAATGGTCGAAATAAACATCGAAAAAGCGATTCAGTGCTCTCGTTACGATATCCGTCCGGGAATTAAAGAGGTGCTTTGGAACGATCTCAAGCGCGGCTTCATCCAGGCACTGCTGCCACAGCCGTTTCACATTTGACCGCGTCCACACCTGATGACATGGATCGTCTTCCGGCTCTTCCGATTTTTTACTGTTCTCGTACTCACTACGGAGCATTTCCAGGTGGCACCAGATGCCTTCCCTTAGTGGTCCTGTTTCAATGGTATTTCGCCTCGAGTGCTGAAATGAAACCAAACAGAATAACAGAAACATTTTTTTTTATTTTTGTTCAATCATACTAACCGCTTTTCCATATCGCTCTAACGTCTCGAGAACAGTCTTCTTGAGTGGTTCCTGCTCATAGTTGTTGCTGGCCGAGGCATTATCTTGAACACGACCAACAAAGTCCTCCGTTGCCGGAATTTCGTACGACAGTCGGCTTACCTTGGTCATGGTTAGAGTGCAAAAGTGCAGTAACAAGCCGCCGATAAAAATATCGAACTGAAACTTATCGAAGTATTTCCATTGGGTGAAATAAATCTGCTTCACCAGTCCATCTAGTTTCACGTAGCTGAGCAATTTTTCCGTCTTAATCATGAGTGCATCGAAATCTTCTCCGCGAAAATTGGCATAATCTGGCTGTATTAGTAGAGCATTGAACAGATCGGCAAAAACTTCCCGACCCTCGAGGAGCAGCTTGAACAGATCTTCCGCCGTTCGGGGCGTTTTCCGGTGGGTGAAAGGTTGGACGGCCAACACCTTACGGAGCGTATTAAGCGTTCGGATTAGCAACCGCAGCTCGAGATTGCCGTTGACTAGAGGAAAGAAGAGTAACTGGTAGCCGCGACATTCGAACTTGTGGTAACCGTCATCCTTCTGTTGGCACTCATAGGAGCAGTAAAACACTCCTTGGCAGTTGAAGCAACTGAATAAGCAAATACAGATATATCATTCAGTTATAAAAAATAATAACCCTACTTACGGAATCAGATGTGGTCGAACAATGTGGCAAGCGTAGCATTGGATTTTGGAAAATTCTACATTCGACGCTAGTGGCCTCTCTATCAGAACGATTGAACCTTCCGGAATAAATGTGTTCGCTACTAATTTAGGTGAACCATCATCTCTGCGAAAAATACAAACAAACCGAACGTTTTTTCCATGCACTTAACTAAGTTTCTTCGACTTACAAATCCAAACTGCAGGCACTAGAGGCACCACATATATTCCTATCCGTCGAGAATCCAAGATACGGTTCGATATCCACTTCTTCTTCATAATCATCCTGCACGGCAGGCTCATTACGAAAGTTTTTGTCTTGCATAATTTCGACTGGAATACAGTTGGCGTGTAGATCTAAAACAAAACAACAATAAAATAATCCACACAACTCATACCAGCACTTATCTAATCGATCTTATGTGCTTTTTTCCCCTAACCTAATGACAACATCGCATGAGTCACCTCAGTAGACGTATAAACTATTCGCGCAAGAACAATCAACCCCTTAATACTTACCGAACTCTTTCTTCATCTCCTCCATGTGTACGTCCGGTTCATTCTTCAGCTGCGAATCGTACCGATGGAACTCATCCTTCCACCGGTTGAAAAATGTTGCACAACGATTGAGCGTCGTTCGCACTTTCAATGCATTTCCCATGGCCTTGTAACAACGCAACAGGCATAGGTACGTTCCAAAGGAGAACCGCTCGCCTTCGATCTGTAGACAATGCTCCAGGTGGCGAATCGCATCCTGCATTCGTTCCTTCCGCCGCAACAGCTCACCCTTCTGACACAGGATTGCCTTCGCAAGTATACTGTCCAGAGGACAGCGATACAGTGCCTGAGTAATATGGATCATCGCCTTATCCAGCTCACCGTTTTCTGCCAGTTGCACTGAAAGATTATGGAGACGGTCCGCTTCGCGGATGTCTGCCCTCCGCCTTCTCAAAGCTTTTTCCTGCAGCAACCCCAGCCATTTATCGGTCGGAATCGACTCGAAGTGGTGGAAATTGTGGAGTATGATGGAAAACTCCTGGAAGACGGTCTTGAGCTCGGTGCAATCGGGCCGAATGAATTCTATCGGTGGGAAGTTGAGGTTCTCCATCTTGAATGCGCTTCGCCCCAAGAGGTGGAGTATAGACTATTCTAAAGATTTCTTAAGCACTTCACGCTGTACTAGCTTCTCATTACTGGCACTCGCGAAGGGGTGTTTCTACTAGACTTTTCCAGCACACTAGCAGAATTTGAAATTTTAGAAGCAGCACGTTTACGGAACAAAGCAATTGGACAGCCAGAAAAAACGCTTCACAGGAAAAGATGCTGCTCTGCCCTCGCACGATTGTTTTCTGTTTAGTGTGCGCCAGGTTAGCTCGAGAAGCTGTCAAAGAAAGGAAAAAAAAAATGAGAAAAGGCGGGTTTCTTTCTCAAAAATTTGCTGCACCGACTGGCAAGTAGTAACCCTATGCGACATGTAGTTGGCGCTGCAGTGAGCTAAATTCCAATCGATTAAATTTTGTCAAATGATAAAATTGTACACCAGAGGATTTTTTATATGTGCAAGCTTCAACCCGAGTTTTTGATACAGCTTTCTGCAATACGGCCTTCATCGATAAATTACACTGTGCTACAGTAATTTAGAACTTCTGAAGTGACCTAGTGTAGGTTGTAGGTCTTGTTGAGTGTTACATTCGCTCATACTTGAAATTTTCCAAACACCCCCAAAATCTGAAGTAATGGGCAAAATACGGTTTTTTGGACCTCAGTGCATATAACTTTTTTAACTTAGTCATTTCTGGACCGATTTTTAATATTTTAGCAGTTTTTGAAAGAAGATAAACAGTGCTTTCAAAATATATGCAGGTTTGTACTAATATCACTGAAACATGTTGAGTTGTTTGAGTTTAAATGTAATTTTTTAGAATTTTTCACGCACTTTTTCAACCAAACTTGAAATTTGCCACCTGTTTTTGTGAGAAAGATACTACAAATACACTAGAATTTGGAAAGTATATACAATGAAGAATCAAACAAGTGTTTTTGGGAAAATCGGTGAAAATTTAGCTGAGTTATATATCTTTTATGTAGGCTGACCAGACGTACCGTTTTGAACGGGACAGTACCGTTTTTCGACTATTTTTAACCGTCCCCTCTTTTTGTCATTTTGAACCGTTTCCGGATGCTCCTTAAAACATTCTCAAACAGAGCTCTGCATTGAAATTTTTCTAAGCGGAAAATAAGCTTTCAAGCAACCAGGATTTTTTTAATATGCCTTTCTGACAGTACCGGACATCCTCTATCGTGAACTGACGAAAAAGTCGCTATTGAAAGTTGAGACCATGATAATTTTTAGTCAAAATCTCGATCATCTATGTGACAAATTTCAGGAACACATTGCAAAAAAGTCACACTCTTCTACGCTAAATTTCATCAAACGCTAAGTGTCGTACAGATGCATGTTTGCATGCTTTGGTTGGTAAAATTTTTCAAAAATCAATTTTATCATGTGTCCCGTTTTTCGAACCCTTTTGTCCCGTTTTTATTCCGATAAAATCTGGTCAGCCTACTTTTATGAAAACCAGAATTTTTAACTTCTATCGCTCAATTATTTCACGGTGCTACACATGGAGAAAATATGCAAGAACTTCTTAAGTGACCTACTGTAGGTTGTAGGTCTTGTTAACCCTTTATAAGGCAGTGGCAACTATATTGCCACCAACAACTTTCGTTTTTTTCTGCTTCATAATTACGAGCTGAGATCAGTGATCAGAAACAAACAATAAAGTTTAATCACATTTTCTTAGCCTCGGCCCGTTAAAGGGTTAAGTGTAACATTCGCACATACTACAAATTTTCGAAACACCTCTAAAATTTGAAGTTATGGTTAAAATACGAGTTTTGGACTTAAGCGCATAAATTTTTTTAACTCAGTCATTTCTAGACCGATTTTCAATATTTTAGCAGTTTTAGAAAGGGGATAACAGAGTTTTTTCAATATTTACAGATTTGTACCAATATCACTAAAACATGTTGAATGATTTGAGTTTAAATCTAAATTTTTAAACTTTTTCACGCAATTTTTCAACCTAACTTGAAAATTTCTACCTATTTATGTGAGAAAATTAATGTGGTCCCTGTGGCTCCGTGGTTAGCGATGTTAATCGGTTAGCTTTCTCACACGGTTGTGATATCGGGGTAGAATTCCCAATCCGGTCTATTCGAGCTGGAAATTTTCTCGACTAAGCAAAGGGGCACAGTGTATCGTTGTATTTATCCTACACATGCCAAATGCGCCAAATAATATCGATAACGAATTCTCTCAACAAATCTAGTTAATCGAGACCGGATAAGCCCCCAGACTAAAGTGCGATATTGTTGTTTTGTTAGAAAGATACTACAAAACTGCTAAAATATTGCAAATCGGTCAATAAACAATTGTATGCGCTGAAGTCCGAAAACCGTATTTCGACCATAACTTCAAATTTTAGAGGAGTTTGGAAAATTTCTAGTATGAGCGAATGTTACACGCAACAAGACCTGCAACCTACACTAGGTCACTTCAGAAGATCTTGCATTTTTTCTCCATTTGTAGCACCGTGAAATAATTGTGCGATAGAAGCCAACAACTCTGGTTTCCATAAAAAATATATAGCTCAGCTAAATATTCAGCGATTTTCACAAAACCACTTTTGTTTGATTCTTTATTGAATATGTTTTCGAAATTTTAGTGTATTTGTAGTATCTTTCTCACAAAAACAGGTGGCAAATTTCAAGTTTAGTTGAAAAAGCCTAAAAAATTACATTTAAACTCAAATAACTCAACACTTTCCAGTGATATTAGTACAGACCTGTATATATTTTGAAAGCTCGGTTTATCTTCTTTCAAAAACTACTAAAATATTGAAAATCGGTCCAGAAATGATTGATTTAAAAAAAGTTGTATGCACTGAGGTCCAAAAAAACCGTATTTTGACCATAACTTCAGATTTTGGGGGTGTTTGGAAAATTTCTAGTATGAGCGAATGTTACACTCAACAAGACCTACAACCTACACTAGGTCACTTCAGAAGTTCTTGCATTTTTTCTCCATTTGTAGCACCGTGAAATAATTGTGCGATAAAAGCCAACAATTCTGGTTTCCATAAAAAAATTATAGCTCAGCTAAATATTCACCGATTTTCACATAACCACATTTGTTTGATTCGTTATTGAATATATATTCGAAATTTTAGTGTATTTGTAATATCTTTCTCACAAACACAGGTGGCAAATTTCAAGTTTAGTTGTAAAATTGCGTGAAAAAGTCTAAATAAATACATTTAAACCCAAATAACTTAACACGTTCCAGTGATATTAGTACAAACCTGTATATATTTTGGAAGCTCTGTTAATCTTCATTCAAAAACTGCTGAAATATTGAAAACCGGTCCAGAAATGACTGAGTTAAAAAAAGTTTAATCCACTGGGGTCCAAAAAACCGTATTTTGACCATTATTTCAGATTTTGGGGGTGTTTGGAAAATTTCTAGTATGAGCGAATGTTACACCACAGACAGACGTCCAAGCAAGAACAACATTGCTCAAAATTTCCGTGTAAATTTTCAAAGTAAATTGCGTTATAAATCACTTGTACACTAGCGCCGCCTGGTGACCTTATCGCTACAATACATTTTTTTCGCTGGTGCACGAGGCTGGCGGTACTGGTAGCGCTATCTGGTTACGGATTACTACTACAAAAAACTTTACACAAGTTTGGAACTCAGCTTGGACGTCTGTCTGCGGTTACACTCAACAAGTCTTACAACCTACACTAGGTCACTTCAGAAGTTCTTGCATATTTTTCGTTTGTAGCACAGTGTTAAGCCTGTAGTACACTCTTTGACCGAGCCTCAAATATTTGTCACTGTTTGACAGATAAAAATTTGGTCAAAGATAATTATTTGTCACTCTCCAATTTGAACATGGGGCAAACACGGGCAAACAACAACCATGATGTCAAATAAATTTGACCATTATGACAGAAGGTCAAATATTTGACCATTAGACAAAGAGTGTACTACAGGCTTTATAGGCGATTAAATATAAAAATAATGAAGACTATGTGACTCGTGGATTTGAACTAGGGAAATGATGAGAGACTCAATTCAGGCTGAAATACACAGCAGATTGTTTTTCTCGCGATATTTGCGTAGGAAGTATGTTCTCGACATCAATAACAATGTAACTAGTAATAAATTTTATGCAGCATCTAGTAGACTTTTTTCTGATGAGGCAATGTATATAAAATACGAAATATATGAGATAGCGTTTTTGTTTAGAGGTTATGTTTACAGGAGCTGGTACAGGAGCGTGTACGTCTTGCATTTTTTTCCAATTCAAACCGACTATATATCTACCGAATATCTTAATATTTAAATTTCCAACTACACAAATTTATTAAAATATTAAGAGCCAGTTCGCGAGAGGCGCAGCCGCATGTTGTTTCGGTGTTCTCCGATTTAGCTGAAATTTTCCAGCTTTTTCTATTTATTGAAGGTAGGCAGCTTCGCAAAATTTTCATTTTTTTCATTGAGGTTAAGTGTGGTAAATATTCAAAAAGTGCAGACTTGATGATTTCTCCTAATTATTTGTGCTAATATTCTACACTAATAGCACAAACTAACAGTTATAATACTGTGATCAAATTTTCGGCTTATATCAGTGCGTTACGTTAGTAACACTAGCACCATCTGCTGCCGTGTAAGCGCTGCGTCTTGTATTTCGAAATCAACGCCAGCGTACAAGCATGTGTCAAATTGGGAACCGCGAAATTTGTTTGAGATTGTATGACAGCGCACCAGATGGTGTTGTCGCGCAGTTCAGTGTTACGTCCAGAGGGGATTCACTGCTGTCAAATTTCATATATGTGTGTGTTATCGCAGATCAACTCTGGTCCATGACGTTTGTTGGTCCATGACGTTTGTTGGTCCATGATGTTTGTAACTATGAACAATAATGGGGGAAAAATGTGAATAGCTAAACAACATTCAAGGAAGTTTTCCGCGGTTTCTCGAGTTTTGATGAAAAACATTCCAATTCTATAATATTTCACATCGATCAATTTCATGACCAAAAGGAACAAAAACCAAAACAAACACCATGTTGCCGAATATGTTGGTTACACGATTTTTGACAGATAGATCCCCCCTGGTTACGTCGGTTAGTCTGTTCTAATAGTATTTCAAAACGCTTCATCAAGTCTACCAAGAGTTATTGCACTTTTTGTGATTTGGACGTTTTTGAACATATAATCTTCAAGGGCCGTTTTACCCCACTTGACCTCTATGAAAAGAATTAAAATTTGGCAAAACTTACTACCTTGAATAAACAAACAAACGCTGAAAATTTCAGTCCAATCTGAGAACATCAAAACAACGTCCCTCAGGAAGGTGCTCACGCCTCTCGCGAACTGGCTCTTAAGGATGACACGTATGATAATTACTTTCGCGGATATCACCTTTCTAAAGGTGACATGCATATAAAACATTCTCATGGGTATCACCTCCCTGAGGCAGAAGACCCCCTCGCCACGCTAAGCCAGTACCACTTCGGAATCAAGGTTAAAACAGGTCATGTTATAGGGAATTTTCTCGAACGTTTAACTCGGTGATACAGAAGTTCAAAGATGGAATTACTAGATTCTTATCAAATTATTTGCATACAAGAAGTCATGCTGTTAATACTGACAGTTGTTCTATGAGTAGCGATCCACCGCTAATCTCACCTCACGAGGGTAATTCAGCCCATTTGGGCGAACTGTCATTCAACACATTTCGATTAGTTTTGTATTGTTCATTTAAAAATCGAAGGACAGCGAAAACCTTTTTTTTTAATCACTCTTTGTTCAGAAAACGTATTTTATCAAATGATATATAAAAATTGGTATGGCTTTTGGATCCAATTGTACTAACTTAGATCAATGAAGCTAAAATACGATTTCCATGTTCCGATCCATGTTATTCAAAAAAAAACTTCAAGAAATATTAAATAACTCCCTGATCCGGCAAAACCCGAATCCGCTGGGAATAAAACCCACGACATAATGAGACCGATTTAAACGAGCTTCAATGAACAACTCATCTCATTTGATATATACGGTCGTGTCGAGTTTACTAGACTACTAAATAAAATTTATGAATTACCGACCAAGAACAAAAAAAAAAGTAAAGCAGAGGCCAACTTCCGAAAAATTCGGACATCTTCGAGTTAAAACTATGTATACACACAAAACGTAACGACCACCGGCAGCATAACAATGAACTACACTAAAACAAAAGTTTATTGCATAACATATCACGAAAAGATCACCCATATCACCTTGCTTAGGGCCACCACCTGGAGCTACCCGTTCCAACATGATTCTGCATAATACCCTGAGCGCCAGGTGGCTGATAGTTCAGTCCGATGGCACCGTGTTCCGTACTACCGGAGCTAACCAGCGAGTGGATGCTTCCAGGCAGAAAATGCTGCTGCTGTGTATGCTGTCCATCTTGTGTGCCCTTTGCTGGCATAATTGTTCCTACCGGTCCATGACAGGGCCTTCCGTCGCGTACCAGCACCGGTACGTTGATCCGTTTGGGTGAGTTTCCTATCTGGTGCGCGAAATTTGTAATCTTCTCTGTCTGCGCGCGCTTGGTCTTGTACCGATGGTTTTGGAACCAGATTTTCACTTGCGTTGGCGACAGATGGATCATGTTAGCCAAATGTTCCCGCTCTGGTGCCGAAAGGTACCGGGTTTGTTTGAATCTTCGCTCCAGCTCGTACGTTTGCGATTTAGAGAATAGTATACGCCGTTTACGTTTCTTCTGACTAGAAGCACCGGTATTCGCCGCTCTATCGCTTCCTGCTCGATCGTCACCCGAGTTACCGACCTCAATACTGTCGTCCAGTGAGTCAACGTCGCAGGTATTGCTGTTGTTATTGTTGCTATCCGTTCCGGCACGCTCTAACCGTCCCGACGTTTCGATAACCGCCGTCGGTATGTTATAGTTACCAGCGATCGTTGTGTACGGTGGAATGTCCGCTACCGGTGATGTGCTGTCTGGACTCACCTGCTGGTTGATGCCTGCCTCAAGGTTCTGGATAACGGAAGGCACTGAAATGAGATGATATATATTATTGGACTTTGGACTCGAAGTTCGCTAGTGTTAAGGTACCGTAATCGGTGCTGCTGTTATCATAGTACCACGTTCGGGGTAGAGTCGATGTAACTCCGTTAGGGGATGGCCCAGGTCCACTGGGGAACAGTTGATGGGAATGATGATAGTATGGCGGTAATTCACCATACGGTGGCGGAGGAGGGGGAGGAGGCGGCACATGTAACGGCGTGTAATTGTTCGGTGTGGCACCGTTGTTACTGTACTGAACAAGGTGAGCTTGCTCCGGATCCTGGTGATGATGTGCTGATAAGGACGGATAATCCGTTCCGATTGTGGTGTCCCCCCGTGGTGGATGCAAATCAGTGGCCGTAGCACCAGCGGAATGCAAATGGGCATGATGGAAATCTTTGCCGTGAACGTTCTGGTTGTTCAGTTCTAGAATGTCGCTGATGTGAAATCCTGATCGTTGGACGGTAGGTATTTTCATGCTATCCAGGATTCTGCAGAAAAAGTATTGAATCAAACTTTAATGAACGGTTCAAACATGTAAAGTGTTTCCAAAGTCTCGTATTTTTTAGGGAATAGATTTGATTAAAGATTAGTTTGTTTCGCACAATGTCTTTGGTAAGAATTTAATCCAATACACTTGAAGCCAAGTGAAAGTTATAAAGTTACCACTTGAATAATCTAGGAATCAAATTTTGAACACAAAGTCATAATCTTCCAAATGAAAGGATTGTCCTTTCTTTTCGATCAAATCACAATACATCAATGAACTTGGAAATCAAATTTTGATTAGATGTTGGTTTTCTCTGGTTTTACTGTTTGGGATGTTATATACACGTATTTCTTTTCATTTTTCTTAGATTTAAAACCTAACATCCTTAACAGAATCTAACGGTCTAGACTTCAGCAAATAAAATAAAATAAAAAAACCATAGTCACTAATATCCTACCCAGGCAGTGAAGAGTTTAACATAATCGGGTAAAGTGCCGCCGCCCGAAGCAGGCTGTGATTGAGCGCGGCAGCCGGCATAAAAATGGGCGCCCACTGCAGGAATGGTGCACATTTCGACAGCAGTTTATCCAATTTGGGCTTCGATAACCGTTCGTTCGCCACTTTTAGGTCTACGATTAAAAACGATTCCGTAGAAAAAAAAACGGTACAGTACAACACTTTTTGTTCTATTTTTCGATTTTAGATCTGATCGCGAGCACGTGTACATTGGCACTGAATAGATCCTAGCATATTTCCTAGGATATACTCTAACAACACTAAATGCATCACCATGGCTGCGAAGTTGTTTATTTTACTCGCTGCCGCTAATGATAGGATGTTTGCCTTTCGCTCTGAAATAAGCTCAAACTGGCTCGAAAGTCAATTAACCATAGCTTCGTTATTGTTATTTTTATTTGAATTTCACAAGTAGCGCATGCATTTGGCATATCTTCAATATTTTCACTTGTAGTTCATCGTTTAACACGCGAGCGGATAGCGGGATACTCCATTTTATCGCCATACACAGACTCAGCGTGGATTCGCCCGCACCGCAAACCAATGGCAGGCGAGAGTGGGCGGTACCAGTAGAAAGGCGAAACCGTAGTGGCGCGTCGTTATGCTAATTTGTATCGTTTAGAGGAAACGTGTGACACCAGGCAGTAAATTTATGTTGTTGTGAATGTGGCGAATTCTTTGGTTTTAAAAGGCTCACGAGTGGGAGTCATCGAATTATAAACATAACTCTTGAACTAAGCATACGAAAGAGCAAGAATTTGTTTAATACTATCGAAAACGTGTTGTTTCATCCAAAATGTTGATTTTTCCCCTTATTTTTAAAATGAAACATTTGTAAATAAATGAAATAAATGAATTTTGAAAATTTTATCAGCATTTTCGATTATGTATACGTTAATTTACTTTTTTCTATCATTTTATGGTTGTCTTTCTAATACCTAATTAAAAGCGACATCATAACCTAAGCGGTTACTTAATCGTTTTTTTTTCCTTTGTCATTTTTTTTTCAAAAATTAGTTGTTACGGTGTCAGCCCTTGAACGATCACTTTTTCTAATAGGGGAATTGTGGAATGATTCGGTTAATTGTCTATCTGAAAACCTTAGCTTAATAGGATCACTTTTTGCTTCTAAAACCATTTTTTTACCAAAGGATCATCAAACTAATTTTTGCTATATTTGTTAATAAAAATTCAGACAATTTCTTAAAAGCCATCCCCGGACAACTTCTCTCTAATTCACGTCATTACCACATGTCCATGAGCCATGAGACGCATGGGCTTTCTGAACAAAAAAAAACGTGAGCAATACTGGACATGAAAAAGTTTTCGTTAGATTAACTTTTTCTCCTTTAAAATGTTCAAAAGTGTTTCAGGCAACTGAATTGTCTATCTATAAAACATAAGTTTGAAAAAGAAAATTTTCGCAGTGTAGAATCTCAAATTCAATTTTTTCAGTTTTTTTAAATTAAAATTAGAAAAAAATCTGAAAGTCATGGCTTGTCAACTTTCCATTTCCATTGGTAATATTTAGATGTATCGTTTTATAAAAAAAAGGTTAAAGATCTTTAGCGCTTTTCAAATATTTGTCTAGATAAACTTTTGAAAAATGAAGTATGCAAAGTTGCCTATATGGCGATACCGAGGTATCATTTCAATCGATATTGAATCTACGAACTGATGAAGTGAACATCCTAACCGCAGCTTCAACGCCAACCTCTTTCAACAAATCTGATTTATTATCAGGGTGAGCTAGACATGCGAATCGATCCTGCGTGAATCAATCCTGCGAGGAATATTTTAGCTGTTGATGCCTTAAGGCCCAAATACACACACGGCGTAATGACGCCTGCTTACTACAAAATAGAAGGCGGGATAGCGATCACGTCTTCTATTTTGTATGGAGAAGGTGTCATTGCGCCGTGTGTGTATTTGGGCCTTTAGTATTTGCAAATGAATGACAACGTCTCAGTTCGTGTTGAATTTGATATTTTGGAGAAATTTTTTTTCGATTATTTTTTTATAATTTCTCAGATACACTACATTTATTAAATTTTTGCCTTGTGGCTGTAACTTGAGACCTTAATGTGGTCACTCATCTCTGTCCAGTAACTCCTACCCCAACCTCCACGAGGTGCCGACCGGAATACGAGTAACCTTAGCGGAGATCGGGTAGCCAACCCCCGGTGGAAACTTTGGTCGTACGCTGACAGGAAAGGGGGATTGAACACGGCTGTCTCCCCATATTAAAGGCGGCGTACAACAGCGTCTGACTTGGAGTGAGCGGCTGAATCATGAAATGTTGTATCCCGCCAGTTACACTAAGATAACAGTCCCATCAGCAGGATGTAGGTATCGCGACCATGATAAGATAGCATAGCAACACCTTTCCTAACCACGAACAACGAAATAAGAAATACAGAACGGAACTATCGGCAAAGACCTAGGCTACGAACACAGAAACAGAAAACGGTGAACAATTGGAAATTAGGGTACTTATAACGTCCGCTCTCCGGAACCGGCCTGAGCTGGCATACTTGCTCGTAAACTACAGCGGCAGGGAGTCGAGGTCGCAACGATCCAGAAGGTTCGGTGACTGAATTCCGGAGAAACATTGGTTCTGGCCATTGTCTCGTCGTTTGTAAGATCCGCGCTCGGCTGTCAAACGTGCTGAAATCACGTACAGAAAGGACGATGCAGCGGTTGAAAGCTCATGGCGTGGTAGAAGATCAAAGGATCACAGAAAAGCAGGATAAACAAGTGGAAAATATATATGGGCTTAGGGTAGTTTTTACAGTGTCCTTAAAGAGAGAGCGAGAGAGATGTAGATACGACACGTGGAAGACAGCATAACAACTGATTTGATGCTGAGTGCAAGGATCCGCATGCTCACTGTGGCTACACGCCAGAAAAATAATATATAAAAATAATATATCATAAGAAGCGGTTGCAGCCAGGTGCTATGGAACAGTGAAGAGCAAGAGAGGCAAAACAGGAACAGGATAAGGATCATGAGCGGCGAACAACCAGTAACCAGTAACTATCGGGGCATTACATTGCTAAACTCCGCATACAAAGTGCTCTCCCGTATCATGGTCTTCAGATTGAGACCGTTAACGGAATCCATCGTCGGCGAATACCAGGCTGGTTTTCGACAGGGGCGGATCAAATTTTCACCCTGCGACAGATCCTCGATGAGTTTCGAGAGTATAACTTGCAGACTCACCATCTCTTGGAAGACTCTAATAATCCCTTAATATCTTTCTAGTTTTCAAAAAATCAAAAAAAGATTTATTGCATTATCTTAAAGTACAACATCTTGAGAACATTTTGACAAATTTTCATAAAGATCTGAGAAATATGGAGAAAGTTAGAGTGATTTGCAGCGCGCCTCGCCACGGCCGCATATACTAAACTTGAAACTTTATACGCGTTTATCTAGGAATAGTATTTCTCAAAAAATTACTTTGCCTTGTTTACGATTGCGGTCAAACTACTGAACCGATTTTCTCCCTTTTTTTTATGTTCGTTATTGAGCTCCTAGGTCGTTGAACGATCGATATTTGATACACAAAGTTTGCTTTGCCGTAAAAATAATTTTATCGCAATTTTCAGCGCTCAAAACATGTTTTTTTTTCGGGGAAAGCGTTCCTGTTTGCACTGAAAATAAAAAAACTTATAAAAACGATCGTTCAGATACCCGGGACACCTTTAAGCTAATGAAATCATATGAGTTTTTTATTTAAAACTTGCGTACCCGACCCCCCCGGAGCTGAAAAAATTAAAATTCTTCTACCTGCCATTCCGCAAAATCTAAACCGATTTTGATCGAACCTTTTTCGAAAGATCACAAATTCATCATAGTTTTTGGGACAGTAGGGCACATTTCGAAATTTTCCGTTGTTCCGGATTTATCGAGGGGAGCCGTGAGGTAAGTACCCTTCCTGAGACACAGGCGAAATTAAAAACGGTAGCGAAACCTTGCTTGCGACATATCGAACTTTAAGTTTTTGCAAAAGAACACAAAAGATTTCCGGAACTCGGTCAGTAGTGGCCAAAACACGCTCAAGCGGCCAAATACCGATCGCAAAATAGTGTTGTTTTGCAAAAACTTAAAGTTTGATATGTCGCCAGCAAGGTACTTTTTGTTGTTTTTAAGTATGTCCTCTGAATGATTTGATTACCAAGAAGTCGAATGTAGTTTGAAACCGAATAAATTTTATATTTCATCATCTCTGTTTAAATTCTGAGTTATCATCATTTAACCACTCATCGAGCTCATAAGTAATTGCTCTCAATGCATTTCTCAAGAATGAATTTTTATCCTGTTGTTCTGGTATTAGCAAAAAAACTTTATAAAAATCAACGTTTAAGAATTGATTGATTTATTATTACCAACTAATATTCATGATGTTCTTGTACGTTCATCAATGCGCTCTCTCCACTAACTTGTATTGGCTCAAGCCTATTTGCCTATACAACGTATAAAATCGGGTGAATAACGGTTTAATTTGTTCTACCAGTAAATACATTTTCGGTTTGAATTGCTTAGAAGGGTTTTGACCTAATTCTTTTCTGAGCATCTTACGATGAATTTTTTTTCCTGTTTCTTTAAGCATAACTAAGAAAAAATTATGATGAAATAAAGAGTTTATTTTGTTTTATAGTTCTTTCGACTCCTTGGTAGTTAAATTCTTCAAAAAGCAAAGTCTTGGTGCTACATTCCGATTCGAAACTTAGTGTACAGGACAATTGCGGAGCTAGCGCTACGATCCTACTGCGTGGCTTTGTTGACATTCATTCATTCTATTGCTGGCTCCAAAAATGACTTTCCATTCTATCGTGTAACTTCGAGAGTAAGCCGAGAGTAATTATTTTACGATTTGAGCAGCTTTGAATACCAGATTTTGGAGAGCCTGTTTACCCCATTAACCCCTTTTCCCTAAATTTTAAATTCTGCAAACTATTGCTTTATTGCATAAACAAAGAGAACCTAAAAATTACAGCCCGATGGAAGAACATCGACACAAAACGTAGTTTCGCTGCTCGCACAATTGGTTCGAAATCATGGTCAAAAACATGTTATAGAAAAAATTTTGTTTTTTCGCTCATCTTTATAACAGCGCATTTTATGAATATTTCAAATGAAAGCTCTTAAGTTGCACTACAAAACGTATTGTTTGGATTTTATTCCTAGATCTGTTGGTAAGAGAAAAACAGCTGTGAAAATCACCATTTTTTTCAGAAAAATGCGAATTTCTCATCATGTATTCTCGACAGCCACTTCCGATAACCTGCATTTCGTTCCCTTTGTAGAGTAGAATAAACATGCCAATTTCCACGAAAATCGGTTCAGTTTACCCAAAGTTATGGCAATTTTACGTTTTTAGCAGTTTTTCGACATAAGTTTTTGGTGGTCTTTTTTACCCCTCTTACCCCTTTTCAATAAATCGGAGATAATTCAAAACATTGTTTTATTATATAGGGTATCAAACGTCTTCGTCAGTGGTTTTCTTTGACAGTTTTTCTGCAGCAATCTCATGCAAAAGGGGTCCGAAGAAAACCACTGACGAAGACGTTCGATACCCTAAATAAACAAACCCTGAAAGTTTCAGCCCGATCGTAGAACCTCGTTACAACCTCCCTTGTAAAGGTGGTTGCGGTTCTCGCGAACTGGCTCTCAAGTTGATCTACTGCGTCGCTATCGTAAACACCGCACCTTTGCCAGAAAGGAAACGTTTCGGGGAAATGGCCATTACTCCCCAAATAATGGGTATTTCTTATGAACAAACGTTTTTTTTTTTTGTTGTTGAATAACTGAACTCTCAGAAAATTGCTACTTATATGCAATAAAAAAGGTGCAACACGCTTTAAAAAATTCCAAATTTTGCTTTTTTTCTCGAGCAAAAAGGTATATAACCCCTTAAAACGGCATACGATCATTGAAAAGAAACGTGCTGTTCCAATTAATGCTGGAACAGGGTTTCCCAACAACTTGTTAAGCTGAGTCGTATGATGCTGGAGGGATCGAATTTAATGATTTGAAGAGGTGGATGAATTCGTTTATCTTGGTACGCTTGTAACATGTGATAACGATATGAGCCGCGAAGTTAAACGAGGAGTTGCAGCTGCGATCAAGGGCTTTTACGAACTACGTAAACAGTTTACGCTGATCCTTCCGGTTACCCATTACGGACATGAAGCATGGACGCTGGAGGGAGGTGATTGACGAGTGTTTTGAGTGTTAAGTTCTACGATCGATACTTAGCGGTAAATTGGAAGATGGAGTGTGGCTCAGACGCATAAACCACGAGTTGTACCAGATGCATAAACATGTTGATATAATGAAGGTAATACAGCGGGGCAGGATTCTGTAAGTTGAACATGTAGAACTAAATTCAGCAGAGAACCAGGGATAGGCCGTCGACTCCGTGGTAGGCCTCGCACTCGGTGGAAGAAGATGCACGATCTGCAGCTAATATACGAGGCTGCCCAATACAGAAGACGCTGGACACTTCTTATTAGTTCGGCCTTAGACCGGGTAACGGTAAAAGCGTAACGCCAACACCCACCCCCTCATAAAAATTACGTAACGCTGTAGAAGAATTTGCTTGATGCTCGTGTATGCTCGTTTTTGGAGAGTCTCTTCAGAGTTTTTGTGTTACGTAACGCTGATCTCCCCTATATAACAAACCGTAACGCTCAAGGGTACCCCCCTCTCCCCAATGAGCGTTACGTAATTTATGAATGCCACCTAAGGCGTTTTGGCATGTTTGCTTATATTATGATGAATATTCATAGTTTATTTTTGAACTCAAATTTCGTTTCAAAGCATTTTTTTCGGATCAAAGCATTTGAAGTGAGTACTTAATTTTTTAAACTCAGATATTTATTTTTATATTTTTTCAATTATTTTGTTTTATATCGACTGTTGGTGCTCTGATGTTTTCTACGATAATTGCCAGCATGTTGAATTCATGGCTGCTGAGTTCAAAACATCCGAACGCGTTTATTGACACTTTTGCTCGGAACATCGTTTTATTTTTTTCCTGCGTGCAACGTCGATAAAACGCTGCTCTCCAAGTTGTTTTAACAGTTGAAAGCTTATCGGCTCCAGGGTGTTGCGTTTTAGGTTGCGACGATTCTTCACCTTGTCTAGGTTAGTCAAAAATATCTGTACCTGCTCCTCGCCAATGGTTGCCTTGGGTTGAATTTCTATCAACCAGCGTCACTTCAGAAAATTTTGCTCACTGGTTCTTCCGAATCTTTCCTCTTTAAATAACTATACCTGTGCATCTGAAAATGACCTACTTGTCTGCTCCTTTTCTGTAGCGTTTGGGATTTCTCGGAAAGCTAAAAATCTATTCAGTAGATTCATGCCACAAACCTTGAATCC
Organism: Wyeomyia smithii; assembly: GCF_029784165.1. Taxonomy (NCBI): domain Eukaryota; kingdom Metazoa; phylum Arthropoda; class Insecta; order Diptera; family Culicidae; genus Wyeomyia; species Wyeomyia smithii. The sequence goes on along the minus strand of NC_073695.1, from coordinate 237,046,329 downwards.
GGATTTCATGTTATTTACTTCGATTTTGTTCAAGGTTTTAGCAATAGAGGGAGAAAACTCTTTGGAAGGCAACCTTTATTGTTCTACCACCTTAAGTAGTTTATGCTGCGCTTCATCTATATCTCACAAGCAAAATGAGCGGTCCTTAGAAATGCTGGAACTACCGGACAAAGTCAGGTATGATAGCCTATTTCCGATTTCTAGACATTGAAAACAGTTTTGCTCAGGATGGTTCGGCGGTGTCGTCTTTGAAGTTTGATTTTTCTCTGTTTCTGACCCTTATTTTCCCTATTCCCGTTGCCGAATTAATCGAACAAGATCAAGATGGATGTCTTTGAATGGTCTAGCAAGTTTTTCTGCACTTTTTGAACTACAACTCTTTTGGATTTTGGGTCATCGGTGCTGTTGGTATCATCGTAGCTGATGATATTTTCAAACGTGTCTTCCAGGCTGTCAAAATATTCAGGGTTACGCAGTGTTGCGAAGCTCGCACTCTTTTAACCAGTACTATTCACACGCGAGTTTTCCTTTGTACTACCACACACGCATGAGTATTCTCATGCCGATTCCTACCACACATCTTCGCCCGCACGGCAGCGTTGCTTCGAGAACGTGTGGTAGCCAGTCAGCCATCGTTTGCACTCGCATACTCGTACTCGCAGATGGTACTTCATTCGCGAGTGCTCACCATCATGCCACGGTAAAACAAAGACGATGTATTGACGAGAGTGCGAGTTGGTATGCGCTAGGTGCTACGTGAACGAATAATGCGATCGTGGTTTGCTTTCCACTTACACACCGATCGTATCCATCATTGGGTTGATGGCATGATATATTATTTCATTCAGGGATACGCTACCAGATGTGCAGATTTGTCTGCAAAATGCAGATTTAAAGAGATCGTTTGCTGATTGATACAAATATCCATCAGTATTGGGTGAAACTTGAGTACTCGGAACTAGAATTGTTTGCACTCTCCAACGTCGCTCTCTCTGCGACATCTACTTTAGTGCCTATACAGAGAGCAATTTCGGGATAAGTCCATGAATTAATCTCGTTTCGTACAAGGTTGGACACAACCAATATCAATAACTTAATGGAAATGTGTTCCTAACCGATTAAAAACCTGACGAAGTTTCTCTTTTAACTTGTTACGCAACGATACATTTAGGTAAATGGTTTTGTTACAAATGTTCCTCTGGTTTGAATTTATGCGATTAAAACATTGTTTTTAGTTCTGCAACATTTCCTTTTTTGAAGTAGAATACTTCTCTCAGGAAGTTCGGCTACATAGGGATGTGAAATGAAAATCTAAAACCGAAAAAAGTGAAAAATATGTCCAATTTCAAATGCTAATAAATCGGTTAGTATTCGATGGATTTCCTTCGTTCTTGCAGCAATAGATTGGAAAATCTTCTAAGATTCTTCCCAAAATAAGATAATTGTAATTTTATTATTCACACTATTGTACTATTGAAAATAGTCTAGCCTTGTCAAAACGAAAATTTCGACCCCTGATTGGTCGTTATATGCTTGCTTCCCAAGCACGGTCGACAGAATCATATACCTTGCAATTGAAAACATGCTATTTGGCCTATATATGAGCCTGTTTCAGCCGGAGCCGCTCATAACAGTTCTGAACAGCGACGACAGCAGTCCTCCCTTAGCAGCAGCGGGAGCGAGCAGTGGGTACCATCGATAGCGGAAAGCGGCCACAACTGTGGCATGGCTGTGGATAGGCGTAGCAGTTCCAGCGGATCTCACCATCGATAGCAGCAGGGCCAGCAGATGCAGTTACAGTGGATACCAATGGCGGCCACAACTGTGGCATGGCTATGCATAGCGTAGCATCAGACAGCGACAACGGCAGTCGTCCTTCCTCAGCAGCAGCACTAGCCCTGTGGTTGGTCACCACGTCTCAGGAGCAGCGCGGTTTTTCTCAGCGTGTGTCGCCAGACAGCCATTATTCCCCCCGTGTTGGGGCAGCATGATGATTGCCATCAGGAAATCCAGTTTCGGAAATCAAAATGCCTTTTTGAAGGCAAATAAACAAGTCATTGAAAGTTAATAATTTTTATCAACGCAAGCAAGCATTCTGTGTTGGATCCTAGCAATTTAAATTTGTCGCACCCGTCTAATTTACTGAAAGTGAAATAGCTTCCACAGTGCATGTTGTCCGTGTATCTTAATTCCCCCAATGTTAGGGCAGCTCAAAGGTTGTAATCAGCAACCGATTTTGAACCGCAACATGCTTTTTTCAAGGCAAAAAAAAATTGAAGGTTAATAATTTTCTGGCATCAACACAAGCAGACATTCTGTGCGGGATGCAATCAAATTCTGTTGTAGTTGTCTAATTTTAACTTTCACTTTATTTAGTAAACCCCCCACTGTAGAGGCAGCGCAAAGGCTGCGATCAGCATAACCGACATTGAATAATAAATTGCCCTGTTAGTACGCATTCACAAAAGCAGTTAGTCCGACTATGCAGAGCTAATATGAAGTCGATTCAATCAATCAGCATAAACAGAATTTCGTCGTCCCCCAGCTGCCAAGTTGCAACATGATGCAACACGCAACAGCGAGCAAACGAAATCGCTTGATGTTACAAACCGCAATAAGATACGGGTTAAAACCGTTGCGTGTGTGAGAGCACCATCGGTGTTTATTCGCTGGATACACTATCTACTGTCTACTGAACGCAATAATCTGCTTACATGCGACACGGAGACGGGAACATTTTCTTCAACGAAGCTGCGCAACACGACACAAAACATGTTATTTTGTTGCTTCAATGAGAGTGCTATCGGTCCGGCTCGACAAGAAATTTTGTGCATCCGTGCTACGAAACTGAGGAAAAACTTTAGAAACTGAAAAAAGAGGTGGAGCTTATCAAATGATCGCTCTGAGCCGGAATGAAGTCACACATATTTTTCAAGTTATGTCGATCCACCACGTACAAAAAATAATTCATTCCTATTTTCATCCCTATATAAGAGCCTGTTTCAGCCGGAGCCGCTCATAATAGTTCTGAACAACGACGACAGCAGTCCTCCCTTAGCAGCAGCGGGAGCGAGCAGTGGGTACCATCGATAGCGGAAAGCGGCCACAACTGTGGCATGGCTGTGGATAAGCGTAGCAGTTCCAGCGGATCTCACCATCGATAGCAGCAGGGCCAGCAGATGCAGGTACAGTGGATACCAATAGCGGCCACAACTGTGGCATGGCTATGCATAGCGTAGCATCAGACAGCGACAACAGCAGTCGTCCTTCCTTAGCAGCAGCACTAGCCCTGTGGTTGGTCACAACGTCTCAGGAGCAGCGCGGTTTTTCTCAGCGTGTGTCGCCAGACAGCCATTATTCCCCCCGTGTTGGGGCAGCATGAAGATTGCCATCAGGAAATCCAATTTTGGAAATCAAAATGCCTTTTTTAAGGCAAATAAACAAGTCATTGAAAGTTAATAATTTTTGTCAACGCAAGCAAGCATTCTGTGTTGCATCCTAGCAATTCAAATTTGTCGCACCCGTCTAATTTACTGAATGTGAAATAGCTTCCACAGTGCATGTTGTCCGTGTATCTTATTGTGGCGCCAGCACTAAATTAAAGTTCGGAAGTCGGACTTCCGACTTCCGAACTTTCTTCCGACTTTACAAACACATAGAATAAATGCGTGTTAACGGTGTTTACACAACATGAACTGCGGGAATGATTTCAATGTATTTGTTTTTGTAAGCCGTAGTGACAGCGCAGTGGCGGCTGAGATGGTTGCAGTGTTGCGAGAACAACAAAAATAAACATCGGAAGTGAGCCTGACTGCCAGATCATCAGCGACGATTTGATCATTTTTATTTAAATGCACAATATTTCCACCAATGTTAGGGCAGCTCAAAGGTTGTAATTAGCAACCGATTTTGAACCGCAACATGCTTTTTTCAAGGCAAATAAAAGAATAATTTAAGGTTGATAATTTTCTGGCATCAACACAAGCAGACATTCTGTGCGGGATGCAATCAAATTCTGTTGTAGTTGTCTAATTTTCACTTTATTTAGTGAACCCCCCACTGTAGGGGCAGCGCAAAGGCGCGATCAGCATAACCGACATTGAATAATTAACTGCCCTGTTAGTACGCATTCACAAAAGCAGTTAGTTCGACTATGCAGAGCTAATATGAAGTCGATTCAATCAATCAGTATAAACATAATTTCGTCGTCTCCCAGCTGCCAAGTTGCAACATGATGCAACACGCAACAGCGAGCAAACGATATCGCTTGATGTTACAAACCGCAATAAGATACGGGTTAAAACCGTCGCGTGTGTGACTGACACGCAAGCAGCCGGGTTATCTTTCTTGTAATAGTATTCTACTTCAACCTTGCGGTCGTGGCTTTGCATACAACCTTCTTGTGATTTTTTCTAGACCGACACTGAATGACATGTTGAGCCCAGTTTGCTACGAGCTAGACATTTCATAATTTATTCTAAGCAAATAATTAAAAACGATTGTTTTGATAGGTACCTTTCCTAATTTTTTTACAAACGCACTCATTTTTATGAGTCGAATATCTACAGGGTTAAGTGTGTCAGTTGATAGGCAAATGTGCAATTACATTGAATAGTGTAAGCGAATACATATTATCAAAGAACTTACGAAAAGTTGTATGTCAAAAGAGTAACTATTTTCTACAATTATTCCATTGAACTGTAATAGCACAGACACCTGAAACTTAAATAGTTCTTATATCTAAAATAATTGAATAATTAAATGTCATCAATTCGATATTTTGGCCTGAATAAATACCGGCACTGTGCATGAAAAAAATGATAACTGTAAAATGACGGCTTATGACATGATGAACCCCACTGACAAATTATGCACACCCTATCCTGTACCTATAAATCCAATTTGGAGCCAACTTTCGTAGCTCACATATGTATTTATATACAGTAGTGTATTTTAAATAGACATCAAAATGCTAATATCGTTAGAAATAAAAAAAAATATATAAAACACGCAGAATTTCGGATTCGAAACTGCCGTGTAAATTGAAATTTATAACTGTACTAGTTGAACTTTCCCGGCGATGCTCGGGATCAAAGGTGTCAAAGATAGTTTTTTTTATATTTCATTGCTGCATTAGCTCAACTCACTTCAAAAATATAATTTACATCTTATACTTCCATCATCACTTTAAGTACTTCAATATTCTGAGAACGCACAGAACGGAACTACCCGTAGTGGATTGTTTTTTTGATTTTGGGCTGATTTACAGAAACTGGAAGTCACCATTTTGGATTTAAAAATGACGTATGGAGTTCAACTTTCGAAAGTATTGAAATTGTTGGCCAAATATCATTTTAGAAGTCATAAATTTGCATGTTTCACGTAGTTTTGTGAATGATATCTCAAATTTAGTAATCAGATACTTGTTATTTTTCTTCAAATCTCTTTTCTGAACGTTAACGAACATTTTAATGAAAAAAAAAACACGTGTCATCGCTATAAAACGACGTATGGAGTTCCACTTTCGGAAGTATTGGAATTGTTGGCCAAATATCACTTTAGGTTATTTCCCTGAAACCGGAAGTCGCCTTTTTTTAATCCACAAAACTTCGTAGAAAATAAGAAAATAAAAGATTTTTAATGCTTAAGCTGCCTCTTTATCGATATTCGAACCAATGAAGCTTAACCTTTCCTCCAGCTAAATGTCCCAAGAGTTCTAGTTTGGATTAACGTAGAAAAAGTAAAACAGTAGGGCGTCTTACACAAATTACGTAACGCATTAAGGGGGAAGGGGGGTTGAATCTGCATTACTTATTGTTACGTAGGGGGGACGGGGGGTAGTAGAGACAGTTACGTAACTGTGATGTTTGCTCGAAATTGAAAATTTGATCAGCGTTACGTAATTTTAGGGGGGGAGTCATGTCGAACGTTACCTATCGTTACATAGGGGGGAAGGAAGTCTGAAATCTAGATCATTAGCGTTACGTAATTTGTGTACGACGCCTAAGGTTAAGAGCTGAATGACCTTCTGGTTAAAAGCTCTCTAATAAAAATCAAATTCAAATTCAAAAGTACAAAAGTAAATCGAATGCCGTAATATGTAACTATTCACAAAACCACGAAAACATCAGAAATGTAAAATGTTTATGCTTGAGACATGGATTATTCTGCAAAAAAAATGTAAATGGTGAAAGAACAACGAACATTGTATTGAAAAAAAAACACAAATAATTGAATTTTGATTGCGCATAAAAAGTCAAGATTTCGCATGTATACGTATAATACGTATAAATTTAAAAAAAAGTATTTTCAGGTGTTTTTCTGTATTCTGTATGCTGTATACGGTCACAGAGCCACGTTTGTGGTTAGCGGTGTGGTTCGGTCCCCGATCAGGTCGAGAGTCTTTTCGAACTGGATTTTTTTTTGACTCAGCACTGGGGCACGGTGTACTGTTGTACTCATCCTACAACATGCAAAATGTGCTAAAAACGATATCGATAACGAATCACATGTCATCGCTTTAAATTTTGATTTAGAGGCAAATTCAGCATGAAAAGTCATGAATTTGCATGTTTCACGTAGTTTTGTGAATAATATCTCAAGTTTTAGTAATCATATACTTTTAATTTTTCCTCACATGTCTCTCCTGAACGTTCACAAACATTTTAATTAAAATAGAATCACATTTCATCGCTTTAAATTTTGATTTAGAGGCAAGTTCAGCATAAAAAGTCATAAATTTGCATGTTTCACGTAGTTTTGTGAATAATATCTCAAGTTTTAGTAATCAGATACTAATTATTTTCCCTCACATGTCTTTCCTGAACGTTAACAAACATTTTAATGAAAAAATAATCAAATGTCATCGCTTTGAAATTAGATTTAAAGGCAAATTCAGCATAAAAAGTCATGATTTTGCAAGTTTTACGTAGTTTTGTGAATAAAATATCAAGTTTTAGTAATCAGATACTTAATATTTTTCCTCACATGTCTTTCCTGAACGTTAACAAACATTTTAATGTAAAAAAAATAACATGTCATCGCTTTAAATTTTGATTTAGAGGCAAATTCAGCATGAAAAGTCATGAATTTGCATGTTTCACGTAGTTTTGTGAATAATATCTCAAGTTTTAGTAATTAGATACTTTTTATTTTTCCCCAAATGTCTTCCCTGAACGTTAACAAACATTTTCATGTAAAAAACCCACATATCACCGCTTATTTTTTTGATTTAGAACGATTTAAAATGATGGTGGTGACTGTACACCACTGAGACGGAAGCAATAACATCAATAAGATCAAACGTTACGGAATTCCATTTTTATATAGTAGAGAATTCCATTTTTATATAGTAGACTACAATACTACAATCCCCAAGTTGTGGGTCACAATATAATGACAACTCCGAGCTGCTTTTCAGTAAAAAAAAATCACAGGAGGGTTGTGTGCGAAGCCACGACCGCAAGGTTGAAGTAGAATACTTTTACACAGCTCTACTTACGGCTGTAAATACACAGCTCTACTTACGGCTGTAAACCTACGGCCGGCGTATCGGTTCGCGCCGCTTATCGCGTTTAGCCTGGCAGAGGCCAACACAATAGAAAGGTGTTTTCACATTGAAAATTAGACACGGCTTTACTGGAGTAAATGTTGGCAAATGCATGTACCGCTAATACCGCCGCTATCGTACGAAAAATGACGCGCGTCTAAGAACACCCGAACTGTTTCGCCGTGCCGCTTCCATTTACTTCCTTATTACATCGGCCTTAGGAAAGTACCGGCTGCACCTACCGCTGAGGCTGTTACCATACTGCTACTGGTACCCAAAGCTATTAACTCTTCAAATTAAGCGTTTTATTTGTCCTCAAAAGAACAATTGTTCAATTCCATATCGGATATGATGCAATCGCATCTCTGTAATATTACCGACAGTAATATTCTTCTAAACAAAATGATCCTACTTTTCCATTAGAGAAAGTGCCGGCTGATGTACCGCAAAAATCTCGCCCGATCGCTCGCGTTGGCGTTCAGTCTGGCAGAGGCCTGAGACGTGGTGACCAACCACAGGGCAAGTGATTTGTTTAATTGAAGAAACAGATCGCGACCGCGAATACTTCTCGTATTTTCCTTAATTTTCGAATTCTTTATCTGTCAATCAAATATCTGAATTCGAAATTCAAAACGCACTTAAAAATTTAGACGCTACGAAAGGTCCTGGACCTGACAGAATAGCTCCAATTTTTCTCAAAAATTTGGCAGAAGAACTATCTACACCCTTACAACACCTTTTTAGCATGTCCCTGAAGAATGGAATTTTTCCAGAACTCTGGAAAACTTCATATTTAGTGCCAATTTTCAAATCTGGCGCTAAATCTGACATCGTGGAATTGCCATTATTTCATGCATTCCAAAATTATTTGAATCAATAATTAATGAAAAAATCCTTCAACAAGTAAAACACCAAATTACAACTCAACAGCACGGCTTTTACAAAGGCCGATCAACTACCACAAATCTTTTGGAATTCATAACTTTCACTCTGACTGTAATGGACAACGGTAACCACGTAGAAGCTCTTTATACGGACTTTAGCAAGGCATTTGACAGAATCGACATACCATTATTACTCTTCAAGCTCGAAAAATACGGAACTGAAACAAAATTTCTGGAATGGCTGCAGTCATACTTAACAAAACAAACAAAAGTCCGCTTTCAAAATTCCTTTTCAAACCCAAAAGAAGTAACTCCTGGGGTTCCTCAAGGTTCCCACCTGGGCCCTCTTCTTTTTATATTATACGTAAATGACATTTCCTTTCTTCTTAAGTCAATACATGTGCTTGTATATGCTGATGACATGAAGCTCTTTATAGAAATAACCAATGCAGAAGACTTCGAAATATTCCAGAATGAAATTAATGTATTCTACACTTGGTGCAACAAAAGCCTATTACAACTCAACATTAAAAAACGTAATTCAATAGCCTTTAGCAGAAAAACAGTAACACCACCTACAAACATTTTCTTGGGAAACCAACCAGTAGAAAAATGCAAAATCTTAAGGGACGTAATCTTAGACTCCAAACTTACATTCATAGAACATTATAATACAATTATCAACAAAGCAAATAGTATGCGGGGCTTTATAAAACGCTTCGGCCACAATTTTCAAGACCCATATACAATCAAACTATTATATATTACATACGTCCGACCAATTCTGGAATATTGTAGCATTGTATGGAATCCCTATATTGCCACACATGAAGAACGCATTGAATCTGTCCAAAAACAATTTCTTTTGTACGCGCTTCGTAAGCTAAATTGGACATCATTTCCCTTACCATCATATGAAGCACGCTGCATGCTTATAGACATACAAGCACTTAAAGAACGCCGCGATCTTTCAATGCTTTATTTTATCAATGACATTATTTCTTAACGCGTGCAATCTACTCAATTATTATCACAACTAAATTTTTATGCACCCAGTCGTCAATTAAGAAATCGTAAAATATTTTCGGAAAATTCTCACAGAACAAACTACTCAAAAAATGGCCCAATAAATCGCATGATGCGTCACTATAATCTGCACTGCGAAAATATCGACATCACCATGGGCAGAAATCAAATAAAAAAACGACTAACTACTGGAAATAATGTGTAGAATATAAGAAAACATTGTATTATAACTGTAGTCTACATTTGCTTGACGAAATAAATAAATAAATAAATTTGAAGGCAGCCACAGGCGCAACCCGTTGCTATGGCCTGTTACTGCTGAGTGCCGATATATGCTGTTACTGCTGTCAACGTTGTGGACGGTCCATCCAGTTCACCTTCCGACTAATGAATGTAGCTAGTTATCCCAGAAACACTCTTTCATAGCCGAATAGTGCTACGTAATAGGCCACGCCTTTCAGTTCAGGTTTACCATTTCCTTATGTTCTTTAGACGAGTTATTCCACAATTCGCAGTTGATTTTTTTATCCAGCGAATAAACACCGATGGTGCTCTCACACACGCAACGGTTTTAACCCGTATCTTATTGCGGTTTGTAACATCAAGCGATTTCGTTTGCTCGCTGTTGCGTGTTGCATCATGTTGCAACTTGGCAACTGGGAGACGACGAAATTATGTTTATGCTGATTGATTGAATCGACTTCATATTAGCTCTGCATAGTCGAATTAACTGTCTTTGTGAATGCGGTCTAACAGGGCAGTTTGTTATTCAAAGTTGGTCATGCTGATCGCAGCCTTTGCGCTGCCCCTACAGTGGGGGGTTTACTAAATATAGTAAAAGTAAAAATTAGACAACTACAACAGAATTTGATTGCATCCCGCACAGAATGTCTGCTTGTGTTGATGCCAGAAAATTATTAACCTTCAATTATTTGTTTATTTGCCTTGAAAAAAGCATTTTGCGGTTCAAAATCGGTTGCTGATCGCAACCTTTGAGCTGCCCTTACAGTGGGGGAATTAAGATACACGGACAACATGCACAGTGGAAGCTATTTCACATTCAGTAAATTCGACGGGTGCGACAGATTTAAATTGCTAGGATGCAACAGCGACACACGCTGAGAAAAACTGCGCTGCTCCTGAGACGTGGTAACCAACCACAGGGCTAGTGCTGCTGCTAAGGAAGGACGACTGCTGTTGACAACTTGTCAAACTTGTGTGTGTTTGAGCGGCTCCGGCTGAAACAGGCTCTTATATAGGCCAAATTGCATGTTTTCAATAGCAAGGTATATGAATCTGTCGACCGTGCTTGGGAAGCAATCATATAACGACCAATCAGAGGACGAATTTTTCGTTTCGACGAGGCTTGACTATTTTCAATAGTACAATATTCTCAATAATAAAATTACAATTATCTTATTTTAGGAAGAATCTTAGAAGATTTTCCAATCTATTGCTGCAAGAACGAAGGAAATGTATCGAATACTAACCGATTTATTAGCATTTGAAATTGGACATATTTTTCATTTTTTTCGGTTTTAGATTTTCATTTCACATCCCTATGTAGCCGAACTTCCTGAGAGAAGTATTCTACTTCAAAACACAATACTGAATTCAAGGAGACTATAATAGTGCTAACAGCATCGGGACTGCTTTGTTTTATATAAAATGCATCAAATGTTGAGCGGGTATTACACGAAGTAAATATATGCTTGAAATGATGATTAATATAAATTTGCCCGTGTAATATCAAAATATTTGCTGGATTTTTTTGTTAAAAATATTTGCCGTTGTATTTGCTAATGTCGTTCTATGCTAGTGATACAACTCAGCGAATATTTGCTTGAGTTTTTTTTTCGTTCATGCTGAAATTTGGTGTGAGCAAAAGGCAGCAAATGGATGTGGATGTGTTACATCACCTCAAATGTTTTGATTCCATATGATTGGAGTAGTCCTCGTAGTTTTCAGTACATGTACATGAAACTGATTACATTATTCAATTTACAAGTCATTCTTCATTTAATTATCATTATTATTTAATCTTTCTTAATGACAAGTGCAAGTCAAGCTATTGATGCAAGTCAAGCTATTGATTTAATTTTTTATTTAATTTTGTAGATTTATCGACTTAATCAGTCTGTGTATAGCAGCTAAAACACGGAAACAAAGGAACGTTTTTGCTTCTATACACGGACTGATTGAGCCGATAAATTTACAAAATGAACCGCTGCAGTCGACAAACAAACAAATATTTTTATTTAATTTCTACACGGAACTTGATAACATAATAGCAAGGTTCACTTTATAAAATAATAAAATGCAAATTGACCTAAGTTTTCAAAAATGCGATTTGAAATAAATATTTTATTCAAACTCCAAGTCCAAGTTTTCATTCTTTCCTATTAACAATACGAAATGATAACTGTTATATACAATTACAATTATATAATTCATCAAAGAAAAACCGTCGAATGACGGAGAAACCTTAAAGTTCATTATACAAAACTCCTATACAAAATACTGCTTTTTAATCTATAGAGATACCTGCTCGAAAAAGGTACACCCAACGCAAACGGGGAATCTTTTATTACTTTTGGGCAATTTTTTATTATTTTTTGTGTCTTATGACTGCGCATTATACACAAAAAGTAACAAACAAAAAGTAATAAAAATTATGACGGCCACACGCTTGTATGTGTTTCTGCAGGAGAACATACAGCCAAGCACCGCAATGCATGTGTTGGCAAGACTTCACTCGCTGCATTTGTATTGATGCAACGATCTGGTTCATTTTTGTCTCCCTTCATCCACACATAATCAGAATCTCAACCGTCAACCTCAAATGTCCAATTAGAAACACTTTCGTTTCGTCCCCCAGCGTTTACTTGAAATGGAAATATGTGATACTGTCTGACCAGAGTTGCCGAAGTTGCGAATATTGTTCTGGATCGGCACGAGTTTTGTATATTCAAACAGGTCCAAATGAGTTTCCATGAACCAATGATTATGTGCTGTAAATAGCTTGCAAGAAAGCGAATGTTTTTATTTTTCTCTAACGCAGTTTACAGATCGTGATGTCATTTTAAGGCGCATTTCAAGTCTTTGAAATCATCAACGTTTGCATACTCTATGACGGGGAAAATGTTGCTTGGCAGCTCTTGTCATATTTTTTCGCTACTCCGTATGCATACAACGAGCGAACTAATACACGCCCACCGGATGAATTGGAGATTGAAAAAACTTGTAACATGTGCAACTTATGCGACGGTGTGTAATTTTTCTTGACTTGAGGTGGAAAGGGAGCATTTTTCGACAGAAAAAAACGTTGCATGTGGTTGAAACGACCATTATTAGATAGTCGTACTCTCATAACACGTGCTAAATATGTGACAGTATGTGTTACTTGACTGGGGAAGAATTTTATTGCTTTTTAAGTAATGGATTTGTTACCTAAAAGGTAATTTTGCGCTACTGCTTCTAAAGTAATAAGGAAAAGTTTTGCGTGTATGAAAATTAACTGTTTATGCGCAAAAAGTTTAACCGTAATGTAGCTCTTTTTTTCGCGCACCCACATGCTACACATTCGAAGACATTTCTTTCCCGTAGTTGGCAAGCATGACCAGAAGGGAAACTAAAAACATTTTCTCTTTTTTGCGATGAGCAATTGGTCGATTATTCATTCTCACATCTACTGGAGGTAATAACTGAATTTTTAACAAAATTGCTTTTGGTTCTCACCCGAAACAGAATATATGACATTGCAACGGTAGCCTTTATGAACCAAAACATAGAAATTATATTTTCAAAAGACAGATGAAATATTGCTCGATAATGGAAACTAGATTTGCAATATTTTCTACGCAGTTTATTTTTTGAAAATAATTCGCATCGTGTAATAACACAACAAATATATTTGCTATAGAATGCGCGAGGAGCTTTTGGTATTGTTCGAGCAAATTGATTTTTAACCAAATATTTGTTAAAGTGTAATAGTGTAACAAATCTATTTGCGCGAAGAAAAAAATTATGCAAATAAATCAGGTACCGAATATTGCGAATATTTGTCTCGTCTAATGTCTGCTTCACACTGCGAGAGGAACCGTTAAGACAACCGGGTGATGGAAATAGCAGCAGTTTTAAAACGAAACACGAAGCTCGTGTTGTTTGTACCTGGGATATGAATCATTCTGTTTACTCTATCATCCAGCCACACGCACTCGCACTCGCACTCGCACTCTCACTCGCGAGTGCTAGCGTTCAAGAATCCGGTGTGCACAAGCGAGAACGTGTAAAGATGTGTACACTCGCGCAAGGCGCAAGCATCAGCCACTCGCGAAATATTTCTTTTCTTTGTGAACTGTTCGTAGCGGCCGGCAGAAGAGTGAGAGTAAGGGGACATACTTCTCATATTCACATGGGAATGAATAGGACACAGCTGCTCCTCACTCTTTTAGCAACACTGGTACGACTTCGCGGTTCACCTTTGCTCTGGAACGTGTGATATTTTGAGACTAGCGGGTCGCTATCGATAATTTGTGGTTTCAAAAACAAATACAGCCAGTTTTCTCCAGGAATGTTGTCGACGAATCCTAATGGTTTCACAAACTCTGCTTCCTGGAAACTGGTCAAGACTTTAGGTCCTGTCCAAGCGGTGGGTCTAAGTGTAACTTGTTATACCACTTTTTTCGAGGCTATTTTGTAGAACCAAGATGCCTCACAAAGCCAGAAACTGTTTTCCAGAAGAAACAAAAGCATAAATACAATCGATAATTATTCGTCTAGTCTGGGAACAAATTTTGGAAACTTATCAGTTCTCATTGATTTCTTAAAAGTCCATTGGTGTTTAAATGCCTTCTTCTCGTTTTTGGGACACTAATATTTAACCGCAGAAGTAATTTGAGCACCAAATTTATCAATTTTTCGTCGCGATTGCGATATTTTCGATAATTCATCATTACATTACAACACAAACATCTAATATTGAATTTTTATTAGAATGAGCAAACACTGAGCACGTCAAACAATTTTTTCGCTTGCCATCATCAACCTGCGCGCGTATGTACTTCCAAGCAACCGGAGTCACAACCGTTCGGCAGAGTAAAAGTTCGCATGTTTCCGGTCCGTACGGTGTGTATTTTGAAGATAAAACCTTTCAACCTGCCGCAGTGCTTCTTAGGTACCTGGCTGAGCATTCTTCATTTGATAGCACACTTGACTGCGGAAGTCTAACTTCGTATGAACACGCGAAAAAGCCGTTCGCATTGCAACCGTTGTTTTTCCGTAGTGTACACATGGAAAAGTGGCAAATCCTGATGAGTATCATCAATCGGTACAATCCACAGCTACGGGAAAACCCAAGCTGAAAAAAACAATCTACCGTCAGCGCTCATAAATAGTTGGTAATTATGGCAGGGCATGTGAGCCCGAACGAGCTTCTTCAAAGGGCGCCAAAATTAGTTTGTTAGAAAAACATCCTTCGATTTTCCCAGGACTATCAAAAATAATATCTCGGCTTTGCGAGTTTCGCCGAACAACAAGTCGTTCGTGACAAACCTGATTGCGACATAAATGGGTGCTGCAGCCTTCTTCAAACAGAAGTCGTTTGGATGTATAATAATTCGCTTTGCATCGCAAAACTTTATCCTATTGCATGACTACCTTTTTCTTACTACACTAAGGTGGATAAAACCGTTTTAGCAACGATTGAATTCCTCCGTAGCTGCCATTCTAAGCCATCAACTCAACATTCAGCTTTCAAAAATTAATTGAAGTTGACATATCATGGTCTTGGTTGGCCCCATTTCCGTTTAACCCTCAACTTAAATAAACAATTCAAATCTAAATCGAATTATCCGTAATTTCGTTTGATTTATGTCCATCCCAAACTGAACAGGTGAAATTGGAAATTGACATGTGATCGCTTCATACTGCAACCAAACTTTTATTTTCCTTTTAGTCAATTTAACATGCACACAACGGAGAAAGGTCTGCGGACGTTAAGTAAGTAGTACTTCCCCGATGCCAGGTGCGCTAGCTTTCAACAACGCGTGTTCAACCCTAGCCAAGTTGAGCAACTACGGTGGGAACTTTCTAATTGGTTTTCAAACAGAAGCGCCCTCTCAGTGCTGCAAGCACCACTACATAATAGAAGGGGTGCTTGCAGGTTATGTTTCACATGAAGGATCAGTAGAGTTGGACGGTATAGAGTGCGATTAGTTGTCACAGTCAAATAACATGGAGGTTTCCTCATTCAAAGGTTAGAGTTAAATGATAAAGTCTAGTGATGTCACATCTGCTTTTGACAAAAAAATTGTTTCCATTCTGCACGTTTCATATCTGCTGAAACGCCTTCACAGAAGGATTCAACTCATGACTATGGCTTACTCACTTTGAACTGCTGGTTGTGAATCATTTGTTGAAGCGGCAAAACTTGGCGCACGAAATATGCTCATTTAACATGCAAATAAATTGCTAATCGTCGTGGCGAAATTTGAAAGGTAAAACGAAATTGACAGGGGCTTTCATGAACGCATCGCAGATTGGTAAAGGTTTTACTTTACTTTTTTTTTATGTTGTATCATAATATCATAATTTAATTTGTATTAGACACGCAATCCCAAGTTCAGATGTATTTATCTTTCCGTGAAAAGGCTTTGAGTTGAGTTTTTGTGACAATCTTATCTTATATGCGACAATTGCAGTCAAAAGTCAGGAGAGCAATTTGTCAATACGAACCGAATTTTACAACCGCAAATTTTAAATCAGAATCTCAAGAGCACTCCAAATCGCAACAAAAGTACTTCCCGTCCAACGACAACAAAAAAAACAGATGTGTCAATTGACTACCATCAATAAGGTTTAACACCGAATTGCTACTCAAACCAATTCTGATTTTCAAGTGGCAAAGCTATTCCCCGAAAGTTACCGGGGGCCTCGCAGTAGGCCGCGTGCCAAAATTTGTCTAACCACTTGACGCTAAATTCGGCTTTATCTTGCCCAATATAAACCCAATTGATTATACGAATGGCTCCATAAATCAGTCTGTCCGTCTAAATAAAAAAGCGACCAGATGGACGATAACTTGATAACTTACTCGTACTTGTAGTCGTACTCGGTTGCACCGTAATCCGGTGGAATGAGCTGCCAGCTGGAGTCGTAGTATTCGTCATAGCCGCTTACAGCCTTGGGAATCGTGGAAATCGTTCCACTTTGGCCAATACTGCCACCAGTCCCAGAGGCGCTACTATTGCACATATTTGCCCCAAGTTGTTCAGCAGGAGTGGGTCCTCGTAACACCGTATAATTGTCTCACTTGAACTCAACAACCCGCCCAGCGCTGTAAGGTGCTTCTACTTGATTAGCTATTCAGTCGAGTTCACAAAAATCACTAATTGATTACACAGACCCTCTTCTCACGAAAAAAAAGGCTTATTTATTTTGGCACTTGATATTCGGTACCAACATTTACTGATCAAATAGAATACAGGACTTGTACACAGCACTTGTTCTATTTTGCTGCTGTCTTACCCAAAGGGGAAAAAACGGGGTTGAGACAGTTCCTCTGAATTCCCCGACAACTATCGTTCAACTGATCTTGGGAAATCGAAGAGTGATAATAACCACCAACTTCGACGGAAAATAGTCATTATCTGCACCTAATCGAAACCGGGTGAACTGACGGAGAAGGACGTCGAGCGGTGGATGTGGACAAACCGTTTATTGATATTATGATGGGCTGTATCAAACCCCAATAAGCTCGCGGGCTGTGATATCAGCGAGTGCTTACCGCGCTGCCACTTTCCCCGCTGATAATAAAACCAGCACGGGTGGGATTTACTAAAATAAAAAAAAAGGTGCGAAAACGTTCAGTAGCATAAACTTTAAATGCAGTTTGAACCGTCAAAAAAGGCGCCTTTCTATCGTTTGAAAAATTTGGAAGAGCAAAACCAACCAGATATTCGCTAATTTGGTAGCGGTAGCTCTATATCATCCAGTTCTAATTAGAGTGATTGATAGATAATCCAGTTCAGCGCGGTTGGCCAGTAGGTTCATTGATAATGTGCCTCCTAGTTGGGGAAAGCACTTTATCAATTTATCATCGGTTACTTTAAAACACGAGGCTGATGGATTTAGTTGCAAACTAAAGCAACTTGATAAGCTTGAATCGAAGCAAATTTTCCGTTGCACTAACCAGACTGACGATAGTGATGACTTAAAAAGATGATGATTGATTACAGGATTACCAAAATTAGCTGTATGCTATAAATAATAGCTAAAGAATACAGTCACAAAGGAGAAGCCCACCCACACAACGATAATCCACACAGTTACAACAAATAAATTTTTAATGAACTCCGATGCAGCTCCCGATGTCGTAAAATATCCGTCGACTCCGATGCAAAACACCCGCAACCTCGACCGGTGCACCGATTGATTGCACCTCGTTGACGGTTTTGTGTGTGCACCTATTTTCCATCCACCTGCATGCAAGCAGGCACCCCAGCCACAGAGGCAATCGTTATCAGTTACCGCCGCCAATAGCGACAATAGCGATTAAAAAACAGAAAATTGTTAGTTTTCGAAACACGTTACATTAAAAACGCTTTCCTCGCTGCCATCATTGTTGGGTTAGTTCGTCCGGTGTCTGCAAATTGCATATACTGATAGTGCACCGTGCGCTTCGAGATAACGGACAGTCTTATCGATGCAGTGCACATATACCGAAAGGGCACTGCTTCAATTTTGTTTTGCGAACGGCTATTGTAAAGCAGGAAACTATAATACTGCTCCGATACGTTTCGAAACGAATTGTTTTTTTTTTTTAACCGTAAAAAAATCTTGCAAGTCAAAGTGTAAAAAAATCTTGCAAAACTGCAAGTGTATTTATTATTTTCTCCATGACTGTATAAACGTTTTAAGACATGACCTGCATAACATAATTCCGCTAACTTGATTGGTCCGTGGCTGCACGCCTCCAATCCCGCGGGCACCCCGTACTTACCAGATCATGCTCCACCTGGTCTAATCATCATGCTCTTTTGCGTGTCGCACCAACCAAATGCAAGGTGGAAACCAATTTTGCAGGGTAGTTGTCCGTCGTTCTCGCAACGTGCACTGCCCAACGTATCCGTCCAGATTTGGCCACTTTGCTGCTGAGATGCTGGGTTCAGACGGATCGCAGCAAGCCAAGAGCGCGAATAGACGTAAATTTTTGACGTGGTTTTGATTTTACTATAAAAATTCGTAAATTATATTCTTCGTGGTACATTTCCTTTATCACCAGTACTGCAATGGTGTTTTATTGTTACGTTCTTAAGGTGTCGTCATTAAAGTGTTTCAGGAATAGAAAAAAATGCAATCCCAGATCGATCTGGCATAATAACCTTCAGCGAAATAGTAGAAGCAGGCGTTCTTGGTAGCATCAGAGCCCCACGTTTGGTAGTGTTTCTAGATCGGAGTCAAGTTGCTTTGGAACAAAAGCCGTCCCAGAAAAAGTGACAGTGACAACAGTGAAAAATTTGGAAATCAAAAAGGTTGACCACCATCATTTCACGCTGTCGCTGCGGGCGTTCAAGGTCAAAGCATTTTTGGTTTCGATTTTAGTGGCAGTTTGGGTCCGTCCGTGGGCGAACTTCGACAAGAACGGAATCCTAGATGATAAGTTCGTTCCATTTGATCGTTCACAAGCGAAGGGAGCCATAAATTTTGCTTAAGAAACAGGGTATATACTAGGGTGGGGAAAAATGATCGATTTTCCAGAACCAAGTTTTTTTGGTTCCTTTTGAGGTCCCCAACAACCCTAAACTTCATTCGTTGTTTTGCTTTCGTCTCGATTAGACGCAAATTGTTTATCTCCGTTTGATTCGCAAAATAACAATACACGAGTTATCGTACGGGTGTTTTTTTTTCGATTAGTTCTTGTGTGCGATAACAATAGCCTGCAATATATCGGCAGAAACATCTTCTGCACACTGGTAGGGGCAGGCTACCCCGCCAGTGATCCGATACGCAGCTGATATATCAGCAAGAATAATTCTCCCGCACCGCTGTTACCCCGCTAGCAGCACGGACCACCATACGATCGAGCGAGTGGAAGTCAACTACAAGTGGCATCTACAAGGTCGCGTGTAGAATACGGCCACTGTGTCACAACACGAAGCTGGATCGTCATTGTTTGTTCTGCGGAGACGCTCGATTAATCCTACTATCAGCCGTGAGGTCGTGACTTAGACGTTCGGTGAAGTATTCACTTTAGAATTTTTATCATTATTATTAATAGTATTATTATTATTGTTATTATTATAATTATTATTACTATTATTATTATTATTATCATTATTATTATTATTATTATTATTATTATTATTATTATTATTATTATTATTATTATTATTATTATTATTATTATTACTATTGTTATTAGTATTAGTATTACTGCCTTTTTTTTTATTTTGATCCATTGTAGTTTGAAAAATTGTTTTTAAAATTTAATAGCAACTACTTGACCCCCCCTCACATTCGAATATTTATCGTTTGTGTGCGGTAGAGCGTAACGCTCCCGCAAAATGGACGACATGCAGGTGCAACTATTCCTGGATGTGGAAACAACTGGGGAAGAGATTGAGATCTCCCCCATCAATTCCCCTCTACCTTCCCCGCTACCTAGCCCCGTACCAAGGGTACCGGCAACACGGGTGAAAGCTTACCCAGATGCTTCGAAAGGTCCGTTCGTAGTTTACTTCAGGCCCATAAAGAAGCCTCTAAATATAATTCAAATCGGCAAGGACCTGGCAAAACAGTTTTCGGACGTAACCGAAATTACAAAGGTTAGACCGAACAAACTGCGAGTTGTTGTGAGTAGCTTGAAGCAAGCAAACGCAATTGCTAGCTACGAGCACTTCACGAGAGAGTACCGCGTGTACATCCCTGCCAAGGACGTGGAGATCGACGGTGTGGTTACCGAAGGAAGCCTCACGGTCGATGACATTTTGCGTCACGGGGTTGGCTGCTTCAAGAACCCCCTGATTCAAGATGTAAAGATACTGGATGTCAAGCAATTGCATTCAGTATCCATCGAAGAAGGGAAGAAGAAATTCTTCCCTTCGGATTCCTTCCGTGTAACATTCGCCGGATCCGCACTGCCGAACTACATCTCTTTGGACAGGGTTCGTCTGCCTGTACGCCTGTTCGTACCGCGGGTCATGCATTGCCAAAACTGCAAGCAGTTAGGTCATACAGCCACCTCCTGCTGCAACAAGGCACGCTGCAGCAAGTGCGGAGGCAATCATGCTGAGACCGCTTGCAGTGAGGATACTGAAAAGTGTCTTTACTGCGAGGGAACTCGGCATGACCTTTCGGCGTGTCCCGCGTACAAACAGCGCGAGGAAAAAATAAAGCGTTCCCTCAAGGAACGATCAAAGCGCTCTTTCGCAGAAATGCTGAAGAGTGCTGAGCCACCCTCGACAGGAAACATCTTTTCCTTTTTGCCAACCGATGAGGGTACATCTGACGATCCCCTCGAAGGGTGTTCTTATGCCATGCCAGAAGGATCTAGGAAGAGGAGAATGATCAACTCTCCTAATCTTTCTCGCAAAGGTCGCAAGATAACCCCTAGCGGAATGACCAATAAGCCAACACAAAAAGGAAGCGGTGAAGAAAAACCGAAGCAAGTACCTCCCGGTTTTAATTTTAAATCAAACCAGGAGTACCCACCGCTTCCTGGGGCACCAAAAACCCCTCGTGCACCCATTTCTCGATCAGAAGATAAAAAAGAAACAGGGTTCATAAAATTTTCTGATATTGTGGACTGGATATTTAAAACATTCAACATACCAGATCCCCTACAAAATATTCTTCTTGCCCTTCTTCCTACAGTGAAAACCTTTTTGATGCAACTAGCAGCAACTTGGCCCCTCATTTCAGCTATCATATCTTTCGATGACTAATACGGCGAAAGAGGTTAGGAATTTTATCACTGTATTACAGTGGAATTGCAGAAGTATCATCCCCAAATTCGATCTATTTTCTCATTTAATAAATACATACAATTGTGACGCATTTGCGCTCTGTGAAACCTTTCTCAATTCAAACGATCAACTCAATTTCCACGATTTTAACATTATTCGTCGAGATCGAGACTCACACGGTGGAGGGGTACTTTTAGGGATTAAAAAGTGCTATTCCTTCTTCCGAATCGACCTCCCCTCGATCTCGAATATTGAAGTCGTTGCCATTCAAACGAATATGAATGGAAAAGACCTATGCCTTGTTTCGTTATATATGCCTCCATCCGCGCGGATTGAACAGAAGCATCTCACTGATATAGCAGAGTTGCTTCCCGCGCCTTTTTTGATATTGGGAGATTTTAATTCTCACTGTTCGCTATGGGGGTCGCTGTACGACGACAACCGATCTTCTTTAATCTGTAACTTGATCGACGACTTCAATATGACAGTTTTGAATACTGGGGAAGCGACACGTGTACCCAATCCTCCAGCACGTGAAAGCGTGCTTGACCTATCCCTTTGCTCGACATCACTAGCGTTAGATTGCCGGTGGAAAGTAATCAACGATCCCCACGGTAGTGATCATCTTCCAATCGTTATATCAATTGCTAATGGTTCAACTTCCCCGAACCCAATCAATATTTCCTACGACCTTACACGTAATATTGATTGGAAGTGTTATGAGTCTATTATAGCGCAATCTATCGAGACTCACGAGGAACTTCCTCCGGAGGAAGAATACGCGTTCTTAGCTGGCTTGATAATCGACGCCGCGACTCAAGCTCAGACGAAACCGATACCCGGGGTAACGATTAGACAGCGCCCTCCCAACAAATGGTGGGACAAAGAGTGCTCTGAGCTGTACGCGCGAAGGTCCGCGGCGTATAAGGACTACCGGGAGTACGGCACTGTCAACCTGCTTCGAAAGTACGAGGCACTGGGCAGGCAGATGAAGAGCTTAGTAAAGGCGAAAAAACGCGGGTACTGGCGGCGGTTCGTAAACGCGTTGTCCAGGGAAACAGCGATGAGCACTCTTTGGGATACCGCCAGGCGCATGCGGAACCGTGACGTTTCGAATGAAAGCGAGGAGTATTCAGATCGCTGGATACTCGATTTTGCCAAAAAGGTCTGTCCGGACTCTGTACCGGAACAGAAAACCTTTCGCGACGCGTTATTAGTAACTACGGAAGAGCCTCCATTTTCGATGTTGGAATTTTCAATGGCTCTCCTGTCGTGCAACAATAAGGCTCCAGGGTTAGATAGAATAAAATTCAACCTGTTGAAGAATCTACCCGACTCTGCAAAAAGACGCTTGTTGAATTTGTTCAACAAGTTTCTTGAGCTAAATATTGTTCCGCATGACTGGAGGGAGGTAAAAGTCATTGCTATTCGGAAACCCGGGAAACCTGCCTCTGATCACAATTCATATAGGCCGATTGCGATGCTCTCTTGCCTCCGGAAATTAATGGAGAAAATGATCCTCTTACGGTTAGACAAATGGGTCGAAACAAACGGTTTACTTTCAGATACTCAATTTGGCTTTCGCCGGGGCAAAGGGACGAACGATTGCCTAGCGTTGCTTTCTACTGAAATTCAACTTGCCTTTGCTCGAAAAGAGCAAATGGCTTCTGCGTTCATGGATATTAAGGGGGCTTTTGACTCTGTCTCTGTAGAAGTTTTAAGCGCGAAACTTCATTCGCAGGGACTTTCACCAAATTTGAATAACTTTTTGCTCAATTTGTTGTCAGAAAAGCATATGTATTTCTCACATGGCGATTCGACAACTTCCCGAATTAGTTACATGGGCCTCCCCCAGGGCTCATGTTTAAGTCCTCTCTTATATAATTTTTACGTCAATGACATCGATGAATGTCTTGCAAATTCATGCACGCTAAGGCAACTCGCAGACGATAGCGTTGTATCCATTACTGGTGGCAAGGCTAGCGATCTGCAAGGACCATTGCAAGATACCTTAGACAATTTGTCTGAATGGGCTCTTAAGCTGGGTATCGAATTCTCTCCGGAGAAAACTGAGCTGGTCGTTTTTTCTAGGAAGCATAACCCAGCTCAGCTGCAGCTCCTACTAACGGGTAAAACGATCTCTCAGGTTTTAGTCGCTAAATATCTCGGGGTCTGGTTCGACTCTAAATTCACCTGGGCTTGTCATATTAGGTATCTGACACAAAAATGCCAACAGAGGATTAATTTTCTTCGTACGATTACCGGAACTTGGTGGGGTGCTCACCCAGGAGACCTTCTAAGGTTATACCAAACAACGATATTGTCAGTTCTTGAGTACGGCTGTTTCTGCTTTCGCTCCGCCGCGAACACGCACATTATAAAATTAGAGAGAATACAATATCGTTGTCTGCGTATTGCCTTGGGTTGCATGCAGTCGACCCATACGATGAGTCTTGAAGTGTTAGCGGGTATTCTTCCGTTGAAACATCGTTTTTGGAATCTCTCTTACCGGTTGCTAATTCGATGCACAGTTATGAACCCATTAGTAATTGAAAATTTCGAGAGGTTGGTCGACCTTCAATCTCAATCCAGATTTATGACTTTATATTTTGACTATATGGCTCAAGATATTAATCCTTCTTCATACGATTCCTCCAATGTCGCACTTTTAGCTACTTCTAATAATGCTATATTCTTCGACACCACCATGAAACAAGACATTTCTGGTATCCCGGATCAATTGCGACCCCAAGAGATCCCTAAGATTTTTTCCAATAAGTTTAAACATGTTAGTTATGATAAAAGGTTTTACACTGACGGATCTAATCTAGATGAGTCCACTGGCTTCGGTGTTTTCCACGAAAATTTTACCGCCTCCTACAAACTCGATGCTCCTGCTTCCGTGTACGTCGCAGAACTTGCTGCTATTCAGTACTCTCTTGGAATCATCGAAACCCTACCCATAAACCACTACTTCATCTTCACAGATAGTCTCAGTGCCATTGAGGCTCTGCGATCAATGAAGCCTGTGAAGCACACCCCGTATTTCCTGGGGAAAATACGGCGGTTTTTAAGTGCTTTAACAGATAAAAATTACCGGGTTACCTTAGCGTGGGTCCCTTCTCATTGCTCGATTCCGGGTAACGAAAAGGCTGACTCTTTAGCTAAGGTGGGTGCTATTGACGGCGATATTTATGAAAGACCATTTGCTTATGATGAATTTTATAGCATTTTGCGTCAGAGAACACTCAACAGTTGGCAATCATCATGGAACTCAGATGAACTGGGACGGTGGCTACATTCCATTTTTCCTAAGGTATCGACGAAAGCATGGTTCAAGGGGTTGGATGTAGGTCGGGACTTCATTCGCGTGATGTCCAGACTTATGTCCAATCACTATACGTTAAACACGCATCTCTTTCGTATAGGGCTTGTAGACAGTAATCACTGCGTTTGTGGCGATGGCTACCATGACATCGAGCATGTTGTTTGGTCGTGTACCGAATACTGTGGTGTTAGGTCTGAGCTTATAGATTCCCTTCGGGCCCGAGGAAAACAACCGAACGTACCCGTTAGAGACATTCTGGGAAGCGGTGATCTCCAGTACATGACACAACTATACGGGTTTATAAAAAATGCTGGCATTAAAATTTGATTTCTTTTATCTATTTGCTAGAATACAATTTCTGTCACAAACTGAAAGAGAATGATACACCCGGCTGGAGACACTAAAATGAAGACTCGGCATCTCTATGTTTACGCAGACACCTCAGACCAAAACTGCTCAAACAGAACATCACTGGTTAGCCACGTACAAATGAATACATTCTGTAATATAAAATAATTAAAAACAAAATTGTAACACCCCTCCTCTCACCTTAAATCCCCACTAGCTCGTAGTCGGCCGCGAGAATAAAGAAAAGGCCTCCCTCTTTTCCCTGCTAATTTAGAATTTAAAAAAAAAATGTACTTGGCTCAGTTAAACATAAATTGTATCGTGCCGTGTCAAATAAACTATTTAAAACCTCAATAACCCTAAACTTACCTAAAGTCGATTGGTTTTGTCTCCGCTTGGCGCATTGCATTTCAAATTTGTATGAAAATTCATATGGGAAAACCTACTTTTTTGCATTTACCTTTCTAGAGAGCTCAATAATAATCTAATAATGCACTACATTATGTTAATGTATAGTATTTTAGATGCCTAACAACTTTGCAAAAGGCACTGAAGAGCTAGGATGTCCCTAAGAAGAGCTATAGGTGTTCAAAGTTAAGTATGTCAATTTAAATGCAGAAAATCGTGTTTTCTGCCAACATTACCAATGTACCGACGTCAGTAGGATTTCCATCAGAAGTAACCTGTCGTAACGAGTTTATACACTCAGCTGGACCAAGCAAACAAATTTAGGTCAATATTCTAGGCGTAAATAAAATCTACAACGTGTTTCAGAGGTTACTTCTGATGGAAATCTGACTGACGCCTGACTGACACTGGCAGTGTTGGCAGAAAAAATGATTTGCAAGATAAATTTCGACATACTCAACTTTGAACAGCTCTAGTATTTTTTTGGCACACCCTAGCTCATTAGCGTCTTCGGCCAAGTTGTTGGGCATCAAAAAACCTACCATATGAAGTCATGAAACCTATGGTTTGAGCCATTTTGAGCTCTTTTGAATGGAAAATGCAAAAATGTTGGTTTTTTCATACAAATCTCCATATAAATTTAAAATGCAATGCGCCAAGCGGAGACAAAACCAATCGACTTCCAATAAATTCAGGATTGTTTGGGGCCCCAAATAGAACAAAAAAAACTTGGTTCTGGCTTTCTGCTATCAAGTTTCGTTTTTTCCATATAACGATTCCTCACCCTAGTATATACACACACTCTTAGCACTCTAATTGAACTCAAATATATTTCCTAATTCATATTCCTTTTAGAGAGCGAGTAATGGCGCTATAACCATAAGCGAAAAATGCTAGGACTAGAGTTAGTACCGTGCTGGATCGAAATCCGTACACCTAAGCACATGATAATCTTCGACGGTCAATATAAAAACAAGAAATCACACATTGCTTTAAACTGACATGTTTACTTATAGGTCTACTTATATTTTATCACTATTCTCAAGCAAAATGATTCAAATTACTCTGAAACTCGAAAAAATCATGTTTGAATAGAACATGTTCTGAATCGAAATCCGTACGCAGTTTTTCGTCTGAATCGAAATCCGTACACTTTTGGATCGAAATCCTCACGCACGCTATATAGACTGAACCAAAGTCCGTACAGCAATGAATCGAAATCCGTATGGATATAGAAGTACAAAAATGAATTTAATTGTTCAATTTATCCTTAAATTTACGAATAAATATATTTTGAGCGTCAATTGGTTCCGAAAGATTCACACGGTCTTCTAATTTTTCATATCAGCTGAAATAGTGCAATTTTCTGTGCAAAACATGATTTACATGGGCGAACTGTCATCTAAGACATTTCGATTAGTTTTTTATTCTTCGTTTAAAAATCGAAGAAAAACGATAAACTTTTTTGAAAACCACGTTTTGCCCAGAAATTCGGCTTTTAAAATGATATATAAAAACTGGTACAGTCCCCCCACGATTATGGATCACTTAAGAAGATGTATGAATTCAAAATATCATTTCTGACCAATTTTATTGTTTATAAGTAATCTATAAATGTTTTCGGTCACAAAAATATGTAATCCTTCACTTCATTGAGTATTTCTTTGAATGTTTTGTGAATATTACTCAGAAAATATATTTATTTCATAAGTCACCAAATACACAATTATGGATCACTTTTGAGAGCGGTTTTAATTATGAGACAATTCGCATCATATTATGGATCAGCATATCAAAAACAGAATTGGCAACGAATTCATTCAATAAACCTTATTCAAATTATGTAATTTGAAGAAATAACAAATTTCGAATCGTATAAAAGATCCCGCAGGGCCTGGTCAAATTTTATGTGGCTTTTGAGGTCGCAGTTAGATCGAGAGTTCAGGTCTGTCGCTCCCGAAAGTAGAAATGAACCATTGTATACGGTACATCATAACAGTTTCGCGCTTTACGTAGCTTTCCTGTTCCTCGTGCCTTGGGAAAAATATTTTTCAAAGGCTTAGCACTGTTTAGCTTCCGTTTGGAGCTCAAAAGAAGTTGAGAGGGTGTTTAAATTGGTGAAAATCACATTTGAACCGGAGTGTTCCATATTTATAGAGAACTATATTGTCTCGGTCCCTATTATGGAACACTTATAAAATAACCAGTTTTTACGGAAAAATCGTTATCAACCATCAACATTTTGATGAATCGTGAAGAACTTACCTTGATCTTTGTGTATGAGTTATTTTTTGCACGAGAATTAGCGATTATATTACATATGAACCTTATGAATGATGAGCGTGCTTCTTAAGCTGATAGAGAAAAACGACAAACTTTTTGATAGATTCTGGAAGACAATATTTTACATCAATCTAGGAATAGGAACGATTTTTTTCGTGTTAAAAGCTAGCAAATATGGCATATTTTACTGCAAAAATGTTACATGCCTTTGAACCGTTTTAACTTAGTTTAACTGAGTTAAATAACTTCAGACACAAAAGTGCGTAATTGTGGGAGTTCCATAGTTGTGGGGGGAGTGTATAGCTTTAGATCCCAAGTGAATGATTCGACCAAAGAAAACATACAATTTTTCTCAACAACCAGCTACAAGGCACCTTCTTCCAGGCATAGATTTAAGGGCTATGCCCATGCATAGCACCCACTTTATGATCCTATCTTCCTCTCCAGGAGTGAAGGTTGGTGGAGCTCCCTTTGATTGACATTCACAGTCAGACATTGACAGTCACCAGAACGCCGGGACCTCTCGAAGTTTTTACGAATACGACTTCCCGCACCTCAGTCACAGCTCCTCGAAATTGTTTGTTATATATTTATGATGGTTCTCTTCCATAATATGCTGAAAACAAAATATACACACGCTGTACGGATTTTGATTCAAGCGATTAACAAGGATTTAAATCCGTACGGCACAGTTTTTGATGAATAAACATAATTTACACTATTCACCAGACAATATGAAACTGAAAAATGGCGAAGACTTACCTTTTCAATCGAATTCAAAAAGATTTACAGAGTAAAACACTTATATCCCACTTGAAAAAGGTTTTTATCTAAAGTATGTTTCCTTAGTAAATTCTCTAACAATGCGACGAAATGACAACTGAAACCGATACACGATTGATTTTTCATTTTTAATATTTTTATTTCATGGCTTACTTGCGCATAGTTTAATTTAACAGAAGGCCAACAGTTCAACGGACATGTACATGTAACTATCATATGAATTTTCATTTTTATAATGCCTGAAATTGAACAAAAAACATCAAGATGTACGGATTTCGATACGTGTTTCTATCCAGCACGGTACTCAAGTTCCAACCGTAACAGTTGAAGCGAGTAATGGCGCTATATCCTTGGTTTCTAAACCCGAACATAAGGAGGAAATACCTATGTTTCATCCCAGGAGATAGGTCAACATAGGAGTGTACTTTCTTAGCTTTGTCACTCCCAACGAATTATATTACTTCTTACATACGGATCGGTTGGTACGGATTGTCCCCGTTCTTAGATTACATTGTATTATATTGCGCTACATAGTAGGCCTGGCCGTTGACAAGAAAAATGTATGGAAACCATTTTCTTTAAATGGTGGATATCGTTTTCCAGGATCCTTTCAAGTACTGGCTGTGAGTGTAGACTAGACTAGACTAGATTTAGCCACTTTGCTGCTGGGATGCTGGGTTCACCATAGAGTAGTTGCGCGAGCTCATGATTCATTCTCCGTCCCCACACTATGTTCTCCTGCACACCGCCAAGGATGGTTCTTAGCCCCTATCGCTCGAAAACTCCGAGCGCTCGCAGGTCCTCTTCAAGCATTGTCCACGTCTCATGACCGTAGAGAACAACCGGTCTTGCGCGGAGACTTAGACGTGATTTTTGTGGAGGCCATAGTAGGCTCGACTCCCGCTGATAATTCGCCTCCTAACCTCACGGCCGGCTGGTATCGTTGTTCTCAGTCACCATTGAGCCAAGACAACGTATTCGTTGACTACCTCAAATTCATCATCGTCGATTATCGCAACACTACCTATAGAAGTGCCCTGTTGCGTTCAGCACCACTCGCCAACATTTACTTCGTTTTTATCGTATTATCTTGTGTTTTATACGTATTTATCTTCAATCCAATCTTCAATCCAGAGCGGGGGCCTAGTGTGGTTGGTAACGTCTCCGCCAACCACGCTCGACGCCTGGGTTCGAATCCCACCGCCGACATAGGTGTCGATGGTTGTGAGGTGGCGTGATCCACTCACAACCAACCAAACTGGTCTAGATTCATTCCTAGCCGACACCGGGAGATTTTCTGAGGCGAAAAATCTCTGGGATCACGCCTTCCATCGCATGAGGAAGTAAAGCCGTTGGCGCCGGTCCGTTAATAAACGGGTCGTGAGTTAGGGTCCTAGGTGTGGAGTCGCTTCCCTGGGCGTCGGTGATTGGCCACAACAGTGGCTAGACCGACGGAAAATAGGCGAGAAATAAAAAAAATCTTCAATCCAATCTTCTCTGCTACACATTTTAGTCTGGTGTACTGATTTGCCACCGCCTCAAATGTTCCACTGACAGTGTCTATGTCATCTGCAAAGCAGATTAATTGACCGGATTTAACAAAAATCGTGCCCCAGGTGTCTATTCGCGCTTCTCTCACAACACCTTCTAGCGCAATATTGAACAGTAGGCAGGAAAGACCATCATCTTGTCGAAGTCTCCTGCGGGGTCCGAATGGGTCGGATAAACCACCGAAAATCCTCACACATCACTGCATATTAGGGTGTCCCAAAAACAATCGATGTTGAAAAAGTCAAGGTGCTCAGCCCTAAATTGAAAGATAATGTTATTTATAGCATTTTTGTAGAACATTCCGACTTTCTAAAAAATTGTTTTCAGGTTGCCCAAACGTAATTTATGAAAAAAATACTTTTTCAAGGTACATACCTATTCTTTTGCGTTTTTTTTTTCAATTCTGTTCGATTTCTAAATTTTTCCATACATTTTTTTATTTTTGTGGGTTTATTCTTGAATATATTGCATGGTTTGGTTCAGCATTGCATTTAGTTTTTTGACTCCTAGAGCCCATTGAACATCACAAAAAAATGAATTTTTCTAATAATTTTCAGATAAAACCCTTCACAACACAAATAAAAAAAATTTTAATCTAGCATTACAAAAAATTACATGAAAAAAGATCCTGGATATCTTATATAAGATTTTGGCATTTTTCTATGTGATGGAAAATTATTGGATTGCTGATAACTTAGTAGAAGGTGGTTTAAAAAATCGGAAAAATCTGCGAAAAAAGTTAGAACGAAAGTTTTGATTTTTAGTGCCTTCTAATAGAAAACTAAATGTTGCTTGTAATGTGTAAGAGATAGAAACATGATGTCTTTGGTGAAGTTTCTTATTTTAAGATAACCTAAAACTTTTTTGAAGACACCTTGCGCCTATCTCATTCTGGTTAAAGAGTAAGTTTTTTATCTCAGTCATTGGTGGATTGATCACCCATCTTTCTACATTATAAGATGCATTTTTGAATATCCTGAAACTTCTCCGAGCATACCTTAAGCAACATTTGAATCACTATTTGGGAAATTATACGCACAAACGTCAAAATAAAACACTGTGCAATGGAGATATTGAGCTTTAGTGGTGTTTTTGACAACATGCATAGTTTTCCATCACATGTAAAAACGCCAATATCTCAGCCCCCCGATAAGATATCGAGGATCTTTTTTCTTGTAAATTTTCGTCTTGAATCCCGCTTTGCAGTGAAAATTTCAGTTCTGGATCAGAATTTTTTTTATATGTGTTTTGAAGGGTTTTATCTGAAAATTACGAGAAAAATTCACTTTTTTGTGATGTTCACTGGGCTCTGTGAGTCAAATAATTGAATGCAATGCTGAACCAAACCATGCAAAATATTCAAAAACAACCCTGCAAAAATAAAAATATATATGAAAAAATGTAGGAATCGAACAGATTTGAAAAAAGTGCAGAAGAGCGGTTTTGTAGCTTGAAAAAGTCATTCTTTCATAAATCTCGTTTGGGCAACCTGAAAACGATTAATAAGAAAGTCGAAATGTTCTACAAAAATGCTATAAATAACATTATCTCTCAATACTGCATATCCTCCACCGTAGACTTCATCAGTCTGGTAAGCTTCCCGGGGGAACCGTTCTCATCGAGTATTTTCCATAGCTCTTCACGATTATTCATGTCATAAGCGGCTTTGAAGTCGATGAAGAGATAATGCGTAGGGACTCTGTATTCGCGGCATTTTTGCAGGATCTGCCTCAGAGTAAAGATCTGTTGTGGACCGACTCTCCATGAAGACGGCTTGGTAATAGCTGGAATTCAAGATAGTGATCGCTCGGTAGTTTTTACAATCTAACCTTTTCGCCTTTCTTGTGGATGGGGCGAATAAGCCCATCCTTTCACTTCTCCGGTAGGCATTCCGTTTCCCAAATCTTGACAATCAGCCGATGCAGACAACTGGCTAACTTACCCGGGCCCATCTTGAGAAGCTCACCTCCGATATTGTGCTTTCCAGCTTTCCAGATAGCATCAATAACTTCGCCTATCGGTGGGGGTGGCACATCTTCGTCACTTGCTGCACCGACAGAGTCTCCTGCGTTGCTGTTCTGGTCTCCTTCCTGTAGGCTATCCATAGATTCATCGAAGCGATGTCTCCACCTTTCGATCACCTCACGATCATCCGTCAAGATATGAATTTCTGAAAGAACTTTCAAGTTTAATGAGAACGGTACAGCTGTTGTAGTTCTTCGCACTCCTGGCGGCGCTTTCTTCCCTGGAATAGTTGAGTTTGCTGTCTCCGTCTCCGTTTGTATCGCTCCACGTTCTGACGGGCGGTTCTTTGCAGTATAACTGCCCGGGCTGCGTTCTTTTCATCTAATATCTGCCGACATTTCTAGTTAAATCATTCGCTACGTCGACTCGGTACTTCGCGACCTAAAACGTTCTTAGCTACACTGCTGATGGCTTACTTGACTGTATTCCAGCAGACCTCTAGAGGGGCTTCCAGCTCGTCTTCTTTTGGCAGTGCAGCTTGGAAAGAAAGTGCATAGTTTTCGGCGACTTCGACTTTGTTTACACCGGATAGTTTTTATGTTTGGTTTATGTTTGGTTAGGGTGAGATGATCTGCAGATGTAGCGATGCTGTAGGCTACGCTGGAAAAAGGTGCTACGTATGGCCATTAGGGTGGGACAAAAAATAAATGTTAGCTCCCATGCACTTTCCGTGTTCCTTATGGGTCCCATAACAACTGTGTAACTTTTCAGATCGATCGGTGAAACGCCCGATTTGCGCCCGATTTTAATAGTTTCCATACGATTTTATGTGAGGAAATCCACTTTTTGAAAACTTATTCTCTATAAATGTCCAGTTGCCACCTAAAAATATATGAATACATGATATTTGTAGGAAATTTTCCTGGGAAAAACAAGTTCTTCAAAATTTTAGAAGTAAAAAAATGGTATTTTGATAAATAGAAATAATACTAGTGTTTAGTGATTGTTACATCAAGGCAACCAGTGAAAAGTTGTCCTTGACATCAGAGTGGAAAATTTGATTATTTTTTGCCCAACCTCGAATATAAATAGATGTTCTATAGTAAAAACTCTTTAGTTCATTTAAACCTTTAAACATATCATTTTGGCGACGAGGATCTCAAGAATCCACGAACATGGCAGAAGATAGAGTTGATCAGCAGCCACTACCGGGAATTCATGATATGATTCTCAAGATGGCCTAACTTTTATAGCAGATGGCGGCCCAGCAGCAGCAGCCTCAGTATCAAACCCCGGAGCAGATTTTGGAGTCCCTCTCATCGAACATCACCGAGTTTGTCTTTGACTAAGAAACCGGAGTTACGTTCGGACGCTGGTTTAACCGGTACCAGGACCTCTTCGAAAACGATGCAGGCCAGCTAAATGATGCGGCAAAGGTACGTCCACCTTTCCGGAAGCTGGACACTCATCCGCACAGCCACTATCTCAACTACATCCTGTCAAAGCTTCCCAAGGACGTGAAGTTTGAGTCAGTATTCTCAATAAAATATTCGGGCATCAAACGTCAACGTTCCGGAAGCGGTTCATGTATCTTTTCACGATTGTTGTTAACCATCTGCCCATGAACACTCAGCAAGCAGAGAGTACTCAACCGCCCTTCAACCATTGTTGACCTCAGCCAGGTTTTCACCCGATGTAATGTGCTGAACGGGCTTTCGGCTAGCAGGTCTATAAGATCCAGCTCTTCTTACGGTCTGCTCTCATGCTGCTGCAATGTTGATACAAAACTTTCACCTCTCCAACAAAATTGTCAACTTCGTGAAAAATTACGAAACTTTCGGTTTCACGCTTGAACTCTTCCAACGACATGCGTATTACGTTAGCGGGATGCAGCAAGGACAACGCGTAAGCAGATGAACTATCTTCGTCGAACCATGTTTCCAATGAGGTTACAAGAGAATCCAGGTAAGGAATTGTCACAACTCGGTTCAAATGCACCAAGCTAGTTGATGCAGGTGAATTTGCCCGGTACGGTTGGTACGGTGTGCAATTCCACGCAACATAGGGCAAGCATTACAATCAATTATTTTTGATCTGGCTCATACTTTACACTCCTCCACCTGACCGACCTGAGCGTTGTTACCCCCGATAAAAATCTTGACACTATGTCTTGAGCAGCGTTCGTTCGTATTCACGTTCCAACTGCGCTACACGTTTATAATGCTAATGTTAAAAAGTCGGCCCTTGATTCTTAACCTGTACATTTTGGGGTTAACCGGCCACAACCCGATTACCCACTTCTGCATCTCACCCATCACTATAAAAACTGTGACCAGCTCATGCGTGTCACCACATCTCTGGTAAATGGTGTGTCCATCCCTATCCGTATGCACCATCTGTTTCCAGCATACCTCTAGTAGCGCTACGATGTTGAACTTGCGGTTTTTCAATTCGCCGGAAAGTACACGGTGACTTGCTAGGAAATGAAGAGATCGACAGCTCCATGTTCTGAGTATCCAATCGTTAGTCGGTTTCCGTCGCCTGGTTCTTTGCCGATTATTTTGGTTCGAATTTTCTGTTAAAGCGTTTATTGCTTTTTTTGTTTTTCGCGGTGCAAGCTTGCAAGGCCCGCCCACGACCAATCCAACTTCCCCGTAGGAGGACCGACGTAGTGTTACTGTTTTGAGTCCTCAACACAACCTACCCACCGGGGTTGGTTACTCGATCTTCTTACTAGTTACTCGCATCCCGGTTAGCACCAACGAAGAGGTAGAGCTTCGGTAGCTGGAAGGCTAATGGTTCGCATAAGGGAACTATGTATATTGCGCCTTTGGTCCAGTCATTTGCCAACCAACTCTGACTTCTAAAAAGAACGCTTTCGCATGTCACTTAACTTCACAAAACATGCGGCGTAAAGTTGGAAACGCATCGCGCACGAGGACATCACATTTTCTGAGTCAAACATTTTTAACCAAAGAAAATTTTTACTTCTGAAGTGAAAAGCCAAACCAGACAACAGAGTTCGTTGTCCGTTTGGTGACACATACAACAATCGACTCAATTTCTAAAATTAATCAAATATCGCTTGTGTGTGTTTGTTACAAAACTAGACAATTTTTTTGACAATCGCTTTCAATTGCTTCGAACAGAGTTTTTCCAATAGTGTAAAATACAAAAACTGTATGAGAACTCATCCACTCATTCAATTTTCCTGGCAATCGTTAAGCAAATTTGAATGGTTTTAGTTGCATTGGAATGATTTTATAAAAAAGATGATAGGATAAAAGCAATTTAAAATAAAATACCATGAATAGACAGCATTTTAAGTACCTAGTTCTGCCCATAATTCAAAAATTGGCTAATATGCCATAGGCATCAAATCGAGAAAAACGCATTTGAAAGCTTTTAGTCGGTACAACATATTTTGAAAAATTCCATCCGCCACGTATTTTTAACACAGTAGCCGTTTTTTTTTTTTTTTTTGACGTGGGACACGTCTTTGTTTACTATACTGGGATGCATTCTGTAAAATTGGAAATGAAACGGGCAAATGCGTCAGATTTCAAACGTTAATAACAGCATAACCACATGATGGATAATAATAACCAATATGTTGTTGGATAGATAAAATGTATAACAATTTTGTAATATGTTAATTATCACTCTAATTTCATTGCTAAGCGGTAAAATAGATAAAAAATTGCAATAACAAATTTACGCGAATAATGAACCAATTACATGCGAGCATTCCTAGCACAGACGACGTGAATGGACACCATCCGTTCCCTGTGATATTCCCTGTATCAATTTCGAAAAAAAAAATTGACAGAGTTTCCCCGTCCCAATAGGTCAATTTATTTTTGCTTCCATGAGCTTAGATTAATATGATGTCTCGAAGGTAAAAGTTTTCCTAAAAGTTTGAAACAATACCCATCCTTGAACAATTTCTAAACCTGCGTGTTAGGTACTAAAGAACCTAATAAAAACTGATGTCTTGAAAGAAAACATGCCGGTAAAAGCAACAGTACCAGTGGAGTATAGAACCGCAGGTCTCTTGTCGTCTATGATTGCAGTGGTACTCTTCTATTCGTACATTTCAGCGGTACACTTCTTTTCGTACTGCAGCGGTACTATTCGTATTGCAGTGGTACACTTTTGTTCGTACATTTCTATTCGTATGCAATTGAGGAAAAACTGCAATGCTGCTGTTGATTTATCTCATAAATATGATTACCATAAATTACTTAACAAAAATTTAAAAATTTTGCAACGGATATTTATTTAATTTTATCCTCGATATTCACTAAATAATCGTGACCGGATAGTATCGAAAGAGTAAATTTCTAAATATATACATTTATAGAAGAGTAAGAGCCTGCGAATGCTTGTGATTTTTTTGTTTATTTAGTAAGATTCGTACAGAATCTCTTTTTAGATTTCAAAATTGTTAGATGATATATTATTATTCTAAGCTTTACCATAATAAACGTATATTTCCTGTCTTCGTAATACAGCGAATGTAGTTGTAGGCAAATGAAAAAATTGTCAAGCAAAAATAAAAATGTAATTGTGGATTGCTACGATTTTTGACTGGAACTTGTTAATAATTTCGTTTAAAATATTTTCTTATGTTTGCCAATTGATGAACCTTTGTAAGGGCTTCCATATTATTTTGAAAGTAAGATCCATACTATAAATTTGATTTAGTTAGAGTTAAATATGACAAAACCATTCATTATTATAACGTATTATTGGATTTGGTTTTTGAGGATAGAGAGTTAATTCTCACTTTGACGCGTTACGAGAAATTCTTGGTGCTTCTTCAACAAGCACGATATGCTTGTGCATTGTCATATACATGTTGTTTGCACAAAAAAATACTACAGGCACAATATCGCTTAATATAAATATAAAGGTTATTCTTTCGAGTGTTGTTGAATATATTTCAAAAGTTGATTTCCGGGGGAGGCTGAAAATAAAAATACGTACAGTCACTGAGCAAACACATTGATTCTGTCTGCAGACTCTGTATATATTGTAACAAAAAATCCCCTTATTACAGTGTTCAGTCCCACGTCACCATTTCATACAACCCTAGGGCTGTATACCTTGTAGTATTTTCAATTATAAACGAAAGGTCAGTTGACAAAACGGTGTGCAATTTGGCTAATATCCATACGATGTGAAGTATATCGTTCTCGTTGGTGATGAAAATGGTTTTAAATTTATTAAAATAACACGGAAGCACAAGTGAGGATGAAAAGGACGACGAGACAATTGTTACGTGCAGCAATATAATAATATAACAAAAATATTATTATCCATGGTAATCTCACAATCCACTTTCCTATTTTGACGTAGAGCTACGTTTTTCTTTAGCCTACCACATAGGCCTACCACAAAGGCAGTTAATTCGAATATGCAGAGCTAAGTCGATTCAATCAATCAGCATTAACAGAATTTCGTCGTCTCCCAGCTGCCAAGTTGCAACATGATGCAACACGCAACAACGAGCAAACGAAATTGCTTGATGTTACAAACCGCAATAAAATACGGGTTAAAACCGTTACGTGTGTGAGAGCACCATCGGTGTTTATTCGCTGGAAACAAATATCGAATGCAAATTGTGGAATAATTCGTCTAAAGAATATTAGAGAGTTAGACAACTGAACTGAAAGGCGTGGCCTATTACGTAGCACCCTTCGGCTATTAAAGAGTGTGTCTGGGAAAACTAGCTACATTCATTAGTCGGAAGGCGAGCTGGATGGACCATCCACAACGTTGACAGCAGTAACAGCAGATACAGCACTCAGAAGTAACAGCGGGTTGCACCTGTGGCTGCCTTCAAATTAAATAAATCACTTGCGCTGTGGTTGGTCACCATGTCTCAATAGCAGCGCGGTTCTTCTCAGCGTGCCTCGCCAGACTGCCATTATTCCCCCACTGTTGGGGCAGCATAAAGATCGTCATCACCAAATCCAATTTTGAACAGCAAAATGCCTTTTTCAAGGCAAATAAACATGTCATTGAAAGTTAATGATTTTTGACAACGTAAGCAAGCATTCTGTGCGGATTCTAGCAGTTACATCTGTCGCGGCCGTCTAATTTACAGAAGGTGAAATAGCTTCCACAGTGCAT
Source organism: Wyeomyia smithii (assembly GCF_029784165.1). Lineage (NCBI taxonomy): Eukaryota > Metazoa > Arthropoda > Insecta > Diptera > Culicidae > Wyeomyia > Wyeomyia smithii. The sequence continues at coordinate 237,008,100 of NC_073695.1, read as the reverse complement.
GTTGTCCGTGTATCTTAACTCCCCCATTATTGGGGCAGCACAAAGGTTGCGATCAGCAACCGATTTTGAACAACAAAATGCCTTTTTGGCGTAGAACTACGTTTTACTTTAGCATACCACACAGGGATGTAAACTGAAAAACTGGGACGAAATTTGTCCCTTTTCAAATGCTTATAGGTCGGTTGATTTTCAACCGATTTTCTTCATTCTTGCAGCAATCGATTGGAAAATTATACACGCATCTGCCCAAATGCAGAAAAATGTTGTTTGAATCTACGAACTATTGCACTATTGGAAATTGTCAAGCCTTGTTGAAATAAAAATAACGTCCTCTGATTGGTCGCTTGATTGCTGTGTGTGTATGATATGGTATCATGTGTGTATGTGTGTATGATATGGTATGATGTGTGTATGGTATAATAATATGGTATGATTTGTGTGTGTGTGCTGTGTATGGTTTTTAACTCGGCACGATCTGCTAACTGCTGAAACCGGTGCACGATATTCACAACCCTTCATTAGTAGACATTATAACTCATTACTTAAGTAAGAATATTGGTTTTATCAAAGTTTTATAGCGCTCAATACAGCCGAAAAAGCTCTATAAAACTTTGATAAAAACAGTTGTGTTACTATGGTAATGAAACACTCAATGCATTTGTTAATAGTGTACGTCAAATAAGTCAAATTTGATGCAAGGGCCTTACGATCGCTCACCTGTCGCCAGTAACCACCAAGCCACAACACACTTTCGAAAGTTAGAAGAAACACAGTTCAGTAATAATACACTGGTTCGTTAACATGCCACAGGTTCATATTGGATATTGGATATTAGCCAAAATCTCAATTATTTTGGATATTAGCCAAAATTGTTTCACATTTGCTGCCTTCCCAAATGCATTTTTTGATAATCGGCTTCCGTAGGAACCTTGTTTAGGGTGTGTACCATCACGAGAAACTGTTTTCTCGATTTTGGTAAAAATGGCATATTAGCCAATTTTTGAATTATGGGCAGAAGTGTGAAATTAAATTTTGTGACTTATGCCACGAAAAAACTTTGTTAACTTTTTTGCAGTTAATGAATTGGCAACTTACTGGCACGTTTCTATCTCTCACACTGAGAAGTCATTCCAACTTCCACTGAGGGTGTTGAAACAATAGCCAGCTATAAATAATAGTCTCTACTGAGTAAATGTACGAAGTGCGAGAATTGGATAAGCGATACAAAACTCGATTCTAAAAAACTACGTCTTTAACGTTCTGCGGTGGTGTAACGGGAACACATCTGACCGGAGATTGGAAGTTGTGGGTTCGAGTCCCACCTGCTGAACTATATTTTTCGTAGTTTCTACAATCATATTTTCAGTTAGTTTTATTTTCTATCTTCATTACTACATTTACCCCTTAAATTAAAATTAAAAATAGCATGACTTTGCTTAGAGTCGAAAAAAGAAAAGTGTTAATGAATTATTACAATTGTAAAAAAATATTTTGAAAATTGGTGCTCCGAGGAACCTATACTTATCAACAGTTACTCAATTTCATGAGTAGACCTACAAAGGTATCGCACTAACAACGTAGGTTTACAATACGTAATTGCCCTGTAAAAATAATCGTTTCCACGGTGATTTGAATTCTCACATCAATTTACATTAACAAACAGCTCGGTGTTAAAACCAATTTATATCTAATGAATCATCATCAGTTTTAAATTATTCTGAAAAAAATATTTTTATGCTAAAAAAATGTCATAGTCGCGCTAGTCTATCTAAACCTCGTTCGATGTGCATCGTCCTCGAAAGCTTAGCAAAACCGATAGTTAAACGATACAGAGACATCTAGCAGTGAGATTATTAAATAACCATAGATAGGAAACATTTCATCAAATTGTATAGGTTGTGCTGTTGAATGAAATGTTACATGAAGCGATTCAAACAGTCGAGTTTAAAAATGTTCGGCTCTTCAGTTCTTTCTATAGTTGAAGCCTTCTCAGCTGGTCAATATATTTGCTATTTTATTATTTCCTCACTCACATTTATTAAATTGCTTTTAGAGGTACTGGGGGTAAGCCCGACCTTCCAAAAAAATGATTTTTATAAGACTTGATGGCAAATATTGTTATATTTTCTTCGAAGAATGATTGCCCAGACTATTTTCAACGAGATATGAAGACTGTCAGTACTTTCAAACTGTTGTTTTACAAGAAATAGTGAAGCAACATAGAAATGACGTTTAGCAACCAGTGCGGGTGAAACCGGCCCCTTATTGGAGTAACACCGGCACCCAACATTGCCCATAAATTCACTCGCATTAACTGATCCAATTTGAATTGAGAAACCGACAAACCTCATTTGCTTATATGATTTCTTAACGTTATTGTTGAATTTGGTTGTTGTCGGTTAGCTGGTTCTAATAATGCCGGAACAAGTTCCGGTGAACATTATGTACATATAAACAATTAAAGAATAAGAAATTCGGCTAGACTTTCATGCGGGACCTCAAATTACATTTGAATTCAACATTTATTTATTTATCTAGCAGCGAGGCATTTATAATAGATGGTAATAGACATGTACAATAACTGTTCGCTAACTGGGCACGCTTTAACTGGACTTCTTTTTATCTGGGCGCTCGCTAACTGGGACGATTCTTAGTTAAAAACACAACCAATGTCAATGATCCAAACGATCGGGGGGCATGTGAATGGGGAACATGGAAGGATGATGCTGCTCCTTGATGGTTTCGCGGGAACTTTCTAGTTTGACCTTCTAGTTTGGGGTCTAATAGCAACATGAACAATAACAACATGAATAGAACTTTCTGTTCAACGATCAACATGAAAATTCAAATCTTTTATGAAATTGTCGCGAAGCAGCGTTAGCCTGTTCATCGAAATTCCCCTCAACGTTTATTTACGTTTGAAATGACATCCCAGCTAGCGAGCCGATTTCGATAACTGGGAAGTGCTCTTCGCCCAGTTAGCAAACAGTTACTGTACCAGTAAAGTGGGGCTTATTACGGATGTCACCTTACGGTGAGAACGAAGTGAAAAAATCTCACGGTGAAAAAAGACGCGTGCAAATCAAATGGGAATCACTTTCACCGTGCCTATTACGGTTGTCATTTCACCGTGAAGTGACTCCCGTAATAAGCCCCAGTAACTACTTAAAGGGCTGTCCACATACCACGTGAACAGCTTGGGGGGGGGGGGGGGGTGGTTGTGTGATGTCCACGGTCCTTACAAAATTTTTATAATTTATATGGGCAATTGTCCACGGGGGGGGGAGGGGGGACAAAATCGTTAAAAATCTGTCCACGTGGTATGTGGCCCTTACTGGGTGACGGTTTTACCCCGACAGCACACATTTTTTTAAAAAGGTTAGGCACATATATCTATTATTTCATCGCTTCAATTTACCCCAGGTCGAATTCCTGTGGTAGCTAGAAATACAGGTTGCCAACAGTAGAGCAGAGGAAAAATATTTTAATCTTCTCATATGAATGGAAACTTAAGTTCCACTAACGAAAATTTATACCGTTTACGCATCGTTTGCGGTAGCGTGTATTTTGTCTATTATTTGTGTTTTCAAATGCATAGAATATTAAAGGCCCAGTTACACACACGGCGTGATGAAGCCTTCTCCATACAAAATAGAAGGCGAGATCGCCATCACGCCTTCTTTTTTTGTATGGAGAAGGCGTCATTACGCCGTGTGTGTAACTGGGCCTTAAATATATTTTAAAACATGGTTACCGTGAAGGTGCCATATTCTGCGCAGTTAAGACAATTTCAAAAGTTCAACCCTAGTTCGCAGATTTTATACATGTATTCAAACAAATAATAGGTCCCACTAGAGACTGTGTTATAAAGAGATACGCAAAGAGAAAAGCAGTAAATATGGCAACCCTTTGCTAATATTTTATTTTAAACAATTCTGGCAACCACATTTATTTTCGCATGACTTTTCATATGCACTAGAAAGTGCAATGAAATTTCGAAACTTTGTAAGGATATATTACTGAGCTTCAGTGCTTGTTTATACAGTTATAATAATTTCCAATGCATCACTCATAACATGAGCATGACGAACACATTTTTCGTTGGAACCATAATTGCACGTGATTCAGAGAATTTAAACTGATCGCAACACACATTCTGTTCAAAAAGTAACACGCATGAGTTTGTTTACTTTGCACACTTGGAGCCTCGGTTTGACGGTTCACTTGGAGTTTTCGACCTCACTCTTTGCGTATCTGTTCATAACATCGTCTGTAGGTCCCACATGTTGTATGACTCTCGAAAATACAGAAAAAAAAGTTAGACACATGTACAGCCAAAAACAACAGTATGAGAAGAAAATTTTGATTTATGTTTGGTGCCTAATTCCGCGCACTTGCTTGAGCATGTTCCTAATTCTGCGCAGCCAAAAAATAGCATTGATTGTTTTAACAAAATTGTTTATTCAAAAGGAAAGTAATTTAAACATTTTCTGTAGAAGTTTTTCCATCATTTGAAGCCTTCGTTAATGTTCGTTTTTGGCGCTTCTCTAGTACTAACTGCTTTTTCTTTTCACGGGCTACTTTTCACCTTGCAAAGCTCAGTGGTCTGAAAAGAAACGTGCGATTTATGGCCATCTATGAAAAGTAAAATGGGAAGAGCTATCTTGTATCGCAGTAGCCATGGGTGGAGAACATTTTTTAAATATTCATAAAAAAATCTCATGCCACCGATACATTTTTCTCAATAGACCAACCATCCGTAGTACTATTGACGATTTCTGCCGGCAGACGGGTTCCAACGAAACTGAGTCGCTTAATCGATTTAAGGTAATGTGCCACAGATGTCTTTAACCTCTGAGAATCCACCCGAAATCCAGCTCTCGCTATCTGAATAATCCAATCGACAATCCGGTCTTCCTCTTGCGTTGTGAACGCTTTTGGCCTCCCGGAACGCGTCGCAGAGTTCAACTAAACACCAGCTGAAAACTTTGCACGAAGTGTGCTTTCGAGAATCCCATATTTCCTTGCGGCTCGGCGTATGGAAAAGCCTCTTCTTACCTTGTCCACATTCGCAAGCATTTTGTTCTTATCATATTGCATGTGCTTCCGCCTAATTTTGCCAGAATTCATCTCTGTGAAACTGCGCATAGTTAGGAACACAAATAACAAATTTGGTGCGTAAATCTGCGCATTATTTTTTTGCACTTTTTCAGTACTATGCGCTACTTAGCGTAAGCTAATATTTCATTTTACCTAAATCATGACTAATACTAACTTTTAACTACGATGTTTGTTTAAATCGTTGCACTCGTTTTAAGAGGAATTGAATGAAACCATTTCCTGCCGTCGTCTTTTCGTTACTACGAACAAACGTGTTTGCGACGTTTATCGTATTGACAACTCAGATTTTTTTTCTTTTATTCGCATGTAGTCTTGATATTATTGTGACCACTGACACAGAATCAATAATTCTATTTAAGAAAAACAAAAATATTATGCTCATAGTTACAAAAAATACAATAAAACATAAGTATAACAAAAATTGCGCAGAATTAGGAACTGCGCAGAATTAGGCACGGTAACGGTAATTGATGTTCTCTCGTAAAACTTTAAGGGTGCCAGTCTCACCCTTAAAGCTGTGCTTATACCAGTACCCCTATGTGTATTATTCCATAAAATATATAGTCAACTAACTTCCATAAAATGTTTAATTAATACAATAAGTACAAAGACGAATAAGTAAGACTGCGAAGCCGAAAAACACCCCCTGATTTAATAAATAGACTAGATACGCTTTCACGCGGCGGGTAAGTGACGCTTAAAAACAAACCGCATATATTGATTTTAATTGGAATAATTTGATTTTGGAAATTCAGCTGACAATCTCAATAATCTTTTCTTTTTTAAAAACACGTGAATTCCAAAAAACACGTAAAATATGATGCAAAAAGCGACTTTAGTTATGTTGTCGAAAGCGCTTCAACCATAGGATTGAAACAAAAAAAAAAATAGATTCCTGGACTATACACGTATATCCGTAACGTTGTTCAAAATCATCATTGCTAGTTGCTAGTGTATGCTAGATTCATTGCTGGGATATTTAATTTCGCCACAGCACGTAAGCCACAATTTCACGTTTTGAAGTAGAATACTTCTCTCAGGAAGTTCGGCTACATAGGGATGTGGAATGAAAATCTAAAACCGAAAAAAGTGAAAAATATGTCCAATTTCAAATGCTAATAAATCGGTTAGTATTCGATGAATTTTCTTCGTTCTTGCAGCAATAGATTGGAAAATCTTCTAAGATTCTTCCCAAAATAATATAATTGTAATTTTATCATTCACACTATTGTACTATTGAAAATAGTCAAGCCTTGTCAAAACGAAAAATTCGACCTCTGATTGGTCGTTATATGATTGCTTCCCAAGCACGGTCGACAGGATCATATACCTTGCAATTGAAAACATGCTATTTGGCCTATATAAAAGCGTGTTTCAGCCGGAGCCGCTCATAATAGTTCTAGACAGCGACAACAGCAGTCGTCCTTCCTTAGCAGCAGCACTAGCCCTGTGGTTGCTCACCACGTCTCAGGAGTAGCGCGGTTTTTCTCAGCGTGTGTCGCCAGACAGCCATTATTCCCCCCGTGTTGGGGCAGCATGATGATTGCCATCAGGAAATCCAATTTCGGAAATCAAAATGCCTTTTTTAAGGCAAATAAACAAGTCATTGAAAGTTAATAATTTTTGTCAACGCAAGCAAGCATTCTGTGTTGCATCCTAGCAATTCAAATTTGTCGCACCCGTCTAATTTACTGAATGTGAAATAGCTTCCACAGAGCATGTTGTTCGTGTATCTTAATTCCCCCAATGTTAGGGCAGCTCAAAGGTTGTAATTAGCAACCGATTTTGAACCGCAACATGCTTTTTTGAAGGCAAATAAAAAAATAATTGAAGGTTAAAAATTTTCTGGCATCAACAAAAGCAGACATTCTGTGCGGGATGCAATCAAATTCTGTTGTAGTTGTCTAATTTTCACTTTATTTAGTAAACCCCCCACTGTAGGGGCAGCGCAAAGGCTGCGATCAGCATAACCGACATTGAATAATAAACTGCCCTGTTAGAACGCATTCACAAAAGCAGTTAGTTCGACTATGCAGAGCTAATATGAAGTCGATTCAATCAATCAGCATAAACAGAATTTCGTCGTCTCCCAGCTGCCAAGTTGCAACATGATGCAACACGCAACAGCGAGCAAACGAAATCGCTTGATGTTACAAACCGCAATAAGATACGGGTTAAAACCGTTGCGTGTGTGAGAGCACCATCGGTGTTTATTCGCTGGATACAAAAATCAAATGCGAATTGTGGAATAACTCGTCTAAAGAACATAAGGAAATGGTAAACCTGAACTGAAAGGCGTGGCCTATTACGTAGCACCCTACGGCTATAAAAGAGTGTTTCTGGGAAAATTAGCTACATTCATTAGTCGGAAGGTGAACTGGATGGACCGTCCACAACGTTGACAGCAGTAGCAGCAGATATCGGCACTCAGCAGGAACAGACCATAGCAGCGGGTCGCGCCTGTGGCTGCCTTCAACTTAAACAAATCACTTGCCCTGTGGTTGGTCACCACGTCTCAGGCCTCTGCCAAGCTGAACGCCAACGCGAGCGATCGGGCGAGATTTTTGCGGTACATCAACCGGCACTTTCTCTAATGGAAAAGTAGGATCATTTTGTTTAGAAGAATATTACTGTCGGTAATATTACAGAGATGCGATTGCATTATATCCGATATGGAGTTGAACAATTGTTCTTTTGAGGACAAATAAAACACTTAATTTGAAGAGTTAATAGCTTTGGGTACCAGTAGCAGTATGGTAACAGCCTCAGCGGTAGGTGCAGCCGGTACTTCCCTAAGGCCGATGTAATAAGGAAGTAAATGGAAGCGGCACAGCGAAACAGTTCGGGTGTTCTTAGACGCGCGTCATTTTTCGTACGATAGCGGCGGTATTAGCGGTAGATGCATTTCACTTACTCCAGTAAAGCCGTGTCTAATTTTCAATGTGAAAACACCTTTCTATGGTGTTGGCCGTGCGCATTAGGCCTCTGCCAGGCTAAACGCGATAAGCGGCGCGAACCGATACGCCGGCCGTAGGTTAATTTACAGCCGTAAGTAGAGCTGTGTAAAAGTATTCTACTTCAACCTTGCGGTCGTGGCCTTGCACACAACCCTCCTGTGATTTTTTTATAAGCTGAACCCTCTTCCCGCGAGGAGAAACCAATTTTTAGCTCGTAAAATGACCTTCAATCTTTCATTACTCATCAACTACATGCACAATAGGTACAAACTGTATTGAACATTGAAGATCAATCTGTTCTCTAACCGTATTAAACTGTTTCATGGTTCAAAATTTCAAGTATAATTGTTAAACTTTGATCGAAGTTTAAATGTCAGGTTATGCCATATTTTTTTCAATCAACAACTGGTAAGGGTAGATTACGACAGTATTATTCAAAAAACGAGAAAATTTGGCTTGTTTACGTATGAAAAACAGGCTCTTGCACATGTATGGCGGAATATCGAAAAATGATTGCTATTCCTCTTTTCACATTTGTAGTTTTGCTTTTCTATTTAACGCAATAACACCCGTTGCCCGAAATTATCGAAAAATAAAACCTATGTAGTGTTTTTTTCACAAGTTTAAAACTGTACTGAGACACATCAAGAAATACATACATCAGTACCCTTAAGGAAGGCAACATCAAACAAAACCACCGTTAAATAATTTTGCAGCTTTTTTTTTTTTATTAACTCATGATGTAAGTATATTTTTTTCCTTCTTCTTTGTTCATCTTTCGTAATGTTGTATCGCCGGTTTTTTTATTTCTCTCTCGCAACGATGTCACGGTCCTATCATTAAATAATAACTCAGAAATAAAACACTTATCTAGGTCTAGGGAACAGGGGCCGTTTTTCATGGGTAAAGGACACGAGAGGACCAGGGTTGACCCCTATATATTCTTTTCTCTAAAGCTTAATTCGTTACACTGCGGATTCAATCGTTCAGTTCAATTTTTCTACACGCGGGTCTGGTTTATCACCCATCTACTTTACAAATTTCAAACTTACGTACACAGCTCATCATCAACGGCGAAACAAGGGAAGATGGGGTTAGGGCATTATTCTAATAAAGTATTAACATCAACCAAACATCGATGCACAATCGAGTAGGTAGTTCACGGTTACGTTTTTTTTTTCTCTCTCTCTTCAACAGGTTTATGAGTAATTTGTTACCACGTCTGTCGTAGCTTGTTACAGTAGCGTTGATTTTTTTACTAGTAGTGTGTATACAGAGGTTAGGGATCGATCTTGATTAGCGTCCAACTCTCACTTGTTTCGGGTGGCCGACGCGTCGAATGACTTTTTCTCTGATTCTCAGCACATGTCCGGTTAGAGATTTTGAGTCAAACAGGCAAAAACTGCTGCTGAACTGCATTGAGCTGCCTTACTCGGGAGGGTGTCATTTCTTTTTAATCCTTTGAGCTATCCACTCGAGACCCTGGTACAGTCTAGAAGGAAGAAAAAACAGCGCATAATTAGATTTAGTCGGCACCTCGGCAAATAAAATCCATTCGGGGATTAGATCCTTACCCTTCGCCTGTTAACGCACAGCAGGACTGTATGTGCCACTGATGCTTTTTGATTGAGGTCAAGTCTAATTGTTTGGAAATTTCAGCTGCACTCATCGATTCTTTTAAATCCTGTTCGTGAGCAGAATAAATTTATGAAGCCAATGTTTGCTGATTGGATGTTTTATTTGTTAGGGTTATACGCTTACCTGTTTATTAGCATATACTAGCAAACTAGCCTTGGTTAAGTCTTCGTGCTGCAACATTTTGTACAACTCTTCCCTCGTCACTGCTAACCGTTCCCGGTCGGTTGAGTCGATAACCATTATGATAAACTGATAGAGCCCAGAGTGTTGATGAATCCAGCCCGGCAGAAATGAAAGGTGGAAACAAGCATCGGAAAGCAGAAAGAAAAACATGAGAATTCTATGTTTACAAAACAGTTGTTACGCGGTTGCGAGTGTCCATAAACACCATTCATGTACAGAGTTCTGTGGTAATAATAAAATAAAAACAGAAAGTAAGGCGCACATGTTTGTTTAAAAATAACCGACTACCAACGTAAATAAGCTTATACAGCATCGGGTAAAAGACGCAGCCAGTAAAGAATAACAAAACGCACAGCAGGGTGTGTTGTATTGAATTCGTTCCGGTAGAGTAATGGAAACAACTGGACAATACGGGCTCAATTCCGCGGCACCCTAATGCACATGTTTGCCTTCACTTTATCATCACGATTACAACAGGGACGCGAACGTTGCATTCCCCTCATCATATGCGCTAAGCTCGCGGGAATAACTGCGACTCCTTCGTAGGGTAGAAGGTTACACGTGAATTCAGAACGGTGACGGTGCTATCATCCGTTTCTATTTCAAACGCTCTAATAAAAAGCTTAACCGGATTGAAATTTCGTTCTTCGCCACTTTAGAAGAATTTACCTCTGTGTTTGTGTAATAGGTACTCCATGCTGCTCGTAAGCTTTGTTGGCCGCCCAGATCCCACACCAGGAAGTGGATGTTTTTCCACACGATCTGTTGGGGATAACATATGGAACAGAAAATTAGTAATATAGGTTTACATTTTTTCGAAGAAAAATAACTCTAAACAACTGCAGCTATTTCTCTGCTACACGCATCTGACGCCGATTAAGTTATCCGGACAAAATCACCGACATCAACGATGACAGCCAAGTAACAATAGGACAACATACAAATATGGGATTAGCCTAACCGTGTTCCTGCTGCTGGCCGTATGAGTTAGGAACACCGTTTATCCCATCAACTCCAATGAATGGCAAATGGGTTTCCAAAACTCGACCGACTTGGCTCTTTTCTTCTCGGAACAACGTACGTGAGACAAACAAATGGGTATACATTTTGAACAGCATTAAAGCTAATTCCTATTCATTTCATTGCTCTTGCACAAACGGAGAAACGCATAAAGCCAACCCGGGAGGGGTTGACGATCAGCCGGATTAGGCGACACAGAAAATAGCTTCAGTTGATTGGTAGGATTTGGCTTCTGGACCAAAAAAGCAATGATACACACTCACCTCTTCCACGTTGGATCCGATCGTTGGGCTCGTGTGTACAACTTCATTCATCAGAAATTGGTACAGGATGGTGGTTTTGCCGGCGTTATCTAAGCCGACCATCACCAGTTTGTGTTCTGGAAAAAGGAAAGAAAAAGGACGCAGATGGGACGTTTTTAATAAAATCGTAATTATTTATGATAGGGTCTGGTCGAAACGGCTTCGCAATATGTGCGACAGTAAGTTAATAGCATGTTGAATAATTTACGAAACGTCTCAAATTTCTAACAACGATAATTTTATCCACTAAAAAGTACGTGTTAACATGAGGATTACAAGTAAGATTAATATCGAGTACACCGAGTTTTTCCGAACACTTTCCCAGAAGCAAAAGAAGCCCAAAAAGCCCTCTCGGTTTCGAAAAACAGGTGCAACGTTAAACCGCAACCGTTTCAAACGTCGTACAAGCAGTAGCAGCAGTGTGTGTCTCACGCTTCAGCCTTTCGACGACGATGTCTCGGAAATCCGATCCGGCAGACAACAAGCCGCCTGCCATTGGTTTGGTTGTAATTTAACCAGCCAGAGCTAATCAAATTTTACCTTCAACAATTTGCCCATTCTGGCTGGCTGCTGTCTGCACACGGAAGAAAGACGACTGTTTTTTTAACTGGCTGGGTTAATACGCTGCTAGTCCGGGCGGCACTCGACAGCAGTTATTAAATTTCCTTGACACTACTGGTTCGATTCGATTCCACGCCTATGTTATATTAGCAGCTGGGTGTGGAATTGAAACAGGAATGCACGACAAAGTCAAATGATGGAAAAGTTTTGCCTTCAATTAAACGTTGAATTCAAGCCATACCTTACAATTTGGCTTTTCATGGTCTTTAATAGTGCATAACGATCAACGTAAGTTCTCTGTCAGCTGTATTTAGTTTTTGATGCGTGATAAAGCAATTCTTTGAATTCATGGTAAAGTGGTTTTTTGGCCGGTGACCGCCCTTGTACAACATTGAAACGTCTGAAGTTGTCAATCAAAAGGTACAAAGAGAAATCCTTTTGGATAGGGATACCATCCGTCCTGATTTAACAGAACATATCCTTATTTTGAGACCTTATTTGGGTGTCCTGTTTTATTTTTCATCATCGAGCACTTGTCCTGATTTTCTTAGGATATTCGATTTGGTTGTGTGGCAATTATATGTAGAATTTTTGAAAATCAGTTTTTTTTTCGATTCCAAAACACAATGGTCATTGCGAACGAGTTTTTTTCTTTGGTTGAATCTTAGTGAAGTGACGAGAGAAATCGTCTAGTCGTTGAACAACATCTTATTTAAAAGTCTTCCTATTAATTCAAAGTTGCTTAGGAAAATTGGATCGTCTGAGGAATATGTTAAATAAATAAATAAGAATTTTGGTGTTTTTTGAAATCCTAATCACATACAGGGTGATTGATTCCTTGTTGGGAATATTTTGGAGGCAGATAGAGGGATACATTTGGTAAAAAAATCCCTCTGTGCATATGCCCTAACGTTAATTTTCTTGGAGTTATTCTACTTCGAAGTTACTTGAATACTCTTCCATAAAATTACTCTAAATTTGGGTCATGCTATATAGAGCAATTCTATTAGTTTCATTTGAAGGCTGAGAAAATTTTCTACTAGATACAGATACAGCTTCTACATGTCCAAATGAATATAAAAATTAACAATTTGGAGGCAGAAATGTGGAAAAGTAGTACTGTTTTAAACTTATTTTGTCCAATCTACAGTACGTTCGTTGACACCAAATCTCTATCTGCTTTAGTTGTGGAGTTACTTCAATTTTAATGCAGCAGGTTTGATGGATTGATTGCCAGTTTTATGTTGATTCGGGTTTAATAATGTTAATCACGTCTTTTTGTTAGAAAAGATCAAAACACGTTTAGTAGTACTTTTGCCCATTATTGCTCCCAGAATGTTAATTTTTACATTTGTTCAGACATACAGAAGCTTTTTCTAGTAGAAAATTTTCTCAGCTTTCAAATGAAATTAATAGAATTGTAGTAGTATGACCTTAAAGTAAGAGCAATTTTATGGAAGAATTTCCAAGAAACTTTAAAATGGAATAACTCTGAGTAAATTAACATTTGGACACATGCGTAGAGGAGTTTTTTCCTCAAGTGGGCCTCTATCAGCCTCTAGAATATTTCCAACAAGGAACCTATCACCCTGCTCTGTAAAACGTGTTTTTTTAATTTATTTATAGAAGGATAGAAAAAGCTTAGATCAAATTTGTGCCGTAACAAGGTGTTTTGATTTCTAACTTGAACCAGATGGTATCCCTATCTTTGGAGACCGTAAAATGTTGGCCACGATCTGCAAGGACACCGCAAGTCGTTAAAGTATTCAGGGGTTGTGGGTATCCGGCGAAAAGGCAGCGTTCAGTTCGAAAACTTGCCACCGATCAGAATATATCTGTTGCATCTGTCCACAACATTTTGGCAACTGACCTTAGATCAGGGTGGCCACTCAAAACCCGAAATTAACTTTCTGGTTTTTCCCGGTTCGTTTAAAAAATGTTTCCCGGTTAATTGTATTTCTGAATTCTGTATTTTTCCACAAAATAAGGATTAAAACAGCGTGACTTTCGATTCACATCCTTGAAATCAAAAATCGAATAGCAAAAATTCGAAAAATGTGACAGACTCATCTTTTTCGAGAGGAGATCTTGTTTACGAGTATTTTCTAAACAACGCATATAATACTCATTACCAGGCATGTCTAAACCCACCACGCCACCGCGTGTGTGTTTGAAGCGATGGCACGGAGAGTACTTCATTGCCCCTGTGCATATACAAAACGGAAAACCTACAGTGTTTCGAATGAAACAGCTCTTCGGAGGTTTCGGCAAACACAGGCCCGAGTGTTCCCGACTTCGTGAGCTCTTCGGAAGCCCGCTTTTTTAACGTTCTCTCAAACGCTTCCTTTTTACAGAAGTACATAGGAAAAAACATTGCAGGTGGTTGCATGCGTTGACTACCATCAAGCTATTCATTATTATAGCATTGTCGATCTCATCGTGGCGACTAATGCTTGTGTGTTCCCCGCGAGCGTGATGGATCAACAACTTGGTGATATCAGTTTCGTTTACTCTACCGGCTTCCTGCAACGCATCGTACACCAAGCGCAATGCTACAAGGCTTTCCTATTCTAAATTCACGACTAGGTACTCCAACGTGGCATTGTCATGTGATAGAATCAAAATCTTCCTTATAAACACGGTCCAGTTAGGAAGGTTCTTGCGTGCACCAGGTTTCAGATGTCCCCAAAAAGTATCAAGGCGCTTCTCGCAACGGCGGTAGGAAGTCAGAAATGTCTTCATCGAATGCATAAGGGCTGTACTCGAAAAAAATGCACCGTTTTTAAACGTGTGTAACTTTTTTGTCCGTCGGTGAAAATTGATGAAAAACTGGGTATAACTGGTTTGGAGTGAATCATTTACATTTGCAAAATTTCATAACAGTCGTGTGGTTATTGAGCTGTTACCGAAACAAGAAGAAAATCGACATAGAATTTTGCGCGCCGTCATGGAAAATCCGACTTTTACCGTAAGATGGATCGGCAGACAACTGAGAATCACCCATACAAATGTGTCTCGGGTGGTAAAATCGTTTAAGGAGTCCCAGACGACCCAGCGGCTGGCTGGAAGTGGAAGAAAATCGAAGACAGCTGACCCTGTGAAGACCCGGAAAATGTTGAATTATTTCAAGCGTATTCCGAACATTTCGATTCGCGGCGAGGCTTTGAAGACAAAGTGTTCCGCATGGTTCGTTCAGCAAACCATGAAACGAGCTGTGTTTCGTGTTTTCAAGGTCCGGGAGGAACTTACCCGGCATGACCAACAAAACACGGCGACCAAATCCCGCGCAAAGAAGCTGTATCGAGAGTGGTTAACGAAACCGATGTGTGTGCTATGGATAACGAAACCTACATCAAGGCAGACGCAAAGCAGATACTGGGACTGGCGTTTTACTTTTAAGAAATCACGGTTTGATGTTCCAAAAGACATATGGAAGAAGAAATTGGACAAATTCGCCAAAGAATACTTGCTCTGGCTGTAAACAGAGTAAACCGTACATCACAACGGGTACCATCAACTATCTTTCTTTTTTTTTTGGTTTGAGCTTTTGGAGTGCACCTGTGTTGACCGGTTGTGGGTTGGGTTTGCAATCTCTACCGATTTTCCGGAAATTACCTATTCCCGGGATTCCCGGATAGAGCATTAGAATATGAGAAATATTGATTGTCGGGATCCCGGGACTTCCGAGCTCCTCGAAAAATTTCCAATATCGTATCAAAACGGGAAACTTATGTCGTAAAAGTGTAAAGCAGCTTCAAAAATTGAAACGACGATCAATATTTGCTTGCCGTGTAATATCAAATCATTTGCTTGAATTATTTGTCAAAAATATATGCTGTCTTAAACAGTTAACGAAAAATTAAGCAAATATTTGCTTCGTCTGATGACTTTTTTTGCTAGTTAGTTCACTACTAACTGGATAGTTGCTTGATTTTTCTCTTTGTTTATTGACAAAAATTTTTGAAACCTGTAGATTGACAAAAAAAATTAAACCCGTAAATCAATGCGATCAGAAATAAATGGATTAATAAAACTCAGTCAGTGTAACTTGGGACGTGGCCGCGATTTCACATTAATTACGTAGACATTCAAATGCTCTTAAACCTGTCTACCTAACACTAAGCTTTATCTTCAAAAAACTAAAAGTATTGGACACTTCAGTTTCTAATGAAATATAGCAAGAGCTGGAATCGGTGATTTAGAAGCATTCTAGAATACAGACACCAGCGGTGATTCAGCGAACTTAAGCAAAGTTTTACAGAAGGAAATTGCATTATTCGGGCTTGCCGAGAAAATTTTCAGCGGATCTAAAGCGGTTGTTCGAAACGGACAGTATAAGAGGGTATTCCATCTTTTGTAGTAGAATTGCATTGCATTGGAAAACCGATTTCTGGAATGCTTTCATAATTATTCCTAGATGAGATATTAGAACAAACAACCAACGAACAATCACATCAAGACAACGAAGACGTTATAGGTCGTTCTATCATGACATCGAAGAATGCAATACAAGCAGATAACCTTGAGGGTATTTTTATCTGGCCGAGAGTCAATAAAAAAAGTAACGCATCAAAATCAAAACGACAAGATCACGTACCATCGGTCACGACCATAAAAAGGACTAAGAAAAAAAAATAAAAAGAGAAAGAAAAACTAGCCAAGGCCGAGAAACGAAAACTGGTCCGAATCCAGAAAGAAAAGGAGAAGAATGACAAGCAGAAGAAAAGGGGAAGAAAACAAATTGCAGAAACAAGAACTGAAGCAGGAAAAGGAGAATATTACTTCTACTAAGGAGAATAAGAAAACTTATTTTTTTTTTTTTTTTAAAGGGGGGATTTGTTAGTAGCTTAAGTATTTATGATAAATATTAGTAAATAATGAGTATGTGTGTCCAATCACAAATGGTGACTTCTCAACACTGTTAGAAATTTGTAATTTTAATTGTTAGGATTTGTTTGCTTTCGCAATTAGGACTTATCATTCGTAGGGATTTAAACCTACTTGTCAGAAAAGGGGAAGTAAACTTACAACTAACTTAATTGCTAACTTATTGGCTATAAAGAGAGCTTATCGTAGCAATTGAGGATTGCAACGATTTTTGTCGAAAATTGTTAATAATTTTATTTGACATAGCTTCTAATGGTTCAACACCAGTAAGTCTATGTAATTCGAGTGTACCAAACCAAGGAGGACGCTTCAAGATCATTTTCAGAATTTTATTCTGAATCCTTTGAAGCGTTTTCTTCCTTGTTGAACAGCAACTTGACCAGATCGGTACAGCATAAAGCATTGCTGGTCTAAAAGTTTGTTTGTAAATCAAAAGTTTGTTCTTTAAACAAAGTTTAGAATTCCTGTTAATGAGAGGATATAAACATCTCGTATATTTGATGCACTTGGCTTGTATACTCTCAATGTGCTCTTTGAAAATAAGTTTTTTATCATAAATTAGTCCCAAGTACTTAACCTTGTCGGACCAACTTAAAATAACCCCATTCATCTTGACAACGTGATTATTGTTTGGCTTGAGGAAAGAAGCCCTAGGCTTATGCGGAAAAATTATCATTTGAGTTTTAGAAGCATTGGGAGAGATTTTCCACTTTTGCAAGTAGGAAGAAAAAATATCTAAACTTTTCTGCAATCGACTGCATATGACACGAAGACTTTTTCCTTTTACGGAAATGCTTGTGTCATCGCAGAACAATGACTTTGTGCATCCTGGAGGCAAATCAGGAAGATCTGAAGTGAATATGTTGTACAGGACTGGACCCAAGACTGAACCTTGAGGCACACCTGCTCTGACAGGAAATCTATCAGATTTTGAATTCTGATAGACAACCTGCGGAGTTCGATCAGTAAGATAATTTTTTAAAATTTTGATTAGGAAAATTGGAAAATTAAAAGTTTGAAATTTCGCAATCAAACCTTTATGCCAAACACTGTCGAATGCTTTTTCTATGTCTAAAAGAGCAGCTCCAGTGGAATAACCTTCAGATTTGTTAGCTCGTATCATATTAGTAACTCTGAGCAATTGATGAGTTGTGGAATGCCCATGGCGAAATCCAAACTGTTCATTTGCAAAAATTGAATTTTCGTTGATGTGTGACATCATTCTGTTAAGAATAATTCTCTCAAACAGTTTACTTATTGAAGAAAGCAAACTGATTGGTCGATAACTTGAAACTTCAGCTGGGTTCTTATCCGGTTTTAAAATGGGAGTAATTTTTGCATTTTTCCATAATTTGGGAAAATATGCAATTTTGAAGCAGCAATTGAAAATTTTTACTAAAAATTCCATTGTGCTCTCAGGGAGATGTTTGATTAGTATATTAAAGATTCCATCGTCACCAGGTGCTTTCATATTTTTGAAATTTTTAATAATTGATTTAATCTCATTCAAGTTAGTTTCAATTATTTCTGCAGGTAAAAAAATCTGGGAAGAAATTAAATCAAATTGACGTGTGACTTCATTTTCAATTGGACTCACAAAATTCAAATTTGAGCTATGAACACTTTCAAACTGCTGAGCAAGTCTTTGAGCCTTTTGTTCATTGGATACAAGAAAACGTTCACCATCTTTTAAAACTGGAATAGGCTTTGAAGGTTTCTTAAGAATCTTCGACAGCTTCCAAAATGGTTTTGAATATGGTTTAAACTTTTCAACTTTAGTCTCAAAATTTTGATTTCTCAGAAGAGTAAATCTATGTTTAATCTCTTTCTGTAAATCTTTATAAATAGTTTTAAAAACAGGGTCACGAGAACGTTGATATTGACGTCTGCGGACATTTTTCAAACGAATTAGAAGTTGAAGATTTTCGTCAATTATTGGTGAATCAAATTTCACTTGAGCCTTTGGAACAGAATAATTCCTGGCATCAACAATTGCACATTTTAATGCGTCCAAAGCGGAATCAATATTCACTTCGTTTTGCAAATCAAGCTCATTATTGAAATTTCTCTCAATATGAGTTTTGTATCTTTCCCAATTAGCCTTGTTATAATTAAAAACAGAGCTCATAGGGTTTAAAACTGATTCATGTGATAAAGAAAAAGTTATTGGAAGATGATCAGAATCAAAGTCAGCATGTGTGATCAAATCACTACATACATGACTTTGATCTGTAAGCACCAAATCAATTGTTGAAAGGGTTTCTTACAGAAGAAAAGCATGTAGGACTATTCGGAGACAAAATAGAATAGTATCCTGAAGAACAATCGTTGAATAAAATTTTGCCATTGGAATTACTTTGAGAATTATTCCATGAACGATGTTTAGCGTTAAAATCGCCGATTATGAAAAATTTCGAACGATTTCTGGTGAGTTTTTGTAAATCACCTTTAAAATAATTTTTGAGCTCGCGTGTGCATTGAAATGGTAAATATGCTGCGGCAATAAATAAAATCCCAAGTTCAGTTTGAACTTCAATTCCCAAAGTTTCAATAACTTTCGTCTCAAGATGGGGAAGAGCACGATGTTTGATTCGGCGATGAATAACAATTGCAACTCCACCGCCGGAACCCTGAATCCTATCATATCTATGAACCACGTAATTGGGATCATATTTTAGTTTTATGTTAGGTTTCAAAAATGTTTCAGTAATAATTGCAATATGCACATTATTTACTGTTAAAAAGTTAAAAAGCTCATTCTCATTGGCCTTCAATGAGCGAGCATTCCAATTTAATATTTTAATTGTTTTATTTAAAATCATTGCTAAATTTTAAATTAGAAACAATTTTAATAGTAAAATTTGTGCCTATTTGAATGGCTTCAAACATTGATTTTGCCTGCAACATGGCGTTCATAAGATCGAACATTGCCTGTTGCAAAAAAGAAAGTTTACCTGCCGTAATAGGCCCCAGGCAGTTGACATTAGAAAAAATATTTTCGGCAGCAATATTAGCTGGAGTGATAGGTGTACAATTATTTTCTAGCCTGTTTTGCTTACCCATATTAACGGTTATTTTCGAACTACCAACACTAGGCGGTATAATGTTCGAACTACCTGTAACCTGTGCATAAGTTAAACGGGTATGCAAAGGAGTAGGTAAACTATACGTCACTGGTACGCTTGGAGAATTTTGTTTTGAAGTTGGTTTTAATTGAGAAATTGAATTTTGTTTACCTTGCCTTGCCTTGACAATTGCTAAACGGACTGGGCATTGATAAAAATTTGACATATGGTTGCCGTTACAATTCGCACAGCGAAAATTTTTACTCTCTTTCACAGGACATGTGTCCTTTTTGTGAGAAGAGTCTCCACAATTAAGACATTTTTGGTCCATGTTACAGAATTTGGAACCATGGCCATAACGTTGGCAAGTACGGCATTGGGTGATATGCTTTTCACCTCCGCCATACTTCCTATAAATTTCCCACTTTACACGCACATTATACAAAGCATGTGCTTTTTCAAAAAATTTTAAGTTGTTAACCTCATTGCGGTTAAAATGAATTAAATAATTAACAAGGGAAATTCCAGTTCTCTGACTGTTTTCGCCTCGTGATTTTTGTTTCATTAGAATTACTTGGGTAGGGGCTATGCCAAGTAATTCTGTTAAAGTAAGTTTGATCTCATCAACGGTTTGATCGTTGGTGAGACCTTTCAAGACAACCTTGAACGGCTTGGCGTTCTTGGTGTCATATGTAAAAAATTTGTACATCTTGTCAGTTAAATACTGAACAAGACGATCACGACCCTTTACTGAGTCGGCTAATAAGCGGCATTCACCTCTACGGCCAATTTGATAGGTAACTTTAACGTCAGAAACAAACGTTGAAAGTTCCTTTTTGAATATATTAAATTCAGAAGAAATAGTTACCACAATAGGTGGAACTTTCTCCTTTTTTAAAGATTTTATATTTTGTATAGTTTCATTATTAATAACTTCCATTTCACCAGCTTCTTGCTCAGGCAAAATATCAAAAGGATTGTCACTACAGACACTCGATGTGTCAGAAAGAGATGCCTCTCTTTTCCTCCCCGCAGCGATGCGAGGTTTCTTTTTCCGTCCAGCCATTTCAGGTGATACGAAAAAAGTTAAAACAAATGTTAAATTAAAAGTAGGTAGTCTTGAGAAAGACTGATGGGAAATAACTTTCAGGTAACCTTTAAAAGACACACTGACAAAACACAAACTTTGAAGCTATAGGCAGTCAAAGACCAGTCCACAAGCAACCGAAAAAACGTCTGATCTGTAGGACAGTTCAAGACGCACTGTTAAGAAAACTTAAAGCAATATGTATGCCCGTCGTTTTTCATCTTAATTAGTTTATATTTTCCTACTACCTTCCTGCCGCTCATGGCAAGTCCGTCCCAATTGCATTTTTGTCAATTTTGAGTTTATTTATGGAATCAATTCTTTTTATATCTGCTTTCGATAAAACAAATATTTTTGAATACTTCGTTCTGAGGAACTATGAAAAAAATAGCAAGTCGGTTTGTCCCATAGCAAAAGTTATCGCAAGTCGGTCCCATTGCAAAAATCTTCGCAATTTAACCCCACAGCCAATAAAGATTATGAAAAATGTGATATTTACCACAACTTATGGTCTTCAGGATTAGAATTGGATATACCAAGTGATATTCGATAGGAGGTTTGATTGAATTTAACGCGGTCTACATCGTGCGGCTCTAGCTGATAGTGCAATGTTTTCTTCAAGACAAAGTTTCCACCAGTAGCTTCTTTCAGCTGTTGTTTGTTGACAGTGAACGCTTTAGGTGTGTCACTGTATTGCTAGTTGAAGCATTCTTTAGTAAATACTACTTTTCGTATTTTATCCGTATTTTATGTAAAGACGTGGGAAAGAATTGTTCAATTGTTGTCGTGAATTTCGTTTTGAAAAATTTGCCAGTCATATCAAATACTTCGGTACGCTACTTAGCTGTTTTTTAAATGACCAAACATTTTCCTAAGCTACAGGTGTTCTTTCAAATTAGCTGCCCGCCGTCACGAACGTGTGACCGCTCTCAGGAAAATTTAGAACAGGTTCCTACATCTAAACTGATTTCGAATTTATCAGTAGTATCAAATGTAAAAACAAAATCTAATTTTATTTTGAGCGGCGCAGTTGGTACATTGTGTTATGCTTTTCACAAAAAACTTGTTTAATGAGGCACAAGAAGGGTCATTTATGAATTGACCTGCGATGGATTCATTCCAAACGCAAGCTATTGCACCGCCATCGATTTACAGTAGTTTGTTTTTCATCACCGGTCGTAGCTGGCTATGGGACTGACTTGGTATGATTCTGGCTACGTACCCTAAATGTAATCGCATGTGAGTCCCAGCTTATGAATTTTCAACAAATTTTAATCAAATTTCGGTGTGTATGCAAATTTTTTGATGCAAAAGTGTTAGATTGTCATTGCAGTACTAAATTCTGTTGATGGTCTTGATTGAAAAAGCATTTGAGTGCAAAATTTCACCTAAAGTGTTACGATTTTTAATTGCTGTTTTCTCATCAGCATCAAAACGCAAATGGAACGGACTTGCTATGAGCGGCAGCTACTTTGTTCCTACAATAATGTTATTTGGCGAAGTTATTTTTGTTTGGTAGATTTTTTCACAAGTTTTGGAAGTTTCACGCTGAAAATGCCTACCTGCGTCGTTAAACAATGCATAAAAGTTTCAAATGGCATTTGCTCGTTGAACGAGATCTACGTCACAATTCAAACACGTGCTTCTGTTTACCTTTTTTCGCTACTAATACGACTAATACAGACAAATGTCTTCTTCTTCCTCACCTGTTTATAACTCGTTGCATAGCGCTAGCCCCGCAATTTTCCTGTGCACCAAACAGTTGGCTGTGAAATCTGTGTATAATAAATAGAAGGTCGAGTTCCGAATCGGAAGAATTCCAATGAAACAGAACTATCAATTAAGTAGGGCAGTCGAAAATAAATTCTTGTTGATCTTTATTCAAATATTGTATTGTAGAGGAAAAGAGGCTGCTTTCGCATAACATTACCCTCAATGATGTAATCCGTAGATAATTTCCATATGGCCTTTTGTTGCACAAATGACTACATCTTAAAACGATGGAAATTAACCGCTGCAGAAGTCTCTTCGAATTCAGTTTGCACAATCCTGAATAGATAAGAAAGATGACTTCAGTGGAAGCCACAGTTGCTTGAGCATTTCAGCACTTCACTGTTCGCTCATTATAAAATTTTATTATTTGCTATACTTTTTTGAATAAGGCTGATACAAATTTCGAATTCTTTTTATGTCCAAGGTTATCAAAATTAGCAAAGGGGTGGCAAAAAATAAATAACACCAAGACGAAAAAAAAAAGAAATTTCTTTGATCAAAATTTGTATGCAAGTTATGACGTTTGTAACTTGCACTCAACTAAATGTTGAAAAATAACACTTTATTATTATTATTATTTATTTCGCTTGTCTTTTGACGACACTCTCGCTGTCACTGGACTTGTTTGTTGCTAAATTGAGCATTTATGCTGTCGGAAAACCAATGAAATGAACAAAACGGTTTGTGTTTTTTTTCTTCCCCTTCCAATATTCAAGATTTTTGAAGGGGGAGGTGACATAAAATGAAAATAAAATTTGTAACGGCCTAAGCTGAAACTGGTCAAAAATTCAAAAGTTTCACAAATTTCTTGTTGCTATCAGTAAAGAAATCTCCAACCACAATCCTATTAAGCCGTAAGCCATTTCAACAGAGTTTGCAGACGACGCACGATTCCCACTGCAAAGATTGCCAATAAAAAACAAGTTACTAATCGTTGACAGTGACGTGAAGCCTCCTCTCAAGCTTAAACTTGCTAACTGTTTGCACAGCTAACCAGTAAATGGTACGCGCGAAACCGCAATTGATCGACTTCTGTTTACCGATTATGTGATGTAACCAACTGGAAACGCTCGCATTCTGCACTCTGGAGCAGTAATTAAATCCCACATTTGTAGGCATTTGTGTGTTGGCCAGGCTCGCCTAATTGACCCGTGCAGTCACAGTCAGTCTGACTAAGTAATGAACCGAAATTTGTGGTTTTCCTAGTCCTGTGCCTCTCGCTGCCCATATGTTAGATGAGAAATCTAATCGAAATACATACAACATTTGCGTCGATCTGTTGCTGGATGACGAGGGGGCAACAGGAAGATTATCAAACAGTAAACAGTTGAAACCGCAACCGGGTGCGAACTGACGCGCTCATTTGTCACGCACACGGCATACGTAGGTATGTAGAGTTTCGTCGCTGGTGACGGTGTAAGACACAGATAGTGAAAGTGCAGATGATAATTTAATCGCACGTCTCTACTGGTGGTCAAATTTTGCGTTCAACGTCAGTTGGCATATGAATAACCACCGCACGAAGACCGCAGCCAGGAGTGGCGAAAGCAGTGGAATATTTTTCGCATCGAGGTTTATCAAAATACGGCACTTGCGAACGCATGGCAATGTATATTCAAATACTGCTAATTATAGCCATCAAACGATCTTATTTTTGTTCCACATTTCAATAGAAAAAAATTTTGCTGAGAAAATATAGCTATTGACCATGGTTGTGTCAATTAGGTAGAGTTCCCTAATAGCTTACCACCTGCACATAGAATAGGTACGTGCTTTAAATCTGTACGCAACAAGATATAGTTCCAAGCGTTCAAAGCAAGTTTCGCCTCAGATCCACTCCGCACCAAACTCAACAAACAAAAATGTGAGTCAGTAGAGCTTGGGAAAATCGGGACGACTATTAGCTAGCTGCGAATAAGGATTTTGACACATGCCAGACCAGTTTAGATCTGTCGGCTGGATAAAACGGAGACTCGTTATACTGCAAACTATGTTCGGTGCATTTGTGCGAGCCGTTCGCCGTTCGCCCGGACAGAGTGCAGAGCTCGTAGGTACCTGTCAACATGTCAGTACCAATTCAACTTGTATTACAGTTTTCGAAGCGTAGCTCGTATACAACTTTTGAACGATATCCACAATTCACGGTACCAATCCAACACCAAGCCAGCACCAGTGTATGTCCCATGGCTTGCTCTTAGCTTACGTGAAACATGCGGGCAATAAACTCTGACAAAACCCCTCCCCCCACACGCTGATACGCATCATATTTCACTCTCACTTCTTGATGACTCTAATTGACACGAAAACTAAAAGTAATTAAAGCTCGGAAGCGCTCATTAATTAATCATTAGCTTACACAGTATTACGCCTTTGATGGCAACTGGAGCTTCATTGCTCTCAAGGAGCAGCTGACAAGAGAACCTCGGCTACACACAAGAAAGTAAAATAACGCTGATTAAGGGCTTACCTTCATTTCCGAACAGGCTCCAGATTTTAGCGAAAAGCAATCCCATTGTGATGTAGGTCCAGCGCAGTTGAACTGCTGGTCTCCCCTATCAAGTAGATCAAACTAAATCAAGACGAAATTCCATAACCACTTCCGCCGTCTGCTGCTTTGGTGGTTTCGTTGGCCAGGTCAACCCCTGATAACACTTTGTTTGCACACCACACCGAATAAAATTTTTTGTTGCGAAGTACCCTCTTACTTAACCAATCGAAGCCAAGAAACGGCGTTGTTTACGCTGTATGGTTGGACTTATGTGCGTGCCTTTTGGCTGAGACCCTGAGCTGTACCTTTCCTTGCTCTTGTTTAGCCAAATCCGTACTCACACTGCACAAAAACCACCACCATAAAATGGGGCTCAGGTACTGTTTTTTCTCCGTTTTCTTTCTTCACCTGTCTTGTGTCTCAATCAGAAACTTCACGAGCGCTGCAAACCTTTTCAACTTGTGCAGCTTCCACTCATTTCGAGGCAAACTTTTTCTTTCTTTTGGTGATCGCGAAGCCAGGAATCTATCATACAGTCGAATTAAAGCAAACGCAAAACTTCACTTGAGTCGCGATGCAGTTCGGGAAACTGATAATCTTTCCAAACTGGATCTGATGGTGGCACTTTGAATTGTAGAATGAGCACAGCGAAAAGGAATAAAAGGTTCCATGAAATTATTTTACTTCTTTTGCTGTGTGGCTGACTGACTTTTTTCCGTCTGTTTTCTGCAGCTCTTCGTGAAGTGACGGCACGTTTGACGTTTCTCGCGTTCGTGACTCTTGTTCCGCAGGGTGTAGTTTACAGTGCTGAAACAAGAAGCTTCGCTAGTGTGAAGGGGTAGGAAAGTTTTTTTTTTTTTGCTTTTACCGCAAACAATATTATTAATTAATATTTTGAATCAAGTCAACCCGGTATGTTATTTATGCTGTAAACCAGTATGTGTTATAAAATAATCTAATGACATTTCTTATCTGCTAATATTCTCTTGAAATTTGTTTAGCCAAGTATGAAATGCAACATATACAGCATCGCGTTAATTTATAGTATTTTCTGAAAATTCGTAGTATCTAATAAAAGTAATGTTTTTTTTTTGTATTTGTACTATTTCCAATATTTTATCTTAATCTTAATATTATTGCAACATTCTTCGGTTTTTTTTTTTTTTTGAAGGACATCATGTAATCTTGTAATGTAAAGTAGAGATCTTCTTATATCGTTTTGATAAAACTTTATAGAATTACGTGATTTTTAATAAATGCACTTACCTTTTGACATCCTCGAAAAACGTCTGACAAGCAATAAGTTTACTACAAAAAATTACTCACACCTTATCAAAAAAAAGTTGTTCGGTAATTTTCTTAACAACAATCCATCGGTAAAGTGTAATAATACCGTAGTGTAAGAAAGCATCAAATCAACGACTGTTCTGTAATGTATGTAAGTTTTACCATAATTTTGTCAAGTTTGCGAAATATTTGCTTGAGTTCACATTCGCCGAAACCTGTAAACTTTTTACAGAACAGTCGGTGAGACTGCCAAATTGTAAATCTTGCGACCAAAACGCGGCCAAACGGCGGGAAAAACATTTAGTATAACGAAATGGGGAATAGGAAAAGAGGTAATCAGTATTGTTTTAATCAGTAATGTGTCTAGTTCTAAGATTCACAATAATGCTAATTTAAATGATGATGAATGATAAATAAGTAAATGTTTACCCGTTATGTACTCGGCAGGGTACCCGGGTACCTTTTCAGACTTTATTGCTTCAAAAAACAAAGATAACGTCAACTTAGATAGCTAAAACTTGTGGAATGCTCCTAACTAGTGGAAATAAACCATTTTCCATCATTAGTCTGTTTGTAGAAACAAGGGGGGTCGTAAGTACTCGGCAGGGTACCCGGGTACCCACAAAATGAAATGCTTCTTGCTTATTCATTTCTTGACCGATTTTCGATCTTGGCCTATCAAAAGATCGGAAAATCTATCTACTTTCAAAATCTGGGATCGACATGAACCTGTACCACATCTGGTTTCTGTAAATCCGGATCTACGGGAGCATGTTCCGGTGAGACGAATTAGTACAATTGTCAATAAAACCGAACAACATTGGTATCAAAATTCTTGAAATCACTCCAGGAATCGATCTACATCCATTTCGAGTCCAACTGGTGAGCTCTCCTCGAAATGGTCGTAACGAAGCAGATTCCCGTTGGGTCCTATATGGCCACCATCATGAGTGGATAGAAACCCTAGCAGCAGTTCTTGAAATCAGGGTGGCCACTCATTCTACATTTTCGAGTTCCCGCATTTTTCCCGACTTTTTCCCACATGATTGCAAGAAATTCCCGATTGTCAAAAACGGTAACTAGGTTATGTTCAATCGACGGTTGAACCTTAAATTGGAAGTAATAGCGCATATCAGTTTTACCGAATTTGCTCGGGACATTCTACACAAACAGTTGATTAGTTACATAAAATGCATCTTTTGCCTTTCCAATATAATTTTTGCGATTTTCTCAAATTTGCAAACCTTCCATTAAGCAATCAATAATCGAGTTAGCTATTTTGTGCTGTCTGTCTTCTTAAAATATGATATAAACACCGTTAGGGGAACAACAACAAACAAAACACTTTGCGTACAATTTTTTCCCGTTGTTCAAATCATCGAAAAAAGTCATGGGAAGTTAAGGGTGAACATAAAACTACTTAACCTAAGAGTAAAAAAAATATTGGATTTGGATGGATTTGCGTTTTTTTTTTCTCAAATTAAAGATAATGTTATTTTACGTTCAGGAAAAACACTGCGATTTAACTGTATTTCGTTTGCCACGCGTTACATAGATTCAAAACTTTTCGAAAGTGAATTCACAACTTTTTCAGCATTTTGATTCGCTAGTCCATCAAAGTTGCATCTCTCTGGACATCTGCCAACATCTCCAACTTGTTTGCATTCAGCACTCAAAATGGTCAAACTGATAAAAAAAGTTGAAGAGGTTGTTTATAAGACACGACCGCAGAGTTAACGTAGAATACGACAGCCTGTCTTATGTCAATGTATGTCTTGGAATAAGTTTGGGAATACACTCAATTGGGGTTAATTAATTTAATGGTCTCTCTTCTCCAGATGACGTTTACCTCTATAGCCGACACCGGTAACGACAATGAACAACAGTAGAAGCTATGTGCAGCTATGCGGTTTCACTTGCTGTCGTATCCAAAATAAGAATGAAATTGAATTGTTTGAGGCTGTCTTTCGTATCAAGTTGCACAAAGATATCTTAATTTAGGCAGTGGCTACGAAGAGGCTATATACGAGGGCAAATAGTGCATTCTCCATCTATAGTATAACAGTTCAAATAACAATTTTCTGCATTTTACGATAGCGTAGATAATTTTACATGCCTCCCCAGCTGGTCTCGAGGTACGATGCTGGCCTAACAAGCCAGTTGTCGTAGGTTCGAGTCTCGGCTCGGGAGAGACGAGACTGTTAGTGTCAGTAGGATCGTAGCACTAGCCCCGCAATTGTCCTGTACACTCAACAGTTGGCTGTGAAGTCTGTGTATAGTAAACAGAAGGTCATGTCCCGAATCGGAATGTAGCACCAACGCTTTGCTTTTTAGATCATTTTACAATTGATTGCTGCAAATAGTAAGACTTGAGCGAAAAATTTTGTGATTCAGGCTCACTAGCTCGAAAATTCTTCGGATAAACTTTGAGGCTTAGTTGAAGTCAAAAAAGGTTAATTGTGTTGGTTAATGCCATTTATTTACAACTGAATAATTTTTCTCAACATGGCAAATTTTCTATTTCGTTCTGAATGATTTACAGTGATAATTAAATTCAACATGAGGTTATTTATTTGCAGTTTTATATAAAAATTTTGATCGCTATACTACTAGCCACACACGCTATATAGCAAGCCACACACGCTATATAGCAAACCATGCACCTATATAGCGTGCCACATACGCTAAAAACATGCACACACGCGCTACAGACATGCATACACGCTATAAACATACACACACGCTATATAGCAAGCCACACACGCTACACAGTAAACCACGCACGCTAGCCACACACGCTATATCTAGAGAAACATTTCGAAAGTTCCTATCTGCTTTGATCGACTTTTTGATCGATCACTTTCATTCATCACAACAACTTACTAAACACTTTTTATGCCACGTTATTCGCACGAATTGATAGTGGAGGGATCACCCTAGCCTTCTGAACGGAAACCACGCTCGGGAAAGTTACTAAAACTGAACCATTACCAAAACAAAAAGACGCTCCGGAGAAACGATAAAAGCAGATAGGACCTTTTAAAATGTTTATCTAGATATAGCACACACCCTATATATACACACGCTGAATGATGGTGGCTCCTCAAACCACCTGTCGGGGCGAGTCTGTTTCAATTTCGGGTTGTATTCACCCAACGATATCTGAATTGATTTACCGCTGGTGGGGTCCAACTCAGATCGAAGGGAAGCCGAACTGAAAGAGGTAGGAACTGCAGCTAACCACTACCACCGCCGCTGTTGCCCGCTGCTGATCCACGCTGCCTTCGCCTACTGCCATCGGTGTTGATGTCTACTGCTACTGCCTGCTGCTAGTAAACTGATTTGCTTGAGGAGAAACAAGCTCTTAAATAGCCCAAAGAGTGTGATTTTCCAATCGATTGCTGCAAAAATGACAGAAATCGGTTGGAAACTGACTGAGTTTAAAACGTTTGAAATTGGACAATTTTCGTGACGCTCTCAATGTTTTCGGTTTTGAAATTGGATCCCTGTATTGAAGTTGGGTCCCTGTATATGTTGCCGTATTCTACGTCAAAAATGATATTGGGGACTAACATTTCAAAATAAGTGATTTCGGAATTTAAAAAAATAACAGACAAAAGATCTTAAATTATTATTTTTCAAATTAAAAGTCTTTTACTGCACGAACATGCCTTGCAGAAACCGTTGAAAAGGAAACAAATTTATTTTTAATTTCTTTTAAACTTCAAGAAAAAAATGTTTCTTGAAATTTTCTCAAATCCTTTTTATTAGGATTTTTTCTAAAGAATTTTTAGTTTTTTTTTCTCCATGATCATCAATGTTCAGTTTACATTATGCAGTTTTTGAAAATATAATATTTTTCAAAAATCAGCTCTTTGAAATGTTTAATTTTGAATATTTTTAATACTCAACTACTGCCAAGAATTTGCCGAAAACACCGCACCAATCAAACAAATCGTTCTGGTTTCGAAAAAAAAACTTCAGAAATTTTAACTTCTTCCGTGTTCAAATAATCAACGTTGTAACATTTGGCAACTTAGCTTTTTGAGATCTTCAACCAATTTTTTAAATAGAACTACCATCTACAGCTTTGCCGGAAACATTATACCAATCAACCTAATTATTTTGGCTTTTGGAATATTCGAAGTATTTTTGTTTATTGGCCACAGATTTAGCAGCCAGCTGTTTAGTGCACGGGGCGATTGCAGGGCTAGCGCTACGATCCTGCAAACAATAACAGTCTCTCTCGAGCCGAGACACGAACCTACGACGACTGACTTGTTAAGCCAGCATCCTACCCTAAGATCAGTTGCAAAACAAAAAGCATGTAAAAAGTCGTATGCAGTAACAAATAAAATAAATAAAATGTTTTCTTGAAAAACCTCGCAAACAATTATACTGTTTTCTTGAACATTTCTGATTATATTTACATCAAAAATAGTTTTTTTACAGTCAAATTGTGTAATTTACAGAAAAACACGAATTTGAAATATGTAAAAAAATTAGTTGTTCAAAAAATTCCAAATTAATGTTTGCTCTATTCTGGGGCAGTTTGTAATGTTTTTTCAATTAACTGCTCCGCATAGCGTCCCTAACCCAAAACTCCACCAGCATTGAGTTTCTAAGCGGAAATGGTAGCTAGTTTCGCTAGAGTTCGCCAAATATATTTTCAAAAAGACTAGCTGAAATAAAAATCTATTTGAAGAAGTGGAGAATCAGAACTGTGTGCCACTTATTTAATCCTCAATTTGTTTATTCAAATAACTACTAATAACTAGTGATGTTAGTAAGATTGTACAGTGAAACTTATTCTGCATTGCTCTTAGAAAATGAAACAGTTTCTATTGTACATATGAGAATTTATGATTAATTCTCTCACTAAAAACGTTTTCTCGATAAACTGGTAACTTCCATTCCCAAAACTCCGGTTTTCGACCCCGGTTTCAATTCGCTTTACCATCTTGAGAAGTCCCACAGAGGCCATTCAATTTTTTTAGATAACAACAGATTTCGAGGTTTTATGCTATTCTAAGACATTTGTGGTCAACATTTATTTCATTTGAAAAGCAGGACCGATATGAGTAATCAGCAGGTCAAAAAAAGTAAGTTTAGTGACTTTTTGGTTAAAAAATTGACTGCTGAAGAAAAATGTGACTTTCAAAGGACCAACTTGCAGTCCTTCCAACTTCTCCATCATTTGTAATTGCATCATACACAATACTTTGAAAAAATCTTGGTAACAGAATCCCGATCAAATAAAAAAATTCCCGACTTTTCCCGCATTTTTCCCGATGTAATTCAATTCCCGATTTTTTCCCGCATTTCCCGTTTTCCCGATCCCGGAATCGATTTACATTCTGAACTGAAAAAGCTCTGAATAAGTTTTTGAAATAGCCTTCTGGAGACAAATTGACAGATGAACTCAAAAAAGATTCCAGGAGTTATTTCCGGAATTTTGATATACATATTGCTAGGGTTTCTATCCAATCATGTTGGTGGCCATATAGGGCCCCACAGGAATCTGCTCCAGAGTGGTCATTTCAAGGATAACTCGGCAAATGGACTCAGAATTTATAAAAGTCAACTTCTGGAGTGATTTCATGGATTCCGATACCAATATTGTTTGGTTGCCAATTGTTAAAATTTGCCTCGGATCTTGAACCTGGCCCCGGAGATCCGGATTTGCAGGAACCATATGGAGACCAATGGCTCCTGTATACTAAAAATAGGCAAATTTTCCAATCTTTTGACGGTTCAAGATTGAAAATCGGTCAAGAATTAAAGAAGTAAGAAGCATTTCATTTTGGTGGGTACCCTGCCGAGTACTTACGTGTGTTAAAATTGCCGAGTACATAACGGTTAAATTGAAATATTTCAATAAGGTTATATCCAGAGTCAACTTACCATCATGCCGGAAAAATATCATCAATGATAATCATCGGACTATAAGACCTTATTGGTGAAAATGGTTCTCGAACAACTTTCCTAATTAATTCTAGCACCAAAGTTGTAAATATCCCGAAGCTGAATATTTCACCAGTCACTATATTGTATTTGATGTCTAAACCTAAAATTTATTAAAAAATCATTCTAAACGATCAAAAATTCGTCTCGAAAACAATGGATTCTTTTTTAGAAAAACACCACCACACAAAAAGAATCATTGCGAAAACTCTAGGCATCACATTTTGAACAGCTTTTTCAGTCGTTTCTAGATCATGCTGTTCCAATGCACTAATAACACTACACCAAGAACTATCTCTATTATTACTATGTATTAAATTATGCACAAATTATGGTGAGAGTTGCCCGCAAAGTTTGTGTTTATCCGCGGTTATCGGTAAACAAAGATTTATTGCTACGAAGCTAACACACGCAAACTATGCTGCTGTATACGACGGCTGAAGCACCCAACTTTCGCAGCAGCAGCAGCAGCAGCAGCTAGCAGTAATCATTGTTCCAAGTTGCTAGAAGAGCATTAAAAAATAAAGTTCGATGAAATTAAGGTTTTTTTTATTGAAATTAAGTCTTCACGGCATATAATATACATTCAATTTTCGAAAAAAACATGGTAGGTATATTCATTATTTAATTTTTTTATTTGATTAATGAGAATTCCACGAAGAAAACTATTGCGTGACATGATTTACATGCAGAATAAGTTGGAAACACGGCAAGCGCGCATACCACATAATCAATCGATATGGCCACATAATCGAATCGATATGGCGTAGAAAGCTCTATGGAACATTGGCGATTCCTCATGACAGCAGTACAATCAAAATAAAACACAAATACAAACAACAACACCTTTTTTATTGCAGAAAAAGAGCAAATTTCTGAAAGTTCTGTTACTCAACAACAAAATAACACGTTTGTTTATAAAAAATACCAATTATTTTTGGAGTAGTGGCTGTTTTTCCGAAATGCTGTTTTTTGCAGAGGTTTGCGGTGTTCACGATAGAGACCCAGCAGATAAACTGAAATCAAAAACCTCATATCATTTCATTAGTTTATAAGTGTAACGGGAATCTAAACGATCATTTTCATAAGTATGTTTTCAGAGCAAACGGGAACATTTTTCTCAATAAAAAACATGTTTTAAGCGCTAAAAATTGCATCAATATTTTTCTTTCGGCAAAGTTAAACATCGTATATCAAAAATCGATCGTTCAACGACCGGAGATTTTTATAACGAACATTAAAAAAAGTTGAAGATTGTTTATAAGACACGACCGCAGAGTTAACGTAGAATACGACAGCCTGTCTTAAGTGAATGTATTTCTTGCAATAGGTTTGGGAATACACTCAATGGGGTTAATCAATTTGATGGTCTCTCTGCTCCAGATAATGTTTACCTCTACAGACGGCACCGGTAATGACAATGAACATCAGCAGAAGCTATGTGCAGCTATGCAGCTTTACTTGCTGCCGTATCAAAAACAAGAATGAAATTGAATTGTTTTGAGGCTGTCTTTTGTATAGAGTTGCACTGAGATAGCTTAATTTAGGCAGCGGCTACGAAGAGGTTATAGACGAGGGCCAATAGTGCATTCCCGGTTAACTAGGTTTAATGCGAACAATTTTCTGCTGTTTGCAGTAGCGTAGAAATTTTACAATCGATTGCTGCAAATAGTAGACACACCAACTCAGATCGAAGGGGAGCCGAACTGAAATAGGTAGGAACTGCACCTAACCACTACCACTGCCACTGTTGCCCGCTGCTGCTCCACGCCACCTTTGCCCATCGCCATCGCTGCTACTGTCTGCCGCTGCTGCCCGCTGCTAGTAAACTGAGCTTGCTTGAGGAGAAGCAGTCTCTTATATAGCCCAACGAGTGCATTCCCGGCTAATTAAAACTAAAATCTTAAAAATCTGTCCACGTGGTATGTGGATGGCCCCTTATGAAAGTTTGTAAAAAAGTTCTCAAGAAGTTGCACTTAAAGATAATGCAATATTTTTTTTCGATATTGTGAAAAGTGAAAAGGTTTAGAACCCCTTAATAGTACCAGATTATTTCATAGGGAAGAGTGTATGTACAAATTGTGCAACAGAATATTTAATTCCAAAAAATATGCAAGTTGGCTTCGAGATTACCGATACAAAAACGTACCTTCAACCCAGCGATTTCTTTTTTCATAGTCAAAGCGCAATTCAAGCTACTCATAAAATTTAAAATACTGACATCTTTCAATTTTTCACTTACTTTTTGTACAATCATTTTTGTAGCACTAACGGCAAATGCAGGGTGGCCACTCAATCGGGAAAACGGGAAATGCGGGAAAAAGTCGGGAATTGAATAACATCGGGAAAAATGCGGGAAAAAGTCGGGAATTTTTTTATTTAATCGGGATTTTTTTACCAAGATTTTTTCAAAGTATTATGTATGATGCAATTACAAATGATGGAGAAGTTGGAAGTGCAGGACTGCAAGTTGGCCTCTTAATAGTCACATTTTTCTTCAGCAGTCAATTTTTTAACCAAAAAGTCACTAAACTTACTTTTTTTTGACCCGCTCACCAGCTCATCAGTCCTGCTTTTCAAATGAAATAAATGTTGACACCAAATGTCTTAGAACAGCATAAATCGTGTTATCTATAAAAATTGAATGGACTCTGTGGGACTTCTCAAGATAGTAAAGCGAATTGAAACCAGGGTCGAAAACCGGTCCGGAGTCTGGAAATGGAAGTTGCCAGTTTATCGAGAAAACGTTTTTAGTGAGAGAATCAATCATAAATTCTCATATGTACAATAGAAACTGTTTCAATTTCTAAGAGCAATGCAAAATAAGATTCGCTGTACAATCTTACTAACATTACTAGGTACTAGTAGTTATTCGAATAAACAAATTGAGGATAAAATAAGTTACACACAGCTCTGATTCTCCAGTTTTCCAAATAGATTTTTATTTCAGCTTGTCTTTTTGAAGAATATTTGGCGAACTCTAGCGAAACTACCTACCATTTCCGCTTAGAAACTGAATGCTGGTGTAAATTTGGGTTTGGGACGAACTTACTATGCGGAGCAGTTAATTGAAAAAAATTACAAAGTTGACACAAAATAGAGCAAACATTTTGGAATTTTTTGAAAAACTAATTTTTGTACATATTTCAAATTCATATTTTTTTCTGTAAATTATACAATTTGAATGTAAAAAAACTATTTTCGATGTAAATACAATCAAAAATGTTCTTGGAAAACAGCATAATCGTTTGGGAGGTTTTTCAAGAAAACATTTTATTTATTTCATTTGTTGTTGCATACGACTTTTTACATGCTTTTTGTTTTGCAACTGATCTTAGGGTACGATGCTGGCCTAACTAGTCAGTCGTTGTAGGTTCGTGTCTCGGTTCGAGAGAGACTGTTAGTGTCTGCAGGATCGTAGCGCTAGCCCTGCAATCGCCCCGTGCACTAAACAGTAGGCTGCTCAATCTGTGACCAATAAACAAAAATACTTCGAATATTCTGAAAGCCAAAATAATTAGGTTGATTGGTATAATGTTTCCGGCAAAGCTGTAGATGGTAGTTCTATTTAAAAAATTGATTGAAGATCTCAAAAAGCTAAGTTGCCAAATGTTACAACGTTGATTATTTGAACACGGAAGAAGTTAAAATTTCTGAAGTTTTTTTTCCGAAACCAGAACGATTTGTTTGATTGGTGCGGTGTTTTCGGCAAATTCTTGGCAGTAGTTGAGTATTAAAAATATTCAAAATTAAACATTTCAAAGAGCTGATTTTTGAAAAATATTATATTTTTAAAAACTGCATAATGTAAACTGAACATTGATGATCATGGAGAAATAAAAACTAAAAATTCTTTAGAAAAAATCCTAATAAAAAGGATTTGGGAAAATTTCAAGAAACATTTTTTTTCTTGAAGTTTAAAAGAAATTAAAAATAAATTTGTTTCCTTTTCAACGGTTTCTGCAAGACATGTTCGTGCAGTAAAAGACTTTTAATTTGAAAAATAATAATTTAAGATCTTTTTTCTGATTTCCAGGTTATCTTTTGAGTTTCGAAATCACTTATTTTGAAATGTTGGTCCCCAATATCATTTTTTCTATCAGCTTGACCATTTTGAGCGCTGGATGCAAACAAGTTGAAGATGTTTGCAGATGACCATAGAGATGCAACTTTGATGGACTAACAAACCAAAATGCTGAAACAGTTGTGAATTCACTTCTGAAAGTTTTAAATCTATGTAACGCGTGATAAACGAAATACAGTAGAAACGCAGTATTTTTCCTGAACGTAAAATATCATTATCTTTAATTTAAGAAAAAAAAAACGCGAATCCATGTCACAAGTTTTGTTCCCCAAATAACCAATTCAATCAAAATATTTTTTACTCTTAGGTTAAGTAGTTTTATGTTCACATTTAACTTCCCATGACTTTTTCCGATTATTTGAACAACGGAAAAAAATTGTACACAAAGTGCTGTTTTGTTTGTTGTTGTTGCCCTAATAGGTTGTTATGCGTTGAACGGTGCTTATATCATATTTCAAGAAGACAGATAGACAAACATAATGAATGCACAAAATAGCTAACACGATTATTGACTGCTTAATGGAAGATTTGCAAATTTGAGAAAATCGCAAAAATTATATTTAACCTGTCTACTATGAAAAGGCAAAAGTTGCATTTTATGTAACTAATCAACTGTTTGTGTAGAATGTCCCGAGCAAGTTTGGTAGAAATGATATGCCGTCGATAGAACATAACCTAGTTACCATTTCTGACAATCGGCAATTTCTTGGAATCATGCGGGAAAAAGTCGGGAAAAATGCGGGAACTTGAAAATGTAAAATGAGTGGCCACCCTGCAAATGAAAAGAATAAATAACACCCTGAACACTAGGAGGTAATTGATGTTACCAGTCAAAACAAACCTTTGTTTCATTTCATATAAATACTATTTTACAATACTGTCTTGAAACTAGTTGCAATGTTGTACATCAAGAACTCAACATAATGAGAAATACAACTAAAATTGAATCCTCACGATACCTACAATGGCATTGGATTATAACCAGCCTGAACAAACGTAACCGTGCTATTCCTACCCCTCAAAAGAAAACATCAACCAAAACAAGCTGGCCCTCTCGCAAACACGCGTCAATGCTGAGAGCCAACAGAGCCGAGAGTACGGAGCAAGTACTTTCCCTGCTGAGAGCATTCACCATTTTTGTACAATCCGTGAGAACAAAGAAAGCAAACTCTCTCATGTTTTGACATTTCGTTCCCTTCCATCAGCACAGATTCTTCACCCACTAGACACCCCCTCACTGGATCTGTTTTCTCAACCATACTAGCATCGAGCATGTCGAGGCAGGTTTGCTCGTGATTTAACTGCTGATGCTCACCGCGACGGTCGGTGATGAGACGTGAAACCAAATTTCGACCCGAAACAATGGCCGCACAGCAGCTTGAGCAGAAGTGTTGATGATGGTAAAGTCTCTTCGTGGAAAGTGCTGGCGAGTTTGGTTCGCTCCGTGGCAGCAAACGTGAGATGAGGAAGAAAGTATCTATTGCAGTGTGTTTGATTTTTGGCAAGATTTTTCTAAATCGGGTGAAATTTTCAGCTCTTGCTTGCTGAATCGTGCTCGGAAAATATTTGTCTGTCCAAAATCGGATAAAGTTTACAGTGATTTTTCAGTGTGGATGAGGAAACTTAAAAAAAATCCATGGTGAATCAAATATTCGTGAAAGGAATTTCGTTCTGGTGCGCCGAGAAGAGAATGAAAACTGTTTCAACTCATTCGATCTACTGTAGAGGAAAGAAAAGTTAAAATCGTGCTTGTCTGATTAGCAAATTGGATTGAAAGTTTTAACAAATTAATGTTCGGGGTGAAATTGTTAACCATGAATGATACTCCTGAGGCAGAACATTATGCCTGAATGAGAAGATTGATTTTGATTGAAGTAGAAGAATCTGTGTTGTGGTTTTAATACTGTTATTGCGGTCGGATTTTGCGTTCGAGTAATTTCGAAAGGTAAGATATCAATCGTCGTAATGCAGATTTCAGTAATACATGATACCTAGTATTTGCTTTATAATTTGATACTTCGTGGTTGTCTAAAACAATATGTTCTCGGGTTTATACATAGGTTTATAAATACAATTATGCAAAAGGAACAATACAAATAAAGTTGATAATGTTTCAAAATTGAATAATTTATATATTTAAAAAATTGTTAATTTGTTACACGTCTTCACGAAAAAATACAGTTTGAGTAAAATTTGTATTCATCCTCAAAGGGCTCAAATACTCAATCCATGTTAGTGTTATGTTTTAACGTAGCAAAGTCTATAAAATGTTTGCTGCAAGAAGTTATCAATATTCCTGCTTTCTTCTTTTTCTTTGGAATTAAATTTGTTGCTAGAAAATTTTCTTTTTCTGTTTTTTTTTTTGGCAACTAAATTGTCTATCTGAAAATTTAAAAAGCACTGAGAAATTTTAAATCACTTTCAGTTTTCAATTTTTTTTAGTGTAAGATTCCAAATTAAATTTTGTTGATAGTTGTCTATAAAAGTCCAGACCCTTTTCAAAAGTCACCCTTTGACTGCTTATTCCCTTTTTTTGCCTATCTCTTGTCATTATTTAAGAAAGAAAATATAGGATATAAGAAAAGCTTCAGATAAATTTAAACGAAATATGCTAAATTGCTTAGGATAGTAAGGCCTACACACCCACAATGTTTCATTGATTTCTGAGAGTATGCTGCCAGCTCCTCAGTCGAGTTAGCACGAAATCCTTCTATAACAAATTGTCATATCATAAATAAAGGTAATCGGGAGCTAATTATACGGAAACATTGATATACAAAATTAAAAAAAAAAAACACACACAATGGGCTTTTCAGTACTTTCTCATGGCTGATTATTGTACTCATATTCCTTGCCAAGTCATGAAGGTTATTAGTACATTTTTGGTAGCACCGACTTGAAAGTTCCGTCGCTTAGGTCAGTTTTTTTGTGCGCAGCTAGATTCTATTCATTACTAATTTCAAACTTATGGTTATGTCGTACATTTCAAAAAAGCTGCATAATGACAGATGACGCGCATGGCCCTCGTCAGGCAGAAGTAAATGAAAAATTCGACTTCCCAGAATGCGAGCGGATTTCTTCGAACCGTCAAGCGAACGCAATAACACAGTTGTTCAATTCTAATTTACCGACAGGGACCAATCGGTTGACCCCTTTTAGACGCTGCTGCCACTAAACATATCAAATTTTCCGTAAAATATTCAAATTGATTCGACTTAAAAAGTCGAGCGCACGGCGAACAAAAAAAAAAAATGTAAACAGTAAACAAACTCATCACAACATCCTGTCACACATCGCTGGCCGCGTTAGGTTCTGACGCTGTTTGACAGGCCTGTAAGACAATTTCCTCCCCCTGCGTCAACCGTGGACAAGCAAAAGCGGATCCCTCGTCGAATATTTCCATTTGCACCCGCTTCGGACTGCCTCTCGTAATTTTTAACGGTGGGGTGCACACGCATTTTCCACTACCGGCTTATAGGCCGCTACTGCTCATCACCGCATAGTATTGAAAACTTGTCTACACCCCCGCTGCGAGGTCCATTCCCGCCACGCACGACGCACCCCGCGTTGACTGCGGCTTACTGGCTGATGGGAAACCCCCTCGGGTGGGTTTCGTTTGCTTTGCTTTAATTTGTATGGAAAACTGGAAGCAGGAAACCGCAGCGATTAATCCCTTGCCTAATCCGATGAATCTAGACTGAGCGAACGCTCTCTGTGGTGGTGTACTTTTTCCAATCTTTTTCGTGCGATATCATTACATCGACCTGATATCAATAGTGTTGATAAGAAGCCGAACAAAGATGTCCATTATTCCCGAGGTTTCCACTGCAACATATTCACGATTGAAGGCACAATTTAAAGCGATCATATTACCTCATAACTCCAAATGCTCGAATAGAAGCACACATTGACGATAAAATCAACAGCTGAATTAGATTCTCGTTCGGCATCCCTGCTGCTAGCGAGGATCGTAGCGGTTCAGCAGTATACCAGTAACGTAAAACCGCGGAATGTTCTCGTCCCATTCCTCCCGCTGTCGTTCCTTCCACCGAAAACAACCGCAGGCTTACTGCCTGCCTATCGCCATGACGAGGGGAAGTAATGGCTTTTAAAATAAGCACTTGAACAGTCGCGGCCAGATCCGTTTGCCTCGTACTATATGAAATGAACTTGAGAGAACTTATGGGCAAGGCAGAAAAACACTTTTGTGACGATTGGTTCGTTAGTTTGTTAGCGAGATATCCGAAGGGGCTTCGAAACATCAGCGGCCCAAGCCAGCCAGCCATCGGGAATCGAAAAGTGAAGGGAAGGTCGTTTCCCAAAATTGGAATGCCCATAGCGCTGCGACGACTGCAACGAATAGATCCAAGTGTCTAACACGCTGCACACAAGTACAAATCAAATGCGAAGGTGAACTGTTGGAAATATTAGCATTAGCGTGAATGCTTTTGAAGAGTCAGATTTGTTGTTGCGTGATCAAACAAATGCGCTTCCTCATCGACGTTGATGGCTACTACGGAAACTATCCAAATTAAAGTTAAACACTTTAGTAGATGCACACAAATCAAGTCATTGGTTATTAAGGGTGCCCATTTAGATGAGCAAGTCAGGCGCAGGAAATGATGAAGGTTTTAAATTTGGTTAAATCGAACGTTTAGGCTAGCATTACAACATTGGCAAAAAAATTGTTCGCTATATACTTCAATTTGATATTTTCCCCTTTTTTTCAAATCTAGTTTGGTCTCTAGATTGGTTATTTATTTGCATGAGGCCGCCGTATTCGACGACGGATCGGCGACTAACGCAACCCTAGCATACCATTGGCGCCATCCACAAATTACGTAAAGACTTTTGTCGAAATTTTCAGTAAAAAAGCTTATGAAGTTATTGAAAATCCTGTTATTAAAAGTCTTCTGTCATTAAACAAATTTCAGTTTGCTATTTCTAAAAGAATGCAATCCGCGCGGAAGGACTAAACGTAAATCCTTCTAAAACAGTCATAATCCCTCAATAATAATCTTAAGTTGGGAGAAACAGATTTGGTGCCGTCCAAGCGAACTAATTACCTAGGTGTTATGTTCGACCATAAGCTCAATTGGAACAACCATCTGAAGATGCTATCTCAAAAGAAAACAACGCTCTTTGGGCTTGCAGCAATACATTTAACAAAAAATGGGGACTCAAGCTGAAAATAATTCACCGGATATACTCGGCAATAGTGAGACCCAGAGTAACTTAAGTTCCGCTCCGCTAGTGTGGTGGCACAAAACTACACAAATATCAACTCAGAAGAAGTAAGATAAACTACAACGTCTGGCATGCTTATCAACGACAGAAGCAATGGCCAGCCATCCAAAGCCTTAGCAGCTCTTTTATATTTTCTACCCTCACATCAATATATACAACTTGAAGCCGAAAAAGGTG
This sequence comes from Wyeomyia smithii, assembly GCF_029784165.1. NCBI lineage: Eukaryota > Metazoa > Arthropoda > Insecta > Diptera > Culicidae > Wyeomyia > Wyeomyia smithii. The sequence goes on along the minus strand of NC_073695.1, from coordinate 236,966,259 downwards.
CTTTAGGCTCAAACGTGTTAAAACTTTTTAGGAAGGGGATCTTAAGGGACATTTGCGGATCCTCAAAGACTTCCAACTGAACATCTTAGTAACCGCGAATGAAGATTGGGTGGACTCTAAGACTAAGTTTAATGTTCCATTCGAAGTGATTGAATCCACTCGCAACGAATGGGAAGAAGGAGCTTATTTTATTTAATACAGATGGCTCTAAAATGAGCCAATCTATAGGAGCTGGGATAAGAGGACCTGGAATCAATATATCAATTCCAATGGGACAGTGGCCCACAGTTTTTCAAGCTGAAATAAATGCTATTTTATGCTATTTTTAACCCTTTCCGACCGAGCCCACACAATTGTGTAGGTAAAAAATGACGGATTACAAAACCTACATCGGAGCAATTCCCATATAAAAACACTTCTTCGCTCCGGTTTTCAATTTTTCGTAGCAGCTGCGATATTGACACTATCCTTGTGAGAAATAAAACAATGAATAGGACGTTTAAAACGCGACAGAGAAGGTTTTGTTTAAGTCACCTTTTACCTACGCAAATCTATGGTCCCGGTCGGAAAGGGTTAATGCAAAAATATTTGTTTGGCTATAAAATGTACAATACACTAAGGTCGCTTTTTACGCGTTTTTTTACGCGGGTTTTTTACGCGGTTTTTTTTTACGCGGATTCCGGAATTTACGCGGTTTTTTTTTGCCCGGATTTCGGTTTCCCTTCACTCGAAATGCAAAATTAACGATGATTTTTTCTACGCGGATTCCGGAATTTACGCGGTTATTTTTACGGAATTTACGCGGTTTTTTTACGCGCACGTATCCCCCGCGGATTCCGGAATTTACGCGGTTTTTTTTACGCGGCACGTATCCCCCGCGTAAAAAGCGACTTCAGTGTATTTTCTTAGATAATCAAGTAGTCCTCAATACTTCAAAAGCATACACATGTCAGTCGAAGCTAGTACGGGATTGCATTCTATCCCTACATCAACTGACTTTAACAAACGATGTTATCTATACTGGGTGCCTGGTCACTGTGGTATAGAAAAAACAAAAAAGCCTAAAAGCCTCTTAGGCGTCACCCATAAATTATGTAAGGACTTTTATCGAAATTTTCGACCCCCTCTCCCCATAATAAGGCTCAGTATGATTTTGGTTTACCCCTCCCCCTCACGAATCTTACTTAGGATTTTCGTTTAAGGGAAAAAATATTTTCTAAGAAGAAACGGTTTTTTTTTGCATATAGCGTATTCGTAGAGGATAAAAACAAAACAAGTGAATTCAGTTAAAATCATGTTAAAGTAAATAAAATTTAAAATTTAGTAGAAATGAAGTAAAGTACATAATCATTCAGCGACGGTGAATTAATAATTTTTTTTTTGTTTTTCAAAAATTTTCAATCTTACGTAAGATTCGCTTGAATCCCCCTCTCCTCCTTCGTAGGCATTAGTAAGAAATTTACTTAATCCCCCATCTCCCCCTAGATTCTTACGTAATTTGTGGTTGACCCCTTGGTTCTTCAACTACATGCGTTGGGTCGGAGCATTTCTTTGGGGTATCTACACCCTGTTGGAAATCAGAGCTCAGAGGCTGGAAAACAACGTTGATTGATGCCAACTGGAGGATTTCATCCAAAGCGAGACAATCTAAACTACATATTCATTACACCATCTTCAATGTACAACAATTCAGTGGCTTCCGCTTTGTTTAGATCGATAACGGCGCCGACTACGGTCGGTTTGGGAAGGAAGTGTTGCAATCGTTGCTACCAGAGACCAAGTTTTCTTCTGCATCTCAAACGACTGTTACAAAAAGACGAATTTCCAAAATTTTGCTCTTCCCTCCACGCTTATAATGACGCTTGTAATAACTCATAATAATGTCGACGATATGGCAGAGAATTCGAAACGAAAACACTCAGCCGTCCCCTCGAGTGCTTTTCTTGGCGAAACTTAGTCCTGATCTACTATGGAATCATGCGTGTTAGGGATTGGCGAACGGCTCGCGGGCCGTTCATATGAATCGGTTCTTAGGAAAGAGCGAAAGAACGAACGGCTCACGAAAAAGAACCACGGTTCTTTGGGCGCACCAGAACTGATGAGTTCGCGCGAACCCGAAGTTTACCGAGACAACACGAACTGTCAACACTCGTGAATTAGTGTGAACCATGAGCCGTTCATATGAGCCGGTTCGGAACGGTGAGTGAGCGGTTCAGAGCCGCTCTTGCAAAAGAGCAGTTTCGCCCATCCCTACTTCAGCGTAAGTAGAGCCTCTCTACTGTATTTTTAATAGATCGATTGAGCAAGCTAAATTTCCGGCGATTTGGAAGCAGTCGTAAATGTTTCCTGTTTATAAAAGTGGCGAACGAATGTAAACTATCATGGTATCACGAGTCTCTCTTCTGCATCCAATCTATTTGAGATAGTTGTAAGTAACTTTATTCTTGCACGAGCAAAGTGCTATATTTCCTCCGACCAACATGGTTTTATGCCTGGCCGATCCATTTGTGAAAATCTTTTAGAGTTCACGTCAACCTGCACTTCTCACATGGAACAGAAGGCGCAAGTCAATGTTGTATACACTGATTTGAAGGCTGCATTTGACCGTATTGACCACAACATTCTCTTACGAAAATTGGCACGGCTTGACGGTCCTCGAAAACTAACGGAATGGCTCAGTTCATATTTGTGGGACAGACTCCTCCTTGTGTAGATTGAGTCCTGCTTCTAGTCACAATTCACTAACTTTTTTGGTGTTCATCAAGAGTCAAGGCTGCAAATTCTCGATAATGCAAACGAAAAGGACAAAAACCGCATTTTCACTGTCTTAAGTTGAAACGACCTTCAGGGTCAGCGGTGTCGATTTTCAATCAAAGTCCGGTCATTGAACGGAATGAGATGTCTGATTTATTATCGAAATTATTTGATTATATAAGCATCTACATTCTCAACCGCATATAAATCGCTAGAGTAACACAGCGTGTGCAAAATCACAGAAATACTGCTAGCCAACAATCACTGTCAACTGATTGAAGCTGAAAGTCTCTTTCATTCTCAGTTCGTTCGTTGAAAATTGAAATTCAAAGATTTCATTTTCAACTGAAAATCCATTCATGACAGTGAAAGTTTGCAACGCTGCTCAAGACAGCAATTTGGGACCTCTGCTGTTGATATTATTCTTTAACGACATCGTATTGCGCTGCCATGAATTGCGTTCTCGTTTCAGTTCTCGGAGGTGAGGGTTGGACCATGGCCAAGATAATGAACAACTAAATTGACGCCCTGAAAACGCTAACTATGTAAAATTTCCGGGTTTCACAATGCACTCTCCGCTCTACTGGACTGCTGCAACGAAACTTTCATCGTACCTGTATTCGTACCTTCTCTGTTGTGAAAATTTGTTCCAATTTCGTGAATAATCAATTATGTTGAAAAGAAGACTGAATAATACCTAACCTCCTGACCGCACAACATTTAATCAGATATTTGTCAGTTAAATAACATTAAATAAAATAGATAAATAAATAAATAAATAAATAAATAAACTAGGTGCTTCTACTAAGTATCGGTAATTTTAGGTGTGTAGGGAGGTGTGTATGCATTCAACTGTGTTCTGATTGTTTTTTTTTTTATTTTAGCTTGAGTAAAGGGCCAAAGTGAGAGGATTCTACTATGATTGGAATTTATGACCATTCGCTTGTCAAAATAGACTCTGTCTGTAACCTCGAAGCTACGAGCTCCCCTTGCCGATGAAAGCGGAAACCTCTTGCAAAAAAGTGACTGATCTATACATGAATGCAGCATTTTCTGGGGCGTTCATATAGTAATTTCATAACAATTTGTTATTTTTTTATTTTATTTTTAAGGTATTTTAACTGCGGTGGTCATTCGTCCCTAATCTCCCTCAATACTGAAATATTCACCGATAGGGTTTCCAGGGTCTTGAACCCTCTGAAACGGTAAAATACGGTTTGCGTCATGATTTCCGCATAGTAATACTTATTGAAGTAGAATACTTCTCTCAGGAAGTTCGGCTACATAGGGATGTGAAATGAAAATCTAAAACCGAAAAAAGTGAAAAATATGTCCAATTTCAAATGCTAATAAATCGGTTAGTATTCGATGGATTTCCTTCGTTCTTGCAGCAATATATTAGAAAATCTTCTAAGATTCTTCCCAAAAGAAGATAATTATAATTTTATTATTCACACTATTGTACTATTGAAAATAGTCAAGCCTTGTCGAAAGGAAAAATTCGACCTCTGATTGGTCGTTATATGATTGCTACCCAAGCACGGTCGACAGAATCATATACCTTGCAATTGAAAACATACCATTCGGTCTTTATAAGAGCCTGTTTCAGCCGAAGCCGCTCATAATACTTCTAGACAGCGACAACAACAGTCGTCCTCCCTTAGCAGCAGCACTAGCAGTGCAGTGGATACCAGCGATGGCGGAAAGCGGCCACAGCTGTGGCGTACCAATGGCCAGTGCACTAGTTGCAGCGGATTCCAGCAACGATAGCAGCTGGGCCAGCTGATGAAGGAACAGTGGATACCAATTGAAGCGTATAGCGGCCACAACTGTTGCATGACTACGGATAGCGTAGCAGTTGCAGCGGATCTTAGCATCGATAGCGGCTGATGCAGTGAGGCACTTTAGTGAAATGCAGTCTCTGTGCGATAGTGGGCACTAGTAAATGCATTCAATGAAAAGTTGACTCATTGTGACAACACGTGAGCCGTTTAGTTTTGAGTGTTATATCAGTATTTCATTGTTTACTTTATCACAAGGAATATTTTATTCACCCTGTCAGTAAAAACGCAAAGATGTGATCGGCATCTTATCCGATACTAAAATACTAAAATTTGTACAAGTTATAAATTTTACTTCATCTCCGTGTCTCAAAACGTACTGAATTATATTTTCCTTCAGTTATGAGCACGATATCCGAAAAAATTTCATCTCAAAATTTAAAAATTGTCAAGCCCAAACCATGACAAGCAACTTACTATGTTATTGAAAATGGTCAATCCTTGTTGAAGCGCAAAATTCGATTGATCTAATTAGTCAACGTTTATTTACTAGAAAAAAAGACTGACACGCAAGCAGCCGGGTTATCTTTCTTGAAAAGTATTCTACTTCAATCTTGCGGTCGTGGCTTTGCACACAACCCTCCTGTTTTTAATGTAAAACTGTATTGAAGCCACGAATGACCGACTTCGAGCCACCACGTGGTCGACTTCGAATTTCAAAAGGTACACAACTCTGTATTAGTTATTGCGTCACTTGGAAAAACGCTATTTTCTGTTTGATGTAGTGATGCAAACATAAAAGAGCGGCCATTTATGGCTTAAAAACAGTTTCACCTTAAAGTATAGTAATGGTAACGTCCACGTGGACACGATATTACTTTCAAAGAAAATGGATTCCTTCCAAAAAATTACATTGGCCCATAATACGAATTCTACAGATATTCAGGCTTTAGAGTCATTGTAAGCTATATTTTAGATAAATTTGGAATCACTTTATTCGTGATCTCTTCGTTTTTGGAAAGGTTCTTCACATATGTTGAAAACCTCTCAAGAATTATAGGTGAAATAGATTGGGATAAATAGATTGGGATAAATTTTTGATGGCAGCTTTTGACCTTTCCTTGACCCTCAATTAACAAAAACTTCCTGCAACGTTCGAAATCATTTTTGTGTATAGTCTCTTCGAACTTCAGTACCAATCATAGCAAAATTCGAAATCAATCGCAATCAACTTTGCCCTTTTCTGATTTTTTAGTGTGTTTCTCAGCCCTTTTAGGCCGAATTTTGATAGGATTCTTTTCATTTATGGCTTTCCTGATCTAGGCTGAATTTGCTACCATTATTGTTATTCTTTGCTGACATTTTTTATACCCAATCACCAAATGAACCACAGAACCAAACGTTTTGCCTTTCTCCTAGAAAGGTATAGCAATCACTTGCAAAACCGAAAGTATAAAAGTGCTCCAAACAGCCGAATGGCATATATCACTCGACTCAGCTCGACGAGCTTAGCATTTTCTGTATGTGTGTGTGTATGTGCAGATTTTTATTCTCACTCACTTTTCTCAGAGATGGCTGGACCGATTTTCATGAAATTTATTGCAAATGAAAGGTCTTGTTGCCCCATAAAACCCTATTGAATTTCATTGTAATCGGATTTTTAGTTTAGAGGTTATGTTTAAAAATGTGAAAATCATGAAACATCAATATCTCAGAAACTAAACAACCGATTTGACAAAATAGGTCTCAAAAGAACGGGCTACCTAGAAAACCCTTAAGTTTTGAATTTCATAAAGAATGAACGTGCGGTTCAAAAGTTATGAAAAAAAAAGTGTTCTGAAGACTGTTTAATCTCACTCATGTTTCTCAGAGATGGCTGTACCGATTTTCATAAAATCAGTGTCAAATGGAAAGTCTAGTTGCCCCATAAGACCCTATTGATTTGTTTTGCAGTCGGACTATTACTTTGCCTGTTATGTTTAAAAATGTGAAATCCAGCTATGCAAAGGAACATATTCCGAAGACTACTTGGACTCACTCACTTTTCTCAGAGATGGTCGACCCGATTTCCACAAAATTAGTGTCAAATGAATGGTCTAGCTGCCTCAGAAGACCCTATTGAATTTTACTGTAATCGAACTGTAACTTCATTTGTAATGTGCCGACTTGTGAAAATCACGAAACTTCATTATCTCAGAAACTACACAACCGATTTGGTTATTATTATCAGATGAGTGGGCTAGTTAAGGGTTAACTGATGAATTATGATTGAACACGTGGTTTCAAAGTTTGGTTGCCCTACACGTTCCCATTTCATTCGATTATAATCGAACTTAAGCAACCGTTATGTATTAAATTGTTAATAAAACAACGAAAGTCAATTATCTAAAAGATTACATGACTTATATCTCTCAAACTTACAAATAACAAACTTCATAACAATTTGATATGTGGCTCAAAAGTTATGGAAAGAAGAGAAATTCAAAGACTATTCAAAACTATACCTGCTTTGATCGATATATGTGGCCTCAACATAATTTAAATGTGGTGTCGTACTATTTGAACGTTCCAAGTTCATTGATTCCTTGCGGTTTGTTTGAAGTCTGCAAATGCACGACGAATCGGCCATAGGATATGATCAAAGTCAAAAGACAAATCGTTTGAAAGGATTGGTTTTATCGAAATGACAACATCCTCGACTTTTGGCTTCTGTACATCGCCCTAAATCTGAATATATTCATATTGGGTGGTATTCGGTCATTTCCAGCAAATTTTCTGGCATCAATCTGACACCGGAAATACTCATATTGGGAGGTATTTTGGTTGTTTTCCAGAGACTAACAGTGGTCGTCTTTAAATTCAAAATGATGTCAAGGGTCAATGTTTGGTTTCTATGCATCATCTCGATTACGGAAATATCCATGTTGAGTATTATTTGGTCATTTTCGGCTGTTTCCTATAAGTTGCCATTTAGCGATTCAAAATGGTGCCTGAGGTCAATTGTTAGTTCATTGCATCATTCTGGTTCCAGAGATACTCATATTGGATGGTATTTGGTTATTTTAGGCTGTTTTTCACAAACCGGAAGTCGCCATCTTGGATTTCGAAATGGTATTTAAGATGATTTCTGGCCTCTGAGCATCATTCTGGTTGAAGAAACACTCACATTGGGTGTAATTCGATCATTTTCCGCTGTTTCCCAGGAACCGGAAGTCGCCAACCTAGAATCCAAAATAGGGTCTTTGAACGATTTCAGCTGCTGTGTATCATTCTACATCCGGAGATACTCATGTTAGACGGAATTCGGCCATTTCTGGCTGTTTTCCAGAAACCACAAGTTGCCATCCTACAATTCATAATGGTGTCTGAAGTCGACTTGTGGCTCCAGTGCATCATTACGATTTCAAAAATACCCCCCTTTTTGAGTGGTATTTGGTCGTTTGCCGCTGTTTTTCCAAAACCGGAAGTCGCCATCTTAGAATTCAAAATGGTATCTGTGGTCGAATTTAGCTCCTGTGTATCTTTCTTTATCCGGATACAGTCGAGTTTTTTTTACGCGGTTTTTTTACGAGGTTTTTTTACGCGGATTTTTGAATTAACGCGTTTTTTTCTACGCGGATTTTTGAATTAACGCGGTTTTTTTACGCGATACCGCGCCAATTCAAAAAAATTTTCACGAATTTCCGAATTAACGTGGGTTTGGAACCAGAAACGTTTAAGTGTTTATCTAGTAAAAGACTTAGTCCAAAAAATACTCTCCGCCCACCGAAAGATCCGGAATGACCGTCAAAGAGGACAATTAAATACTGTATTAAATACTGGTTCTAGAGTGTCTCGGGTTTTTTCTAAAGCCCTTCTTGCTGGACTACTTTACGCGGATTTAAAAAAAACGTGGTTTTTTTTACGCGGATTTTTGAATTAACGCGGTTTTTTACGCGGATTTTTGAATTAGCGCGGTTTTTTTACGCGGATTTTCGAATTAACGCGGTTTTTTTTTACGAGGTACGTATATTATTATATTGGGTGGAAATCGTCCATTTTTGGCTGTTTTCCAGAAACCGGAAGTTGTTATCTTACAATCCAAAATGTTGCCTGAGGTCGATTATACAACATATTTGTTACCACTAAAAACATTTACCTGCCAAATATGGTTCCATTTAGGAGGGGTCTCAAACTATCATAGAAACCTTTATAGGGACCAAAAACCCCTACATAGAAATTTTCACGGTTCGGTTGTTTTCGAGCCTATATGGATCAAACAGACAGACAAACCGGACTGCATTTTTATATGTATAGATTACAACATCAATATTTTAGAACCTAAAGAGTGAATATACATTCATTGGATTGAAGCGTTCATGTAAATCTATTTTACAAATAAAAGTTTGAATGAGAAAGGCTGGGTCTGACCGCTAGGTGGATTAATTTAGGTTTTTTTTTTTAAATTTTCTTTGCAAGGAAATGTATATGTGGACAAAAAAGGGGGGTGAGGAGGGGTTTTTATTAATATTCACGGTTGTCCAGGGAGAGGGACGGGGGGTATAAAATGACGTTTTTTCGTGCGGTTCTGAGAAAATTTATTTAAAATGTTTGATTTTCATAAAGAGCTCATTTATTCAGGCTCAATCAGATAGGACAGTTCTGAGAAACAAGGATGGGCTGTCACGATATTTATCAGTTCTGCTAGTTCAACATCGTTCTACATATGTTAGTGCTGTTGATGTTTTCCTTTAACCGCTCAGTGCATTCCCCATAACAGTCCTGTATTATTCTTATCTTTTAATTGACAATATAGCAAATTTTGTCCTACATGCTTAAACTATTAGTTGAGGCTGATAAGGAAACTCGATCCGTTTGCGCATACCGGCCTCTTCGATACGGAATAACAGCGATACTCTTGCGAAAGGTGGTGATAAAATTCACTCAATGGGGGACCCTACTCTGGAAAGTTGAAAAATTATGAATTTTCGAAATTTTTTTTCGGATGCATAGAGCAAGGTGAAGTGTTCGAGTATTTTGGTTATTGATTAAGGTGTATTTGAAGATGTATTTTGCATGTCGTGGACTATATTTATGTGATGATTACGCTGTTGACAGCGTTTTTTGAAGAACCGATTTGGCTGAATTTTTTTTTAAGGATGTAAAAATATATTATATAACTTGTTACATAGCCATTCTACGATATCTGAATTTTTCAATGTTCTATGAATTTTTAAATAGTGATTTTCCACGAATGAATTAAATTGAATGAATTTTTTCTTAATTGGCCGCCATTTTGGCAGTTTTTGGAATTTTCAAAAACCGCTATGTAACAAGTTAAATAATCCATTTTTACAAGCTAAAAAAAATTCAGCGAAATCGGTTCGAAAGATGCTGAGAAAAACGTACCACCAGTTGCAAAACATTGTTTCGAGTGAAACGGTGCCAACAGCGTAATACTCACTCTATTTGTATCCAAGACATGCACAATATATCTCCAAATATACCATAATGAATAGCTAAAATACCCTAACACATCACTTTACGCTGAACTTCCGAAAGAAAATTACGATTTTTTTTTATTTTTCGAATATCCCATAAATCCAGCCCGACATGAATTTCATTTCAGTTTGCTCGTAATAGTGTCTCGTAAAAATAAATGTTTCGCGAAAAACTTCACATATCTTGCTCACTTACATTTAGCCTGCACACCATTACACGACAGCGACAACAAAAACAGCTGCGTGATTAGGTAGAAATAAAAGGAAACTATACTTACATTTGTTTCATGTAGTTTTCATACTCAATTTTTAACATAAAACTGATAACAAAGCGCCTGCTTTCACGATTGCGAAGCCCGTAAAAGTTGAAATCATTTCTGTTTATAAAGCGGTCTGCGATTTGAGTGCAGTAAAACAGAAACTAGCGACAAACATTAGATTGAGCTTTCAGCGACATGAATTATTCAATATACTATAGGTTTGTGTGTACAGAAAGAGTGACACATAAAAGTTCTGTAGTTTAGAAAGTGAAACCGAGTGCAGAGTTACGCATTGAACGTAATTGATCGCGTATTTCATTTGTCATTACAGGCATTGAAGAAGCAACAAAACGATGCTGCAACTATATTTTTTTTAATTGAAGGCTTTCACACAGGGTAATTTTGTTTATGAGAAACGGGAAGCTGACTTGAACTCATTATTAGTGCTTATTCACGTTACCAGTATGAATCTCTAGGCAATTTGTAGCTAAATACACACTGCTAATTCAGGGCTCATAAGTTTACCGGAAATAAAAAAAGCGCAAACCGAACCAACGTTCGCGAAAGTGTCCCAGAAAACAGTTGTGAACTCAGGCACGTCCCAGTGTCACTGGTAATCGCTTTACTAGGGCGCCGGGGCCGAACAGCAGAATGAAGAGTTCAAACCGCATACAAAATACATCCAAGCCGCATCAGCATCAAGGCTGTGCCAACAAAAGTCACCTATCTGTTGTGTGTGTTGGCGCAGTGGCGTCCAACGGCATATGACCGGGCAACACAATAACAACAAACTAAGCTTGTCCTCATTTCGACCATGTCACCAGTTGCCAGGCTTCCGCGTATAGTTAGTCGTGAAGACACTCGAAAGCCATAATTCCTCTTGCACCTTCACCCGCGCCAGCAGCTGCCGACGGTAGGGCTAACGTTTGTAACCGATCCGTTTTAACTGACAGGTACAGGTACAATCCAATAAAACGCTTCTGTCACACGACTGACTACGGCAGTAAAAGGAGGATCCCTTCTAAATCTTTCGCTGCTTAGTGGCGAGGTAATTTGTTCGCAAGGCGATGATAAACCCATATTCGAATCCCCTACCGAAAGGGAAAGGCGATGAGGTATGCAACCGACATATACCTACTTACCAATCCAACTTAAGCACGGACAGGACCACACTAGTTTCGTAACCGAAACGCGTGCGGACAGCCAATAAAGTATCGTATTTGTCGCTACCTAGAGCCCCCAACCGCATCCTCAATCCTTTGAGTGAGAGCTCGCGCGAAATCGTCTTTCCAAAGCGGGAGAAAAACGAGCTGTAATCCTATCGCTATTTTTCCTCGTTCCATGCATAAATTTTCATAGTCATATTCGAAGAACCACTTTTCTTGGGACAATTTTTCGGTGTTATACCCGGTGGCTGCAGCGCCCCAGGAGGAGTAAGCGGAAGGGTTAGTTCGAGTTGATGTGTTACACTGAGCAGCTTGGCACCGAAGAATTGTTGTAGTGGTAGCAGGCAGCAGCAGCATCTCATGCCCGTCGTAACTTTTAATCTGCCGGTCGGCGACGACTCTTAAGTTAAATTATTATCCATTAGATACATGGTCACAGAGCAGCGACAGCAAAAGCTACAGCATCAGCCTTCTTGCATGTTGTATAAGTATGGAGCATCGCATCGCGCGAATGGAAAGGTAGAAAAAAAAACTCGATTGAACTACGGCAAAACTCATAAGCGCAATCAAACGGTTCGGTCCGCCTCCCCCAGTGGCAAGGGGCTTGTGTCCTGCACTCGTCGCTGCGGCGAAACCGTGATCCTAGTGCTTTGTTCGGAGATTACTTAGTCACTCTTATGGTTGCAGAGTTGCCTGCCTGTGAGGGATATAAATTACAGACTGTTTGAGCTGTTCGATTTTTTGGCATTTTTTCATTATTATCGTCTAGATTCGAACGGAATGGTCGGTGGAGTTGGGGCCATGAGTAAGGGGGGTTATCAAATTCTTCCAATCAATTTGGTGATCAATTATTGCGCACCTCAACTGCAATATTTTATTTTGATTCATTTTAATTTTTATAATTTTTCTCTAAAGTTGCCAATGTGTCTGGCAAACATTGAAAAAGATATGTGAGTATCATTTTATGCGCTTGTATAGCAACCAATGGAACGCCCTTAGGACGGAATGTCACTTTTGCAGTTTCAAAACAATGAATTACAAAATAAAGTCTCTAGTTTTTTTTTACATTCTATGTGAGGCATTCTTTTCATGTTCTTAACTCTCCGCTCCATTATGCACTTAAAACTTACTAAATGGGGATAAATCCCTCAATAAGATTGACGAAAATTTTAAGCTTTGTTTATGTTGAAAGCCTTTACGTATGATTCTCCGATAACTTAATTAGTTTTCTCGTTTTTTCGAAGAATATTTTTCCATTTTGTGAATCAAAATGGTCACAACTTATTTTCTCACAAATGGAAACTTTAGAAAACCCCCGTTTATATACCTAGATCTTTTTCTAAGAGTACCTGTTAAATCGCGAGTAAAAAATCTGTTTTTATCGTTTCACGAATTTTAAATGAGTATGCCAAGGCGTAACAAAAAAGCTCGGCTTCCCCTCTAAGAGATACAGAAACTTTCAGTAACGGGTATGAAGATATGTTTTTTAACGCTTTTGACCCCCCTCTCTCTCCGTGGATGATCAACAATGTGAAACTTCGCATTCTGAGCATTATGCTATTATGAAGGAGGCTGACGTTCCAGGTATTGTTCATGATTTCTCTCAAATGTAAAAGTTAGTATTTAAATTGGACGCCGGGGCGAAGTTTATGTTCTGGTCGAATCTTTTGATGGCCATAAAATCGTTTACACTGAAAACATGTTGACCGAAAACATGTATGTACAAATTTTTGAATGATTGATGAAATTGAAAGTTGTTTAACAGAGTTATTGATTTTGCCCCCAACCAAATAAAAAAGATGTAACGAGAGGCAAATGTGAAAAAGAAACTGGAATACAGCAAGCTAGTATTCCAAATACAAACAGCAATAAGTTTTTCGTGTTTGGTGCAGAAAAGTCAGCTAGTCCCACTCCTGAGAAGATGGACTTCCTACAACAATCCATGCTGCAGTTAATGTTCGCTTCGTTAAAATGTAAGCCGAGGCTGTTCAAGTAGATAAGAAATTTTCAACTGAAATGACATTGAAATATTGTTGTCTCTCTTTCAAACTAGAATGCTCTTTTTAAAAGCGAAAGAAGATGAATTTATCATTTTTTAACAGTTCATTAGGAAAAAATTATAAAAAAAAAATTATTATCATAGAATTAAGCTTAAAAGTGATTCATAATACTTTCGGAGAAGCTTACAAGCTAAATTCTTTGTGAAATTGTTTTTCATCACGTATGTGAGTTTTCAACAGCAATCATCATGTAACCTGTATCCAACTGGATCCAAATGGGGAATATAATATAATTTTGGGGAATATAATATAATTTTGAAAAAGAGGATTTTCAATATAAAATCTTATGGAAACTTAAAAATTCAGGCGCAGAAATATAGTTCCACCGATCGATCTGGAAATTTACATGGTTTTCTTCTGTTAGGAAAACAACTGCAATTATTTTGGAACTAACAAATTCAAGCCCATTCCAGCCCTCGAATAAGTGATCGCATTTATCTAACGAATGAAAAAAAACCTCAAAAATTTGCTCAGCAGTTGCGCAATGGGCGTTCGTTCTTGATTTACCACCAGGATGTGAGAAATCTCTGTTTTGTGACGATACAAGTAAAAGGAAAATACAAAAAGGTGGCTGTATGCAAAGCCACAATCGCCAGGTTGATGTAAAACTACTTAACAAATTTTAACAGTAGGTACAAATTGCAATGCTACCGCAGAACCAGTAGCGAAAAATTTAGGCTTCTATAATTCATTTGATTGTCCTGATATGAACAGTTTTTAAGATCGAAGTTTTTTGGTTCTAACTTTTTGAAGTCTCTTCAGGGGAATACAAAAACTCGTTAGGGGTTTTAATCTGATCTGGCACAGTTTCCGTTTCTTCTATTGCAGCAAATCGTAAACTTCTGTTGCTGTGTCGAATGCCTGCCGCAGTTAGACTACTGTACTATATATAACACTGGTGACAATATGAAAAAAGTACATTCCAAAAGCTCAAACCGGAAAAAATCAAAGATTATAGCTATTCAACCATTCCTGTGAATTTTGGTGCTCCTATCCATTACAAAAACGCGTCAACTTACGTGAGAGATCGCATAGTAAATGCTGTCCGGGCTCGTCGCTTCAACGTTTACGAGAAAACTTGTTTAAGTCTCTGAAAAAATTAAGTGCTTAGGGACACCAAAATTCACAGGAATGATTAAATAGGTATATGGGTCTATCCATGAATGATGTCCCGCGTTAAAGGAGGGGGGGGGGGGAGGTTTCGCTTATTATGACATGTTGTGACATATGGGGAAGGGGGGTGGGGTTAGCTTGAGTGTGCCAACTCAAAAAAAAAATAACAATAATAAAAAAAAAGAAAACACGTGAAGAATCAGAATTATTTATGATACTTGCATCATTCATTCATAGTTCTACGATCCTTTTTTTCGTTTCAGATTCGCTCAAGGTAAAATGAATAAATATTAATTTTTCCATTAAAAAGTACAATGTTCGTTAGTTCTGTTTTTCCGTGCATGACAGCGCAATTTCATTCATTTTTTAGTCTCTCTCAATCCTACTAACATGTGAAGAAGGTTTGGGTTGCGAATTGATTGAAGAAGAGGAACTGAATATGAATGGTCTTTCAGGAATCAGCAATGATGCTGCAGTTACTGCCACGGCTTCCTATATCGTCGATGTGCGATTCCATCAACAGAACCCTTGGATTAAACGCCTTTTCTAGTTATTTTAATAATCTACTTTTCCTTTCAGTTTCAGTTTTTCTTTCAGCAAAATCGTTCTAATTTCTCAATTTTCGGTCAATTATATTCAAAGAAGGAGGAGGGGGTTAAAAAACGTTACGTAGTTGAGTGAGGGGGTCATGGAAGTTGTGATAGTTTGTGACAAGGGGGAGGGGGGAGTTATTTTTCCAAATTTTGCGTGACATCATTAACACTTGCGTAACCGACCCCTTCGAAGCCGAAAAAATTAAAATACTTTTACCTACCATTCCGCAAGATCTGAACCGATTTTGATCGAACCCTTCTCAAAAGATCACAAATCTAGCCAAATATCGATCGTTAATAGTGTTCTTTTGCAAAAACTTAAAGTTTGATATTTCGCAAGCAAGGTTTCGCTACCGTTTTTAATCTAGCCTGTGTCTCAGGAAGGGTACTTACTCCAAGGTTCCCCTCGATAAATCCGGAACACCGGAAATTTTGAAATTTAGGGGACTGTCCCAAAAACTATGATAAATTTGTGATCTTTTGAAAAAGGTTTGATCAAGATCGGTTCAGATCTTGCGGAAAGGCAGGTAAAAGAATTTTTATTTTTTCGGCTCCGGAGGGGTCGGGTACGCAAGTGTTAATGGATGATCCCTAATCTTTCCTTTTTCCCGGTTTGAGCTTTTGGAGTGCACCAGTGTTAACCAGTGTATCCATCAATCCATTTTTTGGTTGTCCTCAAAAGGACAGTTTGTTGTTCAATTTAAAATGATGCTGATCGCTCCTCTATGGTAAACTGACAACACAGAGGCGAGCCGTTGTACACTGGAAATTAGACACGGTCGGTAGGTCATCACTACCAGGGTCCAGAAAGCTTGTGTAGAACTTCACCGGAGGCAATGCCATTGCTGCCAGGTTGACTATCGCTACTGCTTCAGCTGCTGCTACTCACTGCGGCTGGATTAGTCCGACGGTCGCACCATTCAAAAGTAAAATGATTTGTTTGAACAGGAGCAGGCTCTTATATAGGCCATGTTGATGTCGTGAGAAACCACGCCTGTTTTGTAACTAGCTCCTCCTTTTTGTTACGTTTAGTCTCCTCCCAAATTTGGTCTACACTAGACGCAACGAAACTCATTTCATGTTGACAACCAGTGGAAAAGGACCGATTGTTGAGCTCTCACACATGCAACACGTATCGTGGCGAGGCAAGTGTTTTCTTCTTCTCGGATCCTGTCGGATGGAAGTAGATGGCAAAAAAAGCAGCACACTATTAGTTACGCAACACTTGATTATGCTGTTGCATGTTGCTGATATACATGAGGGTGTAGTAAAAATTCCTCCTTTAGTCAAATTTGCAACCGTCTCTGTCAAGATGTTCCAGCTTTTTGAATAATATCAGTAACAGTCAGAGTGCAAGCAGATCAAAATAATATTTTACTTTTGGTTCTGGCGCGAAACGAGAAACCATTAAATCTTCAATCAATTATTTGATGTGTCCTAAAAAGAACAATTTGTTGCTCAATTTAAAATCGGATATTATGCGGATCGCATCTTTGTGCTATCCCGACAGTGGGGATTAAGGCCCTCTGACAACACAGTAGAAATCAGTTTTCACACTGAGAATTAGACGGCTGGCATACTTTGATCCCCAGGATCCAGAATGTTTGTGTTATTATCAAAACAAGTCAAAGCGAAAGTGGCCGTCTGTGTTCCACAATCTGCTAGTATAATGATTTATTTGAGCGGAAAGTCTGCTGCTAACGCTGCTGCTGCCAGGTACTACTGAAATGGGGGCCATCATTACAACCATCCACTAGTAAAATGATTGGTTTGAGCAGAAGCAGGCTCTTATATAGCCTCAAAGAGTGTATTCCTGGTTAACTAGTAAAGATGGTCGGGTTTGGCTTTTTTTCAAACCCGTACCCGATTTTTTTTTTGGAACCCGAACCCGAAAATTTTATTTTTGTGAAACCCTAACCCGAAACTGTGAAACCCAAACCCGAGATTTTTTGGGGGGTCGATTTTTTGTATCAATTTGAGGCTGCCCTGAAGCAGCCTCGAATGGTATTGAAACGTTAGTGATTTTTACAGTTGCATGGAATTAGACATCATTATCTTATAAAAATGCTTATTTGATATAGTCGGATTTCGGGTTTTCAGACCTAAACCCGACATTTTCAAACCCGAACCCGACCCGAACCCAAAAATTTTTCCTCCACCAAACCCGAACCCGACCCGTACCCGACACCTTAAAAAATTTTCAAACCCGAACCCGACGGGTACGAGTCGGGTTTGAAAACCCGAAACCCGACCATCTCCATTAACTAGGTATAATATTCTGTCGGCCGTGTTAGGGAAAGCAAGCATTAGGCGACCAACCAGAGGTCGAAATCTGCCATGACAATAGTACAATAGTTCGAGTAATCAAAATTTTCTGCATTTGGGCGGATCCGTTAGAAACTAACTGATTCGTAAGCATTTGAAATTAGTCATATTTTTCCCGTTTTACGTTTTTAAATTTTCGTTTTACACCTATTTGTAGCGGAACTTCCTGAGCGACGTATTGCTATGTCAAAACACATTCGTGTCATATGCAGTCGGCTGCAAAAAAGCCTGGATATAAAGGGTAATTGGTGGGGAATATCTCAGGGGCCATATTTAATGAAGAAAACTTTTCTACACATATGCCCTAACGTTAATCTACTCAGAGCTATTAAACTCTCAAGTTTCTTTAATGCATTTCATTAAAGTAGCTCTAACTTCAAATGTATACCACTTCTATTGATTTAATATGAAAGTTGAAAAAATTTTCTGCTAGATTTATATCAGTTCAAGTTATAAAAACCATTATTTAGAAACTCATTCAAAACTGTGCCAAAATTCTATTTTTAACATTTATTTAGACATTTAAAGACTGTATTTAGTAATGTCCTCTCAGCTTTCAACTGAAATCAAAAGAATTGCACAAAGGCGTTTACGTTTAAGGTAAGAGCTTCTTTTGGAAAGAGTATTAGAGAAACTTTAAAGTTAAATAACTCAGATTACATTAATGTTAGAGTATATGCGTAGAAGACTTCTTATCATCAAATGTGGCTCTCTATCAGCGCCTGGAATACTCTCAACAACGACCCAATCACCCTGTATTTTCTTCTGACTTTCAGAAATGGAGGATATCTTTTAATGCGTTTCGAACACAATTAATGATATTTTCTCATAGACCAAAAGTTTCATCTCTTAAACCCACCAATAATTGTTGAGATGAACGAATTGGTCCAATCAAGTTAAATACTTGGGGCTAGAAACTATGAGCAAATTGCTGTTCCATTGCCAAGTAAATGAACTGTTAATGGATTGAGTAAAAATAAAAAAACATTCAGTTGAAAATAACCCGTTTAAAGTAGTGTTAACTTGAAGATTTGTTCTAATCCTTTTCTTTTAAGAAAGCATTAGTTTGAATCTAATAATCCAATATCTTAAGTGTCAAGCACATTTTCCGCAACACTGGCACCACTTCATCCTCCAACGCGCACCAGAATGCGACAAGTTTTTCCCTATTCGAACACTTACAGCAGCATCAGCGCGCATAAAATGTGTCCTTCTATCGCTATTTCAGCGCCGCACTCCCCCTGCCCTGCCGCTCCACAGCAATTCCTCGTGGAGTGTCCGCTAAAAGCAAGCAACAGTGAATCGCGTCGCACCGGCAGCAGCGCATATGCCATTATGTACCTTTTATACCACTGCGGACTGGGCTTCGTAATCGACGGCGACGACTCCTCCTCCAGTGCACGAATCTCACGCTCGCTCGTTCACAGAGACCAGCATCCATCCTGCCTGATGTGAAATGATCGCCTCCGTTGCTAAGCTTTCCGAGTGTGGACCGCAGTAACAACGGCAGCAGCGACAACAACAGCCTTGGCTCCTTGCTTGCTTACCGGTGGTGCTGGTGTGCTGTGACTTGCCATTCCGTTTCCCAGCAGCCGTCAAGTTCTGCCGCGGTTTCATTCCCTTGTATTACTCATATATCACACAATTTATGGGGATTTGTGGTGGCAGCCTTTTGGCCCGGCGGGTAAGGTGGCCGTAGTGTTTGAATTTTTCGTTATTCGTTTCCCTGTGGTTTTGAATACTATTTTTTTACATGGCGCGTTCGTTGTATAATGCAAGGAGATCTCGCGCGCTCGAATGCGCGCTGATGCGGTTTAGTGTGTGATGCAATCCGATTGGCGCGTTTTTCGAGGGCAGGATGGGCCCGGTAGAGGGGTCGTCGTAGGTGAAGATTTAACGCTTCCACGAGTTAAGACCCTAGAGTGAATTGTTGGACAACCTAGAGCGGGCACTAGTTGTGATGACCAAAGATAGGAAATTGGGTTCCAGTGTTTGACCATTAGTTAAGGTACGATGCCTACTAAGTATGTGTAATCGGTAATCGTTCTTCAGGGTCTCCCTCTCGGGCAAGCGGCAGCTACTTGACGCTCGGTAGACTGTCGGCCACAGGTCAGCGCATAGTTGGGAGTGCCACCGGCAACATTACTGATCGAACTTTGAGGCGCAGGGAGATCTTTGGCATAAATCTTTACACGAAATGGCAGTCCGTATTGGTTTGCGCGAAAGTGTGCTGAGATAAATTAGGCCATCCAGTGTGGATTGACACAGATCTCCGACCAGCTGGCTAAAACTGAAAGCAAAGCAGGTACTTGCTATCTTTATACATCCAAGGCCTCGTCTGTATTAGCAATCAGGTTCTTTGTTTGTTTTTATGGTACAGAAATCTTAATTCAAAATTAAGGATATTCTTCTTTATCAAGACTGCGAAAATGCGAAATAGTCCATCTTATTTTCTGCTTTTAAAAGCTCAACGTGATGACTCGATGGTGAAACATCCCTCTTTGTTTGGTCTACAATCGGAAAGAGCGACAGGCGAGAGATTGACGTATCACTCATTCATTTGTCATCGTCAAGTGGGTATAGAATTACGTTTTTATTACGTTTCATTAGCTAACAACATATGGTAAGTTGTTTGCATGTAATGAGTTGCATCTTCGAATGAAATGGATACGCCGTCTGCCTCTAACCCTACTCTGTCTGAAGAAACACAACTATAAACAGAAGCATTATTCCCGCCCCAGGGCTGGTGTCAACGAGACCAGTATCGATTCTGACCGTTCACTTCGGGGCGACGCGATGATACTTTGCAGAAAATCTATGTAGGTAGCGGAAATTCAACGCCCGTCAGTATTATTTAAGCCTCCGACGTCAAGCGAGCACACAATCGGCTCACTCGATTCGTACGGTTCGGATCCCGTTTCGACCGTTTCGTTCTGACCGTTCCGGTTTGAGTGACGCGAAGATGATACGGTGAATTATTGGGTTTTCTTCTGTTCTGTTGTGCTGTCCGCTGTTGTTGTTGGTGCAATAAAATTTGTTCCAAACCACGATGTCGTTTGTCACAGTACTAGCTGCCAGTCGCGGTTGTTCGCATGCGAAGACCGAACAATGAACTTACCGGCGCTGCGCTGCGACTCGGAGAATGTAACCGACGTTGGCGGTCGGCAACATGGCATTGCGCTGTTGGCTAGTTCCGATTCTTCATCGCGGTTTTTTGCTGTTTTCATTTTCGTCCATCAATTTTCATCTCGCCTGTCCGAGCATTTATAGCACCGCGCGGATTCTTACTCTAGGTTCATTATTTATATGTCCTGTTGCGGTGTATAGGATTTAGGTTTTTCCGAAGAATAATTTCAAGTAATCTTATCCAATCAACAAAAATTAGTTCTGTCAACTGTAATTTTTTTTTTTTTCAAATTTTTAGCTTCGATAAATTAAACTTTGGGTAAGGTAATGTATCCTGATCGGAACAGTCTAAAAATGTACCATGATCGGAACAAATTTTATATGCGAAATTTCTGCACCATTTAAAAAAATATAACATCAATCAACTTCTCCTGATGCTATTGTGAAAGTTTCATTAAGATTGTTTAAGTATCACTATTAGTAAAAAAGTTTTTGAAGATGACCCATCCTCGAACACAATTTCCCCTTACAATTGCTATCAAGCCTTGTTTGCAAGCAGTGATAATGGAATCAAATATTCAAGGATTGCAGTACACTTTTCTGTGAAAAGTTTCTATAACATTTAAATTTTATGTAGAGCCACTTTTTGTGCGAAATATTGGCTTTAAAGTTGGAATTATTGATTAAGGCCGGAACAGCTTACTCCTAAGCAGGCATCCCAAGAGTACAGCCTTTTTTTACTGTCTTCTCAGTATCCTTTTTTGTTGTTGTTTCTTCGTGATATCTATCTTGCAGCTAGCAGTCGGGTAATCACATTGAGAACGTATTGAATAGAGCATCACAAAAATGTACTTCGGGTGTCGATTAGACATTATTTGGAGGATGTCTTCGTTATAGCGAATGTAGAAGAGAGAAGACGCTGTTTTTATACAGACGTTCCTATCAACACTACACACAAACAGCGCGTTTCGGTGATAATCCCCCCCTCCCCTCCCTCTTTTTTTTATTTGTCTATGACGGATGTAGTGTGACAGCTGTTGAAAAGGCTCCAAGAAGAATAAGCGCAAGGAGTAAACAATAGCCTGCTCGTCACTTTACCGACATCCTTCGTGCAAAGAAGAACAAACTCGGCAAAAGCTGAACGGCAAAGAAAAAACTTTCGTGTATAGGGAACGGTTATAGTCGTCAAACATTTTTATGACATTATTTTGCTAATATCACTACTATCCTAGAAGAACTCTCTCGAATGTCATCAAAAAACTGTCATCGCTTGGTACATTTTTTCCGCTGCTTTTGAGACTTCACCGCTTCACTTTACCTGTGCTTCATATAATGATGGATTTCACGTACCGTGAGGCGTCCCAATTCTGCGCAATTCGTACCAAAATGTTGATGCCATTTAGTAAGAAAGGAAACACAAGCAAAAAGTTAACAGTTAATATATAGGAAATCACTTCCAAACTTCATTTTTGAAAATCTGCTTTTAATTGATATTTTTTTAACATTTCAATACGAAGTACGCAGAAATCAGAACCGCGCAGAATTAGGGCGCCTTACGGTAGGTACAACTCATGGGAAAGATTTTGTTAGAAAAACTTCCTTTACTTGAGAGTGGTTATTTTGGAATGTTGAGAATAGTTTTAGACTAATAAATTGATATATCAAAAAGATATATTTGGATGATCTCACCACCACCATTGTTTCTTTAAACGCAAATTGTCCATGATTTAATGCGTTATTAATAGGGTAGATGATCCAGTAATAGTGGGTGTACCAGTAATGGTGGTAATGGTGGTATTTTAGTTGATTCTGTGGAAATATGTCTACGATTTGGTAAACTATATTGGTTTGAAATCTTATTTAAACACTTTGTATTTATTAATTCATTCAAGAGTGAAAAAAACAGCAAGTTTCTAACGAAATTTGTAACGCAACAGTGAAATTTCGTAGCTTGAAATATCAATGTAAACACGATTTCTGTGGCAACAGTCTTCGCAGAACTGTTCTTAACTATTTTTCTTACCATAATCAATCGAAAAAATCACAAATAATCATCAAAATACTGAATAAATTGAAACTTCACTATCGGAACAATTTAAGGACCCCTGTTCCAGTAATAGTGGTAGTGCTCCAGTTAACATTTGAGGTTAGGTTTTAACTCAGCAGATATAAACAAAATGTGGTGCGCGAACTACTTTCTTGTGTAAATCTGACTCTGGTTCACACAATACAGTCCAGTTACCGTTATTCTTACATTTTGACATTATAGGTAAGTTTTTATTTCACCTTACACCAGTGGTAGTTACCGCCGAAACGCAAGGATATATAACAGAGAAAAGAGATGAGAGAACAGCTGAATGTTGATGAGATGCAGAAGGACAAACTTGAGCTTCTTCAAGCTTCAAAGCTTTCCAATAGGGTTTGCAATCCCGGGAACGATTTCCCAGGAATTACTTTTTCCCGGAATTCCCGGATCCCGGGATTCCCGAGCTCTTCAAAAAATTTCGCAAGATTCAATATAATTTCCAATACAGTTTTGCAATAAAATTTTATATACTATCAAAACACGGAACTAACGTCGTTGAAGTGTATAGCAGCTTCAAAAGGTGCATTATACGAAGTAAATATTTCTTTGAAATGACGGTCAATATTTACTTGCCGAGTACTATCAATTTATTTGCTTCGGTTATTTGTCGAAAATATTTGCTGTCTTACTCAGTAAACGAAAAATAAGGCAATTATTTGCTTCGTCCAATCTCATTCTTAGACAGTTAGTTCACTACTGAGCGAATAGTGATTTCTTTCTTTGCCGTTGATAAAAATTAAATTAAATCGATTAAGAAAATTTGAAACCCGTGAATCAATGCGACCAGAAATAAATAATTAAATAATAACTCAGTCAGCGTAACTTGGGTCGTGGCCGCGATTCCACACGAAGAATCATCTTTGAGAATAATTACGTATACATTCTAATGCTGTGAAACTAACTTATTTAGAGTCATATTGAACAGATTATTAATTATTTTATCATTTCCTTCCAGTTTGTCTCGGTCTTTAAAAGAAAACTACCGAGAGGCTAAATAACGTTCTAGTTGAACAATCAAAATTCTTACGTGGAATCCTACTTTGTAATCAATGGTGATACCAATTACAAACGGGTTTGTTACGGCAATGAAAACTAGATTGATTATGCAGTTTATTTTTTAAAAATAATTCGCATCGTGTAATGGCACAGTAAATATATTTGATAAAAATTAGCGAAGATGCTCTGATATAAACTTAAATAAGTTTTGTTTTGTAAATCGTTTTTCATTCGAATTGATAATGAAATTGTAAACGATTTTTAGATACTTTTTATAATTCAACTTTTATTGAAATATCATTTTTGCTAAGAAATTTTTTCCATTCCCGGTTCCCGGGAATTCCCGGGAAATGAAATTTTTTATTCCCGTTTCCCGGGAAATCAATTCCCGGGAATATTGCAAACCCTACTTTCCAAGCGCTAATGTGATACAGTACAATGATTATTTACTGCTGATTCTCTCTGATTTGGACTATTTAAACAATTGTTACATGACCTGTTTGTTTTTCTTTTATATTTTCATTATAACATTCGAACTTTTTGATTCATACAAGCGCTCGTGAAGTGTCCCTTAATTTGAAGAACAAAATTGAGCAGACACAAAGATCAAAAGTAGAATGGGGTAAAACTACCGGAAAAGATCCTTCTAGCATTGCGAAGCATCATCTGGAGCAAAAGAAGTAGTTTGTTTTTTATCTCACAACTTTTTCACCATTAAATTCAAAACGAATAATTATCACAGCTCATGCTAGACGATTGCCCACGGTGGAAGAAGAGGTTTGCAATGCTACCTTAGAGCATAAAAACAACAAAATCGTAATTCATTTGCTGCAGCCTATGAAAAAATCAACTACCACCATTACTGGCACAGTTTCCACTATTATAGGAACATTGCCTCCATAACTGGAACATAAGATTGGTGTACAATTACTCATTTTTCATACTTAATTTGTTAAAAACCTATACAAACTGTGATTGTACATGACAGTTTATGATATTTTCTATAACACCAAAGAAAAATGGGTTTAATATATGCGATATGAATATTGATATTCTCGTTTTTAAAAAACACTGGTGCTTAGACCCTCCATCACTGGATCATCTACCCTAATGAAAATATGACAAGAAAATTTATGTGCCATGAAATCAGTCTAAATGGCTCCAATCATGATTGTGTAGGTGAAAAATAACGGCAAACAAACTTTAAATCGAAGTAACTCCCATATAAATACACATGCTTGCTCCAGTTTTTTATTTTTCGTAGCAGCTGCGATGTTCACACTGATGTTGTGAGTAATAAAAACAATTTTTAAGAGCGAGAAAGAAGGTTCGGTTTCTTCTTCCTACACAATTAGGTTTAAGCTCGGTCAGAAAGGGTTATATCGGCAATGTAAAATGTTCAAAAAGAATTAAAGGGATCCGACTTTTTTTTAATTGAACCTGAGAAAGTTTCTTGTAGCTTTAAGTTAAAAAATAAATCAAATTATTGGTATTATTATAAATAAAACTTTCAATATTATTGTGATTCAAATTTTAGATAGAGCGAGAGATATAGTTAGAGCTAGATCTATCTTATAGTTAAAGAAAAAAAATACAGAGTGGATACAGGAAGTGGAAAAGATCAAGATAAGTGAAGAAACAGAACATGATAATTTTGAAAAGAGAGTGAAGAATACATGACAAAGAGAGAGATGAACAGAAAATGAGAAAGAGAAAGATCTAAAAAAACTGCGAGAGTTGGAAGGTGACTAAAAAGAGATGAAGAGAGTGCAAAAGAGTTAGGAATGAGTAGAGGCTAAAGAGAGAGAACAAAAGATATGGATTGAGAGCAACTAAGAATAACGAGACAAAAAGAAGCTTCTGGAATTAAAATAGGTTGATGGAAAGATAAAACGAGAGAGATTAAAAAAAAAGGAGAGAAAGCGTACAAGAGGGTGGAAGAGAATACCAAAATCAGAATGACCGAGGAAAAAAAGGGAGAAACGAGTACACCGTGAAGGGTACTAAATCAGAGGAACGTAGAAAAAGAAAAAAAAAGTTGGAAAAAAGAGATGAATAAACAAGGAAAAAACAATGAGGAATAGATCTTTCTCTTCTCTTTCCTAAATCAATTTTTTGCATAGAATAGTGAGAGGTACAAGCATGCACCTAATTATTTTCCCAACAGAACTATTGCAAAAAACTGTCATAAAATTAGGTTTTGTTACCATGTGGTACAAAAACTTTTTGTTTATAAGTTTTTAGAATTTCGTTTGTAGCATTAGAATTGCACTTTTTAGAAAAAATACTAAATAATATTTTATTTATCACAATACTTCCATATCCTGATACGATTTAGATCAAATTCTTAGAGAAAATATGTATTTTGAACGTAAGTTGTGGATTTGAGTTAGTGATTAAGCATTTATCGCTGACTTAACTGAATGATTGCCAACACATCAATATCCTACAAGCCCGATAAGCGTTCAATAGTCGACAACTGTGGACCTAAAAGGCACGGTGGTGGTGTTGTTATTTACCAATGTATTTTCTTCATATTACTTATTATTGTATTTTTTTTTTTATAAAAAAATATATATGAAATCAGTCTGGTTTATATAGGGTGTGGAAGAAGTATACGTGAGATTATGTTGGCAAGGTCGACAAATATAAACAACGTGCGTGATAATAGTTGTGACGTCATACCATAAATGGTTTTCCGTTCTCTTATGGAGATTGTTCGAATTGTTCTTATTTTCATGCTCAATTCACCAATAGTTTGTATAAAGCCTTTTACAAATAACCTAGAGATGTAAACTGTCCTGCCACAAATTATATTTGTTGTTGATTATATTCAAATCAACCGATTCTTCCATAAAACATATTATTCTAATGTTATTATGGGACGACCATTGAAATGCAATAGATATACAAATTTGATTGTACATGACACCCACATTCAATCAATGTATTAAGGATTAAAATCCGAATTATTTCGGATCTAAGTGATGTCTTAAACAATCATCAAATTACCTTTTTATTTTATTTATTTCGCTGATGAAATGCATAATATCTTTTGGTTTCTGCTCTCGTCTTTCATATTGGTATTTTCAAGTAGTTTTCCCTTATACAGTTTGTTCTTCTGAAGAACTTTTCGCGTGTCGATGATATGACGATTGCTTTGTGTAGCATTTTCTTGCTGTTTTGTTTCGTGAAAGCTGCTGTCTCGTGAATTTTCTGCCACAGTATTTCAGTATTGGTCGTATCGGCTACGTAAAAATTGACAGCACTACAAACCACCGGTCATATTACTTGTAACAATAGAGAACTTCGGTATGAAATCAGAATGCAATTCTGTTAATTTGCATTCCCTGTACAATTCATGCTAGATCGTTCTCATGCCTTTTCAGTTGATCTCTTACTTCAGGTGTTCCAGATAGCATCACTAGAATAGATTGAACAGTAAATTAGTCCTCTGTAACGTGACGGTATTGTTTAATATTTCATGGGCAAGTACCTGTTTCAATGTTTTTCTCCTAGCATTATCAGCATAGAACAAATCTTCCTGCTGAATATATTTTGAGAACAAATTCGTACATACATGTATCCATTTTACCGACTGATAATCGCATTTTTTGAAACGCCTGTTCCTTCGGGAGGCAGCTCAAACAAGAATTTTTTCGTCCTGATAGTCAGTAGAATCATTAACGAAGACTGCACACTTGGGAATTTTTGAATACCTTTGGTTCTAGCGAATGAATTACCGATTTCCTAAATCAACACCATTAGATTATACAATAACACTGCAAAAAAAAACAAAACCAAAACATTGGTATGACGTAGCACCCTTTCTTAGCAACCGTAGCGTAAATAAAATCATAGCAATTCTGCACATCATATTAAGAAGTGATGCAAGGCACCAGTACAACTATAATACGTTGCCACACCCTATATGAACCATACTGGTATGAAATGGTGACGTAGGACAAATATATTGATTTTAACTCTTGTTTAACATATTTCACTTCGCTTGTTATACACCGTGTATCTCCAGCAGCTATAAGGGCTCCACTTGCTATTGTGTTAAAAACAAGAATGAAGGAGAATTTTCTACACGCAGTTTTTTGTATTGTGATGAGCGTAGATTTTTGCAATGTAGGCGGAGCGACGCAGACTCGAGAACGAGAAACGAAACAAAATACCTTCGATACTATAGAATGATTGTCATGAGGACCAAAAGAAAATTGTTTTCTTGGTGCGTAGTATATCCTGGTTCTAAGATTAACTAATTTACGATTGGACCGATAACGGTGTTCGACTGGGCACAAAGGAACAATTGAACCGGGAAATCACTCAATTTCGCAGTGAATTGTCTTTCTGCGAAATATCTTTCTGCGACAAACTTAAATTTTCATGAATTTCAACTAGAAATGCGTGCTTATGATCGCACCATCGGTAGCCGCACATAATAAATTTGCTCTCCGAAATAAAAAAGAACAGTTGGAACAAATCTAATTTTTTCCTTGGCTTCATATTTGCTACGTAGCTTCGTTGGACACCCCCCCCCCTCCCCCGCGTCACATTTCGTCGCAAAACTGCATTTTTAAGAATAAACGTCATATTGATCTCCTAACATCAAAGTTGTGATGATAATGAGATAAATCTTCACGACAGATTAATTCTATTTAAAAAACAGAACACTGCTCTGGAACATTCAAGGAGCAGACTGAGTAAAGATTTGCGGTTAAAATTTCACAAACCATAGATCTCCAAAACAAAGGCCTCTCATTCATATTCGTTTAGCTATAGCTTTATACTGAAGTATAAAACAAACCACAGATTGAAACTGGAAGCGTAAATTTTGTATGATAATAACAATTCTTTTTAAGCAATGTCTACCAAAAGTTCAGCACGGTATATAATTTGTTCGTTGAATATTTAATCAAATTTCATTCTATTGTTTCGCTGCTTTGTTATATCTATCGAATGCTTTTCAGAAATATCAAAACTTTATCCGTTGACGTCGCAGCTCAACTCACCGTCATCATGGCATTAGTTACGGACTCGAACCGCAACCGCAGCATCCCGCGCGTTGGCTCCGGATTATTGTATAGTTGTTTATGGATTGTCGGGAATTGTGTCAAAACATTATGGTTTCTTCGCGGAAAAATTAGAGCGGAAAGATGTACTCCCGGCCAAATCGTGTTCGGAATTCGATAAATCCGTGCCGCTTACCAGCCGGGAGAACCCGCCGTGACGGGCTTTGCTCCATTTGGTTGCCACTTCATTTCTGCCCGCAATATCCGAGTGTGTCATCCCCGATTCGGGCTTTGGCACGTATTTCCCGAGGAGTGGGTGAATATTCGCTGTTCTCCCCCCGTCGATTGTAATGTAATCTGACCTTCGCGAGGAAGTCGATGCCAAGCCAATACTGCAGGTCGGTCGTAAAGATCAAATAAGCGAATTGGATTTTTTTTTGGTTTGTTCTAGAAGAATGCTTTCTTTGTCAGCTCACGGCTCAGCTGATGAAAATAGCTTTTGGAAAGCTGCTTAATAGATAGCACGTGACGCATGCCGTGCATCATAAGCAAAAATCTTATATTCATGAGTGAAAAATGAATAAAAACTTAGGAACTTTATATGCCAGAATTTGGTTGTATTTCTGGATGTTATTTTTTTAAGATCTAATCTATCTTGTCTAAAAAT
The DNA here is from genome assembly GCF_029784165.1 of Wyeomyia smithii. Lineage (NCBI taxonomy): Eukaryota > Metazoa > Arthropoda > Insecta > Diptera > Culicidae > Wyeomyia > Wyeomyia smithii. The sequence goes on along the minus strand of NC_073695.1, from coordinate 236,936,834 downwards.
TGGTAAAACTGTATCACTGTGCGATCAGCACCGATCGAAGAAAAGAGCCTGCAGCGATGGAGTATCTAACAGCCATCGAAACGCTGTTGAATTTTGATAGGATAAAGGATAGAAGGCTCTTTGCCAGTATCAATGACGATAGCAGAGCGAGATGGACGGGAAGCCTTTCGATAGCAAATAGTGTTTGTAGTCGAAGGTGCTGCTGCTGGTTTCGCTGGTTTTATTGTGCTATTCACGCGCGCTCGGTGTACATTTCAACCGCTTTCACAATAATAGGCGAAACCGTTTGCGATGTGTCGGGATTTGCTTAACTATCGATGTTACGAAATCGACAAGCCGTCTTGGCTGCAATCGCCAGACGCCATCTCTGAACTACCCTGTAGGTGATACGGACGGGATCCATCCATCGACGCGAGAACGTCGAGTACTAATGGCTTTCCAGGAATCCTAATTGCGCTGACGGAATATTAAAATGGATTTCGGATGGCACGATGACATGAGCTACTTTGAAACTGTTTTGCATACAGATTTTCATCAACGCTGTGAAAACGGGGAACGAGGTGTTGTGATGGTGGAATTCCAAAATGTTTTTGTTCGTTCGCTCCAACAACTAATCAACCTGCCATGCTGCTGCTGCTACTGCTGCTGTGTATGCTCGAAAGGCTAATGAGCTCGGATTGACAGCGATGGCGCGCAGTTCGTGACATTTACCGAAATTCTATACCTACGATGGTTTGGAGTCACAAACGGTTGCACAAGAGAAACTGAGTAACACAGCAATGTGTTCAATCCTAAGCGGGGCTGGGATGAAGAATCGTTGTCAAGATTTTTGAACAGATTCCCACGGGGGAAAATCCAATATTATTAATGGCGTCGTGTACAGAAGCTTTTCCATTTCTTTTTCAACTTAACAATAAACCAAAAACACATTTTTTATAAATATATAACAGATCTATTATTTTTTTTCCAATTTCAGGATCAGTGAAATTTACAATTAACAAAGTGTTGGATAACAAAAAGGTAAGTAAAGATTATTGTGACTCAGCACCTTTACTGGTCGAATTACGATAATATTAAAAAAATGAATTCCTGAAAAAATCAAGTAAAATGCAAACTGAAACCGTAATCCGCACAGACTCTTGTAAGCTTTATTTGCGACTGTTACGAAACGTGTTAATTTAAACCACTCGCGAAAGATTGTGTGCTAAAAACTACTGCGTGCCAGCAGCGACCTTAATATATTGTTATGCATAAAAGATGCTTATCGGTTGCTGTCAAGTGAATTTCACAGCTGGCTAGATATGATGACAATCACTTGTGTTTATGATCAAGACGGGCAGAATCGCCTTCAAAGCCGATTAGGTTTACGAATTTTGAATGCTTATAAACTTATTCAATTTCAAGGCTTCGGGGGAATCGTCAGATTATCAGTCAAACCCATGATATCACGCTGTGTATGTGGCACAGAAGGCAGACGGCAGATGGCTACTGGTTTTTAAACATTATGCAAATTTATCCAAACAGATCTCGGAAAGAAGAAGCGAACAAAGTTTCCTTGAATTAGCCAAAACTCGCCACTATATAACGTTACGCAGTGTGCGATCCAAACGATGTGAACTATCGTGTTGACTTAAAAGGAATTTTGTTGCAATCAGTAATCCCCCTAAGCCTTAAGAAATTTCTATACGTTCATCATTCCCATCGTTGAACAATCATGCTTAATCCGTCAAGCTTCATTCAACGTGACGGTATGGCTGCTACAATTCTCGAAGAGCGAACCAAATCATAACAATTATTATTAGCATTACGAGAGGATTAATATCCGTAATCGGCATCGATCTGTCGCTTCATTCCGGAATCAGTAACGTGACACGTTTTTGCTGCCACTCTTCCTCCTAGTCCAGAATTGCGACGCTGTGCTTATAAACTTATCATATTGCCGAACTCTACCCCATTCCGGTTCGTTCCGCCGTTTTTGCTCCCCTGAAACGGTATCAATAATCAGGAAATTAAACCGGATTTTACTCGCGACATATCTTCACCGGTGCTTTCGGGCTGCATTCATTCCAGTGTATCCCAGCCCCGGTCTCTTTCGCCAACCCTTTCTATGCCCGAGGCTTGTCCAACCACGGGATCACTCGTCCGTTAAATGACGCTCATTGGGTCTAAATCAGCCAAGCATGCATGAGCTCCCGGTGAGCCAGGTGAAGACGATGTACGAACCTACAGGGTGGCAATAGGCGGAAAAATAAATCATCATATTTATAAGAATAGATGTTAGAATGAGGGTGCACATCAAACGTTTAATGTACCGGCAAGACACTAAATTTCAATGATTTGATTGTACCATTTAACAATCGAACAGCACCCTGTGATAGTAACCTTTCCGCAACACCGGCTGGAGTTGGCAGAATGTAGAATTAAACTTTCCCTCTTTCATCATCCAGTCGAATTGGTTTTCGCTTCCCTATTCATAGCATCTATTTGAAGACCTTCGTTTTCCGAATCGATTGAACCGGCGAAATCACAGACAGATGATTAATTTGTCATATCGATAGTTGGGTTTCCTTACTCCCACCGTCACCTTCTTCGGGTTTCTTCAGCTTCAATCCGTCATACGACGGTAAAAGCAGGGAAAATAGAGCAGTTATCGATTTCTGCCGATCTTTCGATAGTTCACACATGTACGGTTGATTCGACAGTTCTCGTTAAGTACCAATGAGGCGAGGAATCAGCAAGGATGTACGATCCGCCCGGTATAATATGAACTGCAATTCCGATATGCTCTGTTTGTTCTTCCTTCCAGTGTGATATACCTATCTGGTATGTAGCGTCTGCCGGTGCAAGTTACGAGCATATCTCGCCTTAGGTGACGTGTCGAATGTTTCGGATCATCGCATCGTTCCAGTTCTCCACGGTGATGGACTCGGAATTTTCGGCTAGCCAAAGGCGAGGCACGTGCCGCTACGTTTGAGTGAATGTCACTTGCCGGAGGAATATATGATTAGAAGGCTTCCAACGAAATGGTCGAGATCGGTTTCGACGAAAATGAGTAATTTTCATGATATCCCATCCGAGCTAATGAAGCGCGCGTGCCTTTTGATTGGGGGCAACTTGTTAACGATGTTTATCCAAAATTTGCCCTATTGTCTTTTTTTTTTGTTGATAACAATTCTATTCAATGCTTTTAATCCAAAAATATTCGATATTTTACGGTTTTAACATATATTATAACTTACAGGATGAATATTAAAACCAACTTGACCAACCAACATGGGCAAAAAGCTAGTATATGATAGATTTATGTAAAGTATTTGAATTTTCAGTGTTTTTTCGAAAAGTTACGCTTTTGTGCCAAAAAGGGTGAGAACAACGCTAATATATATATATATATATATATATATATATATATATATATATATATATATATATATATATATATATATATATATATATATATATATATATATATATATATATATATATATATATATATATATATATATATATATATATATATATATATATATATATATATATATATATATGTACATATCAGCGAAATTCATTCAAATTAAAGATCGTGACAAAAAACTCAATATAGGGTAATCCGGTGTAAATGCAAAACTTGAATCCTGCAGATCTAAAACCGCGCCCATAATTCAAAAATTGGCTAATATGCCATTTTTACCAAAATCGAGAAAACAGTTGATGATACACACCCTAAACAAGGTCCCTATGGAAGCCGATTGTCAAAAAATGCATTTGGGAAGGCAGCAAACGTGAAACCATTTTGGCTAATATCCAATATAGTTGAGAAGTTGGCTAATATCCAATATCCAATATGAACCTGTGGCAGATTCACGAACCAGTGTATTATTACTGTACTGTGTTTCTTCTAACTTTCGAAAGTGTGTTGTAGCTTGGTGGTTACTGGCGACAGGTGAGCGATCGTAAGGCCCTTGCATCAAATTTGACTTTTTCACGAAGAATATTTGATGCTACAATAATTTATTTGTTGTGCTGCGAAACCCAATGATCAAAACGTGTGACTGTTTCCTTCTGTCATAAATCTTTACATTTAAAAAAATTATATTCAGCTCTTTGATTAGGAGTAATATTAATAAAGAGAAGATTCAGAATTCATTTTGGATTTGATGAGAAAAAATAGGAAAATGGATTGTAAGATTACCATAAATAATAATATTTTCGTTATATTATTATATTGCTGCACGTAACAGTTGTCTCGTCGTCCTTTTCATCCTAACTTGTGCTTCCGTGTTGTTATATTAAAACCATTTTCATCACCAACGAGTAAGATATAATTCACATCGTATGGATATTAGCCAAATTGCACACTGTTTTGTCAACTGACCTTTCGTTTATAATTGAAAAAAAAAAAACGGCTACTGTGTTAAAAATACGTGGCGGATGGAATTTTTCTACATATTTCTCTGTTTCATCTCAATGGCAAGGTTCCAGCATATATGAATGGTGATATACTCAATAAAAAAGTCGTCATGAACAGTCAAAATATGTTGTACCGACAAAAAACTTTCAAATACGTTTTTCTCGATTTGATGCCTATGGCATATTAGCCAATTTTTTAATTATGGGCAGTATAGTAAGCGCGAGTATTACAATATTTTTGATGAAAATTTCTACTAGTTTTTTTCTACCTGGAACTTCGAATATGCTCACTTTGTTGCAATAAATTTTTTGCAGATTCTTCTTATTTTCTCAACGTAAAAGCTTACATGGACATTTCTGGGTTGGAGTTCAATTTGTTCACTGCCTAAAAAACTTTGGTTCAGCTTAGAATTATGCTTTATTACTCTTTATTATATGTTTTATGTTATTGAACTGTAATTTTTACAATCATTTTTCTTATTCTCAACCGTCTTAAAATCATGGCGCTTGAAGATGTACTGGGATTATTTTGTGTGCATATATTTTATTTTGTTTCCGGTCCGACTTGAACCACAAATTGTTGATTTTCTTGGGTTACAAATTATTTTAAAGCCAAATACATCTAACGCATAATAACTAAAATTTTGGATTTAATTTGAGATTCTCGTACTCCCATACAAACTCACCCAGAAAAAAATAAGAGTTGTATGTGTAAGCTCTCTCTTTCTCTCTCTCTTTCTTTCTCTCTGTTTTTTTCTATCTCTCTCTGCTTTTTTCTTTCTCTCTGTTTTTCAATCTCTCTGTTTCTTTTTTTCTCTCTGTTTTTCTCTATCTCTCTCTATCCCTCTCTTTCCCTTTCTCTATCTCTCTCTTTCTCTAATCTCTCTCTCTTTCTCTATCTCTCTCTCTCTCTTTCTGTATCTCTCTCTTTCTCTATCTCTCTCTTTCTCTATCTCTATCTCTCTCTCTTTCTCTATCTCTATCTCTCTCTTTCTCTATCTCTATCTCCATCTCTCTCTTTCTCTATCTCTTTCTCTTTCTCTTTCTCTCTCTCTATCTCTAACTCTCTCTTTCTCTTTCTCTCTCTCTTTATCTCTCTCTCTATCTCTATCTCTATATCTCTCTTTCTCTATTTCTATCTCGCTTTCTCTATCTCTCTCTTTCTCTATCTCATCTCTCTCTTTCTCTATCTCATCTCTCTCTTTCTCTATCTCTATCCCTATCTCTCTCTTTCTCTCTATATCTATCCCTCTCTTTCTCTATTTCCATCATTATCTCTCTCTCTCTCTTTATACCTCTCTCTTTATACCTCTCTCTCTATCTCTTTCTCTCTTTCTCTTTTTATTCTCTTTCTTTTTTTCTTACTCTCGCATTCTTCTTCGTATTTTTTTCTTTCTGTCTTTCTTTCTCTCTCTCTCTCTCTCTGTATCTCTCTCCAGTATTTTTTTTGTTTTGTTTATGCACGCTCAGTTCTGGACTGCGTGTGATTTCCTGCAAACCTCCAAAATAAATCAACTTCGTTTTTCTTGTATTAATCAAGTAGTTTGGCTATCAATCAAGTTGTGTACCAAAACAAAATGTTTGGGGAAAATTCAAAAACACCTTGCCGATAGAAGGTATGTGTATTGGTCAGATTAAGCTTCATCACAACGCTATTGTCCACGAAAGGGGGGATGTGACAATGATAATATCCACGTGGACACGATATTTTCCTCCAAAAAATGGGAATCTGTAAAAAAAAATTTCCTATAATGAATATTCTCCAGGAATTCGGGCTGAGAGCCTTTGTCAGCTATATTTCATTCAGTTAAATTTTAAATCATATCTTTTGTGGCCTCTTCGTTTATTGAAAAGTTTCTTCAGACATGCTGAGCACTTGTTGAGAACCTTTCAAGAATTTAAGGTAAAATAAGATTATCTTTATTTTGTTTTATCTTGTTAGCAGAGGTACTAAGTTTTTTTTGGCTAATTTTGAGGCATTTTCAAACAAGCTTCGACCTAAATTTGGAATCAGTTTTGCCATTCAGTCATCTTTACTCTTAGCTAAATTTGGGATCAATGTTTGCTTTGTCATTTTCTGTCATTTGCACTCCATCCGTCAGTCTGAACAATCCTTTCTATTTTACCTAATTACTTAATTAATTTGAGCCAAATTTAAGATCATTTTCGTTTTTGGTCTCATTTGGCTTTCCCATTTTTTGGAGTCAATTTAGTTTTTTTGTGTTAAAAAAAGGTTTGAACTCAAGAAAAATTTATAGTTTTTTTTCATTTTCGATTTTTGTTACCTTCGATGCGTTTTCACTTGTTTTGTTTAATTTCCTCTAGGTTTTAGTCACTTCAAGTTATGTTCAAGATTATTTCCTATTCGACTTCTTCTGGATTTTAGAAATAAGCATAAACTTTTGTATGCAGTCAGTTTGCTTCTCGGAGCATTTCCATGCATTTTGATTTCTGAAAGGATGAATTTTCTGTCGACGCGAATGTGGAACTATATGCAGTTTTTTTTTCGAAAACGGTAGCAATTTCAGTTGTCACCCGGTAGCAAAAATTCTAAAATTTCAGTTGCCACCCAAATATTCAGTTGCCAGTAAACTTGCTAACTTGTACATGAATTCATAATTATAGGAGAGTTGACCGCATGGTTAACGTAGAACTACCAAACGTTAATCACTATCAACAACGTTTTGGTGAGAAAATTATTAACTGATTCTGTTAAATGATTTTGGGGCGCTGAAAATTTGTTTAATGTATCGTGATTTCCAGAGGCGTCTCGTCCACCTGTTCAAACTGTTCATAGGACAGGTAGACAATCTCAGACAAAAAGTTAACCGTTTCACATTTTTGGAGTGAATGGAAAATCATCGAAGGTAATTTATTTGTAATTGTAATTTGTAATTGTAATGTTATCCCGAACATGCTTATTCTGTTGTCAACTTAGTGGAATCTTATGCGCCGTGAAGAATGTAACCTGATGGGCTAGACTTCAAACCACGCCATACAACTCACACGCAACGCAACCCACACTCAGTAATGACTACCGTTTGTTCAGGCCTTTCAGTTGAACCAAGCGTCGTTCAAACACTTCTCTACGACAGGGCAAACGCAGTCTGTTATGTTCACCGCTCCTAATGCAACGCTTGCGTAAAAATGACATTTTTGGTTCAAACTCATTGTTGAACGAAAAGCCGATGGCAATGAGAGAAAACATTCATTATACACCATCTCTTCAGTATCTTTTCACCTGTTTCGTTTTGCCTTTCTGTTTCTTCTCTCGACACCATTGAAATTTGAGAGAGACCATATGGCCGCGAGAGTACGCAGATCTCAATCTTCAGAGCTTTCGTAGTAGATTCATTCATTATTTTTCTGGATGTGGTGGTGTTCTTTGGTTTTCATTTAAGACTTTTCATCCATTTTGTTCATTCGAAAACTTGAACGTCGTATAGCCCGTGTAGTGCACGTTTGTCTTCTTACGCGCTGCTTACTTTCTTGTTCAAAATTTTAACATCCTCTAAGGAAACGATTTAGCATTGAACTAAAATTCGATAAACAAAGCTAGGTTCTTTACTCACGTAAAGAGTTTTGAGAAAAAAAGATAATAAACATAATTTCGACTGTCGTTAGAAAAAACCTGCAAAAAAATTATTCTGAAACACTTCGGCTGGCAGAATGATCTGGCATTGCCTAACACATCTGTGGAAAACAGATTTCCTCTATGAAATGAAGCAGATAACATTATTCTACGATGAAATTATCGAAAATTAGCGCTCATATTAGACTGTAGGATTCCTTTGTCATATAGATAAATAAAATTTGTCCATTTTTTTTTCACAATACTATTGTTTCAATGTTGCGAAAATTGAATGAACAGGTAGCCCAATTGGCCACGCGTCGCCTCTGGTGATTTCGGATTGCCATTTGCCTATGACCTGGGATGATATTAGTTTTTTGTTATTTCTCACACACTCCAAGCAAACAACACATTCCTCGATTTCGGCATTACTGAAACAACTCAAAATTAATAACTTTTTTTATTTTCACAAAAGTTTTAAAGTTTTCATCTTCAGCTAGTTGAGATATATTTACGATAATTTTCCTACAATGATATACGATTTGTAGTTGACTGGGATCTTAACAACTGATTGTGCTGTGTGAGATAACGACAAATCCCGAGCACTTTTTATAACAAATTCAAAAAAGGGGTGGATTTTTTTGAGGTCACCCCGGCTTACAGTATTCTTTTTTTTTTAATTTCTGAATTTATAATTTTTTTCTGATACCATTTTTAGTAGTTTTCCGGTTTTTTATCGATCTCATATTCTTCTCTGATTGTAAATTCACTTTGCCGAACAAAAATTTTAATCCAATTTTTTAGCGCTTCAAAAATTGATTCTTTTGGAAATTAGGTTCTTGTATGCAATTAATATTGGAATTTTCTTATAAACAGATGCTTATTCGTTATTGAAAACAATGCTTTCAGAAAATTTCAAATTTATTGCAAAAATTGTTCACACTATTATACGCTCGGTTATATAATTTCGGTATCGTTTAAATCAGCTATCAGCTATACTTATCAGGCTATTTGTTTTATGAACAAGCCTCTTCTAGATCAGCTAGCTTCTAAATAATGAAAGAGGGAAACATTTTCTACATTCCCAAAGCCCTGCCTGATTTAAGACACCATAAACGCCAGAAATTTATTTATTGTAACTTCACCGGTAACGTACATCTACTCACAGCATCTCAAAAGCTTGAGTAACACATTTCGGCATATTCATTATACTCCCTGTTCGACTTGTAGATTGGGGCTGCAGAAGAGTATATAAATTCTACCCAGTTGTGAGGTCGTCGTGTCCATGTAAATCAGCTTCAGCAGCGTTTATTGTCCCAAGATAATACCCAGAAATGGCAAATTATTTCGGCTTACGTGGATGCTCACCTGAGGACAAAGAGGACAAAGACTCACTACCAACGGTGCTACCAAATCCGCTTTAACGACCCTATCGCAGTAAAAACAATCAATATTTTGGAAATTTATTAAATAATCCTCGGTCGAAAAGAGAAGCAGCGCATTTCACTAATTCACGGATTAATCGAACGCCTACTCGGGAAACAATGAGTTCCGACAGTATTTAGCGGCGGTTTTGCTCGTTCTGCCCTGCCGCCTGGCTGGTATTTGATCTGGTTGACGCGAAAATAGCTCGTGGCTCATTGGAACAATAACAATAACATATAAATTCTCATCCCTTTGTGTGTGCTGTGCAGGCGAATTCGAGCCCCGCTTGGGTACGACCAGCCAACAAGACCAGCTAATGTTTGGAATGTAAATCGTACAGATTTGCTGTTTTTGCTGGCAGCTCTCATTTCTGCACAGTCTAGCGACCAAGCTAAGGTCGACGAGTTTAAGCGAAGAGTGGGATTTCCCGGGAACACCAACATCTCCGGGGCACTTGGAAATTTATATTTAACACCCAATTTTCGTCGTCATTTTGTAATACTTATGCTACCGCCCGAACGAGCGTAACCAAGCGCTTGGCACAGAACCCGGTTGCCGTTACCAGCTCCAAGCCTGTCACAGTTGCGCTGAGTGTGAATTTGAAACCGACGATAAAGATAGCTAACCTTGGGGTTGTTCAACATAAAGTTCCGCGAAAAGATTTTTTTATGTGTTATTTTAAAAATATGAAGTTCAGTTTCTTTATGTAGTTCCATTGAGTTAAGCGTTGTTTGACCAATAAATAGTTAATGGGTTCGATGATGGCAATTTCGGTCACGGGTTACTTTAAAACACGTTTTATTATGTCAAAGCCGACGTTTCAAGGATATATTTCCTCGTCCTCGGCTTTGACATAATAAAACGTGTTTTAAAGTAACCCGTGACCGAAATTGCCATCATCGAACCCGTTCCATTTAGTTTTCTTAAAGTAGAAGCTCGAGTTACGAGATTTGTTTTTTTGGCATCCCTCTTGCATTTGCTTGCAAATAACGAAAAAATGCAAACTGTCAAGCACCATTGCATTTGGCTCGTGGGCGCTTTGTCGCTTTATTACTCACTCTCCGGCACATTCTGGTGAATTGTGTATCTCTGAGTAGTGTGAAATGAGTTATTATTCCATAGAACCCAAGCACACCGCGCACTTCGGAAAACTTGTCCCCTTGTCCTCACGATTCTGGATCACTGATTCCGGTCATGCTAGTGTTTTCATTTGGTTTACCTCAACCCGTTTTCGCCCTACTTTACAAATACATCACCAATTCGTTCCGGAGAGGACCTATGGAACTCTAGAACAACGTATCTATCCGTCTGTTCCTCCGTCGGAAGTGATGCATTGTCCCTCCCGGGAAAAAGACCTTTGAACCAGCCACCAGAAACTTTTATATATATTCTCTCGTGCTAGGAGTAATCATTTCGTAATCGTGTCACGACATGCAGTGATGCTGGAAAATACTTTTCTTCTACTGGCGGGAGATTTTTCTCGGAGTGAAAACGGTTTTCAAGTTCTTTTCTCTTGTTCGCCATACATACTTTCTACGGTTCGTGGCACAGCTTAAACTGCGCATAATAGTAAATAGTAACCATTATGAGACAGGCTGCAACTGATTCGACTAAGATGAAGAAATTCCGTCGACGCTCAGTGCTCGTATTCAAGCCAAGTAGCATAAGCAATTTCCCACCGCTTACGCTAGTTAGCCGACTGCCATTGTGGCAGAAGCTGAAACATCCAATGGGTAGGGTTCGCGGAAGATGGAAGAGGTATACAAGATGCATGCATGATAGGGCAAGCTGCTCCTTGTAGGTTTTGCGGGTGGTAAACTCTCCCGAAAAAAAAACGATCCATGACGTGAACAATAAAATCCTATGCATGAATTTAGTTCAATTTACAACCTTCATTCAGGATGAAACTTTTCGATTGACCAGCTCTGCTCGGGACAGAACAACAAACACTGTAAATAAAATGGCCACTGACACTATTTTCTGCTACTGGCTGCGAATCATTGCATAATACTCCAACCAGGACCACTAAGGTATGACTGACCCCATACTACTCCTGTTGGTAGATAGAGCGCTCCAGTTCGGAACGAGTGGGTTTTGGAGCGGTGAACTATGACAGCATCGGATCGTTGGGGTTGGCTTGGTTCGTTGGTTGGCTAGCTGGATTGCTAGCTGGCTAATGCCCGCGTTGCATATCTCAGGCCCTATTTTGCTCTGGCAAAGTTGTGACGGCCTGGAGGGGTTTTATACACTTACTCACTCACTCACTCGCACAGCAGACGACGGTTTGCAGCCGGGTCGGGTTTTGTCGGTGGTCGATGGAGTCCGGGAGCCGTCAAGTGCAACCAGAAACGTACAGTTTCAAAGGCCGAATACCTCACTCGCTAGTCAAAAAGATATACGTAGCACAGATATAACACAGAAACCAAGAGACACAGATCCGCGCACGAATGCTGTTCTCATAATGGAATTGTACATTCACACAATAATGCTGTGCGCTAGCTGCTCCTCGGACCTCATCCGGACTCGTAATAAACCCGGTCGCAAAAGCTGAGAGCCTAGCGGACTGTACAGAGAAGACACAGATACGCTTAGAAACAACCGGAAAGCGTGGCTGAATAGCACTTTAGTGGTTGCATAAATAATCAGCGGGTGGATAAGCGCCAGTGCAGAGGAAAAAAGTTTTTTTCCTTCTAAATTAAAGCACGATAACGCGTTAAAACTTGTGGAAATATGTATCTCGAAGCTAATTAAATTGGTTAATTTATGTACGAATTAATCACAGTTCGCTGCTGTTGCTTTTCAGCGTTTTCTAGCCGATGTTTGGCGGGATCGTGATTTTTGCAGCGACTACCTAATTGATTTGTTTTCTTGTCATTACGAGATGAATTGCAGTGTAGCTGTTTAGTGCAGTTTTATATAGAGCATGTCATAACCATAAAGCCAGGGGTAGTTTTCCACATAATTATGTGAGGTTTATGGGATTATATCTTGGCAGGGTTTAATGGAATACTGGCTTAACGGTTGTGCTGCTCGTGGCTGTAGTTGATTACTTTTGCTATTAATTTTGAAAGTTTGTCATGATTGTACAGAAACTCCACTGATTTCATGGCAAGGTTACGCTCTTTATGAAGGAGTTACTCTGCTTGCAGGCTACGCTGCAGTCGGCAAATGGTGTTAACAAAGTTGACAGTAAACGTTTTGAAATTCATAGGCGTAATTTCTAAAACAGATTAATAAACTTATCTCTGCTAAAAACAAAAAAATATTGCTATCTCCGAAACGAGGCTACGCAGCTCATTTCTATGAACCTTATGATTTGGATCACAATAATGGAATTACGTTTATTTTTGAAGAGTTGAAGTTTAACTGCACTAAAATTTAAAGAACTTGAAGGGTGACTCTACTATGGAAGGTCGAAAAATAATGAATTTTCGTGATTTTTTTTCGAATTTTCAGAGTAAAGTGAAGTGTTCGGGTATTTTGGCCATTGATTAAGATATATATGAAGGTGTATTTTGCACGTCATGGATGCAAATATAGTGAATATTACGCTGTTGGTAGCTTGAAACGTGGAAGCTTTCCCTCTAAATCAGAACCTAACTGGTAGTATGGTTTTTCTCAGTTTTTAGTGGACCGGTCCAGCTGTTTTTTTAAGTACCGTGGAATGAGGTGAAATTGACCTCCTGTTAGAGCGTAATAGAAACTGATGTCTTGAAATAAAACATGCTGGTAAAAGCAACAGTACCGTAGAGTATATGTGGAGCAGAGCGCCGCTAGTTTCTCGTCGTCTATCATTGCAGCGGGCACGACTTCTATTCGCGTCCAATCAAAACTGCAACTGACGAACGGCTCAACATTGAGTTTTTCCAACAACTGCTGCAGCGTGCTGCTGTTGCAAACTTTTTCTTCAAGCATCATAGCGCCTTACGGTCTTCGAAAGAGTTTTCCCAGGAAAATTTCAAACAAATATCATGTATCGATATATTTTTTGGAGTCAACTGGACATCTCTGGAGAATAAGTTTTGAAAAATAGGACTTTTCCATATAAAATCGTAAGGAAACCCAAAAAATCGGGCGCAAAAATATAGTCCCATCGTTCGATCTGAAAAGTTACTCGTTACCTACGGTTTCATGTATATTTTTCGACGTTGTACTAACGTCTGTATCGAAGTTAGGCGCCTGAATTTGAAAATCTAGTAATTCAACCAGGGAAAAGTGGTCAGGTTCTGAGCGCTTATATATCGGCCGTTTCTTTTCAGAATATCGGAGTTTTGGCATCAGCCGATCAGAAATTTCGAATTCGGCCTCCCTAGCTGGTCTCGAGATACGATGCTGGCCTAACAAGCCAGTTGTCGTAGGTTCGAGTCTTGACTCGGGAGAGACTGCTAGTGTCAGTAGGATCGTAGCGCCAGCCCCGCAATTGCCCTGTACACTTAACAGTTGGCTGCGAAGTCTGTGTATAATAAACAGAAGGATCCGATACGGAATGTAGCACCCAAGGCTTTGGTTTCGATCAGAAATTCTTTTACGGTTAAATTTATGTAGCATAAACCTATTGTTTGATATATACTTTGGAAAAATTGGTAAATAACATCGATTGACTGAATCATGCCGAGCAACCAATCACTACCTCTCTTCCCAAGCACAGCCGACACTAACGGATACAATCGATCTGACTTTGTAAACGATTTGTTGTTGTTGTTGTTTTACTCGAGGTCTTTTTCTGTTTCCGATGCTTTTTACTTTCCTTATTATTCCCTATTCTTCTAAATTCCTCCCTCTTTCCAAATAACTAACGAAACCTTGATATATAAGGTACAGTGCGTATATTTCATCCCATCATTTACATTCCAAAACCCTACCGGCATCGTACGCACGCCATTGAATTGAATTTCTCATTCATGCGTTGACCGGCAAAGCGGACGGTTTTTTCTGTAGCAGCAGCAAGCGAGTGGTGGCAAATATTAGTCGCTTATAAAAGCGCATGACATCGAATAAAAATTTCTCATTCGTTCATTGACCGGCAAAGCGGACGGAAAGCGGGTAGCGAATTTCTCATTCGTTCGCATCTACGGAAAAAAAAATTTAGTATTTTCCCGTTTTTTAATTACCATTCATTAAAAATATTAAAATGCGTAAACGAACACGGTTGTGAATTCGACTTTACAACAGCGATTTAAACTTCTTCAGCCAATCTTCATTCATCGAGGAAAAATTACTGCCAATGAATGATCAACACTTATTTGCTAGAAATTTCATTGAGATCAAAACAGGTTCTTTTAAGTACCATGAAGTATCGGTAAAAAGAGTACCATAAATTTTAAGTAAAGTTTGCTCAATGAGCATATATTCAATTTCCGTTTTTGTTTCTTGGTGCGCGGTTTTGTTTTAGTTTCTCGCACACAGAGAAAAAAACATACTTGTCTCTATCGTGAAAAATAACAAAACATTTAGAAATTCCCTAAATCATAATTAAAGAAGTAATATAGTTTCCTGTCACTCGCTAAAACATCGATAACAACTACGCAAAAAGTGTGTAATTGAGTTCTCAAGTCATTGAAATAAACGTAATTTCTTAAAATACATGAAGTCATATGCTGGGCTGGAGTTAAGGTTTTTCCGAAGTGATTGCGCGAATATAAAAGATCCATTATTTCAGTTTATATTATTATTCATAACGTTTTAACGTTTCAGTATCTAGCAATGCACTGTTGGATTAAATTGCAGAAAACACTAGAGTTACAATTCCGTCTACTATTTGTTCTAATGGAACATAAAAATACCGCAGTTACACGTCATGCGGTCGTGTCTTGGATACCATCCTTCTACTTTTTCTTGCTATAGAATGCATGTGCTTGAATCCAAACTTTGAGCACAAACATCATGAAATCTGATTTTATTTTTATTTTTTTTGACTGACGTTTCTTGATATATTTTAAAAAAAAAAAATCATTACTTCAAAACGCTCTGCAACTTCAGTGATAGTTTGGATTGTTTTGGCGTCAAAGGAAAAGTTGCTGAAATACTGTGCAAAGCAAATTTCTTTCGTTAGTTATTGTAAAATTCGGTCATAGTAGGCCTGATATTGAAAACTTTGAAAAAAGTGATTTTTTGTTGAAAAGTAGCTTAAAAGTTTTGTTGCCACAGATTGCCACTGTTGTGAATACATCATACAAATTTAGGTAAAAACGTAAGCTTTTAAATACTGTAGCGCGAAACTGCGCAAATTGTCGCTTTAGTGAAAAGTGCGATAGCAGATTTTTCTATTATACAGTCATACCTCGATATAAGACAACCTCGATATAACGTAACTTTTACCTCGATATAACGTAACTTTTTAAAATGTATTGAAATTGAAAATAAATGATACAGCAACTGTTTTTGGGCTATAAATTACTCCAAAACATGTTTGTATTAAGTTTTGAAACCAATGAAACCAATACGAAAATTGTCCAAAATATGTATAAGGAAGGTTTCCAAATACTTATAGGTGATGGAAAAAAGGTTTTCACGCGTATTAATTCACAGTCTTGTATCAATTTAAAAATAAATGTTTTCTGATTGTTGAAATTTTCTCTAAATGAGCATAAGAAAGGTTTAAAAATACTGATAGTTGATGGGAAATAGGTTTTCGCGCATCTGTGAGTAACCACCAACAGTCTTGCATCAATTGAAAAAAAATTTTTTGCTTGTTGAAAATTGTCCTAAATGGGTACCGTGCTGGATCGAAACCCGTACAGTATCGAAATCCGTACACCTTGATGTTTTTCTTCATTTTTAAGCATTATAAAAATTAAAAATTCATATGACAGCCACATGTACATGTCCGTTGCACTGTTGGCTTTCTGTTAAATTAAACTATGCGCCAGAAGGCCATGAAATAAAAATATTAAAAATGGAAAATCAATCGTGTATCGGTTTCAGTTGTCATTTCGTCGCATTGTGAGTGAATTTACTAAGGAAACGTAATTCATATAAAACGTTTTTCAAGTGGGATATAAGTGTTTTACTCTGTGAATCTTTTTGAAATCGATTGAAAAGGTAAGTCTTTGTCATTTTCGAGCTGTATATTGTCTGGTAAATAGTGCAAATTGTATTTATTCATCAAAAACTGTGCCGTACGGATTTTGATCCTTGTTAATCGCTTGAATCGAAATCCGTACACCGTGTGTATCATACATATATTGTTGAACTTTCATTCTTGTTTTCAGCATTTTATGGAAGAAAAGCATAAATATTCGGAAAACAGAGGTCTCTGGCAACACTGCTGAGCAGAATGTGTCGCGAATAATGTGATCGTGGAAAACTTTAATTTTTGATAAGCTACCTCACCCGTGCGTACCTCGAGTTTACTCCAGATTAGTCAATGACCACAGTCTCGTGTGTGCCCGTGTTTTTTCCTGCGAAAACAACTTAAATCAACCGAAAAATATCGATTCTACTGTGAGCTCGCTGTGCCTCATTGGTGGCTTTTGTTTGTTAGAACCAACTCTCCGCTCATAGACAAAGGATTCTTTCGTTTGAAAGCTAACAGCGAAATGCCGGGTGTTACGAAAAATAGTGGAATCACCAAGCGGTTACGCTGCGACGATGATGGCTCTGGCGATGTAGCTTCATCAAACACCCTAGATTCTATCGTACAATTGCTGCTTACTCAGTTTAATGAGACGAAGGAAAAGATCGACCAGCTGCAAACAAACATTGACGTCAAAATTGAGGCCGTGAAAATTGAGTTAGAGGAAAAGTTATCCCTTGTATCGTCAGATATCCAGTCGCTGAGATCTGATTGTGCTGAAAAATTTTTGCGTGGCGATGCTGCTATCAATGTTATTAGCAACAGGGTTGACAGAATTACTGATGCAGTGTGCAGTTTGGAAAACAGAAACGAGCTCATCATTAGTGGAATCCCCTTTCTGACGGGGGAAAATCTATAAGTTATTTTTGCGGATATATGTAAACAGTTAGACCTGAAAGCATCAACAGTTCCTTTAGCTGACCTCAGGAGAATGAGTACTGGTAAGCAGTCGAATGGTAGTGAAAGCCTTATCGTTGCGCAGTTTGCTTTGCGGAACGCCCGAGATGACTTTTATGGTGCTTACCTTCGGACACGAAATTTGAATCTTAGGCACCTTGGCTTTGACTCAGATAGACGTGTTTATGTCAACGAAAATCTCACGGTTGCAGCACGCAAAATTAAGCAATCTGCTGTGCGACTCAAGAAGAATGGTGATGTGGCGACTGTTTTCACCAAGCTGGGAGTAGTATACGTTAAGAAGAACTTCGATAGCCCTCCTGTCGCCGTATACAGCACTGAACAACTGGACCAGAAATTAGCTTATCAAGGTTAAAGTTTGTTTTCAATTATTTATATGTATTTAATGTATCAACGACGAATATTTGTATTTTTGTTTATGTGAAATTATAATGAGACGAAAATTGTTAGATTTAATATATTAGTTGCCCTTCAGCCCGTTGAAAAATGCTTCCTTAAGTGCCATGATCCAAACTAACAATCACACCAACGCAACAGCGAATATTCCTGGAGCAGTTATGAATACTGTGCTGCTCTCAGGAATGTTTAATATAGTCCATGGTAATGCCCAAAGCCTTTGCGCACGCAGGTTTGAAAAACTGGAAGAAATTAGGCTTGCACTTCAAAACCCTAAAATCGGAATCGCCTGTTTTACTGAAACTTGGTTGACCGATAAAAAAACCGACAACTGTGTATCTATCCCGGGATACTCTATGGTTCGCTGCGATCGTGGTTATAATCGTGGAGGTGGCATCGTTGTCTATTTTCGTTCTTACCTGCGCTGTAATAAATTGTTCTGCACAGATCTGACTGGTGACGCTGAAGATAAAACCGAATGCCTTGGCTTGGATGTCAACGTGTGCAACGAAAGGATCTTGTTACTAGTTATATACAACCCGCCCGAGAATGATTGCTCTCGCTACATAGCTGAAAAAATGTGTGAGCTCTCAGACGCCTACGAGAATATTGTTTTGATCGGAGATCTAAACACTGACATGTTTCAATCAGGTAGAAAACAAAGCAGACTAGCATCGGTGTTTCAGACTTTCTCTTTGGACTGCATAGGTGAGGAGCCTACTTTTTTGCACCACTCAGGTTGTTCTCAACTGGACTTATTCGTAACGAACACTAGCCCGAAAATTCTTCGGTTTGGACAAGTTGGTTTCTCCGGACTCTCACAACATGATTTGATATTTGCTACGCTGGATTTTAAGATAACCTGGACAGAGAAGAAAATCACCTATCGGGACTACGTAAACTTTGATGTTGAAGCCGTCTCACGTGCTGTTTTGACTGTGCCCTGGTCTGAGTACTTCGATATGACTGATGTTAATGAGCTCACCGATTTCTTCAACCACCATATAAAATCCATTCATGAACCGTATATCAGGCTTCGAGAAGTGCGTGCTCAGAAGAGACAGAATCCTTGGTTTAATGCTGATATTCGCAAATCTATTGTGGAAAGAGAACTTGCTCACAAGGACTGGCAACAATCTCCTCCACACCTGAAAGACACTAAGCGCCAACTGTTTGCAACACTAAGGAACCGTACCACTTCATTAATACATCGAGCTAAAAAAACTTATCTGGAACATTTCCTGAATGTAGAACTCAACAGTAGTGACTTGTGGAGGCGCGTGAATAGCCTTGGTGTTAGAAGTAAAACTAAGCATGAGGACTGCAGCTTTGATCCTGATGAAGTGAATGCAATGTTTACATCCAGCTGTGCTCCAAGGCAGCACCATCGTCAGCCTACCGGAAATATAACGACTTCCGCTGATGCCTTTGGTTTTCGACATGTCGAAGCGTGGGAAGTAGTCAATGCAATCTGGGAGAGTAAATCAAATGCTGTTGGCTCCGATGGTATTCCACTGAAATTTATCAAGATCCTGCTTCCACTAATTATCGAACAAATCACATATTTATTCATTACCATCATAGATACTGCTATGTTCCCCGATACCTGGAAACAAATTATTGTACTGCCGCTTAGAAAAAAACCTCATCTGAATGCACTTTCAAACCTGAGACCAATCAGCATTTTATGCACCCTGTCGAAAATATTTGAAAAGCTTATTGAACAGCAGATATCTGCCTACCTTAGAGAGGATAAATTGCTCTCCGAACAACAAGCAGGATTCCAAAAAGGACAAAGTGTAAAAACGGCTGTACTGAAAGTAACTGACGACCTTTATGGCACATTGGATAAAAATGGCATTAGTGTACTGCTGTTGCTGGATTTCTCGAAAGCATTCGATACTGTTTCTCACCATTTGCTCTGTAAAAAACTAGTTACTCAGTTCAGTTTTTCTACCAAGGCTGTCAGTCTTGTTGGCTCTTATCTCATCAAACGTACACAATGTGTGTCATGTGCAGGTAAATTTTCACGTAGTGCGGAGCTATATTCTGGTATACCACAGGGATCCGTGCTTGGACCTCTGCTTTTCTGCTGTTACATAAACGACCTCCCCAATGTGCTCAAATATTGCTCGATTCAACTGTATGCTGACGATGTCCAACTGTATACTCTCCAAACGGGTGTACCTGCAGCTGAAATTGTACGCATGGTTAACGAAGACCTTACCCGAATATCATCATGGTCCAGGAAAAATTGTTTGCTAATCAACAGCTCTAAAAGTGTTGCATTGTGGATAAGAAAACGTAGGAATTATCGACTGGATCTGACGCTGTTCACGTGAAGCCTAGTGCAACTGCCATGCAAAGGCTACATGTGGCAGTGAACAGGTGTGTACGATATGTCTACGGACTGAGTAGATACTCTTCTGCTACCCATTTACAGGGGAACCTTTTGGGATGCCCTTTGAACGTCCTGTACAACCACCGCTCGTGCATATTCTTGCATAATCTCATCACGTCGCAAGCTCCTGCACCTCTGTACCGAAAATTAAATTTTCTCCGAGGACAACACCGACAAAACTTGGTGGTCCCTGTAAACACGACCTCGGGCTACGCCAATTCGCTGTTTGTGCATGGTGTGACTAATTGGAACTCTCTACCTACCTCATTGAAACGTTCCACGTCGAAAGCATTTTTCAAAAAGGGCTCATTAGATTTTTGGAACCGTCAGTAAATTGTTAGATTTAAAATAATTATTAAAGCGTGACTACGTCAAAATTCGGAGATAGCAAATTAACAAGGTTTGCCTTACGCTATTGGACAATAAACAATAAATAAATAAATAAATAAATAAATAAATAAATAAATAAACGATTCCGAAAGAGCTGTGACAGAGGTGCGCGAGAGAAAGTCGTACCGGGAAGCTTCGAGGGGTTCTGGCGTTCTGGTGACTACGATAAAGAATGCCGTAACGAATGGCTACAAATCTCAATCAAAAGGAGTTCCACCAACCTCCACTGCTGGAGAGGAAGATTTGGATCATGAAGTGGGTGCCATGCATGGGCATAGTAATCGGGCGGCCCGGGGCATTTGCCACCTCCTCAAATCTGGGCCTGGAAGAAGGCGTCTCGTAGCTGGTAGTTGAGAAAAAATTTATGTTTTTTATGTCGAATCATTCAATTGGGTCCTAAAGCTATACCAGTTTTTATATATCATTTGAAAAAGCCGCGTTTTCTGAACAAAACGTGATTTTTGAAAAATGTTTATCGTTCTCCTCCGATTTTTAAATGAAGAATAAAAAACTGCTTGAAAGGTCTAAGATGACGTTTCGCCCATGTACGGTATATGAAAGAACAGTCAATTAAGGCATTTCGAGCAGTTTTTTATGCTTCATTAAAAAATCGAAGGAAAACGATAAACATTTTTTAAAAATCACGTTTTGCTCAGAAAATCGTTTAAAACTTTAGAACCCCATTGGGACCTAAAGCTATTCCAGTTTTTAAATATCATTAGAGGAAAGCCGTATTTTCTGAGCAAAACGTGATTTTCAAAAAAAGTTTATCGTTTTCCTTCTATTTTTAAACGAAGAATAAAAAACTGCGCGGAATTTCTTAAATGACAGTTCGCCCATGTACTGTATATGAGAGAACTGTCATTTAAGGCTACGAGCAGTTTTTTATTCTTCATTTAAAATTTGATGGACAACGATTAACATTTTTTAAAAACCATGTTTTGCACAGAAATTTGCACTATTTCAGCTGATATAAAAATTAGCAAACCGTTTAAAACTTTAGGAACCAATTGACCGTCACAATATATTTATTCGTAAATTTAAAGATAAATTGAAAAATAAAATTCATTTTGTACTTCTATATCTATACGGATTTTAATTCATTGCTGTACGGACTTTAATCCAGTCTATATTGCGTGCGTGCGGATTTTGATTCAAAAGTGTACGGATTTCGATTCAGACGAAAAACTGCGTACGGATATCGATTCAAAACATGTTTATTTCAAACATGATTTTTTTCGAGTTTCAGAGTAATTTAAATCATTTTGCTTGAAAATAGTGATAAAATATAAGTAAACCTATAAGTAAGCATGTCAGTTTAAAGCAATATGTAATTTCTTGATTTTATATTGACCGTCAAAGACTATCATGTGCTTAGGTGTACGGATTTCGATCCAGCACGGTATAAGAATGGTTTAAAAATACTGATAGGTTATGAAAAATAGGTTTTCGCGCATTTTTGAATAACCATTAACATTCTTGCATAAATTAAAAAAAAAAGTTTTTTGCTTCGATATAACGTAACTCGATATAACGTAACGAAAATAAAAATAAAGTTGCCTTATATTGAGGTATGACTGTATTTATGAAATTTCAATGATGTCAAACCAGTTTATTACTCACTACATATTTAAAACAATATTGTAAACATTCAGACCTTTTCAATTTATAATTATAAAATTCGCTATTAAATCATATTCATAATCATGAAACTCGCGATTAAATATTATCAAATTCCGGCTAACAATATGCCGATAACTGTATTGAGATAGCAAAACATTTTGTCGATTTGTACCCTTGGTACTACAAGTCGGACTTTCATCTGGAATATTTATTTTATTTTATTTTTTTTAATATTTATTTTGAAAGTTTACCTTCACTATCGCTTTCAGCACATTTGTTATTGTTTCTGTCCTTTGTGGCCTGTTTGAAACATGGCCGAGTCAAGTGAAGCCAATCAGTGTCAAATTATTATTTTTTTGCTTTTCGAGAATCCACCACTTTTTTAACGGAAATATTTTCTGAAAACGCCACTGCATCATTCAGGTAACAAAACGAAAGAAAATGGATGATTTTACGTTCGTTAAAAACAAATTTGTGAAAAAAATGGTGATTCGATTATCCGGAAAATTCGGTTACCCGGAGTGAAAAAATTCGACACTCCGGATAATCGAGTCCAAACTGTATTTTATTTTCAGGTCGCTTATTTAGAGAGGTCTATGAGTTTACTGAATATTCCCTGATTCGGCCTAACCTTTTCATATTTTTCCTTGATATTCAGCTCGATTTGCTGGACGTAATAGCACTATTATTTAGTCTTTTTCGAAAGTATTTAGCAGAAATGATTAAAAACCTTTTACAAATGAAGTTTTTAAATGCAGATTTCGGAATTTACCCGTTTTTACGCGGATTTCTCCCGCGTAAAAAAGACTTCAGTGTAATGACAAAGTACGAAAAGGTGTCCAGTAGCATGTTCCATGACAACATTGGTAAAAATTAAAAACGTAATGATAACCAAAATAATTCACCAAATCCGTTTCATTAATAGAAAAGCTAGCGGTTGTTGAATGGACGTGGCACTTCCAATCAAATCTCTAGGATGCTGCCGTGAAAAGTAATAAGGTTTACTAGATTCACTGGAAATTGCAACACACGATGACACCCGCGCTCACAGAATGCAATCCGCTCTGAAAGCACTCCAAAATATGTGCATACCCAGCTGGAAAATTATACTGCATCCCGTGTGCAACACAATTATTCAACTCTAATCATGCTTTCCGTCGCTTTGGAAAAACTGTGTAATCCCGTCGTATACAGTGAAGAGTGAGTTATTACATTGTATACATTCCGAAGCATGCTGCAGCCAGCACGGTTTCCCACATTCCTGTCAACGTCACTAGCAAAATGCAGTGAAGAACCTGCATCCTATTGTGCTATTACAAAGAACACCCCCGGATTGTACTGATGATGGGCCAGCCAAAAGCGTATCTCCTTCCGACTCTTTCTACTACCAGTAGCAGTAATGCTGATGGTGGTTTGGTAGCAGCACTCGCTAGACCCTAGTTGTTTTTCCCGAACCGGATACACCGAATCATCCGCCACACTGCATCCTGCTAGTGGATCATGATGGACGAACAACGAAATCCGCATTGCTCCTGATGACTGTCAACAATATTCCCTAGAATAAATATGCATATTTTAGTATTGTGCTTCGCTCGAACTCCAAATCGCCTGACAAACATTCTTCGGTTATATTGGCATGTATACATTGTTGGATGGATGTAGGTACAAGTACACATCGTTGCTTTGTCGTTCGCGCGTTATGCGACGAGATTGCACGATGCAGATATCGCGATTGAAGGCAACAAAAAAAACTTCTGATCTACATCTATACTAGATGCGAGCGGCTCTTTACCCGACGGTTCACCCTGGCAAACAGTTTGCGTTTTTTTTCTCCACTTTCTCATCGATAGTGGAAATTTTCTGATCTAGGTTTCAACATTCGTTCGTTTTTCTCTCCGAGGCGATACGGAGCGCGATGGTAGGGCCATGGACTACGGGCTGTAATCACGGAATCGATAATAATTCAAACAAATATGTATAATTTCTATCGGCTTCCATGTGCTGCAAGTATAGTTTCCATCGTCGGGTACGCTGGGGCAAACTAAAAGCTTGCTGATGGAATCATTGTTTGTGTTTTGTTAGCAGCATACATCGCATATCATAGTTTTGTGGTGGAAAATCCAAAAATTACTTTTGTTAGATTTTATCCTTACGATACGAATGTAATTGATTTGTCGAATACAGCACAATTCTACTGTTTATTTACCGATCTCAATCTTGCCCCCACGCTCCGGTCGTTGGGCGTACCGAGCTGATTTGGTTTCGATTGTGGCCGATCAGTTTGCGTTATGATGGCCTGTTTTTCCATACAGTTTACAGCCATATACAAGCACCGATTGGACAGCTGCCACAATTCGTTAGAAGAACGTCGGATTCCGGGACGCAGGTATTGTGTGTGTGCTTTGGGGTCGGCTCATATTGCTCATCAAATCACCCAGCTGCATGCGATATTATTATGACAAGTTTGAGAAAGACCTATTGGTGGAGAGATATCGAATAGGTGATAAATAAGTGGCAATATTGTGCCGGGCGACGTCGATGATGTATTATCACAACCGATGCGTGCCCTAGCCTGGCAAACGTTGTTGTCCTATCTGCATCTAGGCACTTAGTCATGTCGGCAACTGGAGACCTTTGCGACGGGACATGCGGGTGTGCATGGAATCGAACGATGTGGCCGGAGATAGGTTTTAATTATAAATGATTGATTCCGTATTCAATTCTCCGCTTGCGCGAGCGGAGTGACAGAGCAGAAAAAATTTGCATAACACTTCACCTTTATCGCAGCCATTTTATTGACGTGTGGGAAAGAACCAATGCTGTGGCCGGCCGCGACCAACCAGGTTTTGCCGATTGTCCATCAGTGCCGCGAAGTGAATCTCTCGATCGCTGCGGCAGTTTCATTGAACCGTGTGACCTGGAGACGACGATGATGATGATGGCGTGGCAGACATTTCTATGTGCGCGCATCCAAACTTTTCAATTCGATGTCAATTTTAGGACTCGTTCGCATGCTATAGTTGCGATACTGTAGTCAGGAAAAGCTACAAAGTCCGGATGGATTTTGCTTCGATGCAATATGCAAAATCAAAAAAATCGTTGGATTATACGTACTCCCGAAAATACAAATTTTAACCTCTTGTGTATTAATGTTGGTGATTAGAAGCATTCATCAAAAAGATATAAACACTGACAGTGACTTTTATTGCCCCAGTCGAGATTTTATTTTCAGTGAAACCATTCTGATGAAATGATGGAAATAATGAAATTGAACAACGGCAAATCATTAAAAAGAATCACATTTACAGGAAATAGTTTTCAACATGTGCTTTAACGATTAAAACCTAAGGGAGATAATAATATATTCGTGGAAAACTAATTATTTATAAATTTGCCCAAAAATTCTCTTTTTACATTACATTTACATTACATTGGTCCCCGTGGCTCTGTGGTTAGCGATGTCGGTCGGCTAGCTCTCCCACACGGTTGTGATATCGGAGTCGATTCCCGATCGAGTCGAGGATCTTTTCGAGCTGGAAATTTTCTCGACTCAGCACTGGGGCACGGTGTATCGTTGTACTTATCCTACACATACAAAATGTGCCTAAAACAATATCGATAACGAATTCTCTCAACTAATCTAGTTGATCGAGACCGCTAGTAGCCCCAAGGCTAAGCGTGCGATATTGCTTACATTACAAAAATGGTACCAAGTTACTCGACAGACCACAGCTCTTCATGGTAACTATTTAAATGGTAAATATGTTGCCTATTAGAGCAGGTGTACCTCAAGGAAGTGTCTTGGGCTCAATGTTATATTTTTTCTGATCTTTCTAATTTACCACCAGAATGTGAGAAATCTTTGTTTTGTGACGATACAAGCATTTCGGTGAAAGTGAAAAGCCTTCGAGGCATGTGAAGCAGGCTGCGAAAAGGGCCGCTAGACCTATTTTCTCCATATCATGAAAATCGTTGAACCATAAAGTATTTATTTTCATTTCAGTTTTTTTTTTGGCATAAAATACTGTTATACTTCACTCATTCATATTTGAACTTGCAATCAATGCTGTCTGCTTTTGCTGCAATCCAACTGATCAACTAATGATTACTGATTTTTTTCATTTTGGGCATAATTGTTACCGTTTAAAGTTGGATAGAGTGACTATCTTAAAAACCTTTTGAATTAATTTCAAGCTGATCTGGCGATGATCTGGCGGAAATTAGCTTCACCCAAAGGAAGCTTCATAATTTTCGCGACACTGTTGAGAATTGACACACTAACCGTTTAATACAACATAGAAATAAACGTATACCTATTATAACGATTATGAATCACAGAAACGAAATGTACGCAATAACACTAACTCTTATTTAATGTTAGCCCAGCTTAATTCTATAATGAACTTCTTCTTTTCAATAAAATGACGCATCGTCGTAAAGTCCGGTCACTCGCGGCGACAATGGCCCATCACGCGCGTGCCGCAATCTTACTGCAAAAAGTTACATAATTTAAGTTAACCACTCCGGCAGTGCTCTGCTAGGTGAATCCGGCAGAGCTATACTGTTTTCGCCATCGCAACACTGATTCTATTCGCATTTTGGGATGCTTTGCGCGACATCTCATTGGAATGCTGCTCTGGATTCGATTCGAGATTCGGGGAAGAGGTCATCGCTCTGACAGCAGCGCGCTAGCCTCCGCCTCGGTTGGTGGAGAAGTGGTGAAAATTATTCCACACAACGTGACTGCGCTAATAGAACAACTATGAATCGAAAAGAATGTTTCAGGTTATGAAAGAGAAAAGAACAGTTTGCACAAATGAAGTAAATCGTGCAGTGCATTCATTGGGCATTTTTGCTACGTTCGTGCCCGGATTGGGACACAAGATAATTTTGGTTTTGGATATTTGGCCTTTCAGAGCATCTCAAATTCAATTTCAGTTTTTTCAACAGCTGAAAATGGAATTTCATATGTAGTGTAAAAGGTGAGTGCTACCATCTGAAAGGTGTGATGAAGAGCGTAACACGAATTGTCATCCTATCATCTGAAATAAAATGCTCGCACAGTCATGCCCGTACAGAACGACGAACGGCACCGGCTTTCATTCCATTCCGTCGTAAACGGTTTTAATGAATCAAATCTATTTTATTATTTCGGCGCACTCGGTGCCAGACAGTGCCTGCATATCACCACACTTCGAGGTGTCTATTAGAGAGAACCGGCAGGCGAATGGAACGTGACTTTTATTTTTCGTCAACCGACCTCCGATCCGATCCGACCCGGCCATCCTTCCACGGGTCGGCGGCGATGTGCGGTAGGTCTCGAATCTTGCCCCACCTCACCGCCACCAGTTCGGTTCACCATCGAAGACAAACTGGTAAAGTGAAGAGAATACACGCGGCGTACGCTGATTGCCGAAGATTGAAGTTGACAGCGGTACATGTCGTGATTTTTTGTTTGGCTGCTTGTTTATTTGTGGATGCAATTTTGAATAGATTTGTTTGTTCCGAGCAGATTTTTCGTGTCAATCTGAGTGACGTTATTTATGTATTGCGCAGTTTAGCGCTTTCAATGCGGCCTTAATTAGCTATCGTTAGTGGTTTATCTGAGTGGGTATTTATGTCGGTATCGTATTATAGTAAACAAAGATAGTCAGGTTCGCGGCGCGGAGGACAATCAATTTCAAGTATGACTCTTTGAAGCGACAGTTGTTCAGCATAAATTTGTTTTTTTTTTTTTGTGACAGGTTTCACTATGACTCACATTTGAATCGACTTTTTTGCTTGCATACAACTTTCTCTGTAGATATGTATGGTTTTGCTAAAACCCTTAATTTTGACGTGGAATTGCATCATACGGCAATATAGTGGTGCAAATGAAAACCGGAAAACGTCGAGAGTGTCACGAAATTGTCCTCTTCCACTTGCTTGAAACTCAGTCAGTTTCCAACGGATTTACTTCATTCTTACAACAATCGATTGGAAAATTGGTTTACTCCTACTAGAGACTTGCTCGACACGCGGCAAATTCGAAATGAGTTTCATGTATATTTCTTCATGTTCATATAAATAAAAAATCATCGACCTTCACAGTTCGCAACTGCGAAGCACTTCAGAATGAAATGTTTACTCACTTTCACTTTGTAGAGTAACAAAAAGGCATTGATAAGAAATCACATTATACGTTTATGTACACGTACAGGCATTCCATCCATCCATACAGCTTCCAAAAATGGAATCACCGTTAGTTATTGATGTTTTCAGTAAATCTTATTCCACCGACCGAGCGAGCGAGCGCCCCGGCTCTTGTACACAAACGCCACTACGGAAAGGATTTTACCATTTTACTCGACTCGAAGCAGAGATCTTCTGCACATGTTCCCATTTGGGACACCATAATTCACACAAACAAAGCCGCCCGACCCCGACGACACACAACCCATTCATCATCGCGTTTACGCTGCACGGGTCGGTTCGGCAAAGGCCGTCGTCTATCCGATGCCGATGTCAATCAGCATTCCACGTGGCCCGGCCTCGACCTCATCTTGTCAAATTTTGGCCAGCCTCCTTCGTCGAGTTCTAACACATCTGAGCCGCGCGGTCGCAGCAGCGCAACAACACATCATTCGACGTATCTCTATCAACACCCAAGCGGTCCGGCAAGCGCACATACACATAGAGAACCGATGATTCAAAACTAACTAAACAACAATCATAAGCAATTTTAGACAAATTAAGCCGTGCGGGGGAGCGGTAGACTGCTGCGGTGATGAATTATGCACGTACCTTTGGCATTTGGTGGTCAAACCGAGTCCGAGAAAGATATGGTAATACATGGTACAGAACTACACCGCGCTGCGGTTAGGCGAGGCTTAGGCTAGATTATAAACTGCAAGTGAAGGTTTTTTCTCACCAAAGGTGGCATACCAGTGGGGCCTGCCTGCGGACCGACAACTGACTCGGTAAGCCTGTCAGTTAACAGGCTGGTAGACAAGTTGCTATTGCTTTTCTGGTCGATAATTGATACCCGCCGAAACGTTTTGGGTTAAACATGTAGAGTTAATATTACCAGAACTAGAAGCGAAAGCATAAATTACCAGGAAATACGAAGCATCCAACTATTTTAAGCAGTGCCAACAAAACTAAACAGACGTCGGTTTAACACAGTGCGCGAGAAAAGTCACTGCATAATTTTATTCGGCAGCCATCGTCAGCACACGTTCGTTTGCCGCGTCTGAAAGGGACACGTTTCGTGGTGGCTTTTTGGCCGGTTAGCAACTTCATCTGCATTCCACGTTTCTCCTGCTGGCATGCCAGCTCGTGGTGGATAGTAAAGTGTTTATTGCAATGGTGGCCTAACACCGAAATTGGACGAAGATGAACAGCCTGACAGCCGCGGCGCGCTGTTGTACTTCTTTCCACCGCTTACTTCCGCCCAAGTGTTAGTCGCTTTGATTGAATTTGGAGCGCATATTTTGGCAAAAAATTTCTACTTTTCTTTGGACTGTTTATTTGGTTTGCTTTATCTTGGAAGCCTGCATTTTGAAACTTACTGTACATTGTAGTATTATTCATTCTGATTCCATTTTGCTTATTCATATTACGTTATGAGAACTTTACATCCACGAACCCGATATATTTTCAGCTTACCATGGTTGCTGTAAAGTAGAAAATTTGCACCCGATGTTGCTATCCCACGAGCCAATGTGACGCAGCGCAAAACTAACAAACTGATTAATCTATTTTACACAGTTGTGTTTACAAAATCCATGATTATTTGTGTCGGTCTAAATTTGGCTGTCGGAACGAGCTCCCAGCCGAATGGTAATTAATTTTTCCTATAATACAAGTGAAATTATTACCATTGCTTTTAACACGAAGGCAAAAGGAAGCTCCTTTGATCCAATTTGGATCCCTGTGGGACTACCGAAAACCAAGCCCCATCATATACAGATACAATGCCTGCCTCATTCCTACGAGCATCTATCACGGAAAACTCAGCCTTTTCTCGCACCTTCCCCGTTCAGTTCACCACCCCTTTTCGGTAGGTCACGGATGTCAACAGCTAGCTCCCACGTAGACATATCTACCCAGTCGCACAGGATTCAATTGGCAGTGGAGCACACTGTTAGCCGTGGTCGGCCTTCCTACGGTGTCCTCGGTTCGTTTGAAAGCAACGGCAACGGCCGGATCATTACTCAAGCTTTTGCCGACAGAAGCGCAACAGCGTGAGTCGGTGAAAAATGAGAGTTTTATCCTTTTTGCGTATGCGAAAGCTGCGAGTAACGGAGCCATCCGACCGACCGACCGACCGGAACAGGTGAAGCCATGACTAGCAAAATGACAAAGTGCGGCGCTAGTATGTACAAATAGGGCGGGTCAAAGTTTGCAACTTCTCGCAAACAGCGAGAAGTTTACTTCCGTTTGGAGGAAAAGCGAACTTGAGGAATGTTTGGAGTACTTCCAAAGTGTTAGATTAGTAATAAGTATCAGAAGTAGAGGATGACATTTTTGTGACCACATCAAAAAGTTAGACGAAGAGCGATTAGTACATTACTATAGAGAGAAATTTTGTATAAATCTAGACATTTAAAAGTTCCATTCGAAAGATTCTGTCTCTTTAAAGATTCGAGTTAGTGTATTGGTATGTTCTGTTAAATCTGTTTTGTTGTGAGGTTTCATGAAATATTAATCGCCGTGTTCAATTAATTCGGGTACAGTTTCCGTAATGATCACATCATAACATCACTTACTTAATTCCTGTGACTACACTCCTAAATTCCTTGCGACATCTCGGACGGAAAGGTTGGGATTCCGCGAGAAACTGCTGGCCGCTCTTTTCGTCGTTTTTGCGGCCTTCGGATTTCGAATTCCCATCGATCCTGTCTTCCTGTCAGTCGACAAAAGTACTCCAAACACTCTTATTACGTTGGTGACGATTGATTTGGCCACATTCAACAATTTTGTAAACTTGACTTGCGGGTTTCACGATGCACGAGCAAAATTTTTGCACAACTGAAGAGCAAATAGGCATGATATGAACATATATTTTTGAAATGAGGGGTATTCAAATAATGCTTGATACACGATAAAAAAAATACGGCAAATTGAAGTTCACCAATTTTCGACAGTAACACCCTTTATGGCATTCAGTCAAATTTGTTTGTTTTCATAAAATCAACTATTCCATTGAGCAGATGAAATAGCGCTTTTTTGCGAATTGCAGCAAAGTTTTTGCAAAATTGAACAAAAAAACAATCATCAATGTTTTTAAAGCACTTTCAAGCAATATTTGAAAATATTGAAAATGCATCATTATGATTATGTTGTTAAAAGATAATCAAAATAGAAAATCACTTACCCATAATTTTTTTAAACGTCATATGTCGAAAAGCAGCTTTATGAGACATATATTAAAATAGCATAGCTTGATAATGTTAACAAAACTATGAGGATCGAAATAACTGTTTATTACAAAGTGTTACGATGGGTCTCAGAATTTAGAGTTTTTTTAAGAGTTTTATGAGGTTCGCAATACCTGTTTATTACAATGTGTTACGATGAGTCTCAGAATTTAAAGTTTTTTCCTCGTGTAAACTTTTTAACCTAATAAGGCTACATCCACAAATTACTTAACACAAAAAAAACAATTTCAGACCCCTACTCTCCCATATGTAACGAATTTGCTTAATAAAATACTCGTTTTTCAAGAGTCTTTCCAGAGATTTTTTGTTACGTAACGCTGATCATTCCTCCCCTCCTTTACTTTGTAACAAATCGTAAAACTCAAGGATACCCCTCCCCTTCCCCTTATAAATGTTACGTAATTTATGGTTACCGCCTAATGAAAATAAAATTCACAAAATCTGGATCACCCATTTTTTTGGACAACTACAAATGCTATTTTGTCACAAGGTTTAGGTCCATAGTATCGGCGAAACGGACAAATTCTGCATGAAAAATTTGTGAATTTGTTCAATTCCTAGAAATAAAAAAAATATTTTTTTAAGAATTAAAATGCTTGTTAGTAACTTTTCTGATCAAACAGAAAATGGTATTTTTGACGTAGAATTACAAATTACTCTAGTGTGTAAAATCCTTTTTTTTTGAAAAAATTGTTAAAATTAAAGTGGTTAAAATTCATAATTTATTCATAAATTCATAAATATGATTTTAATTTGCACGTCGTAATGATGCGATGATGTGATAACTGATGGAATAACTTGACGGGTTTACAGTCTGCATAAGAATTAATTCGTTAATTTTCTCTAATCGATACCAAGTCGTGTACATAAAATGAGGCGAGAACCTTCGATAGAAAGAGTGTGAGCGGAGCCGGAGCGTGTGCACAAGGTTAAACTTTTTTGACGGTCGGTAATCCATCGTGAACTGTCTTGTGAACTGAATTATAGTGATTTGAGAACAGCCTAAATGCTTGTTGTAGGTTGAACTATAATGAATAGTTGAAAACTCGCGGGTGGCGAAACAGAAAATACTCAAATTTTGCCGTACTTTCACGGTGGACATCGCCTTCGGTAACAATAAATAAAGTGATTTAGGTAAAAACAAGTAATAACTGTTTAATTTAATGAATATGCATTCGGTAATCGTTTCAAAATGGCTTAAGACGTTGTGAGAGATCCATTAATGAAAAACATAAAATGTTGCTGTTTTTGGATAATAGCATCGATTGATATTAGGTTAAACGCTTTATTGGGTGAGGTTGTTTCTGTTAAGTTTTGCTTAGTGTTTGTGTATGTTTACAATTTATGCAATTCTCAACGAAATCGTTTATTGTTTTTCGCATATTTTCCCAGTATTAAGAGTTTCGGAGTTTCTTGTAGTGCCAACGTGTCCTCCAACTGGGGATGCGTGATTTTCGTATATTATTTGGTTTATGGTTATGAGTCCATGCTTATCTCATCTTCGCTGCTGTTCGAAACGTTCTGCTTTTGGGATTGCTCGTGATCGTCTTCTGCTTCTTGCCTGTTTTTTTCGCTACGATAGTGAACTCTTCGGGTGGTGGTAACGTGTTTGCTCTAACTATAATAAATAGTTGAGCTTTTTGTCGGTTATAATTTTCGCTGGTGAGTAGATGACTAGTCCTACTTTATTTGATGAACAAGTGTACATCGATTTGAAATTTTCAATGTTGATTTTCGAAAAAATAACATTGTATCTTGCAATTGCTAGTTTTGTAATTTTAATTTTTTCGGCCATTTTTTTAATTGTATCGATAATTTCTTCGACATGTTTTCTGTCCGTGCACGTATTTTCCGTATTTTCTACCCGCAATGGTTTGACAAATGGTAACATGAGCTGTTTCTAATAAATGATTTCTGGGCGTTAAGAAGCGCCGTGGGCATTGTCAAAATAGTAGCACCTGGCAAATCAGTTAATTTACTGGTCATTACGAATTGCATATGACGCAGGGTAGATTCTCATTTTCATGTTATTTCTAGCAGTATAATTCATTTAACTTAATTATCAAACGGAATGTTCAGCATTGCTTTAAGAACTTGTTTGTGGCTCGAGAAAAGCCGATTGTAATTTGTTCTTGGCAGAACGAGTGAAACAATTAACTTGAAGCTAGTGTATTTCGTAACAGCTTCGAACAAGGCGTGCTTGGCTGGCTTTCCTAGCAGCACCAAACGTACGGAAGTCTGAACTTCACTGACACAGCTCTCCTTACCATTAGGCCTTTTCTTCTGCTTCTTCTCGATATGACTTGACAAAAAACTCATGTACTTTCGCACCCAACGTCTGTATATCTAGAAAAAAATGTGCAGCGCAGTCCATCCTCTTTTTAGAATTCCCTCATTCTATCACCTTCGCCGTGCCAGCGTATTAGTCCAGTTAACTGGAGAGGAGGCTAAATGCCGTCCAATTTCCGGAATCGAGATGCCCAGAGTGTTTCCGGAATCAAGATGCCCAGAGAACGGAAATCAACCTCAGACGCCATTTTGTTTCTGGAAAGTAACCCAAAATTGTTGAATACCCGAAACTGAAACCAATCATTGAAAAAAGAGAAAAATGAGAGAACTATTGCTGAAATCGACCACTTCAGGCCATCGAGTGGATTAAACCCAAACGAGTGTATTTCTTAACCTATTGCAAGAAATACATTGACATTAGACAGGCTCTCATACACAATTTGTTCAACTTTTTTTCGAAGAAAAGAGAAATCCTCACTAGGATGTATCCTAAACGAAGTTCTCGGTTGGAGAAATTAATGTGAAACAAGAAATTATGTAAAGTCTGGTTGATTCCTGATTTTAAATTTTTTATTTTTTCTAATTTAGCTACCTATCCTAGGGTCCTCCAGCCTAAATCTTCTTCGTTGTTAATATATTAAATTTTTGTTAAAACGAAGCAATTTTGGCCGTGCTGTTCAGTGATACCTTTACATATTAAAAAAAAAATAGTGTCTCGATTTTGTCAGTTTTCCGAATGCCAGCATCATCCTACTACTATTTGGCAAGTGAATATTGGTTAGAAAATTTCTCACCCACTAAATGACTACTCACTTCACACCCCGCACATTCTTCTATCCTTGGCCGTTCAGCCCATGTGGGCCAATTCTCGGTATGGCCTGTAGTAAAACATCCCAACATAGGTAATTACTAGGTATTTAGCTACTGATGCCTCACTAAGTTATTTTGCACCACACATAAAACCCCACACCGATACAGGCACACATTCTCCCTGCCAAGTCATTCAATCCTCTATCAGAGAAGTACATAAACGAGGAACGATGTTTAGTTTATTTGGGAAACACTTAGTAATCCCCTCTACTTGCCGTGGCAGTTGAATCATTTGGTCTGTGTGTGTGTCCGTGTGTGTGCATAACTAAAAGCTCTCTATATCAGCACACCAGGAGACGGAGGACTGATGATACAAGTGCATCCGAGGCGCATTTTAATGTTCCTGATACCATTTGTTTAGTAGCTACCATTATTGACTTTGTTGAAGGCAGCGGCGACGACGACGACCGCGCCGTCGAGTGACAGCATTCAGTCTCGATTTCCAAAGTATCTCGAAACGGGGCTGTAATGGGAGGGGCATCCCTGATAGTGGTCCTGCGAGTGAAACAAAATATTTCGATATGAACCTCGCTCTTAGAGTGAAGTGGGTTTTAAATGCCAACATCGTTCGCTCCAGTCGCGGCGGTAGCGCGATAGTTTCCGAAATCAAGAAACGTTGGCGGCGAGGGAACGAGTCTAGCACAACAGCTGTCATGTACTGTCCCGGTGAGCGATGATGGTACGCGAGAAACACGTTCCGATATCATCCACGCCGGCGAGGACGGAAAATTACAGAATGGTGTCATCTACAGAGGCCGCACGACGTGGTCTCTTCCAGTGTGCCATCGCAATCGGGGACCGATTGGCTTCTAGGACGACTGAGCAACACGTTCTCGATAGATAGTAGAACAACATAGTGGCGACCTAAACGTGTGTAATGTTTTCAGAGATATTGATTTTGTCGATGGTGGCGGCAGAGCGGTTGCACTTCTGTGTGTCACATTTTCTGTACAGATAATATGGGTTTAGGGGGCAGCAGCCACTGACAATCAGGTCGTTTAGCGTAGAAAAAGACAGCACGGTTGCACCTTTCGAAAGAATAACGGGTATGCCATATCGGTGACAATAAACCGAAGAGCGGTAGATTATTTAGCTAGCGCTGCTGGAGCGCGTCGATGATATTTCATCATATGGGGAAAAGTGGGTCGAGTGTGCAGATCCGATACTGTTTTAAAGGATGCTGCTAGCAAGGGTAGCAAGCAGCAATAGCAAATATATCACCGTAATAACGACCTACTCAACAGTCCCGGTATTGCACAGACTATGGACAATATGAGTGCATATCCTTTGACATGGTTGTTCATTACAGGCACGAAGCTAGCTAGCGGAACGTGCGATTAATAACTTTTATCGCTTGCATTATACTGTTTGAATGGCAGCACTACTCCCCGGTCTGATGAATTGCTTGTGCGATAATTACGAGAGCTCAACCGAACGCTCATAGAAATAAAAAAAATCACATTGCCGTAGGCGATTCACAAATTTAAATAAGAAGAAATAGAATAATTTAGGAAAACAGTTTTGCAAAAATGTTAAAAATGATTCCAAGTTTTTCACGTTATTGATATGTTTGCATTTTAGTTTGTGTTTGACAAAATTAGGTAGTTAAATTGTTTTGCTTGAATGATTCTATGTAAAAGTCATTAGTGTAACCAATCTTTGAAATCCCTTCGTGTTGATTCAGCAATTAAAGTTTGTTTATAAAATGGAATTCTTTTAAGGACTGTTAAAATCATCACACAAAGCAGAATACCGGAAGTATCCCGGAAAAACAATTGCAATCTCCTATTTTGTTTTTGAAAACATTTAATCGTTAAATCCCACAACCTATGAAATAAATTTTGGGTTCACAGGTTGAGTTTTGAAAAGCTACCGAACTACATGCAACTGACACAGCGCGACAGCGATGCAACGTCAACCGACAGCCGCGGTACTTCACGATGATCCAATATAAACAAACCGTTCCACCAATTGTAGGAAATCCATCATAAACAGTCTCAAACAAACTTTCAAATCCAGCACTCCGTTCCTCGAAATCCAACTCGCTTAACGCGTTTCAGGCTCTCGGACATATATCTTTACCCAAGCACAATAAACAGAAAATTCAACCAATAAGCCGAAACCAGAAATGATCGTCATAATTTACGACGAGCTCCAAACAATCCGCCACGTTCGGAGCTCTGGCAGCCCATAGGAGACGCCAGAGCGTCCACCAACACAAACATCAGCACACACGCACGTACATAAACACACTGCCAATCTGCTCTCGGTGCCGTAGCACGCCGTACCATCGTCGTCGTCGCGTTCAACGCCGCGCGCCACGTGAAACCGAAGCAAACCCGCAAACGCAATAAAAGCTACACAAATAAACAAATATTTGGTGCGAGATTCATCACCCCCGCGAGCCGCTCGATCGGCACTACGGACATCGAATTTCATCGCGGAGGAGACGCCTTTAATGTTATAATGTGGTCGTTATTTGCCACCATCATGGAGCGCCGAAATTGGGCTAACCGGGGGTTCAACGAATTTCTAACGCATTCGTTCATTGCGATATTGGACATTATTCAATTATTATCTCTCAAAACCTGTTAATTGACGACCATCCATTCGGAAACACTTCACAGCACGGTTTCCCCCCCTCATTCTTCACTATAAAATGTCATCGCTCAGCCCCTCAGTCTTGCAATAAAAAGCCCCTACTGGCGCTGATGGCCGGTTGCCGCTGTTGCAGGCGAAACGCCGGACGCCATCAAATCTCTTTGGCCCTACGCTTAGCTTCATCAAAATCTGATATTACGATCTCTTATCTCCGCGCGGATTCTTTTAATTTACGACGTGCGCTCACTTGATTAAATATCTATGGTGGAAATTACGCATACGATTAACGACGGGGCCGTCTATCGACGAACTCATAAACGCTCTCGCCATCGATATTGTGGATCACTAACAGATTGACTTTGGCAAACAAATCAAAATTATCAGCTTTTTCGGAGAAAAAAAAATACGCGCAACATACCATCGATCATTTTTTGCCTCGGTGTTTAATATTGTTCGATTCTGTTTATATTTCCTATCGTTATCTTTATTTTTTGTTTGTTCGGTGTGTGTCGAAGTCAGGGGCAACAATTTTCGCCTGCAGCCGACCGAAAACCGTCATTATTGTGAGGGTGGTGGAAGTGCGGATCAGGGAGGTTTTCAGCTCGCGCGATAAGGCAAACGATTGCAATAATGAAGTGGAGCGCAAAGCAAAAACCAATAAAGACTTATTAAAAATCGAATTATAGGAAATTTGGTCTTATCGTTGTTACTGCGAGGGAACGGAATAGCAGCAAAACGTAGTGTGCCACGACCGACGATGATGGATTAGATGCGGGGATTTTAATTCGCGGTCGATAGACTGCTGCGGAGCAAGCAACGGGGAGCTATGAAGAAGGAGGAGGGAACTTAATGAAATATGGCCCGCGTGAGTGCGGTCGTAAAGCAGTGATAACACATAATTTGAGCGAATTTGGCAATTGGAAGTGATCAATTGTGATTTATTGGT
This sequence comes from Wyeomyia smithii, assembly GCF_029784165.1. Taxonomy (NCBI): domain Eukaryota; kingdom Metazoa; phylum Arthropoda; class Insecta; order Diptera; family Culicidae; genus Wyeomyia; species Wyeomyia smithii. The sequence continues at coordinate 236,898,497 of NC_073695.1, read as the reverse complement.
GCTTGCGCTCATTTCGTGTACAGCGCGCGCTGAGTTTGGATTATGGCCGAAAAGCTGTGGCATGAAATGAAAGAACAAGAGAGATTGGATTATCTGAGTGAGGCGGAACTTAATTGATTAAAGTCGTTTAGCGGGACATTGTTCGTGGATACTCTGCTAGCCGAATTTCGCAGCTGTACTATTTCAGGGTCAGCCGAATCAATTTTTCGAATGAATAACGATGCTCGATAAAAATGTCACAGATATTTATTAAAGGGCTTAGCATTAATCGTTTGTTGTATATTTGACTCTCCTTTATCGAAAAATTACACAGCCTGTTTGCAATTGCGGAACTAGAAAATCTGATCTCGTTCGGGGAAAAGAATAAAGGAGACAATCGTCAACTTAGTAAGTAAATGACTGAAGATGTTAAATTCTACTCACAATATCTGTAACCGGTGAAAAATAGGACTCCGAGATTTGAGAGGTTTGTCCATACCATTTCGGAAAATTTTGCAGTTTTACATTTTGGAGTTAATACTCACCGCTTACTTCTTGCCCAGCATGAGCATTACGCTTAGTATTTTTTTGCACCAAACTTATTTATTCTGCTTTGAGCTGTGCCCTACCCAGTGTATCCGTCCAGCTATGGCTACCTTTTGAATACTGGGTTCGCCGTAGAGTTGCGCGAGCTCATGGTCCATCCTCCGCCTCCATATTCCGTTCTCTTGCACGCCGCCAAAGATCGTTTCCAGTCCGAATTTCTTTGTTCCCCGTTCATTACTTGTGAGTGTTTTACGGTGGCGGCTTGTAGGACCTGCGCTCCAACCCCTTGTCTCGCCGGAGGACCATCGTGCACAACTCTGTTTAGAGTCCCACGTTGGCACGAGGACGGTAATCGGCTGCCCCTAACCTGGAGTACAGACACCGTTTTCAGCCGCTCCTAACATGGAGGACAGACGCTCGGGAACTCAAAAAAAAACCTCCTTCCTTGTCAGCATACGACCAAGTTCCCACCGGGATTAGTTACCCGATCTTCCCTTGGTTGCTCGTATCCCGACTGGCACCGCGTGGAGGTCGGGATAGGAGTGGCTGGATAAATGGCTAAGTACCACATGTGGGGTCTATTTTATTCCAGTATGCGCGCTGGGCCCCGATGGTACGCATTATTCAGCCGTTCAGCCAAAAGTTACCACATACTGATATAACACTCAAAACTAAACGGCTCACGTGTTGTCACAATTAGTGAATGCATTTACTAGTGCCCACTATCGCACAGAGACTGCATTTCACTAAACTGCCTCACTGCATCAGCAGCTATCGATGCTAAGATCCGCTGCAACTGCTACGCTATCCGTAGTCATGCAACAGTTGTGGCCGCTATACGCTTCAATTGGTATCCACTGTTCCTTCATCAGCTGGCCCAGCTGCTATCGTTGCTGGAATCCGCTGAAACTAGTGCACTGGCCATTGGTACGCCACAGCTGTGGCCGCTTTCCTTCATCGCTGGTATCCACTGCACTGCTAGTGCTGCTGCTAAGGGAGGACGACTGTTGTTGTCGCTGTCTAGAAGTATTATGAGCGGCTTCGGCTGAAACAGGCTCTTATAAAGACCGAATGGTATGTTTTCAATTGCAAGGTATATGATTCTGTCGACCGTGCTTGGGTAGCAATCATATAACGACCAATCAGAGGTCGAATTTTTCTTTTCGACAAGGCTTGACTATTTTCAATAGTACAATAGTGTGAATAATAAAATTATAATTATCTTCTTTTGGGAAGAATCTTAGAAGATTTTCCAATATATTGCTGCAAGAACGAAGGAAATCCATCGAATACTAACCGATTTATTAGCATTTGAAATTGGACATATTTTTCACTTTTTTCGGTTTTAGATTTTCATTTCACATCCCTATGTAGCCGAACTTCCTGAGAGAAGTATTCTACTTCAAAAAAAATACAGCTAACACAAAATGACATCTTTAGTCCATAGGATCGTCAGGGTAAATTTTCAGCCAGATCAAAAATGAGTACCCGTTTTTTGTGAAACTGTAAACATGACTGTTTCGCCCCTACTATGTACTTGGGCGTCATACAGTATGTAACAATAAGTAACGTTCGATATGACTCCCTCCCCTTAAATTTCGTGACGTTGAATAACCTGCCCTCCTTCCAAATTTTCAATTGTTCACATCACAGATTTTTTTCTACTAAGATTCGAACCCACGACCATCCGCTTGACAAAGCGGACTCTGTAACCTTGCGGACTCTGTAACCTAGGTCTCAACATCACAGATACTCAATGTACTCAAGTATTCCCCCTCCCCCTATGTAACATCAAGTGGCGTAAACTCAACCTCCTTGCCCTCTTCGTTACGTAATTTGAGTACGGCGCCTTATCTGTTTTTTTTTATTCAATTTTTTTTTCACCATCATTTTTATTTTTATTATTCGAACTTAACTTTTGTGTTCCTATTTTTTGTCTATAGTTTATTTAATATATTCTTGATTTCAGATTTTTTCACTTCTTCTATATTTTCTCCGTTGAGGATTTGACTTTTTTTCGATCAAAAATTTTATGATCGTTATGTTCAGTTTGATGTCGAAACTATTTTTTTTATTTTGGAACATCACTTTTTTATGTTCAATTAAAGACTTTTCGAACAGAATGTTGGATCTATCTTAACATATAAAAACAGAGTTCTGTCTGTCTCAACCAGACTTGGAAATGACTGAACCGATCAGCGTGAAAATTTTTGTGTAGGGGTTTTAGGGGCCGAGGAAGGTTGTTATGATAGTTTGAGACTTCTCCCGTCTCTCAAAAGAAGGGCTCTCATTCGAATGAAACACAAATTTCTGCATGACTCGAGAGCTAATCAAGCAAATGGAATCAAATATGGTATGTGAATGTTTTAAGAAGCAAGAAATATTTATGTGGTAGTTTGATACTCCTCCCTTGTATGGAAAGAAGGAACCCCATACAAATTAGAAGCAAGAAATATTTCTATGGGGGTTTCTATGGGGGCTGCTAGGGAAGCTAGGGCTCTCATACAAATGAAGCCCAAATTTCTACATGATTCAAAAACTAATCAAGCAAATGGAACCAAATTTGGAAAGTGAGCATTTTAAAGTACAAAAATTGTTTCAATGATAGTTTGACACTTATACCCACCTAAGAGGGGAGGCGGTCCTACACAAATTAAGCAGATATTTCAACCAGTTTTTTTCGGAAAATAGCTTAAAATAATCGGGATGATGCACAGAAGCAAAAAATCGACCCCGGACACCGTTTCATATTTCTGGTTTCTGGAAAACAGTCCAAAAAAGCAGAATTTGGTATTTCCGGAACTTGAATGATATCTAGAGGTCAGAAGTTGACCCCACATGCCTTTTTGAAGTCGGAAATGACGACTTTCGGTTTCTGGGAAACAGTCTAAAATGATCGAATACCATTCAGTATCTGTATTTCCGGAGTGAGAATGATGCCTGGAGGCCAAAAATCGGCCCCACATTCCATTTTGAATTCTAAGATAGCGACATTCGCTTTTTGGAAAACAGCTCGAAACAGCCGTAATCGGAATGATGCACAGAAGTTTGAAATTAAACCCGGAAACCATTTCCAATTCTAAGATGACGGTTTCTGGGAAACAGCTTTAAATGACCGAAATGACCACCCAATATGGGTATTTCCGTAATCGGGATGATGCACAGAAATCAAAAATTAACCCCAGATGCCATTTTGAATTTTTTCAGGGCCACCATATTATGTTCAGAGAGTTTTTTTTTTCATAATTGTTAGATAAAAGTTATTGACATAAACATATTGATACAAAATAATCAGGTCTAGATTCCAAAGAATTATTGAAAAAGAGAACTTTGTTTCGCAACATTTTGAGTTTGAACGTATCGAACGATTCGTCATGCATGTAAAGACTAAAAATGAACCGCAAGGTTTGTTTTCGGAAGTATGTGTAATCAATTTAGAATGTTTTAAATTAATTGAATAAAGAAAAAAAATGAGCGGGTCAGCTCGTAATAATTCAAGATTTTTTGATTATTTTTTGTTTGCTTGACTATAGATTATTAGCATGAATTTTTCAACTTTCTAGTTATTTACTTACATACTTTATTTTCATGCTTCTTGAATTTTCAATTATGATATTTTTGATTGATTACTTTTTTTTATTATTGTTTGTATTTAATATTATGGTTGTACATTTTTTTACTTTGAGATTATGTTTTCTGACGTATAGATTGTATATTTTAGCTTTTTTACTTCCAAGATGTTGACATTTCTCAGGTAGCCTGAAACGTTGGTTTTTGCTCGGATTCATTTTTTTGTATTTTAACTATCGGTTAAATTTGTTTTTTTTTAAATCATTTTAAAACAAATTTTCTCATTAAGCGTCTCAGTAGAATGGAATAAAATATTGGAAATAGGTAATATAATCATTTATTTCTACTAAAAAAAGCAGTAGATTTTTTTCATTTTTGTTTCTCAACTGAATATCTTGGTTTTGATAAATACTGACTTGTTGTTTATAGGACATTTTTTGACTGAAAACTGAATATCATTTATTCATTTATTTATAACTTTTGAACGTTTACATTTTCCAATTTAGACATATAGTGGACCTTGTTCCGTCTCGCAATTACTATAATGAAGCTGATTTTGCACAAATTCCAAAGCTCCGAACTTCACGCAAGAACGACAACTCCGTCAAAATGTTTTCATAGGTTTTTTTCCCCTTTTTTCTTTTATTTCAATTTGAAAAAAATAAGTTCAACTATCTTACATCAAAGCTTTAGTGATATATTTTTTTCGTTTTTTGTTTTGGGATTCAAATTTTGTCAATTGAGAAAATGCAACCTCTCAAATTTGTTTCTAGTTTTTTGTTAAAAATGTTGGACTCGATTACCCGGAATTCAATTATCTGGAATTTTAAACTCGATTATTCGATTATTTTGAAATTTGACCTTACTTCCGGCATATTTGTTACCATTTCTGTCCCTTCCGGCACGTTTTAAAAGTGTCCGAATCAAGTGAAACCAATCAATATGCAATTAATGCTTCGCAAGATTTTATCTTTTTTTACTCAGAATTTTTTTTTGACTACGCCACTTCATCATACAAGTGAAACAGCAAGAGAAAATATTTATTTTACGTTCGTTGATTACAAATTTGAATATTTTTTCGTGATTCGATTATCCGAAAAATTCGATTAGGCGGAATAAAAAAAAAATCTCGACACTCGAGTTCAACCTGTATTTTAATAAAAGAATGTTTTAACCATGCTTTATTTTGCCGTTTTAGAAATTTTGTATAGTTCAATCTTGTTGTTTTCGTATATTCTGCACGTAATGTTAAGTATTTGTGCTTTTCAACCAGTCATAAAAATGATTCTATTCTATACAAAGATTACCAATCTCTTAATCATGAATCCATAAGAAAAAAATTCTCGATGCAACATAAGACTCAGACACAGTGATCTAATTTTGTGTAAACCTAACCACAATCAGGTGCTCCTAAAAAATATAAAGAACCCAAACCGCTCTGCTAGAAAGTTGTTTATAATACGTTAAATTTTCGGAGAGATTTTCTTCTGTCCCTTTCTTTCTATTCGTTGCACTCATTCAGATATATTATAGTACTGCGCTCAGGGCCGGATTTAGACGTTGGGAGGCCCGGGGCAAATTTGTCTGTAAGGCCCTCCTCTCTTAAAACATTTAGAGGTAACGTTCTGGAAAGTGGCGAGCAAAAAAAAAAGGTCGCCCCAGGACTAGGGGGGGCCCATTAATCGGGAGGTCCGGGCCTGACTGCGTTCCTAACACACGACTCATTTAAAAACAACTGAGCAAAAAGTGCCGTTTTTTTTTTTCTTTAAAAAGACACTGAAATATCAGCCTGCGGATGTACGGTGAAAAGCGGAAGCAATTGCCGGTGGCATAATTCTGATTGAATACAGGTACGATTCCTCGTCCTGAGATGATGAAGATGGTGATGATGATAGACGGACGCTGTTAGATTGTGGTTGAACTCCGACGTGCTCACATGCGAGTGTTGCGCTACATTGGTTAGCAATCAAAGGTGCTATCCGGAATTCGATTGATGTGTATAAAGGTTGAAAGCCGGCTTTTCTCGTTTGGGAAAACGTTTGAGTGTTTCGAGGTGCTAAAGAAACCACTTCAGGCCATTCAAGCGCCCACAGCACAAACTAGTTACTATGAATATCACAAGAGCTTAGTAGTCAGTACCAGGGTGCAGAGCTAAAGGAATCAATTTGTTTTGTGCATCAAACTAATAATCTAAAACGTTACGGAATGAAATTTCTTCAGTAATTTAGAGCACAATTTGGTCCAATTCTGAGTTATTTCGCCCATTTCACCAAGTACTAAAGCGATGTTCGATTCTCGGTCAATAAAAATGACTGAATTTGGTAAATAAAAAAAAAAAACAGGTAACATGGCTTGGAGGCAAGTTGTAAGCAAGCGAATGTATAGCCTGCGGTACCTACCTTCTTACCTTCCGGACTGGCCGGAGGTAAGAAAAACGATATCGTGAAAACGATACCACAAGGGTGACATCCGATTTTGGGAATCCCGTTTGATGTATCACCACCGAAACCGCAATTGCCAGTACCAGTGCTTAAGTCCGACAAAACTGACAAGCCCCAGAACATGCACAGTGCAGCGCACAGGTACCACACCTCACACACCCCCAGCGGTAATGCGCACACATCAAGGGTACTGATTCATCATTATCCCTCCTTATCGCTGCTTATCGACGGCCGGACAAGAACCCAAACGATTCCCGTGCAATGACGATTGATATTGATGAAGTTGTCGGCTGGCGCAGTAATAATAATAAGAACCGGTTCGGCAGTGTCTTCTCCGCTAGTACCTTTCCCGAGGCGGAGGAATTTAATTAGTTTATTAAATTCTTGTTGCCGGCTCTTTCCGCCTCGCCGCAAAACTGATGGTGGCGACAGGTCGGTCGATCGGTCGGCGAACGGAGGAGTGGTATAGTATCAGGGAGAGGAAGGGTACAAGTTGCGCACCTCCAGCGGTGGTTATCAGTGGTATGTCATCTTTCATTACACATGTGAAACTTTTTCGGGGTTGGTTCATGTCTCATTCTTCATCGTTCGAGTTTTTTTTTTGGGTGGTAAACACATAACTATAAATGGTAGCAAAAGGACAGTGTATGTGTGTGTGGAGAGGAGAAGAGCGACATATACGGCCAGAGACGGACAGAACACTAATTAGTCCCTGTCACAAATCGTTTGGAATGAGCGAACAGATATGGATGACCGTTAGGGTGTCTCAGCTAGTGTGGGATTATTTTCCATCTTAATTTGCGAAAATCATATTTATCATGGCCTGTGGGGAGAAATGGAGAAAAATCATGCCTGAAAATAGTCACACAGCTCCGTGGGAAAACAGCACAGGCTTCAATAATCCAATAATTTGATCTGGCATTGGAGCACAACATCAACTGCAGAAATTAGCCTTATCTAACCGCGATGACGTTTGCAAGCATTCACACCACGATGAAGCAGGCAGTCGAGTTCGTCGTCAGCTAGGTGAAGCATAACTTGATAGGTTTTCCTTGTATCCATCCGCACGGCAAACTATCTGAGCTCTCTGGCATTGCAAATACTCAAACAAGACACCCTAGTTTGGGGAAAAACAAGCTTTTGTGGTCACAGTGCGGAGATCTGGTTTGTGCAGTGTGTCGTTCATGTTCGCTTTCCAGTTATAGGTTATATATATTTTTATCGATCGCCACACAACAATGCTTGAAGCAATTTCAAACATTTAATATTTCTTCTGTTTGTCTTCTCTTTGTGTGTTTTTCGCAGGTAAGCGCTGAGATTCATCCTGTACTCGGAGGGCGACGGACGAATCTCCGGTCACATAACTCGGAACAGACACACAAGCACATACATTCATCCGATTGAAGGTTGCTATGGTTGTGGCTTTGCGGCATCAGGTAGGGCTTGTTTTTGCACAAAACTGACTGGGTGGTGCTGTCCTTGCCCGGATGGTTGTGCTTGACACCGGTGCAGTGGCTTGGGGATGGCTGGGGTTTGGTGCGAAAACAAGATGTTAGTCATATTTATGAGAAATGTGAGAAAACTTTGCTTCTTTTTGTCTACGGTGACGGCGGGTATTGCTGGGATTCGTGATAAATAACTCCACCTTCGACGTTCGGGTGGGGTTCAGAATCCAGTATGTATACATCCTGGCGAAAATATACGATTATCGTAATGCGGATTATCTCAATCACTTAGGACTTAAGCTGCTCCAACCCGTACCGTGTGATTAGACTGTAATAATTTCACAATGAACATTATGTAACCACTAAGCAAGTAGGTCGCAAGGAGCGTGCATTTCAACCGAGCTGGCCGTATCTATTATGTATCGGAACGTTCTAGCAGCGTTTCAAGTTGACTTTCACACATGAATAATTAAGCGGTTTCCAAAGAAAGTGCATACGACGGAATCTAGAGAGTTTACTGGGAGATGGTGGCATGGAGACGGGTAGGAAAAACGGAGCTCGAGTCACTTGAAACAAGTGACAGCTGTGTGACGGCCACCCCGGTTGCGGACTTTATAAAACCAGCTGAGTACTTAGTTTATTCTTTTCTATTAAAGCATGCACGATGAAAGGGGTTACGATGATGGTGGAAAGGCGGTAGTCAGCCGGTTCGTACAGTGAAACCCCTAAACCGAAATGCCTTTGGGTGGGTTTGTTGGGTTCTTCCTGGCAGGGTATGTGAATGTGAATAATTCACTTGTAACGATTTGAATAGAGTAGTAGCGGAACACAAGGATCCTACCAATCGGACCGTACGTGATGATGGGGGTGAGTCTCGCTGGTAATTTTTTCTTTGATTGAGAGCTCCGTAATAGCCACTCGCAAAGGTTCCAGACATCAAAGAGGCCTTTTCGCCAGAAGTCATCTATCAGAATGCTATTGTCTTCAGTGGTTTAATTAAGACATTTCTGTATAGCGGAATAGAACATCCTGCTGAATCGATTTTTCTTTTGGATTAAATCTTATGAGCTTTGTTAGTTCTGTCAGCCGAAACACGTACGCTTTAAAGTTTGTATGGTGACAGTAATGGTTCAACTGAGATACCTAATTTTAGAATCCGATCGATAGAAATGTGATTTGGGTCCATAGAGAACGAATAAGAAAATATCAATTTCAAAACATTTGTTTGTTGCTCAGAGTTTTGAATATATGAGCCGTTGCGGAACAGAGTGGTCTAAAGACCATTTCTTTCGAAAATGAATTTTTTGCATAAACCGCATCTACTCTAGAAGCTAAAGTTGGGAAATTGAGAAAATTTCAGAAAATCGAATTTTAAAGCTGATTTATACCGTGTTGAAATTGCGTCCGAAACAGAATTGACATTCTGTTACGGAACAGATTGGTCTATGTACATAAATCGGTGTAATACTATCATGTAACACGTAATATGTAGCATATTACATGTGATAAGTAACATGTCACACGTCATATGAAACATGTTACACGTAATGTAACACAAAAAATGTACCATGTGAAATAATGTAATATGTAACACGTTGTGTCACATGTTATGTTACACGTGACGTCTTACATGTGACTTGCTATATATAGATAAACATTTCAAAAGGTCCTATCTGCTTTTATCGTTTTTCCGGAGCGTCTTTTTGTTCTGGCAATGGTTCAGCTTTGGTAACTCTCCCAAGCGTGGTTTTTGTTCAGAAGGCTAGAGTGATCCCTCCGCTATCAACTTGTGCAAATAACGTGTTATAAAAGGTGTTTAGTAGGTTGTGGTGATTGAATGAAAGTGATCGATCAAAAATTCGATCAAAGCAGATAGGTCCTTTTGAAATGTTTTTCTAGATATGTATCAAATAACATGTGACATCAGCCATTTTATTCGATTTACCGTCATTTTCTTTGTCATTTACACCAGGTTTGTGTACATAGACCACTCTGTTCCGAAACGATTCGAGGATTCCAGTGAATATATATATATATATATATATATATATATATATATATATATATATATATTTATATATATATCCTGATGTATATATATATATATATATATATATATATATATATATATATATATATATATATATATATATATATATATATATATATATATATATATATATATATATATATATATATATATATATATATATATATATATATATATATATATATATATATATATATGAAGTCAGAGTGGTCCATGTACATTGGTGAGATAAAATCACTTGTTTCGCAAAGAAAATGTTAATTTTATGTATTCCCATGTTAAACCACAAGGTTATGACCTTTATATTAGAACATTTTGTTTAAAAGAATCTGTTGAACAGAATTTTATTCAGGGATTTTTCAAAAATTGCTACTCCTGAGAAATTTGCTCGATGACACTAGGTCGTAAACTGTTCTACTAAATTTGATACAATTTTAGTTATGAAACATGGAGGAAACAGAATGTACAATGCAAAATCATTGCTTCATTCAGTAAGATTTGATAATCGTACGTACGATTTAGAAATTGAGAAAAATAAATTTTTTTTTTGAAATAATTGAACAATACCTCACTGAAGTTGAAACCTGAACAAGCAGTGAATTCATCTTAGTTGAATGATTACACTGGGCAATACATTTGTGGTCCTAAAGCTCAAGCTGGAAAAAAGAAAGATTATAGCTTTTTACCCATTCCTGTGAATTTTGGTGTCCTTAGCCACCAACATTTTTTAGAGATCTGAACAAACACCGACACAATTCAAAATTTTTCCATTATGAAATCCTGACGTCAAACGATGCCAAATACGATTAAGTTTTAGTTCTAAAAATCTTGTCTCAAAATCCACAAAAAATCCCGAGTTATAAGCTGATGTGTATTCTGATGTGGAATTCAAAATTTGAAATCAAAAACATCCTCTAAAGATGGTAAAAAAGAGATTTAAACTTGCTAATAGTTTTCATTGATATGGTGAAAGTAATTTTTAACGTTAATTTTTCAATCCCGTTTGTCTCAGAATTATGAATTTTGAGTTGTGCCAACGCCGCACGAAAGGAAGGAATGTTAGAATGTAGTCTTAGCTTTGTTATAGACCGAGTATACCTCGGCATCCCTACAAAGACCACGGAAGGGAGTTTTTGTTAGTGGAGCGGGTTTTTGATCAGGATTCTTTTTGATAAGTGATATTACTATGAGTTAATTGAATGAATGCAACAATATAGATATGATCATGTACATTTAATGGGAGAATAATATAAATAAATTATAAAATACAATAAGAAGTACCAGAGCATGCAGAAAAGTTTTCGGTTGATCGTCTTCCTTAGCTGAAACTTTCAAATTTTCAACGTAGCGCAGAAGAAAATTACAAAAATTGATTCGAAAAAAATATAGAAAGCGTCCACTGTATTGTGTTTCCAAAAAATGTTATGAAATTGCAGCTCAGACGTGTGGTGTCGCTCCTTTTTACAACCATTCACCGCATAAAGTCATCCAATCATTCACACGTGCACTCTATCACAACCACAAACTTTATTGGCAAAAGGTGGGAGAATCGGAGCACCGAGATGCGAACAGGATGAGCGAAACAAAAACGACCTTACACGGCTATAGAATACTTTACGAGCTATATCAGAACTCAATTCATGAACAAAATTGTTACGAAAACATGAAACCACTGATATAACACACGTAAAAGTAACATCAACATCAGCAAATACCGTGTATCCCGTGTAGTTCAGTTCGAAAAATGGTCTGTACACGTTTGCCAGTGTATGTACGGGAAATGTCACTTATCTTCATATGTAAACGCATAAAAAATGTATGATGAAAAAAACACCAGAAAAAAACCGGTATTGCAATCCACACGCTATACTTTCCTGCACTTTCATTGCGGCGTAAGATAGACCTAGTAACGTACGAATGTGTTAGTGCCACTTGCTGAGGAAAACAGGAAATAATCGCTGTTTTGTTTGCAATTCAGTTGAACTTATTTTATGTTTTAAACTCGGTTCTGAATAAACTTTTCATTCATGACCAGGAATAGGTATGGGAGAAGCTGGTGAACATAATTCGTATTTATCTTACCGAATCCATTGAAATCGTTGTATATTCGAGCGGCTCTACAACCTGCAGCATACTCACACCAAACACCTTCCAGCAAAAAAACCGGATATAAAACACAGTTGAAAAGTAAATTTTTACTAAGTAGACAATTTCACGTGCTGACGATCTTTTCACGTAAACGTAGTGTTGAAGCAACGAACCCGGTGAGTAATAACTATGCGAAACTTTGGCGTAAGTTGACGCATTTCTACACTGAATAGAGGCATTAAATTTCACAAGAATGGTTAAAAAGCTATAATCTCTAGGGCAACTATTTTGAGCTTTAGGGCAGCATTTCTTTCGCTTTTGTTGACCAGCGTCATGTACTTTATTTTATGTATTAAATTTCACTTCTATTCACGATATGAATTACCTAGCATGTTATGTTTTTTCAATTTGTTCTACGAATTTGTTACTCATTACTCATTCAAAAGAGGTTTTGGAAAAAAGCATGTTTCTAAATAAATTTTTATTTTTCCATAAGAAAGAAAATCTTAGATTAGAAAGGGAAGTTTTCGTTTTAATTTTATTTAAGTGGAGAGGTTGAATCCCTAGCCGTTGAAAATGTTTTGGTAAATTTGAAGACGAAATAAAAAGAGTATATATTTTTTTACATATTTGTTCCGGGCTTCTAAGCATTACTTGAAAAAATGTTTTATTTTGACCTTTTTTGGCCTTTAGAAGCGGTTTTAGAAAGTTTTAAGTTTAATAGGTCATTGTTTGGTTTTGCTTTTTCTGTTTTTTTTTTTTTGGAATTTGGGAGCAATTTTTTAATTTTCGGGTTTTCTGGCGATTCGAGGCTCAATTTAGGATCATTTCTTAATTCAAAACTTATTCTGATCTTTAAGAGCGTTTGGGAGAATTTTGAATTATTCATCATTTTTTACGGCCTTTGTTTCGCAATGCTTAAGCTTGTGCTCAAACAACCGCACATTTCATAGTTGCTTCCTCATGATGGATCTGAGTTAGGGAAGTTGCATAAAGAACCACCAAGGTGCCCCTTTTGGGATAAATTTACCATCTTCGATGTATAACAATTCAATAGCTTTGTATAGAACGTTAACGGCTTCAGCTACGTCCTCATGATCGGATAGGGAAGGAAAAAAGGAACTGTTACATTCGTTGTTTGCTAGACACCGAGTTATCTTCTGCATCTCTAACGATTGTGACGGAAAGGAATTTTTTCTGTCATCGTGGTAAATGAAGGATATTTATATTGACGTAGAACTACGTCTCTCAGGAAGTTGGACTACATAGGGGCCGTTCCTGAACCACGTGGTCATATTTTGATCACTTTTTATACCCCCCGTACTCCCTCCCCCCGCGGTCTTCCGTGGTCTTTTGGATATCCCCCCCCCCTTGCGACTTCAACCTTTCGTTTCGTCATCCAATTCGTTTAAATTTTTTACATTTTTATTATTAAATTTTCAGTACACTCTATATTTATAAAATGCGAAAGCTTCATACTTGACTTGGTGACAACAATAAATTATAAGTCAGGAAAAAGACCACGTGGTCATTTCGTTAAGCCCCCACCTCCCGTGCGTGGTCTTTTGACAAACCCCCCCGTCCCCCTCTTCATGACCACGTGGTTTAGGAACGGCCCCTATGTAGTCTACCTTCCTGAGAGACGTAGTTCTACGTCAATATAAATATCCATAGGGATGTAAAATGATAATCTAAAAACGGAAAAAGTAAAAAATAGGTCCAACTTAAAATGCTAATGAATCGGTTAATTTTCGATAGATTTCCTTCGTTCTTAAGGCAATCGATTTGAAAATCTTTTATGCATCCACCCAAAACGCAGGAAATTGTAATTTCAATATTCGAACTTTCGTACTATTGATAATTGTCGAGCCTTGTTAAACGTAAACGTAAAATTCCCAAGCACGGTCGACAGAATTGTAGACCTAGTAAATCGGTAACGTACTAAGTGCCTGTACAAGAGCCTGCCTAAGAGTGGTGCTTCCTCTAGTAAAATCCTGCCTTTGTGCGGTAGCGTGTAGCATCAGTAGTAGATACATCAGCCGGCATTTCCTCCAATGAAAAGTTGTCGTATATTGACAACGCATTAATGTTCTGGAACGCTAGCATTCAAAACAAATGAGCCGTCAAATTTTCAGTGTAAAAACAGCTTTGCCCTGTGTTATTATCAGAAGAATATCTTATTCGCAGTGTCAGTGAGAACGCAAAGATGAGGTCAGTATCATATCCGATGTTAAACTAAACAACAAATTGTTTTTTTTTTTTCAGAATAAACAAAATACCTAAAAAGAGTCAATATCTTCGGGCCTTAAAGAGAATACCTTAAAGAGTTAATATCTTCGGGTAACAGCAGCGTTAGATGCAGTGGCACTTCCCATAATAAACAACAAAATGGTTTTGTGCAAAGCCTCGACCGCAAGTTGACGTAAAACTACAAAAGGCTATTTGTTACATTACTTGCATTGTTGCATTTGACAATGATCAATATTAATAACTTTTATCTAAAACTAATAAAATAACTCTGGGAATAATGTGATAACACTGAGAATATTCAAAATAGCATCTGTGGTCGATTTATGGCCATTTGAAAGTTGTTGACTTCCGGTTCCTAGAAAATAGCAAAAAAGGCCAATTACTGTGAAAATGTCGATATTTATATTTTCGGAACAAGGTAAATGCCCAGAAGCCGGAAATCGACTCCACATGACATTTTTAAATCCAAATATACCACTTTATAGAAGTATTTTCGGATTCGGGATTATACTCATAGGCCGTAAATCGACCTTAGTTACCACTTTGAATCTCTTAACATGGTTTCCCGTAAATTATTTAATTAGTGATGGATAAAAATTAATAATATTGATGATGAGATAAGATAGTCTATCGTAATCATAGCGTCATCATTCAAAGAGAAGCAATTTGCTTCGAGCTTATCACTTGCGGTCACTCTCGAATGCAACAAAGCAAGTATAGTAACAATATCTTTGTGGTTCTACGTCAACTTTACGGTCGTGGCTTTGCACGCAACCCTTGTATTTTTTTTAAATTCATTCTCTACGGTCAACTTTACTGCTCTTCTTTACCGAACCCAGTTAGTTACCCTTTTAAGTTTCGGCGAAAACAATTGCTTGGAAAGGTATTGATTCAAAGTGGACTCTGTAACCTTGAGGCAACGATCTCCCAGTTACGGCTTTTGTTTTTCAATGCTGAGCTTAAGTCGAGAATATTTTCTACAATTTTTTTTAAAACGGTTCTCGATGGTTCTGAACTCGGTTTGGGCACACTTTTCGGATAATACCAGGTTAGTTATCTAAGAAGAACATGCCTTTCTTGTTGTCTCGAAGCTGTTTTTAAATCTTGCATTGGATAATGCTCACGCTAGCTCAGCTGTTTCTCGTTTTTAGAATATTGGCAAATAGATTTTAACATAGATTTTTAGCTTGACCCAAAAATACTTATCGTATTCGGAACACAATGGTAGAAACTATGTAACTCGATACAATTCAATTATTGATTAATGTCAATCTTCAAGACTTTCTGCCTAGCTTATAACTTGATTATAAGTGATTTGGCTATTTTGTTTTACGTTGCTTCCTAAAAAAGGTACGCTAAGTATTTTTCTACTGCCCTTCGGAATAATTCACCCATACATCATTTGAAACGACTATTAATCAGTGTCTTGGAGCACCATTAGCATTATGATTTCAAAAGAATCAACTCAATAGGCATTACTGCTACTAATTACGTTTGCCAGACAATTACTTGCCCGATAGCTTATTGATTCTTACTTCACAAGCGCTAGAACCGTTCCAGCGCACAATGAAAACAAATTATTTCCCTAATTACTAATCACCGTTCCGTATTGGTTGCTCTAATGTACTGCAACCAGGTTCTCTTCGATTCCGATGGTTTTCTGAAATGGATGAATAATCATCATTCACTGTTATTCTCTACTACTACTATTGTTATTGCTGCTACTACTGGTAGCTCATAACGCAGAAGCTTGCCTAACTATGCCAATCCTAGTACCAGTACTCAAACTCACCGCGGCCCATATATTTAAATATTATTCCTCCGTTCGCTTCTAGCTGCTATCTGTTACCATCTTCAGGTCCGTACTTTTTATTTTGTTCACTCTTCGGTGTGCCTCGCTCCACTCTCTTCATTATTCATTGAAATTCTTTCGTTGGCTTGTCAGATGTTTGCAAGGCCGCACTGTTGTCATAGTTCGTAATTATTCCGCCGGTCTGCCAGCCTACCTGCAAAACCCGCCGCCCCACTCGGCTGGTTGCGGCTTGATTCGCTTCAACTCAAGTCAAACTTATATATATCCCTCTCTCAATGGTTCTGGCAGAGTCAATTTATATCATACCAGTCGATAGACTAGTAGTAAGGTGACTTAAATTTAAAATGATTCAACAGTCGTTATTACTCGATGAAAAATTTTCCACACAGACAGCGAATTGAGGGACTGGGGAAAATCCGCGTTTGTTTGCGCTATTCCTGGCGTCTGCCATCGGCCGCCCTACCAGCGCGGAAAATCTCATATATACTACACAGGTCACCATCCATCTATCTATCTATCCATCCATCCAGCAATCCAATCCAGTACGGATCGAGCGGTATAGAAACTGGCTTTATTCGGACGTCGGTCGCTGGAATGAACGGAACGCGATGACGACGAGCTGCCTGGCGTGACGACAGTGGTAGGCACTGTGGTGTGGTAGCAGCAGAGGTGGATGACAGCTATGGCCTCTAGCATGATTCCTGCTTCGAGTAGTAGTCCCACAGTCGCTTCCTTTCTGCCTCTGCTCGGGCTGCCCTCTTTGTCTGTTTCTTTCCGTTTTGCCTTCGACCCTACTTCGTACTATTATAGTATAATGACGATGATTTCTTTCTATGATTTCTATTCAACATCACAGCGCTTCAGACCGAGGTTGGAAATCTCGATGACGCTGCAACCGGGCGCGGCGTCCATGGCGGGCTCCGATTGGCGGATTCGATTTTGCGCGCAAGCATAAAAAGCGTGACTTTTGTGACGATTTGTGGCTCGTCGTTCTAATTTCTATTATTGACTGACTTTTTCCTCCGTCTGTCCGTCCACAGTGCAGTTCCGCTCCTCCTCCCCACGGGTCAATAATCGAGGCTATTGCTGGGACAACCTTCTTATGTTTGTGCGAAACTAACGATCGCTTTTGGCCTGATTTCCCTCGATAGGAAGGTTGCAATGGAGAAAGAGTATAAATAGCAATCACGTTACTGTTAATTTGAGCCCTGCAAATAGGATCGAGTTAAAAGTATAGATAGATAATAAGGTGGTTTATTATTGACAAAATATCTGTGCCAAGCGGACGAATTTATTTTTAAAGTGAATCGGAAAACCGAATTACTACAAGAAACTTGATCTTCTGTTTAGTCTGGGTGTGTCCAACCAGTCCAGACCAGAAACCAGAACAGACCAGAAACTACTAATTTTCGAGTGAAACTACTCTATTACACACCTCCCAGATGGTCTCGAGGTACGATGCTGGCCTAACAAGCCAGTCGTCGTAGGTTCGAGTCTCGACTCGGGAGAGACTGTTAGTGTCAGTAGGATCGTAGCGCTAGCTGTCCTGTACACTAAACAATTAGCTGTGAAGTCTGTGTATAAATAAACAGAAGGTCAAGTTCTGAATCGGAATGTAGCACCAAGGCTTTGCTTTCACTCTATCACACTAGTTCACGAAAGCGAACAAACAGGAAAAAACGAGAGATCAACTTTTTAACAGTTCCTGTAAATCTCAATGCCACTAATTACCCGAGAAGTTTGTCAAGATGCCGCCAAGTAATTGCTCACCAGATTTGTCGTTTTTCCGTTTACTTACGAAAACTCTATTCAAAGCTCTAAAGTGCTCTGAGCACTTCCAAGGCGGCCAAGGGCACAGAAATTCATTGAAACGCACATTGGTACGAGAGCTCAAAATCGTGACCTTTTTTCCATCTGCTCTCCAAACACTGCTTTTCTTGAATACTATCTTTAAAGAAAAACTGATTTATTTTTCATGAAGATACATTACTATACTAACAAAAAATATTGAATTGAGAAATGTGATGATATTTTATCTGGCCAAAACACAAGATTCATCGGCCTGGTGTTTTGGAAAAAATGAAATTATAATTTTGTTCAAACATTCGTTCATTTTGATTGATAACCGAACCACTAGGCTTGAACCAAGATTTAAACAAAAGAGAAAAAGTCCTTTTTAGCCCAATACTCGCCAGTCTTCCACTGCCTTCCTGGCGGATTATAGTTAAGGTTGGTAGAAAACCATACACAATGGAAACCAGAGAAGAAATAGTTTACCATGCAGTTTTTGCCAAAATTGTTGTGCAGTTCACAGCGAACTATACAATGCGCTTGCGGAATACTCCTTGCCTCAACGCCATTTTGAACCGAACTTAGCATGCATAAACAAAACAAAAAATACTAGCGTAAAGGGGAGAGACAGAGTTTTCAAATACATATTCTCATTTCTCTCTGAGCGTGTTTGTTGTGCTGTAAGCCTCTAAAAAATTCCACATTTTTAGTTGTCACCCGTTGCATAAAAATCTTTGAAATCGGGTCTTTCGAAACACATTTTTCCAAACGGCGTGCAGAATTACTCTCTCAATCCACATCAGATAAACACCATTGTTCTTAGTCTTTTGTTGCTAAATATTGAATGTTAGTCTCGGAGACCGAGTTTACCTCTGCATCTCCACAACTGCGACGGAAAGGAAGAGTTGTGTCACCGTGGTAAATGGCGGAATCGTACGATATTGTAGATAGATGATGAGTATCTTTCTTGTCGAACACTCGCGGTGATTGGCCCGAGGCATCCAAGTGTTCAAATATTTGTCTACTAGCAATTAAAAAAGTACCCTCGAGAGAGCAAACTTTGGCAGACGCGGCTCTATGAATAGTATACATTGCGTAGTCATTAGATCAATCGTGATATTTATCGATCGAATTAAACCTACCCCGATTCACGACGCGCCTATAAGGGACTTTTTTCGGCTGGTGGTAAAAAAATTAGATATATAATTGAGTTCAATAAATTTTACATAGAAGGTAATTATATTAGCTTACTGACAAGAAAATTCTACGACCTTGCGTGCGGCCTTCCGGCAGTTAACCGGAACATTCGCCATGGCGGATGAAAACTTGATTGTAGGCATGTTTTTGAGTTCTTTCTTCGTTTATTTATCAATTCCTTCTCAGTTTTCGCTACAAAATTGTTGGAATAGATGTTACGCTGCAGGCTTGCCCAGACATTGGGCGGGTTCGCCAACTTGGGTGCCACATCGATATTCAGCCGCTCTATCTTCTCCAAAGATCGCTTCGAGTAGTGGGCCGACACCAGATCTGGCCAGAACACCGCGTCTCCGCCCTTTTGGTATTTTTTGATGAACGACGCAACTTTCGGCAAGCACTTCGTACCATAAATTTGCTCGTTCACGGCCAGTCCAGAGCGAAAAAGCGCAGCTTTGAAATCCCCTTCTCGCCGATCGTCAGTCACAGCAGCTCCTTCTTAGGGAACTTGGTATGTGAAATAAATTTCACCTCGGTGCTCACTTCCTTCGTGGGAAAAGCAAAACACGAAGTACCCTGCCAGTCGTTGCCTTCCAGGGTGCGATAGGTTTCATTACCTCGGTCTTCCTCTTCAGCATCCTTTGGAGCTTCTTGTCGCTCAGGGTCGTCGGCTGTCCGAAACTGGGCTTTCTTTCAATGCTCCGTTTGTTGTCCAATAGTGTCAAGATGTTGTAGATGCCGGAACGGGCGTATCCGGTGTCCACGAACTACCGCACGATGTCCATGTTCGACGCGACGGGGTACCGTTCTTTGAACCCGCACACTTCATTGTTTCTGCCATCACAGCTAGAGTTCGACTGATAGATTGATATTATGGATCATTTTTTCTAAGCTGCATGCATAGTTTCGTCAGTGCGTGTGAAGGTAAACCCATGAAAAATCGGCAATTTTTGTCCGTTTTCTTTAACGCAAACGTTATAAAAGCAACGTACGAGCAATTCACGGCTAAACGGTCAGACCGAAACCAAATTTATCTCTGCATCTCCACGACTGCGGCGGAAAGAAAGGTCTGTGTTATTATATTACCGTAATAAGCGACGGAATCGAACAGTGTTGCGTTAGAAGCTCGCTAATTCTAAAAACATACGATGACTATCTTTCTTGTCATACACCGTGATCTTATACGAACGACGCGCGCCAAAACCATCCACGACCCGAAGCGTCCAAGTATTTGAATATTTGTCAATTACCAATCTCGAATTTCAAGAAGCCAAACACACGTCGAGAGACGCGGTTCTTCAAAAAGTTATACCTGGCGTAGTTATTTTACGCTCTAACTTTTTTATTTCAAGTTTCATCTCAAAACTGTTTTTAACGACTTTTAGAGCTTTTCAAGAGAAACAATTTGCAATGCTGACATCGTAAATATCTTAATTTTACTCAAAGTTATTAATATTTTTCATCAAAAAATATGCGTTTTTTATTTGTTTGTCATTCATTTTGGGGCAAACATAAAAAATATCTCTTGGTCTCATTTTGAAGGGCATACTTGACTCTATAAATGGAGGAACTTTTAGAGATATGTTTTTTTTACATTTGAGTAAATTCAATTTAAAAACAAGACGAAAATTTCAATAATTTTATACATTATGCATATAAAAGCATCAAGATTTATTTTTTGGTATTTTTTCTTATAACTAGACGTAATTACCTTTAATTTGACCCAAAAAGATCGAAAATCGATCAACTGGTTGAAAAGTTATGAATTTTTTTAAATAAAATACATTGAATATAGCCGTTTTTATGGTCACCCTATTTCGGAGCTGGTCCCCTTAACAACCCAACGAAACAATACGAGTTTGATTATTTTCAACATAGATGCATCCCTGCGATTTTGAGCACAATTGAAGCACTTTGCGTGACCAACTTCGAAATAGGGTGACCATAAAAAACGACTGTGTTCGATGTATTTAATTTCATGATAAGAAAAAAAATAAAATTTCAATTATAAGAAAAAATACCAAAAAAATTAATCTGGGTGCTTTTATATGCATAATGTATAAAATCATTGAAATTTTCGGCTTGTTTTTAAATTGAATTTACTCAAATTTAAAAAATAACATATCTCTAAAAGTTCCTCCATTTTTAGAATCAAGTATGCCCTTCAAAATGAGACCAAGAGATATTTTTTATGTTTGCCCCAAAATGAATGACATACAAATGAAAAACGCATATTTTTTGATGAAAAATACTAATTACTTTGAGTAAAATTAAGATATTTACGATGTCAGCATTGCAAATTGTTTCTCTTAAAAAGCTCTAAAAGTCGTTCAAAGACAGATTTGAAATAAAAAAGTTTGAGCGTAAAATATGTTTTTTATAATATAAATCGGTTGTTTTCAAAGATAGAGGAAAACTTTATTTTACCAAAGTAACTTAAAATTAATGAAGCTATAACATTGTAGAACAAATTGTTCTTCTATCTACAAAGATAAAAAAGTTAGATACCTGATTGCATCGAAAATGTTGGTCACCCTAATTTTTGATAATTTTTCAATGAGCGCTTTATCATATGTAACAACTTTGTAGAAGAAAGTTTTTCTCTAAAATGTTGCTATAGAGCACTAGACCCAAATTTCCCCCTAAATTTGGTTTCTGGACCATTGTGCATTGATTCATCATGATATTTGACGCCCGAACCCAATCTACTATATTTTGCGACGTGCGTGATTTTTCGTGGGTTAAGAATATTCTGAGGTTAAATGGCTACCCTGCCGTAATCTCGCAAACTGACGTAAGCGCCAAAGTGGCCGATTTGTGTTTTTTTTGCGATTAAACGATAGAACACACCAAACCGAAACCACCGAAATTTTATCAAAAGTGCCGCCATTTCTACTCAACTCGACGTAAATCCAACTCTACTATGTTTGTGATGCTTTTATTGCATTCAACAACTCGCAAATTTGGCATGTAGATGTTTTTGTGAGCAGGAAATTTTTCTATGGTTGTACGACACCTCTCTCTTCTCTGCAAGAGAGGGTTCCGTCCAAGTAAAACACATATTTGAAACAATTTTTCTGGAATATAGCCTAAAATGATCTAAGTGATGCGCAGGAGCCAACAATTGCCCCCAGAGACTATTTTGAGTTCTAAGATGGCAACTTCTGGTTTCTTAGTAACAGACAAAAATGACCAAATAACACCCAATATGAGGATTTCCGGAATCAGAGGCCAGAAATTAGTTTTTTTTTATTGAAATCCAAGATGACGACTTCTGGAAAACATCCTAAAATTATCGATTACCACTCAATATGGATATTTCCTGAATCAAGATGATGAACAGAAGCCTACAGTTGACCCCAGAGAAGACCGTGTTAATCTCCAACCACGGATTCAGCTTAGCGGCGATGAAATCGAGTAAATTGGCAAGTGCGTGCACCTAGGTTAAATGGTGATTGCCGAGAACGACATTAGCAGAGAAATTCGTCGAGGTCCTATGGCGGAAAATCGTGCCTTTTTTGGACTCCGGAGTACGCACTGCTCAAAAAAATTCGCCGCGGAACGAAGATGACTATCTACAAAACTTTGATCATACTGTAGTCCTTTAAGGCCACGAAACATGGTCCATGCTCGTGGACAACTAAAGCATACTTGCTTTTTGTACGGAAGAAGTGCAGATGGAAGATGGCAGAGGCCACAAATGCTATTATATTTCAAACTAAATTCATTTCCAAAAAAGTAATCTCGATTCGCGACTATTTGCCTGATTATGAAAAAAAAACGTTGAGCGACTTGTCGCATACTACGTACGTCAATCGGTTGTAGAAACAGTGAAATAAAAATCGCTGTTTCCACAACAAAATGACGTTGGTAACATAACTTCAGTTAATATACCTTTTTCTACAAATCATACATTCGGCGATGTTCTGTAATTGTATTAATGCATTATGTACAGATCAGATTGTTGAAATTCGTCCTAACACTCATTATACAAACGTTTTTGGAAAAAGCTTCGTACTGAAAATTTTACTCGCTGTCGCATACGGCATTCGGCAGTACCTTGAGACATGAATGAACCTCGCCTAACTTTTCAAAAAGATTTAAGTAACAGTGAGCTATTCTCTTATCTCTCACTCAATTTTGATAATTTCAGCATCATTTTAAAAGCTGTCAACAATTACTTGCCACAAATCGAAAGATTGTAATGTTTCCTAGCTTACTATGATGAAATATGTAAAAATAAATCAGTTATTAATTAAAGAGAAAGTAAACAGAGAGAGTGTCTCAATGTTACTTGGGTGCTTTTGAAAAGCTACGCGAGAAATATCTGGCTACACCTCGCGACGTCACCACACACCGCAAACCCCCTAGATGAGCAAAGCTCAACAGGGCCAAAAAATGAAAAATAACTTTTTCAGAGACTTAAATGAGTTTTCCAGTAAGCAAACGTAGAAGCGATGAACCCGACGAGCAGTTACTCTGCGGGCTTTTTAAGTACTTCGACATCTACTAGGAGGATTCACAGGAATGGTTAAAAAGTTAAAAGCTGTTTTATGGCAAATTTTTAGTGCTTTAGAGCATCACTTTTATTAACTAGTGCCATGTTTCAATATCGTTATAGTTTGGTTTAACGGCTATAAATTTTAATTTTTTGTATTGAATAGAACTTAAATACTTCAGAATCGCAAATTCTTCCGAAAATTATTAAACATTTGCTACCGTAGAAAATGTGGAGTTTGAAGTATGCATCGTGGAGTTGAAGAATTTCCCAAAAATTCTAGAAAAAGTTTGTAATGTTGAACAGAGAATTGCAAAAAAAGTTTTGGGAAAACAATCGTCTGGAGAACCAAGTTAACGCTTGTTTTTTTTTTTCAATCTAAAGATATGAATCGTTTCTTTTTACCTTAACTAATTTATTGATTTCAAAATTATTCCTTGAATTCAGAATTTTACCCAGAATTACATTCTTTTTATTTTCTGGAAAAAAGTCTAAGAAAGCTCATAATATTTAATATAGACGAGTACGTAATACTCTAAAAAACTTTTGTGATAGCGTACGATGAACATTTCCAGCCAAATAATTTAATGATCGCAGGAGAATTAACCCGAATATGGACAGCAAAGTGTAACTATGTTTTCGAACAACTAAATAAAACAAACTTGCACAGTTGAGAACCGATTTTTTATAGCCGTAACGCAAACGAAAGAAAAAAAAAAACAATTAATTCTCGTAAGGCCATAAACGTGAGTCCGTTTCTATTCATCCTAGGTCCTAGCATTTCGAACAAGCCAGTTTTCCCCTCTCTAATTGGGATGTTAACCGTCATCACTTGAGGCGTAAAGGCAATTATAGTTTGCAGTTTGGGGGAAGCAGGCCAGCAGCTACCTGTTTGAATGGGACGAACAAGCACATCACCACTCACCCGCTCTTGTCCCCTTTCTGCCGGTGCAGGTAATATCAATCTATCATAACGCAACTCCCACCACTTGGACCGCTCGCGAACACGCTGGTAAACATATTTACAGTCAATTAAGTAAGCGCGACTGCATAAATAATCTATAATAATATCACAATAAGTTGCATTCGAAGTGAGAGGAAATCCACCACCACCCAACAGCTGCATCATCATAATCGTCGTTAGCGTAGCTACGGCGTGCTGGAGATCTTCGCCGGAGGCTGAACCCGCTGACGAACTCGTCAACGTCGGAGATCTATGGGTCATAAAAGACCAGCAGCAGCTCCATCGGCGTGCGATCAACAGAGTTACTGCGTTTTATAGAGGAATAAATCCGAATGATGGTGGCTAGTTCGCGAACCCCACGAAACTTGTTTCGAAACGGTTGGCTCTCGTTTGGACAACACGAAATAAAGATTATAAGGAAAAAGTTAATAAACATGCCGAAATCAAACGGTATACAGTTTCACACAATTAATAGGAATATTGGACGAAATGTGTTTCGTCGTCGCTGGGTGGAGACAAGAGAGGGAGCTCAAGCGAGATTCGGGGCGCATTCGATATTCAAAACGGAATTGGTGCTAAAGAGCAATTCGTGCACATCGCTGAGGTCGCCGCGTTGTTGCTCTGCGCTGTTCCGTTTATAATGGCATGCACGAATCGACCGAAGCGACCGCGGGAAGCAGGCGGATTGCCATCGAGTGTGCCGTTTTGTTTTTGAATTTGCTGCTGTGCTGTTCTGTCACTGACGATCGAGAGTCCGGTGCGACACAGTGTCACCCACCTCTTCCCTCCTGCCCAAAAACAAAATAATGGCTTTCGGTTTTCGATCACAGCGGGATTTGGCAGGCTTCATTACCGGTGTAGTGGCCGGTGACCTCAACGCGGAATACTGACTGTGGCTCCAATGTTTTGAATTTTTTTTCTGCTGAATTCTCGCATGTCTTCTGGGCACTCCTGCTGGGAAAGTTCTGCGTTCTCTGCGGTAATGAAACTACCGTGCCGTGGAATGAAATATTTCATTCAAATTCGACAGCCAGCAGAACAGAACAACGATTAATTTATCCGGTTCCTAAGGGACTGGATTGAATGACGTTTGCCCGAAGAGAAACTGACTCGGGCCGCGATGAAAATTAGCTACTGTCGAAAGTTTCGCAGTTTAATTACGATGGTGTTGAATAACCCTCTAGTAAGAGGTGTGGTGATATGATGTTGTTTTTAGTATATAATGATGTTAGTTACAGGAGCAAAAGTGGAAATTTATACTCATATTATTGTTCTGGTTGAAATAACTTAATTTCTACATTAAAATTCAGAGGCAAATTCAAAACCATCAGTACAGTGATAAAATTCTCAATAAAAAAACTTCATTATCCATTTTTTCGGTCTACAAGCAGTGACTACCCGTGGTTTCTGATCGCGCAAGTTCCAACAAACAACAAACGCGGCTCCCGCTCTATGAAGAGCTAGTTCAAAACGGCCTGATATTTGATCGTACAAATTACACATTATAAAATAATTACAATAATAGCGATTTTTTGCTGTCTCGCTCCATCAAGCGAAGAAGCTTGCATTATCTTCGCACAGGTCTCCATCGCAGCCGCCATCATGCGCTCGGGTCTCTGCACCACAGGACGGGATTTGTGGATTGCAATATATTTCATATAGGGTGGAAACCAACGATCGGACCTTGCCCGATCCAGCAGCATCGGACCTAAATTACATACAACGGCAAAACGTTTTTACTGCCTCTCGAAAGCCGACCGTTTCGATGGTTGGTTAGCTGGTTGTCTGTTCGTCGTCCCCTTCGTTGTCCGCTGTGAAGCCACAGCCACGGTGAATCTCCGGGGATAAGCTCTGAGACTGGGCGATCGTGCTCTGGAGCGTCCGCGGGGGAGGCTGCGCGAGGGAAACATGTGGCAACCGAACGGTCAGAGAATCTCGGACTCCGATGCGGTGCTGATCAGTTGGCGCTTGTGGACCCGTCTTTCTACAGACTTTGTGTGTGCTTCGATAGTTTTTTTTTCGTATTTTTAATGCTTTCGGACGTTTTCTCCTTCTCATTTTGGTCTGTCCAGGGTTCGGCCTATCTTTCTTTCACTAGCTGTGTGCGGTCGTTCGAATTGCTGTGGGAAATTAATTGATATTGGCCATAAGGGAAAATTTTATTGATTGAAGACTACAAATTTTGAAAATTGAGAAATTATGCCAGGCATTCACTTGGCGTAGAAGGCGTTCGGAACGCGGAAGGAATGGAACCTTTTTTTGGATTATTGATGTTTCATTTAGAGCTTACCTGCAGTGATGTATTTCGAAATTACGAGTTTTGATTATACACAGTGTTGTTTTCGTTTAAGACTTTCAAGATAAAAAATCATTCGATCTAGTTCAATGAATTGAGTGTAATGGGTTATAAACTATCGAGTGTCACGGAAAAATGAAAGATTATAGCTTTTCAACCATTCCTGTGAGTTTTGGTGCCTCTAGTAAACATAACTTTTTCGGAAACTAAAAAGAAGTTTTACCGTTAGCAAACGTAGCGTAGAAGCGTCGAACCCGACGAGCAATTACTCGGCGGCCTTTTGACACACTTCTGCATTCACTAGAGGCTCCAAAACTCACAGGAATGATTAAAAAGCTATAACCTTTCATTTTTTTTTTTTGGGTTTGAGCTATTGGAGTGCACTTTTTTCATTTTGTCTACAAGTGTTATTTGTCAATTAGGTGAAGGTCGAGGTGAAACCCTTTGAAAATAATATGAGTTTGCTTCATATAGTATACTCTCAATTTTTCAAAAAAAAGTAGATTTAGTGCAATTGGATCCTAAAGTTTTAAACGGTTTTCTGATTTTTATGCATCAGCTGAAAGAGTGTAGTTTTCTGAGCAAAACGTGATTTAAAAAAAATGTTTTTGTTGTCCTTCGATTTTCAAATAATTAATAAAAACCTGCTCGAAGTGCTTTAAATTACATTCGCGCATATACCATACGTTGACGAACTGTCATTTAAGGACAATTATAAACATGTTTTAAAAATTACGTTTTACTCAGAAAACGCATCTTTTTCGAATGTATACATAGAAAGTGGTATAGCTTTAGGACCCAATTGAAAACGAACATGCTAACTCTCTCAATTTTTGATAACAAGATGTTTTTGATTTAAAAAGTAATTTTATTACCTACAACTTCGCCGAAGACACCATTTCAATCAAACAAGCCGTTTTTCTGATATATAAATTTTTATCTATCAGTCACCACTTTGAATAGGCACTTTTGAAGCAGCAGTTGCGAGTCAACATGAACAGCGGATATCATAAAATTACCTTATTAAAAAGGAACAACTGTGAAAAGTTTCAGCAAAATCGAAAACGACATTCCAGAAATTTTTTATTTTACCTATTTTCCATGGAATGCCTAAACTTTTCTTCGTTGACTTTGTCAGTGGTGCCCCGAGAAAAAAAAATTGCCGGAAATCCGGTTTTCTGGGGATATGTTCTGATTCCACCGGGGCTTCTAGTGGCCATAAAAACAATAGAATAATACAAGGTCGAAAACCATCCAATGTGGGTATTTGGTATTTTCAGAATCGGGATGATATCTAGAAAACGGAAAACGACCCGAAACGTCATTTTGGATTTTAAAATGGCGACTCCCAGTTTCTGAAAAAGAACAAAAAAAGTTCGAATATCATCCAGTATTGATATTTTTGGAATCAGGAAGATGCTCAGAGACCGGAGATGAAATCCACAAGAAATCCAATATGGTTACTTCCGGTTTCCGAAAACTTGCAAATTCAGGATCGGGATGATGTCCAGAAACCTGAAAACGACCCTAGAGGCCATTTGAATTCTAAAATGACGACTCCCGATTTCTGGAAGAGCTCCAAAATTGGTTGAATACCAGCAAATATCGGTACTTCCTGAATCGAGATGATGCACAGAGACCGGAAAGCAACTTCACACACTATTTTGAAATTGAAGGTGGTGAATTTCTGTTTCGTCTGGTGTCGTTTTGAGGTCTATGGGTATTTGGTCAATTCCATTGTTTTTCGGAAACCGTTTTTGTCCAATTCCATTGTTTTTCGGAAACCGGAAATCACCATTTTGAATTTAAAAATTGTGTCAGTAGTTGATATCCGGTCTCTGGGCATCATCTTGATTCCTGAAATACTCATATTGGATGATATTCAGCCAGTTTTGGTGCTTTTTCAGAAACTGGAAGTTGTCATTTTGATATTTGAAATGGTTTCTAGGAAAAGGTTGTTTGGAAGGTCTCTGGACATCTTCCCGATTCCGAAAATACTCATATGAGGTGGTGTTTGGTCAATTTTGGTTGTAGTCCGTAAACCGGAAGTCACCATTTTGCCTTTCTCCTAGAAAGGTATAGCAATCACTGGAAAAACCAAAGGTATAAAAGTGCTCAAAAGGGCCGAATGTCGTATATCACTCGACTCAGTTCGACGAACTGAACATTTTCTGTATGTGTGTGTGTGTGCGTATGTGTGTGTAACGCTCTCCCAATATCACTCGATTTTCTCAGAGAAGGCTGGACCGGTTTTCATGAAATTAATTGCAAATGAAAGGTCTAGTTGCCCCATAAGACCCTATTGAATTTTATTGTAATCGGATTTTTATTTTAGAGGTTATGTTTAAAAATGTGAAAATCATGAAACATCAATATCTCAGAAACTACACAACCGATTTCAACAGAATTGGTAAAGATTGAACAGGTGGTTCAAAAGTTATTTGAAGAAACGTGTTCTGGAGAGTGTTTAATCTCACTCATGTTTCTCGGATATGGCTGGACTGATTTCCACAAAATCAGTGTCATATAGAAGGTCTAGTTGCCCCATAAGACCCTATTGACTTTTTTTGCAATTGGATTTTTACTTTGCCTGTTATGTTTAAAAATGTAAAATCCAGCTTTGAAAAGAAACATATTCCGAAGACTACTTAAACTCACTCACTTTTCTCAGAGATGGCTGAACCGATTTTCACAAAATTAGTGTCAAATGAAAGGTCTAGCTGCCTCATAACACCCAATTGAATTTCGCTGTAATCGGACTGTAACTTTGTCTGTAATGTATCGAAATGTGAAAATCACGAAACTTAATTATCTTAGAAACTACACAACCGATTTGAACAAAATTGATATTAGATGAACGGGCTAGATAAGGGTTAACTGATGAATTATGATTGAACACGTGGTTTCAAAGTTTGGCTGCCCTATGCGTTACTTTTTCATTTGATTGTAATCAAACTTAAGCAACCGTTATGTTTTAATTTGTAAAACAACGAAAGTCTATTATCTCAAGTATCACACGACTTATTTGAACATAACTAGTGTCATACAAACGAATCAACTCTCGAACTTACGAATAACAAACTTCATAACAATTTGATATACTGTTCAAAGGTTTTGGAAAGAAAAGAAATTCAAAAATTATTCAACACTATACCTGCTTTGATCAATATATATGGCCTCAACAAGATTCAATATGGTATCGTACTATCTGAACGTTCACGGTATCGCTCGTGATTAAATTGTTCGAAATTATGAGTCATTTCTTTTATTTCGCTATTTCTTAAGCACTAACATTACGTCAGATTTCATATTTTATACCTCAATTACAACATCAATATTTTAGAATCCAAAGAGTGAAAATACCTTTTTTGGATTTAAGCATTCATGTAAATCTATTTTTACAAATAATAAGTTTGAATGAGAAAGGCTGAGTCTGACCGCTAGGTGGATTAATTTAGGTTTTTATTTTAAAACGGCATCTAGAGTTAATTTCCAGTCTCTAGGCATCACCAAAGTTATATCACATTTCAGCATATTTTTTTGATAACTTTAACAACGTATAGAATTAAGATAAGGTGGATTGGAACAGATGATACCTATAACAGTTTTGAGCACTCGAGCTAAATTTCGAGAAAAAGTATTAACATCATGATTCTACTTGCCCCTTTTTACTTTATACGTTCTTAAATTTATCGAAAATATAAGCTAAAACATGCTATAGCTTTGTAAGGAAAAGTATGTTTTGTATGCCCAAATGCTTCTTTAGAACAACGTTTTCTTGTAAAATGTAGCTAACAAAAGTTATGTGCAAAAAATTAATTTTTAAGTAACTTTTACAGAAAATACTCTGTTACTCTGTACCCAATGAAGATAGGAATTTTGTTTGTTAAGCAACGTTTCATAGTTTTGCACGTTCTGAAACTTTGTCGAATTAACCATTCCTCTATCTCTTAACACAAAAAAGTTAGTATTTTGGATATATGAAAACCTACTGTAACATGCTCGCCGTACTCTAATATGGGTGGATTGGGACAAATGGAACCTAAAGGAGTACTTCTGCTTAACTTCAAGGAAAAGTATTGTCATCATGATTCCACTTGCCCCTTTTCGACCCATACGTTCTTGAATTTATCGAAAAAATAAGCTAAAATATGATATACCTTTGTAAGGAAAAGTCCTGGAGATATATGACCTTTAGCAAAAATGTGTGTTTAGTGTGCCCTAACAATTCCTCCGAACAATACTTTCGTGTAAAATGCAACTAACAAAAGTTAAGTACAAAAAACTAACTTTCAAGTAAATTCCATGTGATATATTTTATAACTCTGTACCGAAACAAGATAGGATTTTCATTTGGTAAACAAAGTTTCATAATTTTGAATCTTCTACAACTTTGCTGAACAAACTATTCTTTTATCTCTTAACACAAAAAAGTTAATTTTTCTGTTTTTAGTATAGTAAACTTTTCATACTTTTTGACAATTTGCGATTATGCGGGTCATTCATACCCACAATTGTTCCGAAGACACTTTTAAGCTAGGATGAAAGTAAAAGTCGCTATGGAATTAAGTTCCACTGTGCACTGGTGGGAGAAGAATGTTTGTCATATCTGAAGATGGCTGAATAACAACGCCGAAACGTCATGTGAAACAAACACAGTGTGTATATTTCACCGAGAAAGATCAACCATCCAAAGAGATGAAAAAAGAAGAAGTTTTATAAAGGTGTAACACTGATAGAAACATTTTTGTTATAATTTCCGTTTTTTAGCACTTAACGTAATTGAAAAACATCACCTGAATGGTTTTTCTCGTGACGAACTAACAGTTACTGGATATTTTTGTTTATCTTTTTGATCGGAGTATAAAGTGGATGAATGTTGGTTGGATTTAATTTAGACTAGCTATGAATTGGATTTCGATTGGGATTGAAAAAGTTTAAAATTGTATTTGGACTGAATCTGATTCACGTTTGCATTGGTTTTGTCTTGTGTCAAAAAAAAGTCTCAGAGTGTAGGCAAACTTTACAAAAATAAGGAACAACTGACTGTGGCATATTTAAGGTGGATTAGACACTTCCAATCTGGTAGATTGTGCCTTATAAAGTCAACTACCTTCCCAAATGCAGACCAAATTTCACTGGGTTGTAAGCAATCCTTGTTTAGAAATTTGATTCTGCTCATATCAGTGCATCACAGCTGCATATCAGATGCTCCGAGGTTTCGCTTTCGATACCACAGATACTCACTCAGACAGTGCCCAAGATGGTGGTAGCGGAAAGGGTCATGTCAAATTTTTAAAACCGACCATATACATTTTGTTTAGTGGTCCAAAAAAACCATCTGTGCAAAATTTCAGCTCAATCGGACATGGTTTAGGGTGCGCTCAAAGCTGTGATTTTTCGATCCTCGAAAATCTACCAACGGAAGAGTACAGGAAATTGGGAAAATCTAAACTTTTTTTTCGATGCCGAATGGCTTGAAAATGCATAAAACATCGAGATCTGGTGTTATCTCGAAAACAAATTTTTTGATCGAAAATCGACTTTCTGGGACTTTTTTGGGCAACCGAAGGTTTGATATGGAATATTTTAGAACTGGTTTCTAAAATGACTAAGGGACCATATAAATTCTTTTTTTGTAAGGACCGTGGACATTACAACCCCCCCCCCCCCCCCAAGCTGTCCACGTGGTATGTGGATGGCCCCTAAAAACCCGTTCCAAACCAGATGTGAATTATTTCAATGTTCATTAGGGAATCTCAAACTCGATTTTTTTAGGGTGGTCATTCATTTTTCACTAGGGTGGTCCCATACACAATTAAAATTAAATTTGAAGTGGTTTAGTAGGAAAAATGCACATATTTATTTGCCTATTTGACATCATATACTTGATATACCACAAAAATGGACCAACTAGTTTTCCGTAAGAGTGCACTATCATCAATTACAATTTAAGTGTTGCCTCTTGTTGAATTTTGTTTGATGGTATTTATTTCTTTGAATACTATTGCATTCAGTAGTAACTATTAATTATTATTGTCCACCACCATGCAGTTGATTTTTGGCCATCCGCGAATGGACGTTACTACGGGATCTGATGAAGCAAGCAGCCAGTTTATCCAATAGCTTTACGAGTATTGTATTCTCGATATCTTTTGAATTAAAGTTTTGAAAATAACTTGACACATTCGTAAGGTAAATTCATGTACCTTTCTTAATTCTTGTTCGTTACTTCCTGAGTCTCTTGTAAAAGCTGGCGGAGTGAAACATTGAAATGGATGATTACGGCCAACCCATGCATTAATACATTGTGGACGCTTGTTGGTAGATAATATCGCGGGTAAAAACATACCAGCAGATGCACAGTTGCACAACAGTAAATAAGTGTTTCCGAAGAGGCTCAGAATATGTTAGAGAAGTGGTTCCCAATCTTTTTGGGTCCGCGGGCCCTGTTACTAAACACAAAAAGCTCCGCGACCGCCTTTGCGAAGCACAGAGAGCATTGCGGCCCCCAAAAAGAATTTCAGATACAAGATTACAATACGAGGCTGCGTTTTTCAGTCTCATGTTGTCCTGCACTGCCGGTACCCGCATAACTGTCCCATACTGATTTTGGTCACTTTTGAGATATCATCGGGAATCGACTAAATTGTTATCATATTTTCTGGAAAAAAATTAAAATTGATACTTTTGTATGGAAAAACATGGAAAAAAAAAACCAAGTTGTTTTTGTCCCATATTGAAAGAACACAGTCCCACTGCATAATGGTGCAAAGTGCAAACATATAATTTTGCTCCAGATTAGTGTATATCGGATTATTTTAGGCATATAGAAGTATGTCATTTAATTAACTAGACTGATGTTGTTTTTCTGTAGTACAATCTATGTTGCCAATGATACTGCCGGTTGCTGGTTGAATTTATATGTGATGGGACAAAATATGCGAATATTTTTGTAATATACTCGCATATTTTGTCCCATTTTGTCATTTTTTCAAGTTATATAATGTAAAACCAATTCCATCCATGGTCTTGTGTTCTCAACGATAAACTTGTGGTGCCATGAAACTGTTATGGTCATTGGTTCTCGATGTAATTGCTGGAAATCCGAAAATTCACGGATAATATTAAATCGCCGTTTTCTCAACATGTTGTTTTTCATTATGGGACAGTTATCCGGGTACCGGCAGTGCAGGTCTTATTTGTTTCACGTCTTAGTCCTAATAGGCAGAATAATTGAAAATCCGCTTTCCAAAAGACACCTAGAAAGAAATGTTGAATGCCTATCAAATTTACCAACAATTTCGCAGCCCCCTAGATGAGCCTCGCGGCTCCCTTGCCGGCCGTGGACCTCCGGTTGGGAACCACTGTGTTAGAGGTTAACGGTACCTTTGCTTGTTCTACAGTTATCAACTTAGTGTTATAATAGCACTTTCATTGTTTTGATTAAGAACCTTCGATGTGAACCAAAAACAAGCATATGCAATTTACATGTTCTGAAATACCTGAACCACGCTTGGTAGGATGGTCACCATAGATACGAACTTATTATGTGGTATCTTGGTTTACTATATTAGTATTTTACCTGGTTAAATCATTAAAGAGGGTAAAAATGAGGTTTTTTGTTAGGAACACAACTCATCAGCAGAAAGTCGTGGACTAGTGAAACCACCAGCGTTTGAAAGTTCTATTGTTATGCTTTCATATGCTTACTACCGAATCTGCATCTATCTGCCCCTAAGAAAGATACAGTGATTTGAAATATGGCGAAAAAAAAATAAAAAATAGCCCATGACTCATAGTTTTTCAAACAATACGAATATAGTACCTTCCAGACAGTTGTGTATATTTATGCTACTAACAATTTTGTAGAACATAGTGAAGGCCTAGAAAATAGAAAAAAATATGTTTCATTGAAAAATGTGTTTTGACAGGTCTATTTTCAAAAGAAACTCTCTAAGTCAATTTGAGTAGCAGATACGAATTTTTTGTCTTCGGCAAAGTTGGTCGTATTGATTATACCTATAACTTTACCGAAGACACCATGTATCTCGATGGAGCAAAAAAATAAATTCTTCATCTCACTTTTGGGGAGATTAATCACAAATCTCATAGCACCAGAAGATGCAGGAGGTCTTCCCCACCATTTTTGCTGAAGTCGTCATAATTGTATGTCCAACGTACGCGGAGTTATCAATTTAGCACGTCAAAATCGACTTTTAAACCACTGTGCAGTGGCGTGAGTACTCCCCCTTGAAAGCATCCTTTCGCGGCTTTTACAATTTTGGATTAACTCCCCAACTTGGAAGTGATTTCTCTTCGTGCATACCTAACAGCATTTAATTCCAAATAAGTTTTGACGTAGAGCTACGTCTTCACGGCTTTCCAAGTGTAAAACGAAATTCTGAAATCCGAACTTGCAACGAAATTTGTCTAATTTCAATTGCTTATAACTTGATCATTCTAGAACGGATTTTTTCCATTCTTAAAGCGATCTATTGGAAAATTAGCTACGTGTCTGTTCAAGCGCGAAAAGTTGTAATTTTAGGACGTCAACTGTTGAAAAATGGCTAGGCTGGTTGAACGCAGTATTTGGCCAATCAGAGCTGAACAGGAATGACCAAATGCGACCCAATATGGGTATTCCCGGAATCGGTATGATACTTAGAGGGCCGAGGTCTAGGCCTTTAATTTGACACTAAGCTTGAAGAAACCGGTACAGCCACGATTGAAAAGTGGTGCATACACATACTTACACAAAATGTTTAGTTCATCGAACTGAGACGACGAGTGATGTATGACATTATAAGCACCATTTGCAAGTTATTATTCTTTAATATCATGCATGGTTTAACCCATTTCTCCGAATCGTGAACCAATTTGTTTGTCTGTATTGCGCAAAAGGAACCATCACCACTAACCATAGAACCCCACAGGACACCCCACAAGCATTACGTATTTTCAAGGGGGAAAAAATAATCATACTTTAAAACATTAGCCGCTATCGCGGAACTATTTCAAACCGGTTTCGCCGTATGCTCTCACATATTATCTGCTTCGCTGGAGAATGTACACCTGAGTGAGCTCTCAGGCAGCATTTTCCCTAAATGCACAAAACAGAAAACACGTTAGGAAGCACAGCTAACATGCCGAATAACTTCCTAAGTAGCAGCGTTTCAACGCAAACAATAATTGTGTAATTTTCCAACTTCCAGCTAATCCATCTAATGCCTCCACCCTCTTAAGGCGATCACCGACTGTACGGTAAGTTTTTTTTCGTAATTTTCAATTTGCTTATTTCATTTTATCTTCTTCTCTTTATCGCTTCCTATCCTCCTCCGGTCGGGGTTCTCATTTCGTGTACCTTTCCATTTTCTTGTCTTTTTTTTCTTTCCACATTTCCAATGTGCTCCCTGACGGCTCGACGACCGACGGTCGGTCGGTTCATGCCATGGCATCCAAGCCAGCAGCAGCAGCGGCAGCACTTTGCCCCGCGAACCATTAGCATTACGGTTCAATCGAGGTTCAGCAACAGCAGCTTTTGCCTCGGTTTGGCTCGACTTGGCTGGCCTGTTTCTTTATACTTTTTGGCTCGGTCGCGAACGCTGTGGAACCCTAGAGTAGCAAACAGAAAATTAAACTCCGTCTTCGCTCTTGCTCTCACCTATAACGACATACACCGAATTCCGACTCGAGCGGATCAAACGAACGAACGAACGGAACAGAGAAACAAGGAATGTTTGTATTGTTGTTGAATGAGCCAAACGTGTTGCCACTCACACACACGCACATAGCACCGTAGGCTACAAGCCGAAACGCGTGTATTCGCACGCGTCGTGCAATTTGACGTTGTTTTCTAGATCCAACATCGGGCCGAGGCAGTCCCTGATGCCACTGTGTGAGTAGATCTATGTTTATAAACAGGATTCCACACACACATATACTACCAAAACGCTAGCTACTGTGCTACTACTGCAGAGGTAAACTCCAGCAAGTTTGAATGTTTAGAGATGAATGGAACGACTTGCTGTTCGAACAGTTTCGAAGAGTATCGAAACAAGATGGCTTCGATGGCCTCTGACAAGTCTCTCCCTTCGACGGCGAACTTTGTAGCAAGAGAATGTGTGAGAGTTCGCAGGAACTCGAGAAAGGACTTGTGCGATTTGTACTAAAAATTTGGGTGAAATATCAAGAGGTCAAAAATAGGCCATATTGGTCCTAAACTAATCTACCACTATTTGTCAACGAACAAAGCATCGTACGAGAAAAAATATCAATATTCCCGTAATCGATTGAAGAAAGCTTTCAATTCGTTTCGAACACTTCTCATAGACGTTTCAGGCGAGCCTCTCATCTGTTGGTCTCTTTCTCCTATGTCTCTCTCGTCGTTTTTCTGTTTTCGAACAAGTTTGTATAACAGTTTTGGAAGCAGAACAGAGTCCATCGCGGCAGCAGCAAGAGAGTGGCGTTTAGTACTGTTCGGGAACGTCGTCAAGATGGCCATTTTGTTTATTCCGATTGATACTCGCTCGCTAGGACTTCAGAGTAGCACGGAAAATCAATAAAATTGTGTCCTCAAAGTGGTCATTTCCGGTGGTTCTGTTCTCCGTCGTGTTTCGGGGGACATCGCTGTGAATCGATCGTGCTGTTAAAGTGCAAAAATCGGCCCGTAGAACTAACTGTGACCCCATTTTTCCACGGGGAGAAGTTCAAAAAGTACTGAAGTTGAAGATGGTGTAGGACTTTTTTTTCTTTCTATCCATCTCCTTTCGTTCGCGTGCGCGCTCCCACCCCTCGTCTACAGTCGGTGCAGCAGCAGAAGTGTAGTGTAACGAGAAGAGAGAGTCTGTTCAATTCTAGCCCCGAGACGTCGTGTCGTTTTTTTGTCGAATCGGTCATGTCTCGCGCGGTTCGTTGTTGGGCTCAAAGAACGAAATGAAATTTCTGTAAAATTTTACCCGTAGCTTTCGTCGACTAGACCGGATTTTCTGCGAAAACTCGCCGGAACGACCAAGGTGTACGCAGACAGAAAGCAGAAGCAGCAGTTTGAGTATCAACAGCAGCAGCAGCAGTAGTAAAGAGAAGTGTGTGTCCAATTCAGAAATGTTTGTCCAATTCAGAAATGTTTGATTGTCTCCCTGATTTTCAATTCAATAGCAGTAAATTTTAATTTGAGTGGAATTCCGTGGAAAATTGTTGGTTTTTATTTTACGCTTTCCTCCTTCCTTGTCCCATTAAACAGAAGAGCATTTTTTACCTTTCACTTGTGCACCTCTTCGCGTATGCTTTGGTGGTTTTAGCAACGCAAAACGCAACCGTCGTCTGAACTGTAGAAGAGCAATGAGCAAAGTTCGCTGCTGAAAAAAAGTTTGTGGATTGTGCTGTGCATCCATCCACCAGCTCAAAGTACTAAACGCAATAACAGCAGAATCAACAACAGCAACGGCATCGAACGAACGTGAAAAAGTTCCAAAGCAAAACGTGAAAACATACAAAATCAAGAAGAATAAACCAATAATACCGACGGCTGATGAGAGTACGGCGTGGAGAGATGAAACGAAAATTTCTTGGAAAGAATACCGAAAAACGAAAACGGTGTGTGTTGGTGACCGAAGAAGGTTTCATGGTGAAGGATGCGGATTGTGGCGGTATTGGGGGAGGACAAACTGCGGTAGCACACCGGGGTAGCGTCAGGAGTTTTAGGTTTATTTCCCCGTTCGTTCGATACCATTAGAAGAAAGAAACATACAAGGGGGCTCGGGAGATGCTGTTGAGTGAGATGCAACACAGCGCATAAAGTGAATAGCAGTGGAAGCCAGTGTTGCCAGGTATAGATAACTTTCCTGTGAACAAATAGTACTGAAAGCACGAGGATTCTGGTGACACTGGGCAGTGGATAATTATGCTCATTCCCCGATAGTTATATAGTGAATGTGTGTACGCTCGAGTGCTGGGAAAACTATCAAAATCGGATTACCGGACCAAGATCCCTAGTTGCTTCCTCGATGCGTGCATCGAAAAGTGGTGCCGCGTTAGGAAGAAGATAATCGACATTCTCTAGATTAGCCTCGATGGAAATCGCTGCGCTGCGACAGTCGTGTGTGCAATGATCCATCAAACTCGAACCGATGAGGGTTCCCCGCACAAGTTATACCATATAACGCAAACTGGAGGGATTTACGCAGTCCGTGTGTGCTGTTGTGATGAGGGCGAGCGAACGTTCGCTTCACGGATGGCCGCTGGACGGCCGATCGTAAGAGATTTTTATCAAAATTTTCGAATCGAAACGAGCGGTTGGACATCGCATCGATGATGCATGCGTAAAAGGCAATTTGCTTGGTCGACGGGGTTCGATGTTGCGGTTGAAGGCGACACGGCAAGGGGTGGGATTCAATGATTTAAGATGGCCGAAGATTTCAACGTAACGATGTGATGAGTTTTGTGAACGACTTAATTTATGGTTGGGCAAATCGAATTAATCATTGCGTTGCACACGAATGGGGATTAGGCTGTTAGAAAGTGAAGGGGTTTTTTGAATCGATAGAAAATCTTGGAATTAATCTCGGTGGATGTTTTGACGAAGGGTTCCACAAACAGGTTTGAGCAAAATTTCGTAATTCAACTCGGAGTTAATTTGAAGACGTGAAACTATTATTTCTTCCCAGTTTGTTCACAGATTTTAATCGATACTAATAAAGTTTAAAAAAAGCCTTAAAATTTGAAACGCAATTTCCCGAAGTGTCTCAGGAAGTAATCGAAACATCAGATTAAAACACATGAAAATCAAAATATTCTGGAGGGGATGATTCATAAGTATAAAATAGTTCATATAAGACAACATGGTAATTTTCAAAGTGGTTGTACTATCACAGAAAAATCCCGGATTTTACCGGAACTATTTTCGCTTATAATAGTTCTTCTTCACCACATGTTTATAAATTAATTTCCAAAATAATAAGGAAAAAATCTCTTCTCAAAAATGGTATTTATTGCTTAAAATTCTGTTTTATCAATATCTACCACTGCGTTGTGATGAAACCTTCGACGTTTTGACGTAGAAGCTTTTAGCGTCAGGTTTGTTTACTATGTTTTCGTAACCAAGACAATCAAACTCCTTCTTTCTCCTAACCTGTCAATCTATTATCGTTGACCTTATTCATGACAGATAATATACAAGGAACCAAAATTGTACATATTTTCTAGGGTGAGTGTACCAATTATGGCACTAGTAAAAAATTATACTGTGTGATATAGTATGACCATATTATGGACTGAAGAGTTTAAATAGTATAATACCACAACTGCTATCATTGTGTATATGCGATCGGCTCACAGCTGGTTTACTTACCATAACTGATATAACTGCCCTTTTGATAAACAACTCTGTGTAGTTGAAACTCACTGTGGCATTCATTTTTGACCTTTGAAAACTTGACAATATTAAACCTCCTCGCAATGTCAATTATTACTTTCTCAGCTGGTCTCGAGGTCGAACAAGTCAGTAGAAATTAACCTCAATAATTTTTAAAAAGAATGCGTAAAATAAATATTTGGACGTTTATACACGTTTCTTGAACCTTTAACTTAGGTCACGTTTCAGAGAAACTATTTATTTTTTGCCTTTTCATTACAAAACGACTCTCTATAAAGGTTGTCTCTGTTACAGTCATTATTCAAAATAATAGTGAAAATTCTTTCAACGTCGTTAAACCAGGAAAAATCCTAGTGTTAATTCCTCAGCAGTTTCGATAAAATATGAGGTCTCTTAACCGGTTAAGGTATTCACCAAAACCACCATCGTCCTCGAAGCTAAAAATTTGGCGACAATCTTTTTAGCTACACATTTCATAGACTCTGATTAATTCTACGTATCATTGATACCAAATTGTTTGATGACATTTACGAGATATCGTTTAAATCTGTGTCACATTCCCCTTAGAAATACTATATCGTTTACTTTATTACAATTTATTTCGAAACATCAGAGACAATCCTATATTTGTTGCAATGTACTACAATAACACAATCAAGCAAATTATGAAAATGATAACTGACGGAGGTATTTTTGATGGCTATCCGACAACAGATGTTTTTCAAAGGCGTGATCCAGCAACGAAGATCTCCTTATGATATTCTTTTCTGGACTAAGGATGCACCACAAATCGAAACTGAAAACCCAGCAAGCTTTCACAAACTCGTGTACATGTGTATATGATGATAAAAATCCTTATTGCAAATACTTAAGACATAAGCATACTGTCACTTGTACTAAAGCTAATAAACATATATGCATGTTCAATTTTCCTAAGTTCAACATGCATGAAACAATGATTCTTCAACGAAAAAAAAAACAATTGCCGTCAAAGAATATTTGAAGCAAATGAAACTGTTAATGGAGTTTTTTATAATAGCAAAGAGAGAAACTACAACGAAATTGATGAAATTCTGTTCGACCTTGAAATGGATACAGACGCCTACCCAACTGCTCTAAGATGCTCTGTGAAGAAGTTAATAATTTTCTATAAACGGAGAAACTCTGTGAGGTAGACATTAATAACCATAATACAACAATTTTAAACATGATGGTAGCAAACGTGGATCTACAATATGTTTTGGACGAGTATGCTGCAACTTCTTTTTACACCTGTTTTTACAAATTTTTTTACCTGTTTTGTTTTATCTTTTCACAAATAAGTATGTTCGTATGAGAAAGGCCAGATCACACCCCTAGATGTGTTTATTTAGGTTTCAGTTAAACACAATGGTATGCAAATTTTTGTGCAGGATTCGCAAAGTTTTGGATTTGTCTATGTTTGATACTCAAATTTAAAGACGATTAAATTAACATGAAATTTCAAGGGAAATACGGCTTTTTCAGTCTTAGGGGTGTATCAAAACGCTACTAGGTTTTATGTCCGACGTTTCGGCCTTTGAACTTGGCCTTCCTCAGGGGATCAACAAGTTTATTAAAAAAAAATTATAAAAATAGTACAT
This sequence comes from Wyeomyia smithii, assembly GCF_029784165.1. Lineage (NCBI taxonomy): Eukaryota > Metazoa > Arthropoda > Insecta > Diptera > Culicidae > Wyeomyia > Wyeomyia smithii. The sequence continues at coordinate 236,856,578 of NC_073695.1, read as the reverse complement.
TTTATTCTCTTCAAAAACTCTGACATTGTTTTTTTCTCAAAAAACTTACATAAAGTTGTACCGTTTTTCGTTCAGCGTGCAAACCTTTACGATAGGTTGTCATAGATATCTATAGGATCTCTTTCAAAGTACCTATATTGAAACGTTAGAGTTAGTTTAAGCTTTAGAGACTACCTACAAACTTTTACCACATCACAAAGCACGATGCGTTGGTGGATTTAATTCGTTTTCTCGGGCTTTTCATCGGTAACACCAAAATGGACTCTCACTTATAATTAAATGTTTGAAAACAGTATTGGTGTGGTTAATAGGTATAGGACGTGAGAGATACTTTCTCCCGCTCACTATTCCTGCTCAGTGGAGATAAAATTTGCATCTATTGGTAATGGTTTTGGCTGTAATAATACGGTCAAAAACTATTATGAAATAGATATATTATGTTAGTAAAAGAAGAATGCATTTCAAGTATTTTTGTCTCTTTCTGGGTTGGATTATATGGCGGCAATGTAAATTTAAATTAGTCAACTTAATAATTTCATTCAACAACTCCGATGACGGTACCCTGTAGAGCTGTAAATCCTGGTATTTACAATATTAAATCAATACTTTAGATCTGCATTGATAAACAAAATTAATGACGATAGCAGCTGTAAATAATTGCGACACTTCCTAAGCGAAGGGAGCTCCGTAGCCGCAAGGTTACAGAGTCCGCTTAGGTGAGCGGGTGGTCGTGGGTTCAAATTTTAGTAGAATCAGGCCATTTGGTTGCCGAAAGGAATTTAGCATGGGTTTATTCTCAGGCTCCCCATCACATACTCTTCCTTCAATCTGTATTCTACAGTACCTTTGTTGACTCTCCTTTTAACAAAAATAAGTCCCTATTATAATTAAACTGGTGTGAGTAACATATGAAAGCTCTCTCCAGGGCATTGTGACTAGGCGATACTGTTAGGATGGACAGAGGCTTGGTATAGTAGAGCAGTAAGCTTGAAACGGAAAGGTAAAACTTACACACCAGCACGGATATCAATGAGCGTATCACTTACTTCAATAGTGATATTGCCAAAAATATGAAGTGCGGAGCACAGAAAACTCCTGGGCAATCACAATAGATCTTATATCTGGTCGTAGTGATGAGTCCACACGAAAAAAAGGCAAGGTTGCTGAGCTTATATATTTAGATGATTAGAAGTAAGTTAACTTTACTTCATTAACGGTTCACATTTATGTTTTAAAACGATCCTTGAATGTGCATTATTTTCGATTTAATGTTTCGTGTGTTGCATTTAATATGGTTGTGTGTGTTATTGAAAATGTCAGCTGTAAATTTAATAATTCAGAACTGTGTATCGATTGTCAGTTTCTCGATCTTATTTGGCAAAAAATATGACGGGGTCGATAGTTGTTCCAAGCGGATCAACATGGATCGAAACAGTGAAAAGGTTGTAATCGGTCATACAAAGAAGCCTGTATTTATGTATGCTAGCTTTTATATGTAACTGCTTTGAGTTAAACTTCCGGTAGACGCGTCTTTGTGGACTAAGCGAGTAAACAATAAAACAATAGTTAGCATCACAAAACCACAGTTTTCCGCATTTTGGAGGACGCATAACTAATTTTCCAATCAATCGATTGCTGTAAGAATCAAGGAAATTCGTTGGAAACTGATCGATTTTTAAGCATTTGAAAATGGACAATTTTCGTTACGCTTTCGATGCTTTCGGGTTTTTCATTTGTACCTGTAAGACGCAATCCTACGCCAAAAATTGGTTTACCAGTTTATTACTCAACAATTCATGATCGTCAAAAATCACCTTTCCTATCATTTTTTTTTTTTAACCGTTCAAATCCCAACGGATTAGACAGGAGGAAATAAAACTACTACAGGCACATTGTGTGCAAATTCTCTCACGAGTATTGCCATCAGCTTGGCCGTTCATTTGTTCGTATCAAAGTGGTGCAAAAAAATGTGAAAGAATCATCATAATAGTAAATATTTCACAAACCGACCCACGAAAAAAAAACATAAAAATAAATGCACAAATCCACGGCGGCTTGGCGCCGAAGCCGCCTCTGTCAGGCCAAGTTTGACTTCATATTTGTATGAATTATGGATTCGAGAGCTGACTGACGCAGCAGTCGGGCACCGGTCGGGGCGTTGTTGTTCCGGAGAGTCGATTGATATATGCTTTTTTTATACTATGTAAAATTCAAGCAGCAGGCGAAAAAAAGTTTTTTTTTGTACTATCGTCGTTAACACGTGGTGCTAAATAATAAATTGTTATGAGTTTGTTTGGTTTGCAACGCAGTTTGTACTTGTTGTAGGTGGTGCACATTTATGATGGTCTGTTGGAAAAGCAGTTGGAAAATAGTTCAAATGCTGGAAGTGTGAATCAAATCGAATTTTTTCCTATTCATGTTGAAAATTTGATCGATATTTTTACTGCTTTCGTAAAAAAACCTGAGAGTACTTGAATTCAACTGTGACCAAATATTGATGAAACCGTACTCATTAATCATACTGTAGACTACAGGCTGATAGGTTTTCTAGCTTTTTTTTTTGCATATCAGCATAGCATATAATAGCACACGAAAACTGTAAATATAAAACTACATCACACATCAAACATCGAAACAAAAAAAACCGTTCAGGTACAAACACGACCGAAGATTGGGGAATGTGGAAATTTGTTTGCCAGCTTTTCCTGCCAAACGCATTCATTGGAAGCAAAAAAAAAGAAATAAATCATTTCTTCGCTGGCCAAAAACCACCCCGCGTCGTGAATCGACTAATCCACAACGGAACAGAGCCGAAAGCCGGTGGGGACGTCGGCAGAGCGGGCAGTGCGCTGATGATGATGATGAGTTGGATATTTTCCTCTATCAAACAACCTCTTATCGTGGCAAAAAGCATCGTAGGCGAAGGTATTTAATGAGGAAAAGCACACCGATTTCGAGGGATCGAAACCCAAAGAAAAAACAATGCTGTGTTTTTTCTCCACTGCTGGATTACTTTGTTAGGGACTTTCAGTTTGGGTTACTTTACCCCGCAGAAGTACAGTGAGGCAAGTTCTAACGCGATGGTTATCATCTCTGATAGAAGGCAAGTGATAAGTCCCGCATGTTTTTGCCCAAAAATCTGAATTACGATTTTCGGGTTATGATTAAATGCACCTAACGCCATTTCCAGCTGTGAAGTTACTAGACAAAAAACCCAGGCTGCACAGTTCTTGTCCAAATGAAACAGACTGGGGGAAATGGACAGTGCACTGACGCAACAACTGGTCTTCTCACAGCGAAGCGGAATGATCCTTTCTTTCGACAGGGCGAGCGCGCTCGTACGAGGAGTTGTTGATAGTAATGATCATCATCATCAGCTTCGTCATAGTGGTGGCGGCTGTCTTGCTGTTGTCTCATCATCGACAGGCAGCACGTTGAACGACCCAAACGGAAAAGGGGAACATTTTGTTCTTTCCCGCTGGAGTGCTATTTGGAAGTGAAACGAAAAGAAAAAAAAAGTATTTCAAATATTTACTCTACGAGCGCGCAAGACGCACGACGAGTGAGCAGAGAAGAAAAAATAACGCATTGTGAGGTTCATTAGGGATGGTATAGAAACATTTTTGTGGAAAGTTTTTTTTCCCTTCTTTCGCTTTTCGTCAGCCTGTCAGGATTCCAAACCCCGCGCGGTAAAAAGCGGAATCATAATCATAATCGATTGAGAATTAGCATTCTCATGGTGCGGGATCGGGGATCAAAACGCACCTTTCATAATTGGTGAGGAATGGGGATTTTAATCAATTACCGAGCCATTCTGCGTTTTTTCTCTCTTCGCGCTGTTGGCCGCTCAGTCGGTGACAGATGAATAATTGGGATTCTTTTTCAGCGGAAAGAAGCGGGTGGACGGGTTTCGTTCCAGGTGAATAATGACTCAGCGCCTGTGACGCCGTGCGGATAATGTTTTAATTATAATGCCTTCAACATTTTGGTTTATAAGTATGATCTTTTTTATTTGAGGTAAAGAAAGGTTTTATGTAAAAGACTGAACAAGAGAGAAGGTAAGGTATTATACAATCACGCTGCGGACTTTCACGCATTTTGACGTCATCCCATTGCATCTTTTAACTGGCACATGACTGTGCCTCTCCTAGAAAAAAAAATCGATAATTCCATCAACGAAAAAGTAAATACATATGGTATCGCAAGAGTATATTACAAAAAAAGTAAAGTCGTATACATCGATTCAACTGCAATGAGAGAATAAAAACGAACATCGAGCAGTGTTCTCTGCTGCATGCCAACTTTTCTGGTTGCCTTTTTTCGTTCTGTACATACCGCATGCATTTTCAGATCATCGAAATTCTCGTTTGCATTTTACACATGCACCGCCGCAACCCAAATCGTTACGTTCAGTACCTACACAAAGGGGGTACACGCACACAAGAGTGCGACCTGGGCTGAAGGCTGCTCGCTTTCATTCAAACAAGGTCATTTCGGTCAGAAGTCGTCAAGGGAAAACCTTACTTTTAACTTAGTTATCAATTTTCTATGCAAATTTGTCAAAAAGTCACCTAAAACGAAGACATAAACGAGCTGAGGCGCAACGATAAGCGCTATTAATAACAGGAGTGACGATCTTTTCATCGCCTAAAATATGATCGGACTAAACACAATGACTGATGCTGGTGCTCAGTTTACCAAAATTACAAGCCCCGCGTGGGAATATTGACAATTTGTTCAATATGACATTCCCATGTGGTTTTGAAATTATTCGCGAGAACGAGCGAATCATCAATAAATCTGCCGTCGTGCTGAATGCTTCAGCCGACTTATTTGCATTTGAACAAGTGTGCATTCAAATTTAATTCCTGGCAGCCTCTATCAGTTGGGTGTTTGCTATTGCTAGCTTACTAATCAACAATCCGCAGAAACAAAATTGAAAAGCAGAGTTTATACAGAATGAATGAAATATGGAAGCGTTATGCTTTTATTAATCATAGAATAGTTGAAGTTTGATTTCCAGAATGTTTTCAAAACAAAGTTTTACAATATGATATTAAAATTTTTATTGGACAGATATGCTGTTAAAGGTAGCGTATTTCTAAAATATAGGATATTTTGGAAAGAAATTGAGTGTTAACGATGAATTTTGTAAAATTCATCGGTGCTTCAGCGATTTCAAACTTCTGATGCGACCTAGTGTAGGTTGTAGGGCTTGTTGAGCTTTTTTACCTGAAGGGCACTGGGCAGAAGTGCTACTGCGACAGGAATGTTTGTCTTCTGTGGCTGGCCCCAATTGCTTTTCACAGATGCTTAAACTCATGGATGTTCTTAAGCTAGTTTGCTGTAAGCCTATGCTCCAATTCAGAACTACATGGTTGATGAAACCAGTGATCGTTTTGGGTTTCATACCTGGTATGGAATTTAGAGGTTACTTCCGAAGAAGTTGAACCTCGATGAAGCAAGAGCCCCGCAGAAGCAAAGTAAAGCAATGCGCTGAACTCTCAGGTTTAGCGTTGCAGAAGCGGTTAAGGCTTTGCCGATTTACTTAAAATGATAAAGAGCGCGACAGTGTCCAGCGAAGAGTCCCGCGATGATGCGTAGTTCACTACGAGTTAAACTGAGTAGCCTTTTGGCAACTGCACGGTAGAGGAAGATTAACTGTTTACAACCCTGCGCATGTTGCCAATGAGATGCTATTTCTAGCTTTTTCCATGTACTTTAATGACGGATGTGGAGGTACCCAGGAACGGTTCAGGTCCAATAAATTGCTGAGCAGATCCTTATCTTGCTATGCTGTCGGCATGTCATTTCCTTCGGTTCCGCAGTGACCGGGTACCCAAAGTAGCATTATTTTGTTGAGACGAAAAATTTCCCTAAGTGTTGCGTTCACTCCTAGACAAGTCTAAAAACACATGTGGCTGACTTTAACGTCAGTAGTGTAGCCTGACTGTCTGAAAAAAAAACAATATCGCATGCTAGCCTGGGGGGCTAATGCGGTTAGTTGAGAGAATTCGTTATCGATATTGTTTTCGGCACATTTTGCATGTTGTAGGATAAGTACAACGATACACCGTGCCCCAGTGCTGAGTCGAGAAAATTTCCAGCTCGAAAAGATCCTCGACCTGATCGGGAATCGAACCCGATATCACAACCGTGTGGGAGAGCTAGCCGACCGACATCGCTAACCACAGTGCTATACCGATATATCTGCTATACCGTTGCCGCAGCCTCGCGAAATTTGGGAATGATAATGAGAATGGCCAAGAATTTCAGGGACGTGTATTGCAAAAGTCTATATTGCTCATTAGTTCGCTCGACGCTAGAATACTGTTCGGAAGTGTGGAGCCCTCATTACTTTAATGGTGCCAACAGAATCGGAGCAATTCAGCGGAGATTTGTACGTTTTGCTCTTCGACATCTACCTTGGAACGATCCTCACCAGCTCCCCAGTTATTAAAATCGCGCGCAGCTCATCGGCCTTGACTCTTTGAAAGTAAGACGTGATCTTTCACGAGCTATGTTAATTGCTGATACCCTGATGGCGAGAACCGACTGTGCTGTAAACCTGGGCAATATCAATCTAATAATTGATTCCAGAGTCATTCGGAATAACCTTTTCCTGCGAATTCTTTTCGTCGTACAAAGTATGGGGCAAACGAAGCTCTTAGTGGACTTCAGCGCGTTTTCAATAGTGTATCTTCCGTTTTCGACTACCATATACCTCGCTCTAGTATTAGGAGTAATTTTTTAAATATATATTGAGTCTGTTGATGTTGAACGAATAAATAAATAAAATTTACAGTTAAACCACAGTCATTGCGTGACAGTGTCTTTTAGGGAGCTGTCATGCAGTCTGATATATTTTTGTGGTTCTCAGTTTGACACATGCACGTACACTAGCACTGCTTTTTTTACGGAAACTACTGTTATCTCCCAAACGAAGAATTGATTCAGAACTTGCTAGAAATGTCTGTTGGTCTGTGTCTCAAGTTTGAAGATCGTATTGCAAACTTCGAACCCCTCATTATAAAGAGCATTCAAAAGTAATTATTTTCGTTTGTTTTTATGAGCTATAAATATGGCCACATGACAATCTACGTGTTGAAAAGTTAGCGATTAGCGAAAGTTCCGCTAATATGGGTTTAGCGTTTAGCGTTTAGCGATTATCGAGCTAAATATTCCAGCTAGCGAATTATCGATTAGCGTCGCTAAATTTTCAGTTAGCGGTGCCCACCACTGGTCTTACCCTATTCAATAGTGAAGGAGAGATTGATCGCACCCTACGTCTGGTAAAAGGTATAATGACTGTTTTAGTGGTCAGCCCTTCTTCTAAGCATCACTGGAAGGTGGTGTAGAGCCGTTTGTATTCGACTAGAAAGAGTTGCATCACATTTTACCCTAACAATAAGGACTACGTCATCAGCATAACCAATGACTACACAGCCTAGCAGTGACCGTAACAGCGGAGAGAGAAATGGTCTTTCTGTTCGATAGCGTTGCTTATATCCAGCTCATTGTAGTATTGTCGACTCCTTTATTTTGTAAAACCCTGTAAATTGATGCAAAGGACGTGTTATTGAAAGCTCCCTCAATATCAAGAAAAGCGCAGAACGCTGTCTCTTTATATTTCAGTAAGTTCACTAGATCTTTGTAATTTTCCCATACTCGTAGATCTTTGAGCAATGTTTTGTCTTTTTTGTTCGGTTTTGGTATCAACAACACTTTTTCGTTCTGCCAGCTGACCGGGACATGTCCCAGAGTAAAGCTGGCTCCAAAAAGGCTGGTGAGTTCGGACATGATGACTCCGTCCGACTTTTACAGAAAAATTGGTAGAATGTCATCCGGTCCTGGTAAGTTCATAGGCTTAAAAGAGCTTAGTTCCCAGGAAATAGAAGTCTCCGTGAACAATCGATGAGCGAGCACTGTGGAGTCACGTGACGTCATGCATCTGGATCTGAGGCTCAATAGCTTTTCAGCGTTCGACCCGGAGGTCACTGTCGAGCCAGGAAAGTGAATGTTCATAAGAACATCCGAAGTTTCTTTGGTAGTGGCAGTCATGCTTTATCTTCGTTTCAACTAAGACCATTCATATAGTCTTCAGTCTCAGGCAGAGTCTGAATGTCCTCATAGAATCGGGCTCAGGATCTCCCTTTGGCTTTACGTAGCTCAGCGTTGTATTTAGTGAGGGATGCGCTAGTCATCCCAGTTCAACGTGATTTCAGCCCTGTTGAATAAGCGTGGCGCTTCCCGACGAAGGTTGCTGAGAGTTTCGATTCACCAGGGCACACCATAGCAGACTGTTCGATTTGTTAACGGACAGTTTGAAGTGAAAGCTTCCGTGATCCTGTGCTATAGGTCAGTTGCTGCGATGCCCAGTTCAACTGGAGCTCGAATATTCGGCAGGATGGCCTTGATGTTTTTGTTCAACAGAATTGCAGTCCTGTTGGCTACAATAGATCAATTTAGGGTTCAGATTGGCTAAGTCAAGGATCCTGGTGTCGTGGTCCCATTGTTTAGGGATTAGTCCGACGGATTGCTGATCTTTGGTGAACATCCGGCAAAGAACACTAGAATCGCTTTTTGCATGATGGAGATTTACCTGAACTGCGTATACTTTCGAGTTAAATTCTCAAAACACACCTAAAATTTTAAGTCATGGTCAAAATAGCGACCCCAACGCATGCTATTTTTTGTACTTCAGTCTTTTCTCAACCGATTTAGCAAGATTTAGCCATTTTGGAAAGAGGAAAATAGAACTTTCAAAATATTTTTTTACTTGAATTTGAGTTACTTGAGCTTTATCTTATATTTTATACTTTTCCACGCATTTTCTCAACTTTTTTTGATATTAATTACTTATTTTTAAGCAAAGTACTACAAATACACTACCACTTAAACCACTCAATAACGAACGAAAAAATGAGTTATTTAATGAAAATTGGTTGATATTTGGCAATTTTTTTTCAAGAAATTTTAGGCTTTTATCGCACAATTATTTTTGAACCGTTTACTTCACAGTGCTGCAAATGAAAAAAAAACTTTGTGACCTACTGTAGCTTGCAGCTCTAGTCGAGTGTTATTTGCGCCAACGATTTTTAAATACTCCTAAAATTAGACGTTGTGATCAAAACTCCCCGCACATTTTATTTTTAATTCAGTCATATTTCGGTTAATTAAAAAAGGAGGAAATTAGGGCTTATAAAATACATAATTATTTATTAAATATATATTTATCTATGTGTAATTAGGCTGATACAAATTTCTAATTCTTTTTATGTTCAAGGTTATCAAAGTTAGCAAACGGGGTGGCGAAAACTAGATAACACCGAGACGAAAAAAAAAATATCTTTGATCAAAGTTTGTGTGCAAGTTATGACGTTTGTAACTTGCACTCAAATAAATGATGAAAAATAACACTTTATTATTATTATTATTTTTTATTTCGCTTGCCTTTTGACGACACCCTCGCTGTCACTGGCCTTGTTTGTTGCTAAATTAAGCATTTATGCTGTCGGAAAGCCAATAAAATAAACAAAACGGTTTGAACTTTTTTTTCTTCCCCTTGCAATATTCAAAATTTTTGAGAGGGGGGGAAGGGGGACAAAAAATGAAAATAAAATTTGTAACGGCCTTAATTGTTTTCAAATAAATAAAAATTTTGATGTATTTCTAAATTTAAGCGAAGCAAAGCAAACCCTTGGAACTACATTCCGTATCAGAGCTTGACCTTCTGTTTATTATACACAGACTTCGCAGCCAACTGTTAGTGTACACGACAATTGCGGGGTTAGCGCTACGATACGATCCTCTTAACAGCTCAACAGTCTCTTTTTTTGTGAATTTCTGAATTTATTTAACTTTATTTGTAATTTTCCACATATTTTTGAACACATTTTAAACAGTGAGATTCATGAACCTACTTCGGTAATTTGTCAACTCTTAACCCTCTAGTGCCCAGTGCCGCCTTTAGACGGTCTCCAGTTGAACCTCTAAAAAGCTTCAATAATAACTCAAAATTTTTTTATAAAGCCTCATAGTGATTTTTGAAAATTTATTTGGGTAATCTTGGAACTATTCCTATTTTGCATCTGGAAGCTTCATTTCATTTTTTTTTTTTTGAAGTTTTAATTAATTTAGTTTTAAGGTTACAGCCTTCATATGATATCGTTTCTGTTGGAAAAAGCTAGTAATATTCACCATATACTCAGAAAATAACTCCGTTGCTAGGCTCCTGTTTTTTGAAGCGGACTCCGTTGTCTATACTGGGGCAAATTTTGTAAAATTGGAGATGAAACTGGCAAATGGCAGATGAATTGGTTCTGTCTGCGAACTCTAATCTTTGTAACTTAAAATCTCTCTAATTACATCATTTAGTCCCACGTCACCATTTCATACAAGCACATGCGCTGTATACCTTGTAGTATTTTTTTGCGTCATAAATAAGAATGTAGTTGTCTTTACACTCTTCACAAACTTTCAATTTAACCCAAAAAATCCAAGCTCAACTGATGAAAGTATTCGGTCGTTACAGGATACTGACCGGAGAGGAAAAGCGCCATTCCGATTCCGTTCAGCGGGTTCGGTAATGTTCGGTGCTATCAATTTGACCGCGAATCACAGTTTAACCTCTTCCCGCTTCCGTTTCCACTACCGACGAGTTTGCTCTTTCGGGTCACCAGTTGCACCACCGTACTGCCAACTAGTTAGTGTAAGTGACCCCCGACCTTCGGTAGCTCTCCTAATAGCTTTCATAATGGCTCCAGCCAAATTACGCCAAATCACCCTCACCCGGGCTATCAGCGTAATCGCGATGGTGATCACCGTCCCCGTCGTAATCATCATCATCGTCATTATTGCCACCGTGATGAGTTGGTAAATAATTAATCACTCGGTTTAGATTTATGCGTGCGGTTCCTGTGCAATAAAAAAAATACTACCGCTTGCAAGGATTGATATAACTCGACAGTTTGGAACTTTATACTATCATCAACCTTAATATATTAACTAATTACTGGGGACATCATTCTGATATCACCTTGGAAAAATTCCGGACCACCACAGTTCGGGAACGTACGTTACTCACAACTGCAGCATGTTTCAGATTTCCGGAGTCAATAACTTCTCCCGTCACAATGTACCGAATTCCGTAGAACCCATTCACCACGCAGCAGCGCAACAGCTTTATGATTCACATCAACCAAATGTCGGTATTATGAGTTCAATAGTTTCGTCGGAAACCCATCTCAGCTCAGGCTGCTGCTCTTCGGACGGTAGTCAGCGCGCAAAAGGCTGGGAAAACTGGTACCGAAAGCCATGACTAACTCTCGCAGATCTTAGGAATTCCTGCACCGTACTGCTGCTGCCGCCGCCGCCCTAGTCGAACATGGCTTCACGTTTTTTTTTCTTTCTTGTTTTCTATCTCTTTCGTCTCCGATCAGTTCGTTTTGCTTACTCTACTGGGTGCAGTGCTGTAGACTTTGTGTTCATCCGTGCCTATGCTCGGACCGGTGGTGGATGCTGTGTTAAAAACCTGCTCCGAAACTGGACTGGGTGAACGGCAGCAAGGGGTAGGTTCGGGATGCAACGGAAAGATACACTTCTTCATCTGTGCGCACACGGACCGTTCGTCGTTCGTCGACGGGCTGTTCGTTATTAACATGAAACCAAACCAAAAGCAAGCTGGGCTGCTGCTGCTGATGCTGTACGGTAGAGCTCTAAACAACTAGGCACCTTCTTTGTCGTCATCTCTTCATTCGGCGAGGCGGCCGTCCAGAAAGACTTGCTTAGCCGAGCAGCATGAACCAAAGACTCTTGAAAACGGGCAAGAGAGCGCAAAGCAAATGCACACACGAAAAAAAAGGAAAAAGTTGCTTCGCGTTAAACAGCGACTGAGGAGAAGGAAGGTGGTGGGTGGGAGGCGAAACTTGTGTCGGGCGCATTCTTTTTGTGCCAGGCCAGGCACCTAACCTACCACTGGTGGGTTTAAATGTGTACGATTTTTTGTTGTTGTCGACGTCTCTGTGTTGCCTGTATCTCATCAGTTGGGAGGAACCGAGCACGGGACTGAGAAGACTTGTGCAACCCCTCTTTTGGCGATCCACATGCAGCAGCGCGGCCGAACCGGGTTTTCTCGCGGTCGTCAGGTCACGAAGCATTTGGAACATCAAACGATGCATACTGCTGCTGCTGTGCTGTTGCTGGCGCACGGTTTCCGAGCTAGACGCGAGCCTTAGAACATACTTTGGGGTGGGTTCACTGAAAGTGTCAGCTCAGCACTGCGGCAGCTCCTCTGAAGAGCCCTGAGGGGGACAGAGCAGGGGTTTCATAAAGTTTACGTTTAGGCACACGGTAGTTGGATGGAATGTAGATTGCGTTTAGGAAAATTAATTTAACGTGTAAGAGGATTTTTCACGCGGCACTCAAGAATTAACATTTGTTTGTATTAGAATGTTTTGGAAAATTACGTACTACCGGGAAGGATGGAATATCCTGATTCTCGTAGTAGCAATTAAAGGTATGGGAATCGTTAATTAAAAAAAATCTGGATAACTGCTCATTTCTTCTTAAAATCGACTGCTGAAATTATGTCGCCAAAGGAGAAGATTTAAACAGGCCTCTAAATGTTGCTGAGTACCATTTTATTCCAATCATTTTTCGCGAAAACCTGGGAAATCAGTATATGTCAGAGAATTTGTTTTTCGATAAGAGAAATCAGAAAACATTCCCTGAAAAATAATCAAAAAAATTTTGACCGAATTTATTTAGCCGTTCGGTTGGGTGTCCACCCAAATGAAATGCTTCTAACTTTTTCAATTATTAACCGCTTTTGGATTTCGGCCTGTCAAAAGATTGAAAATTTATCTATTTTTGACATCATCATTCATCAAATCACTCCAGGAGTTGATTTTCGTTCATTTTGAGTCCATCTGGTAAGTTGTCTCCGAAATGGCCAATCCGGAGCAAATTCCCGTGAGGCCCATATGGCCTGGAAACTGCTCTAGAATGACCATTTCAAGGACAACTCGGCAGATTGACTCAAAATGGATTAAAGTTAACTCCTGAAGTGATTTTTTTTTTCGTGGAGCATATTTTTTTTTTTGGAAGGACAAAATTGTTATCTACAACTTTACCGAAGACGCTATGACAATCATTCAAACCAAATTTCTAAAAAATTAAACCAATAGCACAAAATGGCATCTTTTGCCTATAGAAACGTCTATGCAAAGTTTCAGCTAAATTAAAAATGACAATCTAAAAAAATATTAAGGCTGGGACATTTTCTGTAGAACTACTCTATTGCTGCCTTTACCAGCATGTTTCCTTTCAAGACATCAATTTTTAATAAATCCTAACAGAAGGTTAACAAATAGTTTTTAAGAAAGCATGTGCGAGATCGACTTGAACTGTCCTACAGTACGGTCGCATTTTACCAACAGCTCGAGGCTAAGTCTTAGACTACCGAGAGATATTAAAATTTTGTTTTTCGCTTTCAACAGGCAATCTTCTTGAAAGACTACCTGTTGAAAGGCAAAGTAATAAATTTGTTTTTAAAGTTAACGAGTGATAAGTGAATTAATTTGGTTTGAGATATTTCTACTTAAATTCTATAGTGAAGTGAAAGTGTAGTGAAGTTGTCCAGTTATGCCTGGAAAAAATAAAAAAGCTCGCTTTGATGCGGCATCAAGGAAACGTGAGGCATCTCCTCCAAGTGACACTGAAATTTCGACTAACAGGTATGATTTATCGTATTGATGGCCATGAACATCTTTTACAGTATTTGACTGAAAAGATATATAAATTTTACTCTTTTGATACCAAAAACGAGAGACCGTTTAAGGCTGTGTTGAAAGGTCTCTCAAATGATCAAAGTATTGATAAAATCAAAGATTGTTTGTCAGAATCACTTGGTTTTGCCCCCAACCAAGTAATTTTGATGAAACGAAAGGCAAATGCCAAAATTTTTCAAACTGGAATACACCAGGAAAATTACTTAGTACATTTTGATCGTACCAAAGTACATAATTTAAAATGTTTAGAAAAAGCACGTGTTTTATTCAACGTGCGAATAAAGTGGGAAAATTTCAAGAGACATGGAGGAATCCATAATCTTACGCAATGTCGGAATTGTCAAGCCTATGGTCATGGAACTCGAAACTGCCATATGGTTGCAAAATGTATGATTTGTGGTGACACTAGTCACACGAAAGATATCTGCCCCGTGAAAGAAACCACTAATAGTAAATTGTGGGGGAAATCACAAATCTAATTTCTTCAATTGTCCTGTAAGGTCAAAAATTATTGCTTCTAGACAACGTAGGAATTCTAAACAACCTGTTGTCAATGTGGGTAATCAAAAGACTTTCAGTACTGTTCAGGCATCACCAGCACTTTCATTAGCAGGTGTGTCTGTAGGTAATAATTTAAATTCAGATAACAAATTTCAGAAACATAATCCTGTTCAGGCAACACCAGGCTGTTCATATGCCAGTGTCCTTTCAGGTAATATTTCAAATTCAAACAGTAACAAACCATTCGTGTTTGGTGCTGAAAAGTCAGCCAGTATTGATTTAGGTAATCCAACTCCCGAAAAGATTGAATACCTACAACAATCCATGCTGCAGCTAATGTCCGTTTTGTTGAACTGTAACTCGATGTACGAGGCTGTTCAAGAAGGTATTAAATTTACAACTAATATTGTTATGAAATTGAAATTCAGCAATGATTTTAAATAATGCTGTAAATTTTCTAAATTAGAATGCTCGCTCTTTAAAAGCGAAAGAAGATGAATTTTTCAATTTTTTAACAGTCCACGATGTGCATATTGCAGTTGTGACTGAAACGCTTTTAAAGCCAAATATTAAACTAAAAAGGAACCCAAATTACATGGTTCATAGGTTTGATAGAATTGATGTTGCCGGTGGTGGAGTTGCAATAGTTATCCACCGTCGAATAAAACATCGTGTTTTACCCCATCTTGAAACCAAAGTTATCGAGAGTTTGGGAATTGAAATTGAAACAAGTATTGGCATTTTATTTATAGCCGCAGTGTATTTGCCTTTTCAATGCACTGGTGAGCGAAAAAATTATTTCAAGGGAGATTTGCAAAAACTCACAAGAAATAAATCTAAATTTTTAATCATCGGTGATTTTATTGCGAAACATCGATCTTGGAATAATGCTCAAAGCAATTCCAATGGAAAAATATTGTTTAATGATTGCTCGGCTGGATTTTATTCAGTTTTATTCCCAAATGGTCCTACATGTTATTCTTCTATTAGGAATCCATCTACAATTGATTTGGTACTAACAAATCAAAGCCATTCATGCAGTGATTTATTAACTCATGCTGACTTTGATTCTGATCATCTTCCCATAACATTTTCTATTTCCCATGAAACTATTTTAAATCCCACTAGATCTGTGTTAAATTCTCACAAGACTTATTGGGATAGATATCGTTCTACGATCGAAGAAAATTTGAATGATGATATTATTTTACAAAATAGTGCTGACATTGACAGAGCATTAGAAAATTTTAGCAGCTTAATACTCAATGCCCGGAATTTATCAGTTCCTAAGGCAAGAGTGAAATTTAATGCACCAATTATTGACAGTGAACTTCAACTTCTTATACGTTTGAAGAACATACGGAGACGTCAATACCAAAGATCTCGTGATCCTGCTTTGAAAATTATTTTTCAAGAATTACAAAAGGAAATTAAACATAGATTCACTCTCTTGCGAAATGAGAATTTCATGAGAGAAGTTGAACAACTAAAACCTTATTCAAAACCTTTCTGGAAGCTTTCGAAGGTTCTTAAGAAACCCTCGAAGCCCATTCCAGTCCTTAAAGATGGTGATTGCATTTTTCTAACGAATGAACAAAAATCTCAAAAACTTGCTCAGCAGTTTGAGAGTGTTCATAACTCCAATTTGAACGTAGTAAGTCCTATTGAAAATGAAGTAAACCAAAAGTATGTTCAGATCACCACCCAAGAATTTCTTTCCGAAGAGGTATTGGAGACAAACTTGAATGAGGTGCGAACCATTCTCAAAAAATTCAAAAACATGAAAGCACCAGGAGATGATGAGATTTTCTAAATCCTCATCAAAAGACTTCCCGAAAACTCTTTAAATTTCTTGGTAAAAATTTTTAACAGATGCTTTGCACTAGCACATTTTCCTACGAAATGGAAAAATGCCAAAGTCACTCTAATTTTAAAACCCGAAAAGAATCCAGCTGAGGCATCAAGTTATCGACCAATTAGTTTACTTTCCTCTATTAGCAAACTTTTTGAAAGAATAATTCTTAATAGAATGATAACACATATTAATGAGAACTCAATTTTTGCAAATGAGCAGTGTGGTTTTCGCCATGGGCATACCACTACTCATCAGTTACTTAGAGTAACAAATATGATTCGAACTAATAAATCTGAAGGCTATTCGACTGGAGCTGCTCTTCTAGATATAGAAAAGGCATTCGACAGTGTTTGGCATAAAGGTTTAATAGCTAAAATGTCAAATTTTAGTTTTCCGCTTTACCTCACAAAAATGATACAAAGTTATTTAACTGACCGCACTCTCCAGGTTAACTATCTAAATGGTAAATCAAATAGATTGCCTGTTAGAGCTGGTGTGCCTCAGGGGAGTTCCTTGGGCCCAATCTTATATAACATTTTTACTTCTGATCTTCCTGATTTACCACCAGGTTGTGAGAAATCTCTGTTTAATGACGATACAAGCATTTCCGCAAAAGGAAAATTCTTCGTGTTATATGCAGTCGGCTTCAAAAAAGTTTAGATGTATTTTCTTCATACTTACAAAAATGGAAGATTTCCTCTAATGCTTCTAAAACACAGTTAATTATTTTTCCTCAGTTTCATTTCTCAAACCCAACCATAACCACGTTATTAAGATGAACGGTGTGGTCTTAAATTGGTCTGATCAAGTTAAATACTTAGGGCTAATTTATGATAAGAATCTTACTTTCAAGGAGCACATTGAAAATATCCAGTCAAAGTGCAATAAGTATATCAAATGTTTATATCCTCTTATCAACAGGAATTCTAGACTTTGTCTCAAGAATAAACTGTTAATTTACAAACAAATTTTTAGGCCAGCAATGTTATATGCAGTTCCTATCTGGACAAGTTGTTGTGCAACCAGGAAGAAGACACTTCAAAGGATTCAGAATAAACTTTTGAAAATGATTTTGAAGCGTCCTCCCTGGTTTAGCACGAACGAGTTACATAGGCTCACTAATGTAGAAACATTAGAAAATATGTCAAGCCAAATTATCAACAAATTCCGACAAAAATCGTTGCAATCCTCAATTGCAACGATTAGCTCACTTTATAGTCAGTAAGATAGTTTTAAGTTTATTTTAAGTTTATTTTAAGTTTCGTTTTATTCCTTTTTTTTCTTGACAAGCAGGTTTAATAATTTTCCTACAATTACATTATCTTAACTGCGAAAGCTAATAACATTCAATAATACTAAAAAGCGTACAAATATATATAATAGTGTTGAAATGTCACCATTTGTGGCAGAACACACAATACTAATTCTGAATAGATATTTTAGTACATAAATAAATCATTACAAACTCTCCCCCTATTTAAAAAAAAAAAAAAGAAAGCATGTGGTTTGTGTAAATTTGTCTATGAAATTTTTTATCAAATTTTACTGCTGAGCAATCCACCATCCATTTATGTGGGTATGCTGTTATTACCATTTGAAATCCGAGTATAGAAAACAAAGACGTAGTTTCACGTCAAAAAGTTGAGTCTCAGTCTTAGTTTAGAGAAAAAAAGATCGGGAAGTACAAAAATGCTTAGCACATTGTTTTCGATAATTTTCTTCGAATAAATATTCAATTCAGAATGGAAGTTACTTCCTGAGAAAATGTTGATAAATGTTTATTTGCCAGTGATTATCATCTTTTATTTCTTTTTCGAAACAATTTTAGTGAAACGAATTGAAATTTAACAGGGTTATACATAATTTTTCGGCTGCACAAGCGTAACTAACAAAACTCATTCTTTCTTGGTCAAATTCGTTCAGGTTTTTGCTTTATTGTGAACAATGTAAATTGCTCTCATCGCGAAGCTCTGTAGCTCTTTGAGGATTTTCTTGTCGTAAAGCCATTTGCAAATTCACCAAATTAAAAAAAAAACTATAGATTTGAAAAATATGTCGTGTCTCTAGGAGAGCTTCCAACAGGCCTCAAAGTCCATTCCAGTATTTCAATACAATCAAATTACCGAAAAGCAGAAATCGAAATTTAGAAGTGCGTGAATACATAACGAAAAAAAGAAGTACAAACGAGTAGGTACTCCAGTTACCTCTCATAAATATTCAAAAGCAGCGTCGATTTCAAGCATGCCCCGCAACAATTACGGAGGGAACGGAGGACAGCTGGAGAGCCTGTCGCGGTCGAACTGTTCGTGGGTACTTCTAAAACAGCATTTAGTCAGCTGTCATTTCACGCCTCGCCCTGCCATAATTTATCGTTGAGAAAGCAAAAAAAAAAAAATCCGCCGTGCAAATCGTCTTCTCCGCGGCATCCCGCTGACCTCGCGGGCGCTATATCGGCTCATCTTGCAACGCCTCGCAATTTTTCCGGACCAGCAGCAGCAGCACAAGGCATATGGGGGAAAGTGTATGGTCAAATTATAGAATGTTACCTCCCAAATTAGCACCTCCAAATTGGGCCGCTAGACGGAATCCCAAACGGAGCTCTGCACGATAATGACCACCGGGAAGCACGAGCGCGGCCAAGCCCGGATCAAAAACTTTCTGTTCGATGTACCACGCACACGCGCGCACACACACACGGACGGACACTGACACATAGAGAAACGGGTTCGTTCGGGCGCTTGGTGTTCTAGTTTTGATGAATGTGAAATGCGGCTTCACACGGCCGGTACACAACCACTGGAAGCCGCCCGTACGCGCTCGGCACTGACCATATAACTGACCTCAACGGGAAGAATTTAAATTACCCCCTTAGCGCGCGCCGCGATACAGAGAGCGCTCTCGGCTGTGGCTTTTTGGCCGTCGGATTTTCGTTTATAATAGTACAACACCCTCATGCGTCAAAGTCCGTTTCTCACCGAAAGGTGGTAGCTGCGCTAGCGGAAACGGAGTGGAACCATTTGCTAATTTTATGCCTCTCATTAATAAAATATTTAACCTGTGGGCTTCCAAAATTGATTTGACACGGATAAAAGGGGACGTGAAACAAAAAAAGATTCCCGAAACCAATAGACACGAAAAGTTTCGGTATAAAAATTCCGTACTTTTTAACGATACAATAAACATTTTTTTCAATAACTTCGCAATAGGGACCAATATAAATATTTAATTTCGTACCAACCGCGGAATGCAAAACCTGAGGTCATGAAATTCCTAACTGGCCATGCCACACGTGTTAAGTGTTTTTCTTGGTTCTGAGGATCCGCGCCAGCCGAAAACACAACACGAACCTTTCAGGGATATAAATTTCCAGACCCCGAAAGCGGTTGAGTCAATCCGAAGAAAGTTTGCTGTTAATTAGCGCCTTGCAATTTTTACGGTCTACTTAAATTATTCCCAATGGCCAGAAAATGTTCGCCCATCCGGTTGATAGACCACCCGATGACGGTTGTGGTGGTGTTGGTAGCGGAGGTGGTGGTCATAAATATTGGATCGGTTCCGTAAACTAGTCGGAATCAGGTTTACGGTTGCCGCGTCGAGCAGCAAACGCAAATAGCGGTGCGTCCGCCGGTAGAACGGTGCAGAACGCAGCACAACATGACGTTTCCATTCTTGCGTCCGCTTGCCTGCCCCGAAGGGGGGAGAACTCGGTGAAATATGGCCGCTAAAATTAGGTTGTTTCTAGGCGTAATTTTCAATTGGTCGTTGATGGAAAAACAAATTCTTCGCCCAGTCAGCTGTTCTGTGCCGAAACATTCGACCGTTTCGGAAAGTGCGCCCACATTAGGCCAGCATTCACGGACATTTCTCTTCACCGCGCATCGAAGCGAAATTGGCAAATTGGATTTTTCGTTCGTAATGCGCTTTAACGATTGGCTTGCACCCGCCGTTTGGCACTGACGCGGTTTCCAGTCGTTTTGGATGGACATCACATCGCGATGGAATGGATCTTGCTGCTGGAGCGGAATTTTCCGCTTGTGCATTTTAGTGGGTGTTTTATGACGCTGGCGTGTGCGTTGTTTGATCGTCCAGTTTTTAGGGAAAGAGAAAAAAAACTGCTTAATAGCTAGTTATCTTTTCAGAATTGGGTGCAGATTTTCATCGTGTGAGTCATAATAAATTGGATTTTTATCAGTTCAGAAACGACGATGATTTTTATTTTTCCTGGAATGGAAATAATGATCGTTTCGAAAAAAAGATACTATAAAAGTTATAATCGTTTCGATAATGAGTACGGCAAATACCAATAATATTAGACTGGAATCGTAGTTATCGCTTTTTTAGGGTGTTCTATAATTGGTTTATGACAATTTGATCAAGAGTTTTGTTCTGGAAATGGTCAAATAACGACCTACAGGACTGGATCAAGGCAATTTCATTCTAAAGTAAACTTTGCTCCAGAGTGGTTATGCAATATCTAGATAAACATTTCAAAAGGTCCTATCTGCTCCCAACAAAATCGATCAAAGCAGATAGGACCTTTTAAAATGTTTCTCTAGATATGACATCTCATCCAATGTAAGGTCAACTTTAAATAAAGTTTAACATTATACTACTACGGTTGATCTTTATAATTTAATACGGGTTGGGAAAACTGTACAAAGAAGCCTATCACTCAAGGTTGCATTTTTGCATTACAGAAAATGACGTCAAATTTGAAGAATCAACCAAGTTTAATTTGTTAACCGACCCAAAAAAGTGACCTGTGCAAAATTTCAGCTCAATGGAACATGATTTAGAGGTGCCTCAAAGCGCTCAAAGTTATGTCCCTCGAAAATCTACCTAGGGAAGAGGAGTATATGAAGTTGGAAAAATCGAAAACTTTTTTTCGATGCCAAATGACTTAAAAATGCATTTAACGTCGAGATTTGGTGTCATATCGAGAAAAAAATTGGCTAAAAATCGACCTCCTGGGACTTGTTGGGGGTAGTTTTTTGGACAACCAAGAGCCTTTTAGGGAATATTTTAGAACTGGTTACTAAAATGTCTCACAACTCACTGCAAACCACATGTAAATCAATATTTTAATACTTATTAGGTAATTTAAACTTGATTTTCAGCAGAGCGGTTCAATTGCCCAAAAAACGATTGATTCCAGAAGGTCGATTTATGGCCAAATTTTTTTTTGACGAAACGGCAGAATGAAAGATTTTAAATGCTTACAACTTTGTTACCACTCAACGGGTTTTAGTCATTGGTACCTTGTTGAATTGAGAACAAATTTCTCTAGTTTATGAAATCAATTTTTGAAACATTTTCCATAGTAAAGAGGTTGAAATTCATAGCCAATTTCGTATAGTTCAATCAATCGCGTGCCCACAATGATGCAATCCAAGCACTTCTCCAGCACCGTCGACACTAAAGTATACAATTATTGTGCCGTGTCGAATAAATGTTATGTGAACAAAAAAAAAAACTAAAGTATACAAACGATTTGATTTTGTAAACGATTTGTTGTTGTATCTTAGTTCGCTCGAGTGCACAACGACACGCCTACTAGAAGTATAAGTGTCATTAGTCACATATAAAAGCTAGAATGCTACAATTTAGTCTTCATTGTTCATCCAATCACTGTAGTGAAAGCATGATTCACTGAATTTCATCGGGTTGACAAGTAGCAAGCAGACTTGTCGTAGCGCAGCAGGTGACGATTTTATGTTTGTATGGTTTTTGCTGCAAAACACTCTTATCTGATTGTAGCAACTAAACTATTCGATCGAAGTAGTAATCATTTTTCTGCCACTCGTCAAAGCGTTGCTAATAGTGTTAAAAACTTTGAAATCTCGCTTTTCTTCTTGGTGTTCATTTTTTGTCAGCAGCAAAATCAACGTTCGAATATGGTTCATTTTTTGTACCATTTCCTCGTCTTCATCCTTCTACTATGTTCATATTGTCTTCATATGGTCGGCGTGCGACCAGACCGAGCCAAGCGCCAAACACATTGTTTTGAGTAATTAGCATTTGAAGTTTGACCACCCATAAATTAATCGTGTTTGGACTTATCATTAATTCAATGTTGACACGTAATGAACAGGGCTTAATGAATGTCCTGTTATCATAAATATACGAAAAATAGCAATTACTGACAAACTATTTGGTTTTTATTTTTGACACCTATGCACTCATTTCACTCTGGTCGAACAAAAATTTAAAAAAATGGTCTTCAGTTCGGTCTGGTCAAACGTATTTGCTACAACATATCAACTTGACTAATAAACAAGCTAATTTTTCTCACTTGTCAAACGTAATACATAGATATCAACGCTGCTTTATCTCTCAGTCCAATCTGTATCAAAAATTATACAGCTGATAGACAAGCAAAGCTTTATTTCTGTTGCTCTATTTCCTGGTGTCAAAGCGCACCAAGTACTAAGTGTTAAGATAGTATCAATATGAAATGTTCTGGTATTTCGAAGCGGGTATTGTTCAATTTTTCTGATTTAACGTATATTAACTCAGTCCCGACGTTTGTTACAAGAAAAAAATTATTGTATTTGAAAAATATCAGTTGAAAATAAAATGCACTTGGTTCGGTTTAGACCTGTGCGCCGACTATATCACCGGCGGCGGCGGCGTAGAAAACATTTTACCTCGGCGGCGATCGGCGCGCCGGCGTGACGCCGTTGGCTTCTATCAGCGGCGGCGGCGGCGTGTATTGGCGTGACACTAATTACCACTTATAAAATATTGCGCATAATGTGTGCTTTTGTACTCTCATGTTCGATTTTTTTTAATTGAACGTTCATAAATAAAAATGTATGCGTCAGAGTTGTAAGAATGTCAAAAATAGAAATAAAATTGGTAAGATATCAAGTAAACAAACAATTGAATAACCAGAAAATAATAAACCAAGCAGAGAAAGTACAAACAAGTGTAAATCCCAAAAAATATCATCAACGAGCCCACAACAAAAAATTACATGGAATACTGTTCCCAGAGACGTTCAATTTAGGAAAAAAGATAGATAGTTTTTTGATATGTTGATTTCGATTAACCGTAGACCTTCTTTGGGAAAATTCGATAAATCTTACGTTAGAGAGTCGTTTTTAACTTTCATATATTTTGTTAGGTTACCCTTGGAATAACTGAAAAAATGGGAAACTCTTTTCAATCGAATAGAGTTCTTCGGTAAACACCACAGTTTCTTCATTTTCTATTGCGACTTTTGGGATAAAACTGAAACTTTTGGGTGAAGCATTAAGTCCTCCTTGGGTAGTTGTGATTGTGACGCGGTGTTGGTAGGAGCAACGAGGTTTCGTTAAGACTCCTCCCTCTTGACAAAATAAGTCTTTCTTATAATAAAACTGTTCTGAGGAATATTAATCCTCTCCAGGGAATTGTAATTGGCGGTATGGGCACGAGGAACGAGGTTTCGATAAGGTTCCTTCATCTTGACATAATGGCCAGAGGGGAACGTTAGGTGTAGTCTCACTCCTGGTAATTGTAATTTGGCAATATTGGTAGAATAGTAAGAGGCTCGTTATAGTAGAACAGTAAGCTTGAAACGAAAGGGTAAACTCTCTCACACAAGCACGGATATAAATGAAAAGCGTACATTTACTGCCAATAATATGAAGTGCGGAGTATAGAAAACACCTGGCCAATGTCACAATAGATCAAATGTCTCTGGTCGCAGTGATGAGTCCGCACAGAGGAGAAAAATAATAAAAATTAACGAGAAATCAGCAAAAAATATAGTCGTGCTTGAACATGTTGACGAAAAAACTATCTACAAAAATGTCTGTTTCAGCGCAATATGATCAACTATTTAATTTGCGCAAAATTTTCAGTGAATTCCCGCATTTTTCATAAATTTTTTGAACATTTTAAGACTGCTCATACGTTTACATAAAAATAAAAAATTAATCCACCTAGCGGTCAGACTCAGCCTTTCTCATTCAAACTTATTATTTGTAAAAATAGATTTACATGAATGCTTATATCCAGGTTCATTAAGCACACAGTATGTGAGGTAAAGAGAGCGAAAAATAAGCGAACTGGAAATATGATACAGATTTGGAAAAATATACCGCATCCCGACGGGACTTGAACCCGCAATATCCCTGTCTCCGGCATGGTGTTTTGACCAATTAAACTACGGGGGACGGTGGTACTGTTCCACAATAAAATATGAAATTTGACGTAATGTTAGTGCTTAATAAATATCGAAATAAAAGAAATGACTCTTAATTTCGAACAATTCAATCACGAGCGATACCGTGAACGTTCAAATAGTACGATACCACATTTAAATCATGTTGAGGCCATATATATTGATCAAAGCTGGTATAGTTTTGAATAGTCTTTGAATTTCTTTTCGTTCCAAAACTTTTGAACCACATATCAAATTGTTATGAAGTTTGTTATTTGTAAGTTTGAGAGATGACTCGTTTGTATGACACTAGTAATGTTCAAATAAGTCGTGTAATCTTTGAGAAAATAGACTTTCGTTGTTTTAACAATTTAATACATAACGGTTGCTTAAGTTCAATTATAATCAAATGAAAAGGGAACGTTTAGGGCAGCCAAAACTTGAAACCACGTGTTCAATCATAATTAACAGTTAACCCTTAACTAGCCCCATAGGCGTAGCCAGAGGGGGGCAGGGGGGCCGTTGCCCCCCCCCCCCTAGATGTTGACATTGGTGCAAAATTTTTTTTTCAATAACTCTAATAGCACAAAACGACATCTTTAGCCCATAGAAACATCTGTGTAAAGTATTAGCCAGATCAAAATTAATTGATTGAAATGCTTGCGCTATGTTGCGTGTAATTGTACAGGTTTTCCAGTTGATCCACCAAGGAAATTGCAGCGGCAAAATTACCGGGCAAATCCACCTGCATCAACTGGCTTGGAGTATTGGAACCGAGCTGTGACAATTCCTTACCTTGATTCTCTTGTAACCTCACTGAAAACACGGTTCGATGAAGATAGTGCACCTGCCTACGCGTTGTCCTTGCTGCATCTCGATAACGTAGTACGCATGTCGTTGGAAGAGTTCAAGCGCAAAACCGAAAATTTCGTAATTTTTTATGAAGTTGACAATTTTGTTGGAGAGGTGGAAGTTTTGTATTAAAATTGCAGCAGTATGAGAGCAGACCGCAAGAACTTGGAAGAGTTGGATCTTATAGATCTGCTAGCTTAAACCCGTTCTTTCTTCCCTGCGACTGAGAAAGCCGTTAAAATTGCACTTGCTCTACCATGGAAACATGCACATTACGTCGGGTGAAAACCTGGCTGAGGTCAACAATATTTGAACAGCGGTTGAGTGCTCTCTGCTTGCTAGGGAACCTATACATTAGAGAAATGACAAGACACTCACCGTTAAGGCAACTGTCAACATCAAAACGGATAACGGCAATGCAAAATGATACAACTCGCCCGTTTTGATGTTGACAGTTGCCTTAACGGTGAGTGTCTTGTCATTTCTCTAATGTATAGGTTCGCTACTGCTTGCTGAGTGTTCATCGGCAGATGGTCAACAACAATCTTGAAAAGACACATGAACCGCTTCCGGGACGTTTGACGTTTGATGCCCGAAGATTTTATTGAGAATCTTGACTGTGTCTTCAATCTTCACGTCCTTGGGAAGCTTTGACAGGATGTAGTTGAGATAGCGGCTGTGCGAATGGGTGTCCAGCTTCCGGAGAAGTAAACGTACCTTCGCCGCATTATTCAGCTGGCCTGCATCGTTCTCGAAGAGGTCCTGGTAGCGGTTGAACAACAACGTCCGAACGTAACTCCGTTTTCTTCGTCGAAGACAAACTCGATGATGTTCGAAAAGAGGGACTCCAAAATCTGCTCCGGGGTTTGATACTGACGCTGCTGCTGCTGGACCGCTAACCACTGAAAAATTTGGGTCATCTTGTGAATCATATCTTGAATTTCCGGTTGCAGCTGCTGATCAACTCTATCTTCTGCCATGTTCGTGGATTCTTGAGATCCTCGTCACCAAAATAATATGTCCGAAGGTTTGAATAAACTTAAGAGTTTTAAGTAAAGAACATCTATTTATATTCACGGTTGGACAAAGAACAATCAAATTCTCCACTCTGATGTCAAGGACAACTGGTTGCCTTGATGTAACAATCACTAAAGACTAGTATTTATTTCTATTTTTCAAAACACACTACAGTCGCTTTTACGCGGGGGATACGTGCGCGTAAAAAAACGCGTAAATTCCGGAATCCGCGTAGAAAAAACGCGTAAATTTCGAAACACGCGTAAAAACCGCGTAAATTCCAGAATCCACGTAAAAAAGCCGCGTAAAAAAGAGACCTTAGTGTACCATTTTTTTACTTCTAAAATTTTGAAGAGCTTGAGCCCCCCCCCTATTTGAAATTCTTGCTACGCCCATGTAGCCCGTTCATCTTATATCAATATTGTTCAAATCGGTTGTGTAGTTTCTAAGATAATGAAGTTTCGTGATTTTCACATTTCGATACATTACAGACGAACTTACAGTTCGATTACAGCAAAATTCAATAGGGTGTTATGAGGCAGCTAGACCTTTCATTTGACATTAATTTTGTGGAAATTGGTTCAACCATCTCTGAGAAAAGTAAGTGAGTTTATGTAGTCTTTGGAATATGTTTCTTTTCATACTTGGATTTCATATTTTCAAACATAACAGGCAAAGTAATAGTCCGATTACAAAAAAATCAATAGGGTCTTATGGGGTAGCAAGACCTTCCATATGACTCTGATTTTATGAAAATCGGTCCAGCCATCTCTGAGAAACATGAGTGAGATTAAATAGTCTCCAGAACACGTTTATTTCCATAAATTCTGAACCACAGGTTCAATCTTCATGAAATTCAAAAATTAAGGGTTTTTTAGGTAGCCCTTTCTTTTGAAATTAATTTTGTTCAAATCGGTTGTGTAGTTTCTGAGATATTGATGTTTCGTGATTTTCACATTTTGATTCATAACCTCGAAACTGAAAATCCGATTACAATAAAATTCAATAGGGTCTTATGGGGCAACTAGACCTTTCATTTACAATTAATTTCATTGAAATCGGTCCAGCCATCTCTGAGAAAATCGAGTGAGATTGGGACAGCGTTACATACACACACACATACACACACACATATACAGAAAATGCTCAGCTCGTCGAACTGAGTCGAGTGATATACGACACCCGGCCCTTTTGAGCACTTTTATACCTTTAGTTTTTGCAGTGATTGCTATACCTTTCTAGGAGAAAGGCAAAAATACATTTGCATAATAATATAAAAAATAAATGTTATGATAACTGAAACAATTTTCTCGAAGCACACTGACGAAGCAAATCACTGATAAGACATTGATTGATTTCATTCATTTCATTGACTTGATTTCATTCGATAAAAAAGTCTGAATATTTATTGTCAAATATTGTATCAAATTTCCACAAATTAAAATAATTTACGCTTAGGTACATTCGTAAATACACGCTCAGGAGAGGGAAGGTACTTAACGAAGTGTTACACTGCGTGAGGCCACCATGCAAAATTGCATTACGTAGGGGTGAAGGGGTATTGAGAATTTCCAAATTCCGCATTACCTAATACCTATACGAGTGTTCCCTTATCGGCTGTGATTTGCGGTATTTCTATAACCAGGAAAAAATCCAGCATACACAATCACTATCGGCGCGGTAAAGATTTTCTCGGCGGGGACCAATAATTTTTTTCGGCGGCGCGCCGAGTCCAAATCATCGGCGGCGGCAGCGGCGCGGCGTGGCGGCGCACAGGACTAGTTCGGTTTGGCTCAACAAGATCTTGAAAAAAAGTGATGTGCCCATTGAGACGAAATTCGGCTCTACGAAAACCACCTGGCTATTTATTTATGTAATTCTGATGACAGTCGTATTAACGAGCTGTCCAAAGCGAAGAAATCAGTTACTGGTTAAAATAAATCGCAAAGTTTGCTTTTAAATCACAAACAATCACTTTCTTTAGATGCCATGTCTGTGTTTGCGGTTCACTCTGGTCGAACGCAATTTCGTTCTTTTCACAAAGTGCTACAGAGATTTTTCATTATAACACGCCTATGAACTGTTCAAATGATTTAATTCTTCAATGGAACATAGATTATCAGTTTGCACATCCACTGGTGCCTATAACTCAATTTTAAAGAAAATGGCGCTTGGCTCGGTCTGGTCGCACGCCGACCATATATCTTTCAACTTATTCATCGAACGATTTTTCCGAGTTGTGTAGTGAAATTAATCTAACGGTTTAATTTGTACTACACATACTAAACGTCTCAATAACAACAACAAACAAATTTCAAACATGTATAATTCATACTAGCTTGATAGTTAAAATACGATCCGTGAAAACAATTTAAGCGTCACTTTTTAATCGCTTAGAATAAATGTATAACTGCATACTTTATAATATCCAAGGTAAGAGTTCGGCATTGCTTCAAAAAAGAAGAGAAGGCCAACTTTAATTTGTACTTGGCAGAAGGAACGAGCCAATTCACCTTGAGGTAGTGTATTTCGAAATAGCTTTGGCTTCCAACCCAGCGTACTTGGCTAGCTCTCCTGGCAGCAGCAAACGTACGGCATTCTGAACTTAACTGCTCTGCCGTAGCTGTCCGTAGCCCGTTTGTGTGCTTGGTGCCATCCTAACAATGTTCTTGTTGATGGTTGAACAATTGACGAAAAACTAGTGTACTTCTCGTGCAACGTGCGTCTCCATACCTAAAAGCAATGCGCAGCCCAGTCCAACCTTTTTTTACATATTCCATAATACCACATCCGTAGCCCCGCCTACTTTTGACGTTAGTTCTCTTCGTAGGTGTTAAGGACATCCGCACAGGTTTATTTCAACACATCATCACTCATTAGTACAGTGACTTTCGCGCGATTCGGGTACCTATATTTTTTCAAAATCCGTCCCAGTTCACATTTATTCTTCGTGTTTCTCATGATTACCATGTGGGTTGTAAACGTAGAAGAAGACGCACAATCATTCCTAAGGCTGCTAACGTCACGCCCAGTACCCGTAAATTATGCGGTTTGGTACAGGAGCACTTATCGATGTGGTAGCTGCAATAATGAACCCTTGCTGCGGAAGTGTTGGAATTGGCAGGGAACGCTGCTAGAGATAATAGTACGATAGCACACACAGTGCAACAAAATTTAATTTTTTTTCTGCCTTGGCTTCTATATATGATTTTCTGGTGTATTTTGATACAAAAACAAATTTCACTGAGTTTGGGTCTATTTCACTTTAAGGGACAACAATAATTCTCAATTAGATATTAGCGAGTCCATTAAGAGCCAGTTCGCGAGAGCCGCAACCGCCTTTCTGAGGGATGTTGTTTTGATGCTCTCCGATTGGGCTGAAATCAGCGTTTGTTTGTCTATCCAAGGTAGGAAGTTTTGCAAAATTTAAATTTTTTTCATTGAGGGTAAGTGAGGTAAAACGGCCTTTGGAAATGATATGTCCAAAAACGTCCAAATTCTGAAAAGTGCAATAACTCCTGCTAGACTTGATGGATTTTTCTAAAAATTTGTGGTATTATTCTACACTAAGAGTACTTCAAATTGCATGGTCACAATATATGGCAAAGAGGTAAATTGACGAAAAAACGCATTTTTCTCTTAAAAATTGTCAATTTTCATGGTCATCCTACTCTTTCCAACATCGCTAGAAAAAATATCTGAATATGGCGTTTTGTAGAGCAACTCAAGAGCTTTGATGTCATGTATAAGCCAAGTGTGCCAAATGGGGTAAAACGGCACTAGAAGGTTTTTTTTCAAAAAACCGTCAAAATCACTGAAATCACGATGGTTCCTGCTAGACTTAATAGATGTTATTGAAAATTTGGAACTTTACCAGAAGATGCGCAATTTGGGGTAAAATGTTCCTTGAAGCTTTTTTTTTTCGAAAAAAGCCGTCAAAAGCACCAAAACTGCAAGAACTTGGGTTAGACTTGATAGATTTACTGAAAATTTAGATTATTACTCTAAGTTAATACGAACTTAAGGGCAAGATGACAAAAGTGACAAATAGATTTACATAACGAAAACAAAAATTTTCTTGAGCATCATGAGTATAAATTGTAAAGCATTAGTGTTCGAGTTCGTGATTTTTTTAATGATTGTTCTTTTCATTGATACAACAGCAATAGAGTAACATGATTTTTTGGCCAACACTCTGGAAGAAAAGGCAAAGAATGAGACCGATGACAATAAATTTAAAAAATAATCAAATTAAAAAAAAATGAAACTCAAACAATAACTTACTTCATTTGCTTTAACAAAGCTCGAAATATTGCAGTCTTTTAGCAACCGTCTCATCGATATTGTCTTCTACAAGGTTTGATGCTTTTCTTGAAACCTAGTAAAAAGTCAAGAAAAAGTTAAATTTTCAAAAGATGCATCTGGATATTATGCCAAATAAAAGCTCTGTAGTTGTTTTATACAATGCTAACTTCGAGTTCTAGACCTTTTCTGTGAAGAAAAGCACCCCGAAAATCGCCAAGTGTTCTTAAAAATTTTTTTTTTTCAAATTAAAAAATATATTATGACCATACATTTTGAAGTACTCTTAGTGTAGAATAATACCACAAATTTTTAGAAAAATCCATCAAGTCTAGCAGGAGTTATTGCACTTTTCAGAATTTGGACGTTTTTGGACATATCATTTCCAAAGGCCGTTTTACCTCACTTACCCTCAATAAAAAAAATTGAAATTTTGCAAAACTTCCTTGAAACCTGAAGTAAACTACCACAACATAATCTATCACTAGTCTCTCGCACTGCAAGAACATCCCAACCCCAGGGGGTACAATTGATTTGGAAAATATCGCCGAGGGGTACGCGGACAAAAAAAGGTTGAGGACCGCTGCTCTACATACTAAATATTATCTGTGTTCTGTGAAATATATTGAAACCATGCCAAAACTGCTTTCGTAGAATTACCGTTTTAAAGTCAGTTTTTGTCCGATTTTAGATTTGTTGTTTGAGGAAGCGAATGCTATTGTGTGGATAAACTCTTAGAATGTTGATATTTGGCTTAAAAAAAAAGGCGTCGAAAAAACGTTGAAAATTTTCTATTTCTCAAAAATAAAAATGGCGCCATTGTTTCCCCTTAAAGTGAATTAGGCCCAAACTTCGTAAAAATTGTTTTTGCATCAAAAAACATCAAAATATCATGTATAGAAGCCAAGGCAAAAGAATTGTTGACCTGTGTAATTATTCTGCAAGTGGCAATTCACAATGTAAAGAAACTACACGAGCTTCTATCCGGCGTCACTACTTGTTCTGGGAAATGTTATTCCAAATATCCAAGCTGTTCTGCCTTCAAAGAAAACAGGAAAAGGCATCATTCGATTGATTCTCAGCTTTGTAGAAAATAAACCCAGGTTAATGAGTTTTTTCACATTCTTGAATTAACCCTAATATTTTTTTTGTTTTTATAAAGGAGTCCTTCAGCTTTTGGCAGATTCACCTCTAAATTTACCTTTATTAAAAAAAGTAAATAAATTGCATCATGAATGCTTACCTATGAGGCACAATAATAAATATACAGCCTGCGATCAATTTTTTATATGAGTTATTAACTTCTCGTGCAAATAGAATGGAGACTAATTTGAATATAATGCGAAACAAAAAGTGTATTAATAATGTAAAATGATGTTTGTTCGCAAATTGGGCTGTTGAGAATTTTGCATCAGTTGCGTTGTTCAAAAATTTCAAGTTGCACAAATCACAATCCTTGTGGGTTATTGAAGAGTTCGGCAAATAATAGCAGACTTTACAACTTATTAATGTTCTGAACAATGCGTGCCAACCCAACGAATAATTGTGTTATATAGCAGGTGATTAAGATGTAGTTCAGCCGGAATCCATATAATAGAAGCTTTCAAATCATAAATCAACAAAATTGTTTGTCGGAAGTGGGCGTATTCTACGTCAGTTATGCGGACGTGTCCTGGCTACAACCTTCTACTATTTTCTTTGAGATAAGACGATAACTCGACGTTTTATGCATTTTTAAGTCATGGGGATAATCGAAAAAAAGTTTTCAATTATCCCCATTACTTGACAGATTTTTGAGGGTAAAAAAATCACAACTTTAAATGATTTGAGGCACTTGATTGATTGATTGATTTATTTTAATCTTCTAAGTGATACATTTCTGTACGATTGAGCTGAAATTTAGCAAATGTCGTTTTTTGGGGCGAATAAACAAAATGTACATGATCGATTTTCGAAATTTGACCTCGCTGTCAGTCTAATACTCATTTACCAAAAATTTTCAAAAGAGCTCATTTTTTACAATTGAAGTAGAAAAAATGTTAAAGATTCGATTATATGGAACTTAAGACTCGATTATCCGGAATTTTATTTTTATTGTGCTGGTTTTTAATTTTTATTACGAAATCGAGTCCAACATGTATTAGCATAGAATTCTTTTCAAAATTTTTCCAAATATTCATCAATATTTCAAATATATCAAAATAAGAAATGACTCGACGAAATAATACGTAATATGAATTAAAGGATATTTCTCGACAAATGTGAATATACAAATTTTTTTTTAGCTATGCAATTTAGTTTGAAATGCTATTTAAAATCTACTATCTGGGTATTATTATACAAAGATCTTTATAACCTGTTGTGTTTAAGAACGTATAAATTGTATGTCTGAAGAATTTCAGAAAAAAATATAACAAATCACTTTATAACTTAAGATTTGACTCCGTTCCATTTTTTCGTAATGACGTCATGCTATTAAGAAAAGCCTATGATTATTTCAAGAATGAACTCCAAAGAAAACAAATTTTAATCGTATAGGAAACTTTTCGAAAAATATATTTCTGCGAATTTGGTTCATTTAAACCGTAAGCTCTACATTTTCGACTCCGATTTTAACTATTTTTGCTGCTTTTGTGCCTAGTTTCGGTTTTTCCAACATTTTCTGATTAATGCACACGACAGAGCGAACATATTCTTCGAAAGTCGCTCTTCATTCGAAACCCGAAAACTAGTTGAGTACATACTTGCCGGCAATATGAGAGATGTTTGTTGATTTTTCTCTCACTCACTTAGCAGTTCAATCCTCTTCTCAAGTCACACGCTAAGAGGTTTCGAGAAGAAAAAGAAATATAAATGAACAAAAAAAAACTGCTAACATAAAATAATGGACCGACCGGCCGTTTGAAGGTGACGTTCGGCGGTTTGTCTTTAGCCTTCGGAGGATTTTTAACACGCTCGAAGTGCTCTCTGCTTGGTCGCCTTCGATTCTCGCCTCAGATTGTTGCTGCTGGCCCATTGATTGATTGATTGATGGATGGATGGATTGATTGAAGATTGAACGATTCACATGGCAGGTCAAGCCGAGCGAATTACGGTACACCCGATCACCGAGATCGCTCGCGCGCCAATTCGGCTGGTGGTAATATAAAGGGAGAAAGTGCGATATCAATTTCTTCCCCCGAAAGATGATGATGAGCGAGCGAGCGAGAGGAAAGGTAAAAAGTTTTACCTCTCCAAGGGGTAGCGAAGGGGCCAAACCCTCTAATGATAATTACACTATCCACAACGACGGTGGGCACAAACACGGGCTCGGGTTGAAGGCGGAACTGGATGTAGGCGAAGCTAAATTGCATTATGACGGCAAAATTAAACTTTCTAGCCAAACTTTGGGCCAGTTTGGTTCGGTAGCTCCCGAAACGAAATTAAGTTGACACGGCCAGACTTCATGTACCCGAGCGCCGGTGCTGGGGCGGAGGTGATCCAATTCCCCAAGTGGGACCGAGCCGACATTCGGAACGGTTTGCGGTTCAATTGAGCTGTTGTAAGTCATGGAAGTAGCCATCCGGTGGGTAGAAGTACAACGGAAGGGGGTCATTGAATTTATTGTGTGGGATTGGTACCCGAGCACGCGGTGTTCCCGAAAAATGGATTGCCATCGTTTGTAAAAGCCAATCCCGCGATTGGCAGTCGGGCTGAGATTGTGTGTGTGTGTGTGTGTATCTGTGTTTGTTAGTGTAAGCCCGGCCTGCGGAAAGCGGAACCGACGACTGCCGTTTTCGAGTGGGTCTTTGTTGTGATTGAGTGGGAACTTGAGTGGCCCGGTCCGGTACGTGTGTGTCCATTACGGTCGGGTATTTAGAAAAGCAATTGACGGTTTGCTCGAAGAGTACAGGCAGATTGCGGTGAAAGTCTTTCAAGGGTTCGACATGCTCTTGAATTTTCCATAAGTAATCAAGTTGTTAATTCTGGAAAACAATTGACCGGCACACAAGTGTGTGCGTGTGGAGCGTAATTGAAGTGTCTAAATTGCTACATTTCGATGGGGCGGCGACTGTGGCAGTCGAGTAAATATCGGGAGAAAATTGACGGGCTGGGAACTGGGCGCTAGCAATACTGAGACTGACACATTTGGGGGGGTGAAAGCGTTTTATTTTTACTGCTAGTCTAAGCACTTTGGAATCCCCTCAAGACTATTGAGAGTGACAGTCGATTCGTGAAGTGGCAGTATATGTACTTACGAAAATCGGCTTTGATATCAGTCTGTAGTTGGGATGAGAAGTTGATTACAACTATTCAATTAGTGAGAAAGAAGTGAACCCCGTACCATTATTCTAATGATGGGATATGACGCTATTCTTCGCATAAAGTTTTCGTAAAATGATTAAATTTTCTTCTTGATCACAGAAGCTTTGATGGTTAGTTCGTAATACTAATTTCTACCAGACCAAAGAAAGTCGAGCTAGAAATAACATTCATAGTTAGCTTTTTTTCCAATCCTAATTTGCTGTAAGACTTCGCGGTAATCGAAAAAAGTTAATATTGATCGAAATATCTGTCTCCCCCAATCGCGCCGATTCGCTTTGTGTTGCCGTTGTTTACCGAAGAACAACTTTCGGCATCTACATTGTCTTTCAGAAGATGGGAAAATCTATAATCTGTCTAGAATATCAATTGTTCTCCCTTTGGTGGATCAGTAGATTACAGAAGCTGATTACAAATGAGATTTCTATACGCATTTCTTTTCCCTGAATTTCAAAATTTTTAACTTACCTACCCCTCGGGATGAAATGTTCCAAACTCATTGGGATGATTGACTTCTGATTTCAAGCTCCAACGGATAATCACATCCAAATGTTTACCTATAGAACTTTCCGTGCAAAACTTTACAACACAAAAAATTCCAAGCAAATTCTTCCAGGGAAACAAATCTCAGCAAAGTACCGCAAATTGGATTTGATCAAGAAACGTTGAGATGGCAATGTATCCTGTGAAAGGAACAAAACCGAAATAGACTTTTCTTCTGCTCGGATTCCCTGTGTTCGATGACCTTTGCGAAAGGAATTTTACCCTCGTTGTGCAGGGCTCTACCATTTGGCGTGCACGTGGGAGCTCAATCGATACGGCGTATGGCAGTTTTCCCCGGGAATGGTCTCGTTTTTTTTCATATCAAGAACAACACTAAGTGCTGTCGACAGAAAAGAAATGCGGACAAAGTCACACCTCTGTCATGGTGCTTTTAGTAGGTCAACAGCCCAGCATGTGTGCTGAAAGTATTCTAGAAGCGAGTGTTCAACAAAGAGCGACTAGAAATATTCAAACATTCTTACCGTCACTGGTTTGTTGTAGATTTAAATTCCTTCTGCAATTATCGCTGAATCGTGTTTTCAGGATACAAAACTTATGTGTCACGCTGAATTTCAATAAATATCGGGAGGCACAAGAAATCGAAAGCCGTAAAACAGCTTTGTGATGGAGCTAGAGAAAGTGCCATCATGTTTATTGTCCGGAGTTGTATTTATGTTGACATCATATAACAACTGTGTCAGTCAAGTGTTTCACCAATCCAGAGTGTAATAACTTTATCAGAAATGATTCATGCTGTTTGAAAATAATGAGGGCCATAAAAAACTGTCAAGCAATGGACGATTTTATTTCATCGATATTAACAACAACCACGTGTAGTGTTCAACAGAACTTTAATTACACGGACAGTTCTCGCGTGTCGCTAGGTTTTTATTGGACGCAATAAAACTGATCCAACCAATCATTAGGTGAAATGTGGGGCACTTGTCAGGATGGTTGTTGAGGTTGCTGATAAACAGGTTTTGTTTAAAAGTAGGCTTTAATCAACTGCTGTAAAACTCTGTCATAGCGGAAGTGCAGAAGATGACTGTTTAAAAAGTCTTTCTTCATTTAATGTAAAAGTGTTTAAGAACAAATAATAAGCGAATTAATGTTTTTTTCGATAACGTCGCTTTCATCTGTTCAATTTTACTTTAGTGGGTAACACATTTCTATCTGCTATGTCTGTGTGTTTGTTGGCAGTAACTAAACAAATTTCCGCTGAGTAAATACTTGACCGAAGCGCTCTTACTTCCATGAACGGGTTTGAAGCCTAGTTAATCAGTCTCGAAAAATTTTTCGATAGCAAATTTAGCTCGGAAGTTCATACTTAAAAGAAGGGGGTTGTGACATGATTGGAACAGTCAGAAAATGTACCATGAGCAGAAAAATTTTTATGTGAGATTACCACTATGTAACGAAAAGTTTTTTTCAAATATTTACCAGTATCATCGAACAACGTTTCTTTGTGATTTTAAAGTAATCCTATTAGTGAAAAAGTTTTAAAAAATTATCCATTATCGAGCACAATTCGTCCTTACGATTGCTATCATACCTTGTTTTTAAGCAGTGATAATAGAATCAAATATTCGCAAAATACAGTTTATTTTCCAATTAAATGCTCCCTAACATCTAAATTTCATGTGGGAACACTTCTTGTGCGAAATATTTGCTTCGAAGTTGGAATTATTGGTGGAAGGCGACGGCCTGTTTTGTATCATGATCGGATCAGTTTACTTCTGAGACTTCACCGCTTCACTTTGTCTGTGCTTGATATAATGATGAATTTCACATACCTAGGTACAATTAATGGAAAAGTTTTTGTAAGAAAAACTTTTTTCCTTGAAGATTTAATCATCCCATTCGACTTTACCGGTAACGATTTGATTGCTTTAAGTTGCAGTTGAATGATTTTGTTAAGTAGATGGATAATACTAAACACTAATCGGGATAATACTAAACACTAATCACGACCTCTATCGGGATTCCTGCTAAATATAGCCTTCGCTTGACGCTCATCCGGCATTCTCGCTACATGCCCAGCCCACTGAAGCCTGCCGTGTTTTATCCGCTTGACTATATCCGCCGATTTGTATGCCTGGTACACTTCATGGTTCATGCGTCTGCGCCAAACACCAAACAGCTCTCCGATCAGCCTCTTTCAGCGTCCATGATTCATGGCCGTAGAGGGCCACCGGAAGAATCA
Source organism: Wyeomyia smithii (assembly GCF_029784165.1). Classification (NCBI taxonomy): domain Eukaryota; kingdom Metazoa; phylum Arthropoda; class Insecta; order Diptera; family Culicidae; genus Wyeomyia; species Wyeomyia smithii. The sequence goes on along the minus strand of NC_073695.1, from coordinate 236,819,064 downwards.
GTGTTTTATAGAGTGCAAGTTTAGTTCGGATTTGCAGACTGCGGGACTTTAGCTGGTTACGTAATCCGTAAAAGGCCTTGTTTGCGGCTGCTACCCGCCTGTTTATCTCACGGCTAACCTCGTTGTCACATGTCACTAATGTGCCCAGGTAAATAAATTCGTCGACTACTTCAAATGTTTTCCCATCTAGCACCACCGCAGCACCAACCTGCGACGGACTACCACGCACTCTGTCAGCCACCATGTATTTAGTTTTGGCAGAGTTTATGACAAGCTCTAATCTCGCAGCTTCTCTTCTGAGAGGTCCGAAGGCCTCGTCCACAGCTCTACGATTGATACCAATGATGTCGATATCGTCCGCAAAATTGAGAAGCATGTGCGACTTCGTAATGATGGTGCCGCTTCTCTGCACACCAGCCCTCCGTATAGCACCTTCCAATGCGATGTTGAACAATAAGTTCGACAGCCCGTCACCCTGCTTCAAACCATCTAACGTCACGAACGAGTCCGATACCTCACCGGCTATCCTGACGCTTTATGTAGAACCTTCAAGGGTGGCACGTACCAGCCTAATCAGCTTTGTTGGGAAGCCATGTTCCATCATAATCTGCCATAACCCATTTCTCTTGACTGAATCGTACGCTGCCCTGAAGTCAATGAACAGATGATGCGTCTGCAAGTTGTATTCTCGAAATTTATCGAGGATTTGTCGCAAGGTAAACATTTGGTCCGTCGTGGAGCGTCCCCCTCGAAAACCGCATTGGTACTCGCCAACAAAGGTCTCCTGCAACGGCCTCAGTCTGTGGAACAGGATGCGGGAGAGAATTTTGTACACGGTATCGAGAAGTGTTATGCTTCGATAATTGCTACAGTCCAGGCGATGGCCTTTTTTGTAGATCGGGCAAATGAGAGCCTCTAACCAGTCCGAGGGCAATTATTCATCAGACCACACTCTCAGCATGATCCGATGGATGGCACGATACAGCTGTTCGCTCCCGACTTTGAAGAGTTCGGCGGGAATGCCGTCCTTCCCAGCTGCCTTGCAGTTTCTCAGCTCTTTCACTGCTTTCTTCACCTCGTCCATGGCTGGTGGATCCACAGCTTGACCATCATTCTCAATAGTCATCCTGCTCCTTTCGACTCCACTGTTTCCCTCATCGTTCAACAGCACACTGAAGTGTTCCTTCCAACGCCTGGCCACCTCTGTTTTATCGGTTATCAGGTTCCCCTCCCTATCGTTGCACATGACAGGGGCTGACACATTTCGATTCCTAATTCCATTGACCTTCTTGTAGAAGCTCCTCGCATCGTGCCTGGAGAAGCAACCTTCCGCCTCCGCAAGAATACGCTCCCAATGCTGTCGTTTCTTCCGGCGGTGGAGTCTCTTTTCAGCGGCTCTTGTATCTCGATATCTACCCATGCTCTGACGAGTCACAGCCGTGGCCAACATGTGACCCCTGGCGCGGTTCTTCTCTTCCGTCACTCGCTGGCACTCAGCGTCAAACCACTCATTGGGCGCAGCTGCCGCAGTTGTACCCAACACTTCTCGCGCTGTAGTGCTGATCGAACTGTGGATGTGCCTCCACTGTTCATTCAGGTTCCCTTCAGCTTTTTCCTCAATCCGTTCATCAACTTTCTGCGAGTACTCTGCAGCTACTCCTTCAGTTGATAGCCGCTGGATGTTCAACTGCATCCTCCTCGTTGCCTTGGATTTCAGCACGTTGGACAGCCTGGCGCGGATTTTGGCTACTACGAGATAGTGGTCCGAGTCAACGTTCGGTCCTCTGAACGACCTCACATCTGTAACGTCTGAAAAGTGCCGTCCATCAATCAGAACGTGGTCAATTTGAGAGCAAAGCTCTCCATTCGGGTGCATCCAGGTGTGCTTACGTATGTTCCGGCGTGCAAAATAAGTGCTACAGATAGCTGCAGCGAAATTAATAAGCCTCAGGCCATTGTCGTTCGTAGTAGAGTGGAAGCTTTCCCTACCAGTTACGGGGCGGAAGAAGTCTTCCTGCCCGACCTGTGCATTTGCATCTCCGATGACAATCTTTATATCGTGTCCTGGGCACTCATTGTATGTCTTTTCCAGGAGCTCATAGAACTCCTCCTTTTCGTCATCGGGTTTCTCGTTGGTCGGTGCGTACACATTTATTAGGCTGTAATTGAAGAATTTGCCCTTAATTCTCAACACGCATATACGGTCACTGATCGGCCTCCATCTAATGACACGCTTCATCTGTTTTCCAATTAGCACGAAACCGACTACTCTTTCTGCTTTCACGCCGCCACTATAGTAGATGTGGTACTTAAATGAAGTGTCCGCAATAGGATCTACTGCTCGGAATTCGCGTTCTCCCGACTTCGGCCACCACACCTCTTGGATAGCTGCAACCTCCACATTCACCTTCCGCAGCTCGCTAGCCAGGATACTTGCGCGTGCCGGTTCGAGTAGAGTCCTTACATTCCAAGTACCGAGTTTCCAATAATCGTTGTCCTTTTTCGTTCGCCTTGGTCCATGCCGATTATTCCGTTCCGTATTTATATCTGGATTGTTCGTAGTATTTAATATTCGGTATGCTGCCTTACTAGGGCCGCGATACCTAGTCTCGCGACGGGGCTGCCGTCTTTGATATAGCTGGCGAGACACCGCGTTTCATGATTCAGCCGCCCGCTCCGGATCAGACGCTGTTGTACGCCGCGCCTAACATGGGGAAACAGCCGCGTACGTTCCCCCTTCCCAGTCAGCATACGACCAAAGTTTCCACCGGGGTTGGTTACCCGATCTCCGCTAAGGTTACTCGTATCCCGGTCGGCACCACGTGGAGGTTCGGATAGGAGTTGCTGGACAGAGGTGATTGACCACAATAGGATCTCAAGTGACACGTGTCCAACCATTCGCCAACCAATTAAGTAATTTTTATCAATAAAATCTATAATTGACTGCATATGTCCCTGTCGGTTATTATTTTGTCGCTCGCACGCGATTGGTTTATTTTTCGCAAAAAGTCGAACTTGAAACTGTTCATTAATTTTCACTACAGAGCTAAGAAGTAATAGGGATAAATAATCATTTTATCTATCCAACGACACATTGATTATTGATTACACAGTAACTACCGCGGGGGCCTAGTGTGGTTGGTAACGTCTCCGCCAACCACGCTCGACGCCTGGGTTCGAATCCCACCGCCGACATAGGTGTCGATGGTTGTGAGGTGGCGTGATCCACTCACAATCAACCCAACTGGTCTAGATTCAATCCTAGCCTACACTGGGAGATTTTCTGAGGCGAAAAATCTCTGGGATCACGCCTTCCATCGCATGAGGAAGTAAAGCCGTTGGCGCCGGTCCGTTAATAAACGGGTCGTGAGTTAGGGTCCTGGGTGTGGAGTCGCCTCCCTGGGCGTCGGTGATTGGCCACAACAGTGGCGGAACTAGACCGACGGAAAATAAGCGAGAATAAAAAAAAAATACACAGTAACTACCATTTGAAATCTAACACAACGTTTGGATGGTTCATTTTCGCTCTCACAGCATATTCCAAAGTAAATAAAAAACCAAGACTTGATCCTACGTCGAAAAACTCGCGATAATAGAGATGGGATGGCTTTCTCGGTCTTGAAGAATCAAAACGACTAAATTTTGTTCAACCTGACATTTCGACCTTTGGTTTAGGCCTTTATCAAAGGTTACTAAAATAACATAATTACATGTAGGTACTAACTAACAACACAAAGCTTTAAACTTACACACTAGTCTGCCGTTTTTCGTTTCTTAAACATTAAACATTGATTCTTGAAGGTTTCGCGATAATATTAAAAACAAATAAAAATGCAGTTAGGACTCTCCTCCATCTTCTGAAAGTACGAGCTCCCATACAAATGAGACACAGATTTCTTCATAACTCAAGAACTAATCAAGCAAACAAAACCAAATTTGGCTTGTAAAGATTTTTGAGGGCAAGAAATATTTCCCAGGTGGTTCTATATCCCTCCCTCTTCTAGAAGAAAGGGCTCCCATACAAATGAAACACATATTTTTGTACAACTTGAGAACTAATCAAGCGAATAGATCTAATTTTGGCATGTGGAGGTTTTTGTGGGCGGAGAAAAATTTCATGGCAGTTTCAAACTCCTCTCTCTTATAGAAGGGAAGGAAGGGTCCTCAATCGAAACACAAATTTCTGCAGCCCTCGAAAACTAATCGAGCAAATGCAACCAAATTCGGCATGCGAAGATTTTAAGAAGCAAGAAATATTTTCATGGTGAATTGACACCATTTCCTCTTTTAGAAGGGAGGGCTCCCATACAAATGAATCACAAATTTCTGCACAACTCAAGAACTAAAATGGAAATGGAATCAAATTTGCCATGCGAGGATTTTAAGGTGAAAAAAATAATTTCATGGTAGCCTGACATCCTTCCTTCTTCTGAAAGAGAAGGCTCCCATACAAATGAAACAAATTTATGTACAATTCGAGAACAAATCAAGTAAAAGAGATCAAATTTGGTATGTAGGGGCTTTGGGGGGCAAAAAATAATTTTATGGAAGCTTGACATACCTCTTTCTTCTGGAAGAGAAGGATCCCATACAAATGAGCACAGATTTCTGTACAACTCGAGAACTAATCAAGCCGATGGAACCACATTTGGCATGTGAAGGTTTTTGGGAGCAACAAATATTTTCATAATGGTTCGACACTCTTCCCTTTTTTAGAAGAGAGGGCTCCCATACAAATGAATCACAAATTTCTGCACAACTCAAGAACTAATCAAGGAAATGTAATCAAATTTGAAATGCGGGGGTTTGAAGGTGTGAAAAATAATTTCATGGTAACTTGACATCCTTCCTTCTTCTGGAAGAGAAGGCTCCCATACAAATGAAACACAAATTTCTGCACAACTCGAGAACAAATCAAGTAAAAGGGACCAAATTTGGCATGTAAACCCCTACATGCCAAATTTGGTCCCTTTTACTTGATTTGTTCTCGAGTTGTGGGGGCAGAAGATAATTTTATGGTAGCTTGACATCACTCTCTCTTCTGGAAGGGAAGGATCCCATACAAATGAAACACAAATTTATGCACAACTTGAGAACAAATAAAAAAAATGGAACAAAATTTGGGATGTGGGGGTTTTGAGGGCAAAAAAAAAATTCTTGGTAGCTTGACACTCTTCCCTCTTCTGGAAGGGATGAATCTAAATGAAACACAAATTTCTTAACAACTCGAGAACTAATCAAGCAAATGTAACCAAATTTAGCATGACTTTTAAGGGCAATAAATATTTCCAAGGTAATTCTACATCCTTCCCTCTTGTGGAAGAAGGGGCTCTAATACAAATAAAACACAATTTTCTGTACAAATTCACAACTTCTGAGATCCATAAAATTTTCTAAAACCCCTTTAATTTATCATTAAATCCAAGATTTTTTTTTACACAAATGTAACATTTTCTTCATACTTTTAAGAAAAAGAAAATACGGATAAAATTATTCGTCACGGTTTCGAAGGAGTTCTCGAATTAATCATGTAATACGGTTCATTAGGCGATGCACACCTTTATCGTCCATCGTTTTGGCTATCTAATTCCACCAGGTCTTCATATGATTGATGTCTTTGACAACATTTTCCTTTGCCTTGAGTCTCCTCTTCATGATTGCCCAGTACACTAAGGTCGCTTTTCACACGGTTTTTTCACGCGGGTTTCTTTTTACGCGGCTTATTTTACGTGGATTCCGGAATTTACGCGTTATTTTTTTCGCGGATTCCGGAATCAACGCGGTTTTTTACGCGGATTCCGGAATTTACGCAGTTTTTAACGCGGTTTTTCTACGCGTAAAAAGCTACTTTAGTGCATTTCTCAATAGGGCGAAACTGAAAGTAATTGCGTAGGTTAAGGTCTTTCGGAACATACTTTTTCTGCATACCATTCTTGATCGACTTTGCTGTAATGACAGCTCGCCAAATTAGGCCAAAACTTCACGGGATGGTCGTGGGATCGGATGAACCACAAAATTCGTTTTTGGAGACACTCTTTTTGGTACAGTTCCGATGCCATCATTTTATTTGTAACGGAAACTTTCGTTTTTCTGACACAGCTACAAATGCCAAATCATACATTTTCGAGCAAATTTGTCGGACAAACAGTTTTAAATTTGGCTGGAACATCCTTACGAGCCGTTGTCAAGTAAAATGTTTTACCTGGGATTTGCCCGAAGTCAATCAGCCTTATCATAGGTTTCATCGTACCTCAAAAGACACTCGTCGAATTTGGTCAGCACCTGGTCATATAGCTTCCAAGCACGGATTTTGGCCACACTAAAATACAAAATATAACATTTTAATCTTTACGATCTAAAAAAGCTGTCAAAATGGTTGTAAATTTATCATGCAATAAACAATGAACGTGAGGTATTTAACTACTGCAGTAGCGAATACCCTACTTTGACAAATGTTATTCTTAATTCATTTCAGGTGTGAGCCTTTTTGTTGTTGAAGAAAACCAAACTATGGGCGTGTGGCAAATTCCACGACTTCCCTTTGTACTGCTTCAATGCTTTAAAGGATTGAATAATTATTCATAGGTAATCCGAAGTTCAACCTGAACAACAAAAGCGCCTCTAGTGCCACCAAAATTGTTGTGCGTTGTCATTATGCTGTGAAATAGTATTCAGAGCTGAAAGGGTTTCTTCGTTTTTTAGGCAACTCATCGCACATTGTGCTGTTGTAGGGTGGAGGCAAAATTTAGTGGATCAGAGGTTAATATGTATCCTTGATCTAAAATATCACGAGTTCACTCTTGTATACGCTCAATGTTCACAAAGAATAGGTTTGTCCTTCGTGTAAGTTCTTTTCCCCCAAATGTTTTGGCATGTTATAGTCAATTCACCTAGTCTGATGATAAGTTTATGATAAGAAGAAAAATAACTACTTAGGTTTATTATGCACCGTACTGATTGACGAGTAATTGTTCGTTTTACTTTCGTCCAGTAACATTGCATAAAATTCTAGGTAAGACAATAAACCAAAATCACCCACTAAAATCCAGGGCCAGAGACTTTGTGGCTCACTACATTACCATAGGCAACAAAAGCACTTTCACGGTCCGCGAACAGAGTGGGGGTACCAGGCTGTTGTGCATTAACCCTTGCAACCCAGAGTCATTCGGTTAGAATGTTTACTTATGGTGTCATTGAGATAAATTTTACTAGTTTATTATCCAACTTCTTCCTGTATGTGAGCACATTCGAGCAGTCCCTGGGCCCTGAGACTCTCGAACAATGAATACACTAATTGGTTGAATGGTCGCCCATTTTATGGTGCTATTAGTTATTTTATCGCAGTTCTGCCAACGGCACCAACCACGGTTTGACGAATGTGAATAAATCGCTCCATTCCGAGTGCGCTGCGGTGGCTGGCTGCTCGAGGAATTTTGTTTTCCTCCACTTGGCGACATTCGGATTCGTCATGGTCATACACGAAATCAACTTACCCAACACAAAACGACATAATAACGGAATAAATCAATGAAACGTTTTGTCAGGGTGTGGTGTACACTGCACTGCAGTTACGAACGACGGACTGCAAGCAAAATCCGAGGGCAGCCAGCAGCCGGCGCGGTGGTGAATCGTTCGATATATGATCTCGTGACGAATAGGATTACTTGAGACGACCGACGACGAAGACGATGATTCGTGTGACAGAAAATTATTGTCAAGCTCAGTGCGGCTTTCAATGCACGACATTGTTGTTCTTAGTGGTGTAAATTATGCCTTTTTTTTTTCTCGGCTTTCCGCGCACGGTCGCCATTAACGGAGCTGAATATCGGTATTGTGTCATGAGTAGAACGAAGTGTATAATCCCCAGCTCTTGTGGCCGCCCGAAGGGATCAAGCGCCGCAATGGCCAAAATGTAGTGGAATCGTCAATTGAGCCAAATTTGCATGCATAATCGAATCGCTTAATTTACGAGTGTACTTGCCAGTGTTGACTGAAAAAAATATGTATATACACACACGCACGCGAATGTCGTGGACTGGGCTGTATTTCTTTCTGGTAGAGGTTGTGAGAAAGAGGGTGTATACACAGACGTATCTGTCAAGTGGCGGCGATGTTTACACTTGTTATTTCAATCGCTATTAAAAATCTATTTGTGGAGACAATGCTAACGGTTGGAACAGGGTAAGAGGGGAAATTGTTTTGTACGCATATGGCGCACAATGGGACGTACTTTTTCCTTATTTTTAGCGTCCATCAATGTGCTATATTAAACACGACTGCAACCACAAAACTACTTTCGCTCTTTTGTCCACCGCAAGCCCCGTTCACTTGATAGAGTTTATAAATATTTGGACACCTGATGAATGGTCATTATTGTCGAATCGTTTTCCTCCCTCCACATCAAAGATGTCTTCTCCAACCACGCAAACCGAAGTCATACCGACGACAACAACGGCAACGGGCGAGGTGAGCAGAACCAAAATGCAATCAACGGAATTAATTGCTAAATGCTGTTTCAGTTTGGATGTACTGTGAGCTACACATACACAAATGTCGCGTTCAGTTGTACAGGCGAATAGACGAACTGGATCCCGGACAGGGCACCCCGGGCAGCTCGTGGGGACCTTTCCGCGTGATCGATATATTAACGGAAATTAATTGCTTTTCGGCCAGCGGCGACCTGCGGCAAATGACGACAGTCAAATTGACCGAGAGACAGAGAGAAACAGGAACCACAGGTCCACGCTGGCAGAGGTCGCAGTAAGGGTCCGTTGGAAAAGAGTTGACAGCTGTGTGATTATATTCAATTATGTCGCACACTAAATATCCTGCTGCCATTAGCTCCGCCGGCACTATACTGCTCTCTTCAATTCGCGAATACTTCGATAGACTAATTGTCAAAGCAGAGTTCGCGCTGATCGATGTGGTTACGGCAACGGCGACGACGACGACGGACGGTCGATTGACAGCTCCGGGGGTGGTAATTTGTTTTCAGTGGATGCAATCGGCACTAATTGATCCTAATGTGCTCTCGTGTTTAAGGTAGAAAGCAAGCGGTTTTTCCACTGGTGATTTACGTTGACTAGCTGTGGGTGCCGTCGCTCTAACAGCAACGACCGTTAGTAACCCTGAGTGACGGGCAACCTTTCACCAGCGAAGCTGCAGGATGATTTTTCGAATTGTGCCAGATACAGGAAATAATCCAAAAAACTCTTGATTTCAATCTTATATTAAAGACACCATGGATTAGTCTTCTGCCCGGGAAGACTTTTTTTTTCGTCCTGCAAGGTTCTGTTCAACTATTTTATAGACCAAAACCTCTGCAGGGTTTCTCGTTTTTCATCGCAGCCAGATATCGATCTTTCGGTTGCGATGCAGCGACCGTGGAGTCCAAAAGTCCGCGTCGATTTTGTTATTCATTATACAGGGTGTCTAGTACCCATAGAAATTTCAAAGTTATCTTTTTTTCACATTTTTACTGATTTAAAAACTTAAAACATTGCATGCATTTTTTAGTAAAAATGGTTTTGTAGACTACAAAATAATTCAATTCAGGTCGGAAAAAATATGCTAGAAAATGGATTTTTTTGTGTAACCTGCAACAATAAGAGAATCTTTTTTTCGAAGCTAACTAGGCACCCTGTTACAGGAGGTACGCTTCTTGTGCCTACGGTCATCACATCTCCGGCCCGTAAACTCCGACGCTCGACGAGATGATAATGTATGCCACATTCACCACTTCGCATCGCCAAGGTCCGGATCACGGGATGACGACGCGAACCCGGCTATCTTCAGCGAGAAAGAAGGAGACCCCGAAAGCCATCAGTGTCAGTCTCCCTGTCTATCGTCGGCTCACAGATAAATGGACGCAATATTTAGCGGTAACCATTGGGGCGCTGCGGTCGATTCCGAGCAGATTGCCAATAAGAAATCCGGTTATCTATTGTCTTTCGAAGCAACGGGGTCGGGTCGATCGTGACTCCCAGCACTCTGGCTCTCCCTCGCGTTGTCGGAATCTGCTAGAGATAGGTGAAATGGCGGCGGTGTGCAGCACAGCAGTGCCGACTAAACGAATCGTTTCCTTCGAGCATAAAATCAACAGGCGATGGTAATTTCTATCAAAAACACTCAGCCTCCGTTGTTGATCGAAGTCGTTTTTTTTGTTGTTGTTGTCTTTCTATTTCTTCTCGCCATCCATCCGATGATTACGATGACGATGGAAAACGAGGAAGTTTTATGGATTTCGCTCAAAAACGGAGCACAACGAAACGTCTTGATTGAACTGTGGGTCCAAATTGGCGATGGCGGAAATTGATGGTATACTTTCATTCTAAAATAGATTGTTGTTTTTGCCGACTGCAGGGCATCCAATCCAAGTCATTCATTCATTCTTGTTGCGTGGCTGCTACATAACCTTCAATATGTTAAAACTCTAACCAAGTGCGTCTGGCGGCGGCGGTGGCGGTGGTGGTGGCCTTACTGGATTGGGTTGATTCAAATATTGAAATTAGCAGCGCTTAGAAAAGCAGGAAGCAAATCAACGGTGCGTGGGTACTGCCTCTCACAAGCAGCAGCAGCAGTAAGCAATAGAAATTTATGCTTGTTTGCGGTGAAATTCGGCGCTGCTGCTGCTACGGGACGGATGGGGTAGTAGCAAAGTAATAAGCAACTCTTTGTCCGCGGGTGCGCTCTTTGAATGGGAGTCAGTTTGTAAATGATAGTTTTTGGGGAGGGATTCAAATTACCCCAGTTTCCCGCGCGGTGGTAATGATGTGTTTCTTGTTCATCCAGGCGGTTCGTAGTTGGGTAATTAGAGTGCCGGCGTTTCTTTGGGCCGTGGAAGGCAATTCAGCTTGAAGCGTACAGAAATGGTTTTTCGGAAACTGTTCCGATTGAGTGAACCTAGCGAGCTTAGCTGGGGAGTAAATCTGCACTACCATGAGATTGACGAAGGCAGAACAAATCGGCACAAAATCGCTTGCATCGATAATTTCTGGCGTTTCAATCACTCACTTACGATTGTGTTGAGGGAAAATTGCAGATCGTGATAATTGTCCTTCTGTTTTCTGTAGAACCGAACACCAGCAGTTAACTTTTTTTTTATTTTCACTCTCGGCTACCACACGAGCACTTAGTGAACAAAGAGGAGTAATCCGTGTTCATTTATCCATCAATTGATTGGACAGTCACAGGCATCCACTGTCGTGTGTCCTTCATCAGTAGGACACGGTTCCAGCACTCGCAAGCAAAAAAAAAGAGAAGAACCAGCAATGTATTATTAATATTTTCCAACAGACCACAAGCGACAGACAGTCCCCCTGAACGGGATGGATCGGTCCATCGCATTCGCCGGGCAACTGTATCCATTCATCATGCAGGCACAGTTTCCTTCTTCGCTCACATTTTCATGGCTCGGACAGAATTAATTACCACGCCACCAGCTGCAGCAGGCAAGCAACCAAAACTCATCCCGGTGCAGTACGAATAAACAAAATGAAAAAAAAACTGGTGCACATGCAAATGGAATAAAAAGCGGAGTAATTTCGAACGACGGGACTCTCGTCGCCGGGATAAATAGGCCATTAACCAAAGAGAGTATGCAACAGCAGGTTTCTCCGGGGTGTAAATTGGTACTGTGCCGACATTAAAATCAATACCATTCTGGGAATATTTGTTGTGCGTCCTTTGTTTGGCCAGCATTGTGTTTATTGTTTACCGTTTATTGCACAAAGATTAATAACACTGCACTGAGCTCGCGGCCCGAAACATTTGTTTTGTGTAAGCGTTTACGACTACGTAACTAAAAGCTGTCTCTTTTTATTTTTATTACAGATTTGGCAGCACTCTCAACTTGGCGTATTTGGAGACTCCCGAATTGTTTAGGTTAGTATTTTGTTAATGAGTTTATTAGCAATTTTTTGACTCGCTTTTCTACGCTCTGGTTACCGCTGTTGAAGCTATGTGTTGCGAAAACCGTGTTAATATTACGGCCTACGGTCTGTTGTGGTGGCAAAACTATTATAGGGCTGCAGTACAATAACAGAGGTTTATTACTGGCATTAAAAACTGTTTCCTGCACGAAACTCGTGTAAGCAATGAATTCTAGATCTAATCCCTAGCTCGAGGGGGACGACCATGCATATTCTAGTCGAAAATTTACTTTCTCTAGAAATAACCGGAAACTGTCGTATATTTTGACGACAACGACGAATAAATTTCTATTTCTTGGGTTTCATACGGGGACTTTCATAAAGTCATCAGACTGCCGGTTGAGTTTAAATTTGAAATTTATGAGAGAATATAAACATCTTATAGCTCATATCGGTAAAACCGCAGGTGAATAAATTGTACAAGATTAGTCCCAAGATTGAACCTTGAGGCACACCTGCTCTAGCAGGTAATCTATTGCATTGGAAATTCTAGTTGGAAACCGCGGAGTGTTTGGATGGGATGACAACTTATACCTAACATTCAGGCTTGTTATTCTCTTCAATATTTCATGCCTAGCATGAGCGCTGCGTGTAGCAATTTTTTGCAGCACACTTCTTCCCTCTGCTTTGCGCTGTTTTTGTGCCGCTCGAAGAAAAACTAATACACTTGCTGCTTACACCACAGCTGAGCGAGCAATAGTGGTGATACACTCTAGTGAAAATTCACAGAAGTACACCGCAGTACGCACTGCTGAGATAAATTCGATAACATTCGAAGAGCTAACGGCTGGATTTTTTTTCAGATTCAAAATACAAGGTAAACAACGCAATCTACTTCCCTGCCTAGATGCTTTCCTCATTTGGTATATGCTTAAGGTGAAACGGGATTACGGCTTTTTTCCATATAATTTTGAGGTTGGGTATAATTTTACTTCCTCCCCAGCTGGTCTCGAGGTACGATGCTGGCCTAACAAGCCAGTCGTCGTAGGTTCGAGTCTTGACTCGGGAGAGACTGTTAGTGTCAGTAGGATCGTAGCGCTAGCCCCGCAATTGTCCTGTACACTTAACGGTTGGCTGCGAAGTCTGTGTATAGTAAACAGAAGGTCGAGTTCCGAATCGGAATGTAGCATCAAGGCTTTGCTCTTTTATATTTTTACTTCACGGTTTTCAGCGTAAAAGTCCCAGATTCTACTCAATAAACAGCGCTTAAATTGCTTGCGTCGGCGATGCAAACAATTGATCAAAGTTTCACGTGCTTAGACTCTATAATTCAAAACAAAATTAGCTTGTGAAATTCGAGGTGACCGACGTCCCGTTTCACCTTAAAAGATACACAATAAAGGCACTGCAGTGAGCTCTGTTGGGTAGTTATTGTGCGTAATGTCCTTCGTGTGAAAAAGCTCACACCAGCATATTATCTCTCTGGAGAAATATTTGAGATTTCATCACAGTGATTTTTTGCAAGCTTTCCAGATACACACAATTCACTACTCCCAATCATGCAGGTGCTTTCCTTGCCGGTGTGAGAGTAGTTGTTTTCGCAGTGAAGGATATTCTCCTAGAGGCTAGTGATTCTCTGAGAAGAAACGACAAGCCTGCCTGCAATTGTTCGATATTTCTGTTGCTTGAGAGGCGATAATATAAAAACTCTGGTGGATTCTGATCGGCTTTTTTATTATCTTTTTTTACATCCAGGATTAGAATATGTAGTATGTATGAACCAATTACCTAAAATTTTTTACTTTTTTATCTCAGCACATTTCGTTATTTATACTAAGATAACTCTGGCGGAGAATCAATACATCAATATCTGAAGTCTAAAAAAAATCACAAATTTCATGACATCGTTTAAAACAATAAGTCTTTCTAACACAGACTTCAAACAGCCATGCCAATAGAATAATATCTGATTAAGTTGCCGACAATCGAACGGCGGGAGTCAAAAAGAAAAACGAAAAAGAAAGCTTTTGTGAATCAGGTTACCTACCAGCTACCGTTAACAAAATTTAATTACAATTTAAAATTACATTATTACTTTTAATTAATTATTTATTAACATTATTACATTTAATTAATTATAATTTAATTTATGGGTCATTCCATACGAAGTGATCACGAAAAAGCACAAACTTTGAAGAAAATAAATCAAGGAATCTAGAGAAAATATCATGTTTGACCAAAGTGTTTCCAGATAGATTACTTTTGTATATTTATTTATTTATATATTTAATGTAATTTAACTGATGAATGTCTGATTATATGTTGTGCGATTATTCAGTTTATTTTTGCGCATGAATGATGGTTTTCCAAGTTCAAACAAGTTTTCCACAGTAGAGAAGGTACGAACTCCTAAAGTACGATGAATGTTTCGTTGCAGCAGTCGTTGGGAAACCTGAAAACTAAATGAAGATTGCGTTTTTGGGGAGCCGATTTCGTTTTCATTATCTTGGCAATAAATAAAGCCTGTTGAATTTTACTTCGACGTTCCAGTGTCTCAAGGCCGAGTAGACGACAGCAATCAGGATACGATGGCAGATTTACAGGATCCCGCCAAAGTGGATCTCTCAGTGCAAATAGTAGAAACCTGTTCTGCAGAAGTTCGAAGCGTAAACACCACACAAATCATGAGGGGCACCAAATTAGAAAAGTATTTTCGATCAGAGGCCATACCAACGAGCAATAGAGCGTTTTTTGAGCAGTGGGGATCTTTGAAATCTCAAGCAATTTTTGTAATAAATCCAAGTTGACGAGAAGTTTTTGGGATAACAACCAAACGATGTTAAATAAAAGTGAACTTGGCATCAAATAGCATACCGTTAACTTAATTCACTTTCTTGAGGGCTAGCTCGTTGATTTGGTAGTAGAAAAGCATTATACTGCTTTTTGTGTGGAACGTCATAACTTGACATTTAGAAACACTATAGACAAACCAATTTCGTCGACACCAAACAAAAAACGTGTCCAACAGCGCATTTAAACGTAAGCAGTCATTAATATGATTTCAGATCATCGGTATATACTATATTGCAGTCGCCTCCAAGCAGCAAGACAATGTCGTTGAATAACGGTATGAACAGCAGAGGTCCCATATTGCTGCCTTGAGGAACACCGGAAAAGTTGATGAACTGTGACGAGAAGCAGGACTCAATCTGCACACGAAGCACTCTCTCGCACAAATAAGAACTGATCCATTCCATTAGTTTTTGAGAAGCGCCAAGCCGTGTAAGTTTTCATAAAAGAATCTTGTGGTCAATACGGTTAAATTGAGCTTTCAAATCAGAGTAAACAATATCGACTTGCGCTTTCTGTTGCATGTGAGAAATACAGGCTAACGTGAACTCCGTGAAATTTGTACAAACGGATCAGCCACACTTAAAACCATGTTGTTCGCAGGAAATGCAGCGCTTAGTTCGAGCAAGAATGAAACTGTTTACAACTATCTCAAACAACTTAGATGCAGCGTATTCGTAAAACCAGGATAGTTCCTTACATTCTTACCGTCTCCACTTTTATAAACAGGAAACATATGATTGCCTCCATATCGCCGGAAATTTAGCTTGCTCAAACGATCTATAGAAAAACAACACAGGGCTGAAGCGCAACGAGTGAAAACTGTAGCTGGTAAGTCATCTGCACTAGGGCAGCACGACCGTTTCAATTTTCACTTGCGATTTAGATCATATAAGAAGTAATTTCGAATGTACAGAGATCCACTAAATCGGTAGGAACAACCGCTATGTTCCTATGATATTATTTCTGTGTATGTTCCTGTATATCAAAACTAAATTTGCATTTTTAGGCGAAAAGCAACCAGTTTTATTATATTTTGATGATTTCATCATGGTCCTTGGAAAATTTTACGTAAGAAACACCTATACCCCGAGATAATATGAGCCAATCTCGAGATATTACCTTTTAACAAAAATAGCTTCCAATTTCTTAAGCAATCATAATTATTTGGATGTGATAAGTTTCATTAATTTCATTAAGCAATCGTATTCATTTGAAAATCTTTGCTAACTTTCTAACGGATAACGAAATCCAAAAAAAAATTCCTTCTTTTAGCAGCAGTGTTGTCAAATTTAATTTCCCAAAACATTAATCTTTAGTTAGAAGTTGTAGGTTTTTCCTTTTTTTTTCTTTTTTTTCCTTTTATTTTCGTTGTACTTTCACTACTATTTTATTTTATATTGTTTAGTTCTACGGTAATAGTTATTCCAAAATAAAGTTATTGCAGTACGATGTATTCTTGCGAACACACGGCACTCGTGTTCTCCAAGCCACTAAAATTCAACCACTATGGTATAATTTGTAATTTTTCCTTGAAAAAGCATCTCGGTCAACCTTGGTTTAGCCTTCCCTTTCACTTTTCAATGTTTTTTTAAGCATCCAATTCATTGGTTGAAAGGGGTAATGATGGATTGAACAACAAAAAAACGGGCAAGACTGCTGAAAAAGAAAAAAAAATTGCAACACTTCTGGTCAAAAATGCTATTTTTCTAGATTCCTGGGCTTATTTTCTTCAAGAATCACCTATAAGCAGCAATACCAGATGTGCATATTTGTCTCCAAAATACTGATTTTTAGAGTCGGTGCGCAAATTTTTATTGATTCGCAGTTATTTGCAGGTTTTCCATAGTTTCTGCAGTTTTTGCCAGAGTCTCTCTATATTTACGTAGACTTTCTCAAAATCTGTGCAGATTGTTCCCTGCACGAGCGCAATTTTTCAAATCACGGACAGTTTTTTTCCAGATTTCAAACACATTTTGTCGGATTGTCAAAAACATCTGGCATCTCTGCCTACCAGTATTACATTTTTAAATTGTAAGAAAAAAAAGGTGTTATGAGCAACAAATGCGTAATTTTCAACAAAGAAGGGGATCCCATAAAGCGGGGATATTCCAATCGACACCAAAATTGGGATTTTTTCAAACTCACCACAGTTTTTGGTTAAATTGAGCAGTTCAGACAGGGCCGGATTCAGGTGCTGAAAAACCCTGGGCCGATATTTTCATGGGGCCCACTATTCTTAAAAAAATAGAGGTAAGAAAATTTTGAATTTTGAAATGACTTAACGCTTTGCTGGCAAGTGACGAGCAAAAAAAAGGTCACCACTCTGTCTTCATGTCTGGCCCAGAGCTAGGAGGGCCCCTTGGTCGGAAGACCCGGGGCATTTTCCCCCTTCGCCTTTTTTAAATCCGGGCCTGAGAGCAGAAAACAAATATCAACAAATCCTGCTTGAAGTACTAATTTGTTTTCTGAAGTGTTTCATTCACATTGAAACCCCTAATGGACTAGCACAAATTTACTGGAAATTTTTGTATGTATCTCGTTTCCTTTTAACTTAAAAGTCCTGTTGATCAAAAATTTTCTATCATGCATCGATAACACTGGTCAACACAGGTGTGGCCCATAGCTCAAACTGGGAAAACCTGAAAGATTAGTCCATTCCTGTGAACTATGATGTCGCTAGCCACCAACATTTTTTCAAAGACTTAAATGAGTGTTCTCGTAAACATAACGTTGAAGCAACGAGTCCGGCGAGCAATGACTATGCGACACTTTGACGTAAGTTGACGCGTTCTGACAGTGGCAAGAGGCACCGAATCTCATAGGAATAGTAATGAAGCTTTAATCTTTTTAGGGCAAATATTTTGGGCTTTAGGGCAGCATTTTTTGCGTTTCCTTCGACCAGCGTAATTTTTGGATGGCGTTAGTTGGAACAATTTTGCAGTACAAATTAAATTTATCTTTCATCCATCAGATAAAATCGCTACAAACAAAAGATCAGTAACAAATAAAAATAATGTAAATTGAACGATATGTTTTATCCATGGAATCCTATTTGTATACAATGTTGCATGAAATTGAAACCTTTACTGCTTCAGTTTCGGCACCATTGGATTAAATTACAACATTCCAAACCGCAATTTATTGGAAGTATGTGGAGCACATTCGTATTAGAATTCATAAAAAGCAGTACATTTTTTAATGGTTTTACCTATAGATAAATGATGAACGATTTCCACAAATTGCGGAACGTATGTGAAACCAAAACTGCAATCTTTTCCCACTCTAAACCAAAGAGTTTCTAGTGAGAAGAACAGACAAGTAATGTCCGCAAAGTGCCGTGGCAAACAAAAATTGTTCAATTTTGCCCGAAATTTTGCAATATGGCTGAATTCTTCCGAGTGGAGGGAACAACATCAAAGCTCAGACACAGCAAAACTTCGTCGGCTCGCTGCAGCAGCAGCTCAATGTTCGATATCAAACGAACAACATTATAACATTTCACTCGTTTTGTTTGGCAGCCACAGAACGAACGAATGCACACAGAACTTCTCTCCGAATGCAGCTTGAAGTCAGGTGGGGAAGAAAGTGGAGGCTTGACAAAGTTGTCTTGCTTCTAAATACGTTCGGCAAACAGTGTTTGAAAAGCTTTCGTACCATCACGAAGTTGACGTTTTCAAGTTAGCTTGGAGAAGAAATAGAAATGTTTTTTTTTGTTCTAGTGGTGTTAAATGTTGAACTTTTTCCGGTTTAATCATTATTTGTGCGATTCTTTCTTAGCTTAGTCAAATGTCTTGAAAACTGAGGTTATATTTTGTTTGAGCTGACGCCAAATAGTTACTAAATATTAAGTACACTTTTTTTAAACCAAATGAATGTAAAACGTATTGGCTGGCAATTCGCTTTGACAGACACAGAATGCAACAGATGGCATCCACTGACTGACAGTCAGACAAACAAAAAACAGTACCACAGGCATCGCATGAAATTCCCATCATTTTACGGCGTGAAAGCTAGAATTTCACGCACACGTACGTACTCACACCCACACCCGCACACAAGCCCGAATAGACAGCACATCAGCAACAACATTCGAACCTAATCGAATCGATCATGTTACAATTCGATGAACTGATTGGCAACCAGCTGGAAATTATGCCAATACCTTCGGATATTCCGGTGGTCGGTTCCCGGCATAGTCTGCATAGTGCAACTCTATGAATGGCGAATGCGACGGAAAAGCGAGTGGGGGCGAAGCGACCGTTGTTCGGAGGGATCAAATTTAATTAGTACTGTCGGAGAAATGCACCAGAATGCGCCGCAGCAACCATGCGGACCGCGCCCGCCATAAAAGCTACATACGTGGCATATTTGAAGTAATCTACACTGTAGCATTTCAGGGCGGCTATTGTGGGATTATTGTGCTGCACTGTGGGAACCATGTTTGGTCTCATTTTTTTCGGTTTTTTTCCTTCAACCAACCACCCAGATGCGATCGGTCGCAGTGTGCCCCACAACACAAACCAACATCATAATGCACGGCGAAACCGATGGGCCGAAAGTGATGAACAATAATCAAATTGATGATTTTAATAGCTGAGGTTTCGCAGGCATGAAATTTAATTCGTCTCCACAGGTTCGGCGAAGTTTCCGGTTCGCGTTTGGGCGTTTGTATAAAGTTTAGTTCCGAATTTTGTACAGGCCAGGGCCGGGCAGACTGTGGCGACAGGCGTTTGCGGTTGCTAGCGCCATACTATCACCCTGCCAACGTACCGTCCGTCCATCAACAACATGTGTGTATGCGCGCGAAAGAGTGGATGTATGTTTGGGTGGTAATATGATAGTTTACTTTCCCGGTAATTGTTCGGTTGATGGGAAAATACAGATATCAGCGAAAATAGGAGAGAGAAACCAAGCTTAGGTGCTTCGTGCAGTTGTGGGGGATGAAAATATGTGCTCATACCCTAGGGGCACGGCTGTCATAGCAATCGGCGATAGTCGTGGAGGAGAGGCTTGATTAGTAATGAGACGAAAATGGACCCGCATGTTTGTAAATATTGCCTTTCTCTGAAGCCCTGGAAACCATAATTAGCGTGGCAGTATCGAATGCTTCACCATCGTAATAAACGCATGTTTTGACGCTGTTTGTCCGTTCGTTTCCATTGGGTGAACTTAACCCCGGCCATCATTATACCACGTTTGATTAGGTTGAATTTCCAGCCTTGAGAGGAATGACCGATCCATTTTCAATTTATATAATTTGGCTCCGTTATCTGGTATCTGTTGATACCAACTAGTCTAAATGCATCCACAATCAGTAGCGTTGAACGTTGTTGGGAAAAATAGGCTCAACAATTCAATGAGCACGGAATTATTACCAATAAGAAAATAAGAGCACCTTTTTTCCTGTCATCAATCAATCACACAATGTGATAATGTGATAACATGGTAAATGATTTCGTTTTATTACAGCTGCAGATTTTCACCCAAGTGAGAAGCATTCATTAGAGATCTATCAGCTCTATTTAATGGTAAAATATTGAAGCTTTCGCTGGCGCTGCTACTGAAGGTCGACGAGTTATTTTGCTTTTTATAACTTCCACGATCAAAAAAGGTTATGGAAAATGAGTTATAGTTAGAAGTGATACGACTAGTAAATAATAGAATCGTAAGCCTTAGGCTTCGTACTTATAGCCTGCGCCCAATTGCAGCAGCACTGATCGCATACAACAGAGCAGTTCGAATTTGATTGCTTCAATTATTTTCCAACAGCAACAAAAAGTTTATGGACAGAAAGCATAAATCTACAATAATGTAGATTTTTATTTCGTGAATTGATGGTACCTATTTCGTTCGTTCGTTCGACTTCGAACATAAAAATCGAACTAGGTCATCCAACAAAAGAGATCCGATCGATCATCTGTGGGTTGTTAGGCATGATGATCACCTTTCTAACTGGTTATTAACTCATTTCAATAAACATTTCCGACACGAGATGCTTTCCTCTGGTTGCACCAATTGTTCGCTACTGACACAAAAGCATCTCAATTTGCATGGCAGTACGTAACAACGATCTATCGCGTTTCAACTCTTCAGTTGATGCAATTGTTCTAGAAACTCGCCAACAAACGCAAAATGGATCAAACTTCGTATACTTCCATCCTGATGGCGGGCGTCTCCCTGGGCAACCACAACGGAACAGATGGTCAGTGTAAATGATACCTTCGCCGTCGTGCGTGATGTCCAATTCCGGTAACTCGATCTGGCACACCGGAGGAAGCCCTACTGTGAGGGCAACAATTTTACGAGTGGGTAGGTGTTGATTAGGTCCCTCATTTGGACATCGAAAAGAGTCATAAAATCGCAGGTAATTGTGCACTCGTCGTTGATCCGTCATCACCAGTGGAGATTACCTGCGGAGGGGCACACACAGGTTTCAACCTGCTGAAAAAATGAAAAACAAAAAGAACAGCAAAGAGGCAACCGAAAGCAACCGAGAACGGAGAGGGTTGTAAAAGGCCTCGGACAATGCGTCGTTCAGCGAGTGTCTATCGACATCAACATACCGAGTGGATGCTTTTAGTTTTAGACAACAGCTATTAAACCCCGAAGTGACCGTAAAGATAATGTTTGACAGGTGCCAAGTCTACCGTCCCGGCAGTGAGAGTATAGGCCGAAATGGGGGAGAATGTTATTCATGCCCGTTTGATGAGCAGGTAAAAAAAATGTTAAAACATTACCTCAGAGTTTTAGAATAAATTAATAGAAAATGAGCCGGAATATTACTGTTAGCTTGTTTGACCGCCGCTCGAACGAAGCAGGTTGGCTGATTCATGCAAAGAACGCGCAATGGACTCCAAGAATCCGTCTGAGCTCTTCTTAGTCACCTAAGCCTTTTTGCGCGAATATTTGAAAAGCGCGACGGATGCGATCATAACAACACGTTGACATTCAACCGACAACAAACTCATTCCCCCTCTAATGAGCAACCGTAGCTAAGTCAGTTTTAATACACAAGAAGTAAAGCGGTGCAGCATGCAAGGATACCTTCCAGTTCAATATCATTACCGGTTCGGAGAATTTGTAAAACATTCAGTGTGTGGCATTGATTGTGACAATACAACCGCCAACAACCCGTTTGTCGTCGACTACAGGTTTTTTTCCGCGACAATTGCACCATTATCAGCGGCCAATAACATTTTTATGTTTGACGATAGCTGTCAATCACACCAATTATGCAAAGTTCCACAATCATTGCGTTTTTCAAATGCAATGAGCTTTTCCACCGACAATGGGTCTATTGTCTAGATGCTATAGATAAGCAGGAATGGGGACTATATAATTGTGTATTCCATATTCGATTCACTAAACGGTTGTCAGTTGTGTATTGTCAAATCACTTCGGGTCTCTATCGATAAGATAAGTTGGGAGGTAATATTTCAGCGGATAGTTGTTAATAACATGCAGTGCTACTGTTGAAGAGATACGTTACGTGTTTGTATTTGTACCCGTGCATGTTAATAACCAATCTTACCTTGAAGGCCTTGGTGCTACATTCCGATTCGGAACTTGACTTTCTGTTTAAATACACAGACTTCGTCACCAATCGTTTTAATGTACAGGACAGTTGCGGGGCTAGTGCTACGATCCTACTTACACTAATAGTCTCTCCCGAAACGGGACTAGAACCTACGACGACTGGCTTGTTGAGACAGCATCGTACCTCAAGATCAGCTGGAAAGGCTCATCTCACCTATCTTACCTAGAATGCTGTTTAAATTTCATGGTATGTTATAAGCTCGTTTCCAAGTTATTGCTCTCGAAGTAAAACTGCACTGCTGGAGAGCTTAGAAGCCGCAAGCAAGAATGGTTAAAATCGTATCAGAGAATTATCATGAGAGAATCCTATTGGATTCTGATCACGCATAATACGCGATGTTTTGTATCGTCTCTCGAGAAGAGAACTTGTGTGACAAATAAACTGCCGAAAGAATACTCCGTGAACTTTATAGCCTGTTAACTGTATGCGAGTTTATCGTCACTTGTTCATACGCTTTTTCGATTCTCTCATCGGTTTCAACCGGTAATTCATTATCGTCTCCCGATCCGATCGAGCCGTGGAACGAAAATCTTTGGTTTGAATCACCCTGTGAGTGAGAGTGTCCCGATAATCGTTAAATTGTATCGCAAACCAAAAACTCAGAGAGGGAAAAAACTGCAAGCGTTAAACCTGAATCTGAAAGGTAGAACAAAACAGGAATACCAGATTTACAGAATTGTCTGTGAAATGCAGATTTTCAGAGTCCGTGGCCGATTTTGTTTTTTTCAAATGGCAAATATTTGTTGTTACTTTTTGCATAGTTTGCAAACTTTTTTCGAATCTATTTATATTTGAGGATTTTTTTCCATAATCTGTGCAGGTTTTTGTTTGTTTAAAAAAATACTTCGATATCGACCAACATACATCAGCGAACAAACCTTCGATGCAAATAAAACCGACGAACAAAGAAACATTGAGTTGACAATGACAACAGCAAGCAACATTTTGTTAAACGATGAAAAACCTATTTTACTGTCAACACTTGCGACTCAGAAAGAAAGGGGGATAATTGTTCAAGCGATCGCAATCACTTCTCTTTTCCGATAATTATCGTCTCACGATTCTTCTCTTTTGTTTCCACACTTGGATTTTATCAGCGAAGATTGAATCATCGGTTTGTAGAGCTATTGTAAATTCCATCTCTGAGAGAGAATGAATTATCTCAGCGAATCTCCGAATTGGTTCACTCGGACTGGCATATCGTACGATAAATGTTAGAACCGACTGAGAGACGAAGTTGACTCACACGCTGAAAAAGACCGAATGTTTATCGCCGATTTTATCGCCGATCACCATCATTGGCCGCAAGGTTACAAAGTCCGCTCTGATAAGCGAGTGGTCGTGGGTTCGAATCTTAGTAGAATCAGGCCATTTGGTTGTCAAAGGACTTTAATATGGGTTTATTCTCAGGCTCTCCCCTACATACCCTTCCTTCACGCTAAATTCTATAGTTCCCCTGCTGACTTTCATTCTCACAAAAAAGTTCCTTCTATAATAAAACTGTTCTGAGTAACGTATAATGGTTCTTATCAGGGAATTGTAATTATGGTACGGTTTTGGCTGGAAGGAAAATAAGTCCTACTTATAATAAAACTGAGCTCAGGAATATTTATCCTCTACAGGGAGTTGTAATTGGCGATATTGGTACTAGGAACGATATTTCGATAAGACTTTTTCCTCTTGACCTGATAAGTCCCTCTTAGAATTAACCTGGCCAGAGAGGAACGTTAGGTGTAGCCTCAGTACAGGAAATTGTAATTTGGCGATATTGTTAGAGTAGGCCCGGTATAGTAGAGCAATAAGCTTGAAACGAAAGGGTAAACTTCCACACACAAGCACGGATATAAATGAAAAGCGTATCATTCACTTCAATTCTGATACTGTCAATAATATGAAGTGCGGAGTACAGAAAACACCTGGGCAATAACACAATAGATCAAATGTCTCTGGGCGCAGTGATGAGTCCACGAAAAGGAAAAAAACACTACTTTTCGTGTTTAGATTAAGCATTGCTTCCTGATGGGCAATCATCGGAGATTGCGGGTTCGTGTCCCGCCTGGACGAGGGAAATTTTTTCTAAGTCCAAATTACATCCTCAGCCCATGTTCATTTTTCGTATCGTCGAAAAAATCACATACTTTGCCTACTTTACAACATAGTCAAGTGTTTTTTTCCAGGTGAAAGTCGTCCGAAAGCGACCAAAACACCACAATCAATCAGTAATGTGTTGGCTAGTATTTTGAGACCCACAAAGCATAATATTCATCGTATACCATTGTACATGGTCAAACAATCAATAAACAATGTTATTGTTCATTTTCGGATCGATTGCATGTTTAAATTAAGGTGAAACGGCCGCAATGAAAAAAAGTGCTTTTCACCAAGAGAATACTCCCGCTCATTATATTCGTGATACGACTGATAAATTAAAGGAATTGCACTACGAACTGATCTCACATCCTCCGTATTCGCCAGATTTGTCCTCGAACGACTATTTTCTGTTGTGTCGGCTGAAAATTTAAGCATCGAAATCTCAGAGGACCGCTACAATAGGTAGATTACTTCACGTCGTATGTCGAAGAATAGAAGAGTTTTTTTTTATAAAAAGAAGAGTAACCTTGAGTGTTACGAGTTCTTACACAGGGGAGGAAAAGTAAGATCAGCGTTACGTAACAAAAAAATGCTTTCCTCTATGGGAAGGCTTTAATGTTACTCCAAAAATGAGCATTTTTATTGAGCCACGCAGAGTAGAGGCATCAACACGTTTTTTTCCGTAACCACTAGGTCAATTTCAAACAACTCGCTATAATCATCGATGGATGACACATTCACTTCTCCGGTAACCTTGAGACGGGTAGTCTGGTGCCCGCAAGATGAATTAAGCATAATTTTAAAAATAAGCATTAAAAGCATTCGAGTATTTGTTGCGTGAATGGAATCATAGCGAAAAATACAACAGAAATCATGGAGGTAGAAGATGAAGAAGTTATAAAGTCAGTTATCTCGCCTTGGGTGTAAATAGTCACTATTGAATTTCTTTACGATTCGATATGCGATTCGAAAGAAAAAACAGCCAAAATGTGAATACAATGTTACCAAGGAAACGATCGTGGAAATGCTTCGAGGAACATGAAAAAAGACGATCAACAAACGTGAATAGGAGGTTTTAAACATTGAACACCAAGATGAATCTGGAATTTCGATACAGATAACAAGGAGTGAACAACTAGTTTTCTAGGAATCATGATTGACGAACATGTGGATCCAATGAAGAATTTAATGTTTTAATGAACGTTTGAAAA
Organism: Wyeomyia smithii; assembly: GCF_029784165.1. Classification (NCBI taxonomy): domain Eukaryota; kingdom Metazoa; phylum Arthropoda; class Insecta; order Diptera; family Culicidae; genus Wyeomyia; species Wyeomyia smithii. The sequence goes on along the minus strand of NC_073695.1, from coordinate 236,793,442 downwards.
TTTTGTTCTCAGATAGGTCGTTTCTCCTCAAAAAATCACTAGCGCGTAGGATAATATCTAAGACGCATGCAAAAAAACACTGCGGTGAAATCTGAAATATCTCCACAGAGAGATAATAAACTTGTGTGAGCTTTCTCCCACGAAAGAACATTACGCTCAGAACTACACAACAGAACTCAATGCAGTGCTTTTACTACGTGTCTCTTAAGCATATATCAAATAAGGGGAGCATCTCGGTGGGAAAGTAGATTGCGTTGTTTGCTTCGCACTTGTGTACTTTTGTGTATTCTCGGTGTACTTTTGTGTATTCTCACAGTTACTCGCTACTCTTCTTTTGTTTAGCTATGGTGTAAGCAGCAAATGTTTTCAATTTTTTTGCGAGCAGCAGAAACACAGCACAAACCAGAAGCAAAAAGTGTAGTGCAAAAAATTGCTACACATGGCGCTCATGCTGGGCAAGAGTCGAGCAGTAAATATTCGTTCTGCTTTTTCCCATATTGAGGAGAATGAAAACTCTGCTTTTTTAAACAAAGAGAATAACTTTCATATTTAAGTAATTAAACGACAAATTACCGGTACATAGCAATTCAAATTTGAACGATTTTTTTAGGAAGGGGGTCATCTATAAGATTGATTGCGTGATTTTATGAGGGGTAGGCGGTAGCGTTACCTTTAGTTACTCACGAGAGGCCCCTCCTTCCAAATATTGGGTTTCTTGCGTTACCTAGTTCATGGATTCGGCTATGTAATTTTTGTATTTTGTTTTTTTTTTTTTTTTTGAAAATTTATGTAGACTAACATTTGAAAATGTCTCAAGTTGTTATTTTAAGTCGATATATCAGAATAATGATTAAGATAGAGAAAAGTTTTGTAATGGATAACGAAATGTTTAAACTTTTATTTCAAAATATAAAAGAATTGAATTTGAGATTCCGCAATGAAAAAAAATCTTTTTATATTTTTTTAAACAACTTTCTCAGATATACAATTTAGTTGTCTGAAACTCTTCTTAACAAATCAACAATGACATCACTGACAAAAACTTCTTTGTGTTAAACACTGTCTCACATTGAATATAATTTATGAACATGACAAAGTTAACATTGTGAATTTTTTTTCCTTAACAGTGCACTTTTTTAATTGTTCAGAAGAGTTGAAGGCAACTGAATATCACTTTTTTAAAATCACTTTTTGTTTCCAAAATATTTTTTTCAATATTATTTTTTTTCAATTTTTATATAAAAGTTCAAACAATTTTCTAAAAGTCATCCATTGACAGTATTCCTCTAACTCTAACTTTCGTCATTTGTATTGGCGTTCAAAAGCAAAAAATAAAAAGTTTTGACCAAAAAATCTTTTGACGTAGAGCCACGCCTTGCGGTAACAAATGTAGGGATATAAGTTGAAAAACCGCTGTGAGCGTCACGATAATTGACCACCTTCGAATGCTTAAAACTCAGCCAGTTTTCATAGGATTTTCTTTATTCTTACAGCAACTGATTTGAAAATTATTCATGCATCCACCAAATTACGATTGAAAAATGTAGAGCCTTGTTGAACGCATGTTTCGACCAATCAGAGCTGAAAAAAGGTTTTCTTTCCCAGCATAACAAACGCAAAGTAAACAAACGATTTGACCTAATAACCGATTTGTTGTTGTTTGAGTTGTGAAGTTTAACGCTCAGTAGTCAGTAGTTAATGCAAAATTTCAGTCTTCATTGTGTAACCTTTTAGTGTAGCAAGAGGTTGACTTACTGGAAACTGGGTCGACTCACAACCGGCAGAGCAGCAGCTGATTTTAGTGCAGCAAGGCTGAGCAGGCGACTCATTCGATCGCAGCGTTCCACAGCACTGCATAGCATTGCTGAACATGTCCGGATATTTCAGTAATTTTTAAACTACTTTTTGTTTTAAATTTTATTTAGTGTTTGAACTAGAACTCATTTTCCTGAAAACTTTTCTCTATCTCTCGTCATCATTTTAGTATATCGATTTACGAAAAGAGGTTTATTTCAGTCTAGAAAAGCGTTTATCAGCCATTATAGAAAAACTTCAAAATTATTTTTTTAGCTCTACAAATTAGAAATGTTTTTTTAACGATCACACTCTGAAATGACATTTTCAAAGTTGTAGAAGCCTACTTTGGAAATAAATTGTTTTGTTTCGCTTTCTTTTGTACTCGTTTACTTTTTATAGCAAAATTATCAACATTGTTCAAAAAATATTCGATTTCGAGGTTGGTTTGAGATTGTTTCTGATGTGTTTTCTGATGAGCAACAGGAGATGCCGTTATAAAAATTGAAATTTCCAAGAATTTTCAGGCCAGTTATGCAACAATTCTCTTCCAATTCTTGTTTGGTCGTACAATCAATTTTATTGATCCAATACTCATCACATTAAGGGCAAGCTTGTAGTATTTTGAAAATTGACTAGATATTTGGTTATGTCCACAAAATTTAACGGTACTCTAAAGGTGAGGAAACATCTTGAATCTACTCGTTGTGGATACAGAGCCTTTAGAAGCTTAGAAAACTCTCGACCTTCTTCTGAGTTCAATACATAAAAGTAGTACGGATAGATTTTAACCCAAATCTTGAATAAAATAAAACTAAAAAAGAATCACTTCTAATATTCAATACGACGCATTGATAGCCTCTCAGGTTGGTTGTTGAGTATGTAATGTATAAATAAATAATGATTCTAAATTGCTCGTATAAAAAAACTTTTTTTTAACAGATAATATTCAACACATTTTGAATAACTTTCTTTTCACTCATTCTTGTATGAACGAGGGACGTACTGCTTATACTGTGGGTTCAAAGCACTCTCGATGGTATATCTAATTAACAAGTTTATGGCTGTGCAGTTGGAATCTGGCAAAGGATCAGTTTAAGTTGGTAAATTATTCGATCAACAGCAACAACCAGCGTAAAAAATATTTTTGACGTTGACTAACGTCTATATCGAAGTTAGGCCCCTGAATTTGAAAATCTAGTAATTCAACCAGGGAAAACCAGGGAAAAGTGGTCAGGTTTTGAGCGCTTATTTTGCAGTCATCTATAATCAGGTTTTCGAGGTTTTGGCATCAATCGATCAGAAATTCTTTTACGGTTAAATTTATGTAACAAAAACAAACTATTTTTTGAGATACACTATCGAAAAATTGGTAATCAATATCGATTGTCTAAATCATACCGCGCAGCCAATAACTACCTCTCTTCCCAAGCACAGTCGACACTAACGGATACAATCGATCTGACTTTGTTGTTATTGTTGTTGTCACTTTCTGTTTCCGATGTTTATGCTGCTGCTAACGGAAAAAACCTTGCAAATATGCATCTTTTTGTTGGTGTTAATTTTACGACAGCGGTCGGCGCCCCATCATTTTGATTCCAAAACCGCACCAGTGACATGCGGACGCTAGGTGATAGCAGCTGAAAGGAGGAAAGACAAAAGAGTACTGGTCATCTCGTGACGGTTCCACCCGTTATGCTGGTGGCTGTTAGTAATAAATGGCACTGCAAAATACTAAAATGTCTGGAATTCTCGACGAACTAACCAGAAAACAACAATATAATCGGCAACTGGCACCTTTTGGTGCCTCGAAATTTTGGTACAGAAGCGGCTAATTGAATTTTCTGTTTTACCAAATGCTGCTGCTAGCGAAAAAAACCTTGCAAAAATGAATGTTTGTGTTGGTGTTAATATTACGACAGCGGCCGGCGCAGCTTTCAAGAAACATTTGTCTCTACCATTCCCTCATCTATGTAGCCCCTCCTTCTTTCTAATTATCTAACGAAGCCTTGGTATAAAACGTATCGTTCGAACATTTCACTCCATCAGTTTCATTACTAAACCGTACCAGTGACATACGGACGATATGGATTTTTGTAATAAAGGTTTACAGCTATAGTTAGGGACGTTGCGATACCATTAAACATCGATACTTAGGATCGATACCTGTATCGAGAGCAAGTACTGATATTCCGATAGAATCGAGGCTAACGTATCGATACCAAAATGTATCGTTGTGCGATACCAGTTCATTCAAAATATAAGTCATAATTCTTTTTTATTATTTATTCCTCAAGATAAAACTTTTAATTCAATTAAACCATTTATATAGACCATTTTAAGAGACGTTTCTGAACTCAATCTATGAATGAAATTTGGACAGAAAGCTCGGAACCGCTGATATAACGCACGTAAAAGCAACATCATCAACAGCAGAATACGTGACACCTGTCAGTTCGTAAAATGGTCTATAAATTTACTGAATCTAGAAACACCAGCTTCTGCAAAAACTTAGTCGAAAGTCGAAGACGCTTTTCCTTAATAATTGATCACGTTTTCGAAAATAGCCGCTTGCATGGCTCTGTAGATTTTACTTTCGGATCTGCATGACCGTAGAAAAGGATTGTTCCCGTAGGTTAATCTACAGAAATTTCTGTTAAATTGGCATTGCCAATGAGATGGCATGTATGCATACGATGCATCAAAATGGCACAGGAAACAGCAAGTTTTCTGCTTCGTTCGTTCTTCTTTACAGGGTTGTTTTGAGTCTTTTCGATACTGAGAGGTGTGTATCGATATTGATGAAGTATCGCTGGTAAAACAACGATACCAAATATCCGAGTATCGGAAGTAGAAGGATCGATTCTGTATTAGTATCGGTGGTATCGCAACGTCTCTAGCTATAGTAATTTGCTAGCAGTTTCGTCTAGTGCTAAAACGAATATATTGAGAATCTTCGCAATGTCTCGACACATGAACATGATATATAAGCGCAATTCTCGGAATACAGCGAATTTGTTAATTCTAATGTTTGTCTTGTCATTTCAAACTACGAACAAATGCTTTTCTAATTCGAATACCTGGGAAGCAGGGATGCCAATATAAATAAGGTTTCATCCATGTATGTCATTTATATTATTTATTAATTATTGTTCAAAGCGCTCTAATGTCAGCAAATAAGAAAGCACTGTTAGATGAAAAATATAGAGTCCTACGTCATGCGGTCGGGTCTTTGATACCACCCTCCTACTATTTTAAATACATGAAGTTATATGCTGGGCTGGACCTAACCTAGAATGAGCTTTATCTATTTAATGTCAAACAATTTTTAAATTTAAAATTTTTGCTTGAATCGTTCTGGTCTCCAATTTCAGATAGTTTCGTTGAGTTTGCTTTTTGCTTAGATAGAAAAATTTTACCCAGTTCGCTAAATTAAATGATTGTCTTGGTAGTGCAGTTACGAACAAAGGTTTGATTCGAATATGTATGAAATGACAGCGATTAAATAAGAGAGATCCATTCTTCTAGTATATATTATTATTTATAACGTTTTAACGTCTCAGCATTCAGAAATGCACTGTTAGATAAAATTGCAACAAATACTGGAGTTGCAATTCCCTCTACTATTTGTTTTAATGGAATATAAGAATACGGTAGTCAACGTCATGCGGTCGTGTCTTGAATACCACCCTCCTACTATTTTACAGTGAAAGTAAATTATTTTATCGTTGAAAGATCGCATGTTTCATCACTCGAATTAAAATGTTACGCTAAGGAAAAAATACGTGTAACATGTATCCGTGTAAAATTGTATCCACGACTTCCATTTAAAACATTCAAAATGGTGAATTAAATTTTGGGACTAAAGAATATCAGTTTTACGTTCGAGCTTAAATAAAAGTACCCACCTTAGTTGTAGTTGTTGCTTCGATTATCTTCCGATCCGTATCCTTTTGACCCTGAACGGTGGTGGAGAAAAGCAATTTTCCACAGCAACGAATTCAAATCCCAGCGTTTCCACACCTAAGGGTAGCTCAGCGCTAAGCACCATCGAGAAAAAAAAACTTTTTCAACAACTGCCACAATGACAGTTGATACTTCGTTTGCGTGATCAATGATCCAAACAAACCACTTGTGAAAAATAAATTCGCAGCTCAAATTATTCAGGATAAGTAAGGAGACTTGTGTTTTTCTTTTGTGCCGAGTTAATTTTTCACTCGAAAAACATCATCCATTCCACGAAAACATGCAGCGGTCTAGGAGCCACATTTCCATCGGCTTTCTTGCCATGCTCTGGTTGTGTTTATTAATTTTTCTTTTTCTCTCCCTCTCTTCTCATTTTCAGAACTCCGATAACCGTCTAGGTTGGCAAAGGATACTGTGCCTACTCGAGTGTGCTGTGAGTAGACCGAGAGAGCGGAGAGCAAGGATACAGGCGCTGTGTGCCGTGAGTGTGAGGAGGTGGTAATGATATTTGCCTTCCCACATCCCCTCGCTTTACCATCGTCTAGGTCGTTTTGCCGTACACTCAGAGCTGGAGTCAGTCGCCCTCAAGAAGACACCGGAGCAGCATCGAACCGGTTGACGTTGTCGAGTGTGAAAAAATAGATAGACAGACGGACGAACGAACGATCGATCAATTGGGCTCGAGAAGTAGAGAAAAAACCGGGTCACGCGTGTTAAACTCAAGGGGGATTATCTCACTTCTATACGTGTGCTTATGTATGTGTCTGTGTTGCTCCCCAGCCCCATTTTGCCGGGAGCACCCGTCCCGAGTGGGTTCAGATAATCGAATCGGAGTCAAAATTGGTCCAGTTTAGTGCAGTGCATACACACAGTACGGTTGCCAGCAAAGTTAAAATTCGGGGAACGTTCCCGTTTCTAGAGTGCTACAGTCCTATCGGTGTTCTCTAGTTTTTCGCTGTGGGTCTAAGAAGAACAACAAGCGCACAGCAGGACAGGCCCGAAAAAAAAGAAGAAGCGAATAATTAAATATTCCGCCTGTGTGCATCTAGCAACCGAAAGAAGAGAGTGCGCACGGTGTGTGTTTCTTTCATGTTCCGTTACTAGCTGGACGCGCGGAAAGGAAAGCGGTATGGAATGAGTAAGCTTCTATCATCGGTGTTTCCAGGCCTCCTTCTTCGCCACAGCAGCAAAGCAACGCAACGTTCCGGACCGATCCGACCTTCCGAGAGTCGATTTGCTTTGCTTTAGGTTCGGTATATCATTAGGACGGCCGCGGCTCTGCTCGAGACCCGGCTTGGTGCTCAGTGCTGTGAGGATCTGGAATTATTGTACGGTCGGGATCCAGTGTATTTGTGTATGTGTGCGTGTTTGTATATTCAAGAGAAACGAAGGAAAGAAGCAGAACGAAGAAGTGTTCTTAGAGGTGTGCAGATGCTAGAAGAAGAAACAGACATGTGATAAATATATGAGAACAGCGGTGTTCAACTTAAGTCTCGAAGGCCTCGGTTTTTGCCTGGAATATAGTGACGAGGCTAGGCGCAAAAAACGGGGAAGAAGTTTCAAGTGTTGTGTTTTAACGCTGACGAAACACGAAAGGAAGAAGAAGCTAAAATGACGAAACTCCTCAACGAAACTCGAAGAAGATGTACTTAGACAGTGTTTCGGGGCGGTTTTGCTCTAGTTTAGGATAATTTTCATCATTTCGGGGGTGGAAATCGATAATCCGGTAGTGGTGTTGGGTGCGGGTTGACGAGGGAATTTCACGAAGGAGTGAAGTGTGTGAACCGTAAAATCCTCTTGAACGAGGTGGCGAAGTGCACCACCGCCAGCACATAACCAGTGTTCAAAATGCTTGCCGAAGGAACAATGCACAAGAAATATAAGATCTCCTTACCGCTGAAATGCTGCTGCCCCAGCAGAATCAGCAGTGGGAGTGCACTAATCGAACGAAAACAAGAAGAAAATTGCAACAGCAGCCTTAGTAGTAGGATCAGTGATATCAGTAGCTGTGTCCGGCTGCCGGACCTCGAATGCTCCAGCAGTCGGTCGTTACCGGTGCTGCCTAACGGAGACTCCGACAGTAACATTAGCAGCCGCAGCAGTAGTAGTAGTAGCATCTCTAGTACTAGTTCCCGCAAATCCGGTCGACGGAGACAGTGCCGGCCACCAGATACCGTGAAGAAGGTACGGGTGAGAACCGGTGCCACCATTGCCACCTGCAGCTTCGAACCTAGCCGATCCCGAAGGCCTCGACCAGCCTCCGCTAGCAGTTTCATCATCACGCGTCGATACTCCTCCTTAGCGATAGTGTTAATTAGTACCGTTCTATTGTTGTGCCACTGTGGACCATCAGCATTCCTCCTTAGCCCCGGTTGGGCCGTCCTGCTCGATGCCAACGGAGAAAGCACCGGTCCGGCCGGGGCTCCAGTGCAGGCCTTCGGCGATGGGTTCGGAAATTTCAACTTAGAACGAAGCATAGCGGCCGTCTTTAGCCGGGTGGCGTACGGTTCGACGACGACAACGAAGCGCAGCATACCGGACAACGTGTACGTGCCGAGTCTGACGACCGTGTCGACGCCACTGCTAACGACGTTTAGGTGAGTAGAGTGCCAGCTAGAGTGCGATGTCTAGAATTGCCCTCTTTTTATGTTTGTTTGTTTGTTTGTTTGCCTGGTTTCTCGCTTGCCGACTCTTGCGGCTGTATTCCGGGGACCGGCGATTGCGGGCAGAACATGAGCGTACTTATCAGCTAGTCGCTGTTCACAACGTTCCAATAATCATACCTTCCTTCCTCTCCGCCCCCGACTCATCATTCAGCATCTGCCGGCGAATCGATTCGTGTGATGGCCACAGGACCGGAGGCAGTCGAGTGCTAAGCATAAAAATTTTACGATTTATGGCTACGATATAGACTTCCCGTCCTAGCCCGTTCTGCCTGTACTCGGACAAAATAGGAAATTCGATTAAAGGTTAAATATTGATGCCATGTTTTACGGCAATCAATGCTGGTACATCGTTATAAACTACAATTGAAATGCGCTATTGTTGCTGTGCGTTTTCTTGGGAAACGTATCATCTGCGTGGCCGGTAGTTTATTGTATAAATTCAATTTTCTTCTGATTTCCGTTTCCCCCCATTGCGTGTGACAGCTTCATCACACTGCTGGCTGCGCCATCCGTGGCGTCGTTTATTTCATAGTTTATTGAACATGTATCACACGGCGAACGCAGACGGTTTGATAACGAGAACAGCACAAACAGGCGTACCTGCAGCACAGTTGATGAATCCGATTCGTTTCGCGTAGCCGAAGAATCAACAACGGCATTGCGATGATGGATTGCGAAATGAAGTACCTAATTTAATGCAAAATTCATGTGGAAGTGTGTTCGTGCATAAGGGAGACAGACAGACAGGCAGCGCCTTAATTTCAAAATAAGTTGGCCGTACGTCCGAAAGAGACGTTTTGCTTTTATTACCAGTTGAATCGGTATTTAGGCGTATAATAAGCCATATAGGTTTTATACTTTTTAATGACACCGACTTCGACTCGACAAATGCACTAGATACTGGTTAACTATATTATATTAGTATGAAGGAGATCGTTTAGTAGGAAAACATGTATATGCGAGCAAAATTTGAGATGTAAAAATGATTTGGTTTCATTTTGGAAATTTATGTTGAAAATAAATTTCTAGATAACAATGCACCTCCATTGAAATTTAAAAAAGCGGACGCATGGTCATTTTTACTAGAAATAAAAAATTCTAAGTTTTGTCAATTTTTACGAATATACCGAAGTGTTTCGTGTTAAAGGTACAAGAAATCTGCCCCTCTCAATGTAATGAATTATTTTCGGTTGATTTTTGATTGATAGCGTATTTCAAAAATCACTAACAACTGCATTTTTCCACACGCATATACTTACAATTTGAAATAAGATTTTTTAGTTAAACTAGCAAAAAAGCGTTTCCATGCCAAACGACCATTCGTCGATTATAGAACCTTTTTTATTTGAATGAAACTTCAAAATAAAATTTTTCAGACACAAGAGTAATTTTCTAAAAAAATAGCATATTGGCATAGGTTTTATTTAAGGCATTTTGGCACAGAAACGCTTGGTTTGTAAACACTAAATTCTATTTTACAAAAATGAAAAGTTGATGTTTTTTTCAATTAACCAGAGGCTTCTAATAAAACCTTCGGTGAAAAGTCCAAGAGAAATGAAAGACAGTTTTTTTTATTGAGGGTTGAGTTTTGAAAAAAGTTTTTCTTTCTTCATTCCTCAAAATATTTGTATTCTAATGGCTTTCAAACATTTGGATAGATATTTCCAATCAACAGTTTTAAAATGCCAACCTTCCCAAAATGCATCCATTTCCTAGTTATATTGAATTAAAATTTAAAGAGATGAAAAAATACTAACTTAATGTTTATATCAAAGCAACAGAGTGGATTTTCCCTTGAAAGTTAGATTTCATTTCAAGTTCTGGATGTATAAATCTAAAATAAATTTTTAAGTTTTTGAATTTAGTTTAAATTTTAAACTTTAACTGAAAAAATGGAAAATTCTAACTTTTTAACCATTCCTGTGAACTTTGTGCTCCTTGTGAAGATAACTTTTTCAGAGACTTAGAATTTTTTTTTCGTAAGCAAACTTTGAAGCGAACTTTTGACGTACTGCTACATACACTAGGGTCACCAAAATTCACAGGAATTGTTGAAAAGCTATAATCTTTTCAGGCCAACTGTTTTGAGCTTTAGGGCAACATTTTTTTCGCTTTTGTCGACCAGTAAATCATTAGGCATGGCGCACAAATTACGTAACACTAGAAATCTAGACTTCAGACCCCCTAAGTGTCAATAAGTGACGTTAAATATGATTCTCCACCACGCCAAAAATATCACCTAGAAGGTGTCCAAAAGAATCGATGTTGCAAGAGTCAAAGCTCTAAATTTGAATATATATATATATATATATATATATATATATATATATATATATATATATATATATATATATATATATATATATATATATATATATATATATATATATATATATATATATATATATATATATATATATATATATATATATATATATATATATATATATATATATATATATATATATATATATATATATATATCATTTACTGTATTTTTGTAGAACATTTCGAATTTCTAAAAAAGGATTTTCAGGTTGCCCAAAGGTGATTTATGTAAAAATGACTTTTTCAAGCTTAAAAGCAACTTTTTGTATTTTTGTTGGCAATTCTGTTCGAATCCCATATTTTTTCATATATTTTTTTATTTTTGAATATTTTTTTTATTCAGCATCGCATTTAATTATTTGACTCACAGAGCCCAATAAATAGTGCCAATAAGTAAATTTTATTCATAATTTTTAAAATAAAATCCTCCAAAACACAAATGAAAAAAAATTTCGGTTTTACCTTTATGACGAAAATGTCTTTTGCAGTCTTAGGGGTGTATCAAAACGCTACTATATTTTATGTACGACGTTTCGGCCCTTGGACCTGGCCTTCCTCAGGGGATATAAAGTTGTACTGGTTTTTGTTCAGCGTACGAAACTTTACGTTAGGTTGTCCTAGCTATCGATAGGTTTTCTTTCAAAATACATAAAAAAGAACGATGAGTTGGTGGACTTAATTTGTTTTCTCGGGCTTTTTATCGCACCTCTGATGACACCAAGATGGACTCTACTGACTCTAATTCAGAATATTTATCGGGGGGCTGAGATATTGGCATTTTTATATGTGAAGAAAACCTAAGCATTTTTACAAAAATGCCACCAAAGCTGAATATTTCCATTGCACAGTGTGGTTATCCAATCAAGAGCTCGCTTATTTAAGAGCTATCTTCTAACTGGCTCCGCCTTTATTTCAAATTTTCACAGTTTGTCCCAATTTCATCATAACTCATAAATAAATCATAAATCTCATTTATCGTATCGTTTTGCGGCTTAGCAGAAAGACAATGAAATTGTTTTTGTGTGGTATGGAAGTAAATACCAATAGTGCAACTGTTATGTGTTGCACATTGACGATGTGCGACTAGAGGAAAATTCAGTTGGTGATTAACTGGTGACAGACATGAGTATGAATTTCGAAATTTTGCTGTGATGCCAAACTTTAACCGATAACCGTCTTTTTAAGAAGTAACATTCTTTTTCAAAGGTGTTGTGAACTTTCTAAAGCATCACATTCAGTTATTTGACTCACAGAGCCCATTAAATATCGCAAATAAGTAAATTTTGTCCATAATTTTAAAATAAAACCCTCCAAAACACAAATGAAAAAAAAAATGTTGGTCAGCAACTGAAATTTTAACTACAAAGCGGGATGTATAAAGAAAATTTACATGGGAGAAGATTCTTGATATCTTATCGGGGGGCTGAAATGTTGGCATTTTGATACGTGTAGGCAAACTTAGCCTCTTCACAAGCAACTCAAATAACTTTTCTATTGTGGAAGATGAAAAATAACAATTTCCAGAAAATCAATGCACTTCTGGATGGCTGATGACTTAGTGGAAGGATTCAAAATTCGGAAGAATCTGGGCAAAAAGATAGAGCGACTGTGATTTTAAGTGCCTCCTCATAGCAAAATGTTGCTCATAATATGTAGGAGATAGAAACATGATGTATTTGGCAAAGTTTTTTGTTTCGAGATAACCTTAAAATTTCATCGAGACACCTTACGTAAATCTCAATCTGATTAAAAAGAAAATTTTCTATCTCACTTATTGGTGGATTGATCAGGGTGTCGCAAACCTGGGAAATCAGGGAATGTCAGGGAATTCATTTTTCGATCAGGAAAATCAGGGAATATCAAGAAAAACTGAAAAATATTCAGGGAAAAATTGCCAACCGAGAGGTGATTTTGTTTTAAACGACACACTAGCGAAAAAAACTAATCTTTGTAGCATAAAAGGCTAATTCGGGACCACTACGGTTCGGTTTCATATCAAATTGAATACTTTTTTCACTGAGATTTCAGAGTTGCGTTAATCTACGTGGCCCTGTGGGAATGTTGGAAAATATCATGAAAATAATGCTATATTTCAGGGAAAATCAGGGAATTTGTTTTAGAAAACTTTTTCGCCACCTTGATTGATTCTCATCTTTCTACATTAAAACATGCATTTTTGAATATCCAGAAACTTCTCCGAACATACGTTATGGATATAACCAACATTTAAATCATTTTTTAATTATTTGCACAAAGATGAAAAAATAGAACACTGCAATAAAAATATTGAGCTTTAGTGGCATTTTTGTAAAAAATTATTAGTTTTCCATCCCCTGTAAAAATGCGAATATTTCAGCCCCCCGATAAGATATCAAGGATCTTTTTTTATGTGAATTTTCGTCATGAATTGCGCTCTGCAGTAAAAATTCCAGTTCCTTAAAAATTTTTGTTGTATGTGTTATAGGGGGTTTTATCCAAAGGTTATGGAAAAACTTCCCTCAACACGATGTTCAATGGGCTCTGTGAGTCAAATGACTGAATGTGTGGCGGAAATAGATCATGTAAGATATTCAAAAATATAACCCTTCAAAAATAATAAATATATGGAAAAAAGTGGGAACAGAATTTTCATAAAAAGTCATTTTTTTCATAAATCACGTTTGGACAACATGAGTACATTTTTATAGAAAGTCACCTTCCCTTTTTCAACGTCGTTTTTGGGACAGCCTAATCTAGAGCCGATAGCCAATAAAATCAATTTCGTTTTCATAGGCGTAGAATTGGTTTCCATTGATAAAAATGCGTTGCCTTTAATGTGTTTGCTAGATTCAACAAAGTTTTTAGGCAAAAAATCGTCAAAAAATATGCCCGAAAATTGAAATCGTTCCTTTACAACGTTGATGATTTAAGCATATTCACTCTGCCTGTTTCGTAATGAAAGCGTCTGAGACCAGTGTCTTTTTGTTATAGAATCGCTCTCTCAAACATTATTCAGGTTGAAAAATATAGAAAGGGTAACGAAAATGTACCCTTTCAAAACGCATATTATGTTACTAACCCAAAACAGATTTTCAATGCCAAAATGTCTTGATCGAAAGATGAAGGTAGCTCCAAAATTGTGGTATAATAATTGGCATATCTTTTAAATCGTGAATTAATGAAAAATTTAGCTGAGAATCAATAATTTTGGTTTAGTTTCGCAGCATTCAATTAGTCTGGTGGCTTGCTTTCATAGCTGAGAACAGAATGGTATCGTGAAGAATTGTTCTTGCCATGAGCCGTTTGAAATGTATGCGATATTACTTCTACTAAACAAATCTTGCACATTAACGTTTTAATCGATTGGTGAAGCTTTCCCCAAAGTTTTGGTATAATAATTGACATATCTTTTCAATTAATGGAAGCCGATACCAATAGGGCAACTGTTGCGTGTTGCATATTTCCGATGTGCGACTAGAGCAAAATTCTGTTCGTGCTGACGTTGTGCTGCTGTGATGTCAAACTATAATCGTTTTTCCAAATAGTAATACTAGTTATCAGTTATTGCAGAAATGCAACATGGTCAGAACGCGGCGTTCGATATCCGCAGTGGCATAATTATGAAATTGAAGAGTCTGATGAATGATAATTATAATTTGATACCATGCGGTCGTGTCTTGAATACCTCCATTTTACTATTTATTTTGAAAGACACTTGAGAATATGCGAAAAAGGATGTTTTTCCTAAGCAAGCTTCAACTCGAAAAGAAAAAAAAACACAAAGAGCAGAGCGGCAAAACGTGAATCAATATTTGCTTGTTTGTGTTGAACAAAACGTGCTCACAGAATGAATGAATTCCTGCACATATTTCACGTTTTGTTTTGGTTTATCATTTTCTTTTATTGGTATGATAACGAACAAATCTAGGAAGACTGTCCTATAATATTACCAAAGGGTAAAATTACTATGACCAAAGCTAAAATTGGATGCGGATCATTCATTCCCAAAACATTAGCATAATGATCGACGCTTTTATTGTAAATAAAACTGATACCGCCGAAATTGCGAAACAAAAGTTACTTCAGCTTTTGAAATAAATCTCTCCGTTAATCAAAACAACAATGACCATTCGCTATAGCAAATATCATTCTCCGCTCGCAACAAGCTGCCTAGAATCAGCTTCAGCGTAATTCTGACACATTTCGATACTTTTAAATGTTGCTGTCACTCCGAGTCAGCCGTCGTACATCTCACAGCCGCAACCGTTCAGTTGAGCTAGCTTTCACTCCGAGTTTCATTTCTGTCTGCCTGCCTGCTTGCCTACCGCAGTGCCGGCGGCGGCTCCCTGACAAATCCCATTCATGATCGGCAGTGACATGCTGAACTTCTGACTCTGTCCCTCTCTCTCTCTCTTTCTGTCGATTATGTTGACGGGTATAAATAATCTTTCACTTGTGCACTCAACCTCGGTTCTATTCCTTGCAATAATCCACCCGCGCGTTTGATCACCGAACCGACCGATCGACCGACCGACTGACTGTCGGAGGGAGGATGAATTTTCCGCTCTATTGTAAAGCGCCGAGCAACGGGCATACAATCTAAAAATATTTTCAACGTTTTGTCCCCTCACTATGCAGCAGCCAACCAACCAGCAGCGCTAGGTAGTCAATAAATTTCTTTGCACAATCCCGACATGACCCAGAGATAGCAAAAAAAAGTGTAGGAGCGGTAGAGGTGAATCTATTTTGCCAGTGCATCCTGCAGCTGATTGCATTTTCCTTATCATTGAATCCACCTACGCAGTGATGAATCCAATAACAATATCCAATAATGGTGAAAGGAAGAACATTCAATCTACGTTTGTTTGCTTTTTTCTTCCTTCCTGATTTCTGAGGAGAAAATGTTTCCTGTCATGCAGCGTTCAATTTTCCTATTTATATCAGTCATGTAAACTTCCATTCTGAAACTAGCATTATTGGATGTTAAACCTCTTTGGATCGGTTTATTATCTGTAGTCAACCTGACCTGACCGGGGTCCGGGTTTACTTCCTTCGGTACTGAAGGGTTTTTAGCCGTAGGATGGAATTTATTAGCATTTTTTTATAAGATGTAAATGTACTTCCAGTGGGCTGTGAGGGTCTGGGGATTCTCGCTAAACCCGGCGGCGATCGGGATCACTTGAAGTTATTTAAGGGCTAAGTTTTAAAGCGGTCGTGTAATAAACTTGACAAATTTACCGCCCGCTTCAAATGTTGCTGAATGGAATGGTCTCTGATTCGGAATGTTTTTCGGATGTGTTTTGCATTCTACCGCAGAAGGGAGTGGGAGTGAAATACTTTTACGATACCGTTTATTTCGTTTCCGAAATCAATTTGATCGTGTACTATGGCGACGACGGCAGCAGCAGCAGCAGCAACAACCATAGAAAAGCCAGCAATAAACAGCTTCCGGTCCGAATCCGCTTTTCCGTCTACGCTGTCTGTATTACGATTACTAATGTCTCCAACGAAGAAGCGGCTTTTAAATGTCAATGCACCAGACAGACAGACAGACAAACGGGGAGACAGCCTTTGACCGATGAACGGAAGCGAGTTTTATTGGCTCTAGCGTGCATCGGCTGTATGGAAGGCAATAAGTTATGCTGCAAGCATTCAAATTCAATCTTTTTGACTGAATGCAATAAACCGACCGACGTCGCTAATAATTCAATTAGGTTGAACAATTCACTTGAAAAAAAGGAATATATTCAGCGCGTTTTTACTCTTTGAATGTTGTATTCAAGATTTCATTTTGTGGAAATACTTCATTCTGAAACATTTCATAGATAATTGTTTGAATTTGAATTGAATCAAGAAACTCCCTCCTATTCAATATCTAAACACATTTGTTGATTCTACCGAATGATTTGAGTATCGCTTGCTACTTATTAAAATTGATAGTTATACATAACATTGGCTGGCTGACCCTCAAAGTTTCCCTTCCAATATCAATACCGCAGCTTGCACCTTTCGACGTAATTTGATGTTCGTTTCAATTCTCGCTCAGTCTTTGGGAAAACAAAATCGATGTTGACAAAACGAACCGACGATCGTATTCGTCCGTCGCGTCCGCAAATCTTCCGCCACAATTTGTAGCCGCCTGTCATCTCGCAAAGAACAACTGCAAAACGTTTACTTGAATCTCACACACAAACCGTTACCTGAACCAACTTTAACCGGCCAACATTCTGTTCGACGGTAGTTTCCAGTTGTACCAAAACCACCCCACCGAACTGTTACAGCAAAAACCATCAACGCGCTCGACAGAGCGCTTGAAATTTATCGTCCAAGTGATACCAATCAAAAGGCACCCCTACTAAAAACGTAATTTTTATTGATGATGCATTCTGCTTTCTGTGTGCTTCCTTCGGCATATCATGATGACGGCTGATTGCCGCTGCCGCCGCGCAAACAGAACCTTGCAAAAGCACAACTGCGATGACTTGACGGCGACGACGACGGTCCAGAACCAGGTCTGCCTAGCCGAAGAGGGCCACACATTTGACTTATCTTAGCACCTCCTGCTGCTGGTCGCTGGGTCGCTTTTGTCGGGATCCCATCAATGAATATATTTCTTCGAGCAGAGAGAATAAAAACTGCCCTATGCAAGCGTTTTCTGCCTGCCCAGGCAAAACCGAAGGACCAGACGGAAAGAAGAAGTAATGAAATTGGGAACATTCTTCGGTTTCTTTACCTTCTCCCGGTGGTACCTTTCTAATTCATAACGAGCCATAACATCTGTTTGACAGGTAATAAAGTACTAAAACATTCGTTTTTCTTCACTCTCCCCCATTTTCGTGCCTTTGTTCGCACACATACAACGCAGGTATCGGGAAAAGGACAAGGATTCGCTGAGCCTAGGCGGAGGAAGTGGAGCCGGTGCCGTGGAAGGCGGCCTGGGAGGGGGCCGAGAACCGCATTACAACCAACAGCAGATCAGCGCCAATCATCGGAACTACGAGCTGGATCTGGAGCGGGACCATGTGCTGCCGACGTCGGCACCAAACGCGGAAATCCTGAAGAGCAACAGCAATCCGACCTATCCGAACCCGAACCGACACCACGGCCACGACCGGCATCGGCACTCCAACTCGACACCCTACCCGCACGGTGAGTTTGATTGAAATTTTATGTTGGGGAAAAGATTGCTCCAGGTGCATTGAGCATGTACGATGGTTTTGCACGGATAATGTGCGAGCTTCATGGCGTAAAGCATGAAACGGAAAGCATTTACCCAAATGTCACAATATTTGTTATGATTTGATTTTGTAACCGGGTAAATTGAGGACATGGAAGATGCTTAGTAGAATATTCCATTGAATAACGTTTGTTTAATAGGAAAACACGAAAATGTTTCAGTTGAGTTCTCTCAACAAAAATTTAACTCCTTGTGTTTGTTAGATGTCATATATTTATTTATCATAACTGATTTTGAATCTCTCAAGGTCAAAATTAATATAATTAGTGCGCTTTACAAGGAAAATTACCAAATTGTACTTTGAATAACAATAACTATACGTATTTTGCTTGTTGGTATGTTCGAGACCCAAGAGACACTGTCGTCTGATTTTTTTTTATTTTTTTCAGGGTTAAATTTGTTATTTTGGAGAAAGTATTTTTTAATCTTCAACATCAACCATGATCACCAAGCGTCTCCATTAAAAAAAAAAACCACACTAAAGTCGCTTTTTACGCGGGGAATACGTGCCACGTAAAAAGAAACCGCGTAAAAAAAACCGCGTAAATTCCGGAATCCGCGTAAAAAACTGCGTAAATTCCGGAATCCGCGTAAAAAAAACCGCGTAAATTCCGGAATCCGCGTAAAAAAACCGCGTAAATTCCGGAATCCGCGTAAAAAAACCCGGCATAAAAAAACCGCGTAAAAAGCGACCTTAGTGTACTACTATGCAGTATCATGATACAAACTAGAGTTCCGTAGATTTTTCAGGCATCTGCTGGATGCGGAGAAAAAATAAATTGATATAGTAATTTGGTCGCAATGCGGTTGTTGAAATAGGTATTGCGGCTTAGAACAAAATACAATTGCATATGTGGCGGAGTAACCCGTTGAGATGGGAGCTTCTGTCAAAAAGAATTCGATACTGATTTTGAGAATATCATTTTTTGTGCAAATCCGGTGCTAAGCAATAAATAATAAGGGTAACTGATAGGTCATAAAATTATCCATCATTTATCTATCCAACGACATATTGATTATGGTAATCCATCCTGCGGTTATATGCTAATTACCGTACCTTGGTATTAGTTTCCGCAGATTGTACCCCGATATAGTGCGGTGGGATGTAGTCCTGCGTCAAAATTAAACGACAGGATATCTTGGGTCTCGAAGCTACCAGAATGGTAAAATTTTATTTGTAACATTATTTTCCCAAGTTTACGGTAATGTTGGGATTAGAACTTCGATTTTCTGTTTCCATCCACCAGAACTTGAAATTAGAATTCCGCATTTGAAAATTAGGTTTTTACTTTGGACCATAAAATTCGAATTTCGCGATTCCGGGCTTCAGATCTAAAAATGTTTGTTAAAAGTTCCTATTTAGCATTTCTTAATTTGCAAACAGTGTTCATAATATTGTTAAAAGAATATAAGGTAATTTTCCAGAGTATTATTTCGAATTAAAAAAAAAAAACAATTTAGTTCGACACCTAGCGGTGTAGAAATCTTTGTTTCACTAACTATCATCACATACTTATTATGCCAGTACAATATAAATCGTATACCAACGTAAGAAGTCAGATTTCAATAATGAATGAAATAAATTTTAAAGATAGTTTTTTAGAGGTTAAACCAGATATGATGATTGAATCAAACCATCGTTATGACGAGAAAAAAAAGAGAAAGAGAGAGAGAGGAAGAGGAACAGAGAGATAGAGGAAGAGCGAGAGAGATAGAGGAAAATAGAGAAAAAGAGAGTGAGAGGGAGGGAAAGAGAGAGAGAGAGAGAGGAGAGGGAGAGAGAGAGAGGAGAGGGAGAGAGAGACGGGGGAGGGAGAGAGACACGGAGAGAGAGAAAGAGAGAGAGAGAGAGAGAGAGAGAGAGAGAGAATGAGAATGAGAATAAGAGAAAGAGGGTAAGAAAGAGAAAGACTAAGACTGAGAGAGAGGTAGGAGGCGAAAGAAAGATAAGAGAGAGGATGAAAGAGCGAGAAAGAGAAAACAAGAAGAGAAAGCAGGAGAGAGAAAGAAAAAGTGATAGAGAGCCCAAGTAACAATTCTATAGCTACTTGGTTTTCTAACGGTTTTATCACAGCAATGAATATTACCAACGGTTTTATGGCGGTTAAACCCGTTGCCAAAAATAGCAAGTCGTAATGAACACTGATAGCTGTCAATGAAACTCTAATAAAACTTCCAATAAAACCGGCAAGAGTCAATGCGATTTTGCTTTATTATTGGTTTTATTATTACTATCTATTGCCCCTTAAAACCACTCCAGCTTGCTGTCATATAACATAGAAACCAGTTTTATTGCGGTCATTCAAATGCCCAGTTTTAACCTGTCAAACTTGTAAACAAATATATGCAGGCAATGATATACATACAGGTGAGACAAAAGCGGCTGAGTTGGTTTAGTGTGATGCAAAATTCTGTAGCAGTCTCCGTAAGATGTGTGTAAAATGCTTCAGAGCATCTTGCAGCGCATTTGTGAACATTGATGACGTAGAACTCCAAAAATCTAATAAAGTAACACAGCAAACTTAGGACTTTTCGGTAGTTTTTTTAAAATTTTATCGCCAGTTTGTCTTGTTTTGGTTGAAAATAAGTTCCTATGTCGTTAAATTATGCGTCCTTACAAATAAGGTAGGGCCAAGACACTATTGATATATTTCGAAATATATTCAATATTCAATTAAACTAAGTATTTATCGTTGCATTTTTCGTGCACCTCTCTATTTATATCAAAATTTGTTGATTCCTCATTATCGTCGGTGTGATGTCAGATTTTTCATAAAAATAAAGTTGTCTAGGCCTCAGGGATTAACCATATTTTTCTCTAATAATGCAGGCATCCAACCTTTGCCGCACCTTACAACATATATATCATTGAACTAGGCTTATTGCGGCTACAATTAATGCCAACTAATTGACAATCGCGCCATATTGATATTTTTGAAACTTTTTATAATCTTGAAACGAAAATCGAATCGTCGTCTGATCAATAAATAAATTGAATATCCGAAGTTGATTTTGATCTATCTCTGTATTGAAGAACACGGCTAGATTTTTTTTCTGAAAAACTGAGCTAAAACAATCCAATTCATTTTTGCTAACAATGAGATGATTTTAGTAAGCCCGTACTATTTTGATGGCGCATAAATTTTAAGCGCCTATGATCTCAAAATGCACGACAAAATTTCAAGCGCATATGCTTGAGAGCTACAAAACCTACCAAAAACCCCTCCTTATTCCTTATCTTTCTACAATATCACCATCAAATAAAATCGATTGCACGATGATAACCAACACTGGTGAAACATTTCTCCCGCGCGACAGATTTTCTTATTAAAAAAAGTGGCGTGATGTTCTGGTGTGTGTGCAGGAACGGCACAACAAATCAACTTATTACGGTTGCTGTCAAGCAATGAAAAGTTGATTTGGACTTATTGTGGCAAGTAGCAGAGCGCAATAATGCAACCAAACTTATTGCGCTCTTAAAGAGGTAATGCCAGTTGCTTATAGTATGCGGTACTCTTTCCATGTGGTTTTAAAGCAGTTTTATTGCCATTCTTATAATTGATTCAATAAGCTTGGCAAGGGTGGGCCACCTGGCTGTAAAGCAAACTTATAGCGGTTATCAGGAGGTTCTGATAGTATTTTTAGTTTTAACAGCAATTTAGCGAAATTGGTCATGAAAACCGCTAAAAGAATGCAATAGAGAGAAAAGAAGAAAGAGAGAGGAAAAAAAGAGAGAAAGAACAAACGAGAGTTCTCAAAGTTCTCAAAGAGAAAACAGTTTTCTTCCCTCTTAACAACTGTAAACTTACATTCAATGTGCACCACACCATCTGCTGTAGAGAGAGCGCAAAGTAATGGTTTCTCTGACAAAAAAAACGCTCCTAATTTGACAGAGCAAAAACCGAGTGAAACTCTTGTAAATTGCTCGTGCACGCAAGAAAAGTGAAATAAATTGCTCGGCGATCAACTAAGCATTGCGTTACCGTTCTCATCGCTCTGGGGTGCGGCAAAAACAGTATAAAATCGAACTTTCTGCAGAATACGCACCCATGGTGAGTTCTGCATCTTCCTATAATATTAAATTTGAAAACGGTTAGGATGTGGCTCAATGTGAACCTAAATGTTTTGATATTTGGCCAACTTCTCTTCTAGTAAATGAGAAGCTAACGAAAACTACTCTCTCTTGAACTGAGAGAGCAAACAAATGTTTACCCCTAACACGCGATGATTAAGAGTGAAAAGGAACTCTGCGACTGAAATGCTCTACGCCTAAATGTGGATAATTACTCACTCTGTGTGAGAGAATGTCTAGTTCTCCAAGGGGTTTGGCAGGTAGAGAAGGAAATTTGAGCAAAAATCAAGAGAACGGAAGAAGCCTGCTAAAATATTCTCCGGTCAATATTCTGAAGTTTAAGCACAAAATAAAAACTCACTTAGTAAGATTTTTCGAGGAGCTCTGGAGCTTTCTTTTGCACTTGCCAATACCAAAATCGGACAATGCATTCTTAACCCTCTCCCGCTCACGAGGTTTTTCATGATTTAAAAATACTTAACGGGTTAATTTGGGCAAAATACTTCGTAGACTTATTTAAATTACTGGGAAATGTTATATTTTGAAGTAAAAAGTTAAATTTGAAATGGTGCTCCAGAGCACCTATGAGCATAGAAGGGACTTATTTTTAATACACGAGAAAAATTTTTTTGGTAAAATTTAGCTATTGAAAGCAGTTATTTAAAAATTAATAAAAATAAAAGAGAAACAATGTAGTTTTCGAAAAAAAAGACTACGTTTACGACCATTTGATTGATTTTTTATGATGGAAAATGAAGAAAAAAAATCTCGCTTTCATTATGCAAAGACGAACATTACACTTCGAACACCAAAAGAGTGTAAAGTGATCACGATGATTGCGTTAGAAACATCTCTGCGCATCTCTAAATGCTGGCCAATATGATATTCCATCGTAACGGATATTTTTAGCCAGCATACGTTGTAAATTTTTGTCTTCTGTATGCCCAGTGGTGCTCTGAGGCACCATATTCAAATTTATGGGACAAGCGAATTAGAATGAAAAATGCTAATTTGGTGTATTGTTACACTCAATAGACAATAGATCTACGTAAAATTTATTTTCATTATGAAATCGATTGATTATT
Source organism: Wyeomyia smithii (assembly GCF_029784165.1). NCBI lineage: Eukaryota > Metazoa > Arthropoda > Insecta > Diptera > Culicidae > Wyeomyia > Wyeomyia smithii. Next base: position 236,770,315 of record NC_073695.1, on the reverse strand, counting down.
GTTATATAAAAACGGTTGTCAAAAACACGCATTATTTTTTTATCGAAAAATCCAGACTTTCTTCTACAGTTTTCTTGATAACAATCCAAACATTGAATTAAGCTGTCATTCGATATGCCAAGTTAAAAGTGTATTAAAAATGCAACATTTTGTAGAAAAAAGAAGTCAAAACTAACTATTTTCTGCCAAAATATGGTCAATACAATTCATGGTGCTCTAGAGTCACCATGAGCGGGAAAGGGTTAAGAAAGGGTTTTGTTGTTCGATTTTGATACACTACACATTAAGGTATTTTGTTCATTGGCCTATACGACAATCTGTGTAATTTACCCGACGTTTCGTCCGTTTTTGGCAGCCTTTTCCAAGGGAAGCTGTATTTAATAGTTACAGACAACACACACACATACAATTGTGTTAGAATAGCTATTCCCAACTACCCACACTAACTCTTCTGTAGGGTGTTGAGACAGAGAAAGTTTTGGCAGTAGATTAACACAGCGAACATAGTGTATCAGATGCAGTGCATTTTCCCCTTTCCAACCTGACTTTCACACGTAGGATATTTTCTATAGCTGTACAAGCTGATTTAGTGTCAAGTGAGTTGTTATTTTGTTGTTAGCTAAATGTAATTTATGTCCGATTTTCTATGTTTTTCATGTAACGAAATAAATTTTAAATAGACCCTGATGAAGTTCCTAACCAACCGTAACGAAACGTTGGCGATGACCCCATAGAGATCAGCGCTGCTCTAATTGAGACTGCTAGTAGAGCTTGGTAGCCGCAAGGCAACCGATTCCGCTTTGACAAGCAATTCTTAGTACAGTCAAGCCATTCGTTGGCAAAAGGACTTACAAGTATTCAAGTAGTAGCATGGGTTTATCAGGCTCTTTCACACAAAACTTCCCTCCAGACTTAATAACCACTGGTCAAAAACTTTAATAATATCATAGACTATAGCACGTTATATGCTGTTAGAGTAGCTCGCAGGAGAATATGATAAGATTGATAAGGAATGAAGTAGATTACTAAGTCTGAAGGAGAAGACAAAAGCACTATAACACAAAGCAGGTACTTTTCAATAAGTAACACTGCGAAAAGGTAAAAAATAAAAAAAAAGCAAACAGCAAAGACACGTCCGCATGTCACAAAAGATCAAAAACTACTGGTCGCAGAGGGGTCCATAAAAAAATTGTGACTGCTAAGCCAAAACAAAATCAAATTTATTGTCACAATACACACGAACAGACATTGCTCAGTTCGTCGAGCTGAATCGATTGGCATATACAGTCAAACCTGTTTTTTGTGACTCTTTTTTGTGCGAAATTTATTTTGTGCGATTATTTTTTTTTGTGCGACTTTTTTTTGTGTGGTATATGAAAAAGGACCACTTCCGACAACATTTTCAGCCATTTAGTTTTTCCGATTCTTTGAATGAATTCCAACGCATTTTAGAAGTGTTGCGTACAAAAATTACTATTTGAGCCAGTTTTACGTAGGAAAAGCCACGAATTGCTTGCCTACGAAGGAAAGCGGTTGAAAGGATTAGCGTGTTTAAAAAAGTTTCGTTTCTCAATCCGATGTTTTGAAATTGTTCTCATAGGTTTCATTCTAAATCAGAATCAACAACTTTGGAGTTATTTTTAACTGATTTTTTTTATGCGGTCCCTATTCACCGCATAAAGTTTTTTTTTTCAATAATGCTGTGAAAATATTGTTTTGTAGCTGCACGTGAAGTTTCAAATGATTTTTTGATGCGATTTTTTTGTGCGGTCCCTATCCCTCGCACAAAAACAGATTTGACTGTACTACTTGGTCATCTGGCCCTGGGATGTATTTTGCGTTTTTCGACCGATTCTCTAACCTTCGTTCAGTAGGTATAACGAAGATAAAAATGCAATTTGTTTTCTTCCGTTCTTTCTGAACCATCATCGCAATGGATCACGAAAAAACTACTTGAATGCTTATTTTCGTTAGATTATATTGCTTACATGAAGGAGAGAGAAACAATCATCATAAACATAATAAGCAGTTTTTTAACAAAATTACTTGTCAAATGGCTAACAAAATAATACATCACATATTAGAAGTCTACGAATGAAAATGGTAATTATTGTTTGTTTCTAGAAATACTTGTTTACTATTGAAATTTAAGTCGGTTCTCAAATATCAACTTCAAAGAACTTTTTTGTATCTACACTAGGTTTTTTGATACAAAGCTCGAAATAACAATGTGTTTGTCTGGAAAACTTTTATCAGAGATAAGAAAATTATAATCTTTTCAACATAAAATGTCACTTTGAAATTTGGTTAAAATTACAACGAGCAGAAAAATGGAAAGGACACAAATACATTCTGACGCTTAATCCCACAGTAACTGTCAGTTTATGTTCATTTCAAATGATCACTTGAAGATAAACGAAACAATAAAACTGGCAATTGTTTATTACTGTTCCCAGCAAAATCACCTCTCGTGTCCTATTTTGTAACTACCTCCAACAAGACCGAGACCTAGCGATTCCTTAGAGGCACAATCTCATCACACTTGGCGCTACAATTATTTGTAACGACTTTTCCACTATCTTGAAATTTAATAAATGGTACAGCCCTTGCGGCAAAAAAATTCTCTTCCAGGATGGCACTTCTCAGTACCCCAGAATCGGTCAATTTGTATGGCCTTCCCGGTCGTCACATAGATCTTCTGCATTGCTCGAATTAATATACACACCGTAGCCGCTATAATAGTTTCTTCACTAAGCCACCCGGGCCTAGCGTCGTACTCCCTCTTACCAGACACGCGTAATTGCCGCGGGGCAAGAAGCATACATAAAAGAAATTATGTAGAACAATTTACTCGCTCCATTTTTCGTCCCGCTCGGTGCGCCCAGCCGAGAGCCAGGTTGGTTGGCTTCCGGTGTGCCGGCGCTGTTTGATTTGGCAGCGTGGCTTTCTAATGAACCCTTTTCACGCAATCGGCGAGGCTCGACGTGGACACCGGTCGCAGTCGTAAATTCCAAGTTCCCCTTGCTCTTGGCCCGCGTGGTTGAATTTCATTTACTTTTTTACCGGGCTCGGTCGATGGTGGTTGAAGCAGCCAGGAAATAGAAAGACATGAAATAGCAAGTCTAGGACTGATTTCCGATTACTACATAAACCTTTTGGTGGGGTTTCACGAAAAAAAGTGATAAGAATTTATCAAAAGCAAACAATACCCTGGGGCACATCGCGCATTTTGCGATGATGTCATTATGCACAATTCGATGGATTTCACCAGTGGTGAAAAAACTAACGATTATTTTATCTTTTCTTCCTCTTTCCAGGTCACAACAAGAAGGGCTTTCCAACGAATCCGATGTTCCCGGGAGATATATCATCGTATTCACCGCCATCGCGAGCCTTCTTCACGCCTCCGTTGCCGCGCAACTACACGAATCCATTCGCGGACAAGCCGACACTACGGGGAACCAATAGCGACAGTACGGTGATCAACACCGGGAGCTACGTAAATCGTCGTCCACTGCCACCACCCAGTTTGATGCCCGGCCACGAGCGGATTCCGATTCGGCCGGATTTGAATGGACCAGTTAGCCCGCAGAAGCCGTCACAAGATGTGGCCTCCGCTGTTGGTGGTGGTTCTCCGCCCGTACTAGGAGGCGGTGGAGGACCATCCAGCTCATCTCAATCTATCGACCAGCGAAAGAAGGCCCTGAATACGCCATCGGAGAAAAGCAGCAAACTAGATTCGGCCAAGAGCTACGGAGTGGACAGCAAGTTTATGCTGGATGGAAACGGGAACTCCAGTGCAATACTACCAAATGGGATGCACTTTCCGTCGATTTCAAGAATACTGAGTGGCTCGAACGGCCGCACGCAGACGATTCCAGACGTGTTGCTGAGATCGGTTACGTCGGCACCGAGACCAAACCAGCCGACGTTCGATCTGAACCCGCCGGTGACTTCGTTAAGTAATGCTAAGAATTTAAATAAGGGAAACAATCATAGCGATGACGAGGGCGATGATTTCGAGGCGGGAAACGAGAACAGTAGTGGTAGGGACGATGAGGACGATGACGAGGAGGATGATGAGGTCGTTGGGGAGAAAAGTGAGGGGGGTTTATATTCGACCCAAGCGCAAAGTGTTCAAACCAGTACGGTCAGCTCGTTGATTCATCTATCCTCCTCGTCGTCGCCGATCACGCAAAAGATGCCGAATTTGAATTTAAAATCTGTGATGATCAAGGCGAACGCTAGCGGGGACGGCGACGGGCAGACAGGTGGCGCAGGGTATGGCAATGATAGGAATTTTGCGAATGATATCGAGGATATCAGTACGTGGACGATTGCGTGGAATATTCACGTGTATCTGTCGGCGATTCTGTTTACCATTCTGGCCGTGTACTCGATCTTCAAGATAATTTTCTACGACAAACTGACGCATCTTTTCTCGCAATCCTACTTCATTAGTATCCATTTAATCCTGATAATCATCTGCTTGCTGCGAATTTTCTACTTATGCTACGATGCCTACAACATTCACTTCAGTTTCAATCTGTTTACTTCGGAGTTGCTGCTGAATCTTCCGCTGACATTCCTCACGACAACGTTTGCGATCTTGATTTTGTTCCTACTGTTACGGTCGATTAACCACAAAACTAACCGATACAGTTCGATTCTTCGTCCGCTGACTATCATGATCGGTTCGGGAGTTCACGTTGGTCTTTGCGTTACCCTACACCTGGTGGAATCGTACGAAACGCAGCAGTTCTATCACAAACAGGCTCAACTGATGGCCAGTAGTCGAGGAGGTCAGACCGGTCACGGTCCTACCAACATCCAGATACCACCGAGAGTTCTTTCGTTGATCTGTCAGATCATCTACATCTTCATTTGCCTGTCGTTGGGCATCCTCTATCTGTACATGTACCGACTTCTGAAACGAATTCTGCACAAAAGTCAGAACTACATCCACGGCTACAATAATCTGTCGTACGCGATTCACATTACCATTGCTACCGCACTGCTTTTTATTTTATTGGCAGCCCTGCAGATTTACGGTGCCATCAGCATCAGCTCGCAGACGAAGGTCAAGCTTTCACCGAACAACAATCTGAACGATGGTTCTGCCCAGAAGACTTTGTGGGCATCCCATATCGAGATCGACTGGTTCCAGTGGGGCTATCAGTTTAGTTTACGCTTCATCGAAATTGTGATCATTGCGCTTCTATCGTGGGTAACCGGTCTGAAGACGGGCACCTCCAAGGTTATCCAGCGCGAGAAAGATATGGAGCAACCGAATGCCAGCGGATTCGCACTGTTCCCGTGCACTTCCTCCTCCAGCCAGGAGAACTTCGAAACGGATTACCCCGCTGTATGCAATGCGAACACCAATTTGCACACGTACACACTGCGCACCGGTAAACCAATTTACGACGATAACTTTGCACTGAATTCGTTGAACTTGGAGCAGAACAGTAATCAGGATCTTCAGTTGGGGCCCGGAGGAAACGACTTCCAGCGGTCGATCGAAACAAACAGTATGCGATCGAGTTCGCACAATTACAGCAACAACTACAACGGTAGCCAGCAGGCTGATCAACACGAAGATTTCATGAACGATAGCGAACAGATGCCAGATCACTACGAAAATCCAAACTTTGAGCTGAAGCATCACCACCGGGGAGAACCTCCGGATGGACCCCAGTACCACGACATCATGGACAACTGCTACTCGGAACCGATCAACGCTCCTCCGTACGACACGAAGAGTTTAAGAGGTGCAGCAGTTGGAGGTCCTCCACCAGTTCATTTACCGCAGGGATCGAGAAACTACGATTTCCAAAACTTCGAAAGGCCCTCGTTCGATCAGGCGGCTTCCTCACAGTCAATTTCCCGGGGTGAATTCCGGGCCTCGAAAAACCTCAAAACGCTAAAAAGCGGTCAAGCAAATTACGACGGAGCGAACACAATGGGTCACCATCACTATAACCACTTTAACAACTACAATGATTCGTTCGAGCGACGGATTGGGGTTCGGAAGAGTGGAACTCTGAACAATATCGGTGGAATGCATTTCAACCAGCATGCCGGCGGAAGTGGGCGGAACAATAACAATTCTGTCTCTTCTGCGTCGTCTTCGACTTCGTCCAACAACCGTGGTGCAATACAACAACAACAACAACAGCAGCAGCAACAAGCGCAGCAGATGCCGGGTCAAGGACGACCTCCACGAGGTGCCGGTCCCGAGCGTCATATGAACGGTGCCCAAACACTTAGCACTGCCGGTGGTAGAGGTGGTCCAGATCACCACCACCACCATCACCATCATCCGCAGGCAGCTCCCCGGAATCTCCCCGGTGGAGATTTCGTACATCCGGGAAGCTTCAACGATCGGATAGTTAACGGCCACGGTGTAGATCACTCGTCCCAGGAGCACGTGAATAACTTCGACGATAATAGCAGTTCGGCGAGTTACTATCACAGCAAAAAACGCTCCCGGGAATCGTCCAGCTCAAGTTATACCGGCTTCAACAACAACGGTAGTGATCATGGTCCACAGAATCAGGAACCGGGCAGCTCCTCGCCCACAATGTCCGCATCGAATCTTCCGATCAACGGAATGAACGGTGGAGGTGGAGGAGGAAGCAGCTCTGGTGGGTCCTCCAGTGGAGTTCTACCCGGTAAGATCGCTGTCCCGGCTGCCGGAGCCGGTGGCGGCAGTGATAGTTCGTCGATGCTGGTCGCCGAGCAAGGTTTCGTGCGGTTCCGGGCGCTGGAGGATCCGGCGCTCAGCTCGCGAACCAACCTTAGGGATAAGAACAAGCTATTTATGAATTCTTAGAGTTTAACCGGCTGGCTGCCGCTATCGCCTCCGCCACCACAAGATGTGGAAAAGCTGTAAAGTTTGAGCATTTTTTCATTCTTTTTCTCGTATTAGGATTTAACGTAAACAAAAACCACACACACACATTCGCACACGTCAGTTCTGCCCCCTCGCCCTGCTACTCTGTGCGCTCCCCGCCTACCCATCCGTCTCGTCAGTCCATGTGTGTTGAATGAAGCAAGTTTCTTCTCGTTGTAAATAGTTAGCGCGAAAGTAGAGAACCAAAAACAAAATGGTGGGTCAACGTAGGTGCGGTACGGCAGAATTCGGGCGAAACAATTCAGTCAAGTGATCGATTTATTATTATAACTAATAAAGGTATAAAAGATAAAAATACAAAAAAGCTACGATTCTAGGATGTAAGACAAACAAAAAATTGATGACATTTACATAGTTGTGTATAGAAGTGATGCAGACGCGCGGAGAAAGCAAGAATTTAAGGTTTTTCTGTCCCCCTCGCCCCAGTCAGCGCAATCCTTTACCATTATTATATCGCGTCGTTATAGGTCTTTTTCATCCTCCAACTCTACTCCGGTGCAGAGTCGGCTGTGGTGTCAGATAAGGCCTAACATAAAGTTGCCAACCGATTGAAGAGGATTTTATTAGTAAAAACTTGAAGGACTGTTCATGACTCGTAATCTAATATCGCAGCCCACGCGACTCTACACCGTTTGTAAATTACTGTTCGTTTTTCTTTTACTCATCGCTCAGAGCTACCCTTCTTCTTGTTGAACAAAAAAAAAAAGGAAAAAAAACATAATGTATAGGTACTTATCGCTTTCCAAATCTTTCCCTATCTTGGAGGAAATTTTAAAGCAAAATAGCAAAAATGCCATTCCCCTCGCTCACAGCCCGATCCCGTTCCCTCACGGACCATAAGGGCGTAAAATTGCAGCCAATTCTGCGAAAGGCCCCGACCGGCAGGGAAACAAAACGAAAACATGAACGGAACGATACAGTGTGCTATAATTAGAGAGAGAAAGAAAAAAACAGAAAGAAGCCTGCAGCTGAAAGCAAGAAATGTATGCAATTAGAGAGCTCTGACACATAAAATGTGGCGGAGTGGCGAGCTGCTCCCAACAGGCAAACGTGTTGCAAAAATAAAGAAATAACTGATCATCAGATTAGAAGCAGAGAGGCTATATAATGAAGAGATGCGAACATGGACTACTGTAGAAGATGGGAAAAGTGTCATTAGGCTGAAAAATAGACAGAAGGAAAAAAAAAATGTTTGGAAACAAAGAGTCGCACGGAATACAGGAAAAAAAAATTGCAACCAATTGTGATGATTTAATCCGTCAGGTTTTGTCTTCTTCTCCGATGCCACACAACGCTGCATTTAGATGTGAACCTGAAAATTGCTAAGTTGCGGACCAGCGACAGTGACGAGAAGTAGTAGCGTACACTTCAACCAAGCACTCAAAAGATAGCTGATTGGGGTGTCGCTAATTCGTTGTTGAGCAACTAACACACCCACACTCTATCCCGGGTACAGGTACATAGTGTGTAGAAAACAGGTACAGATTATAGCCCCGAACCGGAAGCCCAAATCGTTGATGATTTCGTTAAATAAGTATTATTTTTTTTTGTAAAATAAAGCGATAGTTTTTTTGACGTTACATCATTTTGAGGGGTTTTTAGTTACAATCCGACAAGAGGTTTTTTAGATACCATTTTATCTCTGGGACATGAAAGCACAGTGGGTTTTATTTTAAGTTTTATTGATTTTGAAAATTAATCATGTTCATCTAAAGTTTACGTTAGTGCCATATAAAATAAATTTTGCTCATTGATCACTTGGTGTGTGATGTGAAAATTTGAACAAAATGATCTATTCACAGAGAAATGGTAAATTTAATAATTTTTCACTTACCTTACCAGCAGAATAGGAGAAAATTAAAGCTCTGAAAACAAATGAGATAAAAAATAGTTTATTAAGCAAAATTTTTACATATCTGTTGTACTGTTTATGTTTAGTTATATACAAATTCGCCAAACAAAAAAAAAAGTGTTTAGCGTTTTATTGATTGATAATCACACACACCCACTGTGCTTCTGAGACATTACTCTGCATTAATTCCTCAGTGGATCGAAAACAAACTGCTCTGACAAATAAATCACACGCAACAGGTCCAACGAAAAACTAGCCTATTTCAACCTTTTGTTTTTTATTTAAAACACAGTTTCATTCTTCGTCCATCCGCGAACCGCATGTAGAGTATAAAATTGCGTCCTCAGTCGTTCCTCTTCTCTTCATTCGAAGCAAGCCATCAAGCATAAAAGCTGTGCTCAGTTCAAAAATACCAGAAAATAGAAACCGAGTGAAGAAAAAACTATTACTTACTGAACAAAACTAAGCAAAAAAAAAAAACGATCACATCACGTCCCATTACTTGTGTATAATAGAGAAAAAAAACAAAACAAAAGCTGAAACAAGTCTGTGTCATTGCAACATTGAAGAGTTAGCAAACTGATTAATTTGTAAGTCAACCCGAAACAAGGAAACATTAAGCTGTTCAAACATAAAACAAAGTACTAGTAAATATTAGAAACCAATCGCCCAAACTTTAAAGAAAGAAAAAAAAAACGAAACAATTAAAAAACAAATCTCTTCTCTCTAAGCGTACGCCATCATCGTCGTCGTTTTTTGTTTGCGTTTCAATACCTTTTAACCGAACAAAAGAAAAAAAAAATCGAACAAACCAACTCCTAGTGTACATGTGTCCTCCTGTAAAGTACCCCTTCCCCGCGCTCCCCAAACGATCGTCGGAGAGTAAGAGATAATCCAGTCCTCTTTGTCGTCTCGCTCTCGTAGTCACTTAAGCGATATGAAACTGACCTTAATTATAAATAACAAATTGATAACAAGAATGGTGGAGAGAAAAATCCGACAGCAAAAAAAAAACAAGCGCATATAAATTAGTAAATATTAAGTCAGACCGCTCTGAATATAATGAAATTATAAATATTTAAAACAAGGAAGGTAAACGCTTACTCAAGCGAAATTCAAGAAAGAAAGTGAAACACACACACAAAAATTCGTTTCTCTATTAACTCTGTTGTATAAAGTCGAAAAGTTTTCCTCTCATTTCCATCCCCCTGACGCGCGAGCGCGAGCAAAATAATGCAGAAATCCCATATTTACTACCACACAGTTTTTCTCCCCCATCTCTACTCCCATTTCCACCGTTTTCCTATTGTAATGATATGAAAATAGTTTGAGGCAAACAAAACTGCCGCAGCGAACGCACGCGTACCGGAGTCTCTCCCTCAACCTCTGTGTCTCTATCTCTCTCTATAGTGTGTAGCGAAAACTCAAAAACAGAAAACTCTCCCAATCCCGTCCCATTTTCCCCCTTTCCTAGCCAGTAAGTTACATCGCGGTGCACGGGTGTGGAAACCGTGCGCGAGCGGACCCGCCCGGCAGTTGGAATGCAAAATATTATTTTATATATATTATATAAATAATATTCTCTATGAATACTGATGAAACCCAGAAGAAAAAAATGAAACCCTATGTAATTGCAAATAATTGAAAAGTATATACTCAGTAAAATAAAAAGTGAAAAATATGAAAAAAACACAGTTGATTTTTGTACCGCTTTGGAAACTGTTGAGAAAATTGCCCTTGATGATGGTGGGTTGGGTTTATATACAAGCAAATTTTAATTCGATGGTGAAACATTGATCCTTAACAATATCGAAATATATAATATTGTGCATTGTTTTCGATCAATTTGCAGAGCAAGTACATTTATGGGTCAGAAAGGGTTCATTAAAGTACTTGTAGAAAGTGTCTGGCATTACTCGTTTGAATCATTCTAATATCCTGAAAGTGGAAGAGTAGACTAATCTTCTGTAATCTGTCCACGAAACGGGCCAGTCTAACACGTTAAGCCATGGTCCAACTGGCTAGAAATTTCCAGTCGATTCCTAGGCAAAATCGGGGCTAGTAGCGAATTTGGAGTAAAGTAATAATGACTTTAGTTACTGTTTTCGTTAAATAGTGGCCAAAAGATTGATAATATAGAGCTTTAATATTTGTTACTTAACCTTAAAGGGACCATATTTCACCTGAATTATGTGTTCAGAACATAGCACGGTTCTCGTAGAAATAAGTTAAAGTAAAATCTCTACCGTTATTTCACACTAGAATGATTGTAACTAGTATTAGTTGGGGGCAACAGTGATTCATTTTTATTTTCCGTAACTTTTTTGAAACTCGTAAACAACGAAAGGTTTCAAATTGCTAGTAAAAGACTACTTACAATCATGATCTGGTAGTCAATTTGTAGAAAATCGTCAAAAATAAAACGAAATGGACCTAGATAACCAGAAATCGTATAAAAATGACAATATAAAATAGTATAAACATCCAATTTTAATTGAAATTGTGTAAAGTTCATGCTACAACCAATCGAAGTTATTTTTTATCATATATTGGTCGTACTGTCCGTGATATAGGACTGCATATTGTTCCTCGTCTAAATGCACAGAAAAAAATACGTTTCATCGCAGTAGAGTTGTTTACAGTGCAAAATTGTACGACTTCTAATTTGTGGGATCCACGTTTATATTGATATTCCTTGAAAACTCCTGTAACAGTTGTAAAAGGATTGCATAATAAATTTTATACAATTTACATTTTCGTGACAGTGAAAATCGTCTATTATGAAACATCAAATCGTTGAGTAGTGAAGGATACCATTTTTATGTCAAATTTAATCCCAAAAAGTTGTATATCTTCAATTTTGCGAACCATTTTGGTGCGTAGATTGCCTCCAATTTGGTACTTATAGGCTTATATAGAACGTTATATACAACTTTATCGGATTGTACAAAAGTGGCTTATATCTCAACAAAAACTGAACTGGGGAAATTTCGAAAGAAAAAAATGAAACTATTGCAAGTATCATGAATATGATGAGCAACAAAGGTTCTCTATCGTCGCAGGTTCCTATGGGAAATGTTTATTCAAAGCAGGATCGAACGGAACGGGGTCAGCATCAACAATATATGCTTTCGAGAGTGCGAATTGAAAAGATGGAACATCTGAATACTCCTTGGGACGTTGCGATACCACCGATACTAATACAGAATCGATCCTTCTACTTCCAATACTCGGATATTTGGTATCGATGTTTTACCAGCGATACTTCATCAATATCGATACACACCTCTCAGTATCGAAAAGACTCAACAACCCTGTAAAGAAGAACAAACGAAGCAGAAAAATTGCTGTTTCCTGTGCGATTTTGATGCATCGTATGCATGCATGCCATCTCATCGGCACAGGATCAATTATTAAGGAAAAGCGTAATCGACTTTCGACTTTCAGAGATTCAGTAAATTTACAGACCATTTTACGAACTGACAGGTGTCACGTGTCAACAGCAGAATAGTTGATGATGTTGCTTTTACTTGCGTTATGTCAGCGGTTCCGAGCTTTCTGTCAAAATTTCGATTTCATGGATTGAGTTCAGAAACGTCTCGTAAAATGATCTATATAAATGGTTTAATTGAATTAAACGTTTTATCTTGAGAAATAAATAATAAAAAAGAAGTATGACTTATATTTTAAATGAACTGGTATCGCACAACGATACATTCAGGTATCGATACGTTAGCCTCGATACTATCGGAATATCAGTACTTGCTCTCGATACAGGAATCGATCCTAAGTATCGATGTTTAATGGTATTGCAACGTCCCTAAATACTCCGATAAACATCAACAGACTGGAACCCCAACTAACCGTCACTAACTACGTCCAGGATATTGAAAATAGTAGTGACGACGATACTACTAACGAGGACAAGTTGTGCCAGCTCTCCATTTTTTGCGGGCCAATTACGTATTCGGCGACCTTTTTGAACGGCATCATCGGAGTCTGTTATGCTGATGATCAGGAACCTTGCATTCTTGAGTTTTCCAGTTCCTCATTAAGAAATACCTGCTCATATATCGACAATCCAATTGTGACAATGTGGCCGGTTCACTGTTACATCTGATATTCAGTGAATGGGAACGACAGTTAAAGCTGGTTTTGACAAGTGTCTTTCGTGTCTGTACCACAACAAATGCCTTTTTTTTTACTGTAACTAACCAAACAAGTTGTTCTACACATAAAAATAAAAATACCCAAATATGCGTATTTTCGACGCAAATCAGCCCTTCTGTGCGGGAAGGTACTTTTAGGTAAAAGTGATTTACCTACTTCTGAGTACCTGCACGGAAGTCACCATTTAGGTAAAATCGGATACCTTGAATCAACAAAATCAATATCAAAAACTTCACAGAAATCTTTACCCAAAATTAAGTATTTGCCTTTTATTAAGCTGTTTTGTTGTTTTCACCAATCTTTACGCGTATTATTTACCTGAACCAGTGAAAACATTCAGGTTTACGTAAATTTACGTTGTTTTTACGTGTTCACTTGGTAATATTTTCTTCTTTGTGTATATATAAACGCTTTGACTGGCGTACGTTCGCCAGTGTAGCCAGATAATTTGATAAACGGGCAACTGGATAATTTTCTTTTTTTTTACAGAATCAAAATGTTCTTAGTTTCAGTCTCAATAATTTGACATTGGAAAAAAGTAATAACACAAAAGTTCTCAAAAGTGGGACCAAAATTTACAGGAATGGTTAAATAGCTAAAATCGTTTTCTCCGCTTTGAGCTTTGGAGTGCACCTGCGTTGATCAGTGTTTTAGACCAAAGCTGAGCGATTATCATTTGAAGAGGAGCCCCAAACCACGCCAAGGGAGGTAAAATCTCCCAAAATTAGCCGTGCCGAAGAAAGAAGTTCTAACAAATCAAAAAGCTGCCGAGGCAATAAAAAGTTCGTTACCTTGTATTGGAATTTGACAAACCACAACTTCGATGCTTGGATACGATGGGAGGTTATTACGATAGAAAGAAAAGCGCTTCTTCATCCCTAGAAATAATCCATATGGGGTAACTCGATCAAGGCGAATAATAAAGTTAAGGGGGGTTAAGGGATAATACATCACATTTGAATTTATTAATCAAAACTTTGAGAGAATCAATTTTGGGGATGATACTTCTACAATTCAACTGTAAAACAAATACAGAATACGTGTCAGCCGATGAGTTATCCATCGAAGGATTCGATCTCTGTAAGGAGGGGCCATTAAGTAGCCAACTACTTCAAAAACTTTCCAAATGTACGTAGCAATACCAGAAGATTTTTGAGGGGATCGGTTATATTAAAAAATTCAAAAATCCAGCCCACAATATTTGAAAACTTATGCAGTTCAGATTCTGGCTGAATCTTGGATGAAAGACGAGAATTCAGTTTAGCCAATCCCGGAGAAGTTTGCTATGGATTTTCTATGCTTTAATGTATCTCTTTCAGTTGAGGATCTCCTTTGTTCTTTCCAGGGAAGAGGAGTTTTTTTCTTTTCTCAAACTATCCAGGTTCCGCAAAAAAAGGTTACCCAACTAAATTGTCAGAATCAGACTCATCATACGACAGCACCTCGTAAGTATTTGGGGAGGCCAGTTTGGTAACAGCGGCTTCCTTAAACATTTCTGCGAAAAGCTTCCTTAAACATTTCTGCCCAAAGCTGTCCACGTAGTATGTGGATGGCCCCTAATCTCGTTTGCATTCTTGAGGCTTGACATCGAAGCACGTAGTTTATTCGGACGGACTTTTGTGACCTCTGTGAAGGCTGATATATATATTGAGCCAAGTCTCTCGAGATTTGCATTGTGTTAAATGCTTTCGCTTTGGGTCGCAAAAATACAACCAACGGCCCCAGCGATTCTTCCGGGTACAACTTCATGCAGTGGTTCAGCTTCTGAGGCGCTCCTTTAGCGACTCTCGGTGCCTTGTATCCCGAACCAATCCCCCTAGCAATCGGTCTGGCAATCTTGTTCGTTCAGGCTTGACGCACAAACCACGCACACAGAGTCCCAATCACCAATATAGTAGAAAAAACTACTTAGCTTCTGTAGCCGTTCCACAACCAGCGCACGGACAGTGTCAATCTCAGTTCGAAATACCAGTCCTGCACAGTGTACAGTGCACACAAAACCTCCGGAGATAAATGGGTATGATATGCTTTTTAGTCTCAAATAGACAGCAACGATCAGCGGTGTACACAGGGCACAATGCACTGTGATTCCAACAACAGGCTGAAGACCGTCGCTAGCGAGCTCGCCGGCGCCCAGCGCCACAGTCGAACACTTAGAACATCAAACCTGATCATAATTATTTAAATGTTTTTTTGCATTGAAAATGTATCATATTGTGATAATAAAAACTATTGGGTGAATTTCGGGAATGTTTTGTTTTGAATAATCCACCTAAAAGTGATATACGACATTTCTTGTAATAAAATTTGAAGTCAATCAAAGTTGACTCCAATTCATCAAAATCAACGTTGCTTTTTCATTAAAACGTGAATTTTGCCTTACAATCCGAGAAATAACATTTATTTCAAGCCAATTTTTCTGTGTAAACAAAATTAATCAGAGCATCATCATCGTTGATACATCCTATACGAAACATTTCCTTGGCTCCAGGTGAAAAATAATGACTCTTTTTCTTAGATTTTGATCTTGAACATGTAATCAAAGGATCTGAATTTAAGAGTAGCCTATTAAAGATGTCACGGTTACACGCTACTCTCGAAAACTTTCTAGAAAAATTAGAACGGTATAGCCGGAATTGCTTGTTTCTGGCTTCTGCTGCTTCCTCAGAGAGAAGACCAATTGCCTCGAGAGCATTTTCTATCACAATGGCTCCATGAATTAAAACTTTGTGTAATGTGGGAGTCATTGGATGCCAAGGATATAGTTTAATTTAGAGTTCAGCTGTTTTGAGGGCATATGCTGCAAACTTTGAAGTATCGACGTCAAATCCACATGTTATTACGTCTAGGATAACCCTTAACCTTTGAATAAGCTCAAGATCTACTCCTGTAATTTTCGAAGCTAACTCCGGATCATCAAAAAATCGCCTGGCAGTATTCCCATCATTTGTGGATACAAACCCTGGTTTGGGTACATCAACAAGAAGACCCATTGCAGTCTTGAACTCCTGTTGTATTTTTCGTTTCCTTTCAGCTACGCCTAGCTTCTCGGAGAAGAAAGATGATAATTAACGCATTTTAAACTAAAACAAAGAAACAGCTTACCTTTTCACTTTCAGTTCTGGCTTGCCACTTCTCGATGTCCATCTTATATGCTATGTGGAGAATTGTTTAAAAAAATCGGATTCTTGCGTGCAATGTTGATAATCCGAATTTTTATGTATCTGGCTTGGGATCCTTGTTAGTTGACAGGTCATTGAAATCCTTTGAGGTCTTTCCACAAATATAACATCTCATTGAAGAAGCTGTGGCTGTTGCAGCGTTACAGACTTTTCCATCAACCATTGTAGGCAGCAATATGTGTGAAATATTTAAAACGTTGGAGTCTGTTATCAAAACCTTTGATTTTTTCAGATTTTCCATTTGGTTCTCAATATCACTTATCTCTTCCATTATAATCTCTGTTGTTTCGCGAACAAAACGTATTCGTATTGGACGGCAGAATCTAGGTGAAGACGGGACAGGGTTTTGCCATATAAGTTTTTCACAACCGTTACAATTTGCCACTAATCTTACCGGAACCAGACAACTTTGAAAGATATTGGCATCACTATTATCTTGATTTGAGAATGCCTGTTTGTATTGCGACTGTTGTGATCCATCGCATCCCCTTTTTGTCACAAGTACAAGTGTTTCCTTGCATTCGTCAGACAATCCTTCAATA
Source organism: Wyeomyia smithii (assembly GCF_029784165.1). Lineage (NCBI taxonomy): Eukaryota > Metazoa > Arthropoda > Insecta > Diptera > Culicidae > Wyeomyia > Wyeomyia smithii. The sequence goes on along the minus strand of NC_073695.1, from coordinate 236,753,653 downwards.
ACGTCTCTCAAATAATGACATAAACGCGTCACCGTATGGTCCAGTAAGTCTTGAAGTCGAACCACAACACACGCTTCGCTCACGGAGATACTTTCTCCTCTAGGATAGCAGCTAGTTTTTTTTCCTTCCTAAGAGTGGAATATGATGGATATATATCCTTATTAGCGGCCTGAATAACCTCCCATTGCTTACGAGATAAATCCGCTTCCACAAAGACATCCAATGCTTGAGAAGGAGTAAGCTTACGGTTTGAGACACGATCCTTCGACATTTTTATTTCTTTGCGAACTTTTTTTTGCTTTGGACGGACTACTTGTGACGTCCCTAATTAAGCTCGAGGCAGCAGCATTCCCAGAAGCTCGTTGGCTCATCTGAGCAGCGAATGTTAATGTCTCAACAGAGTTGTTCGCGCGCACACATCGGGTTCTTCGAAGTTTACTGCATTCGCTCAAACCTCCAAAATTCGAAAAGGGTCGGCCAATTTTTAACAAGTTTTGAGTTAGACCAAGAAGGCAATCTGATTGACTTATTTAGCCATTTTGCTGCATGTTCAAGAAAGAATTTCGTTTATAGCTAGCGGCCTTCCATTTTTTCTCAAAATCATTTTTGAAGTGCCATAGCTTTTGCTTCAATAGCCCTTCCATATTCACAGGACAACAGAGTAAGACCTTAAGTTTGTCATCCAAATACTTAAATTTATCATTATATGACTTTTTAGTACACTCTTCTATCAACTGACAAAGTTTCATTCTCGTTACCAAGGCTACTGCTGTGCCAGAAGCTAAAAAATAAAATATGCCCAATTATTTTCAAAATGCAATAAAACACGAAACCGGAAACATCCGGAAGGTCTTTCTTCACCACTATAATCAAAAATCATTGGACTTCCATGTTGTACAAGCCGATCAACCGGATTTTACCGGAAACAAAGCTTTTTCCATTATAAGTTAACGTATAAAAACAAATATTTTAGATTTTATTATGTTGATTTTGACAAACACCTAATGAGGTTTCAAGGAGACTACCTTACATTCTAAGCACACATTTATGTTTAACTAACCTTCTTTAATGATCTCCGTCGTTGGTTCGGTTAAAAATAACTTTTCTTTTTCCGAAATGTTAGATTTTTGCTCACGGTGTTAGAGGGTCACTATAATTCGCAAAAAAACTGTTGAATGGTGGTTGGTTTAAAGCTCTTACCACGACCGTAAACAAAACTTTTAAATGCTCACAAGCTGTCAAATGATCGAGCAACCTTTACACTTTGAAAAGAAACACTGCAAAACAAAGTTAGCCCACTTTGATTTTTTTTCACTTATGATCAGGTTTGAAGCATATTTACACCTATGTGCAGCGGTGCAAGGATTTTGTTCCGGATGCTAATCAGCTGTTGTCTAAACAGCACCGATACCGGAAAACACAAGCGATACGCGTACCGTAGCAGACAAAGCGGTATTGTTTGTTCGAGCGAGCAAAATAATACGGAGCATTATTTAATTGATTCCTTTTTCGACGGTAGCAGAGAAGCGGATGAAGCAACTAACGGGTGACAACTAAAAGTTTGGATTTTTTTCTTATGTCATTAAAAAATTGGATAAATTAAAACTGATTTATTGCACTCGAAGATGCATTTATTATTAACAAAAACAAATTAATGAATATTTGAACAAGGCCCAGAATCGGCTGTTCGACGAAGCTTTGTTAAGTTGTACGGTGTTCAAACCGACTTTTTGGATGCATCACTTGATTCTACCCATCAACTGTTCGTAGAGGTGAGGTGTCGCGTGGTTCATTTCGTCACATGTGCACCAAACATTTATTAACGTTCTTTTTTCCTTAAATGAAAGGAGAAAATCAAACCAAAGTGTTTGGTACTTTAAATTGAAGGCTTTCGCTCGTATGCTTATTTGCTTTCATAAGTTATTATATATAGCCTCCCCAGCTGGTCTCGAGGTACGATGGTGGCCTAACAAGCCAGTTATCGTAGGTTCGAGTCTCGGCTCAGGAGAGACTGTTAGTGTCAGTAGGATCGTAGCGCTAGCCCCGAAATTGTCCTGTACACTCAACAGTTGGCTGCGAAGTCTGTGTATAGTAAACAGGAGGTCAAGTTCCGAATCGGAATGTAGCACGAAGGCTTTGCTTTGCTTAGTTATTATATATTTCAACAATTGCATATGTACGGAGATTAGGGAATAGGGTACCTGTGCAGTGTACATGTTGCACAGAAGGACCCGAAGCCACTGCAATTACTTGCTCTACAGTTGTTTTTGTACACCAAGGAACTGATTGGGTGACATTGAGATAGATTCGTTGGGTTTCGAATTTTTCGTATTTCGGATACAGATGAAGTAGAGTTGTTGTTCAGGACGTTTGTGTTTCTTTTTTTTTTTTTTTTTTTGACGTATCGTGACGTTTCATCTGGCCAAAACACATACTTTTCATCGGTATGGTGTTTTTTGGAAAAACGGAATCAAAATTTCGTTCTAACATTCGTTCTGGTTTACTTCTTGAATAATAGCCAAACCACTAGGCTTGAACCATGATTTATACAAAATAGGAAAAAGTCCTTTTTTTTAAACCTCTTTAGCACAATTTTCGTGGACAAACAGTCACAGAACATTAAAAAAATAGATCAATATTACCCCACTTTACGGTACTTATTGGTTTCAAAACATAATAAAAACTTCTATTCGGAACTTACCCAAAAACATTTACTGTACTTTAATTAAGACATTTAAAAAAGTTACGTTATATCGTGATGAAAGTTACATTATAACGAGGCTGCCTTATATCGGAGTGTGACTGTGTTCTCTGATTTTTATTACATTGATTTAAACAAGTTGATGGCATTTGTCTAATTATGACTCAGACACCAACAGACATAATTGCTCAGTTTTTTTTACTGAGTCGATTGATATAAAAGATAGTCCACGCGCACTAATTACAAGCTCATTTTTTTCGGGTGAAGTTGCAACTTTTACTCTGGTAGGAAGGCCAAACTTGCTGAAAAAATCTCAGATTTCCGCAATAAATTTCAATTTTGAAAATTGTTAGCATGGAAACAATCCTATTCAGAGGTTACCATTCTAAGAAGCAAGTCCAGCTGTGGAACACCACCGCCTGAAGCTGCAGCATTGATGCACAAATTTATTCCCTTATCGTTGCCCTAGTTTCCCGAATAGTTGTAGCGCTTCCTGCACACAGCGCGATAAAAGCCGGTAAAGCTAGCAACATGAAAAGATCAACTTTGGTTCGTCTCCGTCGAACTGGTGCGGTGAAATACTAACGATTAATTTACATAAAACATTCCCAGCAATGAAAAATCAATTAATAGCAATAAAAACAATAACGATGATAATAATGGTGATGAAAAAAGTTTTCTCTCTCTCTCTCTCTGTTTTCTGTATGTGTGGGTGTCTTTCCCTCTCTCTATCTCGCCGCTGTACTCGATGATGTTTCGGTATCTTCGTTTGTGCACCAAAGCACGAGCCGCCACCCGACGCACGGGGAAAAGGTTTGAACGCCCAGAGCGGACCGCTCATTATCATAATTATCACTCCTATGAGATATTTAAATATTTATTGTGGTTTCCTGCAACCCCCACTCCAGAGAGTCTTCTGGGCTGGCACTCTCTGCATGCTGCGGAAATATATTACACCGGGTGCTTTTTGTTTTTTATGGCCGTCAGTAACTTGCTTGACCTCAAACGAAAAAAATATTGCGCAACCTTTGCTGTCGAAAGAAATATGCACAACTAAACGTTTAGCTAATTGAAAGATTTTAGCTTGGCGGTGCTGCGGTGATTTCATCTTAAGAAGCGATGCGTGCACACTATCATCATACCATAGTTTAGAGCTTTCAAAGCGGCGATTATTAACCTCTATTATTTCTGACGTTTCGATGAGACCTAAGTTGCGGTACGATATCCCCCGCAAAGGGATTTCCTTATCTGAGCGCGGATTTTCAGCACATTTACTTATTTTTAGCCTTTCCACTCTACGATCCACATAATACAAAGTTCATTTTTTTCTGCGTTTACCCGCTTTTCGGCTACAAAATTCCCGCCCCCCAATAAGTATCATCATCAGCGTTATCTGATATGTAGTAAGCTGGCTTCCGCTTTTCTTTGTAGTGCAACACCAGCTTCGCGGTTGAAAGTAGAAGCACATGCACAATCTACTTTCTTCAGTTAATCCAGCCTACTTGTGTGTGTGCGCGCGTGGAGCGCGAAATAGCGAAGATCCGAGCAGCAAAAACTTCTCCGAATACCTGTGGGGCCCGGGGAGCGGAATCCCCGGGAAGTATGAATAATGATAAACCCTCTGAGCGTGGCAGGTTAGCTTTCTCGCTCGGGCGGCTGAAGCGTGGTGAACGATAAAAAATTACAGTAAGACCAAATATGAGTAGGAAATTGCCTTATCCTTTGTCGGAGTGTTTTTTTTCCTTTTTTTGGTAGAATATGAGAAGGATGATTGGCGACAAAATGTAGCTAGAAATAAATGGATGGAAAACTTGGCATCATTTGCACAGGATATACGGTGAAGGAGATTAATGTGAACCGTGTGAGCTTTAGCAGTCGCTCAAATTAGTCAATTTTTTCCCACAGATAAACTTTGTCTGTATTTCACGTCAACGACCAATTTTACACTACTACAATGTAGAGCGAACTAGAGCATTAACTTGATCGAGAATAGGACCAATTCCGTCCATATTTTATTCGGTGAAAATGTGTGCCAAAAGACGATGATGCAAACTCACGTGACTATTGAATGTAACACTAGCGCCGCGGTACCGGAGCAAAACCAAAACCGTGTGAATGAATGTGACGATGATGACACACATCTGGAAATAGCTTGTGAAAAGCCATTGAGAAGCCGCTGTGCGAGAAATTGTCACCTTGGCAAATAGGAAGGAAGTAATGACAAATGCTGACACGCGATGCCAGACGAAGAGACGCAGGGATAACTTTGCACTAATTCTTGTGTGCCGTGTAAAATTTACATGACTGGAATCCCGTGAATTGTATGCAGTAATAAGTACAGCATCTCGTGGCGTGATTTTTTTTTTGTTGATTCACTGAATTTAAATGGAACTGAAATAACAGCAAACCTGTTTCATGACGTGAATGTTGAACAAAGCACTTTTTGTGGTGACTGTTACATTTATCATTTTTTGTAAAAACTTACAGAAAATACCTGAATCATCTATGAACATTCTGTATAAATTTGTGTGTAGAAGCCACGGAGAACTCTGTTAAAAAATGAACTACAACAAACGATACTGGAAATTGGCTTCCAAAACTAAATAAAAGAGTCTTTTTGAAAGGTTAGTGTCAACAACGTAATGGAATAAAATCGAGACACGTGCTAAAATTCGTGTAGCAAATTGCTCTCCTATAGAAAATTTCTATACATTTTCTTTGCCAAGTATAAAAGGATTATTCATTTTGAGCAAGAGAAAAATCGTCACGGTCTCTGTACAACTCAGCGTGAAGAAATAGTATGCGATGTATAGCCTGAGCTGAAAACTCATATTAAAGTTCGTTGTCAACCACCAATTTGTCTATTTCACTAAGATTCGATCCCACGACCACACGCTTGTCAATACGAACTCTGTAACCTTGCGGCTAGGGAACTCTAAAATTTAGGATTATTCTAAAATCTTAACCTCAAAGTCCGAAATTCCTCTCTCCAAACCTACAGTGTTGAAACCTAAAGGTTGAGAGGTTTGAAATTCAAACTTCTAATTTCTATACTTAAATTTTAAAACTAAAGTTGAAAGTTCAAAAATCTTAAACGGATAGAGTAAAATCCAATGTAATTGTTATTTTGTGACGCTCAATATTGTACTATTGAAGTTTTAGAATTTAAAAGCATATTTCGACCAATTAGAGCTGAAAGCAAGGCCAAATATCTAAATTAAAATAAACAACCAATCACTACATGTCTTCCCTAGCACAGCCAACAATACAGTATACGAACGATTTAACTTTGTTGTTGTTTTGCTCGCTCGAGTGCACAACAATTAGCATGTAGAAATTTAGTCTTCCTTGTCTATACGATCACTGTTGAAAGAGCATGATTCACTGGGAACTGAATCGTCCAGCGAGCTGCAGCGCACCAAGCGGCGATTTCAAAATTATTTCGCAGCTTTTTTTTCATAGCGGACGGACCAACATAGGAAACTGGCGGACTGCGCACTGATGATAGTAGATTACCTTCCAGAGCGCTAGATTAAGTATCTCCCGTCTGTGTGGGAATCACCGTCATACAGGCATGTCCCTAGCACTGTGAAAACTAATACCAACCGCCCTTTCAAGGACGAAAAATGAGTTTTCCACATCTCACTACAGTATTCGTGAGTTGAGTTTCAAGGAATGGGGTGCTTTTAACTGTTAGAAAATGTTTTGGCGAGTGGCAGAGGAATTTCAATTTTGGGGCGCTAAGAAGCGCCATTGGTGTGTCGCACTAGTGGCGTCTGGCAATTTTGTTTGATTTTGCGTCGTTGCAGACTGCGATTTGCATATGACGTAAGATGATTCTCGTTCTGTTGTTTACTCGGCAGCATTTTCTATATTTTCAAAACTTTATTAGCTACCAAATATTCCGTAAAAGCTGGCAGATAGACGGGCGCTCTAGCATCAGAGCAATTTTCTTCGCTCTGCAGACGATGATTCCGGCCTACCGTGAATTGAAGACCGATACGAGATGACCGGTATTTTAACTTTCCCTTCTTTGACGCGACAAGACCATACCGTCCGTATTTTATTTATTTATTTATTGACTGATAATACTTGTAGATTGAGGACTACTCCCTTTAATATTCTACAGTCGGTTGTTCATGTGTGAATAAAATTTCAACTAAAACTAAACTAGCAAGTTTTTTTTCTGATAGTACAGTGTAAGAATTTTCCTAACAAATTAATTCCCTCCTTTAAGCCAAACTAGACACTCAAGATGGAACCTTCTTCAAGAATGAGTAATTTTAATGAATATAGGACGTTGGTTCCATCATATAGTAGCTCGTTTAATGAGAAGTACTGAAGAAAGAAAGAAAAAAACTTCTTGTCCTTCTTTTTCTGAAGAGCTCATATTTTTCCAAAAGATACTGAGGGCCTTTGTGAGTTATATTGAATTATATTGAAGTGAAGGAAGGTTTACTTCAATTGTCAACATCCCAGCTGTGAGTCTTAGGTGTCGTTAACTGATGTTTATTCCAGAACACTGGTGATTGATTTGTTTACTTACTTTACTTCACTTTTATGGCGACAGATCATTTAGATCCTATGCGTCCAGAATACGTCTCCAGAAAACTCGGTCTTGGGCTGCTACTCTCCAGTCTCCCCTTACACCCGCTTCTCTGGCATCCTCGTCGACAGCACACATCCAGCGCGTGCGCGGTCTGCCTCGAAGTCGTCGGCCTCTATCCGGTTCTCTACTAAATATTATCTTTGCCGGTCGCTCATCCGCCATCCGTGCTACATGGCCAGCCCACTGTAACCTGCCGCGTTTCATCAGCTTGACAATATCAGCGTGTTTGTATACTTCGTACAGCTCGTGATTCATGCGCCTGCGCCACACCCCGTTCTCTAGTTTGCCTCCGAGTATTGATCGCAGGATTCTACGCTCGAAGGCCCCAAGCGCTCGTCGATCGGCCTCCTTCCACGTCCACGATTCGTGTCCGTAGAGCGCCACCGGGAGGATCAGAGTCCTATAGAGCGCAAATTTCGTACGGATATGTAGGCTACGGGACCTAAGCTGGCTACGCAATCCGTAATAAGCCCTATTCGCCGCCGCAATCCGCCTCTTCACCTCGCGGCTCACCTCGTTGTCACATGTCACGAGAGTACCAAGATAAATAAATTCGTCGACCACTTCGAAAGTATCCCCATCCATCTCCACCACAGCACCAACACCCGTAGAACTACCACGCTCTCTGCCCGCCACCATGTACTTCGTTTTGGCAGTGTTCATGGCGAGTCCAATTCTCGCAGCTTCCCTTTTGAGAGCCGTAAAGGCATCCTCAACTGCTCTACGGTTAACACCAATTATATCAATGTCGTCCGCAAAGCCCAGAAGCATGTGAGACTTAGTGATGATGGTGCCGCTCCTCTGCACACCTGCCCTTCGTATCGCACCTTCCAAAGCTATGTTGAACAGCAAGTTCGAGAGCCCGTCCCCTTGCTTCAGACCATCTAACGTCACAAACGCGTCCGAAAATTCGCCCGCTGTCCTGACGCATGATGTGAAACTGTCGAGCGTCGCACGTATCAGTTTAATCAGTTTAGTTGGGAAACCATGTTCTAGCATTATTTGCCACAGCTCGTTGCGTTTCACTGTATCGTACGCCGCTCGAAAGTCTATAAACAGATGATGTGTCTGCAGGTTGTGTTCTCGAAACTTGTCGAGGATCTGTCTCAAGGTGAACATCTGGTCCGTTGTAGATCGCCCCATTCGAAAACCACATTGGTATTCGCCAACAAAGGCTTCCTGCAACGGCCTCAGTCGCTGGAACAGGATTCGGGAGAGAATTTTGTAAGCGGAATTGAGGAGGGTTATGCCTCGATAATTACTACACTCGAGTCTATGTCCCTTTTGTAGATAGGGCAGATGAGTCCTTCCAACCAGGCCGTAGGTAGTTGTTCCTCAGACCACACCCTTAGGATAATCTGGTAAATGCACTACACAGCCGCTCGCTCCCAACTTTGAAAAGTTCGGCCGGTAAGCCGTCCTTCCCAGCGGCTTTGTTGTTTTTTAGCTCTTTGCAAGCATTCTTCACCTCGTCCAATGTTGGTGGGTCCACAGCTTGTCCGTCCTCCCCAATTTCTATCCTGTTCCCCTCGACGACTCTCCTCCCTTCCTCGCCGTTCAACACCACTTCGAAATGTTGCTTCCAACGCCTGGCCACCTGCGATTTATTGGTAATCAGGTTCCCCTCCCTGTCATTGCACATGGCAGGTACTGGCACGGTCCGGTTCCTGATTCCGTTGATCGTTCTATAGAAGCTCCTCGTGTCGTGCCTGGTGAAGCAATTCTCCGCCTCCGTGAGGACGCGATCGTAGTGCTCACGTTTCTTACGGCGATGAAGCCTCTTTTCGGCAGCTCTTGCCTCCCGGTATTTCTCCCGCATCTGACGCGTTACACGATTAGCTGCTACTAACGTGTTGGCATAGACTCGATTCTTCTCCTCCGTCACCTCTAGGCACTCAGCATCGAACCACCCACTACGCGTGGTTCCCGTTGTCATGCCTATCACCTCTCGCGCTGTTTCGCTGACCGCATCATGGATGTGCTTCCACTGCTCGTTCAGGTCCACTCCAGCTGGTCCACCGATCCGTCTATCAACTTTCCGAGTATACTCTGCAGCAACTCCTTCCGCTGATAACCTCTGGATGTCCAGATGTATCTTCCTCGGCGATCTCGATTTAAATACATTGGACAACCGGGAGCGAATCTTGCCTACCACGAGATAGTGATCCGAGTCGATGTTTGGCCCTCGAAAGGACTGCACATCTATGACGTCTGAGAAGTGCCGGCCGTCGATCAGCATGTGGTCGATCTGGGAGCAGGCCTCTCCGTTGGGGTGTCTCCAGGTGTGCTTCCGAATATTCAGACGTGCAAAATGGGTGCTACAGATGGCCATTCCCCTGGCCGCGGCGAAGTTCACTAGCCTCAAGCCGTTGTCGTTGGTGGTAGAGTGAAGGCTTTCCCTACCAATAACGGGACGAAAGAACTCCTCTCGTCCGACTTGTGCGTTCGTATCTCCGATGACGATCTTTATATCGTGTTGTGGGCACTCCCCATACGTTTTCTGGAGGAGCTCATAGAACTCCTCCTTTACGTCATCGGTTTTATCGTTTGTCGGCGCGTACACGTTGATTAGGCTGTAATTGAAGAATCTGCCCTTGATCCTCAATACGCATAGACGGTCATTAATAGGCCTTCACCTAATAACACGCTTCTTTTGGTTTCCAAGTAGTACGAAACCGACGCCCCGTTCCGCTCTATCGCCGCCACTGTAGTAGATGTGATACTTGAAAGAAGTGCCCGCGGTCGGATCGACCGCCCGGAATTCACGTTCCCCGGTTCTGGGCCAACGCACCTCTTGTATGGCTGCTACCTCCACTTTTGCCTTCCGTAGCTCTCTGGCCAAGATGCCCACGCGTGCCGGTTCGAGCAGAGTCCTAACATTCCAAGTACCAAGTTTCCAATCGTTGTCCTTTTTCGTTTGCCTAGGTCTATACCGATTGTTCCGATTCGTATCATTCTCTGGATTGTTCGTAGTATGTTTATTTTCAGCATGCTGCCTTACTAGGGCTGCGATGCCTAGTCTCGCGACGGGGCTGCCGTCTTGGGTGTAGCTGGCGAGACACCGCATTTCATAGTTCAGCCGTCCGCTCCGGATCAGTCGCTGTTTGAGCCGCCCCTGACCTGGGGGACAGACATGGCCAGCCCACTGTAACCTGCCGTGTTTCATCAGCTTGACAATATCAGCGTGTTTGTATACTTCGTACAGCAGGCGCATGCCACACCCCGTTCTCTAGTTTGCCTCCGAGTATTGATCGCAGGATTCTACGCTCGAAGACCCCAAGCGCTCGTCGATCGGCCTCCTTCCACGTCCACAATTCGTGTCCGTAGAGCGCCACCGGGAGGATCAGAGTCCTATAGAGCGCAAATTTCGTACGGATCTGTAGGCTACGGGACCTAAGCTGGCTACGCAATCCGTAATAAGCCCTATTCGCCGCCGCAATCCGCCTCTTCACCTCGCGGCTCACCTCGTTGTCACATGTCACGAGAGTACCAAGATAAATAAATTCGTCGACCACTTCGAAAGTATCCCCATCCATCTCCACCGCAGCACCAACACCCGTAGAACTACCACGCTCTCTGCCCGCCACCATGTACTTCGTTTTGGCAGTGTTTATGGTGAGTCCAATTCTCGCAGCTTCCCTGTTTGAGCCGCCCCTGACCTGGGGGACAGACGCTCAGGCAAGCTGCTCTCCAAGGAGAACAACTCCCCCTTCCCTGTCAGCATACGACCGAGTTCCCACCGGTTCACCGATCTTCCCTTGGTTGCTCGTATCCCAGTCGGTACCACGTGGAGGTAGGGATAGGAGTTGCTGGGCATTATGCTATGGACCACACTGGGGTCTATTTTATGCCAACTAGTACGGGTGTACTGCTGGTACGCAATGCCCAGCCGTTTACCAACCGATTGATTTGTTTATCCCATTCTAAATTGTCCTGCAATATTACTTCTAGATTGGTAACACTATCAAAAGAAGCAAAGCCTTGGTGCTCCATTTCGATTCGGAACTCGACCTGTTGTTTATTATGCACAGATTTCGCAGCCAGCTGTTTGATGTACAGGACCAGGGTTGATATTTGTTGACACTCTTGAGTGAAAGTGAGAAAAAAGCGTCCATAAACGTTATTTTTTTACAATCCTTTCAGAGTTCTCCCTTCCCGCTTTTTGCATGGAAGTAAACTGTCAAAACACCTCATTATATTTTATGCGATGGAAGCAATACAACAAAATCAGTTTATCAGTCAACGAAGATTGTCAAGGCATCGGTCAGTGTCAGTGAAAAAGTGTTTCGGTGAGGTTCATTTTGGTTGAGTGGACTGTTTGTTTTTCTTTTTCGCTTTGAAGTGAAGATCATTTGGTTGGATTTGTCATCAAATTTTATTCCGTAACCGTGAACGAAAATCTAGTGTATCTGAAAGAGTGCTGCGATCATTGAAAGTGAAAATTGAAAATGATTGGCTGTAATTTTCGAAGAATTTTGCTGGGGAAAATGACTTTTATCAGCACTGCACAGGACAATTGCGGGGCTAGCGCTACGATCCTACTGACACTAACAGTCTTTCTCAAGCTGACACTCGAACCTACGATGACTGGCTTGTTAGGCCAGCATCGTATCTCGAGATCAACTAACACTATCAACCTAACTTACAACATCATTCCCGAGAATAATATCCGTTAAACTAAAGGGTTTTTACTGCCGAGTCATTAACATAACGTTAGTTTTAGCCAAGTTGATAGGTAGAAGATTACGCTTTGACCATAGGAAAACTTGTTCGAGGTCATTGTTAATAAGTTGGGCGATCACTATTTTAGATTAGTTGATACTACCGAAATATAACTGTACGCCATCAGCAAACATGTGTATCATACATACCTTTAGCACGGTCGGTAGATCAATAATAAATAATGAAAATAATAAAGGTCCAAGAAGAGAACCTTGGGGCACACCTGACAAAATGTTAATGAGACTTGAAAGCTTGCCGTCGCTTTCTACAGCTTGAGTTCTTTGATCCAGGTACGATCCTATCAACGCAGCACGAGGGAATGCAATATTTTTTTCAAAGGTTTAACATGGGATACTCTCTATATAGGGTACGGAACATATTCTAAGCAGCTTTAGGAACCGCCTGTGTATTCAGAGGAAACATTCGAAAAGTGTTGGGAGAAACTCAAACAGTAGTATATCAATCTGTTCTCTATCGTTTTATCTATCAGAACTTGTTTTCAGATTGTAAAACTAAGTTAGCAAACTTTAACAATCATCGATCAAAGTTACCAATCGAGAGACACTATACCAATCACCCCAAACCTATTTTAAGCAGTTTCCATCTGTTTTGCAGGCTTTTTTTCAGCACCCGAAGTGGCTCCTGAATGCTCCAATATAGGTCGATTTGTTTCAATTGCAATTGTTCACAGATTTCTTTGTGATTAACGATATTTCTTATATTAGTAAGACAGCTAGACAATCGAAGTTTTCGTTTCCATCATTGAAATTGTCGTTATTGATCAAAATGCAGGAGTTTGAGGCCTGTTTTCTTCGACTGATTAAAATAGGTGCTACGGCTTAAGCCGTTCCCTACCCTATATCTACAAGTAGCAGAAATGCTGTACCTTTTTTATCAATAACGTATGCGTTAAAAAAATGGACTTTTTTCGGATGGTGGTAAAAAATCAACTAAGTCAGAACTCGATAAATTACTCATGGAAGGTAATTAAGTTAGCTTACTCGCAAAAAAATTCTACGCCCTTGCGTGCGTGTAGGCATATTCGTTTTATTTTTCAATTTCTTCGCAGTTATCGCGACAAAATTGTTGAAGTAAATTTTTCGCTCTAGGCTTGACTAGAAATCCTCGATGGAACGCAATTTAGTGACGTTGGGTGGGTTCACCAACTTGGGCCGCTCCTTCTCCTCCAACAATTGCTTCGAGTTGTAGGCTGACGCCAGTGCCGATCGAAACACAGCGTCTTCGGTCATACGATATTTCTTGACGAACGACGCAACTTCCGGGAGGCACTTCGTGCTATAAATTTCCCCGTTCACGATTAGTCCGGAATGAAAGAAGAGCAGCTTTTACATCTCCTTCTCGCTGATTGTCGCCACAGCGGCACCTTGTTGGAGAACTTGATGTGAAATAAACTTCACCTCGGTGCTCACTTCTTTCATGGGGGAAGTAGAATACGGAGCGCCCTGCCAGTCGTTGTCATCCAGGATGAAATCCAGGTCTCGTCGTCCATCACCACCGCCACCGCTGCCGCTGCGTGATTACCTGCAGCTCCGAGAATAGTGGACGGGACTCCTGCTTCCTGACATGTATGTCAATGTTCTCCAGGTACTTTTCTACTGTTTAGTCGGTTGCACCGACCTCCCAGCTAAGCGCACGCAGCGACGAAGACACTTTTCCATCGGTTTTCCTCTTCAACATCCTTTGAAGCTTCTTGACGTTCTGGGTCGTCGGCCGTCCGGAACCGGACATTTTTTCGATGCTCTGATTGTTGTCCAATAGTGCCAAGACGTTGTAGATGCCGGAACGGGCGTATCCGATGTCCACGAACTGCCGCACGATGTCCTTTTTCGATACGAAGGGGTACCGTTTTTTAAACGCGCACACTTCCAAACAGAGTTGCTTCACTGTTTTCGCCATTACGGTCGACTGATAGAGCTGTCAAATTCATTCTGCTGACTCATGGGTCAATATGATCGATGCTGCGTGCGTAGTTTCGTCAGTGTGTGCAACGGTAAACCTATGAAAAATCGGCAATTTTTGTCCAATTTTTTAGCGCAAACGTTAGTCCGACGAATGTCGTCATGCATCTTCAAGAGAGCTGTTGTTGTGGTATTAGAGAATCGTTCTTTATTAGCTGAGTGAAAGTCCGTATAGTTAGTCTTGGGAATTGAAATGGAATTAAAATTTCTGCTTGCTAACTTTTTTACCGGGCTCTAGAGAGAAGAATGAGGAGCCTAGTAGACGACAGAATGAAGAAGAGTAAACAGAACATTTGTTTGCCGTTTTTAAAAGCTGTACTGGCCACAATTCTAGAATAAACACTTAGAAAAAAAAAGAATACAATGCGCGAGTGGCAGAAAATCTCTTGGGGCCCCTAAGAAGGTAATTTCTCTTCATTGCAGATCGCCAATGAACTATGATTCGAAGAACTCTGCAGTAGAGGCATTTTCGCCGGTTGGGGGTCATTCTCCTGTCTTCTTGCAGCATCATGGATTACAAACAGTCTCCGTACTCTGTAACCGGGGGTAACCCTGTGTCACTTAAATTTGCCTGGCAAAATCCTTCCGGGACAGTAAAGTACCTCTTACGGATCTTTGTTGGAACACTAAGAAAGAAAAACTAACAAAAAAATTATCGGTTAAAGCCGTCCTATCTCTAGCTGTCGTTGGTGGTGATAAATTCTGGGCAAGACGTTCGGAGCTTTTTCCAAGTTGCTCCTACATCTAGCGGTCTACGGCAGGAAGGTGTCTCCTCTGCTCTTTGGCACTTAGCCGGGGGTAGCCAATCGCAAAAGCGGAAATGTCTTCGCATATCACAAACGGGACACAAACTCTATCTAACACAATTTTCAGCAAACAGTGGTAGACGGCTGTCATGTTGGGTACACGTTCCTACAGCAGTACCCAAATCAGAGTAATTTTTGCTTGGACAAATTCTTGCAGAGGTACCCAAATTTAGGCAAAGTTTTCACTTGATGCTAAAATTGCAGCCGCACAGGTTGCAACTCATGTAGTTGATCGGGGATACTTACTTTTCCTTTACATTACTTCTGAACATACTTTCGCAAAAATAACAATTCTTTCAACTTTGATCAACTTTAAATAAACAATACTTGTTTAGTCTGAATCATTTTAGAGTTGGTTTCTAAAATGACTAACAACTCGCTGCAAAACACATCCAAATTATGTTAAAGTTTATCAGGCATCTGAAGCTTGATTTTTATAGGGGGCGTCCATTTATTTCATACTAGGGTAGACCCAAATCAAATAAAAGAAAATTTATTATGTGGAATTGCAAAGGAGTCTCATCGAAACCTCGTTCCTTCAGCCATTATCGCGCCATAATTACAGTTCCCTGGAGAGAACCAGTTTCATTACAAAAAGGGATTTATTTTTGTTGGCAGGAAAGTCAACAGGGGTACTGTACACGGTGACAAAAAAGTCCGGTCACACTTTTTGGGGTCGCCTGTAGCCTACACGTTGCATCTCTCTGGTGCCATCTATATGTCAAATGAAAGGGTTAACTTTGCTGCCCAAAGTGGCAGAGTTTCGTTTCTTTGTAGTTTGTTTTCATTGAGTTGTGAGCCATGGCAGAGTTAAGAGCAGCTGTTATCGCTGAATATGTGAAAGGGTACAAACCCGGATACATATTCAAACACCTAAAACCGCTCGGAATCAACAGGAAATTCGTGTACAGGACCATAAATCGGTACCTAGAGACCGGAGGCACCGAGGACAAGGCACGATCTGGACGACCATGGTCAGTGAGAACTCCAAGGCTGAAAAAGGTTATACGAGACCGGATTCGCCGGAATCCCGCCCAATCTGCACGGAAGCTGGCCAGGAACCTTAAAATGAACCGAGAATCAATCCGCCTGCGTCTGCGCAAGGATTTAAAACCTACACCGTACAAAAAACAGGTGGTTCATGGGGTTACCAAAGCTACAAAGGACAAGAGGTACCAACGGTCGCGGGAGTTGCTCGGTTGGCGCGCAGATGACGAGATTATTTTTTCGGACGAGAAGCTGTTCGTTTTGGAACAAACAGTCAATCGCCACAATGATCAAGTTTGGAGTGTGAGCCAACAGCAAGCTCCTGCGGACAAGCTGAACGTTTCCCGGTTCCGAAATAAGACGTCAGTGATGGTTTGGGGAGCCATTTGCAAGAGAGGTAAACTGCCTTTTATTTTAATCGATAAAGGGGTCAAAATCAACGCAGCGTTATACCTGGACACAGTTTTGAATAAAAATGTTCTGCATCAAGCTGAACTATTGTTTGAAGACGATTACTACTGCTTCCAGCAAGATGGCGCCCCATCCCACACCGCAAAGGTTGTTCAGGCGTGGTGTGAGGAAAACTTGACCGATTTTATTTCGAAGAATGAATAGTCTCCGTCGTCTCCGGATCTGAATCCACTGGATTATTTCGTGTGGGTATACATGATGTCGAAGCTGAACGACTATAAAATAACAAATTTGGAGCAATTCAAGCGAGTTATCACGAAAATCTGGGACGAGATGCCGATGGAGCACGGGCGCGCCGCTCGCGACGACTTTCCGAGACGTCTGAAGCTGGTTCGATCAGAGAAAGGAGGTGTAATTCCGAGATATCGTCTGTGAAGTATCTTTATGAGTTACTGTATAAAGCTATGAAAACCAGATGCAGATTTTCTTCTTATTCTTTGAAATATTGAGATTTTCCTGTGTGACCGGACTTTTTTGTCACCCTTAAGCATTTGGCTTCGTCTGAGAATAAACCCATGTTAAAGTCCATTGACAGCCAAAAAAGCCTGATTCTACTAAAATTCGAACCCACGATCACCCGCTTGTCAAAGCGGATTTAGTAACCTTGGGGCTATGAAGATTTCATTACTAACGCCGTGACATTTTTTTCATTCCGAAATAGCAATGGGCGATATTGTATCGGTATCGGAAATATCGATACTTTTGAGGCGATATTTCGATTTTTTGGATCGATACACGAGCGTCCGATATTCGACCGTATCGATACTGAAAACCGCGATATTTGTATCGATATTCTTTTATGCATACAGACCAGCTAGCTGACATCGCGCCATGTTACAAGGGCTAACATCTCAATGTGTACACGAGATCACCGCCACTTTTCATACGCTATGCTATGCTGTCTGTCAGTGTCAGTGGAGCCCACACATCGTTGAACCGCTGCGATGTTAGCTGCGATAAAGCAAAGCAAATCGGATTGAGATGCCAGCTAGTTGATACGAGCTGAAACCACTGAAAAGCTGCCACTGTCAGTATAAATATCGCACAAGTCTATTTGCACTAGCAAAACTTAGATGGAGAAATAGATAGAGAGAATGTTGTGAGCCAAACGAACTGTCAAAATCTGAGCCAAGCGCAGTATAGGGCCAAATTCGAAATTTGTTTTACTTAAGCCACACATTTAAAGCCAAAAAGGAGTGCTCAATAATAACGTGTTCTCAAATACTTTCAAAAATAGGCATAGCTCTACGTTGCATTATTAAGCCACAAACTTTTATTGTTTCTCTGACAATTGATTAAAATATTGTTTGTTTACATTTATACTCAGCTTCATTTGTTTTTATTTGAATTAATTCTACTTTCTGCGTTAAAATGCATCCACAAACCCCTCAAACGAAATTCAACGTTATCAGAAATGATGTTTGGCTTCGATTTAGTTGGGCTATAACCCAACGAGCGGGAACCCAACTTAAACGTAGCCCAACTAAACATAGCTCAACGAGCGAAATTTGACTGTATTCCAAAAACAAATATAAGTTTTCTGATTACACTGTTCAGATCGAATATAGACCATTTTACGAACTGACAGGTGTCACGGATCCTGCTGATATTGATGCTGCTTTTACGTGCGTTATGTCAGCGGTTCCGAGCTTTCTGTCAAAATTTCATTCATGAATTGAGTGCAGAAACGTCTCGTGAAATGGTCTATTGGCAAGCGGAAACTAACTCATGCTTTCCGTCGACACAAGTTAGAATACAAGTGAAAAATAAAATTGCAATATTAATTAGTTAGAAAAATTCAGCGGTAGATTTCACTATCTTATTTTCGCAGACATATCTAACTTTTTTATGTCATCAACTTCCTTATCAATTAATATGGAAGTGTGTCAATAATTTATACAAATAAGACGGGAGCTTCACAGCCCATTGGGCCAGTGAATACAAATCTTGAAGATATAAGTTGTTTGATTCATTTGTTTGTCAAAGCTCAGAATTTCTGCATTACCTGTATGTATTTGTTTGTGAAGTCATTAGATTCATGCTGCTCTAGAGAATGCGGATAGATACCAGAAAAACAACAAAAAGTCGGCACATAAAATTTTCATTGCTGGAAACCACCAAAATTTTGCTGATTTTTGGTGTGCTGTGCTTCCAGCAATCTGTTCACCAAAATAAAATTTGCTAATTATTCAGTAATGCTCAATTGCATAAAAGTGACAGGTCGTTTGCTGCATGTTCAGTAAAACAAAATACAACTTGCTGGTTGTCTGCTATGACAATTTGCTGTTCATTCAGCAAAGCATAAATCAATTTGCTGGTTAACCAGTTAGTTCAAGGGAACCATGTTTCCGTCAGGCACCAGATTCCATCCACACATCGGATCATAGGCAAATTACTGTTGAACTAGAGATGTATAATTATCATTTCAAATTTTAAGTTCATCTAGCCCAACAAGGACTTAGCTATGGTCCCATATTCGCTATCAGGAGCTTAGCGATGATCCCGTACCAGCTGCACAGCGATTTGGCGCGTTTTACTAATGACAGCATGACGTAAATTTTTTGCCATATCAATTCTTTTGCTGGATTCCAGCAAACATTCATTTACTGTTTTCTGTTCAGCAAATAGTTTTGCTGTATTTTCGCGAATCACTGAATCGATTACTGGTTTTCAGTAAATGTATCATTGTTTCAGTTGAAAACCGAAATAATGACTCGCGACCTTCGATTTTTTAACCTTATACACAATGCGCATAATGTCTATGCGCATTGTGCATAAGGTAAAAAAATCGAAAGTCGCGAGTCGATATTTCGATTTTCAACTGGAACAATAATATCAAAAATTCAATAAATAATCTCAGCTATTGTATCGATACTTCTGATATCGATACTTCTTGACCGATATTTTGAGTATCTCGATACTTTTGGTTCCTCGGGTATCGATACTGAAGTATCGATACTCTCCGTCGTATCGCCCAATGCTATTCCGAAATAACAGAACGTATGTACATCGGTCATAATGGAACGTCTTCAAACTTAATATCATTTCTTGACTTGATCTTTACTTTATGCCGGTTCTCAAGAAAAATCACATTGGATGTTTTCCAGCAACCGAAAGTTTGCCCCCTGGGATAGTTTTTTAGCTACCACACATTCTATCAATCCTAAGGCTGTGCAAAATTTCGAGGTTTCCGAAATTAAACGAAATTTTTCTCAAAATTCATCATAAAATAACTAAAATTTATGAACTTTCGGTAATTTTTTTCGTTGATTCGTATTAAAAAAGAAGGTTTAGAGATACTTAGAGTTTACTTGAGTGAAAAATGTTCAAGAAAATTCGGATTTTCTAAAATTTCATAAGGCCCTAAACTTTGAAGCCAGACCTATGTAAGACCTTATAACGGCAGAAAAATTGGTTGAGAAATCGTAAGTTGATACTATTTTCTGAAGTAATGTGTTCTCAATTTCGATAAATTTCATTTAATTTCGAGAAACTCGAGATTTCGCGAAATTTCGCACACACTCAATCAATACCGAGTTCTATCAGTGGATTTATTAGCATCTTAAATTGGGTGAGGTATCGAACGTGGACAGCTGGGAAGGGGGGGTGGGGTTGTGGAATGTCCACGGTCCTTACAACAACAAAAAGAATTTACATGGGCATGGGGGGGATAACAATCGTTAAAAATCTGTCCACGTGGTATGTGGATGGCCCCTGACAGAAAAAACAATCGGTAATAGGAAACAGCTTTTTTTTAAACTATTTTCTTTGTTTTTATGTTTTTTATTTCATTTTAAACACTTTCAGTATTCGCACTCTGCTTAACTGTAAAACTTTCTGTCGAAAACTCTCTTGTACATACGAGAAATTCAGGATGCTTTCCTCCGCTAACTAGGGATTTTACAAGTACCACTAAACTTGAATTGTTGAGTCATGGACTTGAAAATAACTGCTATCAATTTGACTTTCAAAATTTGATGCAGTACTCCTAATCGAAAGATCTACTATTTTTTTAACTACAATTAAAGAATAGATGAAATTGAAATCAATCTTATGGCAGCGCAAGAAGCGAGATTAGACATGTGACAGGTTTCTTGATCCACCCACGTTTTATTACCTAGTGTGCTAATGGATGTATCTTGGTTGTTATAATTAGCAGAATGAATATTTCTCACCAGTTGACGAGCTCCCTGTAGACCCCCCACAAAAACATTGAAAGCCAATGCAAATATGCGCGTAGGAGTAAGTTGGAAGTGATAAACAAATTTCGTCATTTCGATTTAAAAATACTTCACGGAGCGCAGTTTTTTCGCTAGTTTTATCGCAGAAGAAATAGTTACATTAGCCAATTTCCATGGCATTGCAGCTCAACTTCAAATGAAATTTCCTCTTTTCAATAACCAGTATATAGCCATTTATCTTATGCAACCATGGTAGTAAATACGGAACAAAGACTCGCATTTTATAGTTTTGAACTAAATCGTCGGTTCAAACAATATTGCTTTAGGTACGAAAAAATGGAAACAATTACTCATAATACCCAGCCGGAAGCTGAACTAACAACGAACAGTATCGCCGTTTGAAGCTCCCGTCGCAACAGTGGGAGGGGTGGGGGGGTGGCGGGATGCACCCAGCAAGAGCCAGAAACCGTGGAACGGTGAAAGCAAAGCCTCAAGGATTCTGTTTGTTCACGATGAAAAGGCGATGAAACGCGTTTCGTATTCTCCCTCGGGGTGCATTCTCACTTTATTATCATGGTCCCATTCTTCTTGGCCGAACGATGGATGACCGATGCGTTTATGGTACACGATACAGTGCAGAAGAACGGCGGTAAATTTATTTGAAATTCATGCTTCTGTTCGAAAATTAGAGCAACCACACGACACGTAACGCAACCAGATCCGAGGCAGCAAAATTTAATAAATTTTCACGCGTCATGTTCCCCACGAAAATTATTTATAATATAACGCTGAAAATATCGCAATTTTTTTGGCTCAGCATGATCATTTTGCAGTAACTTTTTCTCGAAACACTTACTTTACGCCTTTACGAAGGGCTAAACAGTGAAGAACCCATCTCACACTTGATCCTTGAGTGCCTAAATCAAAAGTTTGGAGAAAGAAAAAAATCAAGTGTTGACGTTATCAACAAACCATTTTTAAAGCAACCGAGCGCCTCCGGGGGAGGATACACATAGACACAAACACACATACACACACTCTTTATATTTCTTCATCCCTTTTCAACAAAATACGACTGCGCTTGTGTAGCCGGAAACCAGCCAGGAACTCTTGCCGGAATAAGCTTCACCATGTTGAGCTCTTTGCACGAGCAGCAAAGTGTTTCAAATTGCTCAGAAGGTCGGGATTAAAACTATAGGATCTGCTGGCTCCATTATGAGCCCGAACCCAGAAGCTGGTGATGGAAACGACTTCGCCATCAAGGTACAGTTTAGTGCAACTCAATGAAAGGCTTCCTTGAGTTAATCCTATCCTATAGGGTAGCGAATAGGCGACACAACTCTTCAGAGCATCGCTCACGGGCAGGGGGGTTGGTGGTGTTGTTGGTGTTGTTGGGGGCGGTTGGTACGAATGCGGCAGACAGTACCTGAGTCTGAGCAAGAGCAGGCAATAAAAGTTATAACGGTCTGGAGGTCAGAAATACAATCATAAAAACTTCTCCGGACGTACGGGAAAGTAAATGATTCAAAATACTCAAACGTACTAAAGGATGCTGTGGAATGAATCGTGAAAAACGATGTCGCATATTCGTGTGGCTGATGATGAGACAGTTGCATATGGTATTTGTATTGGTATACTGTAGCATTTTGTACCAAAATATAGTATTCTTCTGTGTGGAATCGCGTGATTTATCAACCCTAGAAAGATAGTCTGCGTCAATTTGACTCTCCTCGCTTTTCGTGACACTGCCCTCTTCTAGGGCGAAAGCTTTCTCGTTTTTCAAAAAACTGAATTCTGGTATTTGTTATGTATCGACGTGTTAACACCCTAATGATCACTCATTACTAAAATTTTAGACAAAAACTTGCATTTTGAACGATTTGAAATTCATGCACCAATTCAACGCAAAAATAAGACTATCTTTCCAGGGTTGAAACACCGATGCAATTTTCAATAGTGAGTTTTTCTAAGAAGAAATACTATTGTTTCAGTAAAATTTGCTGGTGCACCTAAAATAGACCGTTTTGATATTTAATCAACATTTTTTCAAGGATCGTAATGCAAGTTGTAGTTACAAAATGCTTAAATCTAAAGAACGAAAGACCCTGATCACATTGAAAAGTTAAATAAAAATATAAGAATGTCGGAAAAAACTGAAAAAATATTAGAAAATTCTACACAATCCTAAAATCTCGAGAGTTTTGAGATTTTTCACGTTCGTTTACGTTTGGAATTGATCTAAAGGGTTTTATTTCTAGGGATGTTACGGATGTGATTTTTAGATGTCTGCGAATGCGGATACAGATATCTAAGTTTTAATGCGGATGCGAATACGGATGTGGATGTTCGCATTTACGGATGCGGATTTGCGTTATATCCCAGGTTTTTTTATTTCGCCTATTTCGCATGATATGTCATATTCCAGTGCGAAAGCTATTAGAACGAGCAGCAAGTTTTGCCTCAAAATTTTATTAAGCGATATGTTTTTTTCAACATACATACGCATTATACATCATGATGCATGATGCGGATGCGGATGTCAATTCTCACGCGGATGTTCCGCAGTTGGATGTGGATGCAGATATCCTTATCATCCCTATTTATTAAATAAAAAGTAAATAAATGAAGGAGTTCTATAAATCAAATTCAGTATAAAACAGGATGGTAAATAAGTTTTTAAGGTCAATTCCCTAATTTTTTCTGATATTTCTGTAAAATATAACAATAATTTCCTTGATATTACCTAGCATTCAGCACAAAAAAAGCGCAACGTAGATGAATGCAAGTCTGAAATGACAATCAAAGAGATGCCTTGCCTTTATTATAACATGAAATTGCTCCATTTCGAAAATGTTAAAAAAAGTTTCAGAGGTAATCCAATTACAACAGATCTTTGTAATACCAAAAAACATTCTAAAAAATGCAAAACTGAATTAAAAATTTAAACAGATTTAACACAGATTTAAATTGCTAGGATGCAACACAGAATTCTTTTTTTTTCTCTCTGTGTGTACACAGAATGCTTGCTTGCGTTGACAAAAATGATTAACTTTCAATGACTTGTTCATTTGCTTTGAAAAAGGCATTTTGATTTCCAAAATTGGATTTCCTGATGGCAATCTTCATGCTGCCCCAACACGGGGGGAATAATGGCAGTCTGGCGACACACGCTGAGAAGACCCGCGCTGCTTTTGAGACGTGATGACCAACCACAGGGCAAGTGATTTGTTTAATTTGAAGGCACCTTCCGTCTAATGAATGTAACTAGTTTTCCCAGAAACACTCTTTTATAGCCGAAGGGTGCTTCGTAATAGGCCACGCCTTTCAGTTCAGGTTTACCATTTTCTTATGTTCTCTAGACGAATTATTCCGGAATTCGCATTTGATTTTTGTATCCAGCGAATAAACACCAATGGTGCTCTCACACACGCAACGGTTTTAACCCGTATCTTATTGCGGTTTGTAAAATCAAGCGATTTCGTTTGCTCGCTGTTGCGTGTTGCATCATGTTGCAACTTGGCAACTAGGAGACGACGAAATTCTGTTACTGCTGATTGATTGAATCGACTTCATATTAGCTCTGCATAGTCGAACTAACTGTCTTTGTGAATGCGGTCTAACAGGGCAGTTTGTTATTCAAAGTTGGTTATGCTGATCGCAGCCTTTGCGCTGCCCCTACAGTGGGGGGTTTACTAAATAAAGTAAAAGTAAAAATTAGACAACTACAACAGAATTTGATTGCATCCCGCACAGAATGTCTGCTTGTGTTGATGCCAGAAAATTATTAACCTTCAATTATTTGTTTATTTGCCTTGAAAAAAGCATTTTGCGGAACAAAATCGGTTACTGATTACAACTTTTGAGCTGCCCTAACATTGGGGGAATTAAGATACACGGACAACATGCACTGTGGCAGCTATTTTACATTCAGTAAATTCGACGGGTGCGACAGATTTAAATTGCTAGGATGCAACACAGAATGCTTGCTTGCGTTGACAAAAATGATTAACTTTCAATGACTTGTTTATTTGCCTTGAAAAAGGCATTTTGATTTTCAAAATTGGATTTCCTGATGGCAATCTTCATGCTGCCCCAACACGGGGGGAATAATGGCTGTCTTGCGACACACGCTGAAAAAACCACGCTGCTCCTGAGACGTGGTGACCAACCACAGGGCTAGTGCTGCTGCTAAGGAAGGACGACTGCTGTTGTCGCTGTCTAGAACTATTATGAGCGGCTCCGGCTGAAACAGGCTCTTATATAGGCCAAATAGCATGTTTTCAATTGCAAGGTATATGATCCTGTCGACCGTGCTTGGGAAGCAAGCATATAACGACCAATCAGAGGTCTAATTTTTCGTTTTGACAAGACTTGACTATTTTCAATAGTACAATAGTGTGAATAATAAAATTACAATTATCTTATTTCGAAAAGAATCATAGAAGATTTTCCAATCTATTCGAATCTAAGAACGAAGGAAATCCATCGAATACTAACCGATTTATTAGCATTTGAAATTGGACATATTTTTCACTTTTTTCGGTTTTAGATTTTCATTTCACATCCCTATGTAGCCGAACTTCCTGAGAGAAGTATTCTATTTCAAAACCTGGACGAACTCATCGATGGGTGCGACGTTATGTAAGCCCCAGAGGGGCCACCGGGGACTTAGGTAGCTACTTCCGGACTAAGGTTGGCTGGTCAGTATGTTTCCAGAGCATACTCCAACGGGACGCCAAGCGCTTTCTGGGGGGCCCGAGGTGCCCAGCCTGTTTCCTTGCCGAAAACGGTTGCTGGGTTGCGGATGAGTCCAGTATGGCGGCCAAATAGTCGACGAGCAGGTTCCCGGTTCCGAAGGTTGTGTCAACAACAAGCACTGTTGCCAAGTCTAACAGAGTGTTCTTCTGTAGATACCACGCTCTTCCACGTTGGTCTATAGAGATTCGCTCAGATGGTCGACCTCGTAACCATTAAGTTAAAGGTGAGTCAACGCCTACAGGATCGTAATGGTCAAGACCAAAGGCGTGTTGGCACCTGCAGAGCGATCACCAGCGATGCTGGAACGTATCATCGAGGGACTTTCTCCACGTCACGAGACGAGCACTTGGCCTCCAGTCTCACGTCCGATATTCCACTGTGTCAGACACAAACCAAGGATGTCCGGCAGCATCCGATCCGTGAGCAAAAACAGCCGTGTCAAGGTTGAGAACAAGCCAAAGGTTACGAATGAGGAACTCATTGTGATCACCAACTCCTTAAAGGTGAGCAAGGTACCGGGATCGGATGGAATTCGAAACCTTGCCATCAAAACGGTTATTAAAGTACTCGTCTCCTTCCGGAGGTGGAAGCTTCAGAAACTGGTCCTATTCCTAAAGGCTGGGAAACCGCCAGGGGACCTATTAGCATACAAACCAACCTGTCTGCTGGATACTGCCGGCTAGATGCTTGAGAGGATTATTCTCAACAGACTGGTGAAGTACACAGAGGATTTGAATGGTCTAGCAAGTAACTAGTTCGGCTAACGGAAAGGTAGGTCCACGCTGGATGCCATTCTCTCCGTAACCAAGATGGCGGAGGAGGCACAGTCCAGCGCAAAAGATGGGGTATTCGCTATTGCGCAATCATCACGCTTCACGCGAAGAATGAGTTAATAAGCGCCAGCTGGGACATCCATGTTCCGGTGTCGTGGTAAAAGATTTTGGAAAATTACTTCCGGAATCGAGTACTATAGTACTATAGTTACAAGTTTGCGGTACCGCAAGGTTCTACCATGGGCCCGGTGTTGTGGAAAGTCATGTACAGTGGAGTGTGTAAGCTGAAGTTCCCTGTAAGGGTTGTGGTCATCGGCTTTGGAGGTCTACGGCGAATCGATCGGAGGGTTATGGTTGATGGTGGCAACTTGTTTGAGCTTTAGAGTAACTTTTTTTTTCGCTTTTGTCGATCAGTGTAGTTCTAACAAATGTCGAACAATCATAAAATCATGGACTCAACTATTCGAACAATTCCTGAACAATCATGGAATTTTTTTCTTTAATTTTTGGGTAACCTAAAATTTACCCAAAAAGCTAGAGTTTAAAATTCTAGTAACTATCAATATCCAGGAAAAATGATGGACGCCAAAATCCTGAAATAAAAATCTAACCTGTTTTCGAACAATGCTGTTTAAAAAAATCTCGTCCAAAACACTAAAGACTACAGAGTAGCCATAATTAAGATTTATATAATAATATAAAAAATAAAATGTATCTATTTTAGTTCTAAGGAACTGTAATTATAACAGAATGTCAATAGTCTAAGCGAATTCTAATAAAATATTGCAGTCTTTCGTTGAAACGACTCATTTTCTGGGCAATCCCAAGAATCGAAAAGAACAAAATCTTCTACTCAATATGAAAAACGCGTCGCTCGAGCCAAAGCACACTTCAAACAACAGTTGTTCCCTGCTAGTGGACTCCACAAATCCCCTCCAAATATTCGAAATAAGTACTCATGCGCATTGATTGATTTGAGTTGATCTTTGCGTCTCACGTCAACCAGCAAAAGTTATCTGAGAACCTCAGAAAGTCAACAAAATTCAAGGACTGGTAAATTTATAAGAATTCAGAACAACAACAAACAATAGCGCACGCCAGCCTGGAAGGCTAATAGCGGTCTTGATCAACTAGATTTTGGCACATTTTGCATGTTGTAGGATAAGTACAACGATATACTGTACCCCAGTGCTAAATCGAGAAAATTTTCAGCTCGAAAAGAGTATCGACCTGATCGGGAATCGAACCTGACATCACAACCGTGTGGGAGAGCTGCTAGCCGACCAACATCGCTGAAAACAGAACCACGGGGACCACTAAGAACTCAGACGATGTCTGAAAATTCTGAATAAATATGTAGTGTTTGATGGAATCTTTCTATAAGCCGTTTTAACCCTATGAAACTCTTTTATTTCTTCCAAGGATATTAACTCCATTTTGATTTTATTGTCGAACGTCTTCAAAACCGTATTTTCAAGTGAGTTGCAGTATTTGTCCAGTAGGGTGCTAATAGGAAACAATTTCACAAATTTCGTTTAGCGGTAGGGCTGAAAAATTTCGTGTTCTCGAAAAAAGTCTCTTTGCAAAATTTTAGCTCAATCGGACTTCAGAAAAAAAATTTCTTTGGGAAAAAGCGTTTTTGAGACGAGGGAGATTCCCAGCTGAAACATATCTAAGTCCGAGAAACATTTCGACGTTTTATACATTTCTAAGATATTTGGCATAAAAAAATCGATACAGATAATTTCATGAACTGCTACCACCTGAGCATTTTTTCCATGGTTCAAAAAATTTAAACTTCGACCGTATTTAGGCACTTGTTACCATAATCTGATTGAGCTGAAATTCTGTATAAGAACGTTTTTCGAGAAGAGTAAACTTTTCAGCCCTACCGCTAAACGATATTCGAAGGTCAATTTTTTCCATGCATCCCATTGGCCCCTAGTATCCAGTTCCCCCAGGGCACCCTACTAAAAACGTGCCAAGGGTAGCACAAATTAAGCGCATCAAGATGGTAATTCATACCAATTAACTACCTAAACTTAAGCGGGGGCCTAGTGTGGTTGGTAACGTCTCCGCCAACCACGCTCGACGCCTGGGTTCGAATCCCACCGCCGACATAGGTGTCGATGGTTGTGAGGTGGCGTGATCCACTCACAATCAACCCAACTGGTCTAGATTCAATCCTAGCCTACACTGGGAGATTTTCTGAGGCGAAAAATCTCTGGGATCACGCCTTCCATCGCATGAGGAAGCAAAGCCGTTGGCGCCGGTCCGTTAATAAACGGTGCGTGAGTTAGGGTCCTGGGTGTGGAGTCGCCTCCCTGGGCGTCGGTGATTGGCCACAGCAGTGGCGGAACTAGACCGACGAAAAATAAGCGAGAATAAAAAAAAACTACCTAAACTCGACTGTCAAAATGCATTGACCTCTTGCCGTTCCCATACCTTCAGATTCATTTACCAGGCGCAGAGACTTATGTGGATTCTGGGAACAGATTATGCCTGCAGCGAAAACTTCGAGCTATATTCGATATTTTGAAAAATCGATACCTTTTTGTTTCTGCCTGCATGATGTGCAGAGCCGTAGCTTATTCGATCAGACTTGTTATTGTATATGATAATCAGAATGAAAGATGAGAATGTATGGCTGTTATAAATCATCTATTAACTGCTGCGGGTTACCCGATTTGACTAACTTTTTGTTTTCTTTGGTTAAACACACTTTTTGCCACTTGCTGGATTTAGAACATGAACGTTATTATCAGTGAATAAATCGAATAAATATGAGAGTAATAATTGCAATCATCAGGCAGACATTATTACTTTTAAAATGAATTGAATACTAAAAACTACAAGAATACAGGGGGTAGACAAAATGATTGAGACAGACAAAATTTTGTCAATTTTTAAATAGCCAGAACTTCGCGAAAAATGAACCAATTTTTATCAAACCGGTTTAATTTTACTGGAAAACTATTCTTGTTTCCAAAAATTATCGGGGAATTCAACGGGACCAACGGCCACCGGAAACAATCCGGATTTTAGGAGTGTATGTCAAAATTTGCATTCTTGCAACGCTTAGAACTTCTTATGAAATTTGGTTTCTTTTAGGTTTATATGTTTCCGATAAATAAGAATTCATTCCGAGTTCATGGGTACCAAGAGGTTGAAAATCTGTCAAAGAACCATCGAGATATAGATTAATTAAGTATGGGTGTTGTTTATTTGGCTGTTTTTTCTCTTGTTGCGTACAATTTTCCTTGGGCACCTTAGCAGAACTCAATGAAACTATGTGGGTGTGTAAACCTTAGTAAAAGAAGGAACTTTGCAAACATTTTTTTGAAAATTTATCTGGACTAACATTTGAAAAGGTTTGAAGTATTCAAACTTCTTTCTTATGAATCAACATATCTAAATAATGACGAGAGATAGAGAATGATTGTCAATGGATAACTTCTAGAAAATTATCTGAACTTTTATTTAAAAATATTAAAAATTCAAATTTCAGACCATACACTGAAAAAATAAAAATTTGTACCCAACAGTAAAAAAACTGCAAAAAACATACTTAATTAATTCATATCTCGATGGTTTATCGACAGATTTTCAACCTTTGGGTACCAATGAAATCGGAATGAATGCTAGTTTATTGAAAACATATAAAACTAAAAGAAACAAGATGTCAGAAAAAGTTCTAAGAGTTGCAAAAATGCACATTTTGACACACACTCCTAAAATCCGGATTATTCTCGGTGTCCGTACGGCCCGTCAAATTACCTAGTAATTTTTGGAAACTAGAATAGTTT
Source organism: Wyeomyia smithii (assembly GCF_029784165.1). Classification (NCBI taxonomy): domain Eukaryota; kingdom Metazoa; phylum Arthropoda; class Insecta; order Diptera; family Culicidae; genus Wyeomyia; species Wyeomyia smithii. The sequence goes on along the minus strand of NC_073695.1, from coordinate 236,723,860 downwards.
TTCAGTAAAATGAAACCGGTTTCATCTAAATTGGTTCATTTTTCGCGAAGTTCTGACTATTTAAAAATTGGCATAATTTTGCCTGTCTCAATCATTTTGTCTACCCCCTGTATGTTGGATTTAAAAACAAATAACAGAAACCGTGACTTTTTATTAGAGACTACGATTGCGATATTTCCAAGTGGTAAACCAATAAGAGGTAACTTCGATTTCCACCGAAATGACTACGATCAGGTATCAATCAAAAGTGGTGTGTTTAATTTCAACACAATGGAATTGACCCCTTTCCGAATTTAATCGAATAGGGGGAAAATCTTTCTCAACAAGGTTCAACAAAAACCAGGCCAAATCAAGAGACGAAAAGACAAAAGAAAACAGATCGAAGCACCTCTGTGCCTCACACCACATCATCACCAATTTGCTGCACTTCAGTCTAAACTAAAAAAAATCTTGCAACCGGCCCACTTTGAATGCAAGCCCGCTGCAGTATAGCATATCTCCTTCGCAATAGAACCGAGAAAAGCAAAACCTGCGGAGTATGTCCTGTCATCCCTGCCACCTATCAGGTATAGTGCTTCAGAGTTTTTCAACTTTCGATCCTGAAATTCGATTCGGTTTCCTTTTTGTGGCCCCTTTGCGTTCCACGCACTCGGCTTCGGGCTTGGCAAATTTGCCGCTGTTTGTTCATTTTTGTTTTACCTGTCAAATGATTGATTCTCTCCGATTCCATGCAACAGGACCGTGAAAACCCATCAGCTGTCGCTCATTTCCCGTGTTACGACGAGACAGAATTAGTTCAACAGTCGGGTGCAATCCAATTTCGTACAGTGGAACTGCTGCAACTGCAAACGCAACGATGGGCAGCAGCAGAAGGCAGGTAGGCAGCTTGTGCTTCCCTTCCCTGGTGGCTGTAATGATTTGCTAATTGGGGCGTACCGGTGAGCGCAAAATCATAATTTCGCTTCAATGAATTCAAAAACCCTTTAAAATAATGCTTCAAACATAAACACTTCCGCTTTTGGAAACGTAAATTTCCCGACTAAGAAACCCCCTCCTAGCACTCGACGGTCAGAATTTGCTGCAGTCACCTTTCGAAATCGACGACCAGAATCATTCGTCTGATAAACAACAGCACTGTGACGCCAGGCCACAAGCCAGCAGCCAAGAGGAGCAAACAGCATCGAAAGCAATAAAGGCTAATTAATTAGTTTGGATCGAAAAGCGAACAGTTCGTACGTACGCATTTGAACATTCGTTGGAACTTTGAGCACGCTAATGAACCGCGCAGAGCAGAGAAGTTTTGTCGAGCCCCGCGTGGATGTTCTGAATTCCAAGCGATTGCTCCAGGTTTGTGGAAGATTGACACAACAAGTAAGCAAATATTCAACACACACAGATGACACCAGTGAGACTGCGAGGGAGATTACTCTAGGTACTGAACCGTGTCGCCAAACAGGAAGCGGTGGCTGGCAAAACGGCGACTCTGCGCTAATTGCGGTTGATTGATCACTAAATTTAATTTAATAGCTTCGCGGACGTTCGCGTAAATAGACGAGTGCAGAAAAAAAACTGGAACTAATGCACGTTTCTTTGGGGAAGTTCAATTTTTTCACGAGATGACAAACACTGGAAACTTTCGCCCTGAAGACATGACATCCGTATGTAACATGTTATTACGATCTTTCAAAATAGATTGCGTGATTAAAAGTATGTTGAATAATGTCTCATTTGCTCCATTACTGGTACAATTTCAACGTGTGTAACACCAAACAATTCGTTGCATTCACTGCTTGACGAATAAAAAGTGCTTCAAGTGGATGTAGTCATTTTCACTGGTGCGTGATATGAAGAAAGGGAAAAGCTAAATTATCGGTCAAAAGTAGTATACTTCAGAGTTATATCGGTTTTATGTCGTCAGATGAAAAATGACTGTAGTTTCTATTAAAAACCCTTTTGTGTTTATGCATTACTGCTGAAGTTATCAAAGTATGTCAATAGAAAGTACCGATTTATCAACGCAAAAGAAATAATAGCTGTAGTACATAAACATTCCAAACAAAAAAGTATGAAATTTCATGGAGATAAGTACAAAATTTACTCTGCTTGAGAGCATTTAGCGCGTGCGTTTAGTTAATTTTTCTAGCCGTATGGTTCGAAAAACAATGCTCCGAACATAAAACCATACGATATCGATAAACTAAATTCCCATTCGTCATGAAAAATGTGTTTCAATTTGCGATCATGAACGAAAAAGAGAATCTGATGAAAGGTGTTCAATATTAGAATTGTTTTCTTGACGGACTGACTTTGGTCTCGATCACACAGGTCTATAAAAGTTATCAGCATCAGCTGACTCTTCTGTGTGTGATGAGACATTCCTTTCAGTCGTATGAATAACGCTTGCACAGCAGTGTGTGTAGTTAGAGATAAGCAATAGAATAAGTCGGCAGTGGAATGTGATACGCATATAGATACCACTGTCCCCCGTAGTTTATTTGGTCAAAACACCATGCCGGAGACAGGGAGATTGCGGGTTCAAGTCCCATCGGGATGCGGTATATTTTTCCAAATCTGTATCATATTTCCAGTCCGCTTATTTTTCGCTTTCCCTACTGCACACATTGTCTGCTTAATGAACTTGAATGTTTACGGGTAAAAGCCGTTGTAAACAACAGAAATTTAGTTCGGAGAATTGTTTTATCATGAAAATAGGAGCATGGCGAGAAAGGCTTGAACTCGTGTGAAATATAAGCCGCTGAGAGCAAAAGAGGTACATGTGCCGTCTTTTAATTTTTTGGTTTTTTTTGTATTAATTGATACAGAACGCAATAATATACCATAATATCGAAGAAAAGCCGAGATCTGCTAACTAATACCAGAGTTATAGCCAAAACAATTTTAAGTTATCCTCTTCTACGGGCAACCGGTAGTCTATCGAAAGTTGAACCTGGATCCATCGTGTAGTTACTATCGACTATATAACAATCCTAAAGATACCGGCGTGTTTTCCTTTGAATTGGCCCCAGTCGATCTAGGTTATATAAAATGTTCTGTTACCAATTACACATAGCGCCATGAAGTGACAGAATTCCTTAACAAACAGATCATCATCCTATAGTACTCAATCACTTGGACAACTCCGCTGAAGATATGAATGTTCTATGTTCTATGATTAGCGAGCTATAATGCATTCTTCATGCTCAGACATGTACCACTTTTGTTCTGAACGTTTTCTAGTTGTCATCATTTTTCCCATAGAACAAAAGTGGTACATGTTTTACCATTGAAGATTGTGTAAGTTTCTCAACCAAAACTCGTTTTGTTTTCATGTACCGTCTTTTGAAACCTTTCCAGCAATGATTTAGTGCAGTTATGTTGGAAAGAATATGTTGAAAATTATTTACTATTCGAGTGTTTTCGTTTATCGTGTCTCCTGAAAAATTTACTTAATAGCACATGTACCACTTATTGTACATAATAGAATCAAAAGGTATGAAAAATGAAGGATGCAAAGCATGAAGAACAACGTTTTGTACAAAAGCATGAAGTACAGTTTTTGTCAATGACGGGGCGAGACTAAACACAAATAAAAGGTTCATCATAAAAATCATTACTTTTCAAGCGTTTGTGATATTACGTTAGTGATTTTAGTTTTTCTCAATAATGTCGAGTTCGAGTAGTGCAAAGTACACAACAGTTCTCAATTTGACGTATATGCGGAGTTATCTCTGCTTATCTAACTATTTCAAAATTTTCTCACTTCGATTAACGGAGAAAGCCATTGGACACACATATAGTAACAAAAATTACAAAACTTAAAAAGAATTTGTAAATATGAGGTAAATTGATTCTAGTCATCCACATTTCACGTGAATAACTCACTAGGCAAATGTCCACGATCCATGCAAAATTTTTTTGATTACATTCGAGAACGTTCCTCTATAGCAGTGGTGGCAAAACAAAGACAACCGACAGAAAAATGTTTTGCGACTATAACGTTGCCGTCTAGTTCCCCACGACGATGGCACGTACCTATGATTGTTTATAACATTCGGTATGCGATACACATTCTTCAGTACACAGCCACTCTATTGCCGAGTTTGCTTTTATTTGCACGAAGGCTGTCGGTATAGTGCCGAGCAGTCTGTATTTTACTCTTTACGCTTATTCTTCCTACAGCTTTTCATAACAGCCGTCACACGACTTTCGTCATAGGATAGGAGGAAAAATGTCCCAGGTGGATTTAGGCTGTTACCGAAACGCGCTGTTCTTTTTTCTCTGTGTGGGCCCATCACTACGACCAGAGATATTTGATTTATTGTGGTGTTTTCTGTACTCCGCACTTCATATTATGGGCAGTATCACTATTGAAGTGCATATACGATACGCTTTTCATTTATATCCGTGCTTGTATGTGAGAGTTTGCCCTTTCGTTTCAAGCTTACTGCTCTACTATACCGAGCCTCTTTCTATCCTACAAATATCGCCAATTTACAATTCCCTGGAGTGAGTTAATTCTAAGAGGGACTTATTATGTCGAGAGGAAGGAATCTTATCGAATCCTCGTTCCTCATACCAACACCGCGTCACAATCACAATTCCTTGACACCCACCCGCTTATCAAAGCGGACTCTGTAACCTTGCGGCTAAGAAGCTCCCTGAAAACGCGCTTTTTGTGTAGTGTTAACACGAACGTTTATATAGAAAAACAGCTTCTTTCCTCTACATAACGCATGACCGACACACGAAGCATGTTTTTCGATTTCTGCTAACTAGCACGGGTAGTTATCGCTAACACACAACAGAAAAAGTTTTCTGAGAAAACAGTAAAAAAGGCTGTACTTTTGGAATGCCTGATAATGCGGATGTCGTCCTAGAGGCCATACACATTCGACGTGGACAGTTTCGGAGGGAAGCTGGTTTGGGGGAACATTTCTTAAAAACAGTTATGAAAATTAGTATGTTCATTGTATTTATATTAGGAATTAATATTGGAACGAATTTTATTAACCTTACGCTTGGTCTTTTGTGTCTTGTTTAAAAATCACTAATAATTTCACACACATTACTTTTAATTCAAACTTTTGGCAAAAAAACGCTCAATTAGATTATATTTCAATACGATCTGTGGAGACTACAACAAATCCCTATCACTTTAAGCGCTCTTCCTCACACATTCGAAAAAGATATCAAGTGATCGAAGTCACCCCTGTTCACGGCATCTGACTAGAACTTAATTCCTGTACCTTCGTCTCTTGTCCGAACAATGCTCCGTAGATAATAAATATAAGTAATTTACAACGATGCGTTTGAAAAAACGACCAATCTATTGCTGTAGTTTTTTTGGTTTTGAAGAGTTTGTCAAATATGTAAAAAAAACCAGAAGTTTATAAATATATAAAGGTTTGCTGTGAACAACAATATGTTAGTAAGCGCGAACAAAACTGGTGCGAAATGTGTCATGCTTAACAGGATGCCGCAAGGTAGCAACTTCGGCCCATTAATGTTCCTTTTGTTTTTAACGATGCAGCTTTTGCTTGAAAAAATTATTTTAAGCTGCCCTCCTCCTGAAAAATTGGGGCGAGTGCAAAATGAAAGACACAAAGCATGGAGAATAACGTCTGTGTCGATATGAACAATTTAAAAAAAAAATCTTCGCTTAACACAAAACTTAGCTGCTATGGTACCTATTAGAAGAAAAAACTTGTGTAGAACGTTATATATCACGGCTTATTAAAAAAAATTAAAAATGTATTGATGATCGCAAATATTTATAGAGTCAGAAGGGTTTGTTTGATCGCTATGACGTCTTTGGCATAGTTGTAAATAATAATTTTGTCTTTCCGAAAAAAATATATAACACGAAAAAAAATTGTTTGACCAAAAAATTAATAAATTATCTTGTAAAAAGAACGGTTTGTTTGATTGATTTAATGTCTTTGGCAAAGTGGTATAATTTTGTCCTGTCAGAAAAAAATACATCGTAAGGCGTCGTACACAAACTAGGTGTCGCTAAAAATTCAGATTTCAGACCTTCTTTCCCTCTATGCAACAAAAAGTGACGTTCTATATCACTCCCCTCTCAGACATTTACGTAACGCTGAGCAACCTGACCCCCTCCAAAGTTTCAATTCTGAGCACACATCACACTGTGACAACCAAAAAATAAAAAAATCAACATTAAACTTTTATCCCAAATTTTTTTTTAATTGTGCAAATTGTTTTTAAAGGACAAAATTATTATCTACAATTTTGTCGAAGACTTATCAAATACCAAACAAAAACGTGTACAAATTAAACTGCGTCAAAAATACTTTACGGTAATCTGTTACTTACTGTGTTTTACGCGGGGACGAAAAACCTTGCAAAAGCGGGTTATTATATAAATCATCATGAAAAAACGTGTTGAAAAGAAGACCTGTTCTGTACACTGTAAACGGATGGAGAATTTATTTTTCTTTCGAAAATTTAACCTTTTTTTTATTTATTTATCCAAGTTAACTATCAATGTTCAGCTAATAAAATTCAAATTATCAAAAGTGAGTTTTTTTAGATATTTTAATGTTGAGTAAGTTTTTGATTTTTCCTTTCGATATTTTTACTGACCGGAAAATTTTCACGGTATTTTCTTTTGAAAGACACATTTTTTTTCTTTCTGCCGAAGACGTCACACCGAACAAATAAACAGTTCAGGCTTTAAACATTTGTTATCATCAATACCCTCTTTGAAGCTTCGGAAAATGACTGCTGTGCAACACTATACTGACGACTGTTCTCTCTTTTTACTCTAACAGGGTCATGAATAAGCTATTCATGAGAGCTCAAATACAACTGAAGCGCGCCTTGTGAAGCTGACTGGTGTTGCACACGACAGTTCATTCTTGCGCATTCGTTCGTTCGGACATGACAGCCTAAATTGTTCATTTTAAGGATGTCCTGTTGGTTTGGCATGCGCTGTTGACAGCCTGCTAATCTGCTTCGGCTGTCATCGATGATATTGAACTCGCCCTCCTACGTTTATCCTTTTTTTAGGTCGATGCCATGATGAATACCAAGTAAACCGTTACATATATTCTCATTGTCGATTTTACTCCTCACATGAGGAAAAAAGTGCTTACTCTTGTGAATCATAATTATCCGACAGCCTGCTTGGATTTGTACCGAAGGATTTCGCGCTGTAAAGGCTGTCGTTAGCGACAGCTTGGAAGAACCAACAGACATAAGGAAATGAAAAATAACAACCCGTTTGGCATTGCATGTGTGTGCTGTCGGGCTGTGTACCGAACGTATAAAGAGCAGAGAACAATACAATGAGATACGAATTAGTTTGAATTTGCTGTCACAGAAAGACAGCCATTTTCAGAAGCCTGCTCTCTTTACCATCTTCGAAAAAACAGTATAGTGTATATTTTCTTTCGAAAGACACATTTTTTTCTTTCTGCCGAAGACGTCACACCGAACAAATAAACAGTTCTGGCTTTAAAACATTTGTTATCATCAAAACTCTCTTTCAAGCTTCGGAAAATAACTAAGGTGCGACAATATACTGACGACTGTTCTCTCTTTTTATTCTAACAGGTTCATGAATCAGCTATTAATTATATTTTTAAAATGAAAATAAGTTTTATTATTATATTCGGGAAAGATTTTAAGTTGTAATAAAATACTTATTACAGTAATCACCCGATTATATCTGTACCCGATTTAATCTGCCCCCGATTTAATCACATTTTTCACCCGATTTCATCATCATAAAACATTTCAATAAAAAAATGTCAGGGTGAACTGATTTTCTATTACGCTTCAATATTTATGATATTTTTCATAATTCTGTGTATCATTCTGGATGCAGTTTACATTAAAAATTCAACCGATGCACAATGTTACACTGTTATCGTGCGAATAATTGAATAGTGATACAAATGTTTATTATAACCGTGTAATATGTTCGGAGAAGTTTTTAAAATATCTGAAAACGCATCTTTTGATGTAGAAAGCTGGGTGATCAATCCTCCAAAAAGTGAGATAGAATATTTACTCTTTCATTAGATAAAGATAGACGCTTGGTGTCTTAGGCAAAGTATTAGGTGATCACAAAACAATAAACTTTACAGAAGACATCATGTTTCTATCTCTTACTTATTGCAAGCAACATAAAGTTTTCTATGAGAAGGCATTAAAAATCGTTATTTACATTTTAAGCTTTTTCTGGTTGCAATATGTGAGAGATATCAGCATGCTGTCTTCGACAAAGTTTGGTGTTGTGAGAACATCTAATATTTTGCTTATGGTACTGCGCTACAAAAAAGCAAGTAATTCATTTTACCAATTCAAACAAAAACATGAACGAATAAAAAACTTAATTGTAACTTATTTGCAACTTTACATCGATTCTTTTAGGTTTTTTATTTTTCTAGGTTTGTTCAGAAAAGTTTTAGGCAACTGAATTATCTATCTAAAAAATGTTTTAAAAAAATAGTGATGATCGATTTTGTATAGTCACTTTTTGTTTTTGAAATTTTTTTTTCAGTACAGGATCTCAAATTGAATTTTTTAAATATTTTTTATAAAAGCTCAGACAGTTTTCTCAAATTCATCCCTTGACAAATTTTCTCTATCTTTTGTCATTATTCAGATATATCGATTTATGAAAAAACAACTGCAGCTTTTTTCATATGTTTGTACAGATAAATTTTCCAAAAAAATTAAAATCGCTGATTTTGCGTATTTATTCATTGATTTAACATCTTCAATAAAAAAAAAAATAAAATTTTAAAAACTTCCCGATTTTATCACTTTCCTTATTTTATCACGCCAAAAATCATCAGGGTGATATATAATCGGGTGATCACTGTATTTCAAACATGTTTGCAAATACTCAGTGTTTCATGTGGTAAAAACAGCAGCAATTTTATTTATTTTGTTTGCCGATAATTTGTCATGCATTCGAGTATAAACGACTATTTTAATCCTGCATTTGTCGTATCTTCCACAACATGTAATATTTTCACTTTCTCCCGTTTGTGTTCGTGTAAAACTTGGTATCGTTATTATTCGCTTTAAAGTATGTAACCAATTGCATCACATGATCTTTCACCACACGAGGTTGTGGAGACATAAAAATGTATTTTGTAAATATTCAGTTTGTATTTATGTATTTATTTATTCTATTCGACGCATGGTCTACATGAAATAGGTGTATATTCATTCTAATTCCGTTTGATAGGTATATTATAAGAAGATAGAAAACTTCCAAAATTTCGCAACATCTCTAAGCCTCAAATTCATTGATAAACGTCTCTGAAAACGCAAAACAAATAACTTTATAACATTTCTTGAACAGAGATAGCAACACGTCTCAAACATTCCTTCATTCCAAGAATCTGAAACACAAGACAAAAATAATATGTGTGCAACACATCCGTTAGCGAGGAGGGCACAGATTAAAATTCGACTGATCACACTACTCATTCCCGACAAACGGAACTAATTACTTTCAGACTACACACCGTCATATTGGGCAAAACTGGCGTATTTCTCAAACGTAAACTTTTTCCTGCATCTCCAAAAGTGTATGTTATGACTCCGCTGCGGTGGAATAACGATCGAATTGCGGAAGGCTGTTTTTGATCCTCTCCGACTTTCCGATGATAGCAAAGCCCTTGTCAGCTTTTCATTAGTGATGGTTTCTCGCTAGCCAAGCAAAAGTGTGAAACGTGCAAATGAAAAACGATCCTACCAGGCGACTAAATGATCTAGCAGAACAAATTGCGGACCACCCTGGCTGAGTTCGGTTCGTTTCGATGATGAGCACGGTGATAGTTTATACAGTATAAATGTGGGAGTAGTTAGTGCGCTACAGTAGGTAGCTGTTGGCCTACGATGGTTGCTTTGCTATCATCCTGGCTGGGTCACTAACAACATAGGCCTAGGCATAGGTCGGCCGGAAAGTGAACCGCCAGCGCAAGACAATAACGAAAGGAAAAGGCTACGGAACGAAAGAAAAGGCCAACCGTTCTCTGGTTCTAGCTGGCAGTTGACGACTTCCGCCTCGTTTTTCCACCAGACAGTCACACACAAACCGACATTAGAGGCGAAGCATTAGTTGCCAAGTTAGGTCCGTCTGCGGCTACCGGCCACCCAACCGTCGCACGAGTTCTCAACAAGACGAACCGTGCAGGACACACAAATATGCTCATTAATCAAAAAGGCCGCATGCTAAAGGGGTGGCTCGCTCAGTCTTCTCGGGCCTCTCATGTCCTATTTAGGCAAATGTGTCCCTGCCGAAGTTCAGCTGAGACTCCCTCGCTTTTCGGACGACGAACGCGGGATTGAAAAATGTTGTTTTGGGTACGTAAACCTTTTCGTACTTCTCGCACTGTGCGGGCTTCAGACCAACAACGAACGTTTGAGCTGAGCCTCGGCGGAACCCTGAACGACCGACCGACAGCGAAGCTCTGCAGGAAACGAAAGGCTAATAAGTGGTAATTTTTTAATGGACTGGAAAGCAATATAGCCGAAGTGCCGGGAGGTGGTAGAAAGGTTCGCTATCGTTTTGTGGGCTTGAACTTGAGCTAGAGGAGAAGAACAACCGGTCAGCCAAACCAGCAGAGCTCCAACGGCGCGTTTGATTGTATGACGAATTCAAGGTTTTTTTATTCATCGATGCCTGCCTGGCAAACCGGATTGACAATTCTCATTTACGGACCCCATTGTTTCCAAGTACGACCTTCCCATGTTATTTTCCTGCTTGTTCGGTTGGTTCGAGCTTCTACAGCATATGATTCTGCTGAACAAATTGTATCCGACTATTTTTATTATCTCGTCAAAAAGTGCCTTCTGCATTTAGTGTCGAAGGTCGTTTGCAGCAGTCGGTCCTCGGGTGGAACGAAAATTAGAGGCAATTTTTAACAGTAGAGGGGGTGCTGCAGATTTTTTTTTGCTCTCTTCACTGTTTGCTTTAGAACCGAACGCTGTTCATAACTGGCGCAGCAATTTGGTTTGTTTGCTGGGCAAGCAAACAGGGGAGGAGATCCGATGAAGGCTGGAGGTAACGGTCCGTTTCTAATAATTCTAATGTCTCTGTTTCGCAGGCACATTTTCGCTGGCATTGGAAAAGACTCCGCCGTTTTATGATTACCTGCTTTGAATTATATGCACTAATTATTCCGCTCGTAAAGTCCGACAGGAGGGGAGGGTTAAGTGCGGTTTCTGGACAATTTGTGGCTTTGAAAGTTGAATGATCTGCCTTGTAAATTATGGTACTTGGAGAAATTAACCATAATGTTTATGATGATTTTATCCAGCAACTTTAATGCCAGTGTTAAACACATTGCAAATAAAGCAACCGCCAGATCAAAAATAGTTTCTCTTTGTTCGTTTCAACAAACGAATTGGTCGTTTAGAATTCATATGAATCATTGGGGGAGCTAGAATGTGTCTGAAATTGAGAACTGTTAGGTGCTGAGAAATTTCCCACTGCAACAAAAATCGATAGAAGACGACACCTCGCAGTAAACTATTTTTTTACTGGTGAACTGTCCCCGGCTAGCAATTTTCAGTACAGTGATTGTTGTCATGATGAGTAATTATTTCTTCGGTCGTCGAACTTTGAAGTCCACTCGTAAAATGTATACAATCAGACTTGCGTCCGACACCTCACCAGTGTCGGGTTAATCGGCCGAGGACAATTACGTTATTCTCCGTTGTAGTACATTGTGGTTGGCAGCGGAACTCACGGTATGACATCCGCACTTATATCGAGCGAAATTGTTGCCACTGCTGTTCTGCTTCTCTAGTTTCATGTAAGCATTTTTTTCCCCTTATTTTCATTTCACATTCCATTCGTTTTTTTTTTTTAATTTTTATGACAGTGGCAACTGGCGACAATAATGATAGATTTCGCAACAAAGAAAAGGTTTCGTCTGGCTATTAACCATGACCTTCGCAATCATCAGGAAAAGCAAGACATAACGTTAGAAATGTTAATCTACTGCAGAAAGCGACACGAAACGTATTGTTTATCGGAACAGTTTATGACAATCGCGTGCTGCTTCTTGGGCAGGCATCACATTGGAGGATAGAACTTAGTGCGAGTGTTATGTCTAGAATAAAACAACTTATCTTCAATTTGTAACTGTGCGTGCAGATTAAGATACAACACATTTTACAACATCGGATTTAATTAATCTAAAAGTAATAAGAAGTATTTCCTAATGAAGCTATCTTTGGCTATAGACATCCTATAGATCGGTTTTGTACAAGATTCTGTTTCAAACAAATACCCTCAATCCTCTAGCCTTCAGTTGAACCTCTGAAAAGCATCAATCGATACTTAAAAAATGTTTATAAAGTTTCATAGTGATTTTTTCGAAGTCCGTCTGAAAACTAACTTTGGCACTAGAGGGTTAACAACGTTTTATTCATTTGTTCAATATTGTAACAGTTTATTGTATACTTTAAGTATGTAAACCGAAAAAAATGGCCCATGCGAGAAGACTGCCAGATTATTACTGTACTTTTTATTTAAGTTTGTCAAACTCGTAGAGGACCACCAAGACTATCAGTATTTTGTAAAACGTCAATTTCATGCTCAAGTCGTTTCAAACAAATTAACTAAATAAAATATAAATTTGGATTCCTGCTGTTGTAGTTATCGACAGTTGGCGGTGATTAGTGTATTTGAAATGACCATCTACGAGTATTTGGGGTTAAGGCTAAAAAAGGCTGCAGAGTAAACGCAAGCACGATCTGTTACTTCGAACAATCTCTCACATAATAAAATATAACATCGGTTCTCAACCTTTTTTGTTCACGTACCCCTTGGCAATATTTTTCAAATCAATTATACTCCCTGGCTTGGAATGTTCTCACAGAGTGGGAGAAAGTAGTGGTAGATCATGTTGTTGTAGCCTAGTTCAGGCTTCAAATTGAATTATGGTTTGTTTGATCACTACAGTCATGTTTTAAGAGCAAATTTTAATAACAAATGAAGTATTAGAAAGAGAAATTACTTTGTACGCAATTACTGATTTTTCTTTCGCGTACCCCAGGTTGAGAACCATTGAAATATAAGATAATAATACATCAATTTTTTATACCGAATTGTTAGTTTCATAATTAATTCAAATTTTCAAAATTTTAAATAAATTATGCTGTATTGAAGATGAAATATTGAAAACACCAAGAAACGATTAAATCTACTGATATTAAAACGGGTTCTGTGATCGACATACAGCTTTTCCACATTGAATGTAGCAGTTTTTACTTGCTAGAACTAGAATTCAACACAGATTTAAAATTCATTTTCCTCAGCCCATCGAATTGGGCAGGAAAAGCAAAAGCTCAGGATAAAAAGGAGATAGTTGAAAAAGCTTGGCTCGAGAGTTTTGTGATAACGCCATCTACTTGTCAGATCAGTTTACTACTAATGAAAGCTTCACTGTTTGGCGCGGTAGAACTGAGCAGCTGAATAGATTACATCTTCGAAAGAAAATGTTAAAAATATGTAGGTATACAAATACCTCTAAATCACGATATTTATTTAATTCTTCATATTTGTTATGATTCGTTCAGGATGGTCTTATATCGTGTTGATATTCGATTTCTAGCACCGTAAAGATGCTTCCAGTATGTATAAAGCAATTTAAATCATCATCACGGAGACGCAACAAGTTACGCCACCAGTGGCATTGAAGGTTAGGGAACACTCGTATATCCGATGCTTGGGCTCGCATGCGAGCTAATCTATGGAACATTTCTGTTTTTATCTTTTTCGTGTGGTCGTTAAAACATACATCATTTAAGCTTATCGTGACCGTTCTAGATTTGACTCTAAAAAATTGATTTTTTGTACTCAGTGTTTTTAGCAAGATTGTTTCATAAAACAAAGCCTTACTTTTGATGTCGTCGAAAAATTAGAAAAGAATGCTGAATACAGCCTTAAACTAGAGTTTTCCGCGGAACACCCCTCCTTTGATAAGTTTTTTGTCTATATTTTTTTTGTGATTGTCAAAATAATATATTTTACGCGTTTTTTAACAGATTTTTTTTTCAACTGAAACATTTTCAATTTTATAACCACGATAAATTTATTTTACTTCAATAATACATACGCTGTCGAGAAATAAAACATAACATTGCCTTACTACGTTTACTGCAATGTAATGCAATTCTTATTTGATTCCACATACTTCCAAAGATTGACCTTGCGACTTGTTTGTAGTCTGCAAATACATGACAAATTTGATATTGGATCAGGATAAAATTCAGAACGTCGACATCCTTGCTTTTACCAGAATTTGATTGTTCACATAATTCTGAAGGATATTCGATAACACATTTCTAATGAGTTTATTTTTCGTCGATTATGCGACAGAAATATTGCGGGAAGGAAATCTTTCAAACGAAAACGTCAACTGGTACTTTTCTATTGTCAATCGATACTGTGCGTCAACCCGATTGTGGAATTACGGTTTTCGGGCATTCTGACCTGTTTTACAGAGAGCGGAAGTCGCCTAGAATTGAAAATGTAATCTATCACAACGTCATAAAAACATTTCTCATACTGAGCAATTCTCGCTGAAACCGTTCCACTGGTGACATGAGGTCTTTGAAAAAGGATATTTTTGTGTCTAAAAGATTGAAAGTAGGGAAAAATGACAAAACCGTCTTAGTTGTTCATATTGATGGACCCCTCGAGCACAAAGCGGTTAAACGGTTTTTAGAAAAGCTGAATTTTGAGCAATTCCTGATTTTTTTCATTGAGTTATTTCTCTCGAATTTGTCATTGAACCCCCTGCAACCAGCACGTCATTTTAAACATAAATGATAGAGCTTTCCCAACTGGTCTCGAGGTACGATACTTCCCCAACAAGCCAGTTGCCGTATGTTCGAGTCCCGGAGAGAGACTGTTAATGTCAGTAGGATCATAGCGCTAGCCCCGCAATTGTCCTGTACATTTAACAGTCGGCTGTGAAGTCTGTGTATAGCTAAACAAAAGGTCGAGTTCCGATACGATATGTAGCACCAAGGCTTTGCTTTTGATAGCGCTTTCATTGAAGCCGAAAAACATTGACTGCCATCTAGGCCGCGCATCATGTGTTGAACTGTTCGAAGCTTGATTTCAAAAAGTGACCTAATTGCAAGTTAAACCCGCTGTTCACCTAATTTTTTGAATGTATCTTAAAGCCTTTTCATAGCTTTTCAATGGTGGTGTCAAATTCAAAATCGGTGGTTGCGAACTTGCTCAAAAGCACGTTTGTCTGATAAAATCCAAGATGGCGCCAAGATCTAAGATGGCGGCCAATTTTTTTCGACTTAAAATGAAAGCTTTATCATTTCTCTTTGAATTGACGTGCTGGTTGCTGGGGGTTCAATGATAAATTTAAGACAAATAAATCAATAAAAAAATCAAGAATTGCTCAAAATTCAACTCTTCAAAAAACTTTATCACTTAGAGACAAAAATATCCTTTTTGCCTTTCTCCTAGAAAGGTATAGCAATCACTGGAAAAACCGAAGGTATAAAAGTGGTCCCAATGGCCGAATGTCATATACCACTCGACTTCTTTCGACGAACTGAGCATTTTCTGTATGTATGTATGTATGTGTGTATGTGTGGATGTGTGTGTGTGTATGTGCAACTTTTTTTTCTCACTCACTTTTCTCAGAGATGGCTGAACCGATTTTCATAAAATTAATTGCAAATGAAAGGTCTAGTTGCGCCTATTGTTGCTATTGAATTTCATTGTAATCGGATTTTTAGTTTAGAGGTTATGTATCAAAATGTAAAAAGCACGAAACATCAATATCTCAGAAACCACACGACCGATTTCAATAAAACTGGTTCAAATGATTGGGCTGTCCCCAGAACCCTTAACTTTTGAATTTCGTTATGATTGAACATATGGTTCAAAGGTTATGTAAAGAAAAGTTATCCTGAGGTTGTTTAAACTCACTCATTTTTCTCAGAGATGGCTGAACCGATTTTCACAAAATTAGTGTCAAATGAAAGGTCTAGTTGCCCCATAGGTTGCTATTGAATTTCATTGTAATTGGTTTGTAACTTCGTCCGTTGTTAATATAAATGTGAAATCACATAATGAGAGTAAACATATTGAGTGTCTCCTAACGATCACTGGCTAATTAAAAGGTAGAAAAGTGATCCAAATGGCCGAATGTCATATACTACTCGACTCAGTTCAACGAATCGAGCATTTTATGCATGTATGCATGTATAGGTGTATATGTTTGTGTGTGGGTGTGTACGTGTGTATGTGCACCTTTTTTTCGCACTCACTTTTCTCAGAGATGGTCTGACCGATTCTTTCTATCTTGGTGTCAAATGAAGGGTCTATTTGCCGCTAAGGTTGCTATTAAATTTCATTGTAATCAAACTTTTAGTTTTGGCGCTGCGTCAGAATGTCGCTCTTATATCTCAGAAGCTATGAACATAGTTGAATTCAAGTTAATGGGCTTTTAAACCCTTAAACATAATATTTAAACATGTTCAACTTTCAAATAGAAAGAAACGTAACGCGCAGACTGTTTAGAACTATACTGCCGCTCATGGCAAGTCCGTCCCAATTGCATTTTTATAAATTTTGAGTTTATTTATGGAATCAATTTCTTTTTATATCTACTTTCGATAGAACAAATATTTTTGAATACTTTGTTCTGAGGAACTATGAAAAAAATAGCAAGTCGGTTTGTCCCATAGCAAAAGTGATCGCAAGTCGGTCCCATTGGAAAAATCTTCGCAATTTAACCCCACAGCCAATAATGATTATGAAAAATGTGATATTCACCACAACTTATGGTCTTCAGGTTTAGAATTGGATGTACCAAGTGATATTCGATAAGAGGTTTGATTGAATTTTACGCGTTCTACATCGTGTGGCTCTAGCTGATAGTACAATGTTTTCTTCAAGACAAAGTTTCCACCAGTAGCTTCCTTCAGCTGTTGTTTGTTGATAGTGAACGCTTTAGGTGTGTCACTGTGTTGTTAGTTAAAGCATTCTTAAGTAAATACTACTTTTCGTACTTTATCCGTATTTTATGTAAAGAAGTGAGCAAGGGTTGTTCAATTATTGCCGTGAATTTCGTTTTGAACAATTTGTCAGTCATATCAAATACTTCGGTACGCTACTTAGCTGTTTTTAACGGAGCAAACATTCTCCTAAGCTGTAGGTGTTCTTTCATATTTGCTTTCACTGCTACGTGGAAGCTGTCCGGAGTCACGAACTTGTGACTGCTCTCAGGAAAATTTAGAACAAGTTTTTGCACCTAAACAGATTTTGAATTTATCAGTAGTAGGTATCAAATGTAAAAACAAAATCTAATTTTATTTTGAGCGGCGCAGTTGGAACATTGTGTTATGCTTCTCACAAAAAACTTGTTTAATGAAGCACGAGAGAAGGTTGAATTGACCCAGCGATGGATTTATTCCAAACGCAAGCTATAGCACCGCCAACGATTTGCAGTGGTTTGTTTTTTATCAACGGTCGTAGCCGGCTATGGGACTGACTTGCTATCATTCTGGCTACGTACCGTAAAAGTAATCGCATGTGAGTCCCAGCTTATGATTTTCAACAAATTTTAATCAAATTTCGGTGTTAATGCAAGTTTTATGATGGAAAAGTGTTAGATTATCATTGCTGTACTAAATTTTGTTGGTGGTCTTGTTTTTGAGTGCAATATTTCACCTAAAGTGTTACGATTTTCAATTGCTGTTTTCTCGTTAGCACCAAAACGCAAATGGGACGGACTTGCTATGAGCGGCAGTATAGCTACGATCAAAATATGTGACCTCAACATCATTTAAATTTGATATTGTACTATTTCAATGTATGCGGCCTTGCTCAGGATTGAAGTTGAAATAAAAATACATTTCTATCATTTCATATTTTGCCTTTCTCCTAGAAAGGTATAGCAATCACTGCAAAAACCAAAGGTATAAAAGTGCTCAAAGAGCCGAATGTCGTGTATCAAAAGGGCCGAATGTCGTGATTTCAATGAAATTAATTGTGAAAATGAAAGGTCTAGTTGCCATATAAGACTCTATTGAATTTTATTGTAATCTGATTGATAGTTTTAAAGTTATGTATCAAAATGTAAAAATTATGAAACATCAATATCTCAGAAAATACACAACCGATTTGAACAAAATTGGTTTCAAATAAACGGGCTACCTAAAAAACCCTTAACTTTTGAATTTTACGAAGATTGAACGTGTGGTTCAGAAGTTATGAAAGAAACGTGTTCTGGAGACTATCTAATCTCACTCATGTTTCTCAGAGATGGCTGGACCGATTTTCATAAAATCAGTGTCATATGAAAGGTCTTGTTGTCCCATAAGACCCTATCGTTTTTTTTTTGCAAACGGGTAACTACTTTGCCTGTTATGTTTAAAAATGTGAAATCCAGCTATGAAAAGAAACATATTCCGAAGACTACTTGGACTCACTCACTTTTCTCAGAGATGGTTGAACCGATTTCCACAAAATTAGTGTCAAATGAAAGGTCTAGTTGCCTCATAACACCCTATTGAATTTTGCTGTAATCGGACCGTAACTTCGTCTGTAATGTATCGAAAGGTGAAAATCACGAAACTTCATTATCTTAGAATAATATTGATATCAGATGAACGGGCTAGTTAAGGGTTAAGTGATGAATTATGATTGAACACGTGGTTTCAAAGTTTGGCTGCCCTATACGTTCCCTTTTCATTTGATTGTAATAAAACTTAAGCAACCGTTATGTATTAAATTGTTAAAACAACGAAAGTCTATTATCTCAAGTATTACACGACTCATTTGAACTTAACTAGTGTCATACAAACGATTCATATCTCAAACTTTTACCACAAAAGATCAAAATAATGGTCGCAGTGGTTCAAATCTTGCAAAAAAAAAATCACAAACCTTCAAATAACATACTTCATAAGAATTTGATATGCTGTTGAAAAGTTCATCACTATACCTGCTTTAATCAATATATATGGGCTCAGCGTTCCCGGTATCGCTCGTGATTAAATTGTTCGATATTAAGAGCAATTTCTTTAATTTTGCTATTTCTTAAGCACTAACATTACGTCAAATATCATATTTTATACTTCAATTACAACATCAATATTTTAGAACCCAATGAGTGAATATAAATACCTTTATTGGTTTTAAGCATTCATGTAAATCTATTTTTACAAATAATAAGTTTGAATGAGAAAGGCTGAGTCTGACTGCTAGGTGGATTAATTTAGGTTTTTAAGACCTTATGTCACCAGTGGGACGGTTTCAGCGAGAATTGCTCACTTTAAAATCCTCACATTCCAAATTTGGTTCCATTTGCCTAATTAGTTCTCGAGTTATGTAGGAATTTGTGACGGAGGGGAATCTACCACTATATAAACATATCTTGACTCCAAAAACCTCCTCTTGTCAAATTTGGTTTCATTTACTTGATTAGTTCTAGAATTATTTAGAAATTTGCGTTTTTTTTGTATGGTATCCCTTCACTTCCAGAGGAGGAAAGAGTACCAAACCACCGCAAGAGACATGTCTTGCCTTCTAAAATCTTCTCATGTCAAATTTGGTTCCATCTGCTTGATTACACCTCGATTTCTGTAGAATTTTGTATTTCATTAAGATTGGATCCCCCCTTTCCGAAGAGGAAGCGGTGTTCGATTACCATAGAAAACCTTTACATGCCAAATTTGGCTTCATTCGCTTGAACAGTTCTTGTGTTATGCAAAAATTTATGTTTCATTTTGTATGGGAGCCCTCCCTTCCAGGCGAGAGAGGGGTGCCAAACCACCAAAGAAATATTTCTTGCCTTCAAAACCCCCATTTGCCAAATTTGGTTCCATTTGCTTGATTAGGTCTTGTGTTATGCAGGAATTTGGGTTTCATTTGTATGAAAACCCTGCCTTTTAGAAGAGGGAGGGGTATCAAATCATCATGAAGACGTGTATTGCCCTCTAGAACCTCTTCATTTCCAATTTGGCTTTATTTTCTTGATTAGTCCTCAAGTTATGTAGAAATTGGGGTTTCATTTGTATGGGAGCCCTCTCTTCCAAAAAAAGGAGAGGTGTCAAACCACCATTAACAATTTTTTTGTTTTCAAAAACCTCCATTTGCTTGATTAGTTCATGTGATATACAGAAATTTATTTTTTGAGATTTTCACGCCGATCCGCTGATCCGTTCTTGAATTTAATCCTGACATACGGACAACGGTTCATTTTGATTATATAAAAAGAGAGAGAGAAGACGGTCTGTGGGAGCACCGTGTTCCGTTTCTACAAAAGATAAAAGATTCGCTTTAGAACGAATAGCCTTTTTTAACATTCAAGAAGAATTGTTTTTTAACCTATTTTTCTATTGAACGATTGGTAACCTTGAAGAGAAGCGTTGTTCGACTAACTTGAAGCCATTCGGAAATAATGTTGGAGGTTACTGGAATACTGTTATACAGGGTGACAAAAAAGTCCGGTCACACAGGAAAATCTCAATATTTCAAATAATAAGACGGAAATCTGAATCTGGCTTTCATAGCTTTATTCAGTAACTCATAAAGATACTTCACAAACGATATCTCGGAATTACACCACCTTTCTCTGATCGAACCAGCTTCAGACGTCTCGGAAAGTCGTCGCGAGCGGCGCGCACGTGCTCCATCGGCATCTCGTCCCAGATTTTCGTGATAACTCGCTTGAATTGCTCCAAATTTGTTACTTTATAGTCGTTCAGCTTCGACATCATGTATCCCCACACGAAATAATCCAGTGGATTCAGATCCGGAGACGATGGAGGCCATTCATTCTTCGAAATAAAATCGGTCAAGTTTTTCTCACACCACGCCTGAACAACCTTTGCGGTGTGGGATGGGGCGCCATCTTGCTGGAAGCAGTAGTAATCGTCTTCAAACAATAGTTCAGCTTGAGGCAGAACATTTTTATTCAAAACCGTGTCCAGGTATAACGCTGCGTTGATTTTGACCCCTTTATCGATAAAAATAAGAAGCAGTTTACCTCTATTGCAAATGGCTCTCCAAACCATCACTGACGTCTTATTTTGGAACCGGGAAACGTTCAGCTTGTCCGCAGGAGCTTGCTGGAGGCTCACACTCCAAACTTGATCATTTTGGCGATTGACTGTTTGCTCCAAAACGAACAGCTTCTCGTCCGAAAAAATAATCTCGTCATCTGCGCGCCAACCGAGCAACTCCCGCGACCGTTGATACCTCTTGTCCTTTGTAGCTTTGGTAACCCCATGAACCACCTGTTTTTTGTACGGTGTAAGTTTTAAATCCTTGCGCAGAAGCAGGCGGATTGATTCTCGGTTCATTTCAAGGTTCCTGGTCAGCTTCCGTGCAGATTGGGCGGGATTCCGGCGAATCCGGTCTCGTATAATCTTTTTCAGCCTTGGAGTTCTCACAGACTTTGGTCGTCCAGATCGTGCCGTGTCCTCGATGCCTCCGGTCTCTAGGTACCGATTTATGGTCCGGTACACGAATTTCCGGTTGATTCCGAGCGGTTTTAGGTGTAAGAATATGTGCCCGGGTTTGTACCCTTTCACATATTCAGCGATAACAGCTGCTCTTAACTCTGCCATGGCTCACAACTCAATGTAAACAAACTGCACAGAAACGAAACTCTGCCACTTTGGGCAGCAAAGTTAACCCTTTCATTTGACATATAGATGGCACCAGAGAGATGCAACGTGTAGGCTACAGGCGACCCCAAAAAAGTGTGACCGGACTTTTATGTCACCGTGTAGGAACACTTCACCGCTGTCACAGAAAGTTAAAAAAGTGGTCGTAGTAACGAAAAAAAAAACAGCGTGTGTGAAACAGAATCCTACTCGATGTTAATGATAAGTCATTTTTCAATTTTAATTAGACTGCTGGTTAGATAACTGCTTTAATTGAAAATATGTGGTCGTCCTTAAAAGGACGGTTGGTTTAAGTTTTTGAAAAATTAAGAATTTATCGAGTCATGCTTTCTTTTCCGTTTTCTTCGGGAAAAGAACAGTTTGGATGTACGGCAGAATACCTCCCTGGGTAATAATGACGGCGGATGAAAGCTTGTTCAATTCCTCGTCATTGCGAATTGATAACTTCCAATGACGTGGGATGATTCTTGTTTCATTATCAACAGCATTCCCCGCCAATTCCAACGCTTCTGCAGCAACGCTAGATCGATTGGTACTCCAGCTCTAACGCTCATAATTTCCATAACGCAGAAGATGATGAATTCAATTTACTCCGAATTAAACCCGGTCATGACCAGACAATGTAACTTGTGAACAATGTGACGATGAACAAAACTGCTCCTGTGTGATGGAAAAACCCATCAGATTTTCTCAAATACCTTCAGAGAGAACTAACTCAACCAGCACGCGACGCGGCGTAGGTAATAGAATTAGTGAATTCGAAAAAGAGGACGGACTGCACTGCACACTATTTGTAGATATACAAACTAACCTTGTGCGCGAAATACATTAGTTCCTCGTCAACTGTATAACGGTCAACAAGCATATCGTTAAGATGGCAACGAAGACAAGCGGTGAAGCAACCAAACTCAGACTAATGCACCATGGTTGTTACCAGGAGAGCTAGCCAAGCTGTAAAGTTGTAAAGTTGTTACGAAATACGTTAGTTCAAAATAAATTGTTTTATTCCTCCTGCCAAAAACAACTTATTATCAGCCTTTTTCAAGGCCACAATCACGTTCTTGAGGCAATGTTGGATTTTCTCACCTTGTACATTATAGAATGTGTGACCGCAGCTCTACATCTATGCAATGAAGAAGAGGTCCTAAAAATCCTTAACATAGATTTGTTTCTCAGAAAATAATAAGGCTTGTCGAGTGCGAATATTGTGACATCACCATTGGCACTTCTTAACGTACTTCTTAAAAATAATTCTGTATAAAAAAATAAGTCTTCATTATTATCAGCAACGTTTTGGCAAGTAGCAAAAACATAAAAACTACTTCAATACAGTAATTGTGAGATTTTAAAAAGTGTCATTGGTGTGTCACAATAGTGACACTGGTCATTCCCACAAACACGGGAGTTCTTAGCTCCAGCGCTGTGGAAGGTGCTTCCCAAGTACCAGGAAATCCATTAGAAACTGATTAAATTTTAACCTTTGGAAGTGGGCAATTTTCATGAAAGCTCTCGATGTTTTCGGTTTTTTTAATTTGCGCCACTATGTTGCAGAAAGACGCAATTCCATGTCTAAAAATCTCACAATTACCCTTCGTTTCAACGATAATGTCCTCTCTTTTCAGGCTTTTAACAGATTTACTTCTCGATCCATTCAAGGCTCGGTCGCAAAGCACACAACTTAGCCAAACATTTTAATAACCGAATCATCTTTTTTCGCCTCAATCCAGAGCCCACCCCTCCACCGCTTCCGGTTGTGACTGTTTATGCATGCGGAAGCGAAGCAAGAAAAAAAAATCTTTTCCATCGACGAAAAAAAATATCCCCAAAAGAATGTTAAGCTTCTTACACCAGCGGCCAACCGAAGTGGAGCGTTCACGCCCGACTTGCCTTCGCATACAGAATCAGTGCGGACTGCGTCGTGGGTGCCAGCATTAAAGGATAGGCCTTCCGGGTTAGGCTATTTTATAATGTTGGCAAATATGTATGCACAGAGAAAAGCCATCGTCATACAGCAGCAGTAGCACTACGTAGCAAAGTTGAAAATGCAAAGCATAATATTTTCATAGGCGGTGGTTTTTTTTCGTTTTGCTTGAGGGAAAAAAACTAAGTGATTCGGAAATATGATATTCAATTTTTCGCTGATGGCAGATTAAATCGAAGGGAGTTATTTCGGGAGCTCTTAACAAAAAAAAAAAAAAAAAACAAGAATTTCTTTCGTAAATCCGAGTTCCACGGAAATATTCTTTATGTTTCAATTGTCTCTGAAGCAATAATCGATGACAATTTTTATAGGTAAATATAATCAGCAAAACTTTTTAACCTTGTTCAATATTTTGGTACTATTATTTGCATATTATGGAGCGCGAACTGAGATTTTTTTCAATCTTACCCTAAACCAAAATGAAAATCTATCAAGAAAAACTTACCAGTCAAGGACTATTAATGTATGAATAAAGCAGTTTGAAAAAATTTTTATCGCCAAATTTCACATCAAGTTTATACGTAAAGTATGGTTCTACGACGTACAGTTTTGAAGTAGAAGAATTATTTCGGTTGTTTCTGGAACTTTAGCGGTTAACTTTGCACCATTTGCATTTAAAGTTCGATACACAAAGTCCGATTTTATTAAGTCATAAAACAAAAACTTGTATTTTTTTATCTTTAATTCATCAATATAAAACTGAATAAATAACGCTTGATATTAACTTCGACTCTAACATTCCCAGCCATCGCACATTTTTCGTACATCATTTTACCATGCACCCGCGCTCTCAACGGCACACGTGGACGTAATGCTGTTGTCGACTTCCATCGGGTCTTTCGAAGTTGTACGTTCCCTTTTTCTGTTGGCCACACTCCGCTGCACCGCTTGATGATGATTTGATGATTTCCATTTTTTACGAATGACTGATTCCTTTGAAAATTTTATACATTGCAGATTACAGCTTCATACTTTTGTGTCACTCCGCTTTTCTGTCCTTCTCGGATGCACACATACCAATCCAGCGATAGCGGCGCACCTTTTCCGTGCACAAATCGAATTTTTTCACGCGACCCGCGGGAAAGGTTGTCCTTTCAGTCGCACGGTGGAACGAAGTGAAATTTATTTGCTAACTTCAAACAGCTCAGTCGTTCCCAATTTCTGCCCAGATTTGAATTTCACTGTCCCACTATGCGCATCGCGTGGACCAGCTAAGAGAAAAGGGAATTCATCACGGATCACTGTCACTAATTCTCGACTGTAATGATTCGCTTGATATAGCACCACTTTGTTCTGCGGAAAAGTGACAGAGCAGGATGCTAATTAATATCATAATTGAAATAACACACCTAATACACAGTGTCGCAACAATCACCAACGAAAGGTAAAGGGATTGATCATTTTGCAGTTTGCACATTTCGGCCGCAGTTTGGTAAATTTCGCCAGCCACATTCCTGCCTACCGTGCGGCTCAGGTAAAGACCGCTCGATTATAGCGACTCCTGGGCGGCAGGCAGCAGCCTATTCAAACATTCCCATGCCCGTATTACGTTTCCAACTATTTACACATCAATTAATTCGTATAATAACTTCCTCCTTCTGCCACTCGAGAGAGAGTTTCGTGCTGCAAACGGGCCGAAAAAAGGCCAGCTGAACCAACAGGCAGCAGAGGGAATAGTTCCTCATTCATAGCTTGTCCTGTGCGAATGAAGACATCCCACCAGATTCGGATTGAATTGGTTAGGCCGCACTCGTCGTCGTTTACCTCCACGACGCCGAAAGGAAAGCGGTTACAATGGACAATTTTGAGCCTTTTAAATTTAGTCCTTACCTCGAGCACTTTCCTTAAAATTGCTGCAGTCAATTCTGGTTTACGGCTTTGTTGATTTGGGTTTATTGGTTCATCTGTTTTCATGGCAAATGTAATCTATGCTGCGCTTTTCGACCTGAGCCAAAGGGAATCCCTTGATCAATTTCCTTAAAAGGTATTGCATTGATTGTGAATTTGCAAGACGTGAAATTGAATTTAGTTGGCTTCGTGCAATAATTAGTGGCTCAGCTGGTTATGCAATGGGATAGATAAGATTTGTGGAAGAATACTGTAAATGGTTGTTGGTTTCTAGCAGATATCTCCAAGGTATTCACAGGCGCAGTACAATGATCACAGTTCTGATGTTTCAAACCATTTATTGGTATTGTAAGACACATTGATGTGATATTAATTCACACATGCACTTCAGTGTTTATAAAATGGAAAAAAAAACACAAACGTATCGCACGCACGCACGCAATTAAATGAAAAACGGAAACTTTATCCAAAACTCGAGGGCACATTTCTCTGCCAATTCAACTATCTTGGATTGCTAAACGGCATCCTGCGTCGATTCACGACCTCTGAGCATTAACATATTTCCAAACCTTCCCTATTGGAGAGTATTTGGCCACTTTAGGCTGTTTTTCCAAAAACCAGAAGTCGTTAGGCCTCTAATCCAGACTCGAAATCGTCGTTTTGGATTTTAAAACAGTGTTCGGGATCGATCAAGGGTCTCTGGGCTCTATTTTTTGGTTGATTGTGTTAAGTGGCTGGGCAGTGCGTGCGATCAGTATGTGCCCTTACAGACATAAAATAGACCCCATTATGGGCCATTAGGAAACACACTTTGCACGAGAGCAATGTTCGAGCGAAATTGAGAGCGGAAACGCCTGGCCGGTGGGCAATAAAAATAAGATTGATCCGAAAACGGTGAATCTGCATGAATTGGGTTCAGAACTTAGAATATAAGTACCATAAAAATGACAAAGTAGTGTTTTAGCCAGACCTTGCATTGTCACACTTGACACTATGCTAATGCTACTTCAGCGGATTAGCGGCAAGGCAATATCGGGTTTATTCCGAAAGAATTTAATCCTCAAAACGTGCCACAGCTGCAGTCTATTAAAACTGTCTGAGCAAATTTGAAGCGAATGGTCTACCATAAGGTTACAGAGCAAAAAACGTCGATTATTTGATAGAAAAATCAAGAAGGAGCTCAAAACAATTGAAACCTCCGAAATTCAGGAAGCTATAAAGCAAGTACCAAGGAGGATCAAGAAATCAGCGCGATGTGGAGCTGAATTTTTCCTATGAGGTTTGTTAATGAGTTACATTACTTGAATAAACAAACAAGTATAGAAAACTACGTTGCGCAAGAATTTAATTTGGAATTGAAAGTTTGTTCGGAATTTTTTCCTCATACGTTACGCTGACAAGAAAGGAGGAGAGAGGCTGACCTCCTCGAACGAAAGTCTAGCCTTTCTTAGCGTGTTTCCCATGTTAGGGGCGGCTCACGACAGCGTCTACGACGGAGCGAGCGGCTCGAACGTGTTGTCTCGGTCACAAGCCAAGATGGTCAACCCAGCACGAGACTCGGTAGCGTGGTAGTAAGGTAATTGGACAATAACACTGCGAACAATCAATAAAATAGAACTTGGATCATTCGGCATGAACCTAGGCAACAACATATGGACCACGAGTGGAAGCTCAGTACCTGGAACGGAGACAGAGAGGTGCTTGAGCAGCTGGAATCCCGCAAATTCGACATCGCGACTCTGCTGGAGATCTTTCGCAAAAGTGAGAAGGTATGGAAAGTTCGCGACGGTAAGGCCCCGTTTTACTAGAGCGGTGAAACAACCACCGAGCTGGGAACGGATTTTTGTGTGATGGGCAGAATGCAGGAATTAAAGGTAATTTCTCCAACCACAGCATCATCAACCTGCACTGCCCACACGAAGGTAGACCTGATGATTAGAAGTACCTTTTGTCCCCGTTAAAATGCCGATCACCTAACCACCGAACAACAAACCTAATTGACCACGTTCTCATTGATGACCAGTTTTTCTCAAATATCTAAAACATACGCTCCTCCGGGGTTTGGCAACAAACTTTCCCTCTACCTGAAACAAAAACAGGCTGCCGAGAACTACAGGCGCCTACTTTGCAAGGTAATACCTTGCACGGAGGAACTATGTGCTTCAACTCTCGGCGATGGATGGAGTAAACTGCATTCGACCATCGGAGAGGTGCGCTAAACTCGGGTCGACGAAATGACTTTTTTAACGGAGAATGCCAGCAAGCGATGTAGAGAAAAAGAAAGCTTGGAAAAACTATCCATGCATCGCCACAAAAGCGAACGTTACCAAATATCGACGAGCTCAGAACGAGTTGACCACGAACCTGAGGAGAAAAAAGCTCCAGCAGGAGGACAGTGATCGTGGAGAACTGGATCAACTGTTTCAAGCTAATGACACGCGTAGAGGGAAACCAGAGCAGAAGCGAGCGCGGAGTGGTCGTCAGATGAAAGCAGTTCTTCGATGACCACCTTAATAGACAAGCAATGAAAAGAGCTACAACGATGACAGTGTGTCAGTTCTCGATATTCTGTAGATCAAATAGAAAATGAAGTCACTGCAGAACAATAGAGGTAAGGACAGACTGCCGGCAGAACATAAACACGGTAAAAAGGCACTCCATTAGATAATTTTCCGGATTTGTTAGAGACTACCGGAGGAATGGCTGGAAGAAGTTATACACACAATCTATAAAATACGCAATCGGCTACAATGCGAGACTACCGCGGCATCACGTTATTCAACGCCATCTACAAAGTTCTCTCTCAGATACTTCTCCGCCGTCTACTTCCTTAAGTAGTACAGTATCAAGCGGGCTTCACGCAATCATGCCCTACTACGTATCGAATGTTCACTCTTCGGCAGATCCTTCAGAAATGCCAGGAATACAACGTGCCCGCACATCGCGTCTACGTGGACTTCAAGGCAATTGATCGAGACCAGCTATGATAATAATGCACGACTGCGGTTTTCCGGATAACATGACTCATTAAAGTTACCTTGGCTCGAGAAATTTGCTCATGTGTGTATCGTGGATACTCTCGAATCCCTTCGAAGCGCGAAGAGAATGTTCAGACATCTTGCATACTGTTCAAAAACTGTTCAGCAATCTACGCCAGACTAAAAGCGGAGTTTAGAAGAATTGGACTAGTAATCATTGCGTCGAAAGCAATATTCGCCTGACGGACGGCGATTATGGACGATGATTAACTCGAAGTGGAAGATGAGTTCGTATACTTGGGATCCCTGGTAACCGCCGACAATAACACAAGTAAGGAAATGCAACGACTTTGCCCTCCTTTGATCCAGACGTATACGCCGCCGCACGAAACTAACGGTGTACAAACCCTAATTAGATCAGTAGTTCTCTGTGGACTTGAAACCGTTCACGGCCTGTCCCGCGCAAAAGAAGAGCGGCCTCCCGCTGATTGTCAGCCACAGCAGCACCTTTTTGGGGAATTTGGTGTGTGAAATGAATTTCAACTCGAAGCTCACTTTCTTCGTGGGGGAAGTAAAATATGAAGTGCCCTGCCAATCATTGCCTTCCAGTGTGAGATAGGTCACGTCGTCCATTACCACCACCACGTCGCGATTTGCCGAGAATATCGACTTGACCATTTTATTCATCCACTGCCACTGCGTTATTGCCTGCAACTCCGAGACCAACGGACGGGACTGCCGCTTCCGGACATAAAGGTCCAAGTTCGCCAGGTTTTCATTCACTGTTTGGCCGGTTGCACCGTTCTCTCGGCCGAGCGCACGCAGCAATGTAGCCACTTTTTCTTTGGTCTCGTTCCTTTGAGGCTTTTTGTCGCTCAGGGTCGTTGGCCGTCCAGTAGCAGGTTTTCTTTCGATGCCCTGATTGTTGTCCAATAGTGCCAAGATGTTGTAGATACCGGAACGGCGTCCACAAAGTGCCGTACGATTACCGTTTTCGACGCGGCGGGGTCGCCATCACTGTTAGAGTTCGACGGAGAGAGCTGTCAGATTTTTTCTGCTGACGTTTGGGTTACTATGATTCATGCTGCATGGGTAGTTTCGCCAGTGCGTGTGAAGGTAAACCCATGGAAAATCGGCATCTCTTGCCCCTTTTTTCTAATGCAAACGTATGTTCCATTAGTCATCTTATTAAGCCGACGTTCATACAAAATGCACGGATTAAACACCAAATTTTGACGAAACCATTAAATAAATAAACTAAATACGCTTACATGCTTTTGTGGGATCAAGAGACAGACTCAAGAGTTATTTTCTAAAAGGACGTATTTAAAGGGTGTACTGAATCAACAGCATCACAAAAAGGGTTTTGTAACTTTCCAATCCAACCAATCGCCTTCTAACTTTCACATTGTTACGCAACGTGTGCTATCGTCATGTAGAATAATTATTTGAAACTTATACTTGACTCAGCAACAGGCGAGTTGAATCAAGTTGAGACTAAACGAGAACGAAAATGAAATGAAAAGGATATAAAAATGGAGATCTCGTTCGATCTTAACATTTCGCGCTCCTTTTAGGTTTAAGTAAACAGTATAGGTTTGATATACGCATGCGTGCGTCGTAGTAGAGAGAGAGAGAGAGAGAGAGAGAGAGAGAGAGATTGCTATGCAACTGCTTATCTATGCGTGGTGCATGGATCACCTATGCGTGAAGTAGATGTTTGAATTCTGGTGTTGAATGGAAATTCGTATTTCTCTGTGTTTAAGAAGTTTGTCATGTATGTTAACTCTAATCAGTACGTTTGAGATAAAAAGAGAAATAGAACAATATCACTATCTTTGTTCAGTAAATCAAGCTAGGCCTAAGAAGATACACAAGTATAGGAATTCCCTTTTATTATAGTATTAGTTACTTTACCCCCTACAGAACATAATTTTAACCAAATTTTCACTATATAAGGTTTGAAATTGTTGAATAAAAATCAAGTCATATCTCAGTCTGAATTTTAGTCTTGAACTTTGAGGTTTACTTTACTGTCAGCTCGAGAGCACCCAGCAGATTGTTTGTACGATTCCACTCATTCTGCCGAGCAGAGCCTGTCTAAGTCATTTTCAATTGACAATTATCAGGTTATAGTGACGCTTTGACCCGTCGCTTTCAATTGAAAAGCTCTTGTATCATTTACGAGCACTTCGTGAGTCACATGACTCACAGTCGAAAGCTCTTGCTGTGATTCTGACAACTAGAGGGCTTGGAATTGATACAAACGCTTTTCAATTGAAAGCGGAGATTATCTCTATCACTCTCACATGACGAATCTCAATTGAAAATGGCAATGAGCGCTGACGGAGACAGAAGGCTTCCATACAGTATATATATAGGAAAGAGGAAGGAAATATTGATCGGAACTTGCGTAACGTATTTATTGGATGCCATTGCCGTTCTTACTACGGCCTGCGGTATTAGAAAACTACCATTAAACGACGCGATGCGGTGCTAATTTCAATTGAGACGCTGAAGGAAAGGAAAGAGTCTCTCCCTCTGTCACTCTCTCCGTCGATTGAAACAGTCATTAGTTTCATTTGAAATGATCCGAAATAAGAAAGAGGGAAAGAAAGGAAGAAGTGATTCGTTGATAGTAGCCGAAAGGAATCGAGGGAAAATGAAACTGTTCGAATCGAAATGACAGCGCGAGTATATCAGTTTCATTGTTTTGTTTCGAAAATGTAGAGCCCTGCTGCCAAGAATTATTCTAGCGGTGAGTTTTGAGTTGTGCAATATACTCGTTGGTTAACCCAAAGGCCGGAACCTGTAATATTTTATAGCTTGAATATTTCTCTCTTCATAAGGCAAAGGAGAAAAAAGCCCGAAGACTTGAAAGTTCTTGTTTGTAAAATTTACAAGCCGAAGCAACGATTCACAAGTCCGCGGAAAGCACAACCCCTTCTCAGCGTCGTTGGAAGCTCTACGAAAAGAACCTAGTGATCCGCAAGCAACACAGATAGTAAAATAAAATATGTTATGTAGTTTTGATCGTTCGTTTTATTTAATTTAATCCCCATATCCACATGCTCGAACCTTCCTCTTAAGGTTTCGTACACAAACTACGTAACGCATGAAGGGGGGAGGGGGGGTTGAGTCCGCGCTACTTATTGTTACATAGGGGGGGGGGGGAATAGTTGAGACCGTTACGTAACTGTGATGTTTGCTCAAAATGGCAAATTTGGAAGGGGGCAAGTTGTCCAACGTTACGTAATTTTAGGTGGGGAGTCATATCGAACGTAACACATCGTTACATAGGGGGGGATCTGAAATCTAGGTTTTTAGCGTTACGTAATTTGTGTACGAGGCTTAACACAGCTCATAAGGTCTTGTACAACGTTTGGACGTTTTATGTGTGGAAATCTATTTTCTCTTTATATCCTCACGAGCAAATTGCTTACTAAATCATGTACTTTTTAGTGAACTGCGGCGGAGTACTGGAGAATATTGAGAATAGGTTAGGTTTCCATTTAATTCTACTACAAAAAATCGAATACCCTCTAAGGGAACATACTTAAATGACGTAGCATTTTTTCATGACTTTTAAGCCCCCCCCTCCTTCCGTAGCATTTGATCACAAAACCTAACCCCTCCCCCCCCTCTCCGCTTCTGAAAAAAACGTACAGAAACACGTTCAGTCAGGTTTTTTAGGCGGTTTTTTATACGCGGAATTTTTTACGAGGTTTTTTTTACGCGGATTTTTTAATTAACGCGGTTTTATGCGGATTTTTGAATTACCGCGTTTTTTTTTACGTGGATTTTCGAATTAACACGTTTTTTTTACGAGGTCGTAATAAAAACCTGACTGTAGTAACATACATACAAAAAATACTTGAAAAAAAACCGTGTCTAATTCAATTTATTTACAACTTATAGACTCGTGACTGCATCTTCTGTTTCGAAGGGCTTGTGTTTTGGTACAAGGAGTAAAGTTGTTTGAACAACTTAGTATGATCCATTAGGGTGGGACAAAATGGAAATGTTAGCTCCAATGCACTTTTCGTGTTCCTCATGGGTCCCACAACAACTGTGTAACTTTTCAGATCGATCGGTGGAACGCCCGATTTTAAAAGGTTTCCATACGATTTGAAAAATCCACTTTTTCAATACTTATTTTCTAGAGATGTCAAGTTGGCTCTTAAAAAAATATCAATACATGATATTTGTAGGAATTTTTCCTGGAAAAAACTCTTCTGAAGACCGTGAGGCGCTACGATGCTTGCAGAAACAGCTATTCACCCCAAACTGATTGAGTGTCTGACGGACGGCTCACCATTGAAATGTTCCAGCAACACTGCTACAGCATGCTGCTATTGCAAACTTGCTTAAGTAGTATCTTCGGGGAAGCCTCCTAGATAAATTGAAGCGATATAATTTCTCATCACATGGTTGAATTTGCAACAGCAGTATGCTGCAGCAGTATTGCTAGTAAAATTCAATGGTGAGCCGTTCGTCAGATATTCAATCAGTCTGGGGTGAATATCTTTTTTCACAAGCAAGGTAGCGCCTTGCGGTCTTCAGAAGTTTTTTCCAGGAAAATTTTCTATAAATATCATGTATTGATATATTTTTAGGAGCCAACTGGACATCTCTATAGAAATAGTTTTGAAAAAGTGGTTTTTCCCGTATAAAATCGGATGGAAGCTTCAAAATCGGGCGCAAATCGGGAGTTTCACCGATCGATCTGAAAAGTTACACAGTTGTTATAGGACCCATAAAAAGAACGAAAAGTGCATGGGAGCGAAAAATAACACCATCGCTTTATTCCCATATAACCGTGTCCCAGTCTAATGATCCATGTCTGCAGAAAACACATAAACTATTCTGGAAATGAAACGAGTATCTTGTAATTTTCAAAGCCCAAAAAGGCAACGCTTTTTGTATTCAAAACAGATTGTGTGTTTGGAAATCCAAGTGATTGTTTATGTAGCAGAGCTTTTAGAAGATTTCAGAATTCCACAGATATAAACATTTCGCCAGATCTCGCTGCAATACTTTGTGCAATGTTTTAGTGTATTTTTAGAATACATTTTTCATGCAAAAACCAACCCCCCCTCCCCCCTTGTCACAGCTTGTCACAAAATGATGATATCCCCCCTCCCCCCATAAATGCTACGTCATTTAAGTATGGTCCCTTATCGAATATCGTCCGCAGATACGTATTTCGGCTGCTACATGCAACCATCATCAGTGCTTATGTGGACTGTTGAAGAGCATTAGAGATGGGCAATCCGCTCACGAACTGATCTAAAGAGCTGGTTCTTCAAAGTGAGTGAGTGATCTATCGCTCTTTTTTAAAGAGCGGTAACTCACCCCTTACTTCAAGCAAAAATCTGAAGCTGATTTTGTTGATCAGGCACCGCAAGCGAGAGCCATATGAATGTTTTACACGCCCAAGCGCAAAGCGGCGTGCGACACTGCAATAGAACTCCCAGAAAATAGCTGCCGCCGGCTGCCTACTCACCTATACATAACCACCAGCCGCGGGAATAAAAAATAAAATCTACTTGCCACAGTTCACACACAGCACGCGGGCTGGCTAACGCCGGGACGGTGGTGGTTCACTGATCTTCTGAATCTATGCAAACAATCCGCTCGCGAGCTGATCAGAAAATCAGTTCTTTAAAAGATCGAAATCTTCTGATCACGAGCGGATTACCTGCGAGCTGAACAAAAGAACCATCGGACGAACCAGTTCTTCTGAGAGCGAAAGATTTCACTCTTTCAAAGAACTGAGTCTTTTGATCACCCTGCGAGCGGATTGCCAGAAGACCAGTGAATCAGTTCTTTCCTTCTTTTCGTTCCACATACATTCGTGTGCGTACTCGGCGTTAGTCAACCCGTGTACCTGTGTATGGACTGTTGCAAGTTGTTTTTTTTGCGTGCTCTTGCCGCTGGCTGGTGGCTGGGTGATGGGAAATGCAGGTTATGCATATCAGGGCAGACGTTTGGTGGCAGCTTGTTTCTGGGAGTTCTATTGTAGTTTTGCGCACGACCTTGCGCTTGGCAAATCGGGTGTAAAACTTTCACATGACTCTCGCTTGCGGTGTCTGATAATTAGCTACACTGATAAAAACCAAAAATGATGCAGGAACAAAAAGAGCGAGAGAGCTGTTGAAAAGAACTAGTTCATCTTAGTGAGCGGAACCGCTCTGATCCGCTCACTATTGTGAACCATTTTTCCCACCTCTAGAGAGCATAACTGAGTAACCCCTTTTTATATGCGTGTAGGTAGAAGTAGGTAGATGGAAAAAATCCTAAATTGAAGTTTAGGTAGTCACATGTTGTGGTTGTTTTTGTCCTGTACTGGATTTAGGGTTTTTTGGGTAGTATTTTGAAAAGCCATGAAAAATGATTACCTACGTCTTTATTGAGCAGTGTGGATGGATGTTGTTTGTAGATTTCTAAACTTTCAGATACGTCCAATTTCCAAAAATTATTAACGGGGCGAAGCAGGTGAATGTTATCCGAAGTTAGTGGATGTCCCTCATTAAATACATGTTCAGCCACTTTTGATTTAAAAAGGTGTGGTGGATCATTTTTGGAAACTTTGCATGCTTTAGGAAAATTTTGCAGTGGCAACAAGCAACTTTATAAACCCCTGCTTTATTTTATCCATCAATTGAATCCTTAGTGGAGCCCAATATTGTTTTGAGTTGGGTATTCCTACTAGTGTAGACGATATCCATGCCAAATCTTTTGAATTTTGAGTGAAGTTGACGTGTTAAGACCCCATCATATTCCACAGCTATTCTTTTCAGGTCTTCTGTAATTGTGGTGAGTGTTGTAAAAGATTCTCTAAATTGAATTCGCTTCTTTTTGTTTATAATGGCTTGAATGGTGCTCTCATTATAACCATTTACCTTTGCAACTTCGAAAATGTATTCCCATTCTTTTTTCCTGGCTATTTTACTGAGGGGTAGGGTTTCCATCCGATGTATCATGTGGTGGAAGGATGCCATTTTATGCTGGAAGGAATGACTAGAAGTGGTGGGTATTACCCGTTTTGTGTTCGTGGGCTTCCGAAAAATCTCAATTTCTAAGTCCTTAGACTTTCTAACCACAACAACGTCTAGAAAGGGAAGACTATTGTTTTGTTCCTTTTCAATCGTAAATTTTATATCTCTACTACTGGAGCCCTGGAAACTGTCGAGAGTCTGCTTTTACATATGTCTCGTCATCCATAACGAGGCAATATGGTTTCGTCAATATCTAGGTGTAGAGCTTTCGGGCACGTGTTTTCGCAACCGTATTCTACCGTTCATTGCGATTCGGCGCCTTCTGAACTTTGTACGTGTAGAATCCTTCACGTTTTTTCGCATCATGACCGAAAGTTATACTCACTGGCAGTTTTTAGCCGCATCTCTAACAGAACTGAAGCTTAAAAGGCTTTGTTTTTTTTTCATATTAAAATTTTAGTGAAGGATGTATTATGTATAGAAGTATTTTGATTAACCAATTTGAGCTGATTTCCAAAATAAAATCAAGTTTTGATAATAAACAATTTGAGTAATTCGGGATAACCTCACAGTACAGTATACGAAATGAGCTTTTAAATAATATATATTCTATCATTGGCACCAGTTGATACAAAAGTTCGTACAGTTCGTAACAAAATATCTAGATATGTTATAATCCTTGTATATTTTTTTCCCAAATGATTTTCGTAAATCAAGTCGAATGAAAAAAATCAATTGATCAATATGCACAAAAAGCTTTTTATTTCCAAGTAGATATTTCCATGTGAAATTTCATACCGATAGAAAACTGTACCACATGCTAGCAAGCTTCTGTGTGAGGCGTATCACATTAACATGCTTTTAACAATATTAAAAAACTATCCTCCCAGCCAGATTACCAGTGAGAAGTGTGCCGGATTTGTCAACAACACCAGAGCTGATAATTTCCATATTATCATCTAACGACTGATGACACCCACGACGACGTCACCCGTCTCGGCAATGGTTTCTGAGGCCCCCAGGCAAATTAAGTACTGTTTACGGTTTCGCTTCTTGTATCCGTCACTCAAGCCGATGTTGTCACACTTCCAAACAGCAGCCACATTGATATGCGAAGATTACCGTCTTTCCGTTTTTTTCGTCTCCACTAAAATACACGAGGGTGGCCACCGCAGCGGTGAATTTCCATGCGAGAGAAGCTTTCGTGCATGAATGAAACTGCTTTCCAATTTAGGTAAAATTTCCACGAACGAAATCCGGTCTGATTCTTTGATATTGTGTTCGCCTGCAGCAAGTCAGCGCTTCCATGGAGATACAAAAGCATGTAGAATTTTGCAGCGCTACACCACCAGCCCGTCCGTTTTCAAATCCATAGCACTGGAAAAGCTGCTTGAGATATTACGTCCATGTCACTCGACAAGGGGTGGTGTGTGGTGCCGGCAATGGAAAGCCCGGGGACAAGCAGGAAAATATTTCTAGCAGATTAAAATATTGTGCGAAGGAAGTGCTGCCGCAAAAATGGGGTGAGCGAGAAAGAGTATATGCTCTTTGGTTGGAAGGCGTGGCCAGCGCTCGTCGAGTTGAGATATTTTCTCTTTCGTGTTTCACTCGCGCGCATTACCGTGGCTCTCCGGGGACATTTATAGCGCGAGGACATGCATGCATGTAGGCCGCCTACTACAGCAGAACTTTTCCATTTTATTATTCCAGCTGCGATTTTCGTTGGGGCACGTTATGGATGCAACATTAATTGAGCTGTGTGCAGAAGCTGTGCTTGGACTTTTTTGAATAGGATATGCAAAGAAGTCGAACAGTTAGAGTCAGATAAACGGTGATATTGGCAAAGAATAACATACAGCATACAAATTGAGTTTCAATACCCCACAGTGCCCAGTAAACTTTAACTTATCGTTCTGATAAATCTCAAAAAATTTCGACTGTCAATCCTCAGTGTTAGACTAGATTACTTCTTAGCTTTTGGATGTCTGTTTTAAAGTTCTATCATGTTTTTACAATTTTTAATGCCAATTTTTATGATTCTAATGCTGATTTATACAAATTTCAACTGTTTATTTTAAAAAATTTCTCTATCACAACATTCAAATAAGTTTTACACATTTCTTGCTGTCATTTGTATTACAACATGTAAGATGTGAAATTTGTATTACAAAATGTTATAACAGGAAAAAAGTTTAGCGATACCTACATAGGATTTATTGAGACTACAGAATTTAAAACTAAAATAGTCAACAGTGGTCACAATAAGGTTATGCTAAATTGGCGTCGAAAAAAATTTCATAAAATTTTCAACTCTGCAGTAATTTTTGTTATCGCATGTGAATTAATTTTTGTTATCGTGAAGTCAAAAGTATAACGAAGTTGTCTCAAAACCAAACTAAATTTTGCTTTTTTTTCCTTGCTTTGATTTTGATGACCTCCAGAAGTTTTGAAGACCTCTATTTTTTCTGGGAAAACAAACATCATTTTGGTTTGCAGTGATAGTTTTTTCCCAGCCTTTTTTTCTTCTCACAGTTTCTCTCGGGGAGTATTCAAATAATATCAATAAAGTTGCACATTGTTTATTTTCATTAGAAAGTTACAAACTAATAGAAAGAAATAAATAAAACATGTTTCCTGATACTGTATAGTAAAATAATATGTGAATATAGACTTCTCTAAACTAAACGACAACACTTTAACTAAATTACTAGCTGAAATTCGATTTTAGATAATTTTGAGCTTAGTTATGCTTTTTATTTTGTTTTAATAAAATCGGACACATAAATAGTAGTAAACTGATTCCTTTTTTCCACATTCTATTATCATAACTAACGTTTGTCTTTCAAAAATGCAAAACAATCACATTTGTTCAGTTGCACATGTTAAAAATATAGGGTGAATACAGGTCCCCTCTCGTACCGGAGCGTATGCAGCGGCACCAAACGGCACCACGTATGTTGTGCAATCGCTGGTTTGCGGAACTGAACCGAGCAGCAAAAGAACAACATCCGCGGGGCAGTTTAAATTTAATTACCAAACCGGCACCCGTTGTTTTTATAATCGAAATTGTGGTGCCGCGAAGGCTGCGGTATATGAAGTTGAAAGTTAGTTTTCCGAAAATTGAGTTTCGCCAACCACATTTCGTAAGAGTCATTCAAAAACAGGATTTTTTTGCGACGGTTTAACAAAAAAAGCAATCGTAGAGCGCACATATTCCGGTTATAGTTGAAACTGCCATAATCACGTTTCAATTATCGTTCCACGAGAGAAACTCAACAGAGAAACTGAAAAAGACCAGATCTATTACCCACTTAGCATTTATATTGTTCTCCTTTTACCGCAAAACCAAACTGATTTTCCGCCCCGGAAGGCATCTACTTAAGCCATCGCCAATAAACATCACCAACAGAGTTTCCGTTCTCGGTTGCACTTCTTTCGCTCCGTTCGCTCTAGGAGGAAGTAATCAAATCAAAATACATCATCCTGAAAGCAAAACATCATTCATGGAAATTTCTGTTTGAGCCAGTAAACGTAGGGTGTTTTTCCACTACTCCACGTTACTGCACGCTATTGTGAAAATTGAGCATGCTAGGTTCCATTCTGCGTTGAACGTACTAATAGACAAGAAAAACGCTTCCTGGTTTGGGAGCCAAAACAAACGACAAAAACAAGCTCATTTCACAGTAGAACAGCGGTAATAAACACGCGCGGGCAAATGGTTCCACCAGCGTCTGCAATCTGAACACAAGCTTTCCACCCATCCTGGATCAGCCATACATTTGGGTTTAAGAACCGGAAAGTAAAAACAGTCGGTGCCTGCCAGCACAAGAAAAGAATACTGGGCTATTCGAACGTTTACCGTGCAGCGTATTGTACGAACAATGGCATTATTCGCCCAAATCCTTCCAAGGCTGATTCCTGAATGTTGATACCGAAACTGAGCTACTCCGGGAAGCATTAGGACGGACTTGACTGGTATGAACGATAAGATCCGCACCGCACGGGGAGGGATTGCGCC
Organism: Wyeomyia smithii; assembly: GCF_029784165.1. Classification (NCBI taxonomy): domain Eukaryota; kingdom Metazoa; phylum Arthropoda; class Insecta; order Diptera; family Culicidae; genus Wyeomyia; species Wyeomyia smithii. The sequence continues at coordinate 236,684,365 of NC_073695.1, read as the reverse complement.
CTACAACAGTCAGCCCGATTGATGCCAGCTTGATAACGTCCTGCACTTGGGTCGTGTGAACAACAGCTTAATCACCAGGGAGATTAATTAAAAAGTTATCAGCGGGTCGTGTGACGGCTACGGATATCCATTGCAAGGATCGAACAGCACACCGATTGCTAGCTACTTGACTGCAGGGGTTTTTAAAGTGGTGACACGCTTCTCGCACTTTGCGGGTGTTGAGCAAAGGGACTCTAGGTGATTTCAGGAGGATTTGTCAAAAACAAACCGAGTGCCGATTTGATGTACTAAATGAAGTGGGTGACAGTTACAACAAATTAAGAGTCGTACTTCAGATTTGAATAGCATTTTAATAGAGCAACCAGATGTACGGTGTTAGAAGTCCTATTAGATACAATTGAGTTTTTTTTTTAAATTGTTACTATATTACTTTGCCAGAATATATGTTGTTGGACAGAGAAATTGATTGCTCGTGTGGTGGCATTAGTACGAGCCGAAAACACAATAATACTTCAATCAATCCCGCTTCCGGCAGTCAGCGACGGACCAATACCAGTTGCTGGTTCTCCATTCGATACAGGCACGGTCGCGCACGGTGGTTCACCGTAGGCATGTTGGCCGCTTTCATACTTTCAATTAATTTACGTCAATGTTTGCTTGTGGTGGTGAATTTTTGAAAACGCGCAATCCGCGGAAATAAACCCGAAATCGAATCCAATTTTGCGGTAAATTGCCACAGAATCTGCTGCAGGAGGTTAGTTTTATGGGTTGTGGGAGCTTCAATATAGCGGTTGTTTTATTTGAAAAGGATAGAGAGAATACCAATATGCCATGCTTGGATTGTAGGGTCTGTTTTGGCCTGATATACGTGCTTTTGGGAGCATAAGTTGAAGCGTCTGGCAGCCAAATAACAGCAATCGGAATGCTAGCTAATTGTTCAATTGAAGACACCATATCCACTAGCGTTTGTAAGACATTTTGTTTCTGTGCGTCTTTTTCACTTTTACTTCTGAAGTAAATAAATTATGTTTGGAAAAAATTGAAAATTTTTGCTTGCGTTCGATTAAAAGTTTTTGGCTCTCCAAGCTTAGCATTGAAAAAAAAAAAACAGAACGTTATTCACCTACAGTGAATGAAGGCTTTCAAACTTTCAGACAGTCAAACTTACTAGTAAAACGTAGTCATTTCAGCCTTTCTGCGTTAAATTCTGCATTCAGTGTTGTTGTATTAAGCTTAAGCTTGAACGATCGCACATTTCGTAGTTGCTCCCCCGTGATGGATCTAAGCTATGGAAGTTGAAAAAAAAACCCGTAGATGGTTATAGTTTGGGATTAATTTACCATCTTCAATGTACAATAAACAATTGTTTAATGGCTGGACAATGCGTACCGTCGGTACATCCCGTATTACCTGCAGATAAAAATAATAAAAAAAAAGATAAATAGATTCTTGTGAGGTAACATGTGTGAGATGATCCTTTAGCTTCTTGTCTAAGAACCCCTATAATAGGATAGGATAGGAGTTCTATCCCTACCACTGGGAGAAAGATCGGGTAACCAACCTCGGTGTTACCTCTGGTCGTATTTACAGAGAAAGGAGACTTATTTCGGGAGCTAATTCGAGCGCCTGACCTCCATGTTATGAGCAGCTCGAAACAACGTCTGTTCTTCAGATTGAGAGCAGTTGAGCTACCGTCTTGTTAGTGCACCCAGAACTCTTAATACCGAAAGTCCTGGTGGTATTCGAGACTTGAAACAGCGATACCACGCTGGTCCTCCTGCGAGACACTATGAGAATGATGTATGATACATTTGTTTACTTTGTTTATGTTCTCCGGGTTTGAATCACCGTAAATCGAATCTTCTCGGGTTTTAATTGATTTTTTTTCGGTGAGATTTAATAAAACAAACCACAATATAGTTTACGTTTCAGCTTACTATTTTTCAGCCATCCTCAGAAAAACTATTTTCTCGTGTGCATCACCGTGAGGGATCCACACGGTGATGCACACGAAAAAATAGTTTTTCTGAGGATTGCTGAAAAATAGTAAGCTGAAACGTAAACTATATTGTGGTTTGTTTTATTAAATCTCACCGAAAAAAAATCAATTAAAACCCGAGAAGATTACTTTGTTTATATCACTTTGGGAGTGAAAATGTAGCGTGACGTTACAACTCGCGAGAAATTGAGGTGTCCGGACTTTTCTTAGAAAAGTTAGAAACTCTGCTCTGTTTGGAATTTTATAACGATTTCTTCTTCCATTATTTGATAACAAATAGGGTAATACCCCCCGTTGGCCCAGATGCATATTTTGGCCCACCCGGTAACATTTTACGCATTTTATCTGATAATTTCAATGAATATTAGAAAACTATGCATTGAATAACACACCTAAGAATCATACTACACTATAATTTTCGGCGAAAAACTAGCTCTAGATAGTGTTATTTTGGAATCAGTTCATACATATTCAGAGTCATGGCTGAGTCAACCCAAAGTCAAGAGGAAGTGGTAATATGCAAGTCAACGTCCGGAAGCTATTGTAACAAATATGTATGCTTTTGAAACAATTCGTGAAACATATTTGTGTAGTCTAACATGTTGGAAAAAGTTGAAAAAGTGGTTAAACGCATGGCCGAAATATGTTTCCCTCTTTCTGAAGCGAACATATTTTGGCCATGCCAAGTTTTGACATTTCTTTGTTTACCGTTCGGCCATTGCACGTTAACAAATATGCAACTTGTGACAATTTACAGATAACCACTTCTTAATTTATCACATTTAACGATATGAAATTGGCTGAGAATGCCTGTCAAATATGAGAATGCCGCTATAAGCCAAATCATTTCATTTTTAGATGCCTAAAATATACAAAAAATCACAGCAGAAGGATGTTCTCCTCAAACCCACTATTTTTGCTCTAAAAATACCGATGATGATCTCAAATATAAGTCCGAACTATTTCCATACACGTCTCTAGGTATGAAGGTAGGCCAACGTAAAAATTTGGTGAACCAAAATATGTTTTTAGTACTTCGTAGAAATTTTGATATTACTAGGGTATTTTCAAAAATATTGCATTGTTGAACGGTGTATATTAAAATAGACACTTAGCTTTTAACAATGGTATAATAGAGTAGGTATTTTTGTTGAAAAACTGTATTTGTTTTTAATAAACTGTGCGAACACTGCCCAAAGCTGGCCAAAATACCCCCGTTACCCTAATAATCGAACATTTTGCCGTGTTTTGAGTGCCGATAACTGGTAACATCTATTTTTGAGAAGCTTTTATTTTTTGTGATGTTACAACGCTCATTTTCCAGCAAGGGGTATTCTCACTCCGTTGTCACGTCACGAAAATATAATTCAATATATATATATATATTCATTATTTATCAAATATTTCTTACATATTTTCATAAGAAATAGTTCAATAACTGGTTTTATATATTTCTACTTCTACTTTATGTACTTGGTTTAGGGGTTGACCATAAACTATGTAACAAATTTATTTTGGCGTTAAATATTTGAAAATGCAGAACCAAACTCAAATTTGAAGATTTTAATGAAGGAATGTGAGTTATGATGATGGCAACTCTTTTCATATGTGACGTATGTATAGTAAATAATCTCAAAAGTGTCTTATTTGACATTATGTGCAAAACATACTGAATTTATTTTTCTTCTAGTTGTTCTAGTTGTTTGTTGACTAAATACATTAACAATTTATCCGACATTTATGTTTAAAACAAGTTTACAAATGTGTCCTAAATGCCGTTGCATTACGTCGTGTTACGTAATTCTGATAACCTTCACATTCGGCGGATTGGCTTGAACGATGCGGACGAAGTCTCTAGCATTATTAATTTCATTAATACGGTCACCTTGCGGCAACGGTTTTTTTTTTCTTGGGGAACATTTGCATGTTACGTAATGCGGAAAATGGCAATTTTCAATACGATTTTCAATATTCACGTAACGTAACGTAATTTTGCATGGTGGCCTCACGTAGAGTAAGAAACTCCGTGTAAAAACTTGTGGATGACCCGTAATCACTGAATGATACTGATATTTTCAACACAGGTCAGACTTTTTCTTTTAAATATAATAATATTAAGAATTTTTACCATATAGGGAGAAAAAATAATTTAGTGACGTTAAAACGCAAACTAAACACGGTTGTAACTTAAGTTGTATTCAACCTAGCTAAAATCTTTTAGTGTTAAACTAGAGGTATTTTTGAGTATGAAGAGGAAACCAAATAATAATTTGATTAAATATAAGGAGTTCCCATGAAGTAGAAAACCATACTTTTTTCGTGACGTTACAACGCTAAAATACCCCTGTTTTCATATTGGTTAAAAATCAACATATTTGAAATTTTAACATCAAAACTCTTTAGGCATTGAATAAAGCATTTATTTCACAGTCATATACTGCCCATAAAAGCATAAGAGTCCCATATGGAAATGCTCACAATTGAGAAAATTGCAATTGAAGTTCTAATCTTGAATTTGATGCAAATAACTATGATTTGACAAAAAGTATGTTTTATTCTACTGTATGTTTATGAGGTGGAACATTATATATTTCCATGAGTTCTAAGAACTTTTGCATGAATTCCAGGCTTGGAAATAAATTATGGGACTCGTTTACCTTTATTTTCTTTTTATATATAAAAAATAAAAGCATATCAGTCTCCACGCATTTTAAGACGGCCAAGGCATTTATTATCATTCCTTATTGTGTATGTCATGTGAACAGTTTATTCAATCCAAAATTTTTTGAAATGGCCACATTGGATCATATGATTTGCAATATGATGGTTTGGTTTCAACAGATTGCAACATGGACCGGAGCATGTTACTTACCAAAAAGCAACTAAAGCTGATAGATGAAACCTCGTTCGACATAGAGCCTACAACCACCATCATCATCAAACAGTTCACGAGGAAACGATGCAGACCGTAAGGCTACACTACTGAACACTTTAATTCCCCTCATTCCAGATGCTTAGAAGGATATACTTAAGATGGGACTCGTATGCCTTTATTTTCAATATGGGACAGACAAGGTTTGGTATTTTTCCAGTCTTTTTCAGAACAAACTTTCGAATTTTATTAGGACATACGAAAATTTGAATAAAATTAGATACATTGGCAGTATAAAATAAAATTTGCCTAAAAGTCATATGGGACTCTTATGCTTTTATGGTCAGTATAACCTAAAAAAAATATCAAAAATATATATACTAAAGTCGCTTTTTACGCGGGGGATACATGCCGCGTAAAAAAAACCGCGTAAATTCCGGAATCCGGGTAAAAAAAACCGCGTCAATTCCGGAATCCGCGTAAAAAAATCGCGTAAATTCTGGAATCCGCGCAAAAAAATACCGTGAAAATTTCGGAAATCCACGTAAAAAAACCTCGTCAATTCCGGAATCCGCGTAAAAAAGCCGCGTAAAAAGAAACCCGCGTAAAAAGCGACCTTAGTGTACTCCTGATCACTTGGGACCTTTTTTCAAAATATCAAAATATGTAACAAAAAAAAAACGCTTGCTGTTCGTTAATTTTACATGAACTTTGCAATAAGTTTTCTACAGCTCCATAACCACTATAAATTTGAATTTCATGTTTTTGGAAGATTCAAATATTGTAGAATCTAGGAAAAATATTTGCTGGAATATGAATTTCAAAAATTAGTTTGTTGGTGTACCTTCGCAGAGAATGTGTCTAGTAACGAATTTAGAACAAAATAATCCGAATGATGGCCGAAAACTCCCCGAATGTGCCGGTTGAGGATCAAAGGCCGGTTCTTCAGCATCATCAATGTTCACAGTGAGAGCTCAGAAGCATCGATGATGATAAAATTTATTCTAGGCGCAGCTGAAGCGCGAATACGACCGCTGCCCGACACATGATAGCAAAATCGCTTTCGAGAATTACAACGCTCAAGTCGACCAGAAGGAGGATTTTGAACCAGTGATTGGAAAGTTCAGCGTACACCAGCTGACCAACGAAAACGGCCTAAGACTCATCGACTTCGCCACCTTCAAGAGTATGTCCGTACGTAGTACCTTCTTACAGCACAACCTCCCGCATCGGTACAACTGGAGGTCATCAAATCAGACAGAATCGCATACTGATCAAGTATTGATAGATGGCTGACACTTCTCGGACCTATCGAGGCGCCTACATCGATTCGGACCACTACCTTTTAGTGATGTTGAGATGCGCCCAAAACTCTCCATTGTGAAGAACACTCGATACCGGCTCCCGTCACGGTACAATCTCGCGCGACCAAGACAAATCGACGTCGCTGAAAACTACGCGCATTCTCTCGAAACAACACTGCCGGAAGAGGGTGAGTTGATTGAAACCGCTTTCGAGGACCATTGGAGCACCGCGGAAACAGCCATCAACTGTGTAGCGGAGAACGTATTGGGACCTGTGGAACGGAACCAACGGAATGAGTGGTTCGTCGATGAGTGTCGGAAAATGTTGAACGAGAACAACGCTGCGCAGGGAACTAATGTTGCGTTGAGCTACCCATCAGAACGAGGAGCGATATAGACAGAATAGGAACAGCGAAACCAATTATTCCTGGAAAAAAGCGCCGCAAGGAAGAGTAGAAATTCCAGGAAATAGAACAGCTGAATCACTCCCATGAGACGCAAAAGTCTTACCGCAACTTCAACACACCCCACACAGGCTTTGTGCTCGAGCCGCAATGTGCCGAGATAATGAAGAGAGTATTCTGGTTGACGACCGCGAGGTAACCGAAAGGTGTAAGCAGCACTTCGATGGACACTTGAATGGTATACAGCAAGAGGATCAAGACGGCGATGGAAATGACATCGTCGATGCAGCAGAGGACGTAGACGTGCCCGGATAAGTTGGCCGAGTGCTTGCATCGACTGATTGTTAAGATTTGGGATACCGAACAGCTGTCGGAAGAGCGGGAGAATGGGGTTATATGCAGGCTTGGCATTTCTCTGCACCAGGTGTACCCGTCGACTCGCACGAGGAACAGACTACTCGATTCGCGCGAAGAGAATTTTTTTCGCACGCCGTGAACACGCTTTGTCTACTTTATATTGAAAAAAAGTGCAGTCATACGTGTTGAGTAGTTGATTTTCGTGCCATAATGACTAGAAAACAGAAGTATTACAGAGATTCTACTCCACAAAAAATGCCCACGGACCATTACTTCATCTTTACAGACAGTCTCAGTATTATTCAGGCTCTTCGTCGGTGAAAATTGAAAAACACTCTCCGTACACGTACAGGAACATCAGAATGTTTTATCCGAAAAATCTTATTAGATTACCTCAGTGTGGATCCCTTTTCATTGTTCCATTCCGGTTAATAAGAAGGTGGACACTTTGGCTTAGGTGGGTGCAACAAATGGTGGTTTTCATGATAGACCTACAATTGCCTACAATAAGTTTTTGCAATTTTCTCGTCAGAGTCAAACTGGCAGACCTCGTCCTTTCACTACGGGTTAGACGCACATCTACTGCGAATCAGGCTCACAGATAGTAATCAATGCGTTTGTGGATTGAACCATAATGACAATGACGTTTTGGTGGTGCTGAACTCCGAGGCATCAGATCGTTACTTTTGGATACCCATGTTCCAGTTTGTGGTATCCTGGACCCAGGAAACAAGGCATGAACGATGCTGATTTATGACTTCCGTAATACCCCGATTTATTTAGGGGGACGGGACACGAGGCATATGGACGCTAGACATAATGGATGTTAGGCATAGTATGCTAGGTATACAGACGCGAGGCATAATGGATGTGAGGCATAATGGATACGAGGCATAATGGATACGAGGCATACTGCCAAAAGGCATAACGGACGCGAGGCCGAATGGATACAAGGCCGAATGGACGCGAGGCCGAATGGACGCGAGGCCGAATGGACGCGAGGCCGAATGGACGCGAGGCCGAATGGACGCGAGGCCGAATGGACGCGAGGCCGAATGGACGCGTCTGTATGCTAAACGGGGTGTCATCTTTATTCAGATTGTGCCAGTGAAATTGTGCCATACAAACCCATTGTTTGTTAGCCATTTCATGGCGATCACAAGACCAAACTTTTTTGAATAAGTTCCCTCCAATATTCAATCAAGAAAGACAAGTCTTCTGACCAGGAAGAGATGGCTGACAAGTCACAACCTCACAATCTGATCCCGCCTGACGGTACTTGAAAAGCAACGGAGTTCTCATCAAACAACATCAAACAACAAACCGCGCGGTAATTGAAAAAGAACATGCTAGTTTTACAGTATTAATTGGTTTGTGCCAACGTAAGAACCCCGATAACACTAACGGAACGCGACGAGAGACAGGACACAACACTTACGTATTGTTCTTACAAAACATAAAAAAAGGAATTTAATTTACCTTTTTAGTCGACCGGTTTCGGGCAACGATCTTGCCCATCAGCTGGACGATGTCCTACTAGTTGCGTATAGTAGTTGTTATTTGCTATATATCACAATTTCACCACTGTTACAGCTTTGTCAGATGGAAGAGGGAAGAGAGTATTGGGGGTTATCCTCATTCATTAATGGATTGTCGGCGGCGGTGATATACATTGATTGCCATGCGTTTAGGTTCGACGTTTTTCGTACATTTTTTAATAATTTTGCATTTTCCCAGTCGATGGCATGGTTTTGGGATATGGTCCCTCTTCCACCTGACGAAGCTGTAACAGTGGTGAAATTGTGATATATAGAAAATAACAGCTACTATACGCAACTAGTCGGACATCGTCCAGCTGATGGGCAAGATCGTTGCCCGAAACCGGTCGACTAAAAAGGTAAATTAAATTCCTTTTTCATGTTTTGTAAGAACAATAAGTGTTGTGTCCTGTCTCTCGTCGCGTTCCGTGGATGCTAGTTTTAGTTTTAGGTTTAGTTCTAATTCGCTTACTTTTTATAAGACATCCTAGAAATAGGATTTATCTGGTTTCTGTAGGAATTAATAGAAAAAAAATTTTAAAAATTGTTTGAAATAAGTAGCAATTAGGAATATTCACCATTATTCTGGTGTATAAACATCTAACAACGTGGACCATACGTGCTTACCCCTTCGTTACTCTCACTATAGTTTTATTCATACCACGAACCTGATACACTGACCTGAGAATCCAAGAAAAGGACATCTTGAACAAAATAAAAGATGTTAAGAACTGGCAAAGAAAAGCTGCGATCGCAAAAGGCTGTAAAAAGCTGAAAAACTAGAGTGGCTAATTAAAGTTCAGTACCCATTTTCATATATACATTTATCGTCATACATCAGTTGCATTTGCGACCAACATGTTATGTCCAATGCGCCTTGGTCAGAAAATCTCTGGAGTCATTTTGCTACTGTCAGCTCGTCAGCCAGTAAAAATGCTTAGAATATTCATTTGAATGCTGGGAAAAATTACCTTGGCTTTAAAGATCAATCGCACTAGCCATGGCAATTATATGACGGACGCCGCGTGCTATCGTTCGGCTTTGCGGAGCAAAACTTCGGAAGTGTAAACGATTCGTTTTTCCCGTGCAGAATGCATGGGAGTGAGCAGTTGCTTGTCAGGTGTAGCGTAAATGAATCGCGCACGCGGAGTCCTTTGATTCCCGCGTAGTGCAAGTGAAAAATACACCTTGCTCTTCGGTCGCCCGGAGTAGAAAACCAAGTCTGGTTATATGTCCTACCTACAAAAAACACAACAAACTGGACTGTGAGAACTATCGTGCGATCACCATCCTGAATGCCGCCTATAAAACTGCTCTCCCAAGTCAACGTCTTACAACGTCTGTCGCAATTAGTAAAAGGATTTGTGAGAAGTTATCAAGCTGGTTTCGTAGAAGGCCGGTCAACAACGGACCAGATCTTCACTTTGAAGTAGATCCTCCAAAAGTGCCGTGAGTACAGAGTCCTTAAGAACCATCTATGGGGCCGTTCCCAAACCACGTGGTCATAAAGAGGGGGACGGGGGGGTTTGTCTAAGGACCACGAAAGACCACGTACGGGGTGAGGGGGGGGGGGGGTTAACGAAATGACCACGTGGTCTTTTTTCCTGACTTTTAATTTATTGTTACCACCAAGTCAAGAATGAAGTTTTTGCATTTTAGAAATATAGAATGTTCTGAAAGTTTAATAATAAAAATGTAAAAAATTCAAGCGAATTTTTGGCACTGACGAATGAAAAGACCACGTGGTTAAAGTCGCAGGGGAATGGGGGAGGTTGGCCAAAAGACCACGAAAGACCACGGGGGGGGGGGGGTGCAGGGTATATAAAAAGTGATCAAAATATGACCACGTGGTTTAGGAACGGCCCCTATTCATCGATTTTAAATTTTAATGCCGCATATGACACAACTAACCGAAAAGAGCTATGGAAGATCATGGACGAGAACGGCTTTTCCGGGAAGCTGATCCGACTGATTAAGGTTACGAAGGATAGGAACCAGTGCTAAGTGAGGATTTCCGGTTGTCCGGTTGTTCTTTACGGGCACGAGACGTGGACACTGATCGAGGAGTTTTCGAAGGACGGGTGCTAAGAACCATGTTCGGCAATGTGCAGGATGATGGTGTGTGGCGGCGAAGGATAAATGGATAGGACATGTTGCCGGCCAACTACCCTGCAAAACTGGTGTTCGCTGGAAATCCGGTTGGTACTGCGAGCAAGGTGATTAGACCAAGTGGAGCAAGTCCTGGCAAACATTGGATGCCCACGGTATTGGAGAAACATGGCCAGAAACCGAGTTTATTGAAGAAATGTTGTTCATCAGACTATATCTTAATGATGTTAAAAAATGTACCTTAATTCAGTAGCTTCTGCTTATTGTGAAGATCAATAACGGCGCCAACTACGTCCTTACGGTTGGTTAGAGAAAGAAGAAAGGAAACGATACAATCGTTGTTGCATTTCTAACAATTGCAAAGTATTTTGACGCAAAATATGCAATTAATTTAAGAAAGGAAAAAAATGAAAAAAAAAAACTTTTTATTTTCAGTGTTTTTATGAGTCCATCTGGAAGACTAAAATCAACTTCAATTTTACACGGCTTATTGTTGAGGTATAGAAGTAACTTTTTCTATTCAGAGCAACTGGTTTTCATGCATGGGAAAAATACACACAATCACCTTTTTTTTTCAACAGTAAATATTTTTTTAACTGAATTCGCAAAAAAAAAGTTTTAATCACGTAAATTGGGTGTTATTGAGGAAATTTTAAAACAAGTCACTAATTAGATGGTGATTTATTAAAAGAACAAATTTTCGTATATTTTCGAAATTTGTTTTTCTTTATTAGAGAGGCTTTCAGCATTTGGCTAGTACGCCTCTAAAAGAAGATTATATTTTTTTGTATAAAATCTAAACATATCAGCTACTAATCTTTTCTGAAGTAATTAAATTCATAATGTTCTTGGCTAACACATCCCTAAACGTAACCGTTTTCGAGGTATATCAGAAAATTTCTATTCCTTTTTTCATATTTCATAGGCGCTTTTTACATATTTAACGTCGGATGAAGGAAGATCTCTTAAAGAAACAAATCAACGCGAAAGACTAGAATAAGAATCTAGTTTATCATTATTTTTATTATAATTCAAAATGACTAAAACTTGAATTTAAAATTTGCATTCATTTATATCCAACTGCATTGCAAAAAACGGACAAATACTCAAGAACGTTTCTCAGTTGGCTGCATTCATGTATTGCTACCGCAGAGTGATTTGAAGGGCGCCCCGTCATTTTACACGCGACTATCTCGAAATGACGTTTTTCGAAAAACGACTTTGCAATGTTCAAGATTGCCGAAAAATTACTCAACAGATTTTCTTCATATTTTTTCTCGTTATTAGCCTTGTCGGTCCTTGAATGATATTTTTTTGATGCATAAAGTTTGACTATGCCGAAAACAAATTAATACCATTTTCAGCACTCAAAAACTGGAATTTTTATTAAAAAAAACTTTTTCGCTTGCATGAGCAACGAGATACTTATGACATATTATGGGTTTAATAATTTCAGTAACTTTCCTCGTTTTCTCGGACAAAAATTTGTATAACTCCTTAAGAGAAATACAAAGCGCATATCAGCAAACACAATAGTTAAGATTCATTGTGACTATAAACACTTGCGTCCACCCAGTTTACCATTAGCCGTGGAAACGCTTTGACGATATTACATTATTCGAAACAGAATGTTCGCTATTGTGATCAAAAAATTAGACTTCTTACAAATATATGAACAAAAATAACTGAAGTAACCTACATAACTAACAAGATTGTTAGGTCGATAAAATTATTTCTGTTTTTTAACCGAGACTCCGCGGGTTTCGAAGATTAATCAAAGATTGATAAATAGATTGAAATATTCAATGATATTCAACCACAATTTCATTAGTTATCTCGTATCGTAACAATGATGATAAGCTTTTATAGCATAACTAGTATCTTGGAGAACTTTAGCCAACTCTGAGGAGTTGGATCAATCTTTTTATCAAGGAGAAGCTTATTCTCTATTTTTAAACCAATTTCACATTCACGATCCGCAGTTCATTATTTTTGTATGGTACAACAAAAACGCCTTCTTACAAGAAAAACGCTTGGGCAAAAACAGAATAAAAATCCCGACCTCCGCTACCGAAACAGTTTACTAAGATCAAACATATTAAAAATTTCATCAATCCATTGCTAATCACTTAATAAGGTCTCCACTAATACATAACACCTTATGTACGGTATATGGCACAAGAAGCACATAAATCAGCTCACGGTATCAAGCAGAGCAAGACAGCAAGTCGAAACAGTATGGTGCCACCCACGCAGAGGAAAATTCCGCACTCACGTCAATTCTAAAGCGACGCCATTCTCCTGCCAAGAAAAGGACGGAAAAGCCAGGCGACGTCATACTAGCATCTTTCGCACCAAATCTGGATTAGTGTGTTTTCGTTTGGCATTTAACCAATCGCTTTTCCGATAATGATTTTCGGTTTTTTCCTAATTCTAGCGCGTTTTGCCGCATGGATACTCTCGTGTAACGTTCAAGTGTTTTGTCATGATTTCCCCGTTCCGGTTTCGAATCCGCACTAAATACATAATCCTTCTAATTGACAAAAAAAAAATAACATGCATCTCTCGATATCCACTCACTCGAATAATCAAATCCATATTGTTTATTGTTAATAAATTATAGATTTTTCCCAATGCACCTGGTTTTACGTAAAGCAAAAAAAAAAAACTAAATACAATAATCTCTCGATTCTTTAATCCCTCTCGAGAGCAGTAGGGTCCCTCAGCAGAGCTCCAACAGTTGCTGGAGTCCACCCACCTACCGCCCAGTCGAGCGCAGGAAAATGGCGCAGCGAAAGGTTGGACCGCTCGATAGTGCCGTAATTCCTACAGCAAACCCGGAGCCGCCACGGCTGTGTGCGTGCTTGCATCCTTTCCCCGACGTTGTCATCGCGAGGATGATAGCAGTCAAGTTACTTCCCCTTAATTTCCAAATCTGATTTGGAAAATAAATAATCGCTTATGTGAACCTATCTGCTCTGTCTGTTTGCCCACTTCATCGGAGCGGAGCAGTATGCGTGTGCGCAACTGCGTCTACGACGTGGGTCCCGACGGTGTATACATAAACGAGGGACATCCTTATGATACTACCGCATTTGGCATAGAGATCACGGAACATTGAAAAGGAAAAAAAATATACACACAACAGCATCAACGCATTAAAACTTGTTTTTAATCCTCTTCTGAGCGGCCCTCGGCTCCGCTTGCCGACCCTGGGTCGGAATATCCTTTAGCACCCGGCCAAGGACGAAAAGCAGAAATACTGTGCTATGCAGTTTCATTTCTCGTTGTGCCGTCGCGTTGTTCAGACGTTTCAATTCATCGTACAGAGTTCAGAACGATCTGCAAGGGTGTTCTATCTTAAAAATCTTCAGCTTTGACAAAAGTATGCCACATAAATGCAACACAAAAATATGTGAACCGAAACGAGTGAAATCTTTCAAGTGAAAAGTGTAATTGCTTGCATTGTCAACCGGAAAAAAGCTAAGACTTTCCCCTCTAGAGCTTTCCGGATGCATGAAAAACCACCAACAAATTGGCAACGATAATAACAGAATCTTCAAAGGAATCGCAATCGAAGGAAAGATCTTTTCGAGAGGTGAAACCAAAAGTGACGAAAAAAGTGTAGATATCCTTCCTGCCCTTCCTGGTTAGTGACAGCCACCTAGGCGGATAGATACAAATTTTCACCTTTGGCTATCCGGGTCGGTCTTGGAATTCTTGTCAGCCAGCAGGCAATCACAGGATCACCGAAGCACAATGATGGACTGGGATATTGACATGTAAGTAGATTATTGTTTATTTTGATTTCCGCGTGGTGTTGTATCAATTAAGTGAAGTGTGTGATTTCTGTTTGGATTAGGAGGAAACCGAAAGACAAACAGTGGCCGTTGCGAAGGGGATAGACACACTTTGCAGCGAGGAATAGACACGCAGCTGTTCCTTGGTGGGCTGTTCTTGGTTGGCAGGCAGGATTGCAATTATGGAGTGCAATCTGTTTGCGATGTAAATGGAGAGCCTAGGTTGTTCGAGGCACGTTGGTTTATTGAACCTCGCTTTCGAAACGATTGTATTCAGATTTCATTTGTGCTAATGCTATACTAAACGACAAATTTAGTTTATTGTGTAAAATTCATATTTTAATGTATATAGAATCAATAACATAAATCTCAAACTTTTGCTTTGCGGAACACTCGATCAGTTGCTACGTTTAGGACGTGCATAAAGTTCCAATTGCTATATCCTTTCTCCGATTTTTTTAAACGCCATCATTTAAACGGATTCTATAATTTCGAAATTGCTGTTGCTTCTCCATTTCTAACTATTCATTCTACGAATAAGTGAAAAAATATATCAAAAACCTACGTCAGAAGGGTTGTGATTGATATCTCCCTAGATTGTATTATCTATATTTTACTTGCGAATCTGAGACCAAGAAATGTTAACAAGAATTTTTTTTCGAAAAAAGTTTGAATGTTAATAAAGCACTTTTAATATATTCATCATTTCAGTACCGCAAAAATTAATTAAAACTGTGTTCTAACAAAATTAATTAAAAAGAAATCAGTTTAACTTCGTATTTAGAAAATAAAGAAAATTTAATACATTTTTTCAAATTTTGAGTTAAGTAATTATGCATTAATGAATTATAGGGGGAATAGGAGCATAATGAGCACACGGGGCGAAATGGGCACCCATCTTTTATGCGAAACTACGCATTTTTTTATACAATATGGTATGTGGAACTCTTCCGTAGTTACTACAGTATCTCTTTATGTAGAACAAAAGTGGTTTGTCTGTTTAAAATATGGAAATATATTGAAAAAATCAACTTGGTTCCCGGATGTTGGAAAAATTATCATTATTGCGCACTACAAAATAAGCTTCTACGGTCGTTTAAATGGCTCAATCAAGCATGTAGACTAGGGTGGGGAAAAGTGATCGATTTTCCAGAACAAAGTTTTTTTGGTTCCTTTTGGGGCCCCAAAGAACCCTAAACTTACCGGAAGTCGATTGGTTTTGTCTCCGCTTGGCGCATTGCTATTCGAATTTGTATGAAAATTTATATGGGAAAACCTACTTTTTTGCATTTACCTTTCTAGAGAGCTCAAGAATAATCTAATAATGCACTACATTATGTAAAAGTATAGTATTTTAGATGCCTAACAACTTTGCAGAAGGCACTGAAGAGCTAGGATGTCCCTAAGAAGAGCTATAGTTGTTCAACGTTGAGTATGTCGATTTAAATGCAGAAAATCTTGTTTTCTGCCAACATGGCGTCAGTAGGATTCCCATCAGAAATAACCTGTCGTAACGAGTTTATACACTCAGCTGGATCAAACAAACAAATTCAGGTCAATAGTCCAGGCGTAGGTAGAACCTACAACGTGTTTCAGAAGTTACTTCTGATGGAAATCTGACTATCGCCGGTACACTGGCAGTGTTGGCAGAAAAAATGATTTGCAACATAAATTTCGACTTACTCAACTTTGAACAGCTTCAGTATTTTTTGGGACACCCTAGCTTGTTGATGTCTTTGGGCCAAGTTAGGCATCAAAAAACCTACCATATGAAGTCATGAAACCTATGGCTTGAGCCACTTTGAGCTCTTTAGAATGGAAAATGCAAAAACGTTGGCTTTTCCATACAAATCTCCATGTAAATTTGAAATGCAATGCGCCAAGCGGAGACTAAACCAATCGACTTCCGATAAATTAAGGATTGTTTTAGGCTCCAAATAGAACAAAAAAACTTGGTTTTGGCTTTCTGCTATCAAGTTTCTTTTTTTCCATATAACGATTCCCCACCCTAATGTAGACACATCAATATGACGTATGTGTCGTACTCCAAATTTCACCAACATTGAAGTTTTGATTTTAAGCTTTTATTAGTATTAAAATCTCATGTTAACTTTAACTAATTCGATAGGGGCGAATGGTCACCTTTAGGTGGGGTGAAATGAGCACACCTTGTCACATAAACTTACGTGAAATTCATCTCAGTAGACTTGTGAGTTTGTCTATTTCCATAGTAAAATCTTTAAGACCGGATCGGTCAGAAAAAGGGACTGCAGGCAGAATTGGCCACCATAAGGTGCGACGGGACATTCACGAAACAAGCCGCCAAGTATCACGGCATCCCGCGACAAACGTTGGGTGCTCATTATGCCCCAGTGGGGTGCTCATTGTGGCCCACACAGCGACTGATTTCTAGTTTTTGATGCATGAATCTAATTTGTGTTTTTCACCATTATACGATAAACTTTTCAATTTGTGAATAGTGTATCTTCAGGCGTAGATAGTTAATTCAAATTTTGCACTGAAGACAGCTTAATATTTTTGTCGTTTTCCATGCTTAAATCAGCAACCAAGTTAGGGTGCTCATCATGCCCCTATTTCCCCCATAAGTTAACTGTTAAGGAACCCTATTCTGGAAAGTAGAAAAATGATAATTTTTCTTGATTTGTTTTTCGAATGTTCAGGGTAAGATTTAGTGTCCGGATTTTTTGCCATTGATTAAGGTATATTTGAAGATGTATTTTGCATGTCATGGGTGCAAATACAGTGAGAATTACGTTGTTGGTAGCGTTTTTCTCGAAACCATGTTTTTTCAACTGGTAATAAGTTTTTCTCAGCATCTACTGAACCGATTTGACGGAAACTCCAGCATGTAAAAATGGATTACTAACTTGTTACATAGCCTTTTTTCGATATCTGATTTTGTCAAATTTTTATGTTTTTTTATTAGTGATTTTTCATGAAAAAAATGTGATAAAATGACCGCCATTTTGTCAATTTTTGGAATTTTCAAAAACGGCTATGTAACAAGTTAGATAATCCTTTTCTACATGCTGAAACAAAATTTGAGCCAAAACTTACCACCAGTTAGGTACTGGTTTAGAGAGAGCATCCACGTTCCTAGTTGCCAACAGCGTACTACTCACTATATTTACATTTTCAACATGCTAAATACATCTTCCAATAAACCTTAATGAATAGGCAAAAACCGGAACACTTCACTTTACTCTAAACATCCAAAAGAATTCACGAAAACTCATTATTTTTCGGCCTTCCAGAGTAGGAACCCCCGTTAACTGCAATTATCTATAATATCATAGAAAACCAAAACTTCGCAACCTTTATCTCTCTATTTGAGCACCCAATTATGATAATGCTTATTAAACACCTCGAAGGTTGTGCCGCAATAAAATTTCTGGATTCTTGAGTTAATCTCAATGAATTTTTGCATTGACTGGACACCTGAGCAAAACCTTGCCAAATGATGTATCGGCCAATTCAAACCTTTTTTAATATGAATTACACTGGGCAACACAGGTTTTGTCCTAGATCCTCAACTGGAAAAATATGAAAGATTTCCTGTTAAGGGTGTGAATTTCGATGCCCTCAGCGAGCTCGGAAGTGCATCAAAACGCCGCAGAGTAACTGCTCGCCAGGTTCGTCACTTCTACCTTACTTACGCTTACGGGAAAACTTCATATCTGTTTTTGAAGACTTTATACACTTCCGAGCTGGCTAAGGGCGCAAAATTCAACGGTCAAAAAGCTATAATCATTCATTTATTTTCGGTTTGAGATCTAGGAAAAAAAACTGTGTTGACAAAAGCGAAATGAAAGATTTTGGTGTTCCTAGTCAAGTCGAAATTGCGCAGTCTTCGGAGAGTCAAATGAAATCTTTCAGTAAGCAAACGTAAAACCGACGAACTCAATTAGCAATTACTCTGCAACTTTTCGATGCCCATTCGAGCTCACTAAGGACACCAAATTCATAAAAATTATAAAAAAGCTATGATCTTTCATATTTTTCTTGCTTGAGCTCCAGGACCAAAAATGCTTACTCCATTTTAGTAAATTACTTTGAAAACTTCATCCAACAGTGGAAAATACTCAGTTTGCTAAGTCAAATACGTGCGCAAAGTTTCATCCAATGAAAAAGGGCGATTAAATTTTTGCGTGTTTCCATACCATTTGAAACGTGGTTTTGCTCATCTCAAAATTTAAATTTAATTTTGGAATAGAAAAAGTTCTCTTGAATTCTTCCATTTTTTTGCTCAATCATCTAATCAATAATCTCAATACAAACTTCAACTACAGTATAGAAACATAAATATGAAAAAAATAAAAATAATAAAAGTATTATTATAAATATGATAATTTCCTCTAATTTGACCCCTTTGAGTTTCCCAATACGTTGATATCCAAACGAGAAGCTTTTTTAAATTTTTTGATTTTGTCTGATTCCCTAATAACAATATTGGTTTATACAAAGTTTTATAGTGCATAATACAGCCAAAACAGCTCTATAAAACTTTGATAAAACCAGTTTTGTTACTTGAACTATTATTTCGCTACGAAATTCAGAAAAATCAAAGGTGTAAGAATAATACACATCGTTCGTATTCGTAATACGCGAGCCTCCTGCGCATCATTATTCGATTCCATCACATCTCACGGAGACATAATAACACAAACCTTTTGGGCCGTCGCAGAGTAGAGATGCAGGGATAAGCTTAAGCAGGTATTAGACGAAGCAAATATTTGTTATTTTTTAATACAGATTTTATTTTGTGCAAATAAAAATCGTACCAAAAATAGGAAATATTTGCGTCGTGTAATACCTGCTTTAGTCTTGGTATGACCGTTTAGCCGAAGATTGCCTGCTCGATGCTTTCACATTAGCGTGTCGCAAATCGAGTTCGGTTGATAAATATCGTGATTGATCTAATAATTACGCAATATATACCTGTCAAACAATCGCGTCTTCCGAAGTGCGTTTGCTTTCTCGAGAGTGTTCGGAATTGGACACAAACAAATCTCTGAACATTTCGATTCTTTGGGTGGTGGGTGGATAGTTGACGCGCGCGCCGCTTTTATATATTCGCTGTGTTTGACATGAGAAATACTTCGTTCACTTTCGTATTGAGCACACCTCTGCGCGCAACACTGTTCAATTCTGTCACCTACCACGGTGATACAACCTTTCCTTTCCGTCGCAGTCGTGGAGATGCAGAGGTAAACTCGGTTTCCGACAACAACGACTGTTACACCTTCTTTCTTGCAACATCCATCTTTATTCTAACGATCGTAAGGACCATCAATCGCCATTATCGATTCGTACAAAACGGTAGCCACTGAATTGTTGTACACTAAAGATGGTAAACTAATCCCAAGTAAACATACACGTGGTTCCTTGCGCAACTTCAGTAGCTCATATCGATCACGGAAGAGCTACTTCGAAATGTGCGGTCGTCAAGGCTCAAGCTTAAATTCAGAAAAAAAACAAAGGAGAAATTTATTGAAATCGGAAGTTTGTGATTAACATTACGCGTCATAAGCTTGGAATCGCTTTAGGGGCCGTTCCTAAACCACGTGGTCATATTTTGATCACTTTTTAGACCCCCCGTACCCCCCCGTGGTCTTTCGTGGTCTTTTGGCCAACCCCCCCCCCCCCCCCCCCTTGCAACTTTAACCACGTGGTCTTTTGATTTGTCAAGTGCCAAAAATTCGCTTAAATTTTTTACATTTTTATTATTAAGCTTTCAGTACATTCTACATTACTAAAATGCAAAAGCTTCATTCTTGACTTGGCGGCAACAATAAAACTTAAGTTAGGAAAAAAGACCACGTGGTCACTTCGTTAACCCCCCCCCCCCCCGTGCGTGGTTTTTCGTGGTCTTTTGACAAAACCCCCCGTCCCCCTCTTTATGACCACGTGGTTTAGGAACGGCCCCTTACTGAGTATGGCACCCAGTTAGAATATTGCAGCACCCCCCAAAAAGTTTTACATCACCTGGAATGAGCAGGTATCGTCATGTTGTGATCTTCAGCAAACTTGTTCAGAAGATCCAGGCCCTTTGGATGGAGAACAGTTAAGTGCAGAATTCTGCCACTATGTTGACCCTAATTTATTTCACGGTTACTTGACTTCCTAGAAAGTTGAGGTCTTCAAAAAAGTTTTTAATTTTATTTTTTTAAGTCTTCAGTTAATAGTGTCCTCTAGTTGGATTCTACTTTTAGGACAAGTTTCTGATTATTTCACCTAGAAGTGATTCGAAAAATTTATCTTTTTAGGACAGTGAGATAGACAACCAAGGTACTGAAGATAATTGTAGCAGATGCTTCTGCTAGCAGCTTTGTCGAATAAGTTATGATTCTATTTCTTCTATTTAAAGATATATAAATGGTTTTAAACAGACAGTCCACTCAAATCATGTTGTTCTGCATAAAAGCAGCAAACTGTTCATTGAGGTGGCCATTTTTGTAACATCATGCGATTTCGATGAGCACCGGGCGGAAAAAGTTTCCTTTTTACTCCAAAAATAAGCCATGAAAATTTGAAGTTGATCCGAGTTCATTTAATGGACCCACAAAACGCTGATATTAAAAAAAAATAGATTCTCATAAGAACTGTTGTTTTTTATCTCTTTTTAAAGATTTTTGCCTTAGTTTCTTAAAATAGTTGTATATTTTGCGTCGAAATACTCTTCAATTATAAAATCATTAGGGACATTCACATATTACGTAACGCTAAATTATAGCAATTTTGAACACCTCCCACTCCTAAATACCGCAATTTTGCATGGGGGCCTCGCGCAATGGAACTCTTCGTTGAATATTCCCTTCTTCTTAGTACGTTACGTAATAAATGAATGACCTCTCATCTTCGTTAGAGGTTTTGAAACTGTCATTCAGTGATTATATCCTTAATCGGACTTCATTGCAGCAACTGCGTGGAGTGAACCGCCACGGTCGGATTGGTGAAGCAAATATTAAGAAGTTTTTGTATGGATTTAATGTTATTTTCAGTATTATTATTATAATTATTTTCTATGAAACAGTTCAGCACTAGTGATCTGAATGCACTAAAATGGTGAATTTTATCAAATACCCCGGACGAACACATACGATTCGCATAGATTCTCTAGGATTCATCACATTGGATTCGTGAGCGTCCTTGAAAAGGATTCCTGAAAAAAGAATCCTCAGGAATGCCCTGTATATGGCTCTAGGATTCTTGAATAAAGTCCTGAGTGGGAATCCTCCGGATCGTGTTTGCGATTTCTTTCACGATTCCGTCACCGAGTTAAAGGTATCCTGGGGATTCTTACACAGGATTCTCTGCGTGTTAGGAAGGGACGGTCGGTAGGTTTCCTGTTGATCGAATAGCAATTCTCATGAGTTTCGACGAAAGTGCAAAGTGCTTGGGCGCGCTTAAAATTAATTCAAGCTACGGCAAAAATATCGCCTAAGAAGTTCATAATCTATCGGATTGAAATATTTCGGAAAAGTTTCGAAAACTAACCAATATTACTTGTCCTCTTCATTTCCATGAACTTTTATGCAAAATATATTACATTGCAAGAGCATCGGACCTTAAACACTTGTCTTTAACCGTTTTACAAGAGCATCAAACGAAATCAACTCATTCACAGCCAACCAACTCACGCACAGCTTCAATGATCTAAAAGTTCTGATCATTGACCATAAATTGCATTCAAGACATGTTGGTAGTCAAACTTCACATTCAGGTGTTTCGGATGTACGAGTGCTGTCTCATGCATTAATCAAGTTATGAATTCTCTACGTGATTCTTTCGCTTATGCCGAAATTGATAGTCGTCTCAGACGCTGAAAAGATGAAGAATCGCTTGTGGTAATTAAGCCCAGAATAAGTTGGATTGGCCTGATATCCCGTTTGAAATTAAACAAAAAATGATCAGGCGATTAAAAGCGAATGGTCCTTAAAGTGAAACGGTATTGAAACCACAAACAGCCCATTTCGAATCACCACTTCGAATTTTTAGAAGCACAAGACTCGGAAATAGATAAAGCATTCCCTTTGAAAACGCTATTTCATGTTTGCTTCACCGCAGCAAACATGAAATAGCGTTTTCACAGGTGACGCATTAACTGTTACCGAGTCTTGGGCCTTTGAAAATTCAAAATGGTGACTGGAAGTCGGCAATTTTTGGTTTCAATACTTAATGTTAAATTTATGGAAAATTCTAGCCGTGTTTCAACACATAATTATGACGAATTTCAGTTTATATTGCATGTTGTTGATTTATACCGAAAAAATACACACCTCATTCAAAATACAAACTTTTTAACAAACACCAAAAGTTATAGATTTTTTTTTAACTTAATTAGGGGGATAATATTACTGTTTTATGAAAATTCAAGTGTATTTGAATAAGTTTATCGAGAGATATATGTTAAAAAAAAGAAAAACTCCATACAATTTTCATGTGAATCGATTTCTCAAATATAAGCGCTTTGTGGGTCCATTAAATAAACTCCGATGAACTTCAAATTTTCGTGGCTTATTGTAGAGGTCAAAAGGAAACTTTTTCAGCCCGGCGCTTATTAAGATCGATAGTTTCAAAAACGGCCATATAAAATATGGCCACTCTACAGTTCATGTACCAAAAACCCATGACCTTCTGGACAAGTTTCCTGAAGACCGCAGCTTTATAAGAGGTCGGATTCACGAGATAAATTAAGCTCAAAATATTCTATACCACATGCACACTAGCGCCACGTTACGGTTAAATTTCGCACCGTAGTGTTTACCGACCACAAACCCTTGACCTCCTGAACAACTTTGCTGAAAAACACAGCTCTCTAGATTGTCGGAATCAAGAGTTAAACTTACATTAAAATCTACCCTTGTTAGGTGATACTAAACTTTTTGGGCTGCTGCGATATTCAAACTGGATGTTGCAATAAAGGGTGTACGGAGTCGAATTGCATCACAAAAAAAGATTTGGTAAATCTCACTCATCCAACCAATCGTTTCCTACCTTACAGGTAGTTAAAAAAATATGTTATTTAGTTATTCACTGTTCCTATTTTTTCAATTTCATCCCCATATCCAAATGCACGAACTTTACTTTTAACACTGCTCATAAGATCTTCTACAACGTTTGGACTCACTGTTTTTGTGTGTGGAAATCCATTTTCTCTCCTTATCCTCATCCGATTTTACTTCTTTAGGATGTTTCCGAAGTGCCTGCCTTCATGATGGCCCAGTACTTCTCAATTGGACGCAGTTCAGCTGCGTTCGAGGGATTAAGATGCTTCGGTACGAAATTGACTGCCTTAGTCTCCTACCACTCAAGTACACCTTTAGAGTAATGACACGAGGCTTAATCCGGCCAGAAAGTTGTAGAACCATTGTGTGACCTCAGAAGTGAAGGTAGACGCTTTTGAAGGCATATCTTCAAGTATACCTGCCCATTGACCGTCCCGGTTGTCACGAATGGGGTGTTCCGCTTTCCGCACGAGCAAATTGCTTGCCAAACCACGTACTTTTCGGTAAACTTTGACACCTGCTGCTTTCTAACATCCTCAGGAACATCGAATTTGTGATGAGCGGTGAAGTACTGGAGCCCCGGAGGTCTGCTTTTACATATGTCTCATCATCCATAGTGAAGCAATGTGGACTCCATCTTCGTAACGATTGCCCTAGCAGCTGAGTGCAACTTACACAGTGTCAACAATACACATTGAACAAATTTCACTCAAATGTTCAATAATAAATACCCTATGAGAAAAAAGTTACAGCCATTTGAAAACTATGCAATTTGATTCCGTACACCCTTTACTCAGTGGAGAGATTCCAAACGTATGGTGGGCAGTGTATAACTTGATACATAATTCTTTTAAAGAATAGCGAGCAAATTTATGCCGAATGATCAGGAAACACGCATGAATATAACCAACCTTTATTGATTTAAATAAAACATATGAATGTATAAGACTTAGAAAACTGAGTCTTTTTCATTTTAATAATGATTCCAGAATTTGCGCAGTTTTTTATGCGGATTTCCGAGCATACGCGGATCTTGAAATTTACGCGTTTTTTTTACACGCTGCGCATTTCCGTGTTAGAAGCGACTTCAGTGTGTAGATTCGTAACTTACAAGTCTCTGTTTTTGTAACCACCAGGACTGGAAGAGCGAATAAGCCATACATAACTTTCTGGCAGTCACAATGAAGAAGATAAACCGATGGAAATAGAAAAAGGGCGTAATAATGTTTAAAGTTTTGACCCACTAAAATCCACCGAACAAAACCCCCACAGAGTTTTATTTTGATCGTTTGTAAAAAAAAACTTTTATTTCCTTCTCCTATATAAAAATATTTCAAATATATCATGTGAACATTTTTCTGATCATGATATAATCGAAACGTCACTAGACACCTGAACAACTTCACTGGAGGATGGTGACGAAAATAATTGTTAACATCGATATTTTTATTTATCTGGAATTGGCATTTAATTGGCAGACAATTTTTCTACAAATACTCAATTAAAAATAACGAGCTCAAGATGCTACCTTGAATAACTTTCAGATTACAGAACCGGACCAGATGTACACAATAAAAAAATAAATTTGTTTAAATGAATGTAAACGAATATATTGTTAATTTGCATGCCTATTTATATTCAAAGCTTCAAGATTTTATCACTTGAAGTACAAGCTTACATGGTTTAAAACGATTCTGTATTGTGCATTATTAACGGTGTTAAAATGTATTTGTTTTTCACTTCATGTACTAGAAACGTTGTGTGCTTTCATTTGTATTAGTTTGTAAATTTCATTTTTTGGTACCGTGTAGTTTACAAACCTTCACACACATTTGGTTATTTTTCATCACTCTAAAAAATTTCAGAAGAATTTAATATTAAGTTGAGTCAACCATTAAAGTTATTCGGAAAATCAGACTGTGTGAAATCGAGCCCCACGGAAAGCCTGGATCCATTGTTTCTTGACCCGATTTCCTGTATTGGCCTACATTGTCTAACACACGTGAAACCATTCTCTTTTGATTCTTTCCAACCCAGTTTCAACCTAGACATCGACGAGCACGCGCTGAGCTGCAGCATCCAATCCATACTGACCGATGATTCCATATTCAGCAGTCTGCTACAAACTGGCAACGTATTCGATAACGACCAAATCTCGCCCTTATCGTCCTCCTCTCCGTCATCGACGACGATGACGACGCTGACGACGACAACGTTCTCATCATCACCTACGCTAGCGTCGCCGGAGTTTGACCTAAACACATTACCACCGTTGATATTTCCGTTGGAACCGGCGGCTCTGAAGTCGCATAAAAGCACGTAAGTTTTTGCAGTACAGTTTACATTCAAGCAGTTGTACAGTTTCCAATGATGGTATTGTTCTACCACATAAAGGATTAGGATATTACTTACAAGCGATTTCAACTCGATAAATATCATTAATGACTTGGTAGCACCGTTTGGGTTGGGTCTTGCCTTGCTTTATTTGTTTTGTATCCGATTGTGAAGGATTAGTTTCCAAATAGGTAGAGATGTATATTGTAGACTCTGGTTAGCTATATCTGATCCATTATGATGATGATGACAAATTAATATTACAGCACTTGAAAACTGTTCCTATAAGTTAACAATCAATAGTGCAGAGTATGTGCCTCCCCTATATATTGCACTCAAAACTGAAACAAAAGAAAATCGATTTTCAGTCGGCACTTTCTTCCAGTTCATTAAAATTTAAACCGATCTAGTAAAAGAACAAACAAACTTTGATTGGATACGTCAAGCTTCAATAGCATTTTCAGGCGAAGGAGCAACTTTTGGCACCGAAGAAAAAGTCCTTCTTCTTCAAAATCAGAAAGGCACTGGGGTTTGGTGCACTAAGATCTAGGATGGTTGGCGCATTCGAGACAATAGAAAAGAACAGTATTTACTCACCATAACAGGATTGTTTTGTTAATTATATTTGACTTTTTTTCTACCAAGCATGCTCCTTGGTACAACTATTGTCTACTTTCAAACACCGTTGCAGTTCGCAACAGACCAATTTCTCGGTCGAGCTTATGTTACTGTTTAAATTCTCGTATTATTTCGTTTATTGCCTTTTGCGAAAGCTGACCTGAACTTTGGTTATCCAATTTTAATTAATTACCATTCCAAATATTTCCGCGGAATATTGTTTTGCATTGGAATCATCACCGAAATGGGAAGTTAATTTTTTATGCAGTAGTAAACAACACTGGAACAACCCACGCCACCTATCAACCATACAGGCAGATACGAACGGTAGCCTTCAATCTGCACTGAAGCCAATCTAATAATAAATAAATGTTTAACCTTGCGGAATGCGTATTTAGTGGGTGTACGTACCTACTTCCCGAATCTCCAAAACCCCTTCGGTACAGTATACGTAGTGGAAAAACCAGACCCAACAATGCGCGGAAAGGCTGTGTAAACAGGAGCGCGTCACAATTCACCACGGTTATCCTTTTCACCGAGTGGCTGCTTGCCTACCACCGCTAAGCCGACAGGGAAAATTAGTTCGACGACGGAATGTAAATAATAAGCTCCGTACGCGTCATTCCTGTTTCACGAAAACGTTGATTTAGGATTGCGCGACGGAAGGAACAAAAATAATAGAGAATTCGTGAATACAAATTTTTGCAATTGTTTGCAGAGACGGCTTTTCCATTTTTTTTTGTTTTACGGCAGAACCCCACTAAAGGTTGCAGCGGCGAAATGTTTTTATTTAAATTGCTCATGCAGTTTGTGGGTTTCACTCGCGAAGGAGAGAAAAAACTTTCCTTTCCGAAGTACGGATGAATGTTAATGAAGAAATGTTAAGATGGTGGTGTAAAGCCATAAGCAGTTTGCACGGTCGATTGAGCAGCCAGTATAGTGGAAAAAAGGAAATTAATTTAAAAATAAAATAGGTAGAAACCTTTGAAAATAATTACAGTTGTTGTATCAATTTAGGAAAATTTACACTTCGACACGGTTGTTTCAGAAAGTTGAAGAGAGGAGAGGTGTGCCAAATCGAATAATAAAAACTAATTTTGATTGAAATTAGAATTGAAGTTTTTTTTTATTAACACAATTTAGAATTGAATTTCAAGTTCTCCGTGAAGTACCAAAATCAAAATAATTTTTTTGTCATGTCAATGAATGTAGCATGTAATGAAAACATTCGATCAATATGTTTCTGATGATTTCAAAATTTCTAGTGTTCTTTGTATTATTTACAATGGATTTTTCCTGCAGAATTAAACATTTCTGAGATTCATCATCCTATACAAGGATGGAAAAACTCGTATCGCATAACAATCATTCGGGTATCATTTCTGAACGTGCTATTTATAAGCTTTCAATCCTAGCAAACCATCGCTATTAAAAGTTACACATTCTCAAGCCTGCAAGAGACAACTTAGAGCAAAGAAATATATGGTAGCTTTTTTTGAAGATTTTGTTTCAGTATTGCCTGCTTTAGGCGGAGCGAGCAACAAATATCGAGTGTTTCACGAAAGAATCGTAAACGATTGCACTCAAGCGATCGCAATGATTCTTTCAAATGTTGGTTGCTTGTAGGCGTAATTCGGCTACTCCACGTCGTGCTTTCACCGTGATATAGCACGATGATTCTTGGTGATTTCAAGTATCAGATGCTAATGCACCATGCTACAATTTCCGTAAGCAATAATGATACCTATTTGCTCCGGCAAGCAAACAATTGAACGCAATCTAACGTTCATTTGGATTCATAATTTTGTATTTTGTTCGGCAGCAAACTTTTGTTCAATACTACAAGGTATACAGCCCTAGAGAATTAATTCTATTTTCTTAAAAACTGAATCCAACCAAATCTCGCAAATCCCAAAACTGTGTACTTACGTTATCAAAATGAATGTTTTTATTACTCCGATTAAATTATATTTTTTATAGGAATCTTGATCTGAAAAACAATCGAAGTTGTTAAATAGATTCAATAGAAGATATTTCTA
Source organism: Wyeomyia smithii (assembly GCF_029784165.1). Classification (NCBI taxonomy): domain Eukaryota; kingdom Metazoa; phylum Arthropoda; class Insecta; order Diptera; family Culicidae; genus Wyeomyia; species Wyeomyia smithii. The sequence goes on along the minus strand of NC_073695.1, from coordinate 236,655,962 downwards.
ACAAAATTATTAACAAATTACGGCAAAAAACCGCAGCAGTCGACAATTACAACAAAGTTAAAGTTCAAAAAGATTCCTTTTTGTTTTTTGCTCGACAATTATACGAAGACAACTAATATACGTATATTATTTGTTAAGCTAAAAAGAAAAAGTATCGGTGCTTATTACGGGAGTCACTTCACGGTGAAATATATTTCACTCTCACGCTCACTTCACTTTTTTAGACCTATTCCCGATTCCACCTCAAAAGAGGTGACAAAAATCACCTCCGTGGAGTGAGATTGACGGTGAAGTCCTATTGAGAATAGGACAAGTGAAATGAGATGGTTTCCCAGCTCAAAAATCTCTAAGTCCCAGAAAGTCGTTTTTTCCGTTTTTTTAGATAACACCAGATCTTGACGTGTTCTGCATTTCTTAAACATTCGGCATCAAAAAAAATGTTTTTTTCGGTATCGAAAATTTCCTTGCGTTTTTTTCACCGGGCAAAAAATGATAATTTGACCGCTTTAAGGCACGGAACAAATTCTGATTCGTTTCGTTACTGAAGAAAAAAATCAATATTTACCATTAGATCACAAATCAATCAACTTAAAGACTTATGGCATTTTCGTGGAATCATTTCACCGTTCAAAATGGTCGTGAAATAATTCCACGCGAAACGTCGCTTTTTCCGTTCTCACTTCACTGATATGACACTCATAATGGTGCTTATTAAGGGAGTCGCTTCACGGTGAAATCAGAGTGAAGTGAACAAAATTTATTACGGGACTCACGTAAGTGAGAGAAACGTCGCAAATGACATCTGCCGCCGAATCTGGGTTATTGGTGCTCATTACGGGAGTCACTTCACGGTGAAATATATTTCACTCTCACGCTCACTTCACTTTTTTAGACCTATTCCCCATTCAACCTCAAGTGAGGTGACAAAAATCACCTCCGTGGAGTGAGATCACGATTATTTAGTGAACCTCGAAGATAAAATGAAACGAAAATAGCTTATAACTTATAACCGTTACAAAAATGTTCAATTCTTGTTGAGTAATTTGTGGTTTATATGGTAACCATATTCATGAGACAAACTTTTAATCACCATCAGTAACAGCATTGCAGTTTTCCCTTAATTACACACGAATGGAAATCGTGTACCGCTGCAATGATAGACCAGTGGCGCTCTGTTTTACCTGTGCTGTACGGTACTGTATTGTACCAGAGTGTTTTCTTTCAAGACATCAATTTTTATTGGGTTCTAACAGAAGGTAAAAAAAATGAGCGGGGGCCTAGTGTGGTTGGTAACGTCTCCGCCAACCACGCTCGACGCCTGGGTTCGAATCCCACCGCCGACATAGGTGTCGATGGTTGTGAGGTGGCGTGATCCACTCACAACCAACCCAACTGGTCTAGATTCAATCCTAGCCGACACCGGGAGATTTTCTGAGGCGAAAAATCTCTGGGATCACGCCTTCCATCACAAGAGGAAGTAAAGCCGTTGGCGCCGGTCCGTTAATAAACGGGTCGTGAGTTAGGGTCCTGGGTGTGGAGTCGCCTCCCTGGGCGTCGGTGATTGGCCACAACAGTGGCGGAACTAGACCGACGGAAAATAAGCGAGAATAAAAAAAAAAAAAAGGTAAAAAAATTGCTTAGAAAAGAGGGTAGTATTGAACTTTCCGAAAACCCTTAACCTTCGACACATTAAGTTAGTCTGAGGAAGTGAGCATTAATTAACCTGTTGGAAAGGGGAAACTTTGTCATTTTCTGTTTGATATTGATATAGAGAATGTCAAAGTGAATGGTTGATGTCTATTAATGTCGTCTGTGTTAAGGCGGCATCCATCAATTACGTAACGCTCACAGGAGAAAAGGGCACCCTTAAGCGTTACGAATTGGGGAGGAGATGGGAGGGAAATAAGATCAGCGTTGCGTAACGAAAAACTCCACGATGGGTAAATAATTTTACCCCGAAAACGAGCCTTTTTTTAAGCGAATTCTTCTACTGCGTTACGTTATTTTAATAACGAGGGTAAGGAATGGTGTTACATTTTGTTACCTATAAGGGAGGCGAGGGTTAAAAAATGGTTTTGTAATTACTAGCGTACCACGAAATTGTTTAGCATTTTATGTATCTAATAGGGTGGGGCAATGTGATCGATTTTCCAGAACCAAGTTTTTTTGGTTCATTTTGGGGCCCCAATCAACCCCAAACTTACAGAAAGTCGATTGGTTTTGTCTCCGCTTGGCGTATTGCATTTTAAATTTGTATGAAAACACATATAGGAAGACCTACTTTTTCGCATTTACCTTTCTAGAGAGCTCAATAATACTCTAATAATGCATTACATTATGTTAAAGTATAGTATTTTAGATGCCTAACAACTTTGCAGAAGACACTGAAGGACTAGGATGTCTCCAAGAAGAGCTATAGCTGTTCAAAGTTTAGTATGTCGATTTAAATGCAGAAAATCTTGTTTTCTGCCAACATTACCAATGTACCGGCGTCAGTAGGATTCCCATCAGAAGTAACCTGTCGTAACGAGTTCTAAACTCAGTTGGATCAAGCAATTAAATTTAGGTCAATATTCTAGGCGTAGGTAGAGTCTACAACGTGTTTCAGAGGTTACTTCTAATGGAAATCTGACTGACACCGGTACACTGGCAGTGTTGGCAGAAAACATGATTTGCAACATAAATTTCGACATAATCAACTCAAAGTTGCTCTAGTATTTTTTTGGGACACCCTAGCTCTTTAGTGTCTTCGGCTAAGTTGTTAGGCATCAAAAAACCTACCATTTGAAGTCATGAAACCTATGGTTTGAGCCATTTTGAGCTCTTCAAAATGTAAAAGCATAGCATAGCATAGCATAGCATATTTGATCGCCCGTGTGTTGCCCGCGATTGACCAGAACCAGCTGAAATTGCACAAAGAACCGTCAAAATGGTGCCTAGGAGTAGCAAGCCATTTTCAGTGTACAATTCCTGGTGATTTTTCTTTTCACTGGTCAATAACGTAGCTGGCCACGCCCAATGCAGATCAATAGAGGAAGGGATATCGGGAGTGTTAGTTTAATACTTGTTGCTACTAGAGACCGAGGAATCCTCTGCATCATCCACAAGTATCGAAGGAAGGAATTAGTGTTAGTGGAAAGGAATTGATCTGGATCCATCGAGGTTGATGGTGCGATCTTTTCTACACAAATTCGCGCCCGATATGGATATTTCTCGGTCTCTGCGCAACCGGCCATCAGAAGACGATATAAATAGAACCGCATCACGATCGCTGTATCGGCATATAGGAGAATCGAAGTTTCTAGGTATCATCGGCAACCAATCGTTAACAGTCTGTATCACACCAAACTTCGCGTTTCATCCCGTGAACTATTAAAATTTACCTCGAAACGAATGAATTTCGTAAAACGCACCGCACGCCGAACGCAAACTACTGGTACCAGCTCAAAGAACTGTTAGAGCGAGTAAAAAAAAACCCACAAGGCACACCCGAGCATTATACGATGTAATGGTCATTGAGCTCCGAAACCGCTGTATTAAGATAGTTACACTGAGCGCTGTCAAAATAACGTGCGCGAAACTGAGCTGACCCCCCGAAGTAAACAATAGCGTGCCCACTGCACTCCGGAAACCCCTAGATAAACAAAACTCACCCGGGCCGATGATGCGTTTCACCGGGGCATTATGGACGACCGCTCCATTTTCTCCTACCGACGCATACGCGACACGACGTTTCGCACCAAAGACACCTACTGAATATAAAAACTGACAAAGTTCCATGCATTCATAGCCCAAAAACTTAAAAAAATGCAAATAAGCATATTAAACAAAACAGAGTTCCAAGTTTATTATTAAAATGCCAAAATCATTGCAATCAAAGTTCAGTTGTCGTGAACTATTTTCACGCCCAAAACGATTTCAACATTATTAAATAAAAGTTACTTATGTATATCAACATTTGTCCAAAAGCTAGGAAAATCATAAAACAAGAACATAGAACTGAATAAAATGTCAACGCCCTGCCAGGACTCACAATTGTAGACGATGCATCAATCGCATGCCGCATTGTCATGCTCGAATGATAAATTTTGAAACTATATTGTAAAACTGCCAATTTTGACCTGTGAGAGTGCACCGTACAATCTGGTTTGTAAATATAAAAAAAACTCCACCCGCAACCGAAAAGCAACCACACTTTGTGCACCCAACAGATGACACATTTACACTTCTGGCAAAGTCCTAAACCCGCTAAAAACCACTACACACAGAGCCTATGCATTCTTAAAATGTTTGATACAAAAACTTATACTCATCTGTTTTATTTTGGTTATGCCTATGCCAGCGAAACAAACGCCGACAAGCACAGCGCAACACTAATCTCTTCGCTCTCTCGCCAGATATTATTGTTCTCTTCGCTCACACCGCCATGCATTCCATTTTCGCATGTTAATAACGAACCGCTAGTTAGCGCGACGCACAAAGTAGGCACTCACACTCACGCAACTTAGCTGGCCTTACAATTTTCAATTGCAATTCGAAGAAAAAATACTATTTTCACGCAAAGAACACTGTGTTTTTCACAAAACCTTCACTTTTCTCACTTAGACAAAGCATCACAGATCACAACTTGACACTTTTTAACAAGTTTGGCCACTTAATTCACTTATAAATTAATAACTTAAACGGATAGCTTTCGGGGTACGTATTATTAGTTGGCCGTGATGCCAGCCTCCCATTTTGAGCTCTTCAAAATGTAAAATGCAAAAAAGTTGGTTTTTCCATACAAATCTTCATATAAATTTGAAATGCAATGCCCCAAGCGGAGACAAAACCAATCAACATAAAAAAAAAACTTGGTTCTGGCTTTCTGCTATGATGTTTCGTTTTTTCGATATAACGATTCCCCACCCTAGTATCTAACAACATAAAGCCAAACCTGTTTTTGTGCGACATTTTCACGTAATTATTTTATTCGTGCCGAATGTAAAAATGAAATGAATGAAAAATCAAAATGATACAATAATTCAACATTTTGTTTAGTTGCAGAGCAGTTCTCAGAAAGATTGGCATCCATTTTGTTTGATCATTTCTGATCTGGCTAAAACTTTGTACAGATGTTTCTATGGGCTAAATCTATCAGTTTATGCTACTGGTATTTTTTTTTGAATCACGACTCAAAAAAAAGGTGTTGATGATTACAAATATTTTTAGATCTAGAATGGTTTGTTTGATCGGTGAGACGTCTTCGGTAAAATTGTACATACTATTTGTGTCTTTCCAAAAAAATATACACAGTTAATAAAAAAAATAATAAGAATACAAAAATACTTATCTAATCAAGCTAATTTTTCAAAATCGGATTCCGGAATTTACGCGGTATTTTTTTTGCGCAGTTTTCGGTTTCTCTTCACTCGGACTGCAGAATCAACGCGGGCTTGTTTTTAATCGGATTCCGGAATTTACGCGGTTTTTTTTTTTCGCGGAATCCGGAATTTACGCGTTTTTTTTACGCAGCACGTATCCCCCGCGTAAAAAGATACTTTAGTGTAAAACTGTTTTTTTTTCCTGATTTCTTCATGATCGGACCAGTTGCATTGTTTAGAAAATCTTTTGTAGTTTTTATGTAAAAAAATTAGATTTTTAAAAAATGAGCTTATCTAGATAATCAATATTTAAATTTTTTTAACTTTTTCTCACAAGACATAATTTTTTTCAACATTGACATTGCCACCCTAGCGTACAACCTTCAAACCCTATTGACCTAACCACGCTGAAATTTTACCGACCCCTAGCGAGCCTAATTATTCTCAACATTATCTCCCTTAATCGAACATGCCACTCTGCCAAACTGCTGAGGTGTGGTTCCTCACCCAGGAAAGGGAGCGGTAGTACACGAAAAAAAGGCGTTGCCATACGGACCAGCGTTTCCTTTCTTCCGAGTAGAGAATCTCCCTCTCTGTTGTTCTCTTGCTCGCACGCGCGCTTGCACTTCCCGCCGCCGGTTGTTGAATGGTGTAATCGATAATGGCGAATCCTTGCATCTCCCTTGGTGGAGTGCGCGCGCCCTTACATGAATGAGTCTCCTTTCCGGCCAGCAACCATTAGCGTTGTATGCGAACGGTGGGAAATCGTATCAGTGCGGCCATTGGTTTTTATTGTTCGCTCTCCGATGAGTTTCTACAGTTTAGCGTTGTGGGTAAGGACACGGACTGGTGTCGGGTTACGGTTGATTTCGCCACTAGATTAATGTGTTTGTTGTGAAGAACAGAGCCCTCATCGAGCTGTTTTACTATTTTTCAGTCCATCCGATGACGACAAGTCGAGTGGGCACGACTCGGGAAATTCCAACGGATCATCACTGGAGTCGGAGGAATCGCTGTCTGAGGTACGGTAGCCATGAAGCTAGATCACGTGAACAGGTGAACCTAATTTGAATTTTTTCCCCTAGGCAACGCCCTCGGAGGGGTCAACCAATGGCAGTGACGCGGAAAACGATGCTCCCGAGTCGAGGCCGTTTGAGTGTGCTGAGTGTGGTAAGAGTTATACCCGCAAGCTGTATTTGATGCGACACTATGTACAGCACACCCGGGAGCGACCGTATCAGTGTGAAGTGTGCGATAAGAGCTTCGCCTATGCTAGTTCGCTATCGTCGCACCGGAAACTGCATTTGGCAACCTGTGAGCACAGGTGTGACATTTGTAACAAAACATTTACCACAGCCGATATGCTGACGGCTCACAAGACGGCCATCCATTTCGGTGAACGACCCTACAAGTGCAAACTGTGTAATAAAACATTCGTCCTGCTACATGCCTACAAAAGTCACAAAAAATGGCACCAGCAGTTTAAGCCCTATAAATGTGCAGTCTGTGAGAAAGAATTCATGAAAAAAATCAGTTTAAAGAGTCACTTAAGAGTTCACACCGGAGAGAAACCATTTTCGTGTGACATCTGTCAGAAGAGCTTCACATTATCATCTACATTATCTTCACACAAGAAGCTGCACGGAGAAAAGCCAGCAATGCAGTGCGAAACTTGCGGAAGGAGATTTACGCAGGCTAGTGCTTTGTCTACACATAAGCACCTGCACACGGAAACTCGTCCCCATAGTTGCGAGTTGTGCGGAAAACGTTTCATACGGCTTCACGCGCTGAAAATTCACATCCGAACGCATTCCGACGAACGACCCCATCAGTGTGATCTGTGCCCGAAGAGTTTCCTGGAGAAGCACGTTCTAATCAGGTAGGTGTAAATCTGTTCACTCACCATTGAGAAGAAACAATCGTTCACTTACAAACGGAAACTTTTCCAGACATCTAAAGACTCACACGGATGAGCGCCCGTACATCTGTGACACTTGTGGCAAAGCATTCAAGGAGAAGTACGACCTGTTGCGGCACGTTCTCATTCACACCGGCCAGAGGCCGCACAAGTGCGACGTGTGCTCGAAAACCTTTGTACAATCGAATGCACTGACCAAACACCGACGGCGGCACGAACGGGATGATGCTGCCGAAACGGGGGAGATAGTTGTGCCACAGCAGACGAAGACCAAGAAGAGTGTAAGTCTACTAAAGAGGTGCAAAGTGGTAGGTTCCGCTGGTGGTGGAATGGATGTCGGCCCAGTTCCGTCAGGCAGGATGTGACGCAAGTGTTATGTGGTGAGTTTTGATTTCAGTGAAAATAGTTGTACGGTTTGAGAAAATAAATAATAGCTTTGTTGGTAAGAGAAACTTGGGACAGCAGTAATGCATTCCGAAATCCGTTTGGTTGCCTTCGACCGGAGCTGGAACTGAAGAGTAAGGTTTAAGGTAAGGATTTAAATTTAAATATTTTTTCATCCCCTACGGCGTAGTAGAAATTATGAAAAAAAAAACCTTTCAATGCATGTGAGAACGAATATTTTGTATCATGTTCTTCTCTTACTTTCAATAGTTTTTTGTTACCTTTATTATTTTCACTTCATCGAAATAATATTTTTTGTGAAAAATTTTCAATTTTACATAGAAATAAAACCAAAAATTCCTAAAATGAAAACTATTGTTATATCAAGCTATAATTGCGACCGAGAGTTGGTGCAAAATTATGCAACAAACATTAGGTTATTTAACTTTAGTTTTGCCAAAATCCTCCTGATACCAGACCAATAGGCTCTAAATCAGCAGAATTATTTGTTGCGTGGTGGCAATATACAGCAAAATATAATGCGGTAGTTCAAAATGATGCATGCAAATTTCATTTTAGTCGCAGAAACCAGAAATTTTCTTTGTGATGCCATTTTGAGATGCAACCTAATGAATTGTGGTAGAAAAAAGCCGCATCTTCGAAACCGGGCGTAATTTTTCTCATCAAGGTGCAGGTGCAGATCATTTTTTTCTCTATTTTAAACAGCTATGAGCATTTATATCAAATTTGAAGGACCTTGTGTATCTAGTTTAATTTTCCTGGATTTTTTTTAGCATTCAGCACAAAAAAGCGTAACGTTAGTGAACGGATATTCGATCGGATATGAAACCAAACAGTCAACACTTCGTATATAATTCCCTGATTTTAACAGACTTTATCAAATGGATATTTTTTCCAGTTTTTTTGACGTGGGACACGTCTTTGTTTACTATACTGGGATGCATTCTGTAAAATTGGAAATGAAACGGGCAAATGTTGCGTCAGATTTCAAACGCTAATAACAGCATAACCACATGATGGATAACAATAACCAATATGTTGTTGGATAGATAAAATGTATAACAATTTTGTAATGTGTTAATTATCACTCTAATTTCATTGCTAAGCGGTAAAATTGATAATAATTTCAATAACAAATTTACGCGAATAATGAACCAATTACATGCGAGCATTCCTAGCACAGACGACGTGAATGGACACCATCCGTCCCCTGTGATATTCCCTGTATCAATTTCGAAATAAAAATTGACAGAGTCTCCCCGTCCCAATAGGTCAATTTATTTTTGCTTCCATGAGCTTTGACTAATATGATGTCTCGAAGGTAAAAGTTTTCCTAAAAGTTTGAAACAATACCCATCCTTGAACAATCTCTAAACCTGCGTGTTAGGTACTGTAGAACCTAATAAAAACTGATGTCTTGAAAGAAAACATGCCAGTAAAACCAACAGTACCAGTGGAGTATAGAACCGCAGGTCTCTCGTCGTCTATGATTGCATTGGTACTCTTCTATTCGTATTGCAGCAGTACTATTCGTATTGCAGTGGTACACTTTTGTTCGTACATTTCTATTCGTATGCAATTGAGAAAAAAACTACAATGCTGCTGTTGATAGTGATTGAAAGTTTATTCCATAAATATGATTGCCATGAATTACTCAACAAGAATTGTAAATTTTTGCAACGGATATTTTTTTAATTTTATCTTCGATATTCACTAAACAATCGTGACCGGATAGTATCGAAAGAGTAAATTCCTAAATATATACATTTAAGAGTAAGAACCTGCGAATGCTTGTGATTTTTTAGTTTATTTAGTAAGATTCGTACAGAATCTCTTTTTATATTTCAAAATTGTTAGATGATATATTATTATTCTAAGCTTTACCATAATAAACGTATATTTCCTGTCTTCGTAATACAGCGAATGTAGTTGCAGGCAAATGAAAAAATTGTCAAGCAAAAAATAAAATTGTAATTGTGGATTTCTACGATTTTTTGCTGGAACTTGTTAGGAATTTTGTTCAAAATATTTTCTTATGTTTTCTAATTGATGAACCTTTGTAAGGGCTTCCATATTATTTTGAAAGTAATATCCATACTATAGATTTGATTTAGTTAGAGTTAAATAAGACAAAACCATTCATTATGATAACGTAAGCATTATTGGATTTGGTTTTTGAGGATATAGAGATAATTCTGACTTTGACGCATTATGAGAAATTCTTGGTGCTTCTTCAACAAGCACGATATGCTTGTGCCTTGTTAAATACATATTTTTTGCACAAAAAAAAAATACTAAAGGCATAATATCGCCAAATATAAATGATATTTCTTCGAGTGTTGTTGAATATATTCCAAAAATTGATTTCCAGGGGAGGCTGAAAATAAACACATTGATTCTGTCTGCAGACTCTGTATATTTTGTAACAAAAAATCCCCTAATTACAGTGTTTAGTCCCACGTCACCATTTCATACAACCCTAGGGCTGTATACCTTGTAGTATTTCTCTCCCCCTCCGATTGTTAGAGCAATACAGATGCACTGGTAGTGTTTTCATTTCGATACAAAATATCAAATATATCAGGAGGGACTCAAATGACAAAGTTAAAAACACAGAGTTGCTCTAAACTCTGCCCAAAAAAATATATTTGCAGAACAGCCTTGCGTTTCAAACTTTTTCACTCCTTGTCAGAAAGTTATAAAACGCAACGCATAAAAAGCAAACTGGTCGAAACGGTTAAAAATTTAAAATATTCATCGCAAAATCTATACGACAAGTGCTCTATTTTTAGCGCAATCAATTCGTTCATCTTAGGTATATGACTTGCGGATCAATAACTAGATAGTTCCACATGGAAATATTTATTAGCGTTTTAATAAGAGCAAGACAAAATTTAAAGATGTTGAACTTCAAAAAATGTTTATTATGTGATTGCACAAAATATAAGATCATTGGGACAAAAATCTATTTAAAAGCAAAATTCCCTGATTGTTCTGAAAATTCTCTGGCTTCTCCAGGTTTTTCCAGATAGCAACAAATTCTCAAATAGTTCCCGATTTTTTCCGGCGTTAGACCCCTTTGAATTTTATTGCTTTATTTGTGTGTGTTTCTAAAACTTGAACCATTTGTAAAACTCTAAAACCGATGTCCGAAACCATTTTGAACTAAAAGGGAGGTATTTCATTTCATTTTTCAATTACTTGTCAACACATAAAATTCTTACCCTTATGACACATACTAAATTCAACAACTATTTTACGAACTAAATTAACAGAAAACATTTCATAAACAGCGCTTGTTTATAAAACGAGACACGTTAAAATTACACACATCGAAGCAGCTGTTGAAAACACGACACATGCTGAACACTGGTTCATGCAAACCATAGTTCGTCCTTTAAGATCGGTTGCTTAAAAAATATGAATGCTGACGTTACGTCGTCTAGTGTTAATGTCTAGGAGGCCTAGTAATGAGGGGCAATCGATGGTCTCCAACAAAACACGCCTTGGCCAAATTTTGCTATTCTTCCAGTAGCTCTATGTTGACGAGCTTTCAGCGACTTTCGTAGCTCGCTAGGTTACCAAGGTTGCCAAGGAAACTGTCTTAGGGCAAAATGGACAAATTTTCGTTGCACGGCTTCAATTTACTGAACTGGTTTGGTAGGAGGGACATACGATAGCGGAGTATTCCTAAATAAAACGGACCAGGGACCAATAAAGCGCTTAAATGCAGTGCACTTTTTCGAAGCTTTTGGCAAACGAAACAAAAAACCCAATTGCGATGACGCTTTTGAGACTACTTGAAGCTTAATTTAGAATCGAGTATGACTCTCAGATCCTTAACTATCGGATTCAAAAGAGTTCCTTGTAAACTGTAGTCGTGGAGATACATCGCATGTTTTCGACCGAAGCAGATGGCTGAGCACTCTTTTTTTTTTGTATGGACCCCACTGCGACCAGTAGTTTTTGATCTTTTGTAGCATTGTCAGAACGTTTTTGCTGTTCGCACATTTTTGTTTTTACTTTTTTGCAGTGTTACTTACTTAGAAGTAACCTGCTCCGTATAATAGTGCTTTTTGTATTCTCCTTCAGACTTAGTAACCTTCCTTCCTCATCGACCTTATCTTATCCTTCTACAAGCTATCACAGCGTATAATGTGCTATAATCTATAATATTATCGAAGCTTTAGAACCGAGGGCTATTAAGTCTTCTCCTTAAGACTTAGTAACCTACTTCCTTCTTTATCGACCTTACCATATCCTCCTGCAGGCTATCAATCTAACAGCGTATAACGAGCTATAGTCTATGATATTATCAAAGCTTTAGAACCGGGGGTTGTTAAGTCTGGAGGGAAGATTTGTGTGGAAGACCCTAAGAATAAACCCATACTTGAGTTTTTTTATCAACGAATGGGTTGGTTCTACTAAGATTCGAACCATACACACCTCGCTTGTCAAAGCGGACTCTGTAATCTTGCGGCTACTGAACTGAGCACTTAGACACATCAAGTGACATCCTGTTAATCCTACACCAATCGCCGAAGACTTCCAAATCCAGTTGTAGCATCTGAGCGTATAGAGAGTTTTCAATTGTGCTGTACAGTTTAAAGTCATATCTGCTCAGGATAATTTCATATATTTCAAGAATCGAACCCCGGGTCCCCCGATTCGAAGGACCCCTCAGTCTTTAAACAGACATACAACCACCACTCGAAGGCAGACGCCATCTGTTCATGACCGAAAAATAACTAGCAGCATTATGTAACCACGGTCGAAAAGAAAACGGAGCCAAAAAATGTAACATACAATACAACCCACTGCAAAAGCATAGCCGCATCTAAGGCCTGGGCATATTTGTTTGCTCGTCTCCTTCCGAAGCGAAGCGTGAAGTCATTTCACAATTTGCAATTATCTTACCTCTAAATGTTCGAAGGAAAAAGAGCCCACGAAAATATCTGCCCTAGTCCACCAACAGCCAAATCCGGCCCTGCTGGAATGAGTGGCCAGGGTTGCCACTAAGTTTAAGGTAGCATCTAGCAAAAGTCCTGGTAAAAATCAGGCAGTGAATTCGTGTGTTTAAGGTCATTTGTTCAGAAAAAATTCTTGATGTATTGACCATTTTAACGTGATGAAAACGCTAAACCTAGCACAAATCTGGCAAAAATCAGGCATATTATCAAATATTTGGAAGATTTGGAAATTCTGTTTGTCCGGCGCTCAATCATGAATCTGGCAAAATTTAGCTTTGTTTGTCATAATACCAATTTTAGTTGACACCCTGAGTTTCATCTCAACATGTTCTTAAATCATACCCTGGAAAGATAGTCTGCTTCAATTTGACTCCTCGCTTTCAGCAATACTGTCCATTTTATTCCTAACAGTGCGTCGTTTCTTTCTCGTTTTTTCTTAATCAGTGAAGAAATATAAGAACCTAATTCTGGTTTATGTTATTTATCGATGTATTAACACCGTAATGGTTATTCATCGATAATATATTCAGGGCTAGTAGCGAACTTGGAGCAAAATAATAGTGACTTTAGTGACTTTTTACATTAAAATAGTGACCAAATAGTGACCAAAATTATACAAAAGAGGGTTTTGAAATTTATTGTTGAACCAAAAATGAATTAAATTTTATCTGGAACTTATGTCTTTAGAACTAAATACCTACCTTTAGAACTAAATACTAAATACTAAATAACTAAAATCTGTATTATAATTTCACATTGAAATGGTTGTAATAACACCTTGTTCAATATATTCGAATACAAGTTTTCGAGTTATAAATGTTAATGAAAGTACGTGAACGAATGTATGCACTCTCGAATACGCATTGGTGTGTTGGTGGTCTGTCAGTTGTATTTAGTTCTTGATGTGCGATGTAACAAATCCGGAAAGTCGTAGTAAAATGATTTTTGGTCAGTGACTGCCCTTGCACAATATTCAAGCATATCAAATCATGTGAAGCTAGGCGAGATTTCGTTTATTAAACCATCTAAAAATACAAGGAAACATTCTCTTTGGGGGATCGTTGAAAATTCTGTCGGCCACGATCTGCAAGGATGCCGCAAGTCGTAAAACTGTGACTGTTATGAAGCAGCGTGTCCGGCGAAATGATAACGTTCAGTTTGTAATTCCCACCCATTTGAGTATAACTAATGAATCGGTCCACAATATTTTGGCCGATTCTTTTAGAAAAAGAGGTTCGATAGAGTGAAAATGATACTTTCACAACTCGCTGTTCGCGAGTTCATTGTTTCTAATGAGAAATTATTTGGCCTGAAGTGTTACTGGTTACACAAAACAATCGAATGTGGGCAGCAGCAAGAGACAACATTTCAGAGTTCTAAAGTAAAACGAGTTATCCGAAATGGCTTAACAGGACGTTTCTTTTCGTTCGCGGTCACTAGTCTCAACGTTTGTAAGTTTGATCTAAAAGTGAGCTTGCTGAACCGGTCGTCAGCAATCTTTATTTACTTTTCGCCAGCATACCGTGCTGCCAGTATTGTGAATGATATTTACAATTAACAAGAAAGTATACTTAGAGGTGTATATTTTTACTGGGTCATTACATAAAAGAGTGTTCCTCGATTGCAGAGTACAGCTTTAGTGATGGTCTCGGGAGCAATTTCCAAGCGAGTAAACTTCCTCCGATTTTCATTTACAAAGACGCCGAATTTAATGCTGTTTATTATAAAACGGTTGTTTTGGAAAAAAACGTTACCCCGTGTCTCCGAAAACTCTTCAGAGCTAATTACTATATGTTCTTGCAAGAAGGTGCATCAGCGCATACTGCGAACTTGACTCGAGGTTGGTATAGGGACAATTCGAGAGACTTTTTGAATAGAAATAAATTGCCGTTAAGTTCACCTGATCTCAACTCAATAAACTTTTTTTACAAAATCTCCAACTTGTAAAACGGTTAAAGCGGTTATCCAGAAAATCTGGGAATCCGTGCCGCCTGTGACAGCTTCGAAAAGCGTTTGAAGTTGGTTAAGCTAACTAAGGGAGGGGTTTTCAAAATATATTAAAAATAGCATTGTTCGTTCCGGAAATCTGCAAAAACAATACTAAGCCTGTTTGTCCCATCAAAGATTTTCCACGCATATTTAACCCACTTGACATTTTCTAATCAAATTCGTCCCACTAAACACTCGTTTGTTTGATCTGGAGCATGGGACAAATATGCGTAGAACAGGTTATCATTATGGAATTTCGAAATGGTATTTTACCAGATAGGTTCGGATGATTGAAAGCAAAATCCTACGAATTGAGAACTCAACACGACTAAGCACAATATAAGCTCGAAATTTTTGAATCCACTTCAACCAGGAGGAACAGTTGATTTGAGACAAGCAAATCAAACTACAAACGTAATTTCACGCACAACAAAAAATGCCTTGCAAACCGAACTGTCCAAATATTCTGTGAATGAGAAGCAAGCTTTCTAAAGTATGTTGCAATACAGCAATAGTTAAATAAATACATTTAAAGCTAAAAAAGTTACTTTAGTGACCATTTTGTCGTAAAATAGTGACTTTAGTGACTTTTTAGCGTAAATAGTGACTTTTTAGTGACTAGGCTCAAAATAGTGACAAAGTCACTAAAAAGTGACTCGCTACTAGCCCTGTATATTAAGAAAAACTCGCATTTTCAATTATTAAAAAGTATGGAGTCAATTTGACGCAAATTCTTCTTTTATGGACATTAAAATATAATCTTTCGAGGATTTAAACGTAAGTTTGTTTCTAACCGTCTTCCAACTTAAACATAATCAGTTGGGTGGCAAAACTAGAAAACAGTAAGTTCAAACAAATAGAAAGGTGATTTGGGTAGCTTATTTTCACACAGAGGTGGAAACTTTTCCGAGCTCGATAGTACCACCCTAGTAGTAGCAACTGGAAAAAGCTTCAAAAGCTCACAAACTCGAAAAACGCCCTCTATTTGTCAATATTTATATCGCGAATTCTGTCGGAACAATAAATGTCCGAAACCAGTTGTAGATGTTGGCCAACATTATAGCATCACATCAGCTTGTGGTGAATAGATACGCCGCAAAAAATACGATTACTGCACTCTAGCAACGGCTGCAAGAATGGGTCGCCATAAACGCCTTCCTCCATGACTAATTGCTTTTTCTTGCGAAAGAATGTCTTGGTCGAGCACGTCACATTCGGAAGTGAATACCTGTTATTCAAACATGTTCAAACATGAGTAAATGTTTTTTTCGACTCAATGAATTCTATCAAATGAGCTCATTTGTTGGGACTCTGTTATAATTAGTTAATTAGTTTGATAAAAACATAATTTCAGCTTGTATAAAAGACATGAAAATCAATTTTATTTCGGCACTGTCATCGATGTCCAAAACCTTACGTAAAACGATTCATGGAATGCAAGAGAAATTAGAATTGGCATCCTCAAAAATACACGTTATCCTACGTCAAAACAAATGCAGCGCTCGGCAGGGTCTAACAGACGAAAGCTGAATTTCTGCATTCATTCATACTCATCGAGTTGCAATTTAATCATCGCAGAGTAAACGCGCATAGGCATCAACCGGTGCAATGGTCGACCGAATGCGACGTCGCCGGTGCACAATATATGAAAGCGTACATACGCAAAACGGTTGAGGTCTTCACGCGGAGGAATTGCGGACGATTGCTAGCAATTGGAACATCTAAATCTAGTACACTCTAGGCCACGCTGATTGCCGGCTTTGTGAGGTCATTTACGCGCGATGCGGTGTTGGATAGTGGGTGGTAAACTGACTAGGTTGTATGTAGTATTTCGAGGCGACTGAAATAGCAGCAGTTAAATTGGAATTATAGAATCGTTCACTTTTATTAGCAAAACGAAAGTGTCAACGATCGTTTATTCAATTTGATGTTACTTAATGTTTTTATTACTGATCATGACACTGATCCTAGCACTTTCTTTGAAACCAACTGTTCGACTCGTAGCTTTACGGCTTGTTTATTACACAATCGACTCGTTGGCTCCACACCAATTCGAACTGGATAAAACCAACGAAATTTATTGCATTACGTGATAAAAAAACTAAGCGAGAAATGAAATGAATGAATCGTTTAGTTGCAGTTTCGCCATAACAGAGACGACTAAGTAGAAAACCGATATTAACCGGAATAAACATGATCAGCAACTTCGAGCCATAATAACCAACATGATCTGCAGCATCTATTCCGGTGAAGTACGTTTAC
The DNA here is from genome assembly GCF_029784165.1 of Wyeomyia smithii. Taxonomy (NCBI): domain Eukaryota; kingdom Metazoa; phylum Arthropoda; class Insecta; order Diptera; family Culicidae; genus Wyeomyia; species Wyeomyia smithii. The sequence continues at coordinate 236,639,055 of NC_073695.1, read as the reverse complement.
TGTGTTGCGCTCTCCTATTCGTTGATGAAAGCAAAGGACACATGAGAATAGGTAACGCGACGTGTATAGTAGAATTTTTTACATTGGGGTTACAATTCGACTGATGGACGAATCATTCAACGCGAAGCACTCTGCGCCGAACCAATTCAATGCACGTGTCTAACGATAGAACGTGATCGTCTGTCCGGTGACGATTGCGAATTACCGTAGCAAACAGTTTGACTGTAACTTTATCTATCTCGGTAAACTATTTCTATTATCTGAAAGCACGTATCCTACGAGTTATTTTTCTAATAGTTAAAATATTAGCTTAGCCTCAACAAGCAGCCTTGAAACAAAAAAAAATCTTATTTTCTCTTTAATATGCACTTCGAACAACATTTATTAAGTATAAGCAGTAACATTAAGACAAAGTTGTGACTATGAAATTACCTAAACCTTACTCCCAGTTTCACCTTTCAAGTGAAACTTACTTCACTGATAAATCCAGAGTACCGCAAGGCAGGAATATGTGACCATTCATTGCAAGCCATACTACTTTTTACCATTTTTATCAATTTTTAGTTCCTATTACACTTGACCGTATACTTGAAAAAAGTATGAATGTATATATTTGGTTCGGTTTAATAACTTTTGCTAAACTTGCTAAGGAAATTATTTTCTATTCTATTCAGTTCAAATACGCATATAATAAAGCTATTAATCCTAATACTAGTTAACCAAGGATTAGAGCTCGGAAAAGTAAAAACAACTTAAAGTTAAACATTAGACATGAATAAATCTGGAGAGCGCGGATTGTAAGCACTGAAGTCGCTTTTAAGAGTTTTTAAGCACTTTTATTACGAAAATTGAACTGATGCGGTGTTTTTATACGCGGATTTGATAATAAAAGTGATTTTACGCGAATTCTCCAGAAAAAAATTGGTTTATTCGTGATATCTTTTATTGCTTGTTCTTGAAAACATTGATGTTCTTTGAAAACAAAGATCATGTGTTCAGGGTGTCGGTAGGCTTGTTATTCTCCTCAATATGTGTAAAGAGCAGAGCGAATGTTCACCGCTCCCTTCTCTGTCTAGCATGAGCGCTGCGGTGAGCAATTTTTTGCACCATACTTTTTTCTTCTGCTTTGTGCTGTGTTTCTGCCGCTCGCAAGAAAATTAACATACTTGCTGCTTTCACCACAGCTGAGCGAAGCAAGAGTGGTGAACCAATCCACAGATAATAAAACTGCCTCAAAATTGCACGATATCATGAAACCGGGGGCTTACCCTTCAATTTTCAATTGTGTTGTGTGCTTAGAGTGTCAAAAACAATCTTTACTATGGCAACAACATTGGGACATGCTGTTTAGAGTGTACACAAGTTCAATTAAAAAAGACCGGTGTTTGAGGATTTTTATTTTTTGAAAAAAACTCTAACATTTCAAATTTTAATATTTTATGTCTCAAAATTTCCAACTGATTCGTTAGGGTTTAACATATGAGCTAGCTGTTCAGGGTCCCAAGCATGAATTATATTTTTTTAATTTATCGAAAAGTTGATTTTTTATAACATTTCGGGATTCAATCGCTCAGAGTGGGTACCGTACATCAAGCCATAAAAGGTTCAATACCGTTAAAAAAATGGTAAATTCTATAGGGAATAACTTTACTAGAGGCAGATAGGACTATCTTTAACCTCAGCAGACTTATTCGTGATTTATAGCGATAAAAAATGCACTTTTTTTCGATTTCAACAATTTTTTTTTTATAATAACCAATAAAAAATCAAATGAAATTAAATCACATGCGGCGGGATTTTTTTTAGTTTTGAGATGTAAAGTAGTTGTTTTCGCAATGAAAGATATTCCCCTACACACTAGTGATTCTCTAAGAAAAACGACGTCCTCAGTGCCGGTTAAACATTTAAAATGAAAATTCCGAAAATTAACTGATTTTACCTGGCTCTTTACTTTTCTTCATCTTGCTCCGCAAATAGGTAAAAATAACTTTTTTTTGAGTAATACCGGAATTTACGCGAGTTAAGGATGTTTTCTTATCGCATATCGTCCGCTTAAAACGCGTCTCCAGTGTTTATAGATCAGAAAAATGTGGAATACACAGAACAAAAAGTCGAAAGGTCGCACATTGAAATAGAGGAGGGAGAGAAAAAAAAGTTTAATTGATGTAGAACACACCTTTTTGCCTTTCTCCTAGAAAGGTATAGCAATCACTGGAAAAACCAAAGGTATAAAAGTGGTCCCAATGGCCGAATGTCATATACCACTCGACCTCTTTCGATGAACTGAGCATTTTCTGTATGTATGTGTGTATGTGTGTGTGTATGTGCAACTTTTTTTTCTCACTCACTTTTCTCAGAGATGACTGGACCGATTTTCATAAAATTAATTGCAAATGAAAGGTCTAGTTGCGCCATAGGTTGCTATTGAATTTCATTGTAATCGGATTTATAGTTTGGAGGTTATGTATCACAATGTAAAAATCACGAAACATCATTATCTGAGAAACCACATAACCGATTTCAATAAAACTGGTTTCAAATGATCGGGCTGTCTCCAGAACCCTTAACTTTTAAATTTCGTTATGATTGAACTTATGGTACAAAAGTTATGTAAAGAAAAGTTATCCTGAGGTTGTTTAAACTCACTCATTTTTCTCAGGGATGGCTGAACCGATTTCCACAAAATTAGTGTCAAATGAAAGGTCTAGTTGCCCCATAAGTTGCTATTGAATTTCATTGTAATCGGATTGTAACTTTGTCCGTTGCTCATAAAAATGTGAAATCACATAATGAAAGTAAACATATTGACTTTCTCCTAACGATCACTGGCTAATTAAAAGGTAGAAAAGTGATCTAAATGGCTGAATATCATATACTACTCGACTCAGTTCGACGAATCGAGCATTTTCTGCATGTATGCATGTATATGTTTGGTGTATATGTTTGTGTGTGGGTGCGTACGTGTGTATGTGCACCACTTTTTCGCACTCACTTTTCTCAGAGATGGTCTGACTGATTCTTTCTATCTTGGTGTCAAATGAAGGGTCTATTTGCTGCTTATGTTGCTATTGAATTTCATTGTAATCAAACTTTTAGTTTTGGCGCTGCGTCAGAATGTGAAAATCGCTTTTATATCTCAGAAGCTATGAACATAGTTGAATTCAAATTAATGAGCTTTTGAACCCCTAAACAATGAATTTCATAATGTTTGAAAGTTATAGAAAGAAACGTAACCCGCAGACTGTTTAAAACTATAGCTACGATCAAAATATGTGGTCTCAACATCATTTAAATTTGATATTGTACTATTTCAATCTTTGCGGCCTTGCTCGGGATTGAAGTTGAAATTAAAAGTCATTTCTATCATTTCACTTTTTTTTAAGTCATTTCAATCATTTCACTTTTTCAAAAGGGCCAAATGTCGTATATCACTCAACTCAGTTCGACGAGCTGAGCATTTTCTGTATGTGTGTGTGTAACGCTCTCCCAATCTCACTCGATTTTCTCAAGAATGGCTGGACCGATTTCAATGTAAATAATTGCAAATGAAAGGTTTAGTTGCCACATAAGACCCTATTGAATTTTATTGTAATCTGATTTCTAGTTTAGAGGTTATGTATCAAAATCTAAAAATCACGAAACATCAATATCTCAGAAACTACGCAACCGATTTAAACGAAATTGATTTTAAATGAACGAGCTCCCTAAAAAAACCCTTAACTTTCGAATTTTATGAAAATTGAACATATGGTTCAAAAGTTATGGAAAGAAACGTGTCCTGGAGACTATTTAATCTCACTCATGTTTCTCAGAGTTTGAATGAGAAAGGCTGAGTCTGGCCGCTAGGTGGATTAATTTAGGTTTTTCTTAATTTGACACTTTTTAAACCTCATTAGCACCCATTACTAAAGTAATTTTTCACATATAACATTAAGGAAAATTTCCTATTTTTTTAACATCGTGGTGATAAAATATATGAGAGATGCGTAGCCTCAAGGCTCAGAGTTCGCTTTGACAAGAAGATGGTCATGAGTTCGAATCAGATGTCAGAGGGACTTACACGCATGGATTTATTCTCAGGCTTCCCCACTTCAACTCTTCCCTTAAGCTGAATTCTAAAAAAAAACAGTTGATGAACATTCTTTAGGCAATTATATTTGTCGATGCTTGGCACGGCTCAGTAAAGAAGAGCAATCGAGTTGAGCGTTAAAGGGAAGAGTGAAAACATAAAAAATCGTCACTTACCACGGTGACAAAAAAGTACCTTCCTTTCCCTTATAGTCTTTAAAGATGCAGAGGTGAATTCGGTTTATAGCAACAACGATTGGAACACTTTTTTCTCTTCTTCCCCAACCGACCATATGGACGTGGCCGGATCGATATTGATCTATACAAAGTGGAAGTTACTGAATTGTTGTATATTGAAGACGGTAAATTAATCCAAAATTAACTACCATACGGTGGTTCTGTGTACAACTTCACTAGCTCAGATCCATCACAGAGGAGAAAATATGGAATAAGTGATCGTGCAAACTCAAGCTCAAGGTGACAATATTATATTACTGGATCATCAGCAAAGCAAAGCAAAAATTGTAAAGTCACATGTACCCTTAGGACTTTTTACGAAAGAAAAATTTTTTACTTTGTCGTAAGATGTGGAAATGGTATTTTTTTGCGCATTTTACTAAAATTGAAGCGCTTTTTTCATTCTTGCATGAAAAACATCCTTAGTAAATTGGGCATGTTTATAAATCATATCGTATAACAAGGACATCTTACATCGTTTGATATGTTCTTAAATTAAGATGTAGAAACAATAGCATGCTCTCCAGATGAAACCCAATACAATATTGAGATCTGAACTGTTGTGAAGTGAGTGTATCTGCTTGATCCAGGACACCTTTCACACTTGCGATACTCATTCCACAGACAGACAAAAAGCACGAACGCTGTGTTCTCCCGCTATATCGTGTTGCGGCTTGTTTAGAATCGCCACGACTGGCGCGACTATCTAGTCAGTATGATTTCTGAAACTCGTGCGTTCACAGCTGCTAGTCATATCGTCACGACGAACGTCTTTTTCACCTGCTTCACACCCAAAGAAGCTGAAGCTGTGTACTCGTCAGCAGCGACTTATTCACCACAGAAAGCGCCGAAACAGTTTGCCATAATTCGAGCAAACCGAAGCCGGTGGTGAGTTCCCGAGCGGTTCGATAAAATTACAAGCAAATATGTCAGACTCATGAGTGAAAAATTTTGACAGACCTGAAACCATTCCAGTCCACACTTTCAGTGCGGTGCGTGCGTTTCAGCTTCAATCGTGTGAATTGTGGATCGGTCCGGATTTTCGTTCGATATTGGTGCTGATATTTCTTGCTAGGTGTGTGAAAATTGCACGGGATGTAAATTCTATGCTTGAAGTGTGCCCACGAAAGGCAGTGAGGTTGTGCTTCGAGTTAACTGTGATAAAAAGTGATCCATGTGCTTGAGCATGTTAGCTGAAGTGTGAAGAAAACCAAGTGTCTCCTGGAAATTCTGAACTAGGCATTTTTCAACTTCACTCTGTCGATGAGCTGAGACGAAGATCTTGTGACTCAAGAGGTGGCCCACGAAGGCACTCCGATGTAGTTTCGAAACAAGGCGAAATTTAGATTTTTCTATTGAAAGGAAGCAAAAATCAGAACACTGCATGCCGCTGTCCTTTGAAATCATGCAAAATACCAGGTTCTGTACCAATATGGTTTTTGTGTGATTGACAAGTGTTGATAAAAGCGGCAGTATTATCAAATCGTAAATCCTAGCCACCGAGAAAATCGATTGCGTGTCACACATTTCGTACAGCGAGCAATAACGCATCGACAGAACGAGTGCCAGATAGCGAGAGGTAGGAACCACATTATAGTAATGCTTATGTAATTTTTGTAATTCCAAAATTGGAATTGATAATCCCATTAACTCATACTTCGAGTGCGTGCGTTTCGTCGGAATTTTCATTGATTCTATGTCTTGTTATTTCCTTTTGCAGAATAGATGAAAAAATAAACTCCGACCGCACTGATAGAAGTTGGAACCTAGCGTTGTATTAGTGACCATCGTGAAATGCTTCATTCGTCAATAGTTTCTCAGACCGTCAGCCACAATCGTTTCATCAGAAGATAGCACCGATATCTAGCAGCCCTAGTACTCCGCTGATTACGACCGCCAGCAGTGCACGACCCCTGCAAAATATCACAGCAACGGCCGTGCGGCCATAATTACCTCCGTTTGATTTTCAAGACGAAAATTACGAGGGCAAAGCCCCCCTGACCTTCGCTCGGTGGCGAAGTTTGACTGGTTGTGTCCACCGGTACCAGGGGGATACAGAAATGCCACTCGAAACTAGCGACCATCCCGTTCCCACTCCTTCGCCGCCGGCCGGTTCACCGGTTCCAGCGGCGAAGGACATTCCGGACCAAGCCAATGGTTACCAGGAACTGTACAGTTCGATTCGCAGCAAAAAGTCGATTAAGTCCAAAATCTCGGTCAACTCACTGCGCTACGATCGAGACAAGGAAAAACGCTATGCCAATGGCATGTCCACGCTGGTGGAGCTCCTGACGGAAACTTCCCAGGCATCCGTACACGACATCTTGAACGATGGCGACGAAGATCAGATGTTCGTGACTGGTTATGAAAAATCGCCGCTTCGTATGTTTTTCTGCTACATTGGATACTTTCTGACCTTCGGCATTCTCCGACTGGTCATGCACTGGTGGCAACACTGGCTGCTGCTGGCAACCCACCGCAAGTGCTCGCTGGAGGTGGCTCAGAAGGTGCTGGTACACGAGCGCTACCAGGGCAAACATGATGCCTACTACGTCAAGAGCGTTGTGACGCTGAATGCCGACGCGATCAAGTGAGTAAAGTAGGGGTTTTCATTTGTGGTTAGGTTCTCGTAAAGGCAAGGAAATCAAGCGTGTAAAGAAAACCAAGGCTGTTCTGACAGCTTCGAAATCGATCGGTGCACGTTGACTGGGGGGTGGTTTTGAGTAATTACTAGAAAGGGGAATCCCGGAAGGTTGCGCGAAGCTATTAGCTCAAAAACAATAAACTTCAGTCTTATTAGGCTTCTTAAAAGTTTTATTTAACTGTTCTATCTTCTGTTCATTTTACTTTTATTTTTGCTTGAAAAATTGATAGGCAGAATTTATCCGGCTACGAACCAAATAATGTTTTATAGATCAAGTTTGCCAATTTTCAGGAAAAAGTAAAATACATTCACTAGGAGTCCTAGTCTAGAACTCTTGACATAATTCACAAATAGATTCAAAGTTGGTATACGCATCTATTGTGAATGATTTTTTGTAAATCGTCAAAAATAAACTAAAAAAAAATCAAACCTTTTTTCTGTCAAACATCGTATTTAAAGTCTTTTCTCAATTTCGAAACCTGCTTGAGTATGATAGTTCTTAAGTTTTGGTACTAAAACGAATGACGACAATTTTGATAGTTTTCCTACCAAAATGCGCGTATGACGCGAAACTCAATCAAGCAACGAATTAAAGGCGACAATCATCTGAATTGATAGCTGATAAAAATGACACAAGCCACCAAAAAAATGGTGCTTTATTTGAATTTCGAGCAGCGTGCACATTTTAAAGAGAGGAGCGCAAATCAATCCCAATTTCAATCAATCGAACGGCGCTCTGAGCAAACCAATCAGTTAAATTTGCTGATCAAATTATACATCTCCAACCTAAGAATATATTGAGCTGCGCAGGAGAACATTCTATGCAATGCATATTTCGCCATGGTATCTGGTTGTTCTAACTTAACCGTAAATTCTCTGGGAGGCACGTGCTTCAGCGAGCTGCCAAAGCGAATCAATAATCCACAATTCATTTGGCAGCAGCTGAAAACTCGTAGACCTACAATTATCAACACTAGAAAATAGCTTGTCGGTTCGCATTTTGTTATTGTCAATACGCTTAGCAACAGTGTGTGTATACATTCGAATGACGCGTTTTATGGCATGAATTGTGAACTCGATTGCCATAAATATGAATCTTTACCTCGACAGCTAGATGAAACTGGCTTAAACCACTTTTCGTCTCTAGCAATGGTGGATTTTTGTCGGCGACAAAATAGAACGCCGGAAGGTGCATTTTGGGAGCTCGCGTCGTTCTTTTAAGTTGGAGTGCGTGCGTGCCGCCAAACGTGCATGGCAAGGTGGAGCCAAACATGTCAGAACGTGAACACACGCGGAACGCATTTTGCAAAGCAATGTGGCAAAATTTAAATGCCGTCATTTACATTCCACCGAAGCTGCCTGCCATAAAAGATAAACAGAGGATCGCGCGTCACACGCCGTTGTCATGTATCAGCGCAAGCGTCTTTAATAGGATATAAAACAAGGCACAAATCGTTTTCTTTTAACCAGGTTTTGCAGCGATGTGCCAAAAATTTACAAAAACTAATCTTCAACTCAAAAAAAGCGCATGGACGAAAAAATGTCACCACAAAATTTGCGCAGGTTTCAAAATGTTAAAATGCAAAAACTTGAGAACTGCTTTTCAAAAAGCTTATCTAAAGTGCATTTTAAAGTCTCCGTATCAGGTTTCCCTGTGGAACAAACTTGTTTGGTTGCCATCTTCACTGCTACACTCATAGGTGAGCATTCACTTGCGATCAAAAGAATCCAGCAACAAAATGTGAATTTTTTTTTGAGCTTGGTTTACTAATTGGTGACGCTTTAGCTTAGCTCAGCTAAGCTTGACTAACTGCACATATCAATGGTTGCACTCCGTGATTGATCCGAATCAGTAAAAATGCACAGTGAATCAACTGAATGGGGCTGGGAGTGACAAACCATTCCCATTGTAAAAGTTTTAGTGACTCAATACTATGAAGGGACAATAACGACGCCGAGTTGTTACTTCCGAATGGGGTGAATGTTGCCAAATTCTTGATTCGAAGGCTAATGACATACTGAGGCGTCAAATGAAGCGAAGCAAAAAGCGTCGCAAAGGCGTCTGAGCTACTTCTTCGAACGTCTATATGAAACGCTCAAACCGGTCATACTGGAGCGGCAAAGACGCGTCGGTAGAGGCGGCGAAACAGAACGAGTAGTGTTTTGACGCGCGTATACGTACGCGGTAATACCATACTCAGACTAAATCTTTCATCGCCATAGGTGCTTTATATTTGCTTTGTTTTGGTTTGGTAATTGAAACGAAGCAAATAAAATACATTTTCATTTAGAAAATGTCAAAATGTTTAGAAAATGTTAGTGCAGTAATACCATGTTCAGACTAAACCTGATGTCGCCAGGTGCTTTATATTGGCTTTATTTTGGTCTTAAATCTTAGAAAAGAGAAAAAGTAGGATAGAAAATACTATCGGGAAAATTTTTCAGGTCGTCGGAAAAATAACACTGGTATTTTTGATTGATATTGTCGAGTATTGATTCGAATTGGCAGGAATCTAGCATGCTTAACTTCTTTGGTCGCGAAGATGCAAGCCGCTGAGTAACTAGCTGTGCTTACATGGGTTTTTCGAATCCTAATAGATATTATAAACTAGTTGAACGTTGCTCGGGGTCAACGGGTTTAAAATTTAGAATAATTTCTTATATTTTTTACTACGTCTGTAGCGCAACACACTTCAGTAATATTATTTTATTTCATAAAAAAATCTCTATGTTTACTAAAAACGTAATTTATCGTGCTTGAAGAAGCAAAAAAAAATCTACATTGGACGAATTCATATTTCCTTCAAACAAAACCGATACTGAAATCTAGGAATATGACAATACAACGCATTTGCGACGCTCGCTCCAGTATGTCAACGCTTCTGTTTATTCCGCTTCTCAAACGCTTAACGCTTCGCTTCATTTGACGCCTCAGTATGTCATTAGCCGAAGCTATGCCTTACCAGGTTTTCTACATCAGTAAACCGGCATGCCTAGTTCGACGCTTGGTCAGACACTATACTGACAACTGTTCTCTCTTTTTACTCTAACAACCTCATTGATAAGCTATTCATGAGCGCTCACATACAGCTAAAGCTTACACATGAAACGAAGCTATCTTGTGTTGCGCACTGCCTCGTTTGCATTATAGCATCTCGTGAATCATAATTACCTGACAGCCTGCTCGGAATTGTGCCGAAGGATTTCACGCTGTAAAGGCTGTCATTAGTGACAGTTTGGAAGAACCAACATTCATAAGGAGATGAAAAATAACAGCCCATTTGGCATTGCATGTGTGTGCTGTCGGACTGTGTACTGAACATGTGGGGAGTATAGAGAGCTGTGCAAAGTGCAATACAATAAGAGCCGGATTAGTTTGAAATTTGCTGTCATGGAAACACAGTCATTTTCAGAATCCTGTGCTTGGTACATTCTCTAAAAATGTGGCTTTCGGCTTTCCAGCAAATACTGACCATTTTTTTTTTCAAACACATGGCATATTGATTATAGCATATGAAACATCCGATCTGGCAACTATAAACGATATATGCTCATTCCAGAATTTACCCCAGTATAGTGAAGAAAGACGTAGTCCTACGTCAAAAAAGGTTAGAATTTTCAATAAAACTAATCTTTTTATTTGAGCCCATTTGAATAGTTGGATTTATGTGATGTTTTCAGCAAATTTGTTGAAAGCATTTTGGCGTTTCAGGAAAAAGTTTATATCGGATGTAAGACCCGATTTTTTTACCTAAAAACTACACGTTGTTAGCTAAACATTGATACTTGTTCGAACTTAAAAAATTAGAAGTAAAAAATTAAAAAATTTGATTTTCTGAAAAAATGGTAAAAAATTATTGTCTCCAATTTCGCCGAAGAATAGTGTCAAATCATTTAGATTTTTAACCTGTTTTTTATCGTTATTAGACAATCGGCTCAGGAGATAACCTCAAAGTTTGCTGCTGCCAGTTCAGGGATATCAAGTTAAAGAATTAAAACTTCTTTTAGTATCTAAATAGTTTATTCGATCGGTATAAAGCAAAGCAAAGCCTTGGTGCCACATTCCGATTCGGAACTTGACCTTCTGTTTATTTATACACAGACTTCGCAGCCGACTATTTAGTGTACAGGACAATTGTGGGGCTAGCGCTACGATCCTACTGACACTAACAGTCTCTCCTGGCTTGTTAGGCCAGCATCGTACCTTAAGACCATCTGGGAAATTAAAGTGATCGGTATATTGTCTTCGAAAATAAAAAAAATCACAGTTTTCATTTTTTTCGGAAAACCAAATTACTATCTACAACATTACCGAAGATGTCACACCGATCAAATAAACCGTTCTGGCTTCAATAATATTTCTCATTAAATCATCAATACTCTTTTTACGTAAACATTTTTACGAATTAGTCGTAATTCAAACAAATGACACCTTCAGCTCATAGAAATATTTGTGCAAAGTTTCAACCAGATCGAAAATTGTCGATCAGAGTGGTTGCATTTTTTTCTAAATTGTGGATAAGCCTCAAATTTTGCTAAAAAATGATAGGTCGTTATTAAACTGAATATTTGGTTTTATTCCAGGATCATTTAGTTCCAGATCCTTTAAGAAGATTGTTTCTATATTCTCTCTACCGAAATAGAACAGGCACGACTTTTGTATACATAGTACTTTGAATTTTTATTAACTTCGTCTTATTACGGCCTTTGCAATGCAAAAATCTAATAAGCTCTATAAACTTTTGAAATCATTTCACAATGGTCATGCAGTATGTCATTAGGTTAAGTTCCATTGCTTCCTTATTTTGATAACAACCGAAAAGCCCATCATAGTCTTTCCAAAGAACGTTTAAGATGTTTTGCAACTTGCATTTGTCTTTTTTAGACTGGATATGTATTGTATAATACATAAACGGAAAGAGTATGTTAGTTCGTGAATTTAAACCAGATATTACTAACTGCAAAACCGTCACGCCCCTCAACCTAGGAGAGGGAATACAGAAACATGAGGAAATATATCAGACAAAATTATCGATAAATTCCGGCAAACAACCGTGGCAAGGTTTTTAAAGATGAAAAATGAGTTTTTTGTTTCCTTACAATTACAGTCGCTTAATTCGTCAAGTTGAAAATAAATCTTTAAACAGTTTTAAGTGAATACAAATAATAAGTCTTTGAATGCGTCTCAGTGCGAACCCGAAAAAAGTACCAAAATACATTTTTACGGCGAGACCAGTGAATGGATAATGTTTTTAATTGAAAACATGGTGATCAGGGAGAAATAACGATTCCTGAATGTTTTTTCCATGCAGATATTTGTAAATACAGATTACAATATTTTACAGAAACATACAGATTCCTACATATTTTCCACGAAATCTGTAGATTTTATACAGATTCTCATGCAAAAAATATTAAAGATTTTCTTATTTTTTTGGAGATCCCAGGGTATGGTGCTGTTCTATATTCGTTGCATGCCGAGCCGAAGACGAGCATCAAACATCGATTGCTTAATGCGCGCCTTTGGCTCGGTTCGGTAAAACACGCACCATTCTTAATGCTGTGTGTGCTTTGTCAATGTTTTCCTAGCATGTTTTCCTTCAGGACATCAGTTTTAATAACATTCTCACAGCGAGTGATTAAATTATCTGTTGAATTGTGGCGTTTATTACTTTCAAGGATATCATTTATTTTGAATATGAGAATGAATGAAAGCGTATCGTATTTTCAGAGGAAGGTAATTTTCTGCGTTACATTTTTTAAACACAGGAGGATGGGGATCGAAAAATTATTGGATGCCGCCTTATGGTAATAAAGTTTAGGTAGGGGTTCAGAAAATAACAATATTTGTAACATTACCCAACGAAACATAAGAACAAAGTGATGATTTTAATCGTTTTATTTCTTTTTTGACTAGAATAATATTATCAGTAATCAGAATTCATCAACATTATCGTTGAATCAACGAAATTGACGCCCTTTTCTTAAGGCTTCAAAGGACAGAGCTTTTCTACAATATGCTCCTTCCTTGATTTCTCGATTTGTGCTTTTAAATTGGACAGTAATTGAAGGTTGAACGTTGACTTCTGTACTTTTTTCAATTGTAACTGTGTAAACAGTTTGACTTTCTGGAATTCTCCCCCAAAGCACACCTTTTATCCGTTAAAATCCGTTGCGCGCTTCCTATGTCTAATAGCTTCTGTCTCAGATACGCCTAGATCTTCCGGCACTGGCTCTGGCTTTATGAAAGCAAACATTTTTTGAGCGACTAGAAGAAGTGAAAAAAAAATCGCTGTTTCTTCAACAACGTTGATAACATAACTCCAGTCAGTTAACCATTTTTCACAAATCATACTTTCGGCAACGAACATATTATTGCATTATGTACAGATCTGATTGTTGAAATTTGTCCAAACACTTACACATACGTCAGTTTGGGAGTTTACGACAGAGCAGTTCTTAACCTTTTTTTTATCCTTGGCGATATTTTCTAAATTAGTTGTACCCTCTATAGTAGTGGTACAATTGATTTACCAAATAGCTTGAGAATCGTTGGGGTAGATGCACTCCGTCAGATGCCTTAGGCCAGGAGAATGCAGTGTGCGCTTAGCGATTTGCAACGAGAGGAGCGCCGTATCGCATACGCCGTCTGCAAAGGCTTCGCTCAAGAACACAATTAGAGTAAGAAAAACAAGCCGGCTTTGACAGACTATGCGCTAGTGGCACGCCTACAGGATTATAATGGCCAAGACTAGAAGAGAGTCGACGCCGGACAAACAATTACCAGCGATGTTAGTGCGGATTATTGAGGTTAAAGTGACCAGAGTGAGTGTGCTCAAACGCGGGACACCAATTTATTTCAGTGAAGATGAGCGGGAGGTGGTGATTTGGTTTGATTGTTATCTCCGGAAAGGTGAAAAACTTCACATATTTCAGTAATCCATAAAACGGCGAGTTGTGGTGTTTTCTCAACCGGACAACCGTCTCAGTGAAAATATGTGATATCTTGTGGTTTACTAGATGAACGCAGGATTGTCCCACGAAATGAGGGACGCCTGGTTACTTAAATTGAGGAACTATTTCCACGCCGTGATCCAAGTCCCTGGCCTCTGGTTGTCGAACCACCACAAACGGTGAGTGACGGCAGCCGGGCAAAGATTGAGGAGGCTACGAATGAGGATCTCTTTGATATCGCAAATTCTTCGAAGATGAGCAAGGCTTTGGAACTAGACGGAATCCCGAACCTACGGCCATAAAGGTAGCCCCCGGGTTGTTCAGGGCGGTCATGCAGAAATGCTTTTTTCCTGTAGCAGATTGAACCACTGCAACCATTGATAGTAGATCTATTGTGCTTAGATGACTGCCGCTTCCCGGATAAGTGGAAGTGACAGAGACTGGTCCTGCTGCCGAAAGCCGGGAAACCACCATATACACCAATCTGTCTGCTAGACACAGAGGGCAAGGTGCTTGAAAGGATTATCCTCAATAGACTTGTGAGACTGAACTGAAGGTGAAGCTTTTACGCTACGGAGTCTCAGCGTGCCGTGTCCTTGTATAAAAATCGTTTACTCGTTTACAGCACGGATGAGGGTCAGGAATGCGCACCAGTCACCGCAGAAGTACCGCAAGGTTTTACCCTGGGCCCGGTATTGTAGAATACCATGTATGACGGTGTGTTGAAACTAGAGTAGTGATTGTTGATCTGGAAATATTCGCAACTGGGATTAAACATTAACAATAGAAACAAGTAATAACGTCTGAAAACGTTAATAGAACATTCCTAAGAAACCCCTATGCAAGGACCGGTAATGAATTAACAGTCCAAAATTCAAATTTTCAGCCAAAGCACTGTCACTCGAGCAAACTCGACAACTACCCTTTTTTTCTAGGACACATCAATTAGCGCACACGGCAAGAATATCGCCAATGTGTTTTTCGATCGTCCCGACAGCCATGATTGCTAAGCGACGTGCCCTCCGTAGCGGGCCAGCGGAAATTTATGATTGAATTTTGTTAATTGAGCGGCGGCTTTAACCAACAAGGCCGTCGCCGCTACCGGCCAGCCAGTGACGCAGAAGCACGTGTCTATGAAATATAAAAAATACCCAGCACTGCATTAACTCGCCCTTCGCGCGACTGCTCTAAGCAAGGGGATGTTCCCGCGTTAATAATAAATTGCTTGCTTTTTTGTTGGATACACAAAATTTATCCCATTTGAAATTAGTGTATTGGTATATTGATTAACGGCTTATTTGATGTGACGACTCGGCTATATGTTATGATTCAACCAATTGCTGGCGGTGACAGTGCGACAGCAATTAGCAGAAGTATTCAAGCGTCGAGTTATTTTTCTCACTGCCATAAATGTTGTTGTAAATAAACACCTCCTACGAACAGTTCTGCGTATTGGATAACTCAAGCTTGCGTGCGACCTTCGAATCACAAGTGTGCTTATCGCTATTTACTGAAGAAAATAGAGAATGTTTACGGTTGATCGCAGACGATCAACATCTTGATTTTTTACTCATGCTGAAGCATTTCTTTTATCAGACCTTGTGCGATGAGAACTAGCACCGCTGTCAGTGCCACAACAGATTGAACAATCACGCTAATCAAACTCTGGCCGGGTTCAGTAGAGTGTAGAATGAAGGGTCAGTCCAGTGCATCAATTCAATGATTGCACAGATCGTTGAAGGTTGAAACCCCGATAAAGTTGATGGAAGATAAAATAAAACTTAGATGGGTAATTCCACATTACTTTGCGAATTGATCCGATCATTCCTGGATTAACTGCAAGTTTGCACCTTCTTTCTTGAGCTCAATTTTTACTAGGCTTCGACAGTCTTCCTAAGTCGACATCCGAACATGTGGCAAACTAGCTTTATTATTCAACGACTTACCAAGGAGGAGAGGGAAAATTAAACAATTGCAAATTAATTTAAGCCACACCATCTCTAAACTGATAAAACCACAATGAAACGTGCTCGGCAGTCACATGCTAGGCACTTATTATGCAGCAATAGAAAAAAATCGGGTGACAATGGGTATTAAAAGGCCCCACGGTAAGATAACAAATTGAATCATATTATTCGCCCTAATCACTCATCTGAATAATATGAGCAGTTGTTATCTTTCTTTTTTTCGAGAAGATAAACAACATCTTTAAAATGGCATTCATTATCACTACGCGGAATAGTAAACTTTCTTTAGCGCACAATTGCGCCAGAGGACCGTATTTCACAAACGTTTCCGATGTTTCCTGACTCATCGGTGATTTTCACTTACGGCACAGGAAGGTGTGCTTCGCTGACTCGGTAAATAATACCATATACCGTTGGACAGTGTGATTGTAGCTGTAGGTCTAACAGCAAAAGTTGCGTTTTTTTTTTTTTCATTCCAACTTGAACGCAAACTGCATATAAAAGTATGAGTTCATCAATGTGGTACGCTGTAGCGTATGTTGTGAAATCCTTTTTTTTTTTTTTTAAGGGGGGATTTGTTAGTAGCTTAAGTATTTATGATAAATATTAGTAAATAATGAGTATGTGTGTCCAATCACAAATGGTGACTTCTCAACACTGTTAGAAATTTGTAATTTTAATTGTTAGGATTTGTTTGCTTTCGCAATTAGGACTTATCATTCGTAGGGATTTAAACCTACTTGTCAGAAAAGGGGAAGTAAACTTACAACTAACTTAATTGCTAACTTATTGGCTATAAAGAGAGCTTATCGTAGCAATTGAGGATTGCAACGATTTTTGTCGAAAATTGTTAATAATTTTATTTGACATAGCTTCTAATGGTTCAACACCAGTAAGTCTATGTAATTCGAGTGTACCAAACCAAGGAGGACGCTTCAAAATCATTTTCAGAATTTTATTCTGAATCCTTTGAAGCGTTTTCTTCCTTGTTGAACAGCAACTTGACCAGATCGGTACAGCATAAAGCATTGCTGGTCTAAAAATTTGTTTGTAAATCAAAAGTTTGTTCTTTAAACAAAGTTTAGAATTCCTGTTAATGAGAGGATATAAACATCTCGTATATTTGATGCACTTGGCTTGTATACTCTCAATGTGCTCTTTGAAAATAAGTTTTTTATCATAAATTAGTCCCAAGTACTTAACCTTGTCGGACCAACTTAAAATAACCCCATTCATCTTGACAACGTGATTATTGTTTGGCTTGAGGAAAGAAGCCCTAGGCTTATGCGGAAAAATTATCATTTGAGTTTTAGAAGCATTGGGAGAGATTTTCCACTTTTGCAAGTAGGAAGAAAAAATATCTAAACTTTTCTGCAATCGACTGCATATGACACGAAGACTTTTTCCTTTTACGGAAATGCTTGTGTCATCGCAGAACAATGACTTTAAGCATCCTGGAGGCAAATCAGGAAGATCTGAAGTGAATATGTTGTACAGGACTGGACCCAAGACTGAACCTTGAGGCACACCTGCTCTGACAGGAAATCTATCAGATTTTGAATTCTGATAGACAACCTGCAGAGTTCGATCAGTAAGATAATTTTTTAAAATTTTGATTAGGAAAATTGGAAAATTAAAAGTTCGCAATTTCGCAATCAAACCTTTATGCCAAACACTGTCGAATGCTTTTTCTATGTCTAAAAGAGCAGCTCCAGTGGAATAACCTTCAGATTTGTTAGCTCGTATCATATTAGTAACTCTGAGCAATTGATGAGTTGTGGAATGCCCATGGCGAAATCCAAACTGTTCATTTGCAAAAATTGAATTTTCGTTGATGTGTGACATCATTCTGTTAAGAATAATTCTCTCAAACAGTTTACTTATTGAAGAAAGCAAACTGATTGGTCGATAACTTGAAACTTCAGCTGGGTTTTTATCCGGTTTTAAAATGGGAGTAATTTTTGCATTTTTCCATAATTTGGGAAAATATGCAATTTTGAAGCAGCAATTGAAAATTTTCACTAAAAATTCCATTGTGCTCTCAGGGAGATGTTTGATTAGTATATTAAAGATTCCATCGTCACCAGGTGCTTTCATATTTTTGAAATTTTTAATAATTGATTTAATCTCATTCAAGTTAGTTTCAATTATTTCTGCAGGTAAAAAATTCTGGGAAGAAATTAAATCAAATTGACGTGTGACTTCATTTTCAATTGGACTCACAAAATTCAAATTTGAGTTATGAACACTCTCAAACTGCTGAGCAAGTCTTTGAGCCTTTTGTTCATTGGATACAAGAAAACGTTCACCATCTTTTAAAACTGGAATAGGCTTTGAAGGTTTCTTAAGAATCTTCGACAGCTTCCAAAATGGTTTTGAATATGGTTTCAATTTTTCAACTTTAGTCTCAAAATTTTGATTTCTCAGAAGAGTAAATCTATGTTTAATCTCTTTCTGTAAATCTTTATAAATAGTTTTAAAAACAGGGTCACGAGAACGTTGATATTGACGTCTGCGGACATTTTTCAAACGAATTAGAAGTTGAAGATTTTCGTCAATTATTGGTGAATCAAATTTCACTTGAGCCTTTGGAACAGAATAGTTCCTGGCATCAACAATTTCACATTTTAATGCGTCCAAAGCGGAATCAATATTCACTTCGTTTTGCAAATCAAGCTCATTATTGAAATTTCTCTCAATATGAGTTTTGTATCTTTCCCAATTAGCCTTGTTATAATTAAAAACAGAGCTCATAGGGTTTAAAACTGATTCATGTGATCAAGAAAAAGTTATTGGAAGATGATCAGAATCAAAGTCAGCATGTGTGATCAAATCACTACATACATGACTTTGATCTGTAAGCACCAAATCAATTGTTGAAGGGTTTCTTACAGAAGAAAAGCATGTAGGACTATTCGGAGACAAAATAGAATAGTATCCTGAAGAACAATCGTTGAATAAAATTTTGCCATTGGAATTACTTTGAGAATTATTCCATGAACGATGTTTAGCGTTAAAATCGCCGATTATGAAAAATTTCGAACGATTTCTGGTGAGTTTTTGTAAATCACCTTTAAAATAATTTTTGAGCTCGCGTGTGCATTGAAATGGTAAATATGCTGCGGCAATAAATAAAATCCCAAGTTCAGTTTGAACTTCAATTCCCAAAGTTTCAATAACTTTCGTCTCAAGATGGGGAAGAGCACGATGTTTGATTCGGCGATGAATAACAATTGCAACTCCACCGCCGGAACCCTGAATCCTATCATATCTATGAACCACGTAATTGGGATCATATTTTAATTTTATGTTAGGTTTCAAAAATGTTTCAGTAATAATTGCAATATGCACATTATTTACTGTTAAAAAGTTAAAAAGCTCATTCTCATTGGCCTTCAATGAGCGAGCATTCCAATTTAATATTTTAATTGTTTTATTTAAAATCATTGCTAAATTTTAAATTAGAAACAATTTTAATAGTAAAATTTGTGCCTATTTGAATGGCTTCAAACATTGATTTTGCCTGCAACATGGCGTTCATAAGATCGAACATTGCCTGTTGCAAAAAAGAAAGTTTACCTGCCGTAATAGGCCCCAGGCAGTTGACATTAGAAAAAATATTTTCGGCAGCAATATTAGCTGAAGTAATAGGTGTACAATTATTTTCTAGCGTGTTTTGCTTACCCATATTAACGGTCATTTTCGAACTACCAACACTAGGCGGTGTAATGTTCGAACTACCTGTAACCTGTGCATAAGTTAAACGGGTATGCAAAGGAGTAGGTAAACTATGCGCCACTGGTACGCTTGGAGAATTTTGTTTTGAAGTTGGTTTTAATTGAGAAATTGAATTTTGTTTACCTTGCCTTGCCTTAACAATTGCTAAACGGACTGGGCATTGATAAAAATTTGACATATGGTTGCCGTTACAATTCGCACAGCGAAAATTTTTACTCTCTTTCACAGGACATGTGTCCTTTTTGTGAGAAGAGTCTCCACAATTAAGACATTTTTGGTCCATGTTACAGAATTTGGAACCATGGCCATAACGTTGGCAAGTACGGCATTGGGTGATATGCTTTTCACCTCCGCCATACTTCCTATAAATTTCCCACTTTACACGCACATTATACAAAGCATGTGCTTTTTCAAAAAATTTTAAGTTGTTAACCTCATTGCGGTTAAAATGAATTAAATAATTAACAAGGGAAATTCCAGTTCTCTGACTGTTTTCGCCTCGTGATTTTTGTTTCATTAGAATTACTTGGGTAGGGGCTATGCCAAGTAATTCTGTTAAAGTAAGTTTGATCTCATCAACGGTTTGATCGTTGGTGAGACCTTTCAAGACAACCTTGAACGGCTTGGCGTTCTTGGTGTCATATGTAAAAAATTTGTACATCTTGTCAGTTAAATACTGAACAAGACGATCACGACCCTTTACTGAGTCGGCTAATAAGCGGCATTCACCTCTACGGCCAATTTGATAGGTAACTTTAACGTCAGAAACAAACGTTGAAAGTTCCTTTTTGAATATATTAAATTCAGAAGAAATAGTTACCACAATAGGTGGAACTTTCTCCTTTTTTAAAGATTTTATATTTTGTATAGTTCCGTTATTAATAACTTCCATTTCACCAGCTTCTTGCTCAGGCAAAATATCAAAAGGATTGTCACTACAGACACTCGATGTGTCAGAAAGAGATGCCTCTCTTTTCCTCCCCGCAGCGATGCGAGGTTTCTTTTTCCGTCCAGCCATTTCAGGTGATACGAAAAAAGTTAAAACAAATGTTAAAACAAATGTTAAATTCAAAAGTAGGTAGTCTTGAGAAAGACTGATGGGAAATAACTTTCAGGTAATCTTTAAAAGACACACTGACAAAACACAAACTTTGAAGCTATAGGCAGTCAAAGACCAGTCCACAAGCAACCGAAAAAACGTCTGATCTGTAGGACAGTTCAAGACGCACTGTTGTGAAATCCTTATTCATTGCATTGAAAGCCAGGTGGATGGCAAGCTATAAAAACTTAAGAGTGTACTTCCACTCAACTCGCACGATATTTTGAAAGCAAACTGTACGCCGTAAGGATTTGCACTCCTCTTCCGTTGGCGTTTGTTCAAAATCTTTTCAGGACTTTTATGGAGAAGATGCTTGAGATTCTCACTAACTGCTGGTTCGAACATGTAGCCAGATTCTGTTTAAAGGTTAGCTTCGTGCACCTGTATATCCTATCAAGGTAAAGTGTGCCGAACGATAGAACATGGAACAGAATGTAGGTCATTGTTATCACATCGGCCCCTAGCAGTGAATGTGCGATGACTTGTCGGAATGTTTCCTCGGCTGTTGTTTGTGTTACGTCCAACCTGAGGATGACATGGATTTTCCCACGCAACGGACTGGTCGTACGCTTTGAACTTTCGCCCAAAATACATGCTGCCAATCGTACTTAGCTTTGCCTGTTCCGTCCTAATTTCGTCACAATACGAAACGCCAACAAGCAAGCAAAAGACTGTCGCTTGGTATGAACTAAGACAGAAACTATTTTGCGCGTCATTAAAAAGGCATTACCCAGGCGAAAGGCTCATGTTTTCGCTTTATGTTTTCCGTGAAACAGCAACGGGCACCTAAAATAGACAAATTTATAATCGATTTAAAACCACTTTGTCATTTTGCAAAATCACCCTGAAACAGTTCTGAAATCGGTACAGGTATAGGTAGGTCCAGTGACCCTCACATAAAACCACGTTGCTATCGCACGAAGGCTACGCTTTGAGATAGGCGAAGATAGGAATTCCAATGTTACCATGCCAGCCGTTTTATGGTGATTGTTATAAATGCATTATCAAAAGCTAATGGCCAGTGATAATACATATTTGCGACGTTGTAAGATCCAATTTCGAGCGGGGTAATTTGGCTGTGATATCGGCAGAATTTAATCAACGCCGAACCGAACTGATATTTTTGTAGCAATTGAGGAGTAATGGGTACCACAAATTAATCGTAGTTAATTGCATAACTTTGAAAAATGAAGATGATAATTTCATCATGAATATCCGGTTGTAGCACGCTCTTTTCTATTTTTTCGATTCTATTTTTTTTTTAAGTAGAGTTTAGAATTCATTTTACTCTTTGCATCATACCAGTTTCTCAATGCCACGAAGCATGTTGATATAAAGTACACGCACAATGTCGTAAAATTCAATTACGAATGCTGTTAGTCATGCACTAATCGATGTCCGTTCAAAGCACGCACTTTGGCTGATTCACTTTTGAACCTAAAAGTAAATTTCAGTTATATAGATATTTTTAGTATAACATTAGAAGGTAAAAATTGAGTCAGACTCACTGCGACGAACTTGTGAAATTCGAGGAAGTTTAGTGGAGTGGGTGCGCTGATGTTGCATCCAGTAATCGAAGCGTCAGTTCCTTCCATTATTGTTCACATTGATCACGAAGGAAACATTAAGGCCTGATTTCCATGCTACGCGCTTGATAAATTAAATTACGTAGGTTTCAACAGTAACACTAACAATCTCCATTTTGTTCTTTCTTCAATTACAGGGAAATTACCAGTGCCCCAGCCAGCAAGAAACCTACCCCGAACGGTGCCAACATCATCAAGGAGCTGCAGCTTATTGGCATCACCGATCCGGTTGCTTTCTTCAGCCAGTTCAGCCCGTTTCAGGCGTCCTTCCATCGATCCGGCGGAAAATTCGAACACTTCGACTCGGTTCGATTCTTCAACTGCAAGAAGCTGCGCTACATCTGGAACAGTGAATCGAAACGATTCCTGAAGCTGAAAGGCCTCGATCTGGACGTTCCCAGTGTGGCGCTCCACCACAACAAAGGCCTGTCGCTGTACGAGCAAAATGTTCGCCGGTTGGTGTACGGTAGCAACGAGATTCTTATTCCGCTGCGAGGGATCATTACGCTACTGTTTCTCGAGGTGCTGAACCCGTTCTACGTGTTTCAAATATTCTCCGTGTGTTTGTGGTTCGCCTACGATTACTACTACTACGCCACAGTGATCCTGCTGATGAGCGCCTTCGGAATCTCGCTATCGATTATTCAAACGCAGAAGAACCAGAAAGCTCTTTACTCGACGGTGAAGAGTAGCGATACAGCAACGGTGCTGAGGGATGGGTGCGAGCCAGAGCAGATCGAAACACGCTTTCTTGTTCCAGGTGACGTTGTCGAAATTCCTGCCAACGGATGCACAATGCAATGCGATGCGGTTTTGATTTCCGGCAACTGTATCTTGGACGAATCTATGCTAACCGGCGAAAGTGTTCCCGTAACGAAAACTCCACTACCGCTGAAACGAGAACTTTACTACGATAAGAAAGAGCACGCTCGACACACCCTGTTCTGCGGGACTAAGGTCATCCAAACCCGGTACATCGGCAGTGAGAAAGTGCTGGTGAAGGTGATAAATACGGGAAACATTACCGCCAAGGGTGGTCTAATTCGGTCCATTCTGTATCCCCCTCCGGTGGATTATAAATTCGAAAAAGATTCGTACAAATTCATCATGGTGCTAGCTTTTGTGGCCGGTTGTGGCTTTTTGTACACAGTTTTGACAAAAATTTGGCGAGGAGTTGGTGCCCTGAAAATTATCGTAGAATCATTGGATCTCATTACTATTGCTGTACCTCCAGCCCTTCCCGCAGCTATGACCGTAGGTCGAATGTACGCTCAAAAGCGGTTGAAGAAAAACAACATTTATTGTGTATCACCAAGGGCAATCAACGTGTCCGGTAGTATCGACTGCGTTTGCTTTGACAAGACGGGCACACTAACCGAAGATGGTCTAGATATGTGGGGTGTTCTACCGAAGGACGGCACCAATCATTTCCAGATTCCATTAACGCAAATTTCAAGACTACCACTGACCGAGCACCTACTCCGTGGCATGGTGACGTGCCATTCGATAACATTCGTAAATGGAGAGATGCGAGGTGATCCACTGGATTTGAAAATTTTCGAGTCAACTGGATGGATTCTGGAGGAGGCCAACGTTTCCGACGAGACCAAGTACGATCTTCTGTTCCCGACGATCGTAAAACCGCCTCGGGGGGACTCGGTGAACGATACGAACCTGGAGCTGGATGTAACGTACGATAACTCCAACGACATCGGTATCGTGCGGGAGTTTTCCTTCACTAGCGCGCTGCAGAGGATGTCCGTAATCACCAGGAAGCTATCGGACAACCATTTTAATGTTTATGTTAAGGGTTCTCCCGAGATGATTAACAGTCTGTGCAAACCGGAAAGTATTCCCGAAGACTTTACCACTAAGTTAGGTTTTTATGCGCAGCAGGGTTACCGGATAATTGCGATTGCTTACAAATCGTTAGACAAGAAGATGAACTACACTAAGATTCAGAAGGTGTCACGGGAGAAGATCGAGTGCGATCTGGAGTTTTTGGGCTTTGTGATATTGGAGAATCGGCTCAAGGCGGACACGGAAGAGGTGATAGACAGTTTGAATGCGGCCAACATACGTTGCATTATGGTGACCGGGGACAATTTGCTGACGGCGGCAAGCGTCGCGCATGACTGCGGTATGGTTATGCCGGGACAAAGCTTAGTAACGCTGACGGCGCATGTGGATAAAAGTAATCTGGGGAAGTATTTCTTAAGCTATGATGTTACCGGACAGCCGCAGCTTACCCAGTCGGATATTATCAATGATAATACGGTTAGTGGTGAGAAGCGTAACGGAAATTACACCCTCATGACCCAGTCGAACAGTGTGAGCAGCTGTGAAACGATGGATACGTGTACGTTGTCCACGCAGTTGAGTAATTTCGAAAAGGATGAACATCGGATAACCGTCGACGGAGTGGATGAGAAATCGGTCAGAGTAGATATGGTGGGGAAGGGAGCTTCGTTTAGGTTCGCTCTAACCGGAAAGACTTGGGCTGTGATTAAGGAGCATTTTCCGGATTTAGTACCTACGATACTAACGTTCGGAACGGTGTTTGCGCGAATGTCCCCAGATCAGAAGCAGCATTTGGTAAGCGATCTGCAAAATTTGGGATACTACGTGGCAATGTGCGGCGACGGAGCTAACGATTGTGGCGCCTTGAAAGCCGCCCATACTGGGATATCGCTGTCCGATGCAGAAAGTTCAGTGGCCTCGCCGTTCACATCGAAGAATCCAACAATCGCCTGTGTACCGAAAGTCATCAAGGAAGGGCGGGCGGCTCTAGTAACTTCGTTCGGTATTTTCAAATACATGGCGGCTTACTCTCTGGTACAATTCGCATCGGTATTAATCCTGTACTCGATTGATTCTAATCTAACGGATTTCGAGTTCCTATACATTGATCTCTTCATCATTTCCGTTGTGGCATTTTTCTTCGGAAAGACATCATCGTACGACGGTCCGCTGGTTAAACAAGTCCCATCGAACTCGCTGATTTCACTGAGCCCATTGCTGTCGCTGGCATTACATCTGATAGTGGCGCTAGGCTTCCAGGTCGCCGGTTGGTATCACATCCAGGCTCAGCCTTGGTTTACACCATTCAATTATACTGACGAGCTAGCATTGAACGACCTGGGCTGCTACGAAAACTACGCCATTTTCAGCATCTCCTGTTACCAGTATATAATTCTAGCGATTGTATTCTCCAAAGGAGCCCCATATCGCGGATCAATCTTCTCCAACTATGGTTTTCTAGCTAGCATCATTTTCAACACGATCGTCTCCATCATACTGACTGTGTATCCTCCGTCATGGCTCCAAGACCTCTTCCAGCTAGTCATTCCCGAAGAGGACATGATCTTTCGGGCCTACATAGTGGCGTACGGATTCGCCAACTTCCTGATTGCACTGTTCATCGAAAAGTATATCATCGATGTGATCGCGTTCAAGAAGCTACGCTACCGATGGCACAACATTGCCAAGTCCCGGCGCAAATACTTAATGATCGAGCACAGCTTCCGCCGAGAGGTGCAGCACCCAAGCGACTTTAAAACCGTGCTCGGCTGGTCTAGCGAGAAGTACGATTACTGACACCTCCTGTGGCGGGTGACGAAGCTGGTGGTGGCAGCAGTGGTAGAGATCCGACTCGACAGAAACCGCCGCTGGCCATTAGAGCGGTTTCACCCGGCAACAGATCGCCGGTAGCGACCGCCAGCGGATGGCTGATAAAGTGTTTTTTTTTTTATAAATATCTGTACTGCAATTGCTGCACCGCAAAACAAAGCAAACTGCCAACATGTTTTTAGGTTCAACGGTTTCGTGGGGAATTTTAGCAGTGTGCGTCTTAGGGTTTGTCTTTAGGTTAAATGTGGAGTTTAGAGTTGTAAGTGCCATAATTGTATTACGTTTTGGTTAAGATCAAACGACGTCAGGAACAAGTTATCAAGATTGGATCTAGCACTAAGAAACTGCTGAAAGGCGACCGCGGCAAAAACAAGGATTCATGAGAAACTAAAAATACAGGAATAACAGCGCTGTGCAGAATCATAATCAAATAATGACAATAATCAAAATTTGTATCAAAGTCATGTATTTAAACTCAATCGGAAAGCTATTAACAAAAAAGCCACAGCTCTTTAGGCTGCCCATATATTTTTTCTTGCTTCTGCACGCGTTATTCAGGACGCTTGTGGTGTGAAGGTTAAGGAATTTTTCAATTACAGAGAAGACATATGATCCTTACACAATAAGAAACAGTACGAGCAGTATATCCAGTAGAAACAACGCCTAATTGGTTTTTTGCTTTACTTAAGATTACTCAGTGTTTGTCTAAAAATTTATAATTATAGGCGCTATTTTTTGCATCAGTAAATGTTTGGAATTTATAATTTTATTTTTTATTCGACTTCAATATCTAGCGCAAGAAAATACATGCGACTCACCTGATTCCTTCCCTGTAGTGTTATAGCACCTGAAAAACACAAAAAAGATAAAATATTTATCGAGAATATATCCTACTCGTATAACAATAAACAGACTTAAATACCTAAACCTTCATCTAACACAACTAAAAATGCAAAAGTCAATCACATCTATCGAACCGATCGGGATTGATGTCGCCCGGAACGCAATCAAAACCAGTTAGAACATTCTATCGGAATCGACTATACTATGTACTATCTCCGTCACAGATCGAAACCAACACTTACAGTAAACTGTAGGTAAAACTCGCACATCAGGCGTATTATTAAGCATTAAATATGGTCAATCCAGCTTGTCTGTGTTTGATTTTCTGTATGCAAAGGAACAGCTAAAGTTCCACACATTCTCACTATTGTTAAGCGCTAGCCGTAAAAATTGCTAGATAACCCTTAGGACATACCTTCTTGGGCCTTCTCTCAGGCTGTATGAGAAATTTTGCATTTTTTGTGCAACAAATGGCGCATCTTGAAGTAATGTGTTTTTAGAAACCACTAGGGCTGAAGTGCGGTTGAATTCAATATAACTACCGATTGTAACAAGCAAGCGAGGACTTATTTATTTAGAAAAAAAAAACATAAATGGTGTTGGTTGGCGCTTTGCTACGTAGAACAATGACCATAATTTAATTTAAAAATTGAACCGGGAATCCAGCGTTAAAAGGACCAGTCACATAGTGGCTGAGTTCGGCAACAGCATACTTAAGCATTGATTTAGGTAGTTATAACAATTATATTAACAGCCAGGAAATATTTATGACCACCACAAATCTTTAGCATGATTTTTTTTGCATATATTTATCGTAATAACTTGTTACACATTTTAGCGAAACAGATACGAGAAGACAAAATAAAATTGAATACCAACATCATTGAAAATATCTTGAATGTAAAAGTGGAACTAACAAGCTAACAAATTTGTAATGCACCCAGAAGATATCAAAGAACTTCCTCACAAAGTAGAGCGAGACATTCGTTGCGTGTGATTCACGATTGGTACACAAACACGGTAGACAACTTTTACACGATGTAAGTGGCCAGGCCACTTTTTTGATTTAGTAAGTCTCTGGTTTGATGTTGAAAAAAAGTGTGCGGAACGTTTACGTTCAGTATGACCCAATCAAATCATATTCGAAGAAACATCTGCTGAAAATGTAACAGAATTATGTACATATACCGGGAAATATTTTACAATAAATAAAGGTTACTAATATATCACGAAAAGTCATTTTAATTAAAATTAAACAAATCCATCTCTGCTGAATCGGACACATTCATCACAGTCCACTGGTCGATAAGCTGCGCAAGTTCAGCGCTCAGTTCCGTTTTCCACCCTTCTGATTCTCCACGTCGAATAAAATTATAGTTATCGTCCTTCATTTTTTCGAGCCTTCCTGTTTGCTTCAGGCAATGCTCGACCCACTGCTGGGCATTTACAGCCTGATTGTCCTTCATTGATTCGAACGAAAGATGGTTGGCTAACGTTTCAAGCTGCTCTTCCGAGTATGATTTGTTAAAAAACTTGCAGACTTGTTTCAGTGTTCCTTTCAAATCCTAAAAAGAATGTAATAGCTTCACTTATTCGTTTTCAACCAATCCAACAAACCTTCTTCATATCTTCATAGCACAGATGCAGCATATCGTCTTCATACTCTAGATTGTAATATTCCAACACATGACGATGATAGGGCGAATAGTACTGCAGCTCGTTGATGAAAGATCGAACAAACTGGTCCATGGTTCCTCGATAGCCATGCAAAGAAACTGAATGGTGATAGTAGGAAACGGCAACCGCTTTTGGGTTCCGCCGGACATATACCAGCCTTGGTTTGACGGTCCATAATTGATCGGGCAGAAAGCCTACCGGAAGGTGCGTCTTGATAAATCTTGGCGATTCCATCGAAAGAACCTTCTGGAAACAATCCATTCCGGGTGGAAGATCTCGTAATCCATTGATTCTGAAAATAATTATTATTACCATTAAATAAACCCAGTCTGAGCAAACCTACTCCATAAATGGAAAGCGCTCTGCAAGTTTAACACTAGCTGCCTTCGCATAGTCAAGATCGTTGCAAATCAGCCAAATCATTTCCTGGCACCAAGTGGTCCCACTCTTTGGGTACGTAACCAGCCACACATCATCCAAACGAACGTCCATATCTTTAATGCGTTGATCCAGGGCTTTAAATCTACAATAAAATTATAATAACATAAACACAGTAACTTTCCTCTCAGGCAAAAGTCAAACCTTTTATTCAGACAGCACGGCTCCGGCTGCCAATCGGGCAGCGTCACTGGAATGTGACTGTAATCCGTAGGTTTTACCAGAACGTATCCCTCCTCGTCACGTTCCTGCCAAGTAGTCTTGTACACGGGATCTTCAATTTCAAGGTATTCGAAAGCCATAGCGACTGAATATTATTACGCGTGATGTTTTCCTTCTGTGCGAAGCGGATAAATACACACAACTACGCATGAATGCGAGGCGACAAATCGAGAAACGAAGCCACAACAGATAACAAACCGTGCGAGAGGTAAACCGGTAGCGTTGCGTAAAAATTGTGTTGATCTTATCTCTCGATCTTCTAACCGAATTACGAAGAGCCCGACAATCCTTACTTAAACAAGTAATTTTTAGTTCTTTTGGGTTAGTACAGCAAATATATTTTATATCATCACGAGATTCGTGATCATCTCAAGGCAAGAGTCAGCTATTTTCGTTATTTTACACTAATTCCAGCAGCGTCTATGTATTCGTTTTTCTTTTGCCTTTAAACTGGGTTTACAGGCTGTCAACTACTAACTGAACAAGTAAGATCTATGTACAACCAGCAAAAAATAGATTAGAGGCGAACCTGTCGCTGTCTCATTCACGATGTAACTGAGCCCATCGTTATGTAAAAACTGCATTGAACGAAACATTCTGATTACTATTTTTTTTAATTAGACACTTAACACTAATCATGTGCATTCGTATAATGTAATGATAATGTAATATTACAATTGGATTCTTTGAGGTACGTTATAACTTTGTTTTCATTATCTGTGTTGTTTTTGAGAACTATTTGGAGACTCGATACATCGATGTTGGCAATAATACGTGCATCTTGATGTTTGCTGCAGTCCGGCAAGATATGCCGGACGTCTACGGTGTTCCCACAATATTCGCATTCAGGTGAAGCAGCTTTTGGATCAGGAACCCTTGAGCAAGTCTAGTGTGCCCGATTCTAAGTCGCGTTAGGACTCGTTGGTCAGCTGCATTTTCACTGTCGGTCCATGGATTATTTCGCGCAGTTTTATGTTCTGTGATGCGTGCCAAATGAGACCTTATTGCTGTGCTTGTTTTTTCTTATTGCATCCATGGCTGGTATAGGGATACCCTGTGGGTTGTTATTTCTAGCTTGCTCCGCCAGATGATCTACCATGACATTTCCTTGTATACCGATGTGACCAGGAATTCAGCCGAATTGGACTTTTCTGTTCCGTATGGCATTCTCGATACGATGTTGACTAGATCTACCGGATTCGAAAGTAAATAGGCAGCTATCAGAATCTGTTTGGATGGCTATTGGCGTCGAGCGCCGAAATGCATACTCCGAACACGCCTGATCCAACTATGTCGTCGCCTTTGGACCCGTCGGTATAGAGCAGAGTGTATTCAAGCAAACGTCGCTCAATTACTTTATGTACTACAGGGCGAACCAGATCTGAAGGGTCACCCACTCTGATGTGTTGCTTAACGTCCCATAAGATGAGCGGTTTCGGGACGTTCCGTTCGGTCTGTTCTTCGACGTTCTAGAGTCGGCAGATGTTAAGGATGTTCGAGTGAACAGATCTTCTGGAGTTCTGCGAACCACTGGGAAGTTCGAAGCGTCACAGTTATTTCTAGCAGTCGGACAGTTAATCGTGCAAGAGATTGTAGGACAAGCAAGTCAAAAGGTAGCACTCCAGCTTTGACCATAGTAGCGAGTGTAAGGCTAGTAACGAAGGCTCCGGAAACGAGTCTGACCATCCGGTTGTAGGTTGGTGCTAGTAGTTTCACGGTCGAGTTTCCTCTGCTAATTTTTTTTTATTTACATAACGTTTATTTGACACGGCACAATACATTCCTCTGCTAATTAACCCCAATCCATAGAGTAAGCGTAATAATCGCCGATCATACCTGCTGAAGTGAGCTGAACCTTGCCTGAGCTTCGTAGCCGCAAGGTTACATAGTCCGCTTTGATAAGCGGATGGTCGTGGGTTCGAATCTTAGTAGAATCAGGCCATTTGGTTTTGTCAAAGGACTTTCACATGGGTTTATTCTTCTCCACTACATACCCTGATCCTGCTGACTTTCATCCCAGTACTCTAGCTAACTTTTATCCTAACAAAAATAAATCCTTCTCATAATAAAACTGGTCGGAGTAACGGAGGAACGCGATTTCGATAAGACTGCTTCCTCTTGACAAAATGGAGGTGAAACAGTAAGTGCCTATTCAGGAAATTATGATTGTGACGCGGTGTTGGTAGGAAGAACGAGGTTTCGATAAGGCTCCTTCTTCTTGACATAGTAAGTTCCTCTTAAAATTAACCTGGCCAGAGAGAGGTACGTAAGGTGTAATCTCACTCCAGAGAATTGTAATATGGCGATATTGGTAGGATAGAAAGAGGCTCGGTATACTGCCGTTCTACGCATAGTTGTCCCATGTTACTTTTGGTCGATTTTCGTTTTTTATCACCAATGAGTCTATTTACATGTATATTTTTAAAAAATTTTTAAAAATGACATTGTTTGTTTCGAAAATCTTGAAAAACCATACCAAGTCTGTTTGTTCCATCGATGATTTTCTACACATATTTGTCCCACTAGATTTTTTCTACTCTAATTCATCCCACTAACCACTAATTCTCATATTTACAACTTGGGAAGTGCTACAGAGCACTAAAGACTTCTCCTAACAACATTTGACTACATTACGGGTTTCAGAAATTCGGTAACGAGAATCTCTTTGCTTATTTAAATGCGGTGCGTTCATATCTTTGTTAAGGATACCTAAACCTTGTTTGCTGGTTCGTAACCTGAATGATTTTCCTTTTCGAGCATATAAGAAGATAAACGTATGAGATTCATACTAATTGGAAGTTGTAAGAACTGTCTTTTGTGTGTAGCCAAAATGGGGAAAACCCAACAACGTTAACTTGGTAAGTACCTTTTTGACTCCGCGAAATGCGTGCAGGGCTAGTAGCGAACTTGGAGTAAAATAATAGTGACTTTAGTGACTTTTTTTATTAAAATAGTGACCAAATAGAGACTAAATAGTGACCAAATAGTGACCAAAAAATAAACAAAAGAGGGTTTTGAAATTTATTGTTGAACCACAAATGAAATAAATTTTATTTGAAATTTATGTCTTTAGAACATAGGATGTGCAATGATTTGTTCTCGTAGAAAAAAAAGTCGAACTAAAATCTGTATCATAATTTCACATTGAAATGGTTGTAATGACACCTTATTCAATATATTCGAATACAAGTTTTCGAGTTATAAGTGTTAATAAAAGTACGTGAAAGAATGGCACTCTCGAATACGAATTGGTGTGTTGGTGGTCTGTCAGTTGTATTTAGTTCTTGATGTGCGATTTAACAAATCCGGAAAGTCGTAGTAAAACGATTTTTGGTCAGTGGCTGCCCTTGCACAATATTCAAACATCTCAAATCGTGTGAAGCTAGACGCGATTTCGTTTAGTAAACCATCGAAAAATACAAGGAGACATTCTCTTTGGGGGATCGTTGAAAATTCTGTCGGCCACGATCTGCAAGGACGCCACAAGTCGTAGAATTGTGACTGTTATGAGGAAGCGTGTCCGGCGAAATGATAACGTTCAGTATGTAATTCCCACCCATCTGAGTATATCTATTGAATCGGTCCACAATATTCTGGCCGATTCTTTTAGAAAAAGAGGCTCGATAGAGTGAAAATGATACTTTCACAGCTCACTGTTTCACTGTTCGCGAGTGCATTGCTTCTGATGAGAAACTATTTGTCCTGGAGTGTGACTGGTTACAGAAAACAATCGAATGTGGGCAGCAGCATGAGACAACATTTCAGAGTTCTAACTACAGACTACAGCTTTAGTGATGGTCTCTGGAGCAATTTGCAAGCGAGTAAACTTCCCCTGATTTTCATTTACAAAGATGCGGAATTTAATGCTGTTTATTATAAAACGGTAGTTTTGGAAAAAAACGTTACCCCGTGTCTTCGAAAACTTTTCAGAGCTAATTACTATATGTTCTAGCAAGACGGTGCATCAGCGCATACTGCGAACTTGACTCAAGGTTGGTATAGGGACAATTCGAGGGACTTTTTGAATAGAAATAAATTGCCTTTAAGTTCACCTGATCTCAACTCAATAAACTTTTTTTTACAAAATCTCCAACTTGTAAAGCGGTTAAAGCGGTTATCCAGAAAATCTGGGATGAAATCTGGGAATCCGTGTCGCCTGTGACAGCTTCGAAAAGCGTTTGAAGTTGGTTAAGCTAATTAAGGGAGGGGTTTTTCGAAATATATTGAAAATGGCATTGTTCGTTCCGAAAATCTGCAATAACAATACTAAGCCTGTTTGTCCCATCACTGATTTTCCACGCATATTTAACTCACTTGATATTTTCTAATCAAATTCGTCCCACTAAACGCTCAATGGAGCATGGAACAAATATGCGTAGAACGGGTTATCATTATGAAATTTCGAAATGGTATCTGGTAAACACCGGTAGGTTCGGATGATTGAAAGCAAAACCCTACGAATTGAGACCTAAACACGACTATGCACAAAATAAGCTCGAAATTTTTTAATCCACTTCAGGAGGAACAGTTGATTTGAGACAAACAAATTATACTACAAACGTAATTCCACGTACAACACTGATTAGAGACGCGAGTAGCTTGTAGAATAAACCTTCACATTCCTTTTAGGGATGGGCGAACGGGTCACGAGCCCTTCATATGAACCGGTTCTAAAAAGAGCAAAATAATGAACGGCTCACAAAAAGAACCACGGTTCTTTGAGCGCACCAAAACTGCTAGGTTCGCTCGAACCCGAAGTTAACCGAGACAACACGACCACCCCTAATTCCTTTGCAGCTCTTAGACAATTCGTTCGTAACTGTTCTGAGAAATTTGAAAATATTGCCTGGCATGAAATTTCTCTGATGGAAAATATAACGAAAATGCCTTACAAACCGAACTGTCCAAATATTCTGTAAATGAGAAGCAAGCTTCCTAGAGTATTTTGCAATACAACAATAGTTAATTTATTCATTTAAAGCTAAAAAAGTGACTTAAGTGACCATTTTGTCGTAAAATAGTGACTTTAGTGACTTTTTAGCGTAAATAGTGACTTTTTAGTGACTAGGCTCAAAATAGTGACAAAGTCGCTAAAAAGTGACTCGCTACTAGCCCGCGTGGCATCGTTGTGCCCAACGAGGTCAACCTTTTTTCAAAGAAAGCTGGAAGAATTCAAAATAAAAAAACTTGATAAAACTGGATATATAAATTTGAAGCTTTTACAGAAATTAATTTGATTTCCGGTTCAAAAATGCTGCACCGTATAATTGCATGTAACTTAAAAAGCTGAAAGAAAAAATTTGACTGATGGAGATTATAGTCACTGGCGTACTCGAATTTGAGTGGAATTTGATTCAAACCTTACAACCGAGGGGCATGAATACTGAAAAGACCATACATGTAAGGGTAATGAGCACAAAAAATGTAGTGACGAACATAAAACTGGATAAAACTGGAACAATTTTAAAAAAACTGGATATATTCAACTTTCAGCTGTTTCGCTGGAGATCCTCAAAAAAACTGGAGGGTTGGCAACGCTGGTTGTGCCAGATACGGTTGAGCAACTTCAAAAGTGCCGTTTGTACAGACAAAGGGAGCCGTCTCAGCATTGGATTTTTTTTTTTTTTTTTTTTTAAAGGTGGCGGGGAAATCTGCAAACAGACACCTGAGAAGAGAACTCAGGGTGTGGGGATGAGACTAGGGGAGAGATGCTGGGGTAGTTACACTCGCCCAGACACCTACTGATCCCTGTCCCGACCCACTAAAACCCCTCCAGTCTCCAGCCCTGGTCTTCCCGGAACGACGGTTAAGTATTACGTCGGGGAGTGGCTTTTGTGCGTGATGCACCCTCTTTACTCTTATAACCTCCTAGCTAACTACCTGGAGACTGGTAATTAGCTACCACCGGCGTGTTGGTGGTTGACCCGCCACACACGTTGCAGCTCCAGAACAATTTGAGAGGCGGCCGCACAGACCGCGTTCCAGATGTCCGGGTCGTCGCACATCCTCCGGACTAGATTGTCCGGAGTAGTGCCAGGCC
This sequence comes from Wyeomyia smithii, assembly GCF_029784165.1. Classification (NCBI taxonomy): domain Eukaryota; kingdom Metazoa; phylum Arthropoda; class Insecta; order Diptera; family Culicidae; genus Wyeomyia; species Wyeomyia smithii. The sequence goes on along the minus strand of NC_073695.1, from coordinate 236,603,912 downwards.
CGCTCACAGCCTTGCTCCTCGCTCTTGCGAAACGGGGGCATACGAAGAAGACATGCTCAGCAGTCTCCTCCTCCTCCACGCACTCGGGACACATGGGGGACACCGCGTGTCCGAACCTGTGCAGATATTGCCTGAAACAACCATGGCCTGACAGGATTTGTGTCAGGTGGAAGTTCACTTCACCATGTCGTCTCCCGACCCAGCCGGATATCTCCGGTATGAGTCGGTGCGTCCATCTGCCCTTTGTGGAGTTGGACCATTCCCGCTGCCAGCGGAGCATCGAGAATGACCTTCTGGTACCTCGTATGCCCCTTGTGTCACGTTGGTCGAAACACTCTCTGTCCTCCTTGATGGCGATGCTGATAGGCATCATGCCGGACAAGACACAGATTGCATCGTATGACACTGTACGATACGCACTCGCAACTCTCAGGCACATGAGCCTGTAGGTACTTTCCAGTTTACCACGGTAACTGTTAGTACCTAGCGCTCTGGACCACACTGGCCCACCATACCTAAGTATGGACGAAACCACGCTGGCAAGAAGTCTTCGCTTGCTGCCATAAACCGCTGAGCTATTGGACATCATACGAGATAGTGCTGCAATAGCCGATGAGGCCCTCTTACAGGCATAGTCGACGTGACTCCCGAACGTGAGCTTGTCGTCCACCATAACCCCCAAGAGCTTCAGGGATCGCTTCGAGGTGATGGTGCAGTCTCCGACTCTGACCACCGCCTGTTGCTCCGATTTACGGTTGTTCACAACCGTGACCTCCGTCTTATGATGCGCGAGCTCCAGTTTCCTGGAGCGCATCCAGTCCTCGACCTTGCGTATACAGTGCGCGGCCGTCAACTCGACCTCCTCGATAGACTCGCCGTAAACCTCCAGCGTTATGTCGTCTGCAAAGCCGACGATCACAACCCCTACAGGGAACTTGAGTTTCAACACTCCGTCATACATGACATTCCACAACACCGGGCCCAGGATAGAACCTTGCGAAACTCCTGCGGTAATTGGGACGCACTTCTGACCCTCCTCCGTATCGTAAACAAGTACTCGATTCTGGAAATAATTTTCCAGAATCTTGTACAGCGACACCGGTACATGGATGCTCCTGAGCGCGAGCGCTATGGAGTCCCAACTGGCACTATTGAACGCATTCTTCACGTCGAGCGTGACGATTGCGCAGTAGCGTATTCCCCTTCTCTTGCGCTGGATTGCTACCTCCGCCGTCTTGATGACGGAAGAGATTGCGTCCAGCGTGGACCTGCCCTTCCGGAAGCCGAACTGGTTACTTGCCAGACCGTGTACACCCTCCGTGTACCTCACCAGTCTGTTGAGGATGATCCTCTCAAGCACCTTGCCCGCGGTGTCCAGCAGGCAGATAGGCCTATATGCCGATGGGTCCCCTGGCGGTTTCCCAGCCTTCGGCAATAAGACCAGTCTCTGCCGCTTCCACCTGTCCGGAAAGAGACAGTCATCCAGGCACCTCTGCATGACTGCCCTGAACAGCCCGGGGGCCGTTTTTATCGCCAGCCTGATCGCCAGGTTAGGGATACCATCCGGTCCCGGTGCCTTGCTCACCTTTAGGGATTTGGCGATCACGATGAGTTCCTCATTCGTAACCCTTGCCTCCTCCCCTGCCTCGACACGGCTGTCGTCGCTCACGGATTGGATGCTCGGCAGGTTGGCCGACCATCTCTGGTCTATGTCTGAGATACTGGAACGTCGGACGTGAGACTCGACTGCCGGAGGCCAAGGACTTGGCTCGTGGCGTGGAAAGAGTCCCTCGATGATACGCTCCAGCATCGCTGGTGATCGCTCTGCAGGCGCCAGCGCGCCTTTAGTCTTGGCCATTACGATCCTGTAGGCGTCACCCCACGGATTTGTATTGGCACTCGCACATAGCCTATCGAAGCAGGCCCTCTTGCTGGCCTTTATCGCACTCTTTAGCATCGATCTTGCCGAACTGAATGCTGCGCGGCGCTCTTTCCTCTCTTCTTCGTTTCGCGCACGCTGCATCCTCCGTCTTGCACGGAGGCACGCACTGCGAAGGTCGGCTATCGCGTCCGTCCACCAGTAAACCGGTGGCTTTCCATTCCTAGGTTGGCGAGTCCTAGGCATGGTGGCGTCACACGCCCGCGATAGCATAGCAACTAGTTGGTCAGCAGTCGGGCGGAGCCAACTGCCCCCCTCGCGCTCCCTTCTCATTGCCTCTTCGAATACCTCGGCATCAAAGTGCGATGTCTTCCACCCGCGAACGGTCGGAGTGTTGGCTCTACCCGTCGCTTGCCGCCTCTCGTTGTTGTCTACACTATAACAGACCGCCTGGTGGTCGCTATTAGTGTAGCCATCGTCTACCCTCCAGTTCTTGATCAGTCCTGGGCTGGAGAACGTCACGTCGATGATCGACTCCGCACCATTTCTGCTAAATGTACTTTTGTTCCCAACGTTGGCCAGATCTAGGTTGAGCTTTGCAAAAGCCCCCAACAGGATCTGGCCCCTCTGGTTCGTGAAGCGACTTCCCCACTCAACAGCCCAAGCGTTGAAGTCGCCCGCCACCTCCAACGGCGTTAGGCCCGTTAGCTCCATGGATAGGAGGTCGACCATCTGGGTGAACCTTTCGGTAGACCAACGTGGCGGAGCATAGCAACTGCAGTAGAACACTCCGTTTACCTTAGCAACTACGTACCCTTCTTCTGAGGTTGAGACAACCTCCTGAACCGGGAATTTGCGCGTCGTACATATGGCCGCCAAACTGGACTTATCCGCAACCCAGTTACCGTTTCCGGGAGGAATGCGGTAGGGATCCGATATGACGACGATGTCCGACAACGACTCAGTGGCTGCTTGGTGTAGCAGCTGCTGAGCCGCGAAGCAATGGTTCAGGTTCAGTTGCGTCACCCTTACGCCCGTGGTTTCGCAGCCGGCTTACCGGCTGGGCACCTGGGGCCTCCCATAAAATGTTTGGCGTCCCGTTTCCCGGAACATACCATGCACTTGGGAGACTCCACACAGTCCTTTGCTTTATGGCCTGCACCTCCACATCGCCTGCACAGCTGGCTCCTATCGGGCCCCTTGCAGGTCCAGGACTTATGTCCGCCCTCAAAGCACCGGAAGCAAATGTCTGGTTGCTGTAGTATGCCCAGAGGACATACAGACCAGCCGACCTTCAACTTGCCCTCTTTCAGGGCCAGGTTAGCGTCTCAGCATTGGATACCCGATTGAATCGGTGCTTATGGAGAAAGTTCTTCTTTTATCGAGTGCCTGGGTTTACTAAGGGTCAAATCCATGTTGTATCCCTTATATACACCGGCCGCAGTGTTAGAGGAACTGCGCTCGGCCGATCTTTCGTTGTAGTGGTGAACCAATATTTCAACAACCCCTGCAGGGTCGTCAGTTGAACCTGATGGGCCTCTTAAAGCTTCGGTGCTGTGGCAACGCTTGCTACCCAGTATGTTGATTACGTCGTCGAGCTCGTAGAAGAGATCTTGGCCACGAAGGTTTCCCATGACTGCTTTTTGGCGTCCCGTACAGCCTTTTTTGCGGCTACAGGAGCTTGCTGGAATTCATGCAGAGTCTCGAGTTTTTTCGGTTCGTCGTCAGAAAGCCGCCGCAAGCCTCACAGTTTTCGCAAAGGGGCCCGTCATACCGCTTGTCTGTGCAATGCTTGCTTTTGCTGCCGACCGTATTCGCTCTATGAAGATTCCAAGTTGACCAAAGCACCGGGTCAGATTGAAGCTGAGGTTAGCCGTTCAATCTGCATCCAGTCTGCGCGATCGTAGAGCCGTTTTTGCCTTGCCATTAAAGACTGTGACCACCCGGGAAAAAATATAGGGAAGTGATCACTGTTGTGCGTGTCGGGTAGAATTTTCCAGACTAGTTTTAGGGCGAGTGAATCCGAACAGAGTGACAGATCGATCGATGAAATGGACCCAGTAGCAAAGTTCAAGCGAGAAGGAGAACCGTCGTATAAAATCACGAGTTTTCTCATGAGAACGTTTTCGACGATAAACCGTCCGAGGGAATCTACGCGATAAGATTCCAATGCAGGATGATGTGCGTTGAAGTCTCCTAATGCCAAAGCTGGTTCAGGTAACTGCTCTAAAGTTTGTTTTTAGTTTTTGGGCTTTGTTCTTGATGGGGATCGGGAACGGGAGGTGGATTGTGTAGATTGGTTCTTATTGTCGGTGTTGTTTGTAGACTGTTGTTTGTTGTTTCCTTTTATTGTTGCTGTTGTTTAGTTCAGTGGTGGAAAAACCGAGGAAAGATGGTGCTTCGATGCCGTTGGTGTCTTCTGTATTATGAGATGTCGATGCCGCTGCAGACTCTGGAAACATGGCATTCTCCGAACCGTGCTTACCCACTGGCGTCTCATTTGAGAATTCGGTCGAGGACTAGCAATTGACACGGCGGAATTGGATCTATTCCGATGTGTATTTTTGTCGACAGCTTTGTTGGTCTAGCTGTGCCTAGTTCGTTTAACTTGGTGAAATCCATGTAAGAAGCGAAGCTGTTCCCAACCGAGTTTCCGCCGCTGCACACGGCGTTGGAGTTCTTGACGACGTCCGCGAGGATTAGGCCGTCATTAAAGGTCATTCAATAGTTTAGCATATTCCGTGCAGGATTGGGTGAAATGTACATTTTGGTTAGGGGACGTTCAATAAATACGTAAGCATATTTTTCCACTTTTCCAAACCCCCCTCTCTCCCTTGTAAGACTTAAGATTTAAGACTTAAGATGTAAGATTTTTCGATACCCCCCCTCCCCCCTAGTAAGATCTTATTGCCAGCATATATAGATTTTAGTTTATATCATGATGAAGCAAGCACAATACTTCGTTTACTCTTCTGTTCTTAATTCTAGTTAGTTTGTTCTTCCCTAATTTTCTTTTTATGAATTTTACTGTCCACACTTTCATGAACATGGTTATTTAAACAGCTGCATTAACAATGTTTTTCTTACGTAAGATAATCAATTCACCCCCTCCCTCCCTTGTAAGATAGCGTAAAAAAATTGCAAAGCCCCCCTCCTCCCCTATTTGCTTACGTAATTATTGACCGGCCCCTTACAGTGTTTGCACGTCGCCAGCTGCACGGGGTAGGTGTCGAGTGACATCTTGGAAGAGGATTGTTCGTAAAATAGGAACGCCATTGACTATACCGGGCCAAAAATCTTTCAGAGTCCATTCTTTGCATCAGTTGATGGTCGGTAATTTGCGGTAGGTAGTGTTTTCTGTCGTGTTCCAGCTCGTGTTGCATGTTGTGGCTCTGGGCCATATTCTGGGCTATCTCGGGGAATTCAGTTCCAACGTAGACACGGCCGTTGATGATTTGAAGGTGTTTGACCTGGGTCGGGGGACCGTTTAAATTTTGCACAATAAAAACAGAGATGTAGGTGCATTTGAGCCTGTTTCGAACTGCCTTGAAGTTGATGACGAAGATTCGGTCGACCATAGTGGTCATTTTGTGGCCAGGAATGTTCCGTTAGCGAAAACGATGATGTAAAAAATTGGACACAAAGGACGAAGTCTGCGAAAAATCGAAAAAAAAAACACACTCGGACCTGTTTGGACACGTGCGTTCAAAACCAGTACTGTGAAAGTACTGCTGATTACTATGATAATAACCAAGTTTTTGTGAGTCCCCTACCATTCTAGATTGAAACCACACTGGAATTTTGAGTAATTTAAACTACCTTCTTCTGTTGAACAGATGTAGACTGCGTAGTCTGTTAACCCTATCCCCGCGGAGAGACATCAGCTTTTACACCGAAAAATGACATTCAAACTCCTATTACTCAGCAACCGCATGCAAAATTGGCACAAACTATATTGCATGTTGAAGATCAATCCGTTCTCTAACTGCTTAGAATTTTTTCATTGTTAGAAATTTCAAGTATAGTTGTTAAACTGTTATCAAAGTTTATATGTCAGGTGATGCCATATGGCATCCCCGCGGGGAATGGGTTAATGTACTGGACAACAACGAAGCAAGCGCTACAAGTATAACGGCGTTAAAAGCCTCTGCACTAAAATTTGGAAATCTCTCAGCAAACAACCTAGTTTTGTACGGCTGAAAAACCGCAGCCTCAAAAGTGTCTAAATTTTAATCAGTTCATTATGGTCAACTGTTATTGTACTGGACAATTGCAGCACAACCAACACTAACAATTTCTTCCCAGTCGAAGTTCGAACGCACTCTTTAAGATAAGACCAGTATTGTCCCATGAGACAGTGGAATTCCTAGTTAATTGAAATAGCAAACAAGTGCAGACTTCACCACGTCGTTTTTGAATTCTTTTTTAAGTTTGATAAGATCTGAGGCTAAATCAAATCTGATAAGGTGGCAGAAAACAGTTCGAACTTTAAATCATTGATATTGATTGATGCATTAGAATGGGGGGAACATTTCGCATTTTCGAGATTGAACAACAAATATTTTAATTTTTATACCACTCTCAGTCATTTATATGACGAGATTCATGGAAGTCTCCTTCTATACATACTACGAATAAATTTTAGTGGAAGCCATTACACTTGAAACCAAAACTTTTGAAAATAAACAAAAAGAACTTTCACAATGTTCATACAATATAGTAACATTATATAAATAATTTGAAGCAATTACCTTTAAATGATGCAACCTCAAATACCGGAAACCATAGTGTATGACCGAAAACAAAGCAGTCCTAATCAAAATACATACAAATTATCAGTTCAATTTTCAACTAGCATTTTAGCTATGAAATTTAATTTTATATTTAAAAAAATACAGATTCAATTATTACTCACTCGTCCAGACCAAATATTTTCAAACAATACTGCGTGTTCTTTTTAAAAAGTATTGCTTTATGAATTTCATAATACACTTAGTAGCTAACATGAGTTTCTATTTCATTTCACTTCGCTTTTAACTATCGCACCGAGGATTTTATTTTTGAATTAAATTGTTTCGCATTGAACACCTACATTGAGCATAATTGTTATTTATTTCAAAACTACGCTTCGCAATCGCGACAGCACGTTCAATTTATTTTTCGAATCTACCGTTATTTTCGCCATAAAATTCAGAGTTGCACTAAGGGCGAAAAAGAGCGAATGTACGAAACAAACGAATGAAGAAAAAACTGAAAAAGCTCAGCCGCAGGGCATCAAGCAAACACGGCAAGCACATGACGACGACAGTTACGCACACCATCGCAGCCTGACGGGTTCAAAACAAAACCACGTTTCTCGTCGTCCGGTTTTCTGCTAGAGCAGAAATTTCTGAAAATTTGTGGTAATCTAGCAGTTTTATTTGGTGCCAACCCGTTTTGTTTTGTTTAAGTGAATACCAAAACCGCTCACCATGCCGAAAGTTAGTTCCCGCTCGGGTCCACCCCGAAAAATGTCGACCAACAAATCGAAACACTCGATGAATCCGGAGCGGCCGACCGAGGGCCTGAAAGGGGTGGCCAAACCTCGTACCAAGGCCACCATCAAGCGGCTGCAGATGTACCGAAACTTCAAGGCTAAACGCGACCGTAGAGGTAAAATTCTGACACCGGCTCCCTTCCAAGGTTGGGTATCCAGTGGAACGGTGTCGCGAGTGGAACCATCACCCAAGTGGTTTGCCAATTCCCGGGTGATTTCGCAAAGCTCACTGCAAAAGTTTCAGGAGGAGATGGGCAAAACTATGCGTGATCCCTACAAGGTCGTGATGAAACCTACCGAACTTCCAATTACGCTGCTGAATGAAACTGCACGCTATCAGCGGGTGCATCTGTTAGACACCGAAGGCTTCGAAACGACTTTCGGGCCGAAGCGACAGAGAAAACGGCCTGCCCTAAAGGTTCGAGATCTGGAAGATTTAACAAAAACGGCAGAGGAATCAGCGGAACGGTATGACGACAGCAAGGATCGAGATTTGGAGCGGGATGACGGGGGCGTACGAGATCAGGTGAGTTTTTTCAACAGATAACCAAGAAGATTGGTTACTATTTTGTGATTTCATTACAGGTCCGCGAGTGGATTTTCGCAGCCGGCCAGAGCAAACGAATCTGGAATGAGTTACATAAGGTGATTGATTCGGCGGATGTTCTGCTCCAGGTGCTGGACGCCCGAGATCCAATGGGGACTCGTTCGAAGTACATTGAAGGATTTTTGAGGAAGGAAAAGCCCCATAAACATTTGTTTTTTATCCTGAACAAGGTGGATTTAGTTCCGATTTGGGTAACACAACGTTGGGTTGCACTTTTGAGCAAGGAATACCCAACAATCGCATTCCACGCCTCGCTGACACATCCTTTCGGTAAGGGAGCACTTATTAATCTCCTCCGTCAGATTGGAAAGCTACATGTGGACAAGAAACAGATCAGTGTTGGATTTATCGGCTATCCGAACGTGGGCAAATCGTCAGTTATTAATGCCTTGCGGAGCAAGAAGGTTTGTAAGGTGGCTCCAATAGCGGGAGAAACTAAAGTTTGGCAGTATATCACTCTGATGAAGCGAATTTTCCTAATCGATTGCCCGGGAGTTGTTTATCCTACAGCTGAGACAGACACAGAAAAGGTCCTGAAGGGTGTCGTGCGAGTGGAGTTGGTCAACAACCCGGAAGACTACATCGAAGACGTACTGGCACGAATTCGAAAAGAGTACGTCATCAAAACCTACGGCATTTCTGAGTGGAGTTCACACATCGATTTCTTGGAACAGTATGCCAAAAAGTCCGGAAAACTGCTAAAGAAGGGCGAGCCGGATGTTCAGACTGTAGCAAAAATGATTCTTAATGATTGGCAACGAGGAAAGCTACCATTTTACGTCCCACCGGAAGGCTTTGAAATACCCAAATCTGCCACAGATCAAACCGAAACTGAAGCGACGGAAGACGATCAGAAGAGTTCCTTCTCAGGGGTCACCGCTACGCCAACAATTCCAGAATCGATCAAGAAAGGCAAAGAACTGTTTCAAATTCAGGACTTCCGCAAAATTAAGGTCAACCTGGAATTCGAAAGTGAAGACGTTCGTGAAATTGATAAAATCGATCTGGAGCTGCTAGAGAAATTAAAGCAAGAACGGAAGGCTGAAGCAACGAATAAGCGCAAAGCTTCCGACAACCAGGAAAACGAAAGCGACGAAGAATCGTCTGGTATTTCTGATTTCTACTCTGAAGACGAGTACGATGAAGAAAGCGGGAAAGTGGTTCACAAGAGCGCGAAAACCAAATCCGCTGGCCCCGCTGCAACGGAGAAAGCACAAGCTAAAACCGCCAGTGGAAACTTTACGGTTGTAGAAGACGAAAAGACGGCGGAAAACAAACAACCTAAAAAGACCGCCAAACAGCGAAGAGCTGCGGAACGAGCGGCTAAACGGAAGAAGATAGGCAGTAACTTCTACGAAACTCACAATGTTAAAAATCGCAACCGAAACAAAAAACCAGCTGTCTAGCGTAATATTTCTTTATTATTTCGTAGTTTTATTATATTTGAAATAACACGCATTCAAAAACTAGCAATACTCAAATTTTTTTCCGATGCAAAATTCGACTAACTTCTGCCAAATTTAAATCGGCCACTGCTGGTACCATCGGCTTTGCACGTAGTTTCGCCAAATGGCTGGGATCCTTGCGCAGTAAACACTGCTCTTCGTCTGGGCAGTCACAATAGTTGGAAATCCTGACACTTCCTCGTAAGTCGCTAGCCGTTGTCACTCGAATTGAATGTTTCGAACAGAACGCTTTCATTGCCCAACTGTGCTCGTACGGTCGGTCAATCTTTTGTCCACACACGGTTCGGTCGGGGAATTGGTACCGGCAGCGCACAATAGCAAATCGATCGGTCACGGTCGATGGGTCGTCTCGGTCCGGCATCATTGCCAACGATAGTGCCGGATAGAAGAGAAAAGCAAAGAGCGTTATCGCCACAAGCACCAGAATGGGCACAAATAATGCGAAATACTTGTCGGGCAAATAACTTAATCCGAGATACTCCAGCAAATCAGTTGGAATATAGGCCCACAGCACATATAGGATGAAAAGTGTTTGAAAGAGTAGGTATAGAAAGAACCCGTATATGGCACGCGACGGTGTTGGGGCAGGCGTATGTTCCGGCATTATCTAAATCGAACGATTAATAGTGGCTGTACGAGTCGGTTTTCGGTGGCCCAAATTGCTGCAGTGTCTCGCAACAGAGAAGCAATGATTCGAAAAAGGAATTCACGCCGACCCGGATGTTTTTAGTCTGCTGGCCGCGAAATTCTACCACCAGCTGGTTACCGTCCAGCGTGAGGGATTTTCCAATGAAGCTTCGTTTTGGTTCAGTATCAACTCGTAACACGTCGTACGCAATTTCCGCTTCACGTTTTGTTGGGAATGGAACTCGAAGGGTTCTGCAAGTTGGAGTAATGTTATTGCACTGATATACCCTCATATGAACAATACTTACACTGCAATATCACTGCTGGTGGACATAATAGAAATAGTTACAATCTCCAATCAACAGATTTTCAAAATAAACTGTTTCACAAATCTGTCGGATAATCAAACGGATTGATCACGATTTTCATTTTTATTTTACAAAAATAAAAACAAATTCAGCCCCTGTAGCTGGACACACTCACGAGCGAGCAATGAGAAAGAAGAAAAAGAAAGACAGAAACACAGGCAGCCAAGGGACTGACATGGCAGCTGTCGTATCTGATGAATCAGGCGAAAAACACTCTTATCACGCTTACCCGGAAAACCCTATACATAAACTATACTATACAAGAAACTACTCAAAGCAAAGCAAAGCCTTGGTGCTACATTCCGATTCAGAACTCGACCTTCTGTTTACTATACACAGACTTCGCAGCCACCCGTTAAGTGTACAGGACAACTGCGGGGCTAGCGCTACCATCCTACTGACACTAACAGTCTCTCCCGAGTCAGGACTCGAACCTACGACGACTGGCTTGTTAGGCCAGCATCGTACCTCGAGAACAGCTAGGGAGGGCTACTCAAAATCCCCTTAAAGCGCACAGACTCAAAATCTGTGTAGAGAGGCTGTGCCTACTCTTGAGTTGTATGATCATACCTATAATTGGATACCAAAATATACCTTAAAAATTGGTAGTGTATGAGATAAAACAGATACATTAATGACTAGTTTTAACGCATATTAGGACGTTTCAGTTTTTCAACAAAAATATTTAGTTTTACACACACCTAATTTATCTCGGCAAGCTTCCCAACAGCTGATCGAACTCGGCGAATTTTTTTGCGAATGTCAGTAATTGATGAAAATTCGGCAAATATTTCGATCAACCGTAAACCAGTAAGCATTGACATTTTATTTGCCGAAGTACTGGAAAATTTTGCGGAAAACTTGTAGAATATTTCGCTGAATTTATCAGCTGTTAAATTCTCGGCAATAAAATCTAAGTGTGTAGGTTCGTCAATTTAACCCGTAAGGGCATCTTCAGCGGTGGTCTATTTTTGAAACAACTTTATACTAGATTTACACCAGCGAAACCTGAATAGAACCAGTTAAGGGAATCTTCAGCGGTGGTCTATTTTTGAAACAACTTTATACTAGATTTACACCAGCGAAACCTGAATAGAACCAGCTAATATAAACCAACTTTTCGTTCTCCGCACCGGTGTTGTCTTCTGTCACACTGTCCACAATTAAATACCCCATGATATCAGTTTAGGAGACTTGTTATAATAAAAAGCACTCAATATTTAACAAACGGAAATTCGATAATTTTTACGCACATTAAACGATTACTTTGGCAAGACACTTTATATCCACAAGACTTTATGGATTTGACGGTTTGACCCGAGCGTCAGTGACATTTCTCAGGATGGATTGGTATGATCGAAAAATTTTTGCTACAAGCAGGGCTTCGGAGAATAGCGAAAAATATTTGATCGCGTAGATGTTCAATTTTTATTTTCGTCTCATCAATCTTTCAGAATCTTGTAGTTCTTTAAACTTGGGTTCGGTTTTGAAGATATTGAAACAAGCCTGCATTTTGAACGTTTTCAGTTCATTGTCTGAACGCAAAAGCGATTAACTACAGTCCACTTTCTCTCAGTGTATTTTTTCTAATTTTTGTACATCATTTACAACAAAGAGATCATAACGGAAATATACTTCGAATAAGATAGACGCTTGTGTTACTCGTTCTTTACCACCGAGAAAATCACCGTACGGAACCGTTATTATTGTCCCTTTTGGGTACAGTGTCTCTAAGGATCATTTTACTGGCCTCTTACGGTCTCCTCTAGTCCCACTATATTTAAGGCCGTTTACATACTGGCGCGTTCTGCGTTGCGGAGACGGTTCGCCTTGCCGTGGGTTAATGTACAGCGCTGAGTAGAGCTGTACATTAACCCACGGCAAGGCGAACCGTCTCCGCAACGCAGAACGCGTCAGTATGTCACTGGCCTTAAGGCGATTAACAAAATAGCCAACATATTTGTTATCCTAGTGGCTGATGGTTGCAAACCAAGTAGTTGAACCTACGGTTATGGTCTTCCGGAATTCCCCGTTTTGCTGGTCGGTTTCCTCGAAGCTAAAAAACTAAAAACAGTTAAAAACCTGTTCATTTTCTTCTTCAGAAAAGCCACAAAAATGAATTGTGAATCGTCATAAAAAATCTTTGTTTCGTTTATTTCCCAACACTCGCAAAAGGCTTATATGGAAATAGCTAAAAATGAGGTATTCAATTAAAATATGACATTTTACCCACCTATTGGTAGCGTACAAAGGGTTTTAGAACGATCTATTTCTTGTTCCAAAAAGTGACAAAAAATAGACCAAACCGTATACCAGTTTCAAATTTCTTTAATTTAGATCTGGTATAAAACAAAATTTACACCACCGGTGCAGCAGTGAATTTGAGATTGTTCCAAAAAAAATAGAACAAAACAACGATTTGGACCACCGCTGAAGATGCCCTAACTAGTTTGTTTCATAGATCAATGGTAACGCAAACTAAGTAGTTTTAACATGTCAGTAAGTAAATTTCTCTAAAACTAAGTAGATTCTACTGAATCTACAAAAAAAAAAGTATTTTCAAAATGAAGTTCTTGTTACTCAATTCGATAGTATTGAGTATCCAACAGTAACTAATCTGGTATGAACTACAAATTGGGAAAAAGTACTCAACAACCAATTTCCAGCTTCTAGTAAAAACTATCAAAAATTAAGCCCAAACTACTCAAATCAAGCATTGAGAACTTCTGCAGCAAAAATTGAAAATTTCGGTTTTTTCATAAATAAAAATCAAATTACTAAAGGTTATATTTATAACGTTGTTTAATTGCCCTTCGACCATCGAAATGCGGCCGTTGATGGGATCTTCGACGCTATGAACGCTTTTTAGAGTACTTTCGAAAAATCAAATTCCGGCTCGTGCCACTCTGGCGCACACCAACAGCGAAGTGTTGCTTCAAACCCTCTTCGCCGTTCCTAAACAACTGTGTGTTGGATAATTGGGTTGTTTAGCTATTTACGGATTTCTGATCATCTGATATATCAGCCAAAGGAGTGTTTTTTTAAGGGGGGGATTTGTTAGTAGCTTAAGTATTTATGATAAATATTAGTAAATAATGAGTATGTGTGTCCAATCACAATTGGTGACTTCTAAACACTGTTAGAAATTTGTAATTTTAATTGTTAGGATTGTTTGCTTTCGCAATTATGACTTATCATTCGTAGGGATTTAAACCTACTTGTCAGAAAAGGGGAAGTAAACTTACAACTAACTTAATTGCTAACTTATTGGCTATAAAGAGAGCTTATCGTAGCAATTGAGGATTGCAACGATTTTTGTCGAAAATTGTTAATAATTTTATTTGACATAGTTTCTAATGGTTCCACACCAGTAAGTCTAGGTAATTCGAGTGTATCAAACCAAGGAGGACGCTTCAAAATCATTTTCAGAATTTTATTCTGAATCCTTTGGAGCGTTTTCTTCCTTGTTGAACAGCAACTTGACCAGATCGGTACAGTATAAAGCATTGCTGGTCTAAAAATTTGTTTGTAAATCAAAAGTTTGTTCTTTAAACAAAGTTAAGAATTCCTGTTAATGAGAGGATATAAACATCTCGTATATTTGATGCACTTGGCTTGTATACTCTCAATGTGCTCTTTGAAAATAAGTTTTTTATCATAAATTAGTCCCAAGTACTTAACCTTGTCAGGCCAACTTAAAATAACCCCATTCATCTTGACAACGTGATTTTTGTTTGGCTTGAGGAAAGAAGCCCTAGGCTCATGCGGAAAAATTATCATTTGAGTTTTAGAAGCATTGGGGGAGATTTTCCATTTTTGCAAGTAGGAAGAAAAAATATCTAAACTTTTCTGCAATCGACTGCATATGACACGAAGACTTTTTCCTTTTACGGAAATGCTTGTGTCATCGCAGAACAATGACTTTGTGCATCCTGGAGGCAAATCAGGAAGATCTGAAGTGAATATGTTTACAGGACTAGACCCAAGACTGAACCTTGAGGTACACCTGCTCTGACAGGAAATCTATCAGATTTTGAATTCTGATAGACAACCTGCAGAGTTCGATCAGTAAGATAATTTTTTAAAATTTTGATTACGAAAATTGAAAAATTAAAAGTTTGCAGTTTCGCAATCAAACCTTTATGCCAAACACTGTCGAATGCTTTTTCTATGTCTAAAAGAGCAGCTCCAGTGGAATAACCTTCAGATTTGTTAGCTCGTATCATATTAGTAACTCTGAGCAATTGATGAGTTGTGGAATGCCCATGGCGAAATCCAAACTGTTCATTTGCAAAAATTGAATTTTCGTTGATGTGTGAGATCATTATGTTAAGAATAACTCTCTCAAACAGTTTACTTATTGAAGAAAGCAAACTGATCGGTCGATAACTTGAAACTTCAGCTGGGTTCTTATCCGGTTTTAAAATTGGAGTAATTTTTGCATTTTTCCATAATTTGGGAAAATATGCAATTTTGAAGCAGCAATTGAAAATTTTCACTAAAAATTCCATTGTGCTCTCAGGGAGATGTTTGATTAATATATTAAAGATTACATCGTCACCAGGTGCTTTCATATTTTTGAAATTTTTAATAATTGATTTAATCTCATTCAAGTTAGTTTCAATTATTTCTGCAGGTAAAAAATTATGGGAAGAGATTAAATCAAATTGACGTATGACTTCATTTTCAATTGGACTCACAAAATTAAAATTTGAGTTATGAACACTCTCAAACTGCTGAGCAAGTCTTTGAGCCTTTTGTTCGTTGGATACAAGAAAACGTTCACCATCTTTTAAAACTGGAATAGGCTTTGAAGGTTTCTTAAGAATCTTCGACAGCTTCCAAAAAGGTTTTGAATATGGTTTCAATTTTTCAACTTTAGTCTCAAAATTTTGATTTCTCAGAAGAGTAAATCTATGTTTAATCTCTTTCTGTAAATCTTTATAAATAGTTTTAAAAACAGGGTCACGAGAACGTTGATATTGACGTCTGCGGACATTTTTCAAACGAATTAGAAGTTGAAGATTTTCGTCAATTATTGGTGAATCAAATTTCACTTGAGCCTTTGGAACAGAATAAATCCTGGCATCAACAATTGCACATTTTAATGCTTCCAAAGCGGAATCAATATTCACTTCGTTTTACAAATCAAGCTTATTATTGAAATTTCTCTCAATATTAGTTTTGTATCTTTCCCAATTAGCCTTGTATAATTAAAAACAGAACTCATAGGGTTTAAAACTGATTCATGTGATAAAGAAAAAGTTATTGGAAGATGGTCAGAATCAAAATCAGCATGTGTGATCAAATCACTACATACATGACTTTGATCTGTTAGCACCAAATCAATTGTTGATGGGTTTCATACAGAAGAAAAGCATGTAGGACTATTCGGAGACAAAATAGAATAGTATCCTGAAGAAAAATCATTGAATAAAATTTTGCCATTGGAATTACTTTGAGAATTATTCCATGAACGATGTTTAGCGTTAAAATCGCCGATTATAAAAAATTTCGAACGATTTCTGGTGAGTTTTTGTAAATCACCTTTAAAATAATTTTTGTGCTCGCGTGTGCATTGAAATGGTAAATATGCTGCGGCAATAAATAAAATCCCAAGTTCAGTTTGAACTTCAATTCCCAAAGTTTCAATAACTTTCGTCTCAAGATGGGGAAGAGCACGATGTTTGATTCGGCGATGAATAACAATTGCAACTCCATCGCCGCAACCACAGAACAGATATGCAACTTCGAACAAAACTCTGCAGCAAATCGGTGCCCAAGCTTTCGCATTCATTTTTTGCTGTTCCATCCTACATTGATTTCACAGTGCATCGTTCTAACAGTTCGCTCCAATAGTTTGAACATGCACCAAAAAACTATTTTTTTTTGCTTTAATGACCAGGCAAAAAGGTGATCATGAATAGTTGAATCTATCAAAATCAGGTTAAGACAAGACCGCATTCAAGAGATCTTTATAGTGGAAATTCAGTGACATTTCACAATCAACGTCAATAGAACAAATTAAATCTTTCAACCATTCAAACATTGCCTAACAAATTTCCTTGGATCGTACACCTCACGACTGTTGAAACTATTTCAACCTGTCAGTAGATTTACTTGAATATTTTCGTTGGACTTGAAAACCGAATTTCTCTACCAACGACAATATTTTTTTCTAGTACCATTTTTAATACCTAACATTGCTAGAAATGCATATCAGACGTGCTGTACCAGAACTGCTTACGACATTAGGTACAATGTAAATGTTAGTCAAGATATTCAGTTTTCAACTTGGGCAACAATGAAATTCGTTAAAAATATATTTACATAAAAACTGTTGCACGTATGCGGGTGGTACTGTATGTTTATCATGAAAAGGCACCCTCGCTATACCAGTACCGGGGAGAACAAAGGATTCTATCGACGAAAAAGCGGCGAGAGCTCATACAGTCCTTTTGTTGAATGAATGGAATATAAGCGTAATGAAATTTCGAGTGTATAATGCATTCTCTCCATCGCTAGATGTCGATACTTAAAATAAAGAGATTTTGTCTCGTTTTTGGTTCATCAGTTGAACCGATGTGCCGAAACCCTGAATCCTATCATATCTATGAACCACGTAATTGGGATCATATTTTAATTTTAAGTTAGGTTTCAAAAATGTTTCAGTAATAATTGCAATATGCACATAATTTACTGTTAAAAAATTAAGAAGCTCATTCTCATTGGCCTTCAATGAGCGAGCATTCCAATTTAATATTTTGATCGGTTTATTTAAAATCATTGCTAAATTTTAAATTAGAAACAATTTTAACTGTAAAATTTGTACCTGTTTGAATGGCTTCAAACATTGATTTTGCCTGCAACATGGCGTTCATGAGATCGAACATTGCCTGTTGCAGAAAAGAAAGTTTACCTGCCGTAATAGGCCCCAGGCAGTTGACATTAGAAAAAAAATTTTCCGTAGCAATATTAGCTGGGGTAATAGGTGTACATTTATTTTTCAGCGTGTTCTGCTTACCTCCCATATTAACGGTCATTTTCGTACTACCAACATTAGGCGGTATTATAGATGAGAAAAAAAAAAAACATTAGGCGGTAGAATGTTCGAACTACCTGTAACCTGTGCAAACGAGTATGCAAAGGGGTAGAAGAAGACGCTTGAAGAATTTTGTTTTGATTGGGAAATTGATATTTGTTTTCCTTGCCTTGCCTTAACAATTGCTAAACGGACTGGGCATTGGTAAAAGTTTGACAAATGGTTGCTGTTACAATTCGCACAGCGAAAATTTTTACTCTCTTTCACAGGACATGTGTCCTTTTTGTGAGAAGAGTCTCCACAAAAGAGGCATTTTTGATCCATGTTACAGAGCTTTGAACCATGGCCATAACGTTGGCAAACACGGAATTGGGTGATATGCTTTTCACCTCCGCCAACCTTCATAAACTTCCCAGTTTACACGCACGTTATATAAAGCATGTACTTTTTAAAAAAATTTTATGTCATTAACCTCACTGCGGTTAAAATGAATTAAATAATTAACAAGGGAAATTTCAGTGCGCTGACTGTTTTCGCCTCGTGATTTTTGTTTCATTAGAATTGCTTGGGTAGGGGCTATGCCAAGTAATTCTGTTCAGCCAAAGGAGTGCAATTTCCTGAACAAAACGTGATTTTTTCAAATTTTGTATCTTTGTCCTTCGATTTTTAAATGAAGAATAAAAATCGCTCTAAATCGTTTGAGTTGGTATGTGGGCGAAGTGTCATTGTAGCATTTCGAGCAGATTTCAGGGGCCTTGCTGCTGGAAATTCGGCGTAAAATGTATATAAAAATATTGGCACAATATTAATAATATTAGGTTTTAACCCAACATTTGTGTTTCGGAGAAAATAAATTCAACACATGTATTATGGATCTTGGAAAATAACAATGAATACATTTAAGTAGAAAGAACCATTCTTATTTTTACACTAAAACTTTTAACAAGCAAAGACGTTTTAGGAAACATAAAAATAAGTGATATGGTCTAAAAAGATACAGCAACCTCATAGATGGCAACTAGAATAACATTGTGTCAATAATGTTTCACCTCCATATTATTACTTATTAGAAAGATTGAGTCAGTTTTATTTCATTCGATATGAAAACACCATTAATACTATAAAACAAGGACTGGCGAAATACATACTTTTTCGATCGATTTCGCTAGCAAAAATTCACGCTTTTTTCACTTGTCTAATTTTTTATTTCGAAACTATGAACTATATAGTGTATAACATGGACAACATAAAGTTTGACCCTTTTTACAATTTACATTCAAATCGTGTCTTCAGCTTCAGGGGTAAACAAAAATTGAACTGTCAAAATTCACGGTGTTTGTTTCCCCCGTTTCCCCACCCCACGAAAACGTCCAAAACAGTTGACTTTTGTGGTTGTCCAGCTGTATAGTGATTCTGCAGGTAACATTGCCGCTGACCATTCCGCGAGTTGAACAAAATACACGTTTTTTTTTCACTCGTATAGGTGTTCCTTGCAGAGCTTGCAAAACTCGTTGGTGTGCTGCTGATCGCTAACCAACACCGATCACAACCAGTGAGATCTTTGTCGCGATCGGACGCGTATTTCTGCGCTCTCTGTCTCGGTCGGTGTCCAATTGGCATTGGCTTTCCGCAGTCAGCTACGGACGGTGCCGTGTGGCGTGTCAAAAGTTAGTGCGAAGCGAAACTTTCACTTCCAAAATTGTCCGATTGCTACGTGTGAATTTTTTTTTTGGAAGATTGCTGCAGCTAACGTTGGCGTTATCGCGGAAAACTGTATCTTCCTATCTATCCACTGTTGTAGCATCTTGAAAGGGCAACGATCTTGCCTTGATCAGTGTTCTGATCTAGTGTTAAGGGAAAGAACCGTATGGGATTCAACGTGACCTCGATTGATTTGACCAGCAGCAAATCCGTGTTAATCTTTGCCCTGTTGTGTGATAAGAGAAAGTGTTCGCTCTATACAAGCAGTGGAGATAGAAAATAAAATGATTCGCAAGTAGGTAATCGATCCCGATTGCGACTCGGAGGAGGAATAGGAGGATAGGAGGAATCCAATCGAGGGAGAGAGCAAGAAAACAAGTGCGTGCCAAATAAAGTATTTTCGCTGTGCGGTGAATGTTGGGAAACCTCGGCGGGCTTCAGTAACCGAAAGACGAAGTGTGCGATAAAATATCAAGTTGCCTGTGGCCTACTTATCCGTGATTGTGTTTTGGTGAGCTTTGGTGTGGTGCGTTCGCGTTGAAGAAGCTACATAACTGCATCTACCGATCCGAGGTTGCAAATCGAAAGCATGGAATCTCTCAAAAATAGAGACACGACTACCAAAACAGAAATGGCCACGGCGACCAGTGCGGCTGCTACGGCCGCTGCTGCCACCGCCAAGGCCGAGGCTGCTAGGAAAAACTTGGATTTCATTACGAAGAATCTGCTGGCTGGTGGTAAGTTTTGGGATTCCGTATTAGGTTTTTTTTAAATAATAAAACAAAGGAGGAAATACACACCAAAACAAACAACTCGGTTGAGTTCTGTTGTGGATTTGCTTGACAAGCTTGAAACATTCCGACGTCATTTAAATAATTGTTGCTCAGTACGCCGGTGATAATGTTTGGCGGCTGTTTTTCTAGTATTACTAAAAATGGAAGTGATAATGGTCAAGTTGTATATGTTTGACCCACTGTCTGCGACTGCGACTAAAAAAAGCTGTCAGGTTAGAAGATGTTGTTATGTTTTGGTTGAGATTAATTCAAATGTAAGCCAGTTCCAGTAAATGTGCTGATGAGGTTTGTAACCTCGGAATATTCACCAGAGATTTCTCCCATGTTAAATGCTTAATTGTAGTAAATTTCAATCAAACTACCTATCAAACATCACTTGGTTAATTGGTACATCAAATTCTAAACCTGAAGACCATAAACAGTGGTAAATATCATATGTTGGATGGAAAGTAGATATAAAAAGATAAAAAATTGATAAAAATGCAAATGGGATGGACTTGCCATGAGCGGCAGATCGTGCTCCGAGAGCAGCTAGGAGGCACACAACACAAATTAAATGAAAATTGAATTGCTTTACGAGGCCTGCATTTTCGAAGATAAATTCCAACCCGATCTTTAGACCTAATTCTAAAAAGTAGCAACTCGTCTCATTTAAAATACATTTGCGAATCGAGTTGACTCAACTTCTATAACAGGGCCCCTAGGTTCTATGTATGGTACCCACTTGAAACGATTAATTATCGAAATGTAAAAAAATGAACTTTTTCCAAAACCTAAAAAATTATAATTCATTCTTGGGACCCACCCTGAACTGCTCTGAAAAAAAAACTGGCTTGTAGTTCAAACCTTGAAAAATTCGTTAGAAATTTTGTGACATAAAATCTTTTGAGATATGAAGCGCTAGAGTTTACTTAAAAAAAAAAAACTTCCAAAACCTGCCTTTTTTCGAAAACGATTGGCACCCTCTAAGCAGCATTTTTCAAAGTTACCGCCATAGTAAAGATTGTTTCTAACACCCTAGGTTTTCAGTTCAGCCCCAGGTTTCCACATATCATTAGTTTTGGGTCAGCTTTTTATAAGGTAGGTACAATAACTTCCGGCACGTTTGCACAGGCCTGATAGGCAATTCCATGGGCAGATACTACGATGGCTGAAAATTGTTCACCAATGTCGGTTGCACAGCTCGTTAGTAAGAGATTTGTTAGATCTGGGCAATTGAGAGAGTATGTTCTTGAGAAATACGGAGGTCCGTCAAATGATATTTTGAAAGGCTAAGTACATAGCCTAAAATCTATTTTTTATTATTGTACACCCGACTAGTGACTTCTGGTAGCTAGAGATGTAAATAAACCGACAAATGTGATAGCGAGTGACAGAATTGAAAGCCAATTCCAATTTTCGTGATTTTCGTTGGAAATATTTGTGCAAAGTACATTACCAGAATCAAATCTGGGGACAATAAGAGATCTCGCGTGTTGTAACCAGACGGCCTGAGGAGTCAAATCAACTCTTAAATAAAAATTAAATGATTTCCGGAAATATACAATGGGAAATCATCTGCGTATAAGTGAAACTGACAGTGCGACTTCTCTGGAAGATATTTGATAGAAACCGAGAAACCTGAAAAGAATCCAACTGAGGCATCAAGTTATCGACCAATTAGTTTACTTTCCTCTATTAGCAAGCTTTTCGAAAGAATAATTCTTGATAGAATGATAACACATATTAGTGAGAATTCAATTTTTGCAAATGAGCAGTGTGGTTTTCGCCATGGGCTTTCCACTACTCATCAGTTACTTAGAGTAACAAATATGATTAGAACTAATAAATCTGAAGGCTATTCGACTGGAGCTGCTCTTCTAGACATAGAAAAGGCATTCGACAGTGTTTGGCATAAAGGTTTTAAAATGGCAAATTTCAGTTTTCCGCTTTACGCTCATTTCAAGATGGCTTGACAAAGTATTTTTTTTTAATTCTTTTAGCACCAATATTTAGTGGTTAATTTGTGGTTTCGAAATCCAATTTGTGGTAATTTGTGGTTGAGTAATTTCTGAGAAATTTTCAGAAAACTGAGTCAAGCCATCTCTGAAAATGATTTCGCTCCAAATGAATCGGACAACGATGATATATACATCAATCGAAAGCTCTTAATTTGTGGTTCACGAAAATGTAATTTTTGTAGGCATAGTTCATATTAAAATAATTGAAGAACTATTATTTAAATTTTTGAACATTGTTTACCTCTTGTTGTCAACACCGACCGTACGCGGCGTTGGATGACCATAGTACTGGCACCTGCCGATGTTAGTGCTAGTGGGTTATCTAGAACATATCGACAGTCGTTCATATACACTAAGGTCGTTTTTTACGCGGGGGATGTGTTCAAAATTTGTATGGGTCCGCGTAAAAAACGACTTTTTTGAGTTGCAAATATAACAAAGAAAACCGTCCTAAAACGTTAAAACCTCGTTTGAATATGATAGTGGCCAATCTAGAGAGCAAAATTCAGTATTTTAAATTTTGAGTATTTACACCAAAAATTGTGATTTTTTTTTAAACTGATATATGATCACTCGTGGCCTAAAACGGAAAACGTGATTGAAATGAGGTCGATATCTTGTACCGTTTTTGAGTAATGGAGGAAAGCAACCCGCGTAAAAAAAACCGCGTAAAAAGCGACCTTACTGTATACGACATACAGTTGTCGCTAGCGTTGAAAGCTTTTTTGTTTTATTATTCAGGGGGTAGTTGTAGTAGCATATTCCTGAGACGAGAAAATATCGAATTTTAATTCTAGTCAGGACTCACCCCTCTGGGCATTTACCATGCGTTTCAACCGTTCCCTACCCATTCCCGACCTTCAGGCATCATTCCGGTTTCTAAAATACCCAACAGTCGAATACAGTTGCGTAGTTGATTACCAAAATATTATATTTATCGTAACAAAAAATTGTTCTTTATTATTATCAGGCTGTAATTTATTCCAAGAGTTAAGAAAGACCAGATCACACCCCTAGGTGTATTTATTTAGGTTTTTTTTCAAACAATCGGTAAACGGCAAAACTACATTTCCGGAAATGATTCGACCCAAGATCGAGGAAATTACGCTCGCATGTCTACGTAAAACTTCACTTATATTGAGGAAATTTACGTAAAACACACGGAGGCTTGTCAACTACAAATAGGTATCTGCTAATTGATCAACATTTGCATTTCGCAGCAAATCTGCACATATAGTATCCCTGCTGTTTACATACTGTTTCACCGAGAAATACTCAGAGGAAGAGATTCGCGGTGAAAAAATCGCCAATTCGGCAACTGGGTTTCATATGTCAGAGGTGCCAGATCTCTTCTCAAAGCACAATGTTGACTAACATTCGACTTGTATAATCGGTGGTGACGGTGAAAGTCCTTAAGAATAGTGAAGTGCTTCGCAAAAACTGTTAAGGTGATATATTTTATGCTTATGTTTAATTTTATACACCTTCACTTATTTTGTTACCTATACACAAGGTTTGTTGAACTCCGGGTGAAAATCACTCATTCATTGGCAATGGAACAAAAAATCGTATAGAAATGAACACGTTCTTTTTTGTACCTGATTGCAATACCTCTCAATGTGGTGTTACCTTTCTTGTTCGTTTGGCTCCAATTTTGACGGTTCGTTTGGCTAACCGCATATCTCTCCCTCTGAGTATCTCTAGTTTCACCATACTCATCGCTACACGAAAGCTTTCTGAGAAAAAATCATCTTGATGGTCTACCAGCGCCGCGTACGGTCTGTGTTGACAACAATAGGTAAACAATGTTAAAAATTTTAAATAATAGTTTTTTTATTATTTTATTATGAAGTATGCCTACAAAAACTACATTTTCGTGAACCACAAATTAAGAGCTTTCGATTGATGTATATATCATCGTTGTCCGATTCATTTGAAGCAAAATCATTTTCAGAGATGGCTTGACTCAGTTTTCTGAAAATTTCTCAGAAATTACTCAACCACAAATTGGATTTCGAAACCACAAATTAACCACTAAATATTGGTGCTAAAAGAATTAAAAAAAAAACTTAGTCAAGCCATCTTGAAATGAGCCCGCTTTACCTCACAAAAAGGATACAATGTTATTTAACTGACCGCACTCTTCAGGTTAACTATCTAAATGGTAAATCTAATAGATTGCCTGTTAGAGCAGGTGTGCCTCAGGGGAGTATCTTGGGCCCAATCTTATATAACATTTTTACTTCTGATCTTCCTGATTTACCATTAGGTTGTGAGAAATCTCTGTTTTGTGACGATACAAGCATTTCCGCAAAAGGAAAATCCTTCGTGTTATATGCAGTCGGCTTCAAAATAGTTTAGATGTATTTTCTTCATACTTACAAAAATGGAAGATTCCCCCTAATGCTTCTAAAACACAGTTAATTATTTTTCCTCATAAGCCAAGAGTTCGATTTCTCAAGCCCACCCATAACCACGTTATTAAGATGAACGGTGTGGTCTTAAATTGGTCTGATCAAGTTAAATACTTAGGGCTAATTTATGATAAGAATCTTACTTTCGAGGAGCACATTGAAAATATCCAGTCAAAGTGCAATAAGTATATCAAATGTTTATATCCTTTTATCAAAAGGAATTCTAGACGTCTCAAGAATAAACTGTTAATTTACAAACAAATTTTTAGGCCAGCAATGTTATATGCAGTTCCCATCTGGACAAATTGTTGTGCAACCAGGAAGAAAACACTTCAAAGGATTCAGAATAAACTTTTGAAAATGATTTTGAAGCGTCCTCCCTGGTTTATCACGAACGAGCTACATAGGCTCACTAATGTTGAAACATTAGAAAATATGTCAAGCCAAATTATCAACAAATTCCGACAAAAATCGTTGCAATCCTCAATTGCAACGATTAGCTCTCTTTATAGTCAGTAAGATAGTTTTAAGTTTATTTTAAGTTTCGTTTTATTTCTTTTTTTTTCTCCTTGACAAGTAGGTTTAATAATTTTCCCACAATCACATTAACTTAACTGCGAAAGCTAATAACATTCTATAATATAAAAAAAGCGTACAAATATATATATATATATAATAGTGTTGAAATGTCACCATTTGTGGCAGAACACACAATATTAACTCTGAATAGATATTTTAGTACATAAATAAATCATTACAAAATCCCCCCCCCCCCCCCCTTAAAAAAAAGATAGAAACCGAAAATAAGAACGGTCCCAGAATTGCTTCAATATTCTCTGGTGTGGTGTCCGTCCCACATATTGCCAACATTTCGTACCTTATCCGCTCGAGACGCGAACATGTGAAGAACACATGCTCTGCGTTTTCTTCGGCACCCGTACATGCGGGACACATAGGGGACTCGGCGAACCCGAACCTATGCAGGTACTGCCTAAAGCAGCCATGGCCTGACAGGATCTGTGTCAGATGGAAGGTTACTTCCCCATGGCGCCTATTAATCCAGTATGCTAACTCTGGAATGAGTCGGTGTGTCCATCTATCTTTTGTAGTGTTGAACCACTCCCGCTGCCACCTAGCCATTGAAGATGACCGTATGGTGTTGCGTATACCCCTCGTGTCTCGTTGGTCGAAGCACCAATCATGCCAGCCAAGACACAAACCGCCTCGTACGACACTGTTCAGTATGCGCACCCTTAGGCACATTAGCCTGTACGTACTCTCGAGTTTGCCGCGATGGCACGAGGTACCTAATACCTTGGACTACACTGGCCCTCCATACGTCCATAACGTAGTCGTAGTTTCTGTTATTCACAAAAATAACCTCTGTCTTATGGTGCGCTAGCTCCAGTTTCCTGGAGTGCAGCCAGCCTTCCACTACGCGTATGGATAGCGCGGCCTTTAACTCCACCGCTCTAATTGACTTGGCGAAGCCCACAATCACCACCCCCGGAGGGAATGTTAGTTTTAACACGTCGTCATACATGGCATTCCACAGTACCGGACCCAGGATGGAACCTTGCGGTACACCTGCGGTAACTGGGACGCTTTTCTGACCCTCGTTTGTGTTGTACACTAGCACTCGATTTTGAAAGTAGTTATCCATCTTGTACAACGGCGCCGGCACTCTGAGGCTCTGTAGCGCTAAGGCTATGGAGTCCCAGCTGGCACTGTTAAACGCGTTCTTCATGTCGAGCATGACAATCGCGCATTAACGAATGCCCCTCCTTCTACGTTGGATTGCAACCTCAGCCGTGGACCTACCTTTTCGAAAACCGAACTGGTTGCTTAATAGACCGTTCTCACTCCCTGTATATTTCACCAGTCTATTGAGGATTACCCTCTCAAGCACCTTGCCCGCCGTGTCCAGCAGGCAGATTGGTCTGTTTACCGATGGGTCACCTGGTTCCCGACCTTCGGCAACAGCACCAGCCTCTGGCGCTTCCACACGTCTGGGAAGAGGCAGTCGTAAAGGCATTTCTGCATGACAGCCTTGAACAACCCGGGAGCTTCCTTAATGGGCGTCTTGATGGCCATGTTCGGGATTCCATCTGGTCCTAGTGCCTTGCCTATCTTTAGGGAGTTTGCGATCATCTTCTGTCACCCTCACCGCATCGTCTGCCTCTGCCCGACTGCCGTCACTCACGGTTGATAGTGACTCGTCAGCCGGGGGCCAGGGACTTAATTCGTGGCTTGAGAAGAGGCCCTGAATGATCGTTTCTAGCATCGCTGGTGATTATTCAGCTGGGGCTAGCGCACCTCTAGTCTTGGTCATAACGATCCTGTAGGCGTCACCCCACGGGGGCCTCCCATGGCGTGTTTGGCGTCCCGTTTACCGGTGCATACCAAACACTTGGGAGGTGCGCCGCAGTCCTGTGATTTATGGCATGCGCCACCGCAGCGGCGGCATAAATTTGACCTGTCGGGCCCTTTGCACGACCAGGATTTATGCCCCCGCTCAAAGCACCTGAAGCAAACGTCAGGCTGTTGTAAAGTGCCCAGGGGGCAGACCGACCTACCCACCTTCAACGTGGCCTTCTCCAGGGCCTTGCTACCCTCCGCTATTGGAAGCTTTACGGTAGCAACCTGGGTCCCGTTCGGGCCCCTGCGGAGACGAACTGCCTCCGCGGTCACTACCACTCCACACTTCCGCTCAAAGGCTTGTGCTATGTCGCACCCTTCGGTGATCTCATCCAGGTTTTTAAGCTGGAGAGTCACTTCTGGGATAACTTATACATTTTGGTTAATAGGGTCCCCCTTCCAGCCGCTATCCTTGGTCATGGTGGAGTGGTCGCTTAACTGGTCCCATGGTGGCCTATGCCGGAGCAGTGAGGTCATGGCTCGCCTTCCGACCGGCGTAATTCAGGAAAGGGCATCTGATCCCACTCCTGGCTGATTCCCATCAGGCAATGACCGCGGAACGTACTAGAAGGCCTGCCAGGTTTTACGGGACGGAGACCCCTGCGACCGTATGCCACCTCACCGTTTCAAGCCGTTGTCACACGACTTTACTAAGGGAGCTCGGTGCCAGCCCAACGTCGTGGTATGAAACCGTATTCCATCTCAGAAACCTAAAACACAGCGACCAGTACACCATAGTTGGAACCTAACTGGTATCGGCCCCAATAGGCGGGTTAGTGCATTTGGGTGATGGGAGCGGCACTACGCGCTCCGTTGGAGCTGCTTACAGGTGACCGTGGCTTTTACGGGGAATCGACTGCCCAATGCCCGAAACCCCATCACTCCCTAGGCAAGCTCCCGCTGCCGGTCCGGGACTAATCGATGCTATCACACACCTATCGGTGGTCACACAACGCGTGCATGGCCTCGACGGTCGCCAGGCGTCGACTCGTGGGGGCCTGCAGCTCGGCCAATCAGGGTGATGCGGCGGTGGCAGAACAGTACATCAGACTAAAACGGGAAGCAGCGAGGATTGCGTTGCAGATAAATACCGAGGCCGAGCGACAACGCCTAGGCAGTAGCATTACGATCGGCGGCGATGAGTTTGAGGTGGTCGACGAGTTTGTCTATCTTGGCTCACTGGTAACTGAGGACAATGATGCCAACCGTGAGATCCGGAGCCGTATTATCAGCGGAAGTCGTGCCTACTACGAGTAAAGCAAAGCAAAGCCTAAGTTCTACCTTCCGATTCTGAACTTGACCTTCTGTTTATTTATACACAGACTTCACAGCCGACTGTTTAGTGTACAGGACAATTGCGGGGCTAGCGCTACGCTCCTATTGACACTAACAGTCTCCTCCGGGCCGAGACTTGAAGCTACGACGACTGGCTTGATAGACCAGTATCGTACCTCGAGACCAACTGGGAGGCACAAGCCCCCGTATGAATTGTAACTTATACAAAACCCTCATAAGACCGGTTGCTCTTTACTGGCATGAAACGTGGATAACGCTCGAGGAGGACCTGCTCGGAGTTTTCGAACGATGGGCGTGCAGGAGAACGGAATATGGAGACGGAGGATGAACCATGAGCTCGCGCAATTCTACGGTGAACCCAGTGTTCAAAAGGTGGTTAAAGCTGGACGGATAGGTTAGACAGGGCATGTTGCAAGACTGCCGAACAACTACCCTGCGAAGATGGTATTTGCCAATTTCCATAAATTATAAACGGGGCAAGCAGGTGAATGTTATCCGAAGTTAGTGGATGTCCCTCATTAAAGACATGTTCAGCCACTTTTGATTTGAGAAGGTGTGGTGGATCATTTTTGGAAACTTTGCATGCTTTGGTGACTTTGCCCAATATAAACCTTGTTGCAGTGGCAACAAGCAACTTTGTAAACCCCTGCTTTTTTTAATCGATCAATTGAGTCCTTAGTGGAGCGCAATATTGTTTTGAGTTGGGTATTCCTACTAGTGTAGACGATATCCATGCCAAATCTTTTGAATTTTGAATGAAGTTGACGTGTTAAGGCCCCATCATATTCCACAGTTATTCTTTTCAGGTCTTCTGTAATTGGGGTGAGTGTTGTAAAAGATTCTTTAAATTGAATTCGCTTCTTTTTGTTTATAATGGCTTGAATGGTGCTCTCGGCAAGATCGCGCCAAATGACCTATGGTCGAATATCGACCATTTTTGATTTGAATGAAACTTTGCACACGTATTTGGTTTAGCAAACTGAGCATTTTTTACAGATGAAGAGATTTTTTACACCCATTAGTTACATTCTAAAAAGGCGTATGCCTCTTGGCATAGGTTTTATTCGAAGCATTGTAGCCCAGAAACCGTTGGATGTATAGAAAAACTGTCTGAGAATGAGTTGTAGGGAATTGAAAATGCACCATAAATAAATATGCACTGTACAAAACAAAATTTCTTTTGACCAAAAAAAAATTCAAAATAAACATTAATATTCTATTTAAAAAAAAATAAGAGTTGAATTTTTTTTTAATTTTTTTTTAAAGAAACTAGACGTTAATACGCAACTTTTAAAAAAGTCCAGGATGAAGAAATGAAAAATAATTTTTTAAAGGTAGATTAATTTTTTTATGAAAATTCTAATTCAAACATTTTTTAAAATATTTGTTTTCTGATGATTTTAAAAGATGCAGAGAGTCATTTTGAATCAAAAAGCTCTTGATAGTAAACATTCTAAAGGCATCGGATTTCGAGTTATTTCTGATTTAAGCTCGAAAATTATAATTATTTAGGAAAATACACGTTTTACTTAATTTGTCCATGGTTCTCCAGCAAAAACCATACGTTCATTGGAATGCTTGATCAAAAATATACAATTCATTCTTTGACAACAAAACGATTGGGCGAACGGTTCTCAAGAAAAGAGTTAAATGTTCTAAGTGATATAAATATATATAAGAATCAAATATTTATTTTCGAGTTTTATTATCTTGGGAACATATTTTTTTATGACATAGATCCTTACAGAACTAGTTTCACCTTGTATTTTATATAGGTACATCATAAGTAAATGCTTCGTCATCTTTTGAAAACAGCTTCGTTTGTATCTTATTTTCTGAAATCGGAACAAAAGAGTAACACTTTTGTGTGGCAGCTATTATTATAGATTTTTTTTAAATATTGCTCAATTCTGTTACTCCTTGTTCATATTCTTCATACCCAAATAAACCCAAATAAATGACATTTTTGATGAATTTTTATTACTTTTCTGATTAGACCAATCATACAATTCTCTTGCGCTTGCAATGGGATGTTCATGTTCTTGCGCATTAGACTTTCTAACAACAACAACGTCTAGAATAGGAAGACTATTGTTTTGTTCCTTTTCAATCGTAAATTTTATATCTCTGTGAATATTATTAAGAGATGTGCAAAACGCTTCAAGTTCCGTCTCTTTCAAAATACAAAAAATATCATCCACATATCTCCACCGTCGGATTGGTAAAAGATTATTGGTTTCTAATTTGTTTTCTATGTTTGCCATGAATTGCTCACATAAGAAGGGAGAAAGAGGATTCCCCATTGGAGCTCCTTTTGTTTGTTTGTAAAATTTACCTCGAAAAGTGAAATAATTTTCTTTCATACAAAGGCGGGTTAGTTTCATGAGACTCACGACTTTCTTTTTCCAAGTGCTATCAGTATATTGGGGAATTAGTCAATCCTCAAGAAGATTCAAGGTTTCATTCACCAGAACACTCGGAAACAAAGCTGTCACGTCAAACGAGACCATTATCTCATCCGCTTCAATGTTACCCGAAGATTTCAAATTTTCAACGAAAGCTTCCGAACTCTTAACCGATCGACTTGGGAATTTACTGGGCAAAGCTTGAAACTCTTTTACTAACCACTTTGCTATTTTTTCTGTTTGAGCCCCTACAGCTGATATCATTTCCCTCATTTCGTTTCCTGGTTTATGGATTTTTGGTAGGCCTCTTATTCTTGGAAGAACTGGATTTGCAACTCGAAGATGTTGTAATGTATCGCCCAAAGTGGGTTTGCAGTCTTTAATTGTGTTCTCAACTCGTTTTACTATCTCAGCAAGTGGATTAGTTCGTAGTTTAAAATATGGACCGTTATCAATTTTTTGGGTCATCTGTTCATCATTTGGCGTACCTCACGTTATTTTGCGTACCTCACTAGCTTTTGTTGAAGAAAGTTTGCAACTATCGATACCTGTTTCAATGTCAATGATTGATTGTTCAATGTTCGGTTTCGCGGGGACTGAGTAATTGAGATCCATATTTAAAAGATTCTGTTGTTGTTGTGAAAAATCGTACGAAGACTTATTGAACACAAAGTCGTCAGTAAGGTGTACTTTGGCCGCTTTTTTACCACTGTTACCCTGTCGAAGTAATTGATTTAACTTTGCATTTTATCCCCATTTGCAGTTTAGTCCTATCACCAGGCTGAATACTGAAGAACGACAACTTAACATGTCGGAACATAAGAGTTGATGAAAGTTTCATAAAAACTGTTGGAAAAATACTTATTCTATTCGCTAACGCCATTAGAAATGTCAACTTTTATAGATTGAGTGTTGCTTTATATTTTTTACGATATAGGGTATCGACTCTATTATCGTCAGGTTTTACTTATTATATTACTACTATATTACTCGCATGATGGTTCTTTAAAATGCAGAGTACGTCTCTGCAAAATAGTAGTTCCCTATGACTTCATTAACCTCCGGGACGATAATAGGTAAAACTTGACGATAATAAAGCCGATAACCTATATCAAAAAATTCTGGTTTGTTCCATTGTATAGACATTACTCAGAGTCTTTTCAAACAAAGACAATCACATAAAATGTCAATTTTGTTCCGCGACACAGGAACTGGCGAAACAAATTGCTCCTAGAAACTGGTGGCATTGATTTGGGAATACTTATAACCACGGAAATAATGACGAGCAATAAAATCATATGTTGCTACTTAAGTGCACTGGCATGCGGCACGTAACCGAACAATACCGCCTAGAAGCCCCATACCGTGCAGCGACGGTTCCGACAAGTTGTAAAATACCTGTTTACACACGTACTTTTTTCTTCGCCGGGTTGCGCAACCTTCAAAGTGGCAACCAAAGAGGCAGTTTCACCTGATGAATCAGGCATAATAAAAAAATTAAAGTACACTGGGTTTACTGCAATAATCCAGTGAACTTCTTTTATATCGTTACGCACAAACGCACACTGATAATTACGCGAAAGATAGTAGGTTATATAGGTGATTATGCTAAAAACCAGTAGCAAGGTCTTCGAATACCTACTTAACTGGATTAATAAAAGTTTTTACTTTTTTTCTTCTCCGTCTTTCGCCTAGGTATCGCAGGAATGTGCTCCAAGACAGCCGTTGCCCCGCTGGATCGGATAAAGATTCTCCTGCAGGCTCACTCGGTCCATTACAAGCACCTGGGGGTGTTCAGTGGGCTGAAACACATCGTCAAAAAGGAATCCTTTTTCGCACTGTACAAGGGAAACGGGGCCCAGATGGTGCGGATATTCCCCTACGCTGCGACACAGTTTACGGCGTTCGAGATCTACAAGAAGGTCGGTCCATTTTGGTGTAACTTTTGTAGAGTAGAATAAAATGTTTTTTTTTTGCAGTATTTAGGAAAAATACTAGGACCCAGTTTGCCGATTAAACATTCGGACAAATTCGTCGCCGGTGCTGGTGCTGGAGTGACTGCCGTCACACTTACCTACCCGCTGGACACAATCCGTGCCCGGTTAGCATTCCAAGTGACAGGAGAACATCGCTACAATGGTATCGTTCATACAGCCGTTTCTATCTTTAGGACTGTAAGTTAGGAATAATGGAATTTAATTTTCATTTTTGTTAGTGATTGTTTTTCGTTCATAGGAAGGTGGCATCCGAGCGCTGTACCGAGGCTTCGCACCCACACTGATGGGTATGGTGCCGTACGCCGGCTTTTCCTTCTACTGTTTCGAGATGCTCAAGTTCGTATGTATGAAGTACGCTCCGGCTGTCACGTGCGCTCCATGCAAAAGAAACACAGGTGAGGTTGATGTTTTACTATCCCGAAACACTCAGCCGCAGGGCAACGACAGCCGATAACGACCATGTTATTGTGTCATTCGCGCCTCGCATTTACCCACACGAATAATCACGATCTGCGGTATCTGAACCATGATGGTGACTGCGTGCGAGTATCGTGCAATCTTCGAATGTTAGTCACTTCTTCGTCTGATGTCGCGCTCAAATTCCACTGCTATTCCGGTTTTTGTGGCTATTCGGCAGATACAACTTAATCATAAGGGAGCGTGCTGTGGAATGTTGTTTCTGCCTTAAGCGAGTTTTTGTTCGCCTTCCCCTAAATTTTGGTGCGATTTGCTTAGGTCAAGCTTTGTCTGGACCAGCAAATTTTACCGTGAAGCGCCTTAACGAGGAACGTCATCGAAATGTTTTCAATATTTTTATCATCCCTCTCAGGTGGCCTAGTACTGTCCGTTCCGGCCAAACTCCTGTGCGGTGGATTTGCCGGTGCAGTAGCGCAATCTTTCTCCTACCCCTTGGACGTCACCAGACGGCGGATGCAGCTTGCCATGATGAACCCGGAAACGGCTAAGTTTGGGTAAGTTACGGTTACTCGTGTGACCTCCTAAACAAACTCGTTCGACCAGATCCGCTTCTTTACGGTCAGACATCCGCGAGATTCCATCTGCTAGCTAAATTTAGAGCTTTATTTTTACGATTTGTTTGCTCCATTACGGTGAGTTGTCACAACCAAAAATGCCATTATGAGAAGTTGAGCGCTTCAAACCGAACGGATCTTCGACACTATCTGATGCTAGCCGGTTTTAAATGGGAATTTGAATATTTATGACTAACCGCGTCACAGACCGGTTCTGGCTGAGCATAAAATTAGCGATACCCGGAGTTGCCGCTCGTGCGTTAAGGTGACGACGATCCGAAGAATGGCTTATAGATAGTGTGTGGTAGGATAGACGGAACTGGATATTTTTACATTGTTTTCTTATCATGTGCTGGTTCATCTGGTTCTGCTTAATAAACATTAGTCTGAAGGTTACGTTGTAGGCGTGGCTGATTAACTTATTTATTTATTCTTTAAACTATGGTTGAATATTTTGTTGTAAAGGATTTGGTAAAGTCACAGGCAGTTTAATCTTCCTGGAAATCTAAGACTGTGATGGTGAATCAGAACAGAATTCTGCGTAGTACTCTCATGCTATTAGCACTTTTCTCGCGACAATTCTTTTCAATTAACACATCTAGCTATAGCTGAATTGAAATAAAAAAGCGACCAAATCTAGAATCTGCCTCCATAGCATCTGCTTACACCGTTTCATTGACCTTCACGCAGCTTCGTAATTTATACGTGTGGTGAAATTGGCGTAGTTGAGCCTTCACAGTTAGCACGAATGTATCATGCAAAAAGTTTTCAGTCTTTCACGCTTCTGAAATAAAGACACGAAAGCTTAGAAATTTATTTTTGAGTTAAAAAATTCTTAAATCACTCTAACTCTCTAAATTGAAACTTACGACCTTGAGACCAACTGGGTGGTCGAACCGAGAACGAATGTTTGTTTGGAATAAATTTTTCTAAATCCTGAACACACCTGAAATCCAAATTCACGCACACAGAGATGGTTGTAATTTCCGTTTACTCTTTACCTGTGGTAAAGGTTATCAGTAAATATTCTCAGATCTGCTGAATATCATTGTAAAACTCGTTTTGTGAAAAGATCACGATCGCCTGGTAAGATTTTAAAGATCCTATCGAAAAGCACGTTCGAAGTTAACTCGTGGCTGCCTCCGACCGAGCACCTGCAATTTCACGAAGGCCGGTCGAAATCTGCGAGCGGGAAAGCACACTCACCTTGCGAGTTTGCTTTCTCTAGGCCGCCAACCATCTTCTGCCGGAACCTGCTCACCTATGCGCTGTGCTTTGTAGTAGCGTACCGTGCAAGCCGCAAAAACCGAGTTGTTCGCAACCAGCCAAGGGTAACTGCAAGCGTACCCCATCAATCAATTGCAGCGTGTTGCAAAAATTGAGCAGTATTTTTTTCAGCTTGACAATGCGGCACGTAGCGAAGTCATGACAATATGTTTCATTGAAATCGACCAGTGAATAGAAAAATTAGTTTTAAGCACTTGTGCGTCTAACTCTGCTATTGTACATTTATTACCAACAGCTTGTTTTTCTGTGTCTAGAGTATAATTCTATTTTATTAATCGAAATCGTTTTTTTTTCTTTGCTTTTTTTCTCTCGTTTCTAATTTCATGACCTGGTGACGGTTACAAATATGGCTCTGGGGCATTTGGCATGGAACCAACGCTTCGTTGATACCGCTGAACTAACTCTTTGACTCTGCTATTCTGTTTCTGTATTAACTCATTCTATCCAATCTATCTATTGTTAAACAAAAAACTACGAACTGAAATCTTAAATCGTAATAACGAATAAACTGTCACTAACCGATTAACTGCCTGACGTTCGAAACGAATTGAATGACCTCACAAACAACGGTCACTTTTGGTTTTTACTGGGGTTTCCCTACCCATTGCGGGATTAATCTGATGTGCCGACGACGACATTGACGTTGATGATGACGGCGATGATGGCGGTGATGCTGATCAACTGTGGTTACTGGTGATGGGCACTACTGGCTGCGCTTCTGGATGTTGGGCATAACTTCGCTAATTAATCGTTTAATCCATCGGTGGAAATCCATTTGCCGGTACACTCGTACGCTAATTAGGAGGTGGGTAGCTTATTAGGTTTTTAATTATGATTATGGTGTGATTTTTGCATGCTCGGTGGTGATGGGTTTGCTTTGCTGTTAAGCTAAAAGGCTTTTCCTGAACGTACTGGCGTTTATTGTTCTTTTTATTATGGGAAAGTTTTTTACTGTCTCGCCGTGTTAAAGAATTGAATAGTAACTTATGTTACTGTTACTTGGTCTGGAGGTACGATGCTGACCTTAGAAGCCAGTCATCGTAGGTTTTGAGTCTCGGTTTGCGAAAACCCGTTAGCGTCAGAAGAATTAAACACAATCAATATATTAAAGAGTTGACTGCGAAGTCTGTGTATAACAGGGGCCTATAAACGTCAACATTTTGCCTACCAATCATATATTCATCACGGCGGTGATATTTCATTTCAAATACTTACAAAACTTATCTTATTCATTGAAAGTGCACATTGTACTGAAAACAAATGTTGAGCTCTTGTTTTTTCCATCTAAAACGACATTTACTCGAGAATAAGTCTACCGAAAAAATGGGACGTTTACTCTATTTCACTTGTTTTAGGGCAAACCAACCAAAAAGTGGGTACCAGAAACGCTGGTACCAGAATCAATGAGTGTTAGATGGAAAATGTATGGAGTTTGACAGCCACAAGAGCCCCCTGGTGTATAATGAACAGAAGGTCAAGTTCCGAATCGGAATGTAGCACCCAAAGCTTTGCTTTTTAGCAGCTAATGTGTTATTGTAGGTCTGACGAATAAAATCGAAATTATGTCACTATTTTCATTAGAGTTTAGGAATACGCTAAAGTCGATTTTTACGCGGGGGATAAGTGCCGCGTAACAAAAAAACCACGTAAATTCCGGAATCCGCGTAAAAAAACCTGCATAAATTCTGCAATCTGAGTGAAGGGAAACCGAAATCTGCGCAAAAAAAAAAATACCGCGTAAATTCCGGAATCCGCGTAAAAAGCGGCGCAAAAGAACCTTAGTGCATACTTGTAAATTGTAAATATTTTAATCGTTATGTACTCGGCAATTTTAACACACGTAAGTACTCGGCAGGTTATCCGGGTACCCACCAACATGAAATGCTTCTTACTTCTTCAATTCTTGACCGATTTTCGATCTTGACCCATCGAAAGATTAGAAACTTTAATTTTCCAGTAGCGAATGTTGCTTTAAGAAAAGCACGAAAACTTTTTCGTGTCCAGCAGTGTTTCACGTTGAAAATGTTTCATAGACATGAAAAAGTTTTCGTTATAACAAGTTTGTTTTTCATAAGAGTCCATCGGAAAAAATCTGAGATAGCCTTTTTTCGAACCTGTTCTGTTTTTTAAATATTTTTTTTAAGTATAGAATTTCAAATACACTTTTTTCCAATATTTTTAAATTAAAGTTCGAACAGCTCTCCAGAAGTCATCCATTCATAACTTTTCTCTATCCTACGCCAATATTTAGAAATACCGATTTGAAAAAAAGCTTTGAAAACTTCAGACCCTAATAGTCTGAAATTGCAGAAATTTCAAAATGCGGTTAACAACATATATATTAACATGACTGCCCGATTTATTATAAAATTTCTTATTATTAGTACATTGTTCATTCTGTGCCGAACACGCATCAGCATCGGTTGTGTTTCGAATTCGCTCCGATAAAATTCAAAACGTGTGCACAAGTGCTGGCATTCTTGGACCGGGCCCGGTGTGTTTTGTTTAGATTGCTGTTTCGCATTCAAGGTCAAGTGCCTTTGTGTAACTTTGTCGCTTTGTAGCTGCCTGCTGTCGAACGATTTGGTGGTGAGTGCAGTGTATTCCTGTGGACGTTTATCCAACACGAAGGAGAAAAGGAAAGGAAGGTAC
This sequence comes from Wyeomyia smithii, assembly GCF_029784165.1. Taxonomy (NCBI): domain Eukaryota; kingdom Metazoa; phylum Arthropoda; class Insecta; order Diptera; family Culicidae; genus Wyeomyia; species Wyeomyia smithii. The sequence goes on along the minus strand of NC_073695.1, from coordinate 236,566,392 downwards.
GTGCTTCTTGTCTGTCCCATCGGCGCGCTAGTTTTAGCGCGATGGATGTAGATCCCCCACCTCCCGCACCTCCATCCTTGAATCCCCCCGATCCTGTCCCTCCTGCCCCTCCTTCTACTGTTAATTCTTCAGCTCCCTCACGTGTCAGGTTGTATCCAGACGGATCGACGCTTCCAGTGGCAGTTTACCTCAGGCCTAACGCAGGGCCGAAACGAAATCATTGAATATATTACAGATTTCGAAAGACCTGACGTCACACTATAAAGCTGTGACTGAAATTTCTAAAATCAGGCCGAACAAGCTCCGTGTCGTGGTCAATGACCTTAAAGAGGCCAACGATATAGCTTGCTCCGAGCTCTTTACACAGAAATACCGTGTCTATGTACCCGCTAAAGATGTGGAGATCGACGGTGTCGTGACCGACTCGAGTCTTTCCGTGGAGTGTATATTGAAAAGTGCTAAAGGGTGCTTGAAGAACAGCGCATGTCCCGATTTGAAGGTGCTCGACTGCAAGCAATTGCGGTCGGTATCGCTCGTCGGTGACAAAAAAGTTTACACTCCGTCAGACTCGTTTCGAGTTACGTTCGCCGGGTCTGCACTACCAAGCCACATCTCGATCCACCGGGTTCGTCTCCCTGTAAGGCTCTACGTACCCCGCGTCATGAACTGCCTGAATTGCAAGCAGTTAGGCCATACAGCCGCCTACTGCTGCAATAAGGCACGTTGTGGCAAGTGTGGGGAGTCTCATGCGGAAGATTCTTGCAGTGTTAACGATGAAAAGTGTATTCACTGCGGGGAAAATCTGCATGAGCTCTCGACATGTGCGGTGTACATGCAGCGCAGGGATAAAATAAAACGGTCTCTCAAAGAGCGTTCAAAGCGTTCCTACGCTGACATGCTGAAGAAGACCGTTACCACTTCTCCCGTTAATTCGAACCCCTTCGATCTGTTGTCCTCTGATGAAACCGATTCTGACGATTCACCAGCGGGAACATCTTACGCCAATCCTGGGGAGTCTAGAAAGAGGAAAAATATTTCCTCTCCTAAACTTCCCCGAAAAGGTCCAAAGATTTCCCAAAGTGAAATGAATGGTAAAGTCCCAGAAGGAGTTCCCAGCACTTCCTGGAACATCTAAAACCCCAGTTGTTCCTTTTGCACATCCAGTTGAAAAATCAAATGCTGGACTGGTGAAATTTTCTGACATTGTGGACTGGATTTTTGAAACTTTCAATGTACCCGATCCAATGAAAGTTTTTCTTACAGCATTCCTCCCAACAGTTAGAACATTTTTGAAGCAGTTGACTGCTCAATGGCCCCTCCTTGCAGCGATCGTATCCTTCGATGCCTAATTCATCTGCTAATCTGAAGGACTCTATCTCTGGCTTACAGTGGAATTGTAGAAGTATTTTACCAAAAATTGATTCGTTTAAAGTTTTGATAAATAAAAACAAATGCGATTCATTTTCCCTCTGTGAAACTTGGCTTACTTCAAATATTGATCTCAACTTCCATGATTTTAATATTGTTCGCCTTGATCGAGACACCCCATATGGAGGAGTACTTCTAGGGATTAAAAAGTGCTATTCTTTCTATCGTATTAACCTCCCCTCGATTCCAGGCATCGAAGTTGTTGCATGTCAAATGACAATACAAGGTAAAGAGCTTTGTATTGCCTCAATATATATTCCTCCCAGAGCACAGGTTGGGCAACGGCTGCTCTTTGATTTACTAGAACTTCTTCCCTCGCCACGTTTGATTTTGGGAGACTTCAACTCTCATGGTGTGGCTTGGGGTTCCCCTTACAATGATAACCGCTCCTCTTTAATCTATAACCTTTGCGATGACTTCGACATGACTATTTTAAACAATGGTGAAATGACACGTATCCCGAAACCTCCAGCGCGCCCAAGCGCTTTGGATCTATCCTTATGTTCGACGTCGCTACGGTTGGATTGCACATGGAAGGTAATCCTTGATCCTCACGGTAGCGACCATTTGCCTATTCTTATTTCAATTACTAACGGGTCAACTCGCATGCGACCAATTGACATTCCGTATGACCTCACACGGAATGTCGATTGGAAGTTATACGAGGAAATGATTTCCAAAGCGGTCGAGTCGATTCAACATCATCCACCACTTGAAGAATACAACCTCCTCGCGGGCTTGATTCTCGACGCCGCGTTGCAAGCCCAAACGAAGAAACCAAGAGGGGGACCAAGAGTGCTCCGATGTCTACACGCAAAGATCCGACGCGTTTTTGGCCTTCCAGAAGGGAGGTATACCTGGCGACTATATACGGTATTCGGAGCTTGATACCAAGCTTAAAAGCTTGGCTAAAGCAAAGAAACGCGGATATTGGCGTCGGTTCGTAAATGAGACGTCGAGGGAGACATCGATGAGCACTCTTTGGAACACAGCCCGACGAATGCGAAATCGTACAACGGTCAACGAAAGCGAGGAGTCTTCAAGTCGGTGGATATTTGATTTTGCCAGGAAAGTATGTCCGGACTCTGTTCCTGCGCAAAACTTTGTTCGCGATGCGTCTCCGGGCCACGACGCGATAGAATCACCTTTTACGATGGCAGAATTTTCAGTTGCCCTCCCGTCCTGTAACAATAACGCGCCTGGGTTAGATAGAATCAAATTCAACTTGTTGAAGAATCTACTCGGCAATGCCAAGAGGCGCTTGTTGAACTTACTCAATAAGGTTCCTGGAGCAAAACATTGTACCGCAGGATTGGAGACAAGTGAAGGTGATCGCCATCCAAAAACCGGGGAAACCAGTTTCTGATCACAACTGTTATAGGCCGATTGCAATGCTATCCTGTATCCGGAAGTTGATGGAAAAAATGATACTCCGTCGTTTAGACCATTGGGTCGAATCAAATGGTCTACTATCAGATACTCAGTTTGGCTTCCGCCGTGCCAAAGGAACGAATGATTGTCTTGCGTTGCTTTCAACAGATATTCAGCTGGCGTATGCTCGCAAAGAACAAATGGCGTCAGCATTCTTGGACATTAGGGGGTTTTTGATTCCGTTTCTATTGACATTCTTTCGGGTAAACTTCACCGACAAGGATTTTCTCCAATTTTGAACAATTTTTTGCACAATTTGTTGTCCGAAAAGCATATGCATTTTACGCATGGCGATTTGGCAACTTTTCGAATTAGCTACATGGGTCTTCCCCAGGGCTCATGTTTAAGCCCCCTTCTTTACAATTTTTATGTAAATGACATCGACGAATGTCTGGCAAATTCATGCACGATAAGACAACTTGCAGACGACAGTGTAATCTCTGTTACAGGAGCCAAAGCTGCCGATTTGTAAGGACCATTGCAAGATACCTTGGACAATTTGTCTGCTTGGGCTTTACAGCTAGGTATCGAATTCTCTCCGGAGAAGACTGAGATAGTAGTTTTTTCTAGGAAGCATGAACCTGCTCAGCTTCAAACACAATTAATGGGTAAAACGATTTCTCAGGTTTTGGTACACAAATATCTTGGTGTCTGGTTCGACTCTAAAGGCACCTGGGGTTGTCACGTGAGGTATCTGATGAAAAAATGTCAACAAAGAGTGAATTTTCTTCGTACAATAACCGGACAATGGTGGGGAGCCCATCCAGGAGACCTTATAAGACTTTACCAAACAACGATATTGTCTGTTATTGAGTACGGGTGTTTCTGCTTTCGCTCCGCAGCAAACTCACATTTGATCAAACTGGAGCGAATACAATATCGTTGTTTGCGTATCGCCTTCGGTTGCATGCAATCGACCCATACGATGAGTTTGGAGGTCTTAGCTGGAGTTCTACCTTTGAAAACCCGCTTTTGGAGCCTGTCTTCTCGTATTCTTATCAAATGTGAGGTCTTGAACCGTCCTGTGATTGAAAATTTTGAAAGGTTAATCGAACTTAATTCTCAAACCCGTTTTATGACATTGTATTTCAATCACATGTCCCAAAATATCAATCCTTCTTCGAATATTCCAAATCGTGTCAACTTATTGAATACTTCTGATTCTACTGTGTTTTTCGATACATCCATGATAGACGAAACCCGTGGAATCCCGGATCATTTACGCGTGCAGCAGATCCCCAAAATTTTTTCTAATAAATAGCGAAACATCAACTGCGACAATGTGTTCTACACTGACGGATCACTTATCGATGGGTCCACTGGCTTCGGTATCTTCAATAACAATTTAACCGTCTCCCATAAGCTCGATAATCCTGCTTCTGTTTACGTCGCAGAATTAGCTGCAATTCAGTACACCCTAGGGGTTATCGAAAAAATGCCCACGGACCATTATTTCATCTTTACGGACAGTCTCAGTTCCATTGAGGCTCTCCGATCGATGAAAGATGTTAAGCACTCTCCGTATTTCCTGGGGAAAATACGGGAACATCTGAGTGCTTTATCCGAAAAATCTTCTCAGATTACCTTAGTGTGGGTCCCTTCTCACTGCTCGATACCGGGCAATGAGAAAGCCTCTGGACTCTTTGGCTAAGGTGGGCGCAACAAACGGTGAAATTTATGAAAGACCAATTGCCTTTAATGAATTTTTTGCATTTGTACGTCAGAATACGATCATCAGTTGGCAAAATTCTTGGACCAGAGGGGAACTGGGAAGGTGGTTACATTCTATTATACCCAAGGTATCGACGAATCCGTGGTTCAAGGGGTTGGATGTAGATCGAGATTTCATTTGCGTGATGTCTCGGCTTATGTCCAATCACTATAGATTTGATGCGCATCTCCGTCGTATTGGGCTCGGGGAAAGTGGTATCTGTGCCTGTGGTGAAAGTTATCACGACATAGAGCACGTTGTTTGGTCATGCCCTGTACACCGTGACGCCAGGTCTAAATTAGTAGCTTCCCTTGAGGCCGAAGGTAGACGGCCAGCTGTACCTGTTCGTGATGTCTTGGCGAGCCGTGACATACCCTACATGACCCTTATATACGTTTTCTTAAAATCCATCCATGCCCCAGTCTAGTCCCGTTCCCCTCCGTCTACACCCAACAAAACGACAAGAACACGTTTGAACCTTAAGCACAGATTTTGGAATCAGCAACTGCACCCCACTCGAATTCGCCACGACCTGAGAACCCGAGGCCTTCAGTGATATTTTGGCTCAGCGGCACATACCATATGGCCACTTGAACACTAGCGAACAACAACAACGAACCATAACCAGCAACTAGACCCCGCACAATACCTCCAGGACCCGAGAATACAAACCCCTGCCCCAGCTCATGACATCGGCCATTCGAAGAGCATCAGACGACCATTCAACAACAAAACACTGATTGAAAAATTCATGCTAGTTTTAAGTTAGACTCAATTTCAGCTCGTAGTCGGCAGCGAGGATAAAAAATTTGCTTTTTGTTTTTAAGTCATAAGATATAATTGGCGCCGTTAAACATCAAATTGTATTTGTGCCGTGTCAAATAAATGATACATGAGGAAAAAATAGTACATTGTTGTTTCTACTATTTCCAAACAGAATGTTTTTTTTTAAACTAAATGATTTTTTTATAAGAGATAGAAATTTGACTTTTTCAACAAAGTTGCTAGCGAAAGCTTCTGCTATGACTTTCTCAAAGACACTGGTCGTTTATCTTACTGTCCTAAAACAATAAATTTTGTATATCACTTTTAGCTGGAAAGAAGCACAATAATATACAGAAAAACTTTTCCAAAAAAAGTACACCAAAGTCGCTTTATTTTTACGCGAATTTTGGAATTCACGCGGTTTATTTCTACGCGAATTTCGAAATTTCGATATTTAGAATCATTTCTCATATTTCACTGCTTGGATTTCAGAATAGTGTCTGGGGTCGATTTCTGATCTCAAGGTCTCATTCTGATTCCGGAAATATCTATTAGGGTGGCAATGAAAATTGAATCTTCGAATTTCTCTTAAAAGTAGTACTCAAAAGTCTCGTCTTCTCCAATACAGGTGAAACTGTTGATATTGAAAACCATTGTTGATGCTAATGTTCTGTCATCTCGTAAAAAGCCTCAATGAAAGATCTTGCCTCAATTGGACTTCGGAAATACGTACCTCAAAGCGGTCAAAGTTTTACTTTTTCGACCAATGAAGCAAAGCACAGATAGTAGTTCATGAAATTGTCGATATCGAATTTTTGTTGATGCCAAATATCTTAGAAACCATTAAACGTCGAGATGTGGTGTTACCTAAATAAAATCCGAAAAAATCGACTTTCTGGGACTTAGAAATTTTCGAAATAAGGATGATTCCTGGCTCAAAAATTTCTAAGTTCCAGCAAGTCGATTTTCGTCGATTTTTTCCAAGATAACACCAAAATTAAACCTTTGACCGCTTCAAGGCGCGTATTATCAAGGTATGTTTGAGCTGAAATTTCGCATAGAGTCTCTGAGTAGATGAAATGATGGACGATGTATGTCCTTGGATAGAAAATTGGTTTGATGACTCGAAAGTAAATCGTTTACGCAAAATTCGAAACAACCTCCTTTGAAAGACAATTAACCCAATGAATCATCCCAATGATCCCCTTAAGTATTCGACTTTTTTCAACTTTGGATAGCAACTGCGTCCACATACAAAACTAAACTAACTAGAAGTGATTTTCTCTGTCAAGTGGCATCTATTGGTGTTTATAAAAATATTGCCAAATGATAGAAATGTCATTGAATTTTATTTTGAATCGAGAAACGTTAAATAAGTCAAATGATGCCATATGGCATCTTTGGGTTGATCTGCTGTGAGAATGTTATTCAAACTGATGTCTTGAAAGAAAACAAGCTGGTACAGGTAACAGTAAACTTGGTAAAGCAGGAACAGCACTAAGCCGAGTCGAAAACAAGTAGCTAGCAATGGGTGGTCGATGCTCTTCGGCTCGGCACGCAACGAATGAAGAACATCACTGCACAGCAAATATCTCTTTTGTGGAGCGTCCGGTGTTGTTTTTATTTTCGTTTCCGTGTTGTATTGTAACTGTGACCCCGTAACATCCGCATTTTTCCCGGTGAAATGAAGCGGTCTGTGCGGCTGTAAGACACTTCATCGATGCTGAACAGAGTTCGTCATTTTTTCCTTCTTCGATAAAAAAGCAAACTGTTCGAACAATTCACTTGTCGACTCGTTGTTGGATCGTGTATCTTTCCATTATGAAATTACAAACCTTACTGAAGAGAAATGCCAAGAGAGCGGAAAAAATATGGCGTCGTTTGCTGTCGTCATCAGTGCTGATAAAAGTTATTTTCCCCAGCAAAATTCTTCGAAAATTACAGCCAACCATTTTCAATTGTCACTTCCAATGATCGCAGCAATCTTTCAGATACACTAGATAATCGTCCTAGTAACGTGCTGTTATACTCAGATGAAATAGATCGCGCGCATCGTTCACGGTTACGGAATGAAATTTGACGACAAATCCAACCAAATAATCTTCACTTCAAAGTGAAAAAGAAAAACAAACAGTCCACTCAACCAAAATGAAAATGAAATGAACTGACACTGACCGATACCTTGACAATCTTCGTTAACTGATAAACTGGTTTTGTTGTCTTGCTTCCATCGCATGAAATATAATGAGGTGTTTTGACAGTTCACTTCCATGCAAAAACCGGGAAGGGAGAACTCATCATCGCTCATCGCTCTTACTGAAAAGCCCTTTGCATTTACACAGATTTGCAGTGAAATAATTTCGATGTTCTGACGCAGCACCTGAAAGTTAATGTAACCAACAATACTATCAAAAGAAATAAGCCATTAATTACCCGAATTAGCCCAATATGAAAGTTTAAGCATTTTCACACTTTTTCTGCCGCACCCTGTAGTTTGTGTTGTTTTTGAAATTTCATGAAATTAATTCAGTGAGATTTCATAAATTAAAGCTGTACAAACATGCTCTGTTTAACTGCAGTTCCTAGTAAACCTGAGAATAAACATGAGCAAGTCACTGGACAAATGATTCTGTCAAGATTAGAACTAGTCGTACCCGCTTGTCAAAGTCGGCACCGTAACGTTGTAACCAAAAAGCCCTCCACTTACACTGCTTAGTCCTACGTCGCTATTTCATACAAGTTCTAGGGCTGTATACTTTGTTGTATTCTTCTAAATTGACGGTTCTTAAATGACCACCGGGCCAGGAATCAATGAGTATATTTCTATGGGACACTGGTCAACAATTTCCAAACAGAAATATATTCAATTATTGACTGTGTATACTGTATCTGTTTAAAGAGGAATTACCGACATGCAAATGTCTGTATTTTCTCCATCCTATAAAGCACCTATTTGTAAGTTTAAAGTTTGTCTGAAAATCTCATAGATCCAGAACCTTTCGGTGGTTACATAGGGCGGGTGTTTATAAAGTTGCATGTCCACAATGTGATAAGGTTTACATTGGCCAAACAAAAAGAAATTTAGACCATTTCAGATCCAAAATAGCCGAACATATATTTCATGAAGATCACGCTATGACTACCGACAACATTAGTCTAGTTCGATCAGTAACATCCTCTTGGAAATTAGATGTCGCAGAAAGTTTAGAAATTTTCTAATCCAGCTACCCTCCTCAACAGAGATCAGGGTTATCATTTCTCTTGGCTTTTTAAATTTCTACCGAAAACTCCCCGACAAGGCATGGATCACCAGGCCGCACAATTCTCTACCTAACTCAAGTTGTTTACGTTCTCTGAGTTAAAATTTGCCCCATTCGTTTACCTACTTAGGTGTAAAATTCTTGGGGTTTCGCTATTTTCTCCACAGTCCAAATAAGCACTGACGACGGCACTATGTAAGTGTTGAAATACGTATATGCAAGTGAAAAGTTAAAAGTGATAGAATTAAATAGTGAAAGTGAATTAAAAAAAAGTGAAAGTGTAGATACGATATTATTCTTAGTGCAAATGATCTTCCCAGTAATTCATTTGGCCAAAACACCATACCGGAGACAAAAATTTCTAAGTCTAAATCACACAGTCTTTTGCATCCTCATAAAAACTTTATACATTGTTCGCTTTACTAAACTAAAAAGCACTTTTTTGCTCTAAAAAAATTTTTTTTTCATACCAAAACTGTCTTAGAACGACTTTCAGAGCCTTTTAAGACGAACGTTTTGCAATGCTGAAATCGAAAATATCTCAGTCCTATTTGAAATTTTTGATGTTTTTCATAAAAAAATACCTTTCATTTGTTCTGTTGGGTCATTAGAGGGATAAATTCCTAAATGGCCAGAAAAATGGGCTTTATTCGATATATTATAATTTCCAGAATACGTAACCTTTGATCCAGTTGATCGATTTTCGATGTTTTTGAATCAAATTTAAGGTAATTATTTCTAGTTTCAGGAAAAAATATCAGGTAATCAAATATGTGTACTGTTGAACGCAAAAATTAAAAAAATATGATTTTTATTATGTTGCCAAATTGATTACAATCAACTTCACTTTTTGCATGGATGGAACGTACCGTGAAAAAATAAAAACAACAATTATATAGCTTGACATCACAGCAGAATGAAGAATTCATGCTCATGACTGCCATCAGTTAACGTAACCATGAAAAGAATTTTTCACCAGTCGCACAGCGCAAGATGTAACACGCAATGATTGCACTCTTGGTATCTGCTCCCATCCGACACGAGAACAATTTGATTGTCTTCAACGAATTTTATACAACAAGTTTGGGAAAAGCTTCTTCTTTCGATGAAGACGTTGCAACATTATATGCATTTTAGAAGGGCACATTTTCGCCACTCAACTTAAGTAAGACGTATCCTACTGTCGTTTGTTACTGTTATATAAAGTTAAGGTATTTTTCATACTGGGAAGAAAACCCGTGCAAAAAAAACCCGAGGTTCAAAAAAGCCGCGGTGTTTGTAAATTGTCCTTAAAAAATCCCGTGTGAAGAAAGACCATCTTGTTTTTTTTTTTTCAGAATTTGCTCCATAGATACACTTAAGACTCCTTTCAAAATAAAGCCAAGGGTTATTTTTTATGATATCCCTAAAAATAACGATAAACAAATAGAAAAAACGTATTTTGTATGGAAAAATTCAATAACCCAAAATAGGATTGAGGTATTTACGGTACTTGCAATGCTAAGCAAAATGTTTGTTTTAAAAGGCTCTAAATGTCGACCCAGTACAGTTTTGATGTGAAAATTGAAAAAAAATTAGAATGAAAAAATGTGTGTTTTCAATCTTAATCGATTATATTCAAGTATACGAAAAAACTTTTTCCACAAAATTGCTCAAAATTAACGGGGAAAAGACATTGTTACGGTCCTATATAAAAAAATTGTCCTAGGTCGTCTTTGAAAAAGACGTCGTAATGAATCAAACAAAGTGAAGTGAAAAAGCGAAATTTGATCGTAACATTTCACTAGGCCGATTATAACAACATAATATGGCCGTACCTGGCGAACCACCAATTTTGATAATAAATACCTACGATTGTTGTTTGTTTGTGAGTCTTTACATGATGAAATGGCATAGAATACATACTGAACAATTTTGATTTTGACTTATAACACTTGTACGCCATTACATATATTTACACTGGGGTCGCTTTTTACGCGGTTGGTTGTACCGCATTTAAAAGATTAGACTCGATATATTTATAGTAAACTTATTTGATACCGCGTACAAATAATCTTCCGAATCGAGAAAAAATTATCCGCGTTATTGTAAAAATATCCTGTTTAAACGCATAAAAACAACCCGCGTAAAAAGCGACCCCAGTGTACAAGTTTTCGACAAATTTTCAAGAACATCGGCAAATGAAATGTCAATGCTTGCTGGCTTACGGTAGATCGATATATTTGCCGAATATTTGTCGAAATATATCGCTGACATCCGCGAAAAATCGCCGAGTTCGATCAGCTGTTGGTAAATTTGCCGAGATAAATTGAGTGTGTAGTTTACGCGCTTGACAACATAGTGGATAACACTGATAAACACAGGTTTTGTCCTAAAGGTCAAAGTGGAAAAAATGAAAGATTATTGCTGTATAACCATTTTTGTTAATTTTGGTATCCCTAACACAGATAACTTTTTCAAAGATTTGGATAAATTTTCCCGTAAGCAGACGAAAAAGGGACGAACCCAGCGAGCAATTACTCTACGGCTTTTTGACGCACTTCTGAACTGATTAGGTGCACCAAAATTTAGAGAATTAGTTAAAAAGGTATAATATTTCTAGGGAACTTCTTCGAGCTGTAATAATAATCCAATAAAAATTATGGTAGCTTTCACATGAAAAACAAACCAGTGATTAAAAAACGTATAACCGTCGCATAACATTTGTTTTAAAATTTAGTACTACTGGCACATCTTAAATTTGCCCTAACAATGCGGACAATCAATACCTATTTCATCGGTGTTTGTTCGTTTCGATTAAACCTTGACAGTTTACTTTTGTCATTTTTAACAAACTGACCGGTTCACAAAGGAATTCCTTCACCAGTAAATGTTGGTCATACGATGCGGTATGCCGCATCAATCGATTTCATTTCTGAGACACACCTTGCCGCCAAGAGCCAAGAGCGCTGCGCACTTGCGGCGGGAGGAGATTGTGTCATTTCGAAGTCATATCAGAGGACGCCGCCCGTCTGCGACTCTGCGACATGCATATTTTCACGGCAAGCCAGATGGAAGTAAAAGTGGTTGATGATGAAAGATAGATAAGCTGCCGAGACTGATACAAGCCGTAGCTTGTATCGATAATGGGCGTCTCGGGAGGGGCTCGTACAGCTCTAACAAGCTGTTAATTTTTACACCCTAAAGGGGCTTGGCACTAGATGAAAATTAAGTTTGGGTAAATATTTTAAATATGATTTTTTTGTTCTTGTTTTTTTAGCATGGGAATGTTCCGTACTTTGGCTATCATCTACAAGGAGAATGGCGTCATCAAGGGCCTCTACCGGGGCATGTCGATCAACTACTTGCGCGCGATTCCAATGGTAGCGGTTTCCTTCAGTACCTACGAAGTGATGAAGCAGGCGCTTAACCTGGACACGGGGATGAAGGTTTAGGACTACTGGAGTGCTGGCGTATGTGTGTGTGAACGTGAGCATAACGAATGCAATCAGTGCAGGATTCAGAAAGAGAGCTTCCGGGAGTGCATTTTAGCAGGTACAGTTAGGGTTTTAGGAAGGAAAGCTAAAGTTAGCTTTGAACCAAGACAAAAAAAATGACAAAGTTTATAAACCTTATCGGTCTTCCTGTTACAAGTTAGTCAAAAAAGCATGTTTTGTTTTTTTGCATTTAGATGCTTGTTAGGGGCCTTACTCCCATTTCAATATTTTATTCCTGTCCGATAGACTATTTATTTTATCGTTTGTTTTACATTTGGACTAGTTCAATTTACACAATAAAAAAAATCACATTCTCCTCAACCTGTAGTGTTAGTCAAAATGGTGTAGGCACTATCCTAAGATACATAATAGAAAAGTACTTAAAATTCGTTTTTAGCTTTCTTAACGAAGAATAGGTAGAAATAATACATGAAGAAAAAAACTAGATTGGCACGAACTCTCCTGCCTTTATCGGTTTTGTGTCGATTAAGGTATCAATTGGAGATATCACTATTTTCATTCTCATCGTGCTCGAACACGTCAGTGACTTGAATTGATTTTATAGTTCTTTTCGCCATGGCGAACAAATTTAGCCTGTATATAGACTTTTGCAAACAGATGAAATAAAACAGCAACTCTATATTTTTCGTTACATCAGCTGGCTTTTATTTAATCATCAACTTGTTACAACTGTACTTTTGATAGTTTTGAGTTCGACTGAAGCTCATATGTGTTCGGCTTAACTAACTATGGACGACAGGTATATAACATTTCAAGTACTGTTATTTCACACCTATTTCACAACAATCACTTTTGCTTTTCAGCTCGGTAGTAAAACTAGGCTGGTGTCTTCTAGCTTGCGTAGGCTGCCGTGCGTTTACGGCTGGATAGCTTTTGTTTCAAACAGAGAATGTTGTTGTACTCCCGAAGTAGAGTCGCGAAGGCGCGAGGAAGTTCATTCGCTTGCTTGCTACAATACAGTTCTTAAGTGATTCCAGTAATCGATTCTGTTGGCTGAAAGCGACCAATAGCTAACAGATAGAACTTCCTACAAACACTTATATCAAAAATATGCTTCCCAATTAGATGCTTTTCAGATGTCTTCACATTCTTTATATATAATATTATTACAGTTGAGTAATTGATTACCCTGCTGTTTTTGAACCAGTTTCTGCATGAAAAAGCTCAGTTTCTATTGTAACCATTGTTTTCGACAGCGCCTTTCCTCTTTCGATCAATTTTGCGTTCACTCGATGTTTAACTTTCGGAAAATGATTTTGATTCCATCCTAAAAAAGTGCTCTTTCAGCACAACATTCACATAGATGATTATTTCTGTATTGTTGTAATGACTAACAAATATATTTTTGTTTCTACCTGACTAGTAATAAGTTTACATGCATACTGTTTGTTGTTTCACCACGTTGATTTGATTCTCATTGAAATCCTCCATTCAGTTTAGGTAATGTTGTCTGCGTATATCGTTTAATCTTTCTGTATTTCATTATTCTACTCACTCAAATCACATCTCTTAGCAAACACGAAACAACATTCATCGCATTTCTGTGACTCACAATTAAAGGAAACCTCCTTCCAACGTTCAACGTGTCAATTTTGCATTTCATCAATCTACTCACCAACCACCCGCTGGGAAAAGGCTTCCTCCTCCCACTGAAGGACAAATCGATGTCCTTTCATCGCACCAGTACCAGCAAAGTGGTTATTTTTTCTGGTCCGTGATGGGGAAGCTCGCGCGCGGGTGAAGTTTAACCGAAGAAAACAGAAGACAGAAAACACTTCTCCTCCCCTCGAAGTGCGCGATCGATTCGTGGAAGCTTCCGTTAATTGCCTCATTCTGCCGCTACTGTTACTACCAGTGTCGCTTAGGAGTTCCACGCCATGACAACCTTCTTAAACGGTACAAAGATGCCATGTAAAGGTTCACTGTAAAAGAAGAATTACAAAATAGGCTTAGAAAGGCTTACTGGGTCTGGCAACATATGTTGGTTGCTTGTTAGAGCAATTATTTTCAATTTACGGAGGTGGTGCTTTTCATTTTTCCTATTGCTCACGTATGTAAATTATCAGAAGCAGAAACGGACACCTTCGGTAGGTGGACTTTCGAAAGCAAATTATAATTTTTTGAGCTCCTTTCAATATTGGGAAACACCAAAAACAAAATCCCTATTCCATCCCTTTTCTGAACTGTCAAAATCCCGTTGATTTATGATAACCATGATGACTGTGCGACATGTCCTGAAAACCCCATGTACCTCAGTAGGCTTTGCACATTACCGGTAAAAATTAGTATTTTTTGTTTCAAAAACAACCGTCAAACCCTCCACAATGTCCTCGAACCATCGCATTAAGTTAGGCAAACTATTGGATCTGGCCTTCGAAATTCCCGAAATTGGAGTCGTGAATGTACACCTCCTGTTCGAGATCCTGCGATCGCTAGTGTGCCGGTTAGGGTTGAACGATCACGAAGTGTTGGTGGATCTTGGCTCCAGCAGTAGTAAGGCACTGACCGAAGGTTTGCTGCTAGACGATCTCTCCGTTGCAGACCGATGGGAAGCTGGCTGCGTTGCCGGTTTGCTAAGCCCTAGCCTTATGGCCATGGATCCGGAGGAACGAGCTGCTGAGATTGCCAGGCGACGGGCAGAGGAAGTCCGGCAAGTTTTGAATCTCTTGAAAGCCTACCTCATTCGGTTACGTGCACTGGAAGCCGGATTGGGTGACCTTCGGGCAAAACGAGAAGGGGATCTGGAAAGGATGTCGTTAATGCAGCAGCAGATCGACCTGCATGAATCTAAGCTGTGTGAGCAGGAGAAGAAGCTGGCGAAGTTGACATCCGATTTAGATTGTTTGGCTTTGGCTGTGTTGGATTATGACATCAAAATTGAAGATCTCAGCCAGCAGCTTGATCTTGCGGATGCCCAGATCCGGCAGCTAAAATGTGAGCTCCGCTGTATTGAGAAGGATCGGCAACAGTTCGTAGATGCTGTTCGAACGGTTACGGAGCAGATCAACCATTTTTCGGTGACAAAAGCTGATAAGGATGTAATGGAACACGAGCTAGCTCTACGGGCGTACGCTGATGATTTGAAGAACTACGTTTCATACGAATGCTATAGTCTCGTACAACATGAATTCAGCCGAAATTTAGGATGTCTATACGATGACGTTTTCAAGCTGGAAAAAAGTATAAAGCGAAAAGCGTACGAACAAGACAAGGAATTGCAAACCAAAGCTGATTTGGTTGAAATGGAAGGTTTGAGGAAGCAGCAGTCTAAAATTTTATCAAAATTAAGACTGATGGAAATGCAGTACGTTCCGAAATCCAGAGCTTCCCCAGTGTCTGCCGGGGTTTTCTTGAAAGACAAGGGTAGCGCACACTGTATAGCTTGTACGTTCGAAGCTTCCCTGGAAGGTAATGATGTGTTGATCCCAAAACCGGTTCCGATTAATTCTCCACCAAAAAGGAAACAGCTTTTTACTCTTCAAAGTAGATACTGTGGCGGTCACGCCACTATTGTGAAGCCTGAAGAAAAAGTTTTATTTCCTGGACCGGTTTTGGATCTTAACTGTACCCGAAAAACTACGCAGTCACTTAAACAGATTGTCGGAGCGGATGAATGTAGCTACTTGGCTGGTTAAAATGAAAAATTAATAAAATTAAACATGTTGAAAAAACTTACCAATCGAAAAATTTCCTTCCATCGATCGATCCATCACAATCGCCCAGATTGTTGGGCAGCTGTAGGCCAACGTATTTCTCGTCCACATCTCCGTCAGTGCCCGCCAGCGGGCCAATATAGCGTACTCGACCGACCACCACGCGGCCATTGCGGGCTATAACCTTCGCCAGGTGTCCCGGCTTGAGACATTTGGCGGTCTTTGGCAAGAATGGCAGTGCGTGTTTCGAAGGTATGAAATCTAGAGAAAAAACAAATTTACTTTTAAAATCTAATCGGTTCCAACTAAACTGTACCTCTCTGAATATCATTTTCGGAGCACCTTCGGTGCTTACTCGGTCCGACAACATGCGGAGCTGGAGTGAGTGGCGGCGGAGGCTGACAGTGCTCTTCGGGATCCTCGTGCATTATGTTACCCTCAACAGACCTTCGTAGAAACTCCTCTGCCTCTTCCAGTAAACTATCTGTTGATCCTCCGGAGTCGCCATGAATTCTGTACAGCGATGGTCCTCCGTATCTCCTGGGACAATTGCAATCGTGCCGTAGATCGGGTAAAGAGCCACGAATTTTGTGCGATGGTTCCTGGAAGCTTACCCGCGGGGTGTAGTGCATACTCTCGGACGGTCGTAGTGCTATCGAATGGTGACCCTGCCTGCAGATGGCACACCGTATCGACGGGACACTCCGGGAGCGGTGATGTTTGCTCAGCGTAGAATACCGTGAGCCGAGCGAGTAGCTCTTGGAGGAATCGAACGAATCACCCCGATCCGCCCAGTAGGCTTCCGTTTGCGTCGTTTGCGTGGCGATGCTGCTCTCGTTGACCGTCCACTGGGAGACTCCTGGTGAGGTCATGCTGAAGCTGGGCGGGATGCTGCAGGAAAAAAAAACATTCAATAAATTGCAAGGAATAAAATTATCATGTTTGTCACTTGAAAATAACAGAACATATTTAGAACCAAATAAAAAAATTGTCAAAAAATGCAAAAAATCATCACGGTCAAATGCAGACATTGGAAATCAAAAAGTCAAAATTTTAAAAAATGCAAGAGCGGAAAATTTGAAAAGTGAACATGTCAAAAAGTCATCAGAATAAATAATAGAAGCGTCAAAATGATGTCAAACAGACAATGGTAAAAAGAAAGTGAAACACCGAAAGAGCCGTTTCGGTTTTATTGCGGTCAAAAAATACTTTCCAATGAATCTAGTGAGGCTGTGGATTCGAGGAAATGATGAAGGTTAGCATATTTGTCGAATAGAAGTGAAATCTAGCAAAAAATACAGATTTTTATCATTTTACCAAGTCCACAGTTTCGTTGGATTCACGGGAAGATGTTTTTTTGCCGTGATAATATCGAAAAAGCACTGTAATCGAATCTGTCACGTTAAGGGCAAAGAAGTAGTGAACAAGGTTCAATCGTTTATAATAAAAAAATCATGAGTAATCCTATGATAAAAGTCACATTAAAATATCAGAAATCAGAGGGCAATAAGAGAACGAATAATGATGATTTAAGAATCATCTAGTTTTAAATCAAAAAATTTAAAAGGCAAAAGGTTAAAAATCCTAATTCAAAAACCTTCAAAAGTGAAAAGTCAGTCATCAAGTGGTCGAAATGTTTAAAACTTGAGTCAGTGTCGAACAGTCAAAATCTCAAAAATTCAAAAGACAAACAAAAAGTTGGAAAGTTAAACAATCGAAATTTCAAAAAGTGAAAAATCATAAACTAAAGCAGTCGAAGAGGTCAAATATTTAAAAAGTCAAAAGAAAGAAATCAAACGGAAAAAAAGGTGGAAAGATCTAAGATATAAAAATGTCGAAAGGATAAAAAGATGAAAAAATGAAAACATAAAGATTAAGAGATGAAAAAATGAAATCATGAATAGAAGAAAACATGAATAGATTAAAAGAGGAAAAAAGTAACAAGTCATAAAAAGGCAAAAGGTCAAAAAATCTAATCCATAAAATTTTGAAAGTGGAAAGTCAGAAAGTCAAGAAGTAAAAATGAAAAAAAAATCAACAACTTGTATAAAAAATTCAAGAGTCAAACAAACGAAAAGGTAAAAAGGAAAATGTTGAAAAGTCAAAAATCAAAACATCAAAAAGTGAAAAAATGATAAAGTGAAGGAACCAAACAAAGTCAAAAATACAAATAGTTACAAAGTCGAATAGCTAAAAAAATCAAAGATCAAGAAGCAAAAGGTCAAAAGAAACATCAAAAGATCAAAAGACCAAGGTAAACTTCAAAAGATCAAAAGTTCAAAATACCAAAAGAAAAAACAGCGAACAGATAAAAAGATGAAAAAATGGAGGGATGGAGGGATGAAGAGATGAAAACAATTGAAAGATGAAACAAAGAAATGATGAACAGATAAGAAGGTGAAAAGATTGAAAAGATGAAAAGATGAGAAGACAAAAAATTTAAAGAACTGAAAGATGGGAAAAAGAAAAAAATGAAAAGACGAAAAAATGGAAAGATGAAAAGGTGATGCGATGAAAAGATGTGAAGATAAGAAGATATGAAGATAAGAAGATGAGAAGATAAGATGAGAAGATGAAAAGGCGAATTTTCTCGTAAAATTGTAAAAGATGGAAAGATGAAAAGATGAAAAGATGAAAATATGAATAGATGAAAACATAAAAAGAGTAAAATATACAGAGATGAGACGATGAGAACTAGAAAAGATAAAGAATTGAAACGATAAAAAGCTATAAAAATGGAAAGATGAGAAAACGAAAAAAAGAGTAGATGAGAAGATGATACAGGATGAGAAAATGAAAATATGAAAAAGATGGAAAGATGAGAAAAACAAAAGATGAAAAGGCGGAAATATGAGAAAAAGAACAGATGAAAAGACGTAATCATTGAGGGATGAGAAAATTACAATATGAAAAAATTAGGAGATAAAAGAAGAAAAAATTAAAAGATGTAAAGATGAAAAACTGAATATTTGTGAAGATGAAAAGGTGAAATGATTAAATGATGAAATGATAAAGAGATGAAAAAATGAAAAGATGAAAAGGTGCAAAGACGAGAGATGAGAAGTTGAGAACATGAAAAGAGAAAAGATAAAGAAATGAAAAGATAAAAAGCTGAAAAAATGAAGAGATGAAAAGATGAGTAGATGAGAAGCTGAAACGATGAGAAAATGTTAAAATGAGTATATGAGGAGATGAGAACATGAGAATATGAGGATATGAGAAGATGAGAAGATGAGAAGATGAGAAGATGAGAAGATGAGAAGATTTAAAGATGGAAACATGAAAAAATTAAAAGACTAAATGATGTAAAGATGAAAAATAAAGGATGGGAAGACGAAAAGATGGAAATATTAGAGAATAAAAAAATTAAAAGATGAAAAATTCGGAACATGAAAAGATGGAAAAATGACATTATGAAAAGCTGAAAAAATGGAAAGATGGAAAGATGAAAAACAGAAAAGATGAAGAGATGAAAACATGAAAATATGAGAAGATGAAAAAAATAAAAAGATGAGAAGACAAAAATATGAAGAACTGAAAAGATGTCGAGATGAAAAGATGAGAAAAAGAAAAGATGAAAAGACGAAAAAATGGAAAGATGAAAAGATAAAAAGATGAGAAGATGATAAGATAAGAAGATTAGAAGATAAGAAGATGAGAAGATAAAAAGACGAAAAAAAAAAATGTTTAAGAGATAGAAGGATGAAAAAATTCAAATATTAAGAGATTAAAACTTGAAAAGATAGAAAGATATAGAGATGAGAAAACGAGAAGATGAAATGATTGAAAGATGATAAGATGAGGGGATATGAAAATGAGAAAATGAGAGGATGAGAAGATGACTAGATGAAAAGATGGTGAGATGAAAAGAGGAGAAGATAAAAAGTTAAAAAGATGAGAAGATGGAAAAAACATGGACAGATGAAAAGTTGAAAAAATGAAAAAAATGAAAAGACGAGATGATGAGAGGATGAGATGAGACGATGAGAACATGAAAAATTAAAAAGATAAAGAAATGGAACGATAAAAGCTATAAGAATGAAAAGATGAGAAAATAAAAAAAAGAGTAAATGATAAGATAAGAGGAAGAAAAGCTAAGCGAATTAGAAGATGAGAAGATGAGAAGATGAGAGGATGAGAAGACGAGAAGACGAGAAAATGAGAGGTTGAGAAGTTTACTCTTTGAGAAGATGGAAAGATGAAAAGATAGAAAGATGTGAAAAAGAAAAGATGAAAAGACGAAAATATGATATAATATTAAAAGATAAAAAAATTAAAGGTTAAATGATTAAGAGATGAAAAAATTAAGAGATAAATACAAAAAAATGGGAGGATGTAAAGATGAAGAAATGGGAAAATTAAAAGATGAAAAAAAGAGATGAAAAATTAAAAAAATGAAAAGGTAAAAAGACGAAAGCTGAGAAGGCGAAAACATGAAAAAATGAAATGATAAAATGCTGAAAAAATCAATAGGTGAAAAAATGAAAAAATAACAAGATGAGTAGATGAGAAGATGAAAAGATGAGAAAATTTTTTCATCTTCACATCTCTTCATTGCTTCGTATTTTTGTCTTCTCATCTTCTCATCTTTTTATCTTTTCATTCAAAAATGACAAATTGAAAAGCTGAAAAAATGAGCTTTTCAATTTGTCATTTTTTCATGTTTTGATCTTCTTATCTTTTCTTTTTTTTTTCTTTTTATACTTTCTTCTCTTCGTCTTTTTAGTTAAAAAATCAAAACATGAAAAAATTACAAATTGAAAAGCTGAAAAAATGGAAATGTGAAGAAGTGAAGATGAAAAGATGAGAAGATGAAAAAAAGAAAAGACGAAAAAATTTAACGATGAAAATATTATAGGATGGAAAAATTAAAAGATAATTGAAAGATTTAAGTTTCTTAAAGATGGAGAAATTAAGAGATAAAAAAATGAAAAGATTCGGAGATGAAAATATGTGGAAATGAAAATATGAAAAGATTAAACGATGAGAGGATGAGAAGGTGAGAAGATGAAAAGACGAAAAAACAAATTATTTAAAGATGGAAAGATGAAAAAACTGAATGATAAGTTGAGAGAAGATGAGAAAATTATAAGATGAGAAGAAGAAAAGATGAGAAAATCAGAGGATGAGAAGATGATGAGATGAAAAGAGGAAAAGATAAAAAGATAGAAAGATGAAAAGATGAGAAGAAGAGAAAGTAGAAAGACGAAAAGATAAAAAGATGAAAAGGTAAAAAGGTGAAGAAATGAAGAGATGAAAATATAAAAGGATAAAAATTCAAATAGCTAAAAAAATATAAATAGATAAAATGATAAAAAGATAAGAAGTTAAAAAGATGAAAAGATTTAAAGATTAAAAGATTAAAAATATAAAAAAATTAATAGAAGAAAGGAGGAAAAGGGGAAAAAAATAATAGCGTGAAAGCGTAAAAGAGAATGAGAAGTTGAAAAGCTCAGAAGAAGAGAAGATATTATGAGAAAATGACAATATGAGAGGATGAAAAAATGAGAAGACGAGAAGATGTGAGTTTGAGGAGATCAAAGGATGAAAAGACAAATATATGATAAGAGGAGAAGATGAACAGATGCAAAAATAGAAAAAGAAAAGACTCAAAAGGCTTAAAACCAAAATAAAACAATCAAAATGTGAAAAGACAGAAAATCAGAAAAACAAAGGGAGAAAAAGCGAAAAAATTTAGAAAACGAAGAAGTCAAAAGAGTAAAATAGTGAAAAGCCAAAGAATTCGAAGTTCGAAAGGTTAAAAAGTCCAGGCTAAAAAATTAATAACAAAAGTTAAATACATTGCAGTCATAAAAATTCAAAAGCTCAGAAGGCCGAAGGTCAAATACATCAAACGCAAAAGAGTAAAAAAATGTAATAAGTTATAAGCTCAAAAAATCAATTAGGCGAAAGGTCGATAGATCAAAAGCTCAACGAGTCAAAAAGTTAAAAAAAAAACTCAAAAAGTAAAATGGTCGAAGGTTCAAATTAAAACGTTGAAAAATTAAAAAAAAAATAAAAATAAGGAGCTCTAAGTGTGTGACAACTGACAACGTCAAAAAATTCAAAAGATCAAATGAAATGCGGGAAAGTCAAAAGCGCTAAAAGGCCAAAAGAGAAACAAATCAAATATCACAAAACTCAAATAAAAATGCGAAAAAGTCAACGAATAAAAGAGCTAAAAGGTTGAAAGGTCCACATATCAAGATATTGAAATGCTACAAAGCCAAAGGCTAGAATGGTCAGAGGTTGAATAATTAAAACGTTTAAAGGTAGAAAAATCGAAAGGTTAAACGATTAGCAATCAAAAAAAAATCAAACGTAAAAAAGATTGAAGTTCAGTTACAAGCTCAAAAAGTCAACTAGGCAAAAGCTCGATGGATCGAAAGGTCAAAAAGTCGAAAAGTTAAAAACCAAAAACCCAAAAAGATGAGATTAAAATGTCTCGCAAGGTCAACAAACAAACCAATTAGTCAAAAAATAAAATGTCCAAATTAAAATGTCAGAAAGTCAAAACGCTAAGTAATCGGAAGATCAACAAATCAAAAAGTGAAAAGTTGAACGCATCCGAAAATAAAATATCACAAAGTCAGAAGCTCGAAAGATCAAAACCTAATAATTAAATCAAAACGTGAAAAGGTAAAAAAATCAAAAAGTAAACGGTTTGGAATTTAAAAAACTAAACGAGAAACGGGCAAAAGGTCAATAAGTCAAAAGCTCAAAAGTACAACTAGGTCGATGAATCGAAAGGTCAAAGAGTTAAAAAAAAAAACAAACATACAGTAAGCCAAAAAGTAAAATGGTAAGAAAGTTCAAAGTAAAAACGCTGAAAAATTTTAAAGACGGTACAGTCGAAAAAAAAAATGAAGAGGTCAAAATATCTGATAACGTCAAATAATTCAAAACATAAAGATTTGAAAAGTTATCCAGACAAAATGCGAAAAGGTTTAAGGTAAAACTGGGTAAAAGGGCGTGAAAAGGGCCAAAGGTCACTAGATAAAAGGTGTGAAGGTAAAAATGCCGAAATATCAAAAAGTTGGAAAACCAATTACCTAAAAAGTTAAAAGATCAATAATTTGAAGGGTCAGAAGGTTCAAAACCTCAAAAAGTCAAATAAACAGAATGTAAAAATATAAAAAGTCTAAAAAATTAAAAAGTTAGAGTTTCAAAAAGTCTTATTTGAAAGCTAGATTGTAACTAAAAAATATTACATTTTAGGTGTCAAAAATGGCATAAGTCAAAATCGGCAATTCAGTTGAAAACGACTTTGTACCGGTTAATAACAAACTTTGTAAGTCAAGATTTAGAAGTAATGTTTTAAGTAAAGAAATAAATAAATAATAAATCTCAAACAACAATGCCATTGTCAGGATCCATCTCAAGAATCTCAATTGACAAGGGTTTACAGCCGTGAAATATATATATATGTTTCCAGATTGAAACATCACTGGTGGCCCACTCGGTGGAGCAACATCATCAGATACCGCACCCCTTGACGGTCTCCGGCGTCTTGAGCAAATTGCCCTTGCAGTAGTTGGGCGACCGGTTCTCGTTGTTCTCCTCGTCTTCCTCCTGCTCCTGCTGGCAGAGGTGATCCGCCGAACGGGACAGCTCCGGTACCATGCTGGTGAAATTGATATCGCTCAACAGCACTCGACGGGCCTCTTGGGTTTTATCGGATGGTCTGTGGTGTGTGTTCGCGGTCGGTCGGTCGGTCGGTCGGTTCCACATTCGAAAGCGTGAAACAGAGATACAACATTTTCATTGTGATATGTGTACAGTACATGTGTACCAGTTTAAGGGGCGATACTTCTGGTTTTCGACTTTATTCTGGGGCAATACAATATGGGGCACGAGGAAAAATGGAAACCTTTGCCACTTGGTTACGAAATAATTGACACCGGAAGGGCGAAACCATCCCGAAGACAAATAAAACACAAATCAAAGGTTTTCCTTGCTTTAGCTGCTTGCAGCTAAAATGAAATGAACGACCCACCATATATAGGGTTATAATGGAGATTAGAGGCGGCGCCAGATTTATGAGTATCATCAATTAGAAGTGCCGTCACGCCACATTAGGAAGGATACAGTGGAAAGGAAACTTAGTGTCTTTTACGTTGCGAAACATGGTCGAAAAAGGATTTCCTAAAGAAATTTAAGAGGTTGAATCTACTAAGTATCAAACTGCACGCTTCACTACTTGGCTCCATTATTAGTATTCATGTTATGGAGGCGCATGATGAACTGTGCGATAGTCCGTCTAAAATAGATGGATGGGAAAATTTCTCGTTCGTTTTATCGGTTAAGCTATTCTACCGGCATTGACTGCACCCAGCGTCGTCATCAAACAGCAAGGACCATGACATGTGCAGCACATATGCCTTGTTTCCTGCTGAAGGGCGATAGAATATGCTCGCTTGGTAAGTGTACGGGGAGGAAATAAATTGCGTTGCATAATGCGATACGATGCGGTTAGGCTTCGGATCACCGCTGTGGTGTTGGGTGCAGTCCAGTAAATGTGTCGAGTGATATTTTCGTCCAGAAGGTGATGCAGTAGGGTTGGGTATGAGGACGAGACAGTTTGATGTGACATCTGGACTGCGGGTGTAATAATTTGTTTATAGGAATTCTGTGGTAAGATTTACTGATTCTACAGCTTGCAACCTACAGCTTTAAACCACTTGAGATGTTCGTGTTCGAAACGCGCGAGCTTCGTGGAAATCAATCTCTATATCCCCATTAGACTGATTGATTCATTCGAAAATATAGGCATTGAATTTCACGCCATTATGTCGTAAATCAACATCGATCGTGCTTCGCCTTCTCACATTAGAGTTATGTTACATAGAACCTTGCCTTGTCTCGTCATAGCCTTCCTTTACCCAGCATTACGCACACCAATTTGCCACATACATGGCTTTTCGCTAGAACAGATTCGGATTTCGCAACACGAAAGGACCAACAGCAAACAAAAAGAGCGAGAAGAGATGAAATCCGAGAATTTGACAGATTGCCGATAGAGGCAGTGATTGCTTTTTTGCTTGCTCACTGGAATTGTTACCATCTATCTCGCAGGGCAAATAAAATCCAATCCACCATGAAGCGTACTTACCGTAGTGTATACTTGCGCGTGCCGATCGCCGGCGGGGGAACGAACTTCGACGGTAGCGTGTACAGTCCGGAGCCGATTTCCGTCCCGGATAGATGGGTCTCCGAACGCCACTGCTGGGAGAGTGCCGTGATGTCCGTTTGAGCTGCTCGAGACCGTTTGGCTTCATCGGAGGATCCGGCGGACCCGCCGACACAGTCTGCGGCTGTAACGGTTCGTAGAGTTTTCCCCGGTGGTAGATACTGATGCGGGGAGTAGGTTCGAGGGCTTCGCGAGAACTTCACCGCCAGTGGACTTCGGTTGGAAACGGCTGCCGCCGGAGTTCGCGTGTGAATGATAGGTCTGCAGTTGGAATGACATTGTTAAAAACTAGTCAACAAGACAAAATTAAAAGAAAAACTTACCTATAAGCTGGAGGATTCGGGCAGGTATTTCTCCTGCCCATTTCCAATATGTTGTCTTCCGCGATTCCACATTTGGAAATGTCTGTCTCGATAAGCACATTATAATTAGTCCAGCGTTTCCCCAACGTATTCGTTCCACTGATAGCACCCACGTCGAAGGAATCGCCCCGATTCACTTCCCCCGTTCCGTCATCTAAGCTGGAGTCCTTTTCCAACGATTTTGTACTGAAATCTATACTTTTCTTAACATTATCTGCCCCCAGGGAATCCTGACTTTCTAAGCTCTTTTCTTTTGGTAAATCCCTACTAGACCCGTCGCCTTCAACCGCATCACTGTCGCTTCGTTCGATCGAGTCCTTCTTAAGTGATTCCTGATCTGAAGAAAGGTTCCGAAAGTTAATGAGAACTGGCGTTCCAGACTGGCCCGTTTCTTGCCACGGTTCGTAGTCGGAAATCGATACCAAGTCCTCCTGAATGATGTCTTTGTTGTCGTCCGACGAAAAGATCAGTTCAATGTCGTCCACTTCTTCTTGGTTCTCGGATTCACTTTTCTTCACCGACCTTCTCGGTTGCGGTGTCGTGTAACCGGCGGCTCCCGGCGGATCAGGTTCAACCGGAGTCGCGACTTCCTCTGTGAAGACCGAGTTATCGCCTTCGGAAATCGACGGATTACTTTGCTGATCGACGTCCACATGAAGGTTCTCCGACGATTGCTGTTTAATGTTGATGCCTTCGGTAGATTTGATTACGCTGAGGTTTTCCTCGTTGGTGATGTTTATCTTCAAATTCGACACATCGCCTTTGACAAACTCTTCCCGAATCGTTGTGTTGCCTGTGGAATCTTCCTGCTCCTCGGCAAGCGTTTTGTCTTCATCCTCGGGCATTTCGGGAGCGTCCCGCTCCTTTGTTTCTACAGTTACTCTAGTCGGTTCCGAGCTGTCAGCTTCGGAACTGCTACCGTCGACGTTGATGTTGGAGGAAACCTTTATTTTTACGTCGATCCGGGATGCCATCGTGGAGTGGCTTGAAGCTGGATGTGAAACTATTTGAATATCCGGAACTATAGACACTTTCTGTTGCCTAGCATCTTTTGTTGACGGTTTTTTTCGTGTCTCTTCCTGATCCGAGGTTGTTCTGTCCTCTGTTTCGCTTCTATCTTCTGGTATTCTTACCTTGTACTTCTTTTTCAGTTTCTTCGGTTTCTTTTCCGGAATTTCTTTCTCGTCGGATTCGATGATCGAAAAATTTGGGTTGTCCTCGATTGTTTCCTCCTGCTGCTGCTGGAGGTAGCTTTTTCCCTCGTCTACGATACTTCGGACACTGATTTGCTTCCGCAACCGATCGTTGTCCTGGCGACTCTCTTCCAGGGCGGTCCGCAGTGAAACGATTGTTTCGTGCAGCGCTCTTATTGTGTCGAACGGACGCACATAGGACTGAGAGGACGTGCTGGAATCGGTACCGTAGGAGTAAGCTGGCCGATCTCCATCATCTCCAGTGCGGTACGTACCGAACCGGTCCATCGGGCAGTTCGGCAGGGAAGGGGACAGCCAGGTCTAGACGGTGCGTTAATCATTGCTACGTGGGGGCTTTTGTAGTAATCTGGGGAAAATGGAGATGAAAAAAAAAAACACATTTCAGAATTTCACGTCTCCAAAGTTTTTTTTCACTTCACGACAGAGTCATGTTGTTTTCCCGGAGGGAACGCCATTCATTGTTTGCTGTTCATGAGACAAGCGTATGTTAATCTAATGGTGGCGTATTGTGACATGGCACCAGTGGAATTTCAATTTCGCAGAAGATTAGCTCTTATTTTAATAGGTATTAAGTAAAGCGTCACGGTAGGTTGAGTTTTCAGTCACTGTCTGTTTCGTAAATAATTACGATCAAACCTAGCCACAAGACAACCAACACTGGTGGAAAATAATCTAAAATTCATTAGAACTCTCTACCATCCTAGCACTTCATTTTCGCACCTGACACAGGCAGCTTCTGTAAAGCGGCATAAACGTGTCACGTACACCGAAGCAGCTTGAGAGGATTGGGTTGATCTGCTGTTTCCTGAATAACACCAACTAACTAACCAACGAACCAGCGAAGAATTGATTCTAATGCACTTTCTGTACAAGGTGTAAAGCAGCCGGCACACAAGCAATGTTTGCTCTCCATGAGTACACAAGTGCAAAACATGTTCATAATTGCTGTAGCCTTATATCCAGGCTGTGGGGAGTGGTTTTCATGCGAAAGAGGGTCGTATGTGGAGTGGAGTGCCGACGGAGTTACTCTTTTTCCGACAGTTCTAAGTGGCGTTGGGGGACCGCTCTGCTAGCAAAATAAACTGGCTAAAAGCAGCAGATCATTCCGTAGCTGGTACTATTCGAATAGAACGGAATGTATTCAATTACGAAGTAGGTTGAATACTTTGTAGGATTTGTGAGTGAGAGAAAAATATTGCTAGTACCCCTGCTTACGGGAAATTTTTCTAAAGTTGTGTATGATTTTTCATTTCCAATCATCCTTAGCATAAAAAAGAGAGGGTTGTACATATGACACCTACGTGAGAATTATACTATTTACTCAACGGACCGTTTCCTAATCCTATAAAAGCCAAAGAAAAGATGCAATCAAAACAACTTCACGAAATATAACGTAATAAATGGCACTACGTGTTTTCGTGGGGTCGACGTTCACCGTTGCAGAAAAATCTATATGTTGGGTGAATGTTTCCATTCTGCATCTGTAGTAAACACACTTTACTCGAAAAATAAATAATCGAGGTTCAGATAGGTCAACACCAGAACTGCTGAATGAAAACTTCTCAAATAGTATGCTGTATATAGGTAGTAAAGATTCGAGTAGATACGTGATTGCTTTCGATTGACGGGAATTCCACCTTGAAACTACGCCATCCGTAAAACAACAGATGGGCAGTTTCCGGTACGGACGATTGCGTCGCAAAAGTTTTTAACAGGATGGATGGATAATAGGTAATTCCGAAGATTTATATTACGTGCGTGGGCTGGCCCGTGGCAACAGTCGGGAGCTTGTGGCCATGTGTGGATAAGTCAGTTTCCAGTTGTTTCATTAGATATGATTTTGGTCAGAACGAATGAGAGACGTGTCACAGCGTTAGCCGAATGACCTTGGGATCAGTTTTGTGGACTGATTCAATGTTGTTTTGGGCGTTCCATTCCTTGACTGCGAATCTGAACAAAAATGTTTTATTCAGTCTACAATCGACGGAATAGTTTTTTAACATACTCGGTGGGAAATGGAGATAATTTCAAACGTTGTACTCTATGTGCAAGATGTACCGCCAATCCAGCTAAAACAAACGAATAAATTTGCTGTTACAATTTATCCTGTGAAATCGAACCCGGAGGGTATGCTTTGACTCGGGCGGACGTGACAAACAAGGAGAAGGATGGGCGAGTGATTTGATAGCTTGTTTGTTGTTTACCAGGTTTGCTTTCCGTTCCCTGCATTAAATGGTAAGAAAGTTGGATCAAAGTGGTTTTCGGTGGTTTAATTTGAATAATAGATTGTTCTTGGTCATAGGCGGTCCCCTTTCCCCATGATATAATAGCGTATCTTTTCTCACTACTAATTTGACTTGATAAACACTCCTTGTTTCCCGGGACTAAGTGGAAAATAATGACGCTGAAATCGGTTAATTTACTGTAACTCTTACTGTTTACTGTTGACTGTACCTATGGGCTGTTATTAAAACACATGCATGTTTCAACAGTTTATAAAAAAAGCAAAGCAAAGCCTTGGTGCTACATTCCGATTCGGAACTTGACCTTCTGTTTACTATACACAGACTTCGCAGCCAACTGTTAAGTGTACAGGACAATTGCGGGGCTAGCGCTACGATCCTACTGACACTAACAGTCTCTCCCGAGTCAAGACTCGAACCTACGACGACTGGCTTGTTAGGCCAACATCGTACCTCGAGACCAGCTGGGGAGGCTTTTCAACAGTTTAAAGTTGGCTTGAATTCTTGGTTTAAAATGAAAACGATTGTATCGTGATATAAGAAAAACGATTGTATCGTGGTATAAAACCATAAAACTTGTGACGTGATAGATGGCATATTTTTCAAAAGTGGATTAGCGAAAATTTGAAATGAAATCATTGGTATGGAGCAAAAAGCAAATTATTTTCGGTGCGGAATCAGCATTCCTTCAACCCAGCCTTAAAAAAAGTAGCAGGTTGAACTACGGAATTTTTATATTCCATGAAAACAAATAGTAGAAGGAGTTGTAGTATTTTTAAGTGCTAATATTTAGTGCAGTTTTATGCTAGGTGCTAGTATTCCCTGTAAATTTATTTAACAATGTATTTCTAAATGCTGAGACGTAAAAACTATATAAATTGTTGAAAATTGAATTGGGTCGAGCCTGGAAACTGGTTTCCAGTAAGAGTCAATCTCTGCAAGCTAAAGCTTTCATACGTGACTACTGAGAGTCAAATTGGTCATGGCCGAGTAGCAAAACAAAGAATCATAAACTAGAGAACGGCAAGAGAAGTAAAAAATTTTCGATAGCTGCACCGGCCGCAGCTGAGAAATGAACACGAAGAAAAGCTAGAACTCAATTGTACATTTTTCTGCGTAACTTGTTATCGCTGTCAAAAGTTTTGAAAACAGACATTAAAATATTTTAGTTTTTCTTCAACTATGATTTGAAGCAGGGCTGTCCAACGTACGCGTACGTACGGTCTGCGGGCCACATCCGGCCCTCGGCTTCTTTTCTCGCGGCCCGCGTTAAGTTTTCACACGTTTCACATTTGGCCCACGTGTTGATATATTCGGATTAGAATTTGTTATGATAGATAACATCTTTGTATAATTTGAACTTATTTAACAAGTAATGACATCCTGTTTTTAGTGTGTTGAAACTTTCAATCCGTATCGACATTTCAAAAATGAAGAACGACTTCAAAAGAATGGAGGCAGTAAAAAAAAAGTTGT
This sequence comes from Wyeomyia smithii, assembly GCF_029784165.1. Taxonomy (NCBI): domain Eukaryota; kingdom Metazoa; phylum Arthropoda; class Insecta; order Diptera; family Culicidae; genus Wyeomyia; species Wyeomyia smithii. The sequence goes on along the minus strand of NC_073695.1, from coordinate 236,536,162 downwards.
CGTTCATCTTCATCAGACGAGAATCATATTTGCGGATTTCGGTATCAGATTTTGATATCAATATGGCACGTGTTCTGGTGAAAAAGCCAATAGTTTCAAGTTTCTCATTGATTCTCCAAGCTCATGTCATTTTAAAATCTTACAACAATTAATTTAAATCCTGTTTTAGCATGAGAAAATTTTAAAAAAATCATTGTTTGTTTTCCATATTTGTTATGGCTGTGGCTTGTAAGTTTACTTTTATCATGGTAAGCTTCAACTGGTATCACCCTTGGCTTTTCAATCTAAAATGGACTGCTTTTAAATCAAAATCAAAGTTAACCAGCATGATATTTTAACCCTCTAGTGCCCAATACCGCCATTTGGCGGGCTTCAGTCGAAGTCCTGAAAAGCTTCAATAAATACTTAAGAAGTGTTTATAATGGTTCATAGTGATTTTACCGAAACCCATCTAGAAATTAACTTGGGCACTAGAGGGTTAATATATATTTGTACATAATCTAAACATTAGCGGAAATTTTAAAGTTTTCAAAATTTTTGCCCGACAGCTGTTGTGGATTGTGAAATTTGGCCCTCGTGTCAAAAAGATTGGACAGGCCTGATTTAAAGCATTTGAAAAATATTGGTTTTTCTTATAATAGTGAAGAGTTTGCTTAGTTTGGCATCATTATGGATTGCCATTTACCGATGACACCGGATAGTTTCAGTTCTCTTGTTATTCTCCGCACACAGTGCAAGCTAGCAAGCAACATCTACCGCTAAAAGCCAACGCGACGTGACAGATCCATTACCAACATGTCTGGACATGTCCAACGATGCTATACAGTCCACCGGTCGGCCCGTCTGCTCTGCTATCGAATGAGTCGCCTGCTCAGCCTTACTGCGCTAAAATAGGTTGCTGCGGGTCGGGCCAGCATGCAGTAAGAGTTAACTGTCCTCTCGCTGCAGTAATCGGGTACACAATCTTTAATACGTGGCTACTGAGAGTTACATTTTCGGTAGGCGTGACGTGTGTACTAGAGCGAGACGTGTGTACAGCAACTACAACAAATCGTATTCAAAGTCAGATCAGCTGTAACAGTGGTGTAGCCAGAAACTCTTTTTGGGATGGGTTTTGATAAAAAATGTGAATTTTAAAAATATTGAAAAGAGAGTAACCTACATCAATGACGATCATTAGGCAAAACGGAATTAGAATGAGGGTTGTGTTATAGTAGAGATATGAGTGAGGGAAAATATTAATGGGAGAGATTAGGAGAAAACAACGTAAAATAAGAAGTGTTTTCCTGCTTTCTTTATTGATACTGCTTACCGTGCAACGCACGTGCTGTTTGAATAAACCGTACCGTAGTTCAGTCTGTGGTCAATTCGAAAACAATATTAGAATTTTTGTTTATCGCATGCCATAAACAGTAGAGTGCCAATGGAAATCGATTTTCGAATTTCATTCATTCCATTTGCACAAACAGATATTCAAAGCAGCCTTTTGTAGCGTAGTTCGAAATAGTATAGTTTCTCGATATTCTCCCACCGGAATAAGTTTCTGATACTAGAAACCATGTTTTGCGGGAGAAACAATGACGGCCGCATGGCAGTGAAACAAGTAGGCGACAAAAAAGTCCTTTTAGGGTTAGATTTAATGGAAGAATCTCCATCGGGTACAGATGCCGCGGGTCGGAAAAGCAGCCTCACAGGACCTGATCCATCGGGAAAAACTATACCCGGATGGATATCCGGGCCCCTGGGTTGTCTTCTTTCGGCCGAAAGCTAAGGCATTGAATGCAATGCAGATTAGTAGGGATCTGGCACGGTTTTCAGCCGTGACCGAAATCACTTAAGCTCGCCCCAATAAACTGCGTCTTTTAGCCTCAAGCAAGCAAATGAGATTGCTGTTTGTGAGCTTTTCACGTTGGAGTACCAAGTGTACATTCCAGCTTGTGCAGTGAAAATCGACAACGTGGTAACCGATTGGAGTCTGTCCGTCGAAGATCTATTGAAAGCTGGGAAAGGCCTTTTCAAGGACTCCAGCCTTCAACCGGATAAGATACTAGATTGTAAGCGATTACGTTCGGAATCGCTCGACAGGGGCGATAAAATTTCCTTATTAGGTGACAGAAACAAGCCCAAGAATTCATAGGGTAGAAAATTGTTAAAGATAATTGCTCCTCACCGGGGTTTCGGAAGGTTAGGTTTAAGTAAAATTCGTTGAATAAAATCAATCTAGCAACAGACTTGATTCCGGGCGGTCGTTGTTTTCTTCGCACGTATGGTGACTTATATATTACAAGTCCCTGGTAATGGTCTAGAAAATTAACATAGCCTTTGTAATCGGACTTCCGACGAACCGATGAACCGATGAAAAAAACATGAAATTTTCGAGATCGATTTAGAAGGTGACAACAAAACCTTCTCTCTCGCATTTTGAACGTTCTATTCATTGGTTTATTGCTCACAACGCTAGTGTCAGCATCGCAACTGCTACCTAAAATAAAAAAAAACGGAGCAAGACATTGAGTACATTAAATCAATTTTTCACAGTCAAATTTAAAACGATCACGATTTTCCGAGTTTAGACCACTGTACACTGTGGGATGTTCAAATAAATCTTTCCGGTCGTAAATGTCTTAAAATATAACCTTTGGAATGTGTAGAAACTATTTGGAAGTTATTTTATAAATGGTGGTTGAAAAACGTGCTTTACAATAAGTATTTCGTCGTTTTTACATCACTTTTTTGTACTTTACGACCTTCAAAAGGGCATTACTCAAAAATGTACCGTACACCAAAATAAAAAAAACGGAGCAAGCAAGTGTTTTTATGTAGGATTTGCTTCGATTTAGGCTTTGTTATCAATCATTTTTTACCTACAAAATTGTGTGGGCTCGGTCGGAGAGGGCTAGAGGAAAGAGGTCCCATACAAACGAAACACAAATATCTGCATAACTCGACATTTAATCAAGTAAATGGAATCAAAATTGGCGTGGAGAGGTTGACAAAAGCAAGAAATTTTTCTATGGTGAATCGACACCTCTCCCTTCTCTGGAAGGAAGGGCTATATAAATGGCTATATATAAATGAAACACAAATTTCTACAAATCTCAAGAACTGATCAAGCAAATGAAACTAAATTTGTGGGAACTTCATAACACAAAAAACGTTTCTATGATGGTTTGATACCCCTTCCGACTAATGTGAGGAAGGGGGTATGTTGGAAATACATTTTACAACCAATTTTTCCGGAAAACTTTTTAAAGGGTGGGAAGGGGGGCAGACACAAAAAGAAAATAAAATTTGTAGCTTACCAACAAAAATCTAACATCGTTAGAGATCACAATTGAACGTTTTTCTCTAAGGAAGCTCCGCTACAGGGGTCGATTTTTTTCTAATTTCAAATGCTTATAACTCGGCTAGTTTTCAACCGATTTTCTTCTTTCTCGCAGCAATCGACTAGAAAATTAGCACCGCATTCGCCCAAATGCAGGAAATTGTGATTTGATTATGCAAATATTGTACGATTAAAAATTGTCGAAATGCAGATTTTGACCAATCAGTGCTGAGCTGTTGTTCTTAGCACTGTCGACAGAATATTATGCACCGGCTCAAATAAATTTCATATCAAATAGCAATAGGTAACACACAACAGCGTGGCTGAAAGTGCGTCATGTCTTACTATCTACTTTCATCCGGAAACGAAAGGAAGAAATCGCTTGTCCTTTCAAGCCGCAACACGATAAGGGATATATTGTTATAGGTGAGAGCGCCAACGGTTACGATGACTGCCAACGTTGAATAAGATTCTTCTGTTGAATATATTGAAATTTCATTTAATAAAAATAAACTGTTGCGTGGCTGAGAGTAAGCTGCATTTTCTGCTATCTGTTTCCATCCGACACGAGAAGAAGTTGGTTGGCTTTTCGTCTAAGCTGTAACACGATACAACGTCTTATTTTCCTGTTTCAGTGGGTTATGATACGAACCTCATTTCTCGTACATTATTATTACATACAGAATAAAATCTGTTTGTGTCTTCCGAAACCGGAAAACTGGCATAACTTAGAAAAAGATGAAGCCTCTTACAACATGGTTCTAAAATAAACATCAAGAACAAAAAGCTTGCTTGTGGTTAATTAGCCGCTGCTTTTCCAATTGGTTCAAAGTTTTTTTTTCACTGGTTCGCAATCGAAAAGAATTGAATTGAATACTAGAAGCTTGAGGAAAACTACATCTATAGATTAATACATTTGTGGCTAAGATCTGTTTAGTGAAAGTAGTACCTCTAGGGAATGAGATTGTGTAGGAAATAAAATTACATTCTCTATCCCATATTGCATGTTAAAAAAAATTAACTGTTTTGTGTCTCAATGAAAGGTATATTGAGGTTAGCAATTTATTAAGCCAAATTTCCTCATCTAAAAGAATAAAAGTTCTGGCCAAAAATTGCTTTACAGATTGAGCAAAATAAGTGGCTGCTCGATGTTGCCGGGTCTTTTTGTACCATTCAAGCGTGTTCTGGTCTTTTCCCCCTACCAACGGAGATCAAGCGTTAGTCAGCAGTTGATTAACCAGGCTTTTTTTCACATTGCTATATAATAAATAGTTACTATAGAAATTTCATCCATATGCCAGAAAAATCTCTTTCTTTGTTTGCCTACGAAGTGCTTATTTTCCGCCTCTTCAATATTAATTTATGCGGAACTCTTCTGGATCTTCCCAACAACAGCTTCCAATATAATGAGCAAGAAAATAAACCTAATTTAAATCTCTACAGATTTTAACCAAGGGTATTCAAAACGTCGTTCGGCTACCAGTCACAGCTTTTTGACTATCTCCATCGTTCCCCCCATCAAAAGCGAGAAGAAAACCAAATTTATTCTGTTGAAAAAATTTGATACTTAAATTTAATTTTGTATTCGACAGACACCCTCCGTTACCGAATTTTGATGTATTCTATCCTTCCACGAAACGGTTTGAAATATACGTCAATTTCATGTCAATTTCAGCATTTTAGGCAAAGGAATTGCTTCGCAGTTTGGTTACGGTTGCCAATTACATTAGAATCTGTTTGATTTCGTAAAAAGCATACAAACGAGTGATACCTTCCAATTTTTACCTCTGTACCCGACAGGAAAAAACTGCCTTGTAGAGTGCGTGTGCCAACCAGAGCAGAAGCGAAAATATCAACAAACACGAAAAAACTTACTCACCGTGCTTCGTAAATAACAGAAAGCAATGAGAAAAGTTTTCTATGGGCTATGGAGATCGGAAGCTTGCGCACCCAGGTTTTCTTTCCTGCTTCTGGGAAACAGTTTTGTCCCGGTAGTCTCACGACGAAGCGCTCCACCGTACCAGCGTCAGAAAAGCGTCGTCTGTGGTTAAACGGTGTTTACATAACAGCTCTGGACTGTGGGGCTGGTGGTGGAGCAGAAAGGAAATGGACGACGGCGACAGTTTTTAGTCACTTTTGTTTCATTGCTTTGGAAATAAAGTTACATCTTCATCTTATCGCGTGCAATTTGGGTGCTGCTAGAGGATGCTTCAAAGAGTTCGGAAGCCTTGCGGTGATTTATTGCCGGACGACACAAGCGTAGCTAGAGTCAAGAAGCAGGTGACTTTTGCTCCAGGCTGGTTTAAGAGATTTTGGTGTGATGATCACGATATTTTCCCTCGATTCTGAATTCGCTTATGTGCATCGTACATCAAGAAAACTTCGGCGACATCTGATGAATAATAGAACTGCCGTTTATTGCTGCTCTAGTGAACATTCCGCACATTATTGCTTTCGAGATGGACTGTCAATGAAGGTATTTGTATTTTTAATCTATTCTTTGTGACATGGAGTACCTTTCGTGAGTTTGACAAGGATACTATTTGAAAAAGGAACACATTTGCGCTTTCGAAATGAAGCTTGCTAGAGCGCACATAATTCCTTCTCACAGTATCCTTTCTCTTCTGGGTTTTGTTCCCAAATGGCTCGAATCAAACATTCACAAATCGAAACCCGTTGCTCTTTTCATTAATTGAAAGGGTTGAAAATAAATAGAAAATATTCGCTCGCCATCACAGAGAACACTTCAAAAATGCTAGCATGTTTTATATTAGAAACAATGCTACAACTCACATTTATATAAACCCTTGAAACCGTTAACTTGACGAACAATGGTTCAAACTCACCAGGATAATTCGAGTTAATTAGCTATTTAAAACAAAGCCTTGAAAGCATCTTCTTTGTAAACAATAAACTGTACAAGACTGAACACAGCTCCATATGACATCGTACATCCGATCCGGCCACACAAAGCACATTGTTCACTTTCCGGCCCACCACCCATCCTGTTGTGTCTGAGGAGAATAACAGCAGTGTGATGTTTTACATTGGTCACATAATAATACGACACACATACACATACCGGCTCTTTAAACGATGGTTGCTGTTTGTTACTCAGACTGGTTGCCCAACAGGATGGAATAATATACATAGGCAAAGACGGCGCAGAGACGTTTTGTAAATATTTACTGCCCGAGACCGGGCCCAAGAAGTGCCTAGGATGCAACAAACAATGCAGGTTGTACGGCCAGAAATACTCAGAAAAGCTTTTTACTACCGCATGTGGTAGCTGCTTGTGATGTTTTGATGAAAGTGATATTTTTCTTTGTTGATAAAAAGTCCTAAAGCTATTGAGTTATAACTAGCAATGTCACTACAAAAAATGCAAAAAGTCAATAATTTATACACTTTGATTTTTACTATTGAAGTACAATCGATTTCAGACTGGCAAAACAGACCAGCGCACACAAAGTAAAAATCTGTAGTCGCTCAGACATGCCAGCGGCAGCACATTTTTGCGATACCGAGAGCAAGGGAGGAATTTCAATATTGTTAATAGAATTATTCCATCCGTTGATTGCTCTCAGATAGGACGGATCTATAAGGACGTAGCAGGCAGCCATGCTAACTAACTTAAGTTTGTAATAAAGTCACGCTCGCGGCTTTCTATCGGAAAGGCAAACTTGAGGATTTTCTAATTTTAGACCTTCTGCATCGGTTGCCGAACCGGCTTCACATACCAATTAGTGATAACAAACATGTCGTCATGGTTGATTGAACTTGTCATTCAAATAGTGCGCTGTTGCATTATACATTTTAATATTTTGCACTATTGTGGTACCAATTTCTGCTCAAATTTTAGTAACTATTATTTCATTTACAACTTCATTTTAAACCTGGTCTTTATTAATCCATTAGCAACGTTGTCCTAAAAAATAATTACCTTTGAATCATTCAAAGTATTACTCACTATCGCCGATTTGAGCGTTTCTATATAAGTTTGAACGGTTTTGGAAGCATGAAGCCGAGCGTTGTCATGCAGAAGGAGCTTTATTCAATGCCTCTGTTCGCATTGTGGTCGTTTTTCGTTCCGTGTTCGGTATAATCGTATCAATTGATGTCGGTACCATTCCTCAGTGATGGTTTTACTCGGTTTCAATAAATAAATAAATAACACCAACATTAAATAACACCAACATTGTCTTTCTAAATACTCAGCACCACAACATTCACAGCCTGTATATTCGGCCGAACCGACGACGAAGAAGCATGGCCGGGCCCCATGACTTTCCTTTTTTGGATTGCTGTAAACAATCCATTTTCTATCACCCGTCACGATGCGATGAAGAAAATTCTTCCTTTTTTTGCTGCTGGAGTAGTTTTTCACAAAATATTTTTATCGACGCTCAACGTCATATAGCTTCAAATCGTAGGAAACCTGAGTTTCTTGTTTTGGAATCATTCCTAAAGCATGCAGTTGCTTCGAAATGGCTTGGCGACTAACTCCTAATACCGAAGCAAGCTGATCCTGCTTTTGGCATGGACCCTTATCGAACAATTCTTCCAGTTCATCGTCTTTAAAGGTTTCTGGCCTTCCTTCACGCAGCTTACTTACTTTTACTTTTTTGGCTAACGGACCGTTCACCGGTCTAGGGCCGAACGAACTAGAGATGTCCAGCTTCTTCTGTCTTGGGCAGCCGTTCTCCAGTCTCCCCGTACACCAGCAGATCGTGCATCTTCTTCCACCACGGAGTCGACGGCCTCTTCCTGGTTCTCTACTGAAGATAGTTTTGGCGGCTCTCTCGTCAGGCATCCTGGCTACATGTCCAGCCCACTGAAGCCTGCCCCGCTGTATTACCTTCACTATATCAGCATGTTTGTATACCTGGTACAACTCGTGATTCATGCGTCTGCGCCACACTCCATCTTCCAGTTAACCGCCAAGTATCGATCGCAGAACTTACGCTCAAAAACTCCGAGCACTCGTCGATCAGCTTCCTTCAGCGTCCATGCTTCATGTCCGTAAAGGGCCACCGGGAGTATCAGCACCCTATGCAGCGCTAGTTTTGTGCGAGTTTGCAAACTACGGGACCTTAGCTGGTTACGCAGACCGTAGAAAGCCCTGTTCACAGCTGCAACTCGTCGTTTCACCTCACGGCTCATATCGTTGTCACATGTCACAAGCGTACCAAACGAATTCGTCAACCACTTCAAATCATTCCCCATCTATCTCCACCTCAGCACCAACACCACGGGGACTCCCACGCTCTCTGCCAGCTATCATGTACTTCGTTTTGGCAGAGTTAATGACAAGTCCCAATCTCGCTGCTTCTCTCTTAAAAGGTACGAAGGCCTCCTCCACGGCCTTACGGTTGATACCGATGATATCGATGTCGTCCGCAAAGCCAAGAAGCATGTGAGCTTTTCGTGATGATCGTACCGTTTCTTTCGACGTTTGCTCTTCGTACTGCACCCTCAAGAGCGATGTTAAACAGTAGGTTGGAGAGCGCATCCCCCTGCTTCAGTCCATCCAACGTTACGAACGCGGCTGATATCTCGCCAGCTATCCGCACGCACGATTTTGATCCCTCCAGTGTCATACGACTCAGCTTTATTAGTTTCGTAGGTAAACCGTGTTCCAGCATGATCTGCCACAGCTCATTTCTTTTCACTGAGTCGTATGCCGCCCTGAAGTCCACAAACAGATGTTGAGTCGGTAAGTTGTACTCCCGGAACTTATCGAGGATCTGTCGCAGGGTGAAGATTTGATCCGTCGTGGAACGCCCTTGTCGAAAACCAGCCTGGTATTCGCCAACAAAGGATTCCGTTAACGGTCTCAATCTGAAGAACAGGATACGGGAGAGCACTTTATATGCGGAGTTGAGCAACGTTATCCCTCGATAGTTGCCACAATCCAATCGATGGCCCTTCTTATAGATAGGGCATATGAGGCCTTCCAACCAGTCGTTCGGCATTTGTTTATCCACCCAGATCCTTAGTATTATCTGGTGGATCGCATAGTACAGCCGCTCGTTTCCCGCTTTTAGAAGTCCTTCCCAGCGACTTTGCCGTTTTTCAGCTCACTAATCAACTTTTTCACCTCCTCCTGTGTTAGTGGCTCCACAGCTTGTTCGTCACTCATAATCGTTATCCTGTTCCTGCTCTGCTCATCCGACTCCTCACCGTTCAATAGCGCCTGAAAATGCTCCTTCCACCTGGCTGCAACCGTCGGTTTATCAGTAAGCAGATTGCCGTCCTTGTCATTACACATGACCGGCACCGGGAAATTCCTGCTACTGACTCTGTTGACAGTTCTATAGAATCTCCGCACGTCGTTTTGAGCATAGCTGTCCTCTGCGCTGGCGAGCACCTGCTCCTCGTACTCGCGCTTCTTCCGACGGTGGGTTCTATTTTCAACAGCTCTTGCCACCCTGTAGGTACCTCTCTCTGTTCTGACGCGTAGCCGCAGTGAGCATGCGGCTCCTGGCACGGTTCTTCTCACGCTGTCTTCCAGGCGTCGTACCTACCACCTCTCTCGCAGTCGTTTCGATGGCGCCGTGAATACTGCTCCACAGCCCATTTATGTCTTCCACTTCTTCCTCCTGCTGTTCTGCGATCCGTTGATCCAGCTCTCTGGCGTATTCTGCTGCCACGCCATCAGCTTTCAACCGCTGAATGTTGTAACGCGTCATCCTCTCTGTTCGAGATTTCAGCACGTTCGACAACCGTACGCGGTCTTACAAACGACGAGATAATGGTCAGAGTCAATGTTTGGTCCCTGAAAAGATCCAACATCAGTAACATCCGAAAAGTGTTGACCGTCAATCAGTACGTGATCGATCTGAGAGCAGGCTTCTCCATTTGGATGCCTCCAGGTGTGTTTCCGAATATTCAAACGTGGAAAATAGGAGCTACATATGGCCATTCCTCTGGCCGTGGCAAAGTTTATCAGCCTCAGGCCGTTTTCATTGGTTGACGAGTGGAGGCTATGCCTTCCAATGACCGGACGGAAGAATTCCTCCCTCCCAACCTGTGCGTTTGCGTCTCCGATGACGACTTTTACGTCGTGTTTTGGGCACTCGTCATAGATTCGCTCAAGCTTGTCATAGAACTCATCTTTGACTTCATCGGATTTGTCGTTTGTCGGTGCGTAGGTGTTGATTAAACTGTAGTTGAAGAGTTTGCCCTTAATCCTCAACACGCATATACGGTCATCTACGGGCCTCCACCGGATGACTCTTGTTTTCTGATTTCCAAGCACTACGAAACCGACGCCCCGTTCCGCTGCTTTGCCGCCACTGTAGTAGATGTGGTAAGAAGTGCGTGCAATAGGGTCTACTGCACGGAATTCCCTTTCTCCGGAATTTGGCCACCTAACCTCCTGAATCGCTGCGATTTCGACTCCCTGCCGCTGTAGTTCTCGAGCAAGCAAGCCAGCCCGCGCCGGTTCATTGAGAGATCGGACGTTCCAAGTACCCAATTTCCAATCGTTTACCTTAATCTTTTTCCGTGTTCGTAGCCTAGGTGTTTGCCGATTGATCCGTTCCGTATTTCTAAATTCGATGTTCGTGGTTGATGAAAGGTTTCGGCATGCTACCTTACCAGGGTCGCGATACCTACATCCTGCTGATGTGGCTGCCATCTTAGGTGTAGCTGGCGGGATACAGCATTCCATAATTCAGCCGCCCGCTCCGGGTCAGACGCTGTTGTACGCCGCCTCTATGGGGATACAGCCGCGTACGTTCCCCTTCCCAGTCAGCATACGACCATAGTTTCGTATTCCGGTCGGCATCATGTGGAGGTTGGGATAGGAGTTGCTGGACAGAGGTGAATGGCCAATTAGGGCCTCAAGTTACACGTGTCCAGCCATTTGCCAACCCTTCCTTCACGCAGACAGTCATCAATATCGACATTACCGACTTTGAAGCGACGGAATCTAATTTCACTTGCTTTGAGAAGCATTTCTGTATTTTTTTAACTCTCGATGCGCTTTACCGTTTGTTTCAAAGAGAAAAGGTACTTTTCTCGCAAATGAAGATTATTTGGCACAAAATATACTACAAGCATATGACACCATTTTGCTGAAGATCGTGATTTTATGTCAAAAATGGATGGGTTGTATGCAAAGCCACGACCGCAAGGTTGACGTAGAAGTTGTGGTTGGTTACATATTTTGTATTGAATATTTTGAAAATTTAGTGCAAAAGAAGAGTTGAAGAGCTATTCCCGAGAGTGGGAATCAGGAATGGAAGGCTGTATTCACGCTGAAAATTTGACGGTCGAACGGCTTTGATTGCCAGCATCCCAAAGCGTTTGTGTGTATCCAAAATACGGCAGAGCTTTTAACAGGAGGAAGTGCCTTCTTATGTACCTACTTCTGATGCTGCCGCTACCGTACGAACGCAGTTTTTTAGTAGGGGAATCGCAGATCCTGAGTCAGGACAATCATAGTCGCCATTTACTAGTAAAATAACAGGCTCTTACATAACCCAAAGAGTGCATTCCTGGTTTACTAGGTACATAATTCTGACAACTGTGCTAGGGAAAGCAAGAATTAAGCGACCAATCAGAGGTCGAAATCTGCTTTTAAACAAGGCTTTAAGACAATTTTTAATAGTACAATAGTTCGAATAATCGAAATGGTGCATTTCGGCAGATTCATAAATAATTTTCCAATCGATTGCTGCAAGAAGGACGGAATTCATTTATTTTTTTCATTTGTTCTGGACAATTTAGACTGTAGGCTAGGCTAGAGTGTTGCAAAAGACAAGGTACTCAGCCCCAAATTGAAAGTTTGTAGCACATTTTGACGTTCTAAAAAATTGTTTGCCCAAACGTAATTTATGAAAAAAATGACTTTTTCCAGTTAAAAACCCACATTTTTGCATTTTTTGCAATTCTCTTCGATTCCCTCATTTTTCCGTATTTTTTTTACTTTGTTTTTGAATGTTTTGCATGGTTTATATCAACACCGCAGTTATTTGACTAACTTGTTACATAGCCGTTTTAGAAAATTCCCCAAAATTGCCGAAATAGCGACCATTTCAGTAGAAAAAATTACTTTTTATTTTAAATCAATATTTACAAAAATCATAAAATATTGAAAATTTCAGGTATCGAAAAACGGCAATGCAACAAGTTAAATAATCCATTTTTACACGCTAAAACAAAATTTCAGCCAAATCAGTTAAGGAAATGCTGAGAAAAACTTACCACCAGTAGAAATAACATGGTTTCGAGAAAACCGCTGCCAACAGCGTAATATTATATATTTGCTTCCTCGACATGCAGAATACATCTTCAAAAGTACCTTAACCAATAGCCAAAATACCCGAACACTTGACCTTACTCTAAACATCCGAAAAAAATCACGAAAATAATTTTTTCTAATGTTCCAGAGTAGGGTCCCCCCTTGAGGCTTTTTTTGACTTTGGATCTTTTCCATTTTTTTTTTCGATTTAGTTGGTAAAACTCGCGTTGACAAATAAGAGAGAATCGGCGTGAAAGTTGTGTTCCTGAGCGCCTGCGTCAGTAGGAGGCAATAGAGCGGTCGTGCATAATGCTCCGGTTTAAACGCGTCCCCGGCCCGGGTGAGATTTGCTAATATAAAGGTGTTCAGAATATAGCGATTTTGCGAGATATTCCGAGATATTTATTAATGTCTTACGAGGATGGTTTAGCCGAAGATTGCCTTCGGTCGAAAATTACCTCGGTAAATTTAATAAAAACGCGATGTATACCTCCCAGAGAACTACGCTTGCGGAAATGCGGTTGCTTCCTCGAAGGTGCTCGGGATTGGTAATAGACAAATGCTGCAAAAGTAGGATGCTACAGGTGATAGATGCATTTCTCGCGCGCGTCATCTGCATAGGATAGGTGTTTGACTCTTTGTTCGTTTTCATAATAAGCGTGCTACGCGCAATGTTTGATTTCGTCATTTACCACGGTGACATAAAAACACAAACCTTCCTTTCCATCGCAATCACGGAGATGCAGAGATGAACTTGATCTTGGTCTTATGGTGTAGTCGAGGATATCTTGCATTGCTTCCACAATAACTTGTTGCGAATCGGAGCAAATTCGCGCCTGCCTAAGTGCACTTGTTTTCTAGAAGATATTCAGGAATGGTAATAGACTAACATTCAAACATTTATATGTGAATGTCCTAGTAACAATATTGGTTTTATCAAAGTTTTATAGCGCTTAATACAGCTAAAACAGCGCTATAAAACTTTGATAAAACCTGTTTTGTTACTTGGGTGGTTTTCGCGCGCGCCGCTCACATAGACCCGCGGGGTTTGACAAAAACAAACTCATCGTTCGTCGTCGTAATGAGTTAGCTTCGCGCGCAATACTGTCCGATTTAGTCATATACCACGGTGATTCATCCCTTCTTTTCCGTCGCAGTCGCGGAGATGCAGAAGTAAACTCGATATCAAACAATAACGACTGCTACACTTTCTTTTTTACAACCTTCTTTCGTACCCTATCGTCAGGACGTAGGCGGCACCGTTATCGATCCATACAAAGCGGTAGCTACTGAATTGTTTTATACTGAAGATGGTAAATTAATCCCAAGTTGCCATATACGTGGTTCTTTGTGCAATTTCACTAAGAGGAGCAATTACGAAATGTGCGGTAATCAAGCTCTAGCTAAAGTTTTTAAAGTTGTATTATTGTCCTAAAACTCGTTTCTAGACAGTTTTTTTCTATGTTTAAATCAAATGTATCTGAAAAAATACTCAATTCGCGGAACCAAACACATGAGTAAAGATTGATTTTAATTAAAAAATACTCGTTTAAGTTTTTGCAGATAGTTTTCAGCTGGATACGATCTTAAGTTTTCTCACAAAAAAAGTTGTGGTTGGAAGTTCTTGATGATATTCGGATTCTGATTAAAGAATATCGTAAACGAGTACACCAAAAACAAACAATATCGCACGCTTAGCCTTGGGGCTAATAGCGGTCTCGATCAACTAGATTTTTAGTTGAGAGAATTCGTTATCGATATTGTTTTTGGAACATTTTGTATGTGTAGGATAAGTACAACGATACAAGGTGCCCCAGTGCTGAGTCGAGAAAACTTCCAGCTCGAAAAGATCCTCGACTCGATCGGGAATCGAACCCGATATCACAACCGTGTGGGAGAGCTAGCCGACCGACATTGCTAACCACAGAGCCACGGGGACCACGCACGAGTACACTGGATTATCTTTTTACACGATTGATGCGTCCGCGCAAAGTAAAATCACGTAATTTTGAATAAATCGTGTAGAAAAAGATCACGTCGTTTTGATAAAATTATCCTTCACGTGTAAAAAATCGTTTATAATAAAAATTACAAAACTGTATGAAATCTTTATTTGAGCCGATAAATTGGTATATGCCATTTACTTTTTAAAGATAACTTCATTCAAATGTTGGCCAATTTTGGGTCACTTTTTCGAGCATTTCGGCTGGTATCTCGCGAATAACGCGTGTAATGTTGTCTTCCAAGGCTGGAATTTTTGTTGGCTTATCCGCATAGACGAGAGGCTTAACGTAGCCCCTCAAAAAATAATCTAGCGGTGTTAAATCGCATGATCTAGGCGGCCAATTCACCGGTCCATTTCGTGAGATGAATTGCTCACCGAACTCATTCCGCAATATGTCCATTGATTCGCGCGATGTGTGGCACGTTGCTCCGTCTTGCTGAGACCACATGTCAACAAGACCCAGCCAGTTCTTCCATTTCCGGCAAAAATCAGAAATCATCGCGCGATGGCGAGCGCCATTGACCGTAACGTTGCGATTTTGATCATCTTTGAAGAAGTACGGACCAATGATGCCTCCAGCGTGTAAACCGCACCAAACCGTGCATTTTTCTGGGTGCATTGGCGATTCTTGTATTGCCTCTGGTTGCTCTTCGATCCGAATGCGGCAATTTTGCTTATTAACATACCCATTTAACCAGAAATGAGCTTCGTCACTAAACACAATTTTTCGGTCAAAAAGTGTATTTTCGGCAAGTTGTTCTAACGCCCATTCACCAAAAATTCGACGCTGCGGCAAGTCGTTCGGCTTCAATTCTTGTACGAGCTGTATTTGGCTTTACACCAACATCCTTTCGTAAAATCTTCCATGTAGTCGAATAACACAAGCCCAATTGCTGCGAACGGCGTCGAATTGACATTTCACGGTCTTCCACTACACTGGCTGATACGGCAGCAATATTTTCTTCTGTACGCATTCTATGTATACGTGTTGGTGGGTTTTTGTCCAACAGAGTAAACTGGTTTGAAATTTCGTCACAATAGCTTGAATAGCTTGCTCAGTAGGTCGATTGTGACGACCAAAAAATGGTCGTAATGCGCGAAGAAACATTTTTCACAATGGACGAGTTTTGGTAATAAAATTCGATTATTTGTAAGCGTTGTTTAGGCGTAAGTCTGTTCATGGTGAAATGGCAAACCAAACTGAGTACATTAGACTTTGACAGCTGCCAGAATTCCCGCGTGAACTGTCAAATATGAATACACGAAAAACCAAATAGCAAAAAAATCACCTTTTATAATCAGGTAAAAAACAATCGCGTAAAAAAGGAATTCAGTGTATACGAAAAAACACTTGTCAACGCTTTCGAGAAAATGTATTACGTAACTAATCCAAAAGTGTTCCATTTTCTAAATAAGTATACCGGAGGTTATTTGCGTAAACAATCCGCCAAAAATCGAATCGGATGTAAAAAATAGAGAAATTACTTTTCTGTTTATCTTGAGTTTACCCGAACAAGTCCAACTGCCACGTGGGTTGTTTTTATCTCGTCGAAATAGACACTCTGATACGACTGTGGGTGGAACCGTTGGTTCTGTGTAGGAAATCGAAATAGATCCTCGCAGTTGAAATTGCCATTTGCGATTAAAAACTTGTGCAATCCATCAGCCGTTGGCTGTTCTGGAATGGTCGGGTTTGAAATGGCGACCGTGACAGTGGATGTTATTCGAATTTCCATGAGCTTTCAATAGACTTCAAGCTTTCATTTTCAATGTTGAAATTACACTCCTGGGGTTATTAAAAATAATTGTAGCCTTTTTTCGCATTGCAAAAAAAGTCCAATTTCTCCGTTTCCGCATTATGAACCGACTGACCCGGTCATCGTCATCGCGTGTGCTGTTGCAATTTTCCCACACAATTATGTACACAGGCTACTGCAGGATCAGGTGGTTACCGATGTCGTCGTCCATCGTACAGTCAAAGGTCGGACGGCCAAGTTCAGGTCAGCCAATGCCTGTGAAATGACCGGGGCTCGCACGATGCGCTCCATATCGCGGGATTAAATACCTAGCTATGTGTGTGGAGGTCAGTGTGCTGCCCTTGTGCGCTTGTATAATGTTGATTATTTTCATCGCATTAGCTTATAATAAACCGTGAGGGGTGAGAAAGCTTCAGAAAGCGTAGTCGTAAAGAAAACGGGCAATCGTTAGTTTACTCTATTTGAGTAAAATGTTTGTGTATGCCGTGAATTGAAGTTCAAATTTTAGAACTATAAGTACGGCAGGCATTTTTTGACGATTTTGTAGCACAACAAACGTGGGAAACTGTAGCAAAATATTTACTTAGCAAAACTTGAACTTAAATGTTTTTTCTTTTCGCTCTTCACGGTCCAGAGTCTTTTGTGGATGTTTCTCAGTGCGAATGCGACGAAAACATAATTGCCCATTTCCGCAGTCGTTTTCCGACCAATGGAAAACGATTCACAATTTGCGTCTGTCAAGTGGTGGAGTGGAAATTGGGTTTCTTAATTGCGGCAAGCAGATTTGAGTTCTTTCGCGTTATTCGCTGCAGGGAGGGTTAACGGTTCAATTTTCGCCAGAAGCCGATAAGAAAAATACGCTCTGGATGAGATTAAATGATTTTAATGACGGTCAATAAAATTGTATGGATAAATTGAAGTCATAAAATACACAGAAATACAGCATTTTTCGTCACAGGTATTGCTGCAAGAAGTTGAAAAAAAATTACAAAGCTAAAATTCGCTGGTAGATTTCTGTAACTATGGAGTTGATGAAGTGCTTTTTGGGTAATTGAAATACATATAAAACTCGTATTAATAGGGTACTTACATCCTGAAATTTATGTAAGTTTCCAGAGTGTTGGTGACAAAGATATTGCTTGTAAATGGCAGATTGCCAACCGAACTTTTTTCAGACTACTGACGCCGACAAAACAGTTTCAACGAATACGCTAACAGTCGTATTACTCCAAACACATCCATTTTGGTTTTTATGCTCCTAAATCCTACAGTTGAATCGTTCACTGTGCATTACACAAGTTTATTCTTGCTGGGAAACCATGAAACCAACCACACCCGGCCAGGTCAAACGTAACGAATATTGCATAAGTGGAAATACTGATTGCAAACTTTCCGTCCGATTCCCATTTTGGACACACCTTGTACCGCATAAAATTCGCTTTGAACTACATTCCGACGCAGAAAACTTTCCTAGTTTCCTGCAAAACATCGAACTCAGTGAAAATCGGTTGCCCCGCCGTGTACCGCAAAACGGGATACGATTCAGTGTGAACCTTGGGCACTGGTAAACCCGATCCACAATCTAATTAGCGTCTATTTTAGATTTCGAAGGCAATCGCCAGTTCTGCGACTCGCCATTTAGTTATACCAATTACTGCAAAGCGATAAGTCTCTAGCCCCGGTGGTTGACTGACTGACTAACTGACGTTTCAGTAGGTTCCAGGTCGAACAGGAGAAGTGTACATGAAAAGCATTCGCTGTCAAAGTTTCTCGATTTTGTTACTAACGCCAACCTGCACCCTAGCAGAAAAGCTTATGTGAGAAATTAATAGCCTTCAGGAGGATAAAACTGACAAAGCTAGTTAGTTGGGGGAGTGGAAAGAAGGAGCTGAGGCAGAGAAAACTTTTCCTTTTCCACCTACACAGTAGTGTAGGCCAAAGCAAAATGCTAGAGCTCCCGAAGGTATGGAGAAAGAAAACTTTCGAGGTTTTTCGAGGCCCACTTTCCACTGCAGATTGCTGCTTCACTTGCCGACTGTTTATGCGTTACGTTAGGAAATTCCGTTCCACGAAATTAGCATATGAAAAAAAAAAAACGGAAAACCTTCTTAGGCATTATGCTGTGAGCCTACACAATGCATAAAACTTAAGCACATCGTTGTGCTGCCTGGAGTTCATTAGAAGCGGATATAGAAGTAGGTAGGAAGTCGTTTGTAGAAAGAACCTAGGTAAACAATTCATTTAATTGATGGCTGGATGATATGGAAAACAAAATGCGGTATGTATTTGAGCAAGGCCGCAAAGTTAACCGCATCGGTTTGAGTTTTGTTTTTGTTTTTTTTTTTTCATTTCAGCCTAACAGGCACACGGTAGTCTAACAGGTGCTCCGTTTATAGAGAGACAAAACATGGGAGTATTTAAGTCATATTTTGTTCATTAATGGTATGTTATTATATAAGTAAACAGTTGATGTAACTCGAATATGTGTATGTAGTTTATTTATCATTTGGCGTGAGACGACAACAGTTATTGCATCTACAAATTAAATGCGAGCGTTTAATTATTCAGTTTTCGATAGAAATTGTTACTCGTCAAGTATTTACATTGCTGCTAATGTTTCGCATTAGTATCTGCTTTTATTTTGTAACCAAAATATTTATAAAATGCAACTGGAATAATTGTGTCTGGAGATAGTTCTAACACAATCATTTCCGGCATTATTAAATTGCAGATAAATTGTTTTTCTAAGAATGTCAATAGTGCTAAAAATTTAAAAAATGTTTCAGCTGAGTAATTCCCTAAAAAATGTCCCAATTTTATCATTTTGTTCACTTCTACTTTTGACCAAACTGTACTCAGATGTTAGTATGGGCTAAAAAAGTTGCCAATCGACTGCTGCAACCGAAGCCGAACAGTGAGGAAGAGCAACTACCATCAACCAGCCAAACCGCTGTTGGCAGCCGTCAGGCAAAACCCGGATCATCTTCCGATCCGGACAAAGACGGCAACTTCATTGCAAAGTGAGCAGCCTTCGCTGCGTGCAAGCGAATCTCCATCGCGCAAAAGGCACCTCGGGTGTTCCTTGCAGGAGATTCGCCAAAGAGCAGCTAGCGGCTGCATTCATCCAGGAGCTGTGGAACAACGAATCCAAAGTTCACGGACTTAACGCTCCTAACGGTAGGCTAATCTACTGCGACACGCTGTCCAAACCAAGGACTGTAATTCTGCTAAACAGAAAACTAAAATTTTTACCTATTACAGAATTTATCCAACGCGATGTCGTTGCTGTCACGGTTGAAGTACCGACAACCAGAGGAAAGCAGGAGAAGGTGATATACCGCTACTCGAAATTGCTGCGCTCGTGCGGTACTGCAAGGCCATCAACAAGCCGTTGATCGGCTGCGTTGCCAACGCCCACCACACGATCTGGGGCAGCTCGGATACCAACACTAGGGGTTAGTACCTACTTGAATACCTTACTTCTAACGATGTCAATGTATGTAATGTAGGAAATAACCCCACTATTATCAACGCTATCAGACAGGAGGTCCTTGATCTCACTCTGTGTAGCGCCTCTATTTCTGAAAGGATTAAAAATTGGCATGTCTCCGATGAACCTAGTTTGTTGGACCACAGACACATTGTTGTTAATATAGAGGCTAACCCTCTGAAAAGAGAGCTGGTCAGCAATCCTAAGAATACAGATTGGGAATCCTTTGAGGAACACCAGATCGATTCACGAACTTTCAGTTACAGCAACATTCGAAATTCAGTTGACCTGAATTCGGCAGCAAATGATCTACAAAACAGAATCATGGATGCTTTCGACGCAAACTATCCACTAACACAGCGGTCAGCATGCCGTGACGTACCCTGGTGGAATGATCAACTCAGTGACCTTCGTCGGGAAACTAGACGGTTGTTTAACAGGGCAAAAGTCACATCTAACTGGGAGGACTGCAGAGCGTCCCTCACTAAGTACAACGCCGAGATACGCAAGGCTAAACGGATATCTAGAGTTAGTTTCTGTGAAAGAATATAAACTCTGCCGGAAGCTACGCGGTTTCAAAAGGCGATGTCCAAAGACCATACTAACGGCTTAGGACAAGTAAGGAAAAAGGATGGATGCCTCACTGTCACTACCAAGGAAACGTTGGAGGTTCTCATGAACACCTACTTTCCCGGATCGACAGAGTTCCCGGGACCGAAGAACTGAATAGTGATGGGTCGCGGCGGGACAATTCGAGACATATGGCGTCTCGGAAGTCCATCCTGCTGGCCTGCCGACTGTTCACGGAAGCTTAATTAGTTTGGGCTCTAAGCTCACTCAAACCTATGAAGTCTTCAGGTCCATACGGCATACTTCCCATATTTCTACAAAAATGTCCGAACTCATAAATCTCTTCAGAGCCAGCTTTATCCTGGGCCATATTCCGGATAACTAGCTGAAGGTGAAGGTAGTGTTTATCCCCAAAGTTGGAAGAAAGGACAAAACCCTACCTAAAACTTTCAGACCCATAAGTCTGACTTCATCACTCAAGTTGATGGAGAAAATAATGGATAAATATATCCGTGATAAGTTTCTTAAAGACTCCCCGCTGAATAGAAACCAACATGCCTATCAAAGCGGCAAGTCAACAGAAACTGCTCTTTACAGCTTAGTGACGTTGATTTAAAAGTCCCTGAGTTATCAGGAGACGGCGCTATGTACCTTTCTTGATATTGAAGAGGCCTTCGATAACACGTCCTTTGCATCAATTAATACGGCTCTCTCCAATAAGGGAAGCGACCACACTTCAAGGAGCTGGATACATGCAATGCTCTCTAGCAGAGTGATCACAGCAACCTTGGGAGATTCGTCTGTAACAATGTCAGTGATCAAGGGATGCCCGCAAGGAGGAGTTCTCTCGCCCTTGTTATGGTCACTAGTTGTCGACGCACTTCTCAATAAGCTTTCACAGCTTGGATACGAGGTCATTGGATACACTGATGACATCGTCCTCATCGTCAGAGGTAAAGATGAAGTAAACCTGTCGAGCTGAATGCAAGCGCCTCTGGATGTCACCACGTTATGGTGTCTACAGGAGGGTCTAAACATAAACCCCTTAAAAACAGTCCTAATTCCATTCAATAGACGAAGGAAGATCTCCATCACTCCTCCAACACTGAATGAAGTTAGACTGGGCTTCAGCAATGAAGTCAAATTATTCTGGATAAGAAACTGAGCTGGTGTGCACAACTGGATCATGCCGCTAAGAAAGCGATCTCGGCGATCTGGGCCTGCAGAACTCTGTTCGGTAAGACCTGGGGACTGAAACCAGACTTGGCACTCTGGTCTTACAAGACCATTGCCCGACCAAGAATCACCTATGCTGCCCTTGTGTGGTGGCCTAAGGTGAACAAAGTGACTGCGCACGCCAAACTCAAAAAAGTTCAAAGACTTGCATGTCTTTCGGTTACCAGCGCTATGCGAACAACTCCAACGGCAGCCATGGAAGCAATGCTCTGTCTACTGCCTCTACATCTTCATGTGAAAAAGGAAGCAGAGCTTGGCGCTCTAAGGTTGCAAAGGAGGAAAACTATATTCGAAGGGGACCAAATCGGCCGCCTTCGCATACTTAGGGAGTTCAAACTAACTCCGCTATTAACTACAATCTCCGACTGGATGGACGTTAGGACCAACATGGATATTCCGTATAGAGTGATGGAAACAAACCGCTTTATGTGGAACAATGGAGGGCCTAATCTTCCACCTGACATCGTCAGTTTTTATACGGATGGGTCGAAAATGGGATCCCTAACGGGATTCGGTATATACGGACCCGGTATCAGAGAAACATTTTCCCTGGGCAAATGGCCCACCGTTTTTCAAGCAGAGGTATATGCCATATATATCTGCGCAAAAATATGTCTGAAACGCAACAGAAATGCGAAAATCGGTATATTCTCGGACAGTCAAGCAGCACTACAAGCACTTAAGTCCGTCAAATGCGCTTCCAAACTTGTTTGGGAATGTATTTAAACTCTACGGGAACTCTCCCAGCAGAACTCAGTTTTTCTGTTTTGGGTGCCCGGACATTGCGGAGTGGTAATGAACAAGCTGCCTACCTAGCAAGACAGGGATCAGCTTAGCGGTTTATTGGCCCCGAGCCGTTTCTGGGTACGTCCAATTCCGCTATCAAAAGCGAACTACTAACTTGGGAAAGGCTAGAAATAGCATCCCAATGGCAACAGGTACAGGGTTGTAGACAAGCTAAAAAGTTAATCTATCTGAACCCCGGAACCGCCAGAAAGTTGCTTAGTCTAAATCGTAATGAACTACGGATAATCACAGGACTCCTTACCGGACACTGTCCCTCTTTTTATCATATACAGAAAATCGGTGTAGTGTTAAACGACACCTGCCGATTCTGCAAATCTGAACCAGAGAGTTCAGAGCATTTGCTTTGCTCTTGCGAAGCTCTTGCTTCATCTAGGTACAACTTCTTAGGAAGCTACCTTTTAACTCCATACCAAGTGTGGAGTTCTAATCCCAAACAGGTAATTAGTTTCATCAACTATGTTGTACCTAATTGGGGTACAGGTTTACAACAAAACAGTTCTACTCCATCAATGAGTACGAGCAATCCGTAACCTGTGCACAGCAATCGGGGCCCGCCACAAACGACAATCAGCAAGAATGTCGCAGTGGCATTTCAGTACCCAGTGCCCTTCAGGCATACAGAGATTTAAAAAACAAATATTTGGTGCTGTTTTTAAAGCTTTTTACTGTTAAAAAACCATCAAATAATTTAATAATGCAAGGTTGTTTCAAACACACACAAATTGTCAGAACTCAGAAGAAATCGTTTTTAGTTGTTTAGCTAAAAACAGCTTGTACCTCTTTTCATCGCCGTCGTTTTCCGTCAAGTCACTACTGTTGTAATGGGATTAGAAACTTCCCTTTCTCAATACCACTTTTCCAATATGCTATATGCACGGGCTAATGCGGAATAATTTTATTCAGCACGTATTGCGGAACACTGAAGACGTAAGAAAGGAAATTATCCAGTAGCATATCCAAGACTCCAACCTTATATTTTGCTAATGGGTGGACGTCTCCCCCATTTTTTAGCAGCATAGAAGCTGTCTGAGGCCATAAACGTCTACCCATATTCAAAATGCTTGAGCAAAATATGACTACTCCTACACATAGCGGTTGAAAGTGAGACTGGTATGCGATTATTTTGCTACTCGATGGCTTAAATAACCGCATATCAGTCTCGTCTTTATTTTTCATTGTAATTTTCACGAAAAAGACAATTCTTTGATGAAAAAGTGGTGATTACATTATGTCGAAAAAAAAAAGAATAACCCACCCCAAACAGGTGAAATACCCAAAACAAGAAAAATATCTTTAAGCGCTGTTTTCTCAACTCGACGATTTTCCAGATGGGACTGATATGTAATTATAGTCAGTATATCCAACAAAAAATAACAGTGTATGGGATGGTACCCAACAGATCAACTTTTAGATTTATGGATGGTATTTCGACATACAGTCTTTCCGTAAATATGAAACAGAAGTTTGTCTACTGTTCTACGTTTCGGCTGGGTTTATTTAGTCTTCTTCCGCGAATTGCTGTGAAAAATACATTACAATTCTAGTGTGAGGCACACTGCAACTATTTTTTGAGAAAGATTGAAAAATATTTTTGACTTGATCAGAATTAAGGTGAAACCTCATTGAATCGAAAAATGGCCGACTTCGAGTCACCACTTCAAATTTTCAAAAGCACAAGACTCGGAAATACTCATTGCGTTCCATATGAAAATTTTATTTTATGTTTGCTTCACCACAGCAAACATAAAATAGCATTTTCACAGGAAACGCATAACCTATTTCCCAGTCTTGTGCTTTCGAAAATTCGAAATGGTGACTCGAAGTCGGCCATTTTTGGATTCAATTAAGTTTCACCTTAAATAAAACCCACTCTTCATTTTGGTAATGTGAGTGTTGGTGTATTTGAGAGATGAATATAATGGTTTTTGAAGAAATAGAATCAATTCTGCTTTTAATGCGTTAGGAACCATTCTTGGTGCTACAACCACGACAAGTTTTTGCCGTGTCAAATAAAATAAAACACGATGGGCACAATATAACCAAAAGTGAATGAAATTCTTTAAGGCGTTGTATATTATCAAAAGACTATTGGAAGCCTAGGAATAAAAAAACGTGAGTAACTGACAGGCATGCCAATGGTACAGTATTTTTTTACCGGCTTCCAAGCATGTGTTTGCGGTTGCTATTTGTTCGTGATACCTATTCGTGCTGCCAGTTCGATAATCACATTGAGAACGTATTTGCAACAGAGCATCACAGGAGGAAACGAAAAATATAGTCCGTGTGTCGTTTCGGCTTTGTTTGGAAGATTGTCTTGAGGATTGCGCTGCCGTTCCAATCATAGTAGTTTCATGTTCTACACAAACCTTATGCACGCTGGGACAACTATGCTTGGAACGGCAGTGCGAATGTAAAAAGAGAAGGAGCTGTTTTTTTATACAGACGTTCGTGCCCGCACTACACAAACAGCGCGTTCCGGTAACAGCCCGAATCCACCGGATTCGGGC
Organism: Wyeomyia smithii; assembly: GCF_029784165.1. NCBI lineage: Eukaryota > Metazoa > Arthropoda > Insecta > Diptera > Culicidae > Wyeomyia > Wyeomyia smithii. The sequence goes on along the minus strand of NC_073695.1, from coordinate 236,511,215 downwards.
TAAAGACTGCTCGGCAACTCACTGACAGCCTTCGTGCAAAGGAAAGCAAACTCGGCAATAGAGCTTCTGTGCACTAAAGGATGTGTGTATCGCATATCGAATGTTATATGCAACCATACATGCTATCGTCGACATGGAAATAAGGTGAACAGCAAAGAACATTCGTGTATGGGGAACTAGACGGCAACGTTATAGTCACATATATATTTTATCTGTCAGCTGTCGTTATTTTGCTGTCATAGAGGGACGCTCTCGGATGTCATCAAAAAACTGTCATTGCCCGGTACATTTTTTTCTCCTGGTCACTGATCAAATAACCTAATTTTGTCAAGATTCGAATCCACTATTACGCACTTACCAAACCAAAATTTCAAACCATGTAACTTAGAATTTCTTTAATTGTATTATTTAGTCCTACGTCCTACCCCTTGTAAAAGGCCATCCACATTTCACGTGGACATATTTTTAATGATTTTGACCCCCCCCTTCCCTCCGTTGACTACTGCCCATATTAATTCTAAAAATTTTGTATGGATCGTGGACATTTCACAGACCTCCACCTCTCCCCTAAAGCTGTCCACGTGGAATGTGGATGGCCCCTAACTAAGAATCGTTTTAATTACGTTTCTAGTCCGTTCAGTCCGTTAAGTACGTTTCATACAACATAGTATTCTTGAGTCAAGACTAATTTTTGAGAAGGGATCACGTAAAAGTGGTATTGATGATTACAAATATTTCTATAGCCAGAATGATTCATTTGATTGGTTTGACTTTTTCGGCAAAGTTGGGCATCATAATTTTATCAATTCGAAAAATGATGAAGTTTTTTTTTTGTTGACAAAATATATATTAAAAAAAAATATTATCTCAAAAAGCTCATGCTTTTGAATCGTTTTGGAAATGAAAACTACAAAAGATAAGCTAAATATTTTGATAGTAATAATAACAATAATTTATTATAAGATTCAAATGAAAAGTGAACAATTTCGAATGTATTTTGCGCTGTTTTAAAAAAAAATATATCTCCAGTTTTTCTCCACAATAAAAAACAATATTTGTTCTCACAAATGGTGTCAAAGGATATTTTTTATGGTTGCCCTAAACGGAGATATCTATATTTGAAAAAGACCTATTTTCAAAATATAAACGTTAATAACTCTTCACCTGCTCAAAATGTTGACAATGTTTTTTCATCAAAAGTTGCGTCTTTCTAAGCACTTAAGGTCATCTGAAGACAACTTTGTTATAAATTTGAACTGAAAAAATAGAGCAAAAATTCTTTTATTTTGACCTACCCTGAGCCAACTACGTGAAATCGATCAAGTTAATAGCTACAAAAAAATTTTACAAAGTTACTTAAAATTAGATGATCTACTAATTTGTCGAAGAATGTATACAGTTTATTCTGCAAATAAAAAAGTTACTTTTTTTTATTTCGCCGTCTTTAGGACCACCCTAAATTTAATTTAAACATAAAAAAAACGACTTACTTTGAGAAACAACTTCTTAGAAGACACTATATGGCTCTAAAACCACAAAATCGCATCGAAAAGCTAATGTTCGCCTTAGTTATCTTACTGTACCACTCTAGTAGTGTAGGCAGTGAAGTTGAATTTTTTTGGCATTTAATTCGACATACTCAACTTTCAACAGTCATAACATTTTAGGGACATCCTAGCTCCTTCAGCGTCTTTGGCAAAGTTGTTAAGCGTTTAAATTACTATACTACAACGCAATGTAGTATATTTTTGAAGCATTACTGAGCTCTGAGGGAAATGCGGAAAGTAGGTTTTTTTGATGCAAATTTTCATACAAATTGGAAATGCAAAGCGCCCAGTGGAGATAGAACCAATCGACTTCTGGAAACGGCAGTCCCGTCTACTGGTCTCGGAGCAGCACCCAGGCAGCAAAATTCGTTTCGATTATGAACTTTGTGCATCACAGCAACAAATTCTTATGCGAAATTAAGTTGCAGTTACATCTCAGTTTCTTATACAATGACAAAAAAAGCGCAGGAGGTGGAGCCAATTGCAACATTTTCGTTGTTTCAACACAAGTTTCAAGAATGAAACAGCAATGTGTATGAACTTATGCATGGAATTTGATAACAACATAGTAAGTGCTGCATGGTAAAATTTCAGCTATGAAGATGCATCGTAGCAGCAATTAGGGCGCGATAGAAACTTCATGGCGTTGTGGTAAGATTGTAAAATGGCAAATGATCAGAATGGAAAGAGATTGTCTGTATAGCGATTTATCTTTGATTATTTCCAGAAATTTGAGGATTCAACTCCAGTTATCAATTTCTATTCACTTTTTTCGTTTGTACCATTTATGTCATTTACTGTAGAAACACTTGCAAGTTCATGGCTCAGTTTTGAATATTGCTTCTCCTATCATGCTAATGGTCATTACCAGTTTTAATTTTGCTTCTTCAATTCATCAGTACCTCAGCGTGATAATGAAATTCAAAGCAATTTATCACATTTCGCTTTAGAGACCCACACTTTTTGGACGACTTCTAGTCCAAGTACCCAAAAGTTACAACGCAGTAAATAACCTCATCTCAAAAACAAATATAAGGCGAACGATCGAACAAAAGTTGCTGTTACATGGCTTCAGAACATGACAGCAACTTTTAGAAGTATTTTTGTGTGTTTGTTTTTTGTATCTCGCATGCATCACGTTGGCAACCTATATGCTCCACCCACTAGATCTATTCAGTGAAGGTTAGGTTTTCAAATGCCGTTTACACGTTTCAACAACAAATCCAACCTCGCGAATTACGTTGTTGGTGTGAAGATTTTTGAAGCAGCGATACAACTTTAGTTGTTACTTGTTTCTATACAATTTCATCGTAGTAACAAAAAATGTTTCTTAAAACCTCGGAATTTCATTAGTGCAACAAATAATCACAATTTATTTTTTTATTATGTTTCAATTGTTGCTTGGGCAGGCAATGATGCAGCGGCAGCGGCTGATTGAAATAGTCAAACCGATTTTCCCGGTGAATCACGACGTGGCGGTGGTGATGGCCGACGAGACCTATTCCACCCTTGATGGCAACGACTGGCAGGGCGCTTCGTATTTTACTTCCCCCACGAAAGAAGTGAGCTCCGACCAAGTTCCCTCCAACACCAAGTTCCCCAACGAGTGGTTGCTGTGGATAACAATCAGCGAGAAGAGGATGTCAAAGTCGCTCTTCTTTCGCTCCGGACTGGTCGTGAACGGAGAAATTCATAGTACGAAATGACTGCCAGAAATTGCGTCGTTCTTCGACGGGCGAAGACGCGATATTCTAACCAGATCAGGCGTCGGCCAACTACTCGAAGTGATCGTTGGAGGAGGTGGAGTGGGTCTTAATATCGATGTCGGCGATCACGCCCAACGGCCCCCAGCTGTATCCCATTCAGAATTTCTGGGCAAACTAGAAGCGTAAGATCTACTCCAACAATTTTGTCACTAAAACTGAGTGGGAATTAATAAAAAATCTTATCTATTCTTCTCATTTCTTTATGATTAGACAGCAATCAAAATAAAATTTTCAAAAAATGCTCTATTCGAGATAATTAATTTCTATTTCTTTTGATACATTTACTCAGAAAAAAATCACGTGTAAAGATATTTGTTTAAAAAAAAAAAAAAACAAAATAATTGTCTGCAACTTTGCCGGAGACGTCACACCGCTCAAGCAAAGCGTTCTGACTCTAAAAATATTTGTGCAAAGTTTCAGTTAGATAAAAAATGGATGATTAAATAGTTGCACTATTTTACATGGAATTGCATAATTTTCTAAAATGTCAAATATGGAAAAATCGTTGAGAATATCAAATTTTTCAATTTTTTTTACCGTAGTATCTTATTTGATTTGATTCGTCTGCTAGTTTTCGCTTTTTTGTGTTCTTGGTGTGTACAAAAAATGATGCTTTTTTAACATTTTCTGGCAATAACTCGGTTTGCGTGGAAGCTATCTATTTTGTGTCTTCTTCAAAGTCGTGTGCTTCAATGATATATAAATATGCCGAACATTATTACCTTCTAAATGTTGTTGTTTTTGTATAGGGTAGGGAACTGCTTAAGCAGTAGCGCCTATTTTAATCAGTCGAAGAAAACAGGCCTGAAACTCCTGAATTTTGATCAATATCGACAATTTCAATGATGGAAACGAAAACTTTGATTGTTTAGCTGTCTTACGAATATGAGAAATACCGTTAATCACAAAGCAATCTGTAAACAATCACCAATTGAAACAAATCGACCTATATTGCAGCCATTCAGGAGCCACTTCGGGTGCTGAAAATAAACACCTACAAAACATATGGAAACTGCTTAAAATAGATTCGGGGTGATTGTAATAGTGTCCCTCGATTGGTAACATTAATTGATTATTGTTGAAGTTTGTTAACTTAGTTTTACAATCTGAAAACAAGTTTTAACAGAGAAAAAGATAGAGAACAGATTGATATACTTCTGCTTGAATTTCACCTAACACAGTTCGAGTATTTCGTCTCAATACACAGGCGGTTTCTAAAGCTGCTTAAAATATGTTCCCTACCCTATTAAAAAAAAAAAACGAATTTTAAAGACAAATCTAATATGAAACGTTATAATTCAAAACAAGAAGAGTTAGAAGAATAGTGTTTTCGGCAAAGTTTTTTGTAAGAACTTTATCTATAACTTTGCTGAAGACACCATTTCTCGAAAGTGTAAGACTTAAAAGTTAGATTTTGCAGCGCCACTAGCGGCTGAGTTTCGAACTAAAACTTTTTGTCATGAGCCTTTTTATGTACTAAATATCTTCGGAAGATAGTATGTCAATAAAACCGTTATTTGGAGAGCAAATGAATCCAATTCACTGAGAAAAGTTCACGGTTTTGAGCTCTCGAAACGAATTGAATATAAAACAGATTAAAATAATTTAAGGTGAGTTTAAATTTATCAGGAAGCAAATGAAGTTAGTACGTATTTGAGACGAACTCCATATCTCTATAAAATGTACGTTAGAACACGGTCATTCGTATTTCCTTTTTTTATAATTTTCTCAGTGATGAATCAGTTACATCGAGTTATGTTGCGGTCAAAATTATGATATCAATCGGCTAATGGATTTTTTATAGCGATTTTGTGACCAACCACGTTTCGTGCCCCGAAAAATCCCTTCTCCTGCACTGATCCCACAGGGATGGGGTACAAATTAGCCAAACCATGTGGCCACAGAACGCGTGGGCTTACGGTGACAAGTTCATTATTTTTGACGACGAATTGCTGTTCAACAATGTTAATCATAATTTAATTGGGTTCGCCATCGCACGCTTTCAACGCCACTGCTTGATGGTGCACAGATCCCCGATGATTCACTGATTATCCCGAACAAACCATCTCTGGTTTTTGGGTGGAAGAGGGGTAGTTATAGCTACAGCATAGAAACGTGCTTGCCATGCGCTACACAAATATACGATTGTCATTCGTGAACGGAAAGACTACAATGCGAATGCGAAATGTTCTCAATTTTTATAATTGACCGCAGCATTTTAACGTGAGTCGTTAACCAATGGCAATACGTGTGGGTCGTTTTATCACAGCTTTATATTTGGATTTTATTTGTCGTCAGAGTAGTTTGTAGGTGAACAAAATAAATTGCTTGGTATGCAAGTAGCATCACTAGCCAAAAATGTTTTCACCTGCTCGGCTGTGGCCATTCTATCACGTATGTGTACTCTCCGAGTATTTCATTCGTCGAAAGCAAGGCTGCTATTCTATACTTTTTTTAACTTCGGATTCCAATAAAACCTATCGTTTAAGGCTTTCCCATGTTCTTCCTTTGAATAGAAGGTTGGATATTGTGGTATTTGATTCTGGAATTGTGCTCCTTCATTATCAACCATCGTAATCCCTCCGGAAGGCTGCGAAACAGTCTCGCTCCGGGGGCTGCGAAATCTATACCTGCACCATGTAATCGTTGGTGTCACTGCAATCATTTTGATCACCGATGATTTGTCAATGAAAATGCTTCCCTCAGAGGCCTGCTTTTGATTTGGGTTATAATAGCATAAACCATTCCGATGAAACGCACCGTCACGTGGCATGACGAATTAAATTTTCTCGCTGTTTCTACGAACGGAAATTTCCTTCTGTTAGCGTCTCTTGCGGAGGTATTCACCTATATCACTATGTAGGGAGTATAAAGGCACCACGGTTTCAGCAGTGCACACCGACGTAAATCCATTGTTTTAACTTTTACCACAGTTTTGAATGAAGCCAAGTATGTTCATTCCATTTGAAATCTACATTCCATAAGACAAAGCGAAAAGAAATCAACTAGTTTAAGACGCGAAAAGCAAAATTAAATACCCGCGGGAACCCCATGCTACCTTTTGTATGTAAATAGTTTCATTCATAACAATACTTCCGCCCAACCATGGAGACGCCCGGTGTAGGTTCAGGAAAATATACCCCATCACTAGGCGGTGCCGTACGTACCGAGACGAGCTGCAGCTAAGTCCCCACTCGGGAGTGGGGTTGTTTTCCAGCTTTAACCAAAGCATCAGAAGGAAAATCGTCGATTGATAAAGCACCCACCACCACAACCAGCATTGGGGGATGCTTTCCCAATGTCACCGTGAGCGGAACGCTGCGCTCAAAATTTTCCAACTGAACAAGCTCAAAATTTTCCAACTGCAGAGAAGGAAAAGTTCCAAAACTTGAAAATTGGAGCAAATCAAACACGCCTCCGCAGCGAGACTGGAAGAATAGACGCGATCGGGCAGATTTTGCCTGGAGCGAGTTTGAAGGATAAAAATTATAATTAAATTTTAAATATCATAGATAAAGAGAATTTCGCTTGAATCACGTGAAGAATAACACATAATGTCTGCAGAATAAACTTTCAATTCAGTTTCCAAATTTGCCCAAGTAAAAATCAAACTAAATTCGTAGAACGGAAGCGCAGACAAATGACAATGAATGAGCTTCCATTTAGACAAATGATGTGCTTATTTTTACTGTTATTAACGCTTCGAGGAACATCATTTACATTCAAGTCCTTTCTTCGTCCCATCCGGTCGGATCCACCCACAAACTGGCAGACGTTAGACCTCTGTTAACATTTACAGCGTGGGAAGCGCGAGCATATACATAGTGGGGTTTTTATAATATACACATACTAAAGTAGGATGGCAGTAAGTAATGTCCATAGGATGGACCGAGAATGGAGTATCGAGTACATACAAAAAGAATGCTCGAGATGCAGCTCCAGGCAAGGTTGAAGTTTTCAATCGGAAACTGTTTCACTCAAATTGGCAATATGTTTTACAAATCCGCGGATACAGGAAGCTATCACATGGAAAGGAAGGCTTTTTGTTCGTCGTGATAGGTTTTCTATTCCGACTAAAAATAGAACAACAGGACGAGTCCGTAATGGTTTTTTTCTCGTTCGTTCGGTGGATTGGTTTTGCTAGGTGGGTTAGGCTTTGCCAGTATCTCTTACTATAGTTGAATATTGATAAAATTCGATTCGATTATTTTCGCTTCTTTCTGAATCGGATCGCTATATTAAAGTTACACCGGAAATTTATTTAAATAGAAAATATGCCTACATTTGCCAGTAATATAGCTTCCCATTAGGCAGTGAAACACGATAAAAGTTTTTGCTTTTCCTGGTAGGTTACGTTATCCTAACTCTGAGATAACGGCTTCTGTTTTATTTCACAGATTAGGTTGAGTACCCTTAACTCTTTTATCCTGCGGTTGAATTCTCCTGTCAGCTTTTCAGTGCCTACCTAAAGCTGAAAGGATAATAATCATATTTCACAGTTAATTTTGGCTACATTAGCAAATCGAATAATAGAATATGTTTAAAAGGCTCCAAACCCTTAGAATTTTAGTTCATTTTTATTCATTTACTGATGACTGTAGGGAACAAGGATGAGAGAGAAGAGAGAAAGAGAGAGAGTGGAAATATGTGTAGGAAATAGATTCAAAAAAAAAAAAAAAAATAACAAGTAAAATTAAATCCGTCGTAAGACAGATTTCAAGGGTGGAAGACTGGAAATGACAATGATGTCATGAACTGGACATGACAATGAAAAACGAAAATGTCAACAGTGTAGAAGATGTCAAAAATATTAAAAATGGCAAAGATGTAGATTCAAAGATGTCAAAAATGTGTTGTGGTACCTACAATCGTTATCATCTCAACATTGTTTATTTAGAACGAAAAAGAGTAAAACGCATCATTCAACGAAAGCTGAACGATAAAACCATTGTTATATACTGATCAGAACATTAAAACCTCTATTTATTTGATCAAACTCGCATCAGATGCAAAAACATTTTACAAAATGCATAACACACTTTTTTTAAGTCAGTGTAATAATCAAAGGGGCAGATTGCACTACAATATTGGCGTTCCGGCTCATTACGTCATTTGATAAATAATGGCAAATGCCGTTTTTGGTTGCCTCTATCACCGATCGTGGCCGTTTAAAGGTTCATGACCGTCAATTGGATTTTTGAACATTGCTGGAAACGAGATGAAATGTAAGCAAAAAAATTGTTCACAAAGAGTTCTTTTGCCCTGAGCTACGGGAAGCGTTATGCCCCGAACGTAACAATAGAATGTTTCTGGTTACATATCGGTAATGCTCATTAAAACTAATCGAGATTTCATCAGAAATATTTTGCTTGACATTTATGCGATGCAAAAATACTTTTCGCTGGTGGAAAACAACAAATGAAGAGCTATCAAGCACTTAATTAGGCTAAAAATATTAGGCTCTATGCAACGCAAACTTTCAATTTGTATTTATTTACATTTTCTGTCAAAGCAGTGCTGCCAAACTGACAGGATGACCTTAGAATCCTGGATTCAAACAATAGAATTCTCATTTTGTTATTGGAATGATTCTGTTTTGTAAATCGGAGGAGGTGCATCTTGCCTCAACGTTGCTTATTTATTTATTTATTATTATTACTTAAGGTAGTCCTAGATAAGCACACGTGGTGAGACATGTTTTATGATCAATCCGTCTCGCAACGTTCTTCCTGTGTAGATAGAGGAAATTTAGACAGGATGAAAATAAATAAATAGTCTGTAAGGATGAAAAGTGTTACGATCGATACATGAGGCCAGGTAGTGTCAAACATGACAAAAGAGTCACATACGTTCAAAATGTCAAACATATCAAAATATTTCAAAAGGTCATATGTCAAAAATGTCAAGAAGGTAAAAACTGGCGAAAATGCCAAATGTCAACAATATTAAGAATAATTAAAAAACTGACAAAAATGTCACACATGTCATAATATCAAAAATGACAAAAATGTCAATAATTCCAAAAATGTCAATAATTTCAAAAATGTCATAAATGTCTAAAATGTCTAAAATGTCAACAATGTCAAAAATGTCAAAAATGTCAAAAATGTCAAAAATGTCAAAAATGTCAAAAATGTCAAAAATGTTAAAAATGTCAAAAATGTCAAAAATGTCAAAAATGTCAAAAATGGCGAAAATGTCAAATATGTCAAATATGTCAAATATGTCAAAAATGTCAAAAATGTCAAAAATGTCAAGAATGTCAAAAATGTCAAAAATTTCAAAAATGTCAAAAACTTTTCTCCACAAATTTCGAGATGGTAAAAACTGGCGAAAATGCCAAATGTCAACAATATTAAGAATAATTAAAAAACTGACAAAAATGTCACACATGTCATAATATCAAAAATGACAAAAATGTCAATAATTCCAAAAATGTCAAAAATGTCAAAAATGTCAAAAATGTCAAAAATGTCAAAAATGTCAAAAATGTCAAAAGTGTCAAAAGTGTCAAAAATGTCAAAAATGTCAAAAATGTCAAAAATGTCAAAAATGTCAAAAATGTCAAAAATGTCAAAAATGTCAAAAATGTCAAATATGTCAAATATGTCAAATATGTCAAAAATGTCAAAAATGTCAAGAATGTCAAAAAAGTCAAAAATGTCAAGAATGTCAAAAAAGCCAAAAATGTCAAAAATGTAAAAAATTTCAAAAATGTTTAAAATGTCAAAGATGTCAAAAATTTCAAAAATTTCAAAAATCTTAAAAATGTTAAAAATGTCAGGAATGTCAAAAATGTAAAAATTTCGAAAATATCAAAAATGTCGATGTTGTTTGAAGCTACAGCTCGATAGCAATATTTTAGAGAAAAACTTTTCTCCACAAAGTTGTTATATATGATAGAGCGTCTATTTAAAAACATCACAAAAATTAGGGTAACTTATATTTTTGAAGAAATCAGGCATATTATCAAAAGTCTTTCTCTATCTTCGAAAATAACCGATTTAGATTGAAAAAACACATTTTTCACTCTAACTTTTTTATTAGAATTTCCACAGCAAAACTGAATTCGAACGACTTTTTGGACTCTTTAAGAGAAACAATTTGCAATACTGATATCATGAATATCTCAACACTACTCAATGTTATTGTTGTTTTTTAAAAAAGGCCTTTTTTATTTGTTTGTCGTTCTTTCTGGGGCAAACATAAGAGATGTTTCTTGGTCTCAATGCGAAGAGCACATTCGACTCTTTGCATGGAGAAATTTTCCAAAATATGTTATTTTTATATTTGATTTAATTTAATTTAAAATATGACAAAAATTATAAACTGTTTATCAATTTTGCATGGCAAAGCGCACAGATTTATCCTTCAATATTTTTTCTTAAAATTAGAAAAAAGTCACAGGAGGGTTGTGTGCAGTGTCACGACCGCAAGGTTGAAGTAGAATACTTTTACAAGAAAGATAACCCGGCTGCTTGCGTGTCAGTCATTTTGAAATCGGATTTGTTTCGTATATACCGCTTGCTAAGCACAGTATCAACAAATCGTAATAAACATCACACTGCTGTGCATTTGCAGCAGCATCAAACCTCAGTTGCATTATATAACTGGAAAAATAGGTGTTGCTAAATTATTTCCAGTTTTACTATTCTACAACGTTCGAAAATTTTTATTTCGTATGACGTAATACTCATGTACGAAAAATACATCTCATTCATTCTGGACCCGCCTTTATATTCAGTTCCTACAGATTTTCTCAGTTTCGTAACACGGATGTACAAAAACGATTTATTGTGGACATTCTGTCGGGCCGAACCGATAGAACTCTCATTAAGGCAACAAAATAATGTGTATTGTGTCGTATTGTGCGGCTTGGAAGAAAAAATGTTCCCGTCCCCGTGTCGCATGGAAGTAAATTGTTGCGTGTTTGATATTGCCGATGGTAGACATGATTATGAAGGTCGAAATTCTGCTGTGATGTCTAACCATAACCGTCTTCTTCAAGGCGTTACATCCTTGTTAATGAAGAGTTGTGAATTTTCTAAAACAGACTCAGCATCGTGAGCAGAACGTACCGAACTTTTCTGTTTGAAATCGGATTTGTTTCGTATATACCGCTTGTTATGCACAGTATCAACAAATCGTAATAAACATCACACTGTTGTGCATTTGCAGCAGCATCAAACCTCAGTTGCAGTTTATTAATTACCATTCATTATGCTCTTCCAAAAACATTTATTAGCCTTGAAAAAGGCCGATTGCTGCAATTGCAATTTTCATTCAATTATTGCATAAATGCTTCATGGTCAGATATACCCGCTGCAACTGCTACGCTATTCGTAGCCATGCCAAAGTTGTGGCCGCTATACGCTGCCATTGGTATCCGCTGTCCCTGCATCAGCTGGTCCAGCTGCTATCGATGCTGAGATCCGCTGCAACTAGCGCGCTATCCATTGCTACGCCACAGCTGTGCTGTGGCCGCTATCCGCTATCGCTGGTATCCACTGCACTGCTACTGCTGCTGCTAAGGGATGACTGCTGTTGTTGCTGTCTAGAACTATTATGAGCGGCTTCGGTTGAAACAGGCTCTTATATAGGCCAAATAGCATGTTTTAAACTGCAAGGTATATGATTCTGTCGACCGTGCTTGGGAAGCAATCATATAACGACCAATCAGAGTTCGAAGTTTTCGTTTTGACAAGGCTTGACTATTTTCAATAGTACAATAGTTTGAATAATAAAATTACAATTCTCTTAATTTGGGAAGAATCATAGAAGATTTTCCAATCTCTTGCTGCAAGAACGAAGGAAATCCATCGAATACTAACCGATTTATTAGCATTTGAAATTGGACATATTTTTCACTTTTTTCGGTTTTAGATTTTCATTTCACATCCCTATGTAGCCGAACTTCCTGAGATAAGTATTCTACTTTAAAAAAATATTTTTCATTCAATAGTTGGGCCGATACAAACATCATTTTCATTTTATGTCACCCCCCCCCCCCCTTCAAAAATGTTGAAAATTTGAAGGGGAAGAAAAAATAAGTTCAAACCGTTTTGTTAATATTATTAACTTTTCGACAGCGTTTATGCTTAATTTAGCAACAAACAAGTTCAGTTACAGTGAAAGTGTCATCAAGAGACAAGCCAAATGATTTATAATGATATTAATGTAGTATTTTTCAACACACTTTTGCATACAAGTTACAAACGTCGTAACCTGCACACAATTTTGTATGAAAGCTATTCCTTTTTTTTTTCTTCTCAGTGTTATTTATTTTTTGCCCTCCCCTTAGCTAACTTTGATAACCGTGGACATAAAAACTTTTTAAAATTTGTATCAGCCTTATGAATTTTCGAACATAAAATAAGCCCACTTTTGGATCTGGTCGCCCTAACGACCCAACTAAAAAATACAAAGGTTTAATTATTTTCGATGACGATCCATCCCAGCAATTTTGAGTACAATGGCCAGCTCCGGAATAGGGTGATCATAATAGACGGCTCTATTCGATGTATTTTATTTTCAAAAGCTTATAACTTTTGAACCAGTTGATCGATTTTCGATTTTTTTGGATCAAATTAAGGGTGTTTTTTCTAGTTTGAAGATAAAATACTAAAAACAAATCTTCATGCACAAATTGCATGCAAAATACAAAAAAAAATATTACAATTTTTGTCATGTTTTCAAATTGAATTTACTCAAATATAAAAAAAAGACAAACAAATGGAATATATTGGCGTATATTTTGATGAAAAACATGGCTAACCTTAAGTAAAATTGAGATTTTTACGATGTCAGCATTGTCAATTGTTTCTCTTAAAAAGCTGCAGTTTGCTAAATTTGCTCTCATTTGATTATCGTTTGATCGATTTCAATTCGGTTTGTTGCAAAAGCTAAAAAACTGACTCTGAAATTAAAATCTTTTTGGTTTCCTGCGAATTCATCATTATTACTTTGGTGGTATGGAATAATCATTGTAGAAAATTATTTTTTTTTTTATTCTCGCTTATTTTCCGTCGGTCTATTTCCGCCACTGTTGTGGCCGATTACCGACGCCCAGGAAGGCGACTCCACACCCAGGTCCCTAACTCACGACCCGTTTATTAACGGACCGGCGCCAACGGCTTTACTTCCTCATGCGATGGAAGGCGTGATCCCAGAGATTTTTCGCCTCAGAAAATCTCCCGGTGTCGGCTAGGATTGAATCTAAACCAGTTGGGTTGGTTGTGAGTGGATCACGCCACCTCACAACCATCGACACCTATGTCGGCGGTGGGATTCGAACCCAGGCGTCGAGCGTGGTTGGCGGAGACGTTACCAACCACACTAGGCCCCCGCTTATGTTTGTTAAGCATTTATCAAAATTTACTCACTTCTCAAAATTTGACGAAATTAACCCTTAATTAAGATTACTTTAAGTATATTCAATACTTTTTTTTTGTTATTTGGAAACTTGTAATCAAATTCATTGAGTTGTGACTGAGTGAGAATTTTTTTTCGAAAATATGTAAAATTGCACCGGCCATGCAAGGGTTTACTTGAGAGGTATGTGAATCTTGCAAAAGTTGCATTTTAGGACCCGTAAACATTGCCTAGTGTTGTAAGATCAGTATCTTTTTAATTATATTGTCTATCACAAATTTTCAAGTGATCAACTTCACACCATTCCATGGTACTTGATTTTGTCAAAAATTTGGGTCACCCTAATTTTTGTTAATTTTTTTATAGGTGCTCCATTATAGAGCTTCGATCCAAAATTCCCTCTTGGTTTCTGGACCATTGTGCAATGGCGTGCTTTGTATTTTGTACTTAATAATTTTGGATATTGGATTTTTTTCTTGTCGAAGTAGTCAATTATTATTCCGACTTTCCAATGAAGTAGTATTTCGAATCCAAAATTAAATGTTAAAAGCTTCCTATTTTGGATTTCGGAGTTTATGTCAAAAATTCTGATTTCAAACTCGTTCTTTAATCATAACTAATAATAGTTCAATTTTATTAAAAGTCTATCCGTCAAATGCAAGAAAGATGAGGGACTAACAAATCATTTCCATGTTATATAGTCAAAGCGTTATTACAATAGTAAAATTATTCACTAATCAACTTGTAGATTCTGGAAACAGATGTTTTCGCTAACAATAAAATCATAATACATATAAAGAGCACTTGTTGACAGTAGGTCGGATTTATAATCCATTCCAATCGGATTAAACAGCTAATTATTGTGCTCTTCTTGTGTTCTATTGAATCAAACGAAAATTGATTCAGTGCAAAAATTTATTAGAAAGCTTTTTGTTATCAACTTAACAAATATTATTTTGAATTCCATTTTTAGATTCGCAGTCCGATCTATAAAAAGATGGGTAAAGAACGTTTGTCCTAAAAAGGTTATAAGGTATTTGCATCGCTAATTAATCAATTAAAACTATCGTTTACACCAAAGCAGACTCACAATTTTCAATTATCCCTTGCTCCTTCCTGCTGCATCCAACGCGATGGTAAAATTCACTTTTTATATTCTTTTGTATCAAAACGTTCAATCGTTCAGTAACACTCTCGATTATGTGACCAATTAGCGTCAATTGATTTCTCTCGCACTTTGTTCCCGAAGCATCACCTCTATATACTTACTACTTGCAGGATCAGGACGCGATAACGCACTCACTCGCGACCATTCTGTCCCACCAGCATTTTATATAATTTAAAATTCTACTCGAGTGAACCCTATCATCACCTTCTTCTCCTCCGTCGGTCAACAGTGTGCGATGCCGTAAGCTGGGCACAACCGACAAGATTAATACTACGAAGCGGATTAAACTATCTTTCACTGGGGCTTCTTCACTTATTTTGTTCCGTCATCTCTCGTGCGGTAACGTCCCCGGGGATTCTCGACTAGTTGCAACTGGCAGCTGAACAGATTTTTTACCACTCCCTTTCCACACGGGATGGACACTGACTGGTGCTCAAGGATTTCAACCCACTGATTGCATAGAATGCCGAATCAACCACAATTTCTGCACCCGCTGGATCTTCGTTTCTTCATGCTGAGGGAATACCACCCACTGCTTCGGCAGTGTCCAGTGGGAACCAATATATCACTTCGATTTCGGTCGGATTTTGACTTTTCGATTACGAGCACAATAATAACTTTCCGAATCTCAGGAAAGCAATTGATTACTTCCACTTTGGAATGCTTGTTGGAACAGCCTGCGGATTTTATGCACTTCCAACCACTTCGGATGCTTCACTCAAACTGAGCAAAGCACTCAGCAGACAGCTCTGTTTTGATACTGACCACGGAGTATGTAGCTGTGGGAAATTTTCCCGCGAGCGGAAAAGTCGAATCTCCAAGGTAAGAGAAACGAAGCAAAACAAAGCGGACGCATGCTGAATCAGCACAGCAGATGATCCTTGCATGCAACCCATGGATGGCTTATCACTTGGTTATCAGAAGTAGAGAACTGTTGTGGCAAGAGAAAGAGAGTAACTGAAAGCAACTGAGAGCAGAGAACCGTGGGGTCTACGTTCAGTACATAGGTAATCGTCTTCCGGTCTAAGTACCGACCTACCTTCTTTGATGGGATAACATTTTGCCAGCTGGCAAGGACAGTGTGCGAATGGGTGGGCGGAAGGTCGTTGCCAGGTTCAGATTGCTGTTCCCAGTTAGGATTTCGGTTGATGTCATTTTGACTAGGACCGTTAGGTTTGATTAGTGTTCTAGAGATTGCAACTGCGTAGAATTTCCAGCGTTTTGACGCCAGATTGAAAACTTATCCCACGAGTTTTTTTTTAAAGGACTTGAATTAATGTGTTCAACGTATTTTTATTACATTCAAGCAACGATGACAACAGATCCTATTTAATGACTTTTTTTAGTTGACAATAGAACAATTTTTATACTACTTTCATTTAAAATATATTTATATATTAAATTATTTTCATATCCTCGCGATTTTTGAACCAAATGTTGCCGAATCTACCTTTTGTCTGAGCTAATGCTGATACAGGACCATGTCTAGCAATTATCGTATTTTTACTGACCATAAATAGCTGAATCCAAGTTCACTTTAGAGTTACCTACCCAAAGTGTGGTCATAGTAATGTTTAATTTATACAAAATAACGTGTTACGCGTTAACCTATCAAAATTATTTTGACGAATATACAGATTGGTTGTAACACACAAAAAGTAAGTGAAAAAAGCGTAGAAATATTATCGAATACAACTAAGAACTTTTTCACATCCAATCACAGCAAACTCTGATCCCGCCATGAAGACAAACTTCGCTCATTCCGTGTTAATTTGTCTTTGCAAGATGACTTCTTTTCGGAAGCACTCCCGTGTAATGGCTACGACCGCTTTACTGTGTCTAGCATTAGTCGCTGCAGCCTCTGGACAGGAAACGCCTTCAACGAAACATGTTCCCGAGGAAGTGAAATGGAAACGACAAGTTCAGCAGCCACAAGACAGTGGGTTCGGTGTTAATCCGTACCCAAATCCAAACCCCCTACAGGACGGATATTATGTAGCGCCCGGTCAAAAACCTCCTAGACCTAACGAAGGTAACTAGTTTCACATAAATTCATGACAAAGCTTCCGCTAAACAATAAATCTACAGGTCATGGTCTGCCCGCGATGTCCGACAGCGAAATGTCCACCGAATGTGCCGCTGGGCCGCGAATGGCTGGAGCTGTTCCCGCCAGTTGGGACGAAGCCTCGTTTCAGGCATCACTGCGTGACCTTCGTTACGATAGGAACTATTTCTATGGAAGCGGTCATTTTTGCGGAGGTGCCATTATCAGTGAGCGCGTCGTTATTTCCGCTGCCAGCTGTTTTACTGCTCGGCAAGCTGACAAGGTTGGAGTAGTTGTCGGAACTTTGAACCGCAGGAAGGAAGTACCAGGTATCACTCAGCTATTGTATGTTAACAAACTGCTTCCGCATTCACAACACTCACGCGCGAAGTCTGACAACGATATTGGTTTGGTAATTCTGAAAACCAACGTACGCTTTGGGGCAAATATCAGTCCTATCCCGTTACCGTACTATTCTCGCAAAGCGGGGGCCAAATGCCATACTTTCGGCTGGGGTAAAGCTACGAAAAGTCAGTCATATTTCACGGATTGTATGCAGCAAGCTACCGCAATCGTGCGAGATTGGAACGAATGTAAAAGAAAGGCTCATCAGCTGAACATTGAGCTTTCTAAAACGTCGCTTTGTGCCGGATCGTTTGAGGGAGGTGTCAACAACTGCATTACCGACTTTGGTGGCCCACTGGTATGCGAAGGTGTTCTGTGTGGAATCGCCTCCGATAAAGTTGGCTGCGATGAGAGCGGTATGACCAAGATCTACACCGATGTTTTCAAGAATATGGAGTGGATTGAAAATACCATGAAAACACATTCAAGTAAGTAAAAGCATCAACAATATGAGTCTTTGTAATCTAAGCTATATTTTTTTCATAAATGCAGAGAGAAAATCGCTTGGATCGCTGGTTAGAGAAAGGAAGAGAAACCGTAAGGATAGCCGTGGTCGTCAGGATGAGGGTGCTGAGGGTGGTGTCGGGCGGCAAACTTGCTCGGTAGCTCTGCTTGCCGTCATTGGTCTATATGCTTTGGTTTAGATAATTTAAATTATGCAATTTGTAATGTAAATACTATTCTGGTTACATTGATTTTTTTCTGGAATATATCAAACATCCATTTATGTTAGTCTGTAAGTCTCATTTTACTCCTATTTAATTTTAAGAAATGGCAATTCTGCGGGACACGCGTGCATCCTATCCAGAAAGCATATTTTAGTTTGAGAAATTTGTCTTGACTGAGCACAAACATTCTTTACTAGGTACGATGTATTCGAATATTGTCTGCGCAAAACCACTCTGTTAGGATTCATAATTGAAAAGAATATCACAAGAAGGTGTCACTTCTTAACCCATTTCCGGCGGAGAGAGGCCTTTAAACTCTCATTACTCAGCAACTATATGTACAACTGATACAAACTGAATTGCGTATTGGAGATCGATCTGTTCTCTAACCGTATTATCAAGGTAATTGTTCTGTAATCCTGTAAAGTTTAGATTTCAGGTCACCCGCCGGGAATGGGTTAAGCACTCTCCATATTTCCTGGGGAAAAACGAAAACATCTAGTGAAAAAAGCAGCAGCAAGCGAAAACTTGCGTGCGTTTATATTCTGTCAGTTGCAGCCAATTTCCACTTCGCTCTGAGTGTAAACTCGTGAATTTCGCTTCACTTAAACTGTAAACTGCATGCTGGTGAAATACCTGCGTGTTCCACAAACGGGTTATCACGACAGATTTCGCAAGCGAAAATTTACGCTTTTTCAAATGTCAAATTTTTTACTTCGCTTGGAACTGTAAACTATGCTTATAATGAGCAATTCTCGCTGAAACCGTCCCACTGGTGACATGAAGTTTTTCAAAAAGGATATTTTTATGTCTAAATGATCGAAAGTAGCAAAAAAATGAGAAAATCACTTTGGTTAGTTCATATTGATGGACCCCTCGGGCACAAATCGGTTAAACGGTTTTTACAAAAATTGATTTTTGGGCAATTCTCGACCTTTTTATTGATTTATTTCTCTTGAATTTGTCATTGAGCCCCCTGCAACCAACACATCGTTTTCAAGAGGGATGATAGAGCTTTCATTTGAAGTAGAAAAAAATTGGCCGCCATCTTGGATCTCGCCACCATCTTGGATTTCATAAAAACAAACGTATTTTTGAGCAAGTTCGCAACCGCCGATTTTAAATTTGACATCACCATTGGAAAGCTGAGAAAAAATGCTTTAGGATACATTCAAAACATTAGGTGAGCATTGAGGTTATCTTGTCATTTTGGCCACTTTTCAAAATTGAGCTTCAAACAGTTCAACGCATGACGCGCGCCCAATATCAAATCAACGCAATATACTGAGCCTGTGGTGTGCGTATGATGTGGACAGTCAGTATTCCTAGTTCACAGGTAGTAAATGCACCCACGCACCGTAATTTTTGAATCACCTTCAATCAATTGGCTGAATTTCGTTAGGTAACAAAAGTACCCTTTTCGTCGATAAGAATTTGCTAGGGATAAAAAAGTGATGATTCTACTTTTACTTTACTTACGTTGGCATACGCAAAACTTCTCCAGATTACTCGGGATATACTTGATTCATACTATACCTTGGTATACTATACCTAAGTTTGTTGATAGTAGTTTAATGCATGAAAACAACAGTATATAACAGAAGCAAAAACAACATCTAACATTAATTTGTATAATTACTAAACACGCGAAAACTGTCCTCGCTACAGGGAACCAAACTTTGTTCTTGAAAAAAAATTGTAAAAAACCTTAATCACAAATTACGTTACACTCAAGGAGGAGCGAGGGAGTGAAGAAAAAAAAATGTGAATGCAGTGAAAAGGGATCAAAGATACGATTTTCTGCTTTACGTAATTTGTGAACAGACCCAAAGTCACACAGGCATTGGGCCATCAACATTCCACGTGGACAACTTTTAGGAGGGGGGTCTGTGTGATGTCCACGGTCCATACAAAATGTTGAGAATTTATATAAGTTTTGGGGGAGGGGAAGAGGAGGAGGGTAACAAAATCTTTGAAAATCTGTCAACGTGGAACATGGATGGCCCCTAATATACACTACACACAGACACACACCACAGGCTCAGCATGATGTGATATTGGCCGCAAGTCCTGTGTTGTACTGTTTGAAGGTCGATTTTGAAAAGTGACCAGAATGACAAGGTAAACTCAATGCTCACCTAATGTTTTGAATGTATCTTAAAGCATTTTTTCTCATCTTCCCAATGGTGATGTTAAATTCAAAATCGGTGGTTGTGAACTTGTTCAAAAATACATTTTTCTGATGAAATTCAAGATGGCGGCGAGATCCAAGATGGTGGCCAATTTTTTTCTACTTCAAATGAAAGCTCTATCATTCCTATTGAAAACGATGTGTTGGTTGCAGGGGGTTCAATGACAAATTCAAGAGAAATAAATCAATGAAAAGGTCAAGAATTGCCCGAAAATCAATTTTTGTGAAAACCGTTTAACCGATTTGTGCCCGAGGGGTCCATCAATATGAACTAACCAAAGTGGTTTTCTCATTTTTTCACTACTTTCGATCATTTAGACATAAAAATATCCTTTTTGAGAGACCTCATGTCACCAGTGGGACGGTTTCAGCGAGAATTGCTCAATCATAAACGCGCTGTTTTCGCTAGCTGCTTCTTCTTTCACGAGCGTGTACATGCGCGAAAGAAGGAAGCCTAAGTGAAAAAGATACAATCCACAACCTTCGATTTCGCTGAATCGAGTTTAGTTAAAGTTCCAAGCGCGGTGAAATTTTTTCAGTTTGCATTTTTCACGCGTGAACAAATGAACATTTCGTCTGTGGTTTTTAGTAATACTCAGAGAGAGATAGGCGCGTATTGTTAGTACAACGAACTGCCGAAATCTGAACCAAACGAACCAGAAACGTAACAACACATTGAGAGGTATTGCAATCAGGTACAAGAAAGGTCATGCATATTTTCATACATTCTGTTGCCAAATAATGAATTAAGAATGCTTCAAAATTGCATTATCACAGTGATTTTTATTCGGAGGTTCACAAACCTGCTGTATTGTTGTCAAAATAATAATCAATTGTGGTAAAGGTATATGAAATTGAACATAAACAGAAAGTTGAACACCTTCACGGTTTTTGCGATGCACTTTCACGGTATCTCTGGTAGAAGAAACTTATCCGAAAAAAAATAGTATCGCTCTTATACTCGTCATTCGAAAGCTCAAGGTGTCCCCTTTAATATGCTACTAAAATT
Organism: Wyeomyia smithii; assembly: GCF_029784165.1. NCBI lineage: Eukaryota > Metazoa > Arthropoda > Insecta > Diptera > Culicidae > Wyeomyia > Wyeomyia smithii. The sequence continues at coordinate 236,490,046 of NC_073695.1, read as the reverse complement.
GAAATGTTCTATCGGCGGGTCCAAAACATTTTTTTTCAGACCTTTTTTGTAATTGAAAAGCTGGTGGAATTGGAACTATGTTTACTCATCAAGGGATTTAGGTGCTGGGGGGCCCGTCCAGATAGTGTTGAAACCTTCAAATTTTGTTTTTTCATATAATGAAACAATAACTAGCATGATCTTAGATTTTTCGAAAAGGCTAAAGTGGGGTAAAAAACACTCGAAAATTTTGGGTCCAAAATCAATACGTTTTATAAATCAACTTTTATAAATCAACTTAAAAGCTTTTATTGGACGTATTCAAAAAGTGCACCGTTTAAAAAAATCGATTTTTTCATAACAAGGTTTAGGCCATCATATGAACCTGTTGCACAAGAAGCGCAACTACATTTTGTACCTACATTTAAAATGCTGGCTATAGCAGGCTATAGCTCTATCACATTCCACCTGGTTTCGAGGTACGATGCTTGTACTACAAGCCAGTCCTCGTTTGTCCCAATTTCGGTTGGAAAAGACCGTTAAAATCAATCACATCCTAAATTTTTGATATTGATACTTGCATTGCATTATTTTCTCACAAAATTAGAAGCAAACTTTTTATCAAGTAACCTTCATAGTAACCTGTTGATTTTTGTTGTATGGATCCACCCGAAAAGTGACTTAACATAGGTCACAAAGTCCGAAGCCCGACTATATCAATTAAGCATATTTATAAGTTAATGATGTCTAATTTCATGCAATTGTAAAAATCACTAACATTTTAATACCATTCGAGACTCAAAGCTTCAGGGCAGCCTCAAATTGGTTTAAAAGATTGACCTTCAAAAGAAAATCTCGGTCGGGCTCGGGTTTTACAGCTTCGGGTTCGGGTCGGGCTCGGGTTTCACAGCTTCGGGTTCGAGCCGGGTTCGGGTTTCCCAAAAATAAAATTTTCGGGTTCGGGTTTGATCAGACAAAAAAGTTTCGGGTTCGGGTTTCAATTCGGGTACGGGTCGGGACGGGTTTGAAAAAAGCCAAACCCGACCATCTCTAGTAGCCAGTACTTCAAACATTCCTAATGGTACAAAAAGCATACCGAATTGCAGAAAAATCGATGCATTCTACTCAAAGTTACAGTAATATTATGATTTCAGCAGCACCTGGACATTAGAGTTTGGAATGCCATTCCACCAGGCCCGGATTGAAGGGGGGCAAATGCCTCGGACCTTTCGACACGAGGGGCCTCCCTGGTCCTAGGCCATAAGTGAATACAGGTTGGAGACCTTTTTATTGTTTTGCTCATCACCTTCCAGCGAAGCGTTAAATCATTTCAACTAATTTTTTTGAGAAAAGAGGCCCCACGAAAATTTCTGTCCCGAGCCCTCAACACCTAAATCTCGCTCTGCATTTCACCCACTAACTCCTTTTCCAAAAACCTTATATGTACAAATCATTTCATGGGTGAACAAACCCTGGAAATTTAAGCTCGATGGGGGGACATCGATACAAAACGGAGTTGCGCTCCTGGCACAATGGGTTTGAATAATGATTTAAAACATGTATGAATAATGAAATTTTCTCGGTCGTTACTAAAACGGCACATTTTTCAATAACATCAAATGAAAGCTCTTGAGTTGCTCTATAAAACGTATAGCTTAGATACAGCGTCCAGTATTGTTGACAAGCAAAAAAAAGCTGCAATAATCACCATTTTTTTGAAGAAAAATGCAAATATCCCATAACGAAACCACGACAGCAACGCTTAACAACCGGCATTTTATATTTTTTTATAGGAAATACCATGTCGATTTTTGAAGAAATCAATCGTATCAATCATCAATCAAAATCATCAATCAAAATCAATGTTATCTGACTTTGATTACAACATTTTATTTTTTTTTCAGCTGATTTCCGACTCCAAATTTTCGGAGGTCTTTTTTACCCCACTTAACCCTTTTCAAAAAATCTGATATTATGCAAAGCTTTGTTTTGTTATATGAATAAAAACAACCCTGAATATTTCAGTACGATTAGAGAACCCTGATAACTTTTTATATTTCTGAAACATATTATTTATTTCCATTTCACTAGCTTTTCAATTACAAATATATGTTCGAAAACAAATTGTTCTAGATAGAACATTTCAATTTTGGTAGGATATTAAAGGGAACAGCTCAAGCTTTCGAATGGCGAGTATTAGAGAGATACTATTTTTTTATATAAGTTCTTCAACCAGAGACACCGTGCTTTATTATTCCCCAGGATTTCTATAGTCACCACCGATTATACGAGCCGAATGAAAAAGTTTGTTACGCTTTGAGAAGACATCGGGACATGTGAAACCCAGTTGCCAAATTAGCGATTTTTTCATCGCCTATCTCTCCCACTCTGAGTATCTTTAAAGATATTCAGTTCGCTTGGAACTCTAAACCATGATGAGTAGAACATAGTGTACCGATTTGACCAAAAAGTAGGCGCGGGGTGAGGAAGCGTTTTTTCACTTTGGAGGGTTGGAGACAAAACATCACTATGCAACAGCGAATAACTTTTTCGTGTTTTTTTTTTATATATCCTCACTAACTAGGCAGTTGAATAACGCAAATTCAGGTGTTTTAAGTTGGAAACTGTTTCTTAAATTAATGAATATTGTTAGCAAGGTATGTAGCATTGCCATATTTATAATTTAAATGCATCCAAATGATATATCATGAGATGCGATAACTTTTATGCCCTAGTTGTTTAAAAACAAACCTACTGGCTGGCAGTTTTTTTTCCAATATGGCCGATTCTGCTTTTGACATATCCTCAAGCAGCAAAAATTGTTTCGATTATGAACTTTGTGCATCACAGCAACAAATTCTTATGCGAAATTAAGTTGCAGTTACATCTCAGTTTCTTATACAATGGCAAAAAAAGCGCAGGAGGTGGAGCCAATTGCAACATTTTCGTTGTTTCAACACAAGTTCCAAGATTGAAACCGCAATGTGTATGAACTAATGCATGAAATTTGATAACAACATGGTAAATGGTGCATGGTAAAATTTCTGCTACGAAGATGCATCGTAACAGCAACTAGGGCGCAATAGAAACTTCATGGCGTTGTGGTAAGATTGTAAAACGGCAAATGGTCAGAATGGAAAGAGATTGTCTGTATAGCGATTTATCTTCGATTATTTCTAGAAATTTGAGGATTCAACTCGGTTATCAATTTCTATTCACTTTTCTCGTTTGTACTATTTACGTCATTTGCTGTAAAAACACTTGCAAGTTCATGGCTCAGTTTTAAATATTGCTTCCCTTATCATGCTAATGGTCATTACCAGTTTTAATTTTGCTTCTTCAATTCATCAGTACCTCAGCGTGATAATGAAATTCAAAGCAATTTATCACATTTCGTTTTAGAGACCCACACTTTTTGGACGACTTCTAGTCCAAGTACCCAAAAGTTACAACGCAGTAAATAACCTCATCTCAATAACAAATATAAGGCGAACGATCGAGCAAAAGTTGCTGTTACATAGCTTCAGAACATGACAGCAACTTTTAGAAGTTCTTTTGTGTGTTTGTTTTTTGTATCTTGCAAGCATCACGTTGGCAACCTATATGCTCCACCCACTAGATCTATTCAGTGATGGTTAGGTTTTCAAATGCCGTTTACACGTTTCAACAACAAATCCAACCCCGCGAATTACGTTGTTGGTGTGAAGATATTTGAAGCTGCGATGCAACTTTAGTTGTTGCTTGTTTCTATACAATTTCATCGTAGTAACAAAAAATGTTTCTTAAAACCTCGGAATTTCATTAGTGCAACAAATGATCACAATTTAATTTTTTTATTATATTTCAATTTGCTTGGGTCGTTACATCATGTCTTTATACATCATGCTCTAAACATAGCGTTTTCGTGAACAGAACCCAACTTTTTCAGTTCAATGGGTAAAATTCATACTGAAAATAAATCACCCGAACGTCACTTTCAATTGAACTCGTACAGATTCAACGTATTGCCACACTCTTCTTGCTCTCGATTGGAATAAACATTTCTTCAAGCTTCACGCCTTATTCACGGTTATATTTCCACCTTCTTGGTTGATTTACTGACACGAGGTGCTAAAACGTCATCGGTTAGAGTGAAAACGAAGGGTTACCCTTTTGAGAAGTTTTTCATCAAATGAAAGCTTCATGAAAGGGAGTCAAGACAAAGTAAATGAAAGAAAATTGGGTTGTTTAGCTATATCTGTTTTTTGTATCAGCTGAAAGAACTGCATTTACCAAGTAAAACGTGATTTTCAGAAATTTTCTATTGTTGTCCTTCAATTTTCATATCACGAAATAAAACTGCGATTGAGTGTTATAAACGAAACTATTGACACAGATTTTAGTGATCACAGCTTAGTCTCATCGACGTTCAGCAAACCTGTGGAGAAACGGATTCTTGAGAAGACGATCATCAGCCATAACAAATTAGATGAAGCTTTCAGTGTTGCCGTAACCAATATTCCCGACGGACCACCAGCAAATCGTTTGCAACTTGTACTGGATGTGTATAACCAGCTAAAGCAACAGTTCACAAGGAAAGTTTCATTAGAAGCTAAGGTCAAAGGATTCTGTCCATGGATGTCCTTTGATTTGTGGAAACTTTTGCGTATTAAGAAAAACGTTCTTATAAAAAGCCGGAGAAGACCAAGCGATACTCATTTGAAGGAATTGCTTACTCACATCTGTAAAAAAGTTCAGTATGAGAAGGATCGAGCTAAAAAAGAATACTACAGTAGACTTTTTGAGACGAAAGACCAGAAAAGAATGTGGAAGGACCTCAATGAGCTGATGGGTCGTCAAAACGTTGGAACGAACCAGATCAAACTCGAAGTGGATGGCAGCATCTCATCTCACGGACCATTGGTTGCTGATACCTTTAACAAATTCTTCAATCAGACTCCAGCTTGCCGCAACCATACACAGCAATCGAGACTTCGACCGCTTTGGCTCTTAGAATTACCAAAGCAATTCGTTATTCGTAGCACCTACCACAGAGCAAGAAGTAATTTTAATGATTAAAGACTTAAATGGATCAAAAAGCTGCGGACCAGACGGAATACCTGCCTCACTCCTCAAAACGCATCACGTATTCTTTTCGAAACTGCTGAAAGAAGTGTTCAATGACAGCATCGAATCAGATATTTATCCAGAATTCCTCAAAACAGCGCGTCTAGTTCCGATCTACAAAGGGGGCTGTAAAGCAGACGTGAGAAACTTTAGACCGATCTCCGTTCTATCTGTGATCAACAAGATCTTGGAGCGAATACTAGTCAAGAGAATTGTGAACTTTCTCCAGCAGCACAAACTTCTGTATAACTGTCAATATGGGTTTCGTGCCGGTTCCAGTACTCAAATTGCAACCTGTGAGCTTGTTGATGGCAAGCTTCAGATACGGGGAGACTGATGAGCGTTCTATTTTTGGATCTAAAGAAGGCGTTCGATACCATCGATCACGAAATTTTACTTCAGAAACTGGAATACTATGGGATTAGAGGAATTCCTAATCAACTGCTAAGAAATTATCTCTCAAACCGGACCCAGTACGTCGAAGTAAACGAGCAAAAAGTTCCTATCGCCAGTTAAGAGTAGGTTTCCCACAAGGAAGCAACCTTGGCCCACTGTTATTCCTGATATACATAAATGACATAGCCAATCTCAGGCTGAATGGGAAGCCTCGCCTGTTCGCTGATGACACCTCTCTCTCGTATCCTAGAGCAAATATAAACGACATAACTTGGCAATGTCTGATGACATGGCAATACTTCAAGAATATTTCTGCGAAAACCTTCTGTCTCTTAACTTGGACAAGACCAAATGCATGATCTTCCACTCAGTTCGTTCAGCTTCCGTGAGTGCTCAACTTCAGATTGGTTCCACTGGGATCGAAAGAGGATTCAAATTCAAAAACTTAGAGCTTATCCTGGATCCTTCATTGAGATAGAGCGACCACATTCATGCCTTATTCTCCGATATAAGCTCTATCTGTGGACTCTTATGGAAAACTTCAAAATTCTTGCCACGCAAACAGATGCTTTCTTTGTACCACGCGTTCGTGCATTCCAAACTGCAGTATCTCATTTCTATATGGGGAGCGGCCAGCAATACGAAGCTTAAGTCACTCCAACGACTACAAAATCGTTGCCTCGAAGCAGTCTACAAGAAACCCCGGCTATTTTACACTGTATTGTGAAGCAGACCATTCCATTCTACCAGTTGCCGCACTGCGAGAACTTCAGTGTGTTGTGCAGATGCAGAATTTATTGCACAACCTAATCGCACACCATAACTTGCGGTTTGAACATCCATCACACCGGTATGAAACGAGAAATCAAACCAATTTAGTGTTTAGAAGGCCAAATTCTGAGCTGATGAAGCAGTCCTTTTGTTACTACGGTAAAATAAAATACAATGCCTTGCCAGCAACCATAAAAGCGGAGCGAAATATCCAAAAGTTTAAAAACAGCCTCAAAGGTTACCTTCGATCAAAAATTGAACAGTTTGTCTGATAATTAATCGTTGAAACCTAAAATGAATTCAGTTACAACCACCAGCTGATACTAACACTCCCTTCAAAGACATTTTTTTCTCACTGGGAGTGCAACGAGCCCCTTCCCCCGTAATGCCCAGAAACGTATTAAAACCGTACAAAATTATTAATTTTTCCTTACATACTGCCTAGCCTCCCCACAGTCAATCACCATCGTCAAACACCGCTGCCAAATACCGTCACCCACAACTACCACTCAACACTGCCACCGAAGCCACCAATCTACGTGCCGACATCACTCATCTTCAATTCTGTCAAATGACAAACACGTTTTGTGTTTGTGTGTTCTCAGTCGCTTTACGTCATTAAGCGAACCCATTTGTCAAGTGGTACGACTCGGTCTGACTGCGAGCAGGTCATTGAAGCCATTTGAAAGCCTGTCGAAAATTCATTTGTCACATATTACTTTGCGTTGTATGCGTGATTTGAATCCAATAGAATTTTCTGATGAGAATTCGCTGATACGATTTTGACCATCCCTATTTAGGTATAACTGCTCTGACAGGGAATCAATGTTCAGAGTTCGATCAGTAACGTTATTTTTTTTAATTCTTATTATAGAAGTTAGAAATTTAACAGCCAGCAATTTCGCAATCGAACCTTCACGCCAAGCAGTGTTGAAAGCTCTTTCTATATCTAGAAGAGCAGCTGCTGTGCAAAACCCTTTAGGTTTGTTAGCTCGTATCATATTAGTAACTATGGGCAATTGGGTCCTAAAGTTTTATATGATTTTCTGATTTTTATGTATCAACTGAAAGAGTGTAATTTTCTGAGCAGAACATGATTTTAAAAAAAATTATCGTTATCCTTCGATTTTTAAATGAAGTTTGAAAAAATGCTCGAAATGTGTTAAATGACAGTTCGCCTCTTTACCGTACATGAGCGAACTGTCATTTAACACCTTTCGAGCAGTTTTTTATTCTTCATTTAAAAAATTGAAGAACAAGCATAAAGTTTTTTTTCAAATCACGTTTTGCTCAGGAAATTACACTCACTGTTAAAAATAATGTTCTCATACAGTTTATTTATGGAAGAAAGAAAACTGATGAATCGATAACGTGAGACCTTAGCTGTATCTTTATACGGTTTCAAAATGGAAGTAATTTTAAGTGGCATTTTTCCGTGATTTTGAAAAATATGCGATTTTGAAACAGCTATTGAAAATTTCAACCATGAATTCCATTGTGCTTTCAGGGAGATGTTTGATTAATATGTTAAAACTCCTATCGTCTCCATGTGCTTTTTATTTTTGGAATTTTTAGTAATTACTTTTATCTTATTTTATTTTCTAGCTTTTCAATTTCGCCGTCGGACTGTCGGACAATTCAAGATGCACTGTATTCTACTGCTTGTTTATGATTAAACCTGAGTTTATTGGACTATGTTCGTGTTTGTATAATTCAAAAACGCCATACGTAATTGCTCATTCAATATTGCAAAGCATGTCTCTTAAAAACAGCTCATAATTAAGCATCCAGCTTGAGCCCAACTAAACTAATGTTAAGAGACTTTTGTGCTATTATTAGCCATTTGATCCTAAAAGACATGAACAGTGTTCATTGAAGATATACAACTATAATCAAAGACTGAAGTTCGAATAATGTTGACTTTGGGTGCAATGTTCCCAATGTATTCCAGAGCACGTGAATCTCTGAAGTAACTATATTAAAGAGAAACACATTTTTAACTCCTTTGTGTTAGCTGTGAGCTTGATTACTGCTGTGGGCAATTCTCGCTGAAACCAGGCCACTAATGACACGAGGTCTTTGAAAATTGATTTTTTTATTTTAGTTCGATTAAACGCAGTGAAAAATTAATAACTGCACATAAATTTGTTCCATTTGGTGGACCCCTTGTTCGCCAAGGGGAGAAATTTTTTTTAGAAAAGTGAAAATCGAATATTTTTATCGAGCCATATTTCATATTTATATTCATATTTGTCTCAGAATTAAAATCGGTGGTTGCCAACCTGTTCGAAAACGCGTTTTCATGATAAAATTCAAAATGGCGTCGAATCCAAGATGGCGGTCAAACTTTTGAATACTCCACATGAAAGCCCTAAATGTTTTCTGTATAATGAAATGCTGTTTGTAGAGGGTTTTGGGACAAATATTTGAAATATAGCTCGATAAAAATATTCGATTTTCACTTTTCTAAATATTTGTTCACCCCTTGGCAAACAAGGGGTCCACCAAATGGAACAAATTTATGTGCAGTTATTAATTTTTTACTGCGTTCAATCGGACTAAAATAAAAAAATCAATTTTTAAAGATTTCGTGTCACTAGTGGCCTGGTTTCAGCGAGAATTGCCCTGTACGGGAAAAAACTCTCATGAATCATTTCATTATTCACTCTCTCCGTATATACGTAATAATGCGATGATAAGAATCTGATTGCTTAGCATATTGCTCTGAAGGCGCAGGCGCCGGCAGATTTATTGAGCAGTTCTGAACTTCACGCCGTCAGGATGGGATCGAGGCGAGCGAATCTCTTTTTCATGGCCATCGTCGGGCTTGGCTGGCCTTGGCCACCGTTTCTAGATTCTGCGAAAGTTTACCCTTTAATAGGCGATTCGATTGCTGCTCGCATGAATCAAACAGAATCTAGGTATGAATTGTGAAACAAAAAAATCGTTGTGAGTGTATGGTTAATAAAGCGGTTTTGTTTTTCCACTGCAGAATGATGAACCGACTAGAGGAGCTGATAGCCGAAATGGAAAAGAAGTGTGATGTTTTTCTTTCACTGCAATCAAATATTTTTTACAGTTTTTTTGTTTGTTGACATACTAGATTGGAGCGAAAACTAGGACAACAGATGATGGCTCAACAAAACAAAATTATTGGTAAGTGGAATCAATTTGTAGGTAAGAAAAAAAACTGAGGATTTTTTTTCAGAGAAAGTTGCTGATTTGAAGAAAACCGTCACACAAAATTGTAAGATATTTATCTGAATTATTTATTCAACAATTAAATTATATTCACATTTCATTTTCGACCCTTATCCCAGCCGGTGCCTACTTCGACTCGTGCCGAACCGTCCCATCTGAGTTCAGTAACGTTTTCATGATTCGCCCATCGGGGGTGGATACGCAGCCTTTCATGGCTTACTGTGAGCAGAACTTTCTCGGCGGCGGATGGATCGTGATCCACAGACGGTTCAACGGAACTGTTAATTTTACTCGCAGCTGGGAGGAGTACCGGGATGGATTCGGGGAACCCGACGGTGAACATTGGATGGGACTGGACAAAATATACAAAATTACTCGCTCCGCAAAGTATGAACTGCTGGTGGTACTAAAAGATTTTGACGGAATAGGCAAAATAGCTCATTACGACGGCTTCTCGGTGGATAGTGAGGGAGCGAAGTATAAGCTTAGACTTGGAAATTATGATCATGGAAATGCGGAAGATTCATTGTCGGCTAGCAATGGAACTAAATTTTCGACGTATGATCAGGATAACGATCACCACTCTGACTCGTGTGCTGGGTTTTTCAAAAGTGGTTGGTGGTTTAGCGATTGTATGAATGCGTAAGTGTAGCATATATTGTTAGATTTTATTTTGAGTGTTGGTTTTTCGTTGTAGAAATTTAAATGGACCCTACAATCAATACGAAAAAAATAACCTGACAATGAATTGGTTCGGATTCAGAAAGGATTTACAAGGCCTAAAAGAAGCGTCTATGATGATACGCGAGAAAGTCTGACCTGTCATATGTAACTAAAATATACATACAAACCTTACTAGTTTATTGTCTATATCCATGGTTGTCACCGTATAAAATCCACCAACACAGTAATAGAAGTGAAAGTTCAATGTTTCGCCTAATTCGAAGATGACGTCACCAATATTTTTTTGCTACGCAACAAAAGAGAAAACAACTCAGCGCACATGGTATTTATTTTCCTATTTTTTAGTATTAAGCACTTATTTATTATTTAGATGTTGCACTTATATCCGTGATAGCTATCGGGAAAAAGGTTGAACATAATCCGAATATGCTTTTCTTAAACTCTATCTAATTACACCTCCCGCTTTCTTTACGCACTTCCACGCTGGAATCCGGATAACCGTATCACCGAAGGCACAAACCGGAACTAAGTGCACTGTGTGCGTTCCACCTATCTGTCCGCCACGCGTAGCAGGCGAGCGCGATCCTTAGCAACGCCGCGTCGTCAGGGGTGATCGCATATAAACAAAATTATCCGTGGCAGTAACCGAAGGGTGCCCTGGTCTCGTTTCGGGGTTGTTGGTTCGCTCGTTTACATCATCGATTACAACAGCAGCGCACATGGTGTCGCGTGATTATGTGTTGGTTGATAACATAACATCGTGTCTACCATAATTATGGCGTGAATGCTGGCTTTGTTTGTAGTGGAAAATAAAAATAGAGTGGATTGAATGAATTAATTTTATAGTGTGATAATTTAAGATTCTCGCAATATAATAGCATGAAGTATAGTGATGTACCTAGATAAGATACAAATTATATAGTATAAATGTTTAAAGTTAAAAGTCTCTAACTTAGAAAGTTTCAAAATTCCTAACCAAAAACTCTACAGAAATACTAAAAATTGTAAAACAAAGTTTCAGAAGGTAAAAAAGAAGCAACAACAGTGGTGGAATTAGACCGACGGAAAATAAGCAAGAATAAAATTAAAGAAAAAAAAAAAACAACATAGCTCAAGAAAAAAAGGAAATAAGAAAACAAGAGAACAAGAAACAAAAAAAAAAACAAAAAATATACACAAAAAAAGAAATCAAGAAATAAAATAAAAACTAAAAATAATCAGGAAAACAAGAAAAGAAAAAAAAACTGATAAAAAAAAAACAAAAAATAAGAAACAAGTAAACAACACATTGGCAAAAAAAAACGTAAGGAGCCAAGAAAACAAAACAAGGAAAACAACAAACCAAGAAAACAAAATAAAACAAATAGAAATGAAATTAAAAATAAAAAAAAAACAAGACAACAAAATAGAAAGGAAAAAACTAAAAAATATAAACAAGAAAACAAAAAAATAAGAAAAAAACAAGTAATTGAGAACATTAAAACAAACAATTGAACATGAAAATAAGTCAACAAACAAGAACAAGATAACAAAAAAATATCAAAACAAGAAAATAATAAAACGCGAAAACAAGAAAATTAGAGACGTGAAAACAAAAAAAAAAGAAAGGTAACAAGATAACAAGAAAACAAGAAAAAACAAGAAACCAGAAAATACTAAAACGAAATAAAAAACAAGAGAAAGCAAGAAAACGAGGAAATAAAAAAATAAGAATACAAAAAAAAACGAAAAAAAGAGAAAACATAAAATAAAACAAATAATAAAACTGAAATGACATCAAAACCAAAAAATAAACGACCATAAACATGAAAATAATAAATTGATAAAGTAAGAAACAGAAAAACAAAAAATAAACAAGGAAAACCAAAAAAAATATTAACAAGAAAATAGAGAAACGAGAAAACAAGACAACGAGACTACAATAAAAACAAGAACAAGGAAACAAAAAACCAAAAACACAAGAAAATAAGCAAACAAGAAACATCAAAAGAAGAAAACGAGAAAACTAGAAAGCGTGAGAACAAGAAATAGAGGTAACAAGAAAACAAGAAAAAACAAAAATATCAAAACGATGTTCTTGGGCAAACGAGATTGCAAGAAAACAAGAATAAGAATACGAAAAAACGAAAAAAAGAAAACAGAGAAAACAAGAATAAAACAAATAAGAAAAAAATAACATCAAACCGATGATAATAAAAAAAAACAAAAAATATGAAACATGTTAAATACAAATTGACGAAATAAGGAAACAAGAAAACAAAATAAAACGAAAGAGGAAAACAAGAAACCAAAAAAAAGCAAACAGGAAAAAAACAAGAAGACAAAAGAAAAAGGAAAAAGGAAAAAAATAAACATTGAAACAAGAGAACAAGAAAACAAAAAAAAAACGAAAGGATGAAAAACGAGTTATTGAGAAAATATGAAAGCAAACAAGTGAACAAAAGAAAATAAGTCAACAAAAAAAACAAAAAAAAGAAAACAAGATAACAAGAAAATATCAAAATAAACGAAAGAAAAAAGTAATCAAAAAAAAGCAAATTCTAAAACGATAAAGTGAGAATCAGGAAAACAAAAAAAAACAAGAAAAACAAAAAAATAAAAAGAGAATTGAGAAACAAGAAAACAAGACAACGAGACTAGAGAAAATAAGAAGAACGAAAAAAAAAACAAAGAAAACAGGAAAATAAGAAAACTAGAAAACAAAAATGCAAGAACACATGAAAATAAGAATATGAGATAACAAGGGAACAAGAAAATATTAAAATTTCAAACAAGAAAAAAAAAGGTAACAAGAAATCAAGAAGGCAATAAAAAATGGTATAACAAGGAAGTATCAAAACGAGAAAACAAGAAATCTAGAATGCAAAAATAAACAAACTAACAAAACAAAATGAGAATAAAACGAAAAAAAAAAGAATCCACAGAAAAAAAAACAAAGATAAAAGATAAAAGATCATCAAAACAAGACAACAAAACAAAATAAGTAAACATTAAAACGAGAAAACAAGAAAACTAGAGAACAACAGAACAAGAAAACAAAAGAATAAGAAAACGTGAAAACAAGGTACATGATGACAAGAAAATAATTAAAATTATAATAAATAAATAAGAAAAAACAACCAGGAAAAATGGAAAACGATAAAATAACTGTTCCGGCGATTTCAAAGGAATTTATAATTTATTGTACACGAAGCTTTAAGCTAAAATATAATCGTTTAGAAAATCAATTCAAATGTATCTTGTTTCACTTACAATTTTCAGTGAATCGCCTATAGAATACCGCATGTGTTTTAGGTTAAGCGCATTCCTTTTAGCTGTTATTTTATAAATCATGTTAAGTACATTATAAGTTTATTTATGTAGAACTTACGATTTAGCCTAATAATATTTAATAAATTTCCAGATTGATGTAACTTTTATCTAATAGGTGTTTAAGTAATAAAAGATACGTATTTAAGAAACTATAATTTCGCTACCGCACAGTATGATCTTCGATCAGCAATGACAATCACTTTGACAGGGGAAGTGGATCAGTTGTATTGAAGCGGCTCGTCTATTGTTGATTAGACATAGGGTACCCAGCCGCAACATCATCCCCCCCCATAACACTGGCCACCGGATCCAGTTTTACCATTTTGCTCAACCTCCAACACAGCCAACTTAGTCACTGGCCTACGCAACATCCCCCTCGCAGTTTGAACTACAGCTTGTCGAACTCTTCCATCTCTCCCTTTTACGACTTCTTGAACCCGTCCCCGAGCCCAGCCGTTCCTACGCTGGTCATCCACGACAAATACTAGATCTCCTACAGTTATTGGTTTCACTTCGCCGAACCATTTTGACCTTTTGGTTAGCATAGGAAGATACTCTCGGATCCAACGTTTCCAGAAGGCATCGAGTTGAAGTTGAATTTGATTCCAAGCATTTTTTGTAGCGAACTTGGGGTTGGCGTTAGCAACAATGGGCTGTCGTACGCCATTTGAACTTCCCAGCAAAAGTGGTTTGGTGTTAGAGCCTCTCCTTCTTCAGAGTCCAGTGGAAGATATGTGAAAGGTCGGCTGTTGACGATTTCGTTCAGCTTCTATAACCATTGTTTGCAATCCCTCGTCATCCAGCTTTTGATTATTGTTATATGCTATCTGCATCGCTGACTTAATCGATCGCACCATCCTTTCCCATGCACCGCCCATATGGGGTGCCGCGGGTGGTATGAAAACCCATTTTGTATGTGAGTTAGTGAATGTTTCCGCCAGCTCGTTTTGTATATTTGTGAGTTGTTCTCGTAGTAATCGCTCGGCACCTTGAAAGTTAGTGCCGTTGTCCGAATAAATCTCGGCAGGTGAACCGCGTCGACAGACGAACTGTCGTATAGATTTCACACAAGATGAGGTAGTAAGAGTGGGGACAACCTCGACATGAACGGCACGGATAGTCAGGCATGTGAACAAGCAGATCCAACGCTTTGCAACACTTCTTCCAACTTTCACTAGCAATGGACCAAACAGATCTATACCGGTGTACGTAAACGGTCGAGTGAATGACGACAATCGTACCACAGGAAGCGGTGCCATCCGAGGTACTTTCGGAGTTGCTTTCTTCACGATACACCACTGACATGCTGCAGCTACTTGCCTTACGACCGCCCGCAGCCTAGGGATGTGATATAATTGTCGAGCCTCGTTCACCACTGTTTCTGAGTTTCCGTGGCAAAACGTTTGATGCAAATTTTCCAGTATTAACTTAGTCACAAGATGCTCTCGTGGAAGAATCACCGGATATTTAGCGTCAAACGATGCATGAGGTGCAGCTCCAATCCTCCAAGCATAACTCCGTACTCATCCAACGTTGGTGACAACTCATACAAACTACTGGACTTATCTGGATGCGATCGATACCTTTCCAACGTAACCATTTCTTCGGGGAACACCTGCCACTGCACCATCCGCATAATAGTGTGTTTTACCTTTTGTAGTTCATGTTGCGTGAGGTGTGCTAAATCCAATTTTTGCTTTAGACGTTGCGTCTGATATTTTCCGCGAAGCGATGCACGAACGCAATTGCTCTCCATAATCGGTTCCACTTTGAGAAACGGTTAAATTTCACTATGACTTCTGGCAACGGGGGTTCTTGAATCACGCAGCAGTGTTTCAGCTCCTCTTCTGGAGAGGATAGAAGCTTTGTCTGTTGCGGCCAACTCTCCTCAGGGTTGCGAAGAAATTCCGGCCCGTTGAACCAAACGTCGGTGAAATCAGAGCACTTATTTTTCCCCCACTTTGTGGCTGCGTCGGCAGGATTTAATTTGCTAGGAACCCATTTCCACTCTGCTACATCAGTTGTGGAAAGCAGCTCACCGATTCTATGCGCAACGTATTGTTTATACCGACGATGGTCAGCTCGCAACCAGGCAAGCACTGTCATGGAATCGCTCCAGAGATATCGTTGTTTTATTTCTACGGAGTGGTTTTCTATTATAAACGTCATGAGGCGGCTGCCCAAAACCGCTGCGCGTAGTTCCAAGCGTGGAATTGAAAGCGGCTTTAAAGGAGCGACTTTAGTTTTGGCGGCGACTAACGAAATTTCTGCTGGCCCGTTTAGTCTCATCACTCTAAAGTAAACCACGGCAGAGAAGGCAGTTTCACTAGCATCTACGAAGACATGAAGCTGCAGTGAACTATACGTTTCCTTCGTTGCACCGTGACAGTAGCATCGTGGTATTCGCAGAGCACTAATTTGCCCAAACAAACCAGTCCATCTGGTCCAGGATTCATAGATCTTATCCGTCACTTTCTCACCCCACTGCAAACCGGCACGCCACACTTCCTGAAGGTTTACTTTCCCGTGGACGAGAAACATGCTTAAAAGACCCAGCGGATCAACGATGGCCATCAGACACTTCAGGATCTGTCGTTTAGTGGGTCGTTCTTTGTTATCAATCAGTTGTTGGATTTCAGCTTTCAATTTGATTGAGAATTGTAGTTCGTCACGTACTATCAGCCACTTCATGCCCAACACTCGGTCGCTTTCTTCGATTGGGTTGAGACAGAAACCTTTGGCATCCAAGGGCTTTTCCACGGTCATTCCGTTCAATACTGCAGCGCTATTCGACAACCAGTTTCGCAGCACAAAGCCTCCCCTCTGGTGGATGTATCGGGTTTCAGTGGACACGCGCACTGCCTCTTCTTCACTTTCGAAGCTATCGAGGAAATCATCCACGTAGTGGTTTTTCAAAATCGCTTCCACTGCATGTGGGTAACGATCAGCGAACTCCTCAGCGTTTTTGTTTTTAATATGTTGAGCCGATGCTGGCGAACAGGTTGAACCAAACGTGGCCACATTCATTAAGAAGATTCCAAAATTTTCCGTCGGATCGTTCCTCCACAGGAATCGTTGAGAATGGCGATCAGGTTCCCGTATAGATATCTGGTGAAACATTTCTTTGATATCGGACGAAACTGCCACCTTGTACTGTCTAAATCGAGATAATACTGCCGGCAGTGAAGCGAGCTGGTCTGGGCCCTTAAGCAGCATGGTATTCAACGATATTCCATCCACTTTGGCCGCAGCATTCCAAATTAAGCGAACTTTTCCCCGCTTCCGCGGATTTGTCACCACACCCAATGGCAGGTACCACACTCGCTTCGGATCCCCGCACTTAAGCTCATCTTCTGTCGCACAACGTGCGTAGCCCTTTCGCTGGTATTCCGACATTTGCTTGCTCAGGTTGGCCGCTAGTTCCGGATTTCAACTCATCTTACCCTTCAAACATTTGAATCGCTTCACCGCCATGCTGTCCGGAAACTCTATGTGATCGTATTTCCAGAGTAATCCCGTTTCAAACTTGTCACCAACGCGAACCGTAGTTTGCTCCAATATTTTTCTTGCGCGTTTGTCCTCTCCAGACTCCAGTTGTTGCAGCGGTATTACTCCTGTATCCTCAAGCGTAAAGTAATCCCTTACAACATCAAGCAGCTTCTGATCAACCGCGCACTCACACGCATGGTATTCAAAAACAGGCGTAGCTCCCGTGTCGTTACCACCAGAAACGCACCACCCCAGTCTGGTTTTCACTGCTACAGGTTCATTTTTCTTGCCTTCCTTCGCTTGTAGTGGAACGATTGAATTTACGTTGTTGACTCCAATTAACAAACGAGGGCTTGCTTTTTCATAACTGCTAATCGGTAAACCTTTGAGATGAGGAAAGCGTTGGGAAATATTCTCAAAGCAAAGACTTGGCTCGGGTAGAGTAAGTTCTTTTACGGTACGAACATCGTTGAGTGTGAAAATTTTTTGACTATTGTTTCCTTTAATTTTAATCTGCACTTGTTTCGAATCCGGCTCAACTCTGGTTACATTTCCGGTCCATTTCAGGCACAATGGTTTCGTCCAACCGTCAATTCCCAGTTGCTCCACCAGTTTATCTTCGACCAACGAAAGGGATGATCCGTCATCTAGGAAAGCAAAGGTTTCGAAGGTAGCTTGAGGTCCGCAAATCGTGACCGGGATAATACGGAACAAAAGAGTTTGTACCTGCTGTTGATGTGTATAATTTTCTGCTGTGGATGAACCACGGTTAACCTGATTACTTGCACGATTAGAATGTAGAATCGGGTGTTGACGGTATTGGCATCCTTCGACAATGCATTGTTTTGCATTCCTGCAACTTCTCCTGCCGTGCATATTTAGACAGCTTCGACAAAGGCAGTTATTTTGTACAAACTTCCATCGGTTGTCTACGGTGTACGATTTGAACAATGGACATTCCCATAATCGATGCCCAAATTGCTGACAGCAAGTACACATCCGTTCATTTTCGCGCGTTGAGTCATGTATTTCAATTTCACTAGCGTGGGTGTTTACGGTTCCTTTTGGTCTCTGTTGATTTCCGCTACATCCACCAACGTGCATCGTGACTCTGCTAACTGCTGTGATAACTCCTAGCATAAAATCGCCGAAAGTCTGAAGATTAACCACTGAGTGTTGCTGTATATGATTTGCCCATTGCATCTTATGTCGAATTCGTTTTTACGGCAGGACTATCCCGTCCCGGACTACGCTTTGCAGCTTAAAAAAAACACTTTCCGAGCAGTTGCAATGGTGTGCGTATAATACCAGAGGTAGCAGTCACTTTTGTTTTAGTCAGTATCGCCATTGTCTTTTATCGCGTTTGTGCTGCTGTACGAAAAATTTGCCAATTTACTGAAAAATGACAAAATAACAAAATAAAATAAATAAAATTCAACCTGATGTTAGACACGCGAAGAACGATAATCAAAGCAAACCGATTTTGACAATTTTTTTTTGATTTTGACACATACGTGTGAATGTGTTGGTGTCTTCAAAACTGCACTCTGTTTCTTGCGCGGACTGTCCGGGACAGAAAAAGGGTAGTCCGGGATAGTCCGGAAAATGTAAAAAAAAAAAACAGTGATAGGACAAAGTGTAGTCCGCGGGGTAGCTACACCGTAAAAACGAAAACGACATTAGTGTGCACAGGCAATTTTTCTACTAGCTCCGTCAGTAAAGATGGGTTGGAGAGATGCTCCTGTTGTCCGGCAGCTTCCAGATGGTCACAAAGGCCGCGCACAGCTATGCCGAAATCAATAATGGTTTCTAACTTTTCCGGTTTCGGTGCTGGAACACTACGAATTTACGAATTGCTACGAATTGAAGCAAAGCATTAATTAATAATTCAGGTCGCCCCTACAATAGATGAAAAGTATCGATTACGTGAGGAACTGATTCGGGAAGCAGTAGTCTGCTTTTAACTGATTCGTACGCGGGCCCTTTCGAACATCGTTGCAGGCGCGCGAGATTCTCGGAACTATTGAACCCACAAGTTAATGTACTATTGACAAAGCTACTTATAAAAATCGGCCACTCTGCCGGGTTTCCGGAAAATGTGGGTAAATCGCGTGGCATGACCTGCCGGGCAGCTAACTGCGAGGGGGAGGGTGTAAACTGATCGATAATGGGAAATCTTAGTGACGAGAGAACGTTTCCTGCTGATTGCGTAAACTTGGAACGAGATGAATCTATTCCAAACGTCGGACAAGAGTTGTTTACCGTAGGTAGCGTTTTCGTATCGCGCCCCGAAAAGGGGGCCGATGGCGCAAGGGAGCCAAATTGTTTTATCATTTGTTGGAGGGAGTTATCAGTATATGTTGAATGACTTTCATTTGGATAACACGGTGGCTTACCTCGGGTTACATGGGGCATCGGGGGGAAGACATTACCTCTCTGCTCATCTACCTTTCGTTGTTTTGGGTCGATTTTAGGGATCGCGCCATAATGCTGCTGATCGCGCCGAGTTAATTTTGGTTTTAAAATCGTCTGTAGGACCGCGCCGATTTGCTGCTGCTGGTCCCAACTAACGGTCTTTGGATCAGGTATCGATCTCGGATCGGGGAGCGCTGTTGAGTTCAGCCACGGTTTGTTGTTCGTCGACTTCGATTGTTCCTGACGTAGCGCTGAGTTGGCATTGTCGTCTTCGAAGTCATCTCCATACCGTTCTTCATCCTGCTCCACCGTTTGCTTCTCTGACTCTGACTTCTGTACTCCGTTAATATCAGTCAGGTTTTCGATACATTCCCGTTGCCACTGATGAATCGTTCTGATGTCAGAGTGTATACGAGCTCTACTTCGATTACTTGCCGAATCGCTTACATCTCTTAACTCTTCTTCCAGTAGCTTTTGCTTCTCAAAGAGATGACGTTTTTCGAGAGCTTGTTTCTCTTCCAACAGTTGAAGTTTTAGTTGTAGCTGTGCGGCTCTCTTACTAGACGTAGTGGTGTGGGAAGAGAGGCTAACGGGTAAACAGTTTCGACAACTCCAAGGTCTTTCGGACACCGACTTAGATACTCCAGCGCAAGACATATGCCACCAATCCTTGCAGTCATCACACTGGACAAGATCATCACTAGAGACGGGCCGGTCGCAGTTTATGCAACTGTTAATGTTACTTCGCTCGGGTGTCTGGACGTCGAGAGATGCATCTGTATTTTCCATTGAAAATTCTCAAAGGTTTTGTTCCGGCGATTTCAAAGGAATGAACCAAGTCCACTGAATTCTTTAGCAACTAATTTATTGTACACGAAGCTTTAAGGTAAAATATAATCGTTTAGAAAATCAATTCAAATATATCTTGTTTCACTTACAATTTTCAGTGAATCGCCTATAGAATACCGCATGTGTTTTAGGTTAAGCGCATTCCTTTTAGCTGTTATTTTATAAATCATGTTAAGTACATTATAAGTGTATTTATGTAGAACTTACGATTTAGCCTAATAATATTTAATAAATTTCCAGATTGATGTAACTTTTATCTAATAGGTGTTTAAGTAATAAGTAATACGTATTTAAGAAACTATAATTTCGCTACCGCACAGTATGATCTTCGATCAGCAATGACAATCACTTTGACAGGGGAAGTGGATCAGTTGTATTGAAGCGGCGCGTCTATTGTTGATTAGACATAGGGTACCCAGCCGCAACAATAACAAACAAGAAAAAAGACATGAAAAAGGGAAAACAAAAATAAAACAGGAAAATAAAATAGAATAGAGAACACTAATATAACAAAAACAGTAAAATAAAATAGGAAAAAATAAGAATACTAGTTTCATGACTGGAAAACAAGACAACAAGACGACAAGACTTCAAAAAAAAGAACACGAAAACAGGAAAACGAGAAAGCAAGAAAACAAGAAACAAGAAAACAAGAAAACAAGAGAACAAGAAAACGTGAAAACAAGGAAACAAAATAACGAGAAAATAAAAAACAGAAACCTAGAAATCAAAAATAAAGAAACAAAGAAAGAAGAAACCAAGAAACCAAGAAAACAAACAAACAAAAACAAGAAAATAAGATATTGAAAAATATCAAAAAACAGAAATATATGAGCAAACAGAAAAAAACAACAAAAGAAAAAAATATATAAAAACAAGAAAATGAGTAAACAATAAATTAATAAAAGAACATAAAAACCAAAACAAAAATTAACAGGAAATTAAACAAAACAAATAAAACAAGAAAATCGAAAAACATGAGAACAAAATAAATAAAACAGAAAAACTAAAAAATGAAAGTATAAAAATATAGGAAAAAAAAAACAATTAAAAAATCAAACTAGAAACAAAGAAAACAAGGAAACTAGAAAACGACAAAATAATAAGAAAACAAGTAAAAAACAAGACAATAAGTATACAAGAATACAAGAACACAAGAATACAAGAATACAAGAATACAAGAATACAAAAAATAAGAAAAATCTGAAACAAAACTAGACGAAAAAAACAAGAAAACAAAAAAGAGAACAAAAATTATAAAATAAGATAACAAGAAAACAAAAAAAAACTTGAACTAGAAAACAAAAAACAAAACAAAAAAACCCAATCAATTAGAAAATAAAGAAATTAAAATCTAACATACAATAAGAAAGTGAATAAACAAACAATAACAAAAACACTCAAAAATTCAGAACACTCGAGATGCAAAAGTTTAGATTTTCAGGTAAAAAATCTAAACAAGGCGGAAAATAATTTCTTTCATCTTGTCGAACTTTCCAAGGAACGTTCCACTATCACCAGTGCCGACACAGCAATGAATCAAACAGATCCTAATTTATTTTGCGCTACCAGAAAATTTTACAAAACAGTACACAAACTAATCGGTTTTCGGTAATTCATTCTCCCTCTATTTTTCTTTCACAGCTGCCCTCGAAGTAACGACGACTTGTATCTTCTATAGTACAAAATTTCATCTGAACCATGCTGATAATGTATTCGACAACGAGAGTCCAATAGGATTAACAGAGATGGTAATTTTGCCGAACTGAATAACTCGAACGAGCTGTACCTTTATGGATTATAAGTGTTATAATTTTTGTCAAAAAAATAATAACAGACTCTCACAATCACGTATGAATATTGTAATATTTGTTTCGACCTCTTGATGTTTCCTACACTAGTGAATTGAGAAGCACATTTTTGTGACAAACATTGTAAATTCTCTCGGATATAAGGAATTGATTTTTTTTCTTTTCTGTGGATAGCAAGTATAACAATTATTTTCTGTAGCATAACATTAACTCTAATCCTTTGCTTTAATATTTTCTCTTGTTTTTTTTTTGTTCGCAAAATGCGTCATCCTATATTTGCATCGCTTTTAGCTTAAATATTGTGGTGTTTGTTTTTTTATTAATCTTTAATAATAAATTCAGAGTTTATCTTCATTATAGCAAACGATTCGGTCCGACCGTTCAATCGATTTTAGCATTCGATATTTGTTTATTGCATTGCAATTGGAACTCTTTGCCTATCTTTTCTACAACTATAGCATATTTTCTGCGTGTTGCGAGAGAAATTAGTGGTTAGGTTTTGTGCTTTGTTGTGCAATATGAATGTGCGTTTGATGGAAGTGGGGAATGATACCAGTTGCTTTGCTTCGAAAAATTTAACATTCAACAACTAACAGATATTAGAGAAACGAATGTTTGGTGTAGATTCTATTCTGGTTGGTGGAAAGCTTCGAAATATGTACCTAATTATTAACACCATTGCTGTTTATTAAATTTGTGGGATACGTCAAAAGATTTTTTTTCCTAATGTTCTTATAAAAATTCTTCCTAATGTAATCGAAAAGAAGAGCCTTTTTTGGTATGGAAAAGTGCCTTCATTTGGCTTGTCAGCTTGGCCGCTCGACTTTCATTGCATGGGTTTTTTTTATGGGGGAAAACTTCCTCTACTTTGATTGGCTTTTGTGTACTGTGGATTTACCCGTAATATTCCTGTTCGCTACTTTACATCTTTGACCTACTCGCGATTATCATTCCAGATCTGTAAGCCTAATTTAGTTAATTTAATTGTCATCTCAACAACAAAGTTCAGAATTACGTTGTTCGCACAAACATTGATTATAGGATATTTGTTTTTTTTTTTGGTTTGTTCATTGAATTACATGAAACATCATTTTAAATACATCGTAACAGGATAACTTGTTTGGACTGGTTTGCTGTCTTATCTGATTATTTGATTTCTAGAGATTGGCCGGCTGGGGTGGGGTATTAAGATAAAATGCACGAATTCCGCTTGCCACCGAGGCTTTTGTCCTGGATTTGCTGCAGATGCGCTAGTTGTGCGGCGGATGGAACGTGAACGGAGCTCGGGGGCATCGATTGCTGGGGCGTTGGCGGGCCTGTGCCTCCGCCAACTCCGCCGACGCTGGCCTGCTGAGGAAGCGATTGGCGTCGCCGCCGTCGTAGCGCCGGACTGAGATTGTACGCGATTTTGGCCTGGGCGAGAAGCTCCTTGAAGATCTAGCGGGGCAAATTTTGTATAGAAATATGACGGTTTGCTTGTTTGAAATTGGAAAAAAAATGTCAATTTCACCTGTGAAACATTGCGATTTAATTTTGCCGATGCCTCGACAAATCCGTTCTCCCAATCAACGGTAATCATCGATTCAGTCGTGTCTTGTGGAATCTAAAAGAGCAAAAAAAAAGGAAGCTGTGAGTTAGTTTCCATGTTCAGCAAAAAGCTTCCTGATGTGAAGCTTTTTATGGGAGACATATTTTGAACATAAGCTTTCAAGCTTGGTTGCGCAAATATGCTGGAAAGTGCTTTTGAAATTACATTATTTCTAGTTATGTTACTGTTTAGTTTTCCGAAACCTCAAGTGTTGTTCAGTGATGCTTAAAATAAATCAAATTTATAACCCTAGATTTAAAAACTAAGCCTTAGGCAATTTTCTTTATTACGGGAATCATTTTTATTTCTGAATCCGACATCAGTTCTAAAAGAATCAATAAACTTGATGATATAATTGAAAATAAATTTTGTTACAAGAACCAAATCCGCAGTCCAAATTATCAACGCCAGATGAAGTAAAATCTTTCGTCACACTGAATGCCAACGAAGAAAACACGCGAAGAAAAATCTGCTTCGCTTCATCATCCCGCAAGCCATTTTCTCATTTGAATCGTTTCCGTTCCGTAATAATTGGAAACTGAAATGAAGACGTACCGGGGAGTCGAGCCACAATTGGAGAATTTATCGATTTTTCCTGTCGACTGTGATTGATTTATCCCCATTTGGTTCGGCACTTCACCCGGGCCACCGACCCGACGACCGCCCGAGCGGTGCGGAAACTTGCGACAAGTGCTTTTATCGTTGCTACTTGTTACAAGAGTGGCGGCGCTGGGAAGTTTTCTTTCACCTTTCCGTCATTCATCTTGCTAGGGCGGAACGTTTCCCAGCCCAGCTGCTTATCGGTGCTGCGAACTCGAAATGCGTCTTCCGTTTTCCGCTTCCCTAAAGTCGACAAGTCAATGCCAAACTTGGAGAGTAATAGCCAATAATTGATGAATACCGGATGGAAGCTACTGGGAATTTCCATTCCAGTTAGAAGAATTCACTTCTTGCGATTTTACCAGCCAGCGGGTTTATAATGGGAAAAACGCGAGATTTAAACAAAATTATTCCGAGAAGATGGTGTATTGAATTCGCGTATGGTGAATTGGTGTTCTACGTTATACTCTATTGAATGTTACAATTACTGAAACTCAAACAACGCACTACTTCCCTGTGCAAGTTACAGCTGAAATTGATGGATTATCGTCATTCGGCATTAACAATAATTAATTGCGTCTGGACGATGGCATTTTCGCTAAGCCGTCTTCCCAGTCAGTTAATGTCAATCTGTGTCATCTTGAAGCTATTTTCGGAAGATTGATGGCAAAACTTACCTGTCGGACGTCATCATCCTCGTCGGTTAGGTCGGTTTTATTCCCGACCACTACAATCGGAACTGCGGTGGTGGCTTTGATTTCGTGGATCTGCTCTCGGATCGCTTTGACCTCCTCGAACGATACGCTGTCCGTCACGTCGTACACCAGGATGAAGGCGTCGGCCGATGAGATGGATAGAGCTCGCATTGCTGGAAACTGGCACGTGGCACAAGAGTGGGAAAGAGAAACATAATCGGATATCAGTGTACGTTTCTGCGTCGAACAATGGCGGGAAAATATGCTTGTGACTGTCTTCTGCTGTGAGTCGTTGCGCTGCTCGTACTTCAAAGGAGATACGTAAATTGTCGTGTAATTTCGATGAAAATAAATCCTTTGATCAAGCTCGCGTATTTGCTATTTTGATTTAAAAATATTCCAAAGTAAACAAAGGCAAATACAAATAACATTATTCCAGACTCATGGCCGTAGATACGTACCATTCCGAATAAAAAAAAACTCTGTTTAAAGTGGGCGCGAATAGCGGAGTGAGGCTATTGGCATTGCCGTGTTTCCATGTACAGCTTCACTTACGGCTGTACATTAAAACACGGCAAGGCGAATCGCCGCGCGCCGTTATTCGCCTCCACTATAACCAGAGTCTAACCTTTGAGAATGGCTCAGTAGAAAACCGTAGAAAGGTTCCTCTACTCGAAACTGTTAGGCTTTAAGCTCGAATCACAAAACAAAACGGAATTAGAAATGAATCAATGACAAATAATTGGTGTGTGTGGAAGTGGTGGAATTAGATCAGAAAAAAAAAAACGATCCAAATCATTGACAGCATGATACAATTCAGCAAACACCAACCCCGCTACTGAGCTTTTCGTTTTCAGTAATTTGACATTCGAGATTATTAGAGCAAATTCATGTAAAATGAACTGGTAATACGCAAAACCAAAATCGACCATTTTTGATTTGAATCAAACTTTGCACACGTATTTGACTCAGTAAGTTGAGAGTATAGTAAATTCAAATCATGAAGCGCTCATCGACTAATTTTCTAAACGCATCCGTACGCTGAAAGTGTTTGTGTGGCTATCCGCAAATCAAGCCTTTTGTCGTATACTAACTCTTTCGAACGACACTGTAAACCGTAGACAAATAAATTCTGAATTAACACAGTAAACCGCGAAGGTTAGTTCCTACGTTATAGCAATTTCGAAGCTCGTTGCTTCAGCTGTTTCCTATAGGAGCCAAAATTGAATCAATGTGTAGACTTGCTATTTTGAAGACATTTGTGAATAAGTAAAGCGAGTATAGTGAGGTTCAATAAAAAAGGCCAAGTCAATTTACTTCTGGTTACGAATCCGACTCCATCAGTCTCCTCTGATCGGAGCACCGGGCACTCTAAACCAATAGTCTTTCCTTTAAGTCCATAGGTTTAGTTGTATGCACATTTCTTGGTGTCTCCATAAGGGGTAGAACTGCTGTTCAGGCAGATTATGTGCCCTTGGATGGAACAAGTAATATTCAGAGAGCGCAATATCTGGGAAATAGAACAGATTAGGTAAAATTTCCCACTGGAAGGTTTTAACAATTTTGACAGTACGAGACTGAACGTTGTCATGCTGTAGAATCACTTTTTTCTGGGCCTCTACTCGTATTGTGGCCGCTTTTAGCGTAAGGCGCGTAGTGCTTGTCATGATACGATGAAAAAACTCTTCCATTTTGTCCGCTGTATCAGTTGTTTCCAGGCGAAAAACGATGCTCAACCTCTCTTAGCTTCAAATCATGAGGAACCTAACTTACGTGTTCTTACTGAAGCAAGTTGTTCGTGCATTTGGCATTAATCCTCATCGAGCAATTCCTCCATTTTGGCTTTCCTTAACGCGGAATCAACATCTAAGTCGAAAGTAATCGTCTTTAACGTGGCACAACCAATCACAGCAAGTTGTTTCTCTTATAGCAGCATTTCCGTAAACTATTTGCAACTCTCGATGCGTTTCAGCTGCCGTTTTTTTTGAGCAAAAATATGAAAGTAACACTTCCCACAAATGACTATTACTTGGCACAGAATCCGAAATTTCCACATAGATGTTTCTGGTTAGAAATGTTAAGGACGTAAATCCTCTTAAGTCTTTTGATTTTTAATAGCTGCTCATTCAGCATCATCTGAATACAATTATCCCCAAACATGTTGCAATTGAGAACATACTTTATAACTAAACCTTCAAGTAAAAGTTTTTCATTAACTTCTCCATCCTGGATCGTTTACCAAACGTTTTGTTGTGACTTCAAGTTTATTAAAATAATTTTTTTCTTCAAATTAAACTTTGTGTTAATATGGGTCAATTTTTTCTAGTCAATACAAACGATGTATATTTTTGTACGAGATATCATTAGTTCGCTTCGCTATATGGGTTTAGTCGTAGTCGTAGTCAGGATTTTCTTCTGGTTTTGATGAAAAAATGTAGAATTTGAATCAATTACTAATATGGGGCAAAACGGAAATAGAAAAAACAGTGGTTTGGTGCGCTCACGCCACTCTTTCCCAATACGGCTAGTAACGTTTGCATTAAAAAACAAAATTTCAGATTTTACATGGGTTTACCTTCACACGCACCGACGAAATTACCCATGCACCATCAATCATAGTAACCCTTGAGTCAGCAGGAAAAATTGACAGCTCTATCAGTGGAACTCTAACCATTATGGCGTAAACAGTGAAGCTGCTTTATTCATAAAATGCTGCAACACCAAAAGAGGGCGAACGTGGAGTGCTACCGTCGCACACGGAACAGGCAAAACTCGGTCTTACGTAAGAAGAAGCGCCAGGAGGAAGATCGAGATTGCGAGGCGATGGAGGAACTGTACCGTGCGAACGACACATGAAAGTTCTACGAGAAGCTGAACAGTTCCAAGCAAAGGCTACGTGCCCCAAGCCGACATGTGCAGGGACCTGGGCGGCAACCTTCTCACAAACAAGAGTCAGGTGATTGAAAGGTGGAAGCAGTACTACGATGAGCACCAAAATGGCGATGTAGCACAGGACGACGAGGGAGTGGTAGTAGACCTCGGTGTACGCGCAGATGACGAAAGAATTCCAGCCCCTGACCTCCAGGAGGTTAGAGAGGAGATCGGCCGGCTGAGAAAAACAATTAAGCCGCTGGAGCTGACCAACTCGCCAGCGAGCTGTTAGAACACGGTGGTGAATCACTGGATAAGACGCTACACTGGGTTATTGCCAAGATTTGGGAGGAGGAGGTAGTACCAGAGGAGTGGATGGAGGGTGCAGTGTGCGCCATCTACAAAAAAGGCAAAAAAATGGATTGCTGCAACTACCGCGCAATCACGTTGCTGAACGCCGCCTACAAGGTACTCTCTCAAATTCTGTGCCGTCGACTATCATCGTTTGCAAGGGAGTTCGTGGGGCACTACCAAGCGGGATTTATGGGTGCCCGCGCCACCACGGACCAAATATTCGCGGTACGTCAGGTCCTACAAAAGTGCTGTAAGTAGAACGTGCCCACCTGGGTTGATATTTGTTGACACTCTTGCGTAAAAGTGAAAAAAAAGCATCCAAAACGTTATTTTTTTACAATTCCCGCTTTTTGCATGGAAGTGACCTGTCAAAACACCTCATTATATTTCATGCGATGGAAGCAAGACAACAAAATCAGTTTATCAGTTAACGAAGATTGTCAAGGCATCGGTCAGTGTCAGTGAAAAAGTGTTTCGGTGAGGTTCATTTTGGTTGAGTGGACTGTTTGTTTTTCTTTTTCGCTTTGAAGTGACGATCATTTGGTTGGATTTGTCGTCAAATTTTATTCCGTAACCGTGAACGATGCGCGCGATCTATTTCATCTGAGTATAACAGCACGTTACTAGGATGAAAATCTAGTGTATCTGAAAGAGTGCTGCGATCATTGGAAGTGAAAATTGAAAATGATTGGCTGTAATTTTCGAAGAATTTTACTGGGGAAAATGACTTTTATCAGCACTGGTGCCCACACATCATTTGTTCATCGATTTTAAAACGGCATTCGACACAATCGTTCGAGATCAGCTATGGCAGATTATGCACGATTACGGTTTCCCGGATAAACTAACACGATTGGTCAAGTCGACGATGGATCAGGTGATGTGCGTAGTTCGAGTTTCGGGGACACTCTCGAGTCCCTTCGAATCTCGAAGAGGGTTACGGCAAGGTGGTGGATTATCGTGCTTGCTATTCAACATCGCTTTGGAAGGTGTGATACGTAGGGCTGGTATCGACACGAGTGGCACGATTTTTAGAAGGTCTGTTCAGCTCTTTGGCTTCGCCGTTGACATTGATATTGTAGCACCAACCCTTGTGAAGTTGACGGAGACGTACATCAGACAGAAGGCTGAAGCTGGACGAATTGGACTGGCCATAAACGCATCGAAAACTAAGTACATGAGAGGAAGAGGTTCAAGACAGAATGAACCTCCCGCCTCGAATTCATATTAGCGGCGATGAAATCGAAGTGGTAGACGAATTCGTGTACCTGAACTCACTGGTGACTGCTGACAACGACACCAGCAGAGAAATTCGTCGACGCCTTATGGCAGGAAATCGTACCTACTTTGGACTCCAGAGGACGCTCCGCTCGAATGAAATCCGCCGCCGCACGATGTTAACCATCTACAAAACACTGATCAGACCGGTAGTCCTCTACGGCCACGAAATCTGAACCATGCTCGTAAAGGACCAACGGAAGGTGCTGCGTACTATCTGTTGTGCACTCCACATGGAAGATGGATCATGGCGGAGGCGGATGAACCACGAGTTGCATCAGCTACTGGGAGAACCAGTCATCGTACAAACAACGAAAATCGGGAGACTACGGTGGGCTGGGTATGTCGTTAGGATGTCGGACGAAAACCCGGTGAAAAAGGTTCTTGATAACGACCCGATTAGAACGAGGCGACGAAGCGCGCAGCGTGCAAGTTGGCTCGATCAAGTGGAAGACGACCTACGGGGCCTTTGCAGACAACATGGCTGGCGAGCTGCAGCCATGGACCGAATTGAATGGAGACGACTTTTTCGAACAGCAAGGGACACTTCGTCCTAGAGCTGACTGGTAAGGTAAGTACTTCATTCAGAAATGTGCGCGTTCAAAAAATGGTACCCCGCCGCATCGAAAACAGACATCGTGCAGCACTTTGTGCTAGACTGCTCGTTCCGGCATCTACAACATCTTGGCACTATTGGACAACAATCAGAGCATCTAAAGGGAACCCAGTTTCGGACGGTCGACGACCCTGAGCGACCAGAAGCTTCAAAGGGTGCTGAGAAGGAAGACCGTGGGAAAAAGTGGCTACATTGCTGCGTGCGCTTGGTCGGGAGGTTGGTGCAGCCGGCCAAACAGTGAAAAAGTATCTCCGTACACTGGTCTCGGAACAGCAGGCAATGACGCAGCGGCAGCGGCTGAAAAAGATGGTGATGGACAACGAGACCCATCTCACCCTGGATGGCAACGACTGGCAGAGCACTTCGTATTTTACTTCCCCCACGAAGAAAGTGAACTCGAGGTTCATCTCACACTCCAAGGTGCGAGAAGAAGAAGGTGCTGCTGTGAACAAGGAAATATATAATATAAAGTGCCTGCCGTAAGTTCCGTAGTTCATCAAAAAATACCATAAGGGCCAAGAACGCGATGTTCTGGCCGGATCTGAAGTCGGTCCACCACTCGACGCGAT
The DNA here is from genome assembly GCF_029784165.1 of Wyeomyia smithii. NCBI lineage: Eukaryota > Metazoa > Arthropoda > Insecta > Diptera > Culicidae > Wyeomyia > Wyeomyia smithii. The sequence goes on along the minus strand of NC_073695.1, from coordinate 236,459,462 downwards.
CGTTGGTGGAGATGAAGCGACTAAATTTCGATGAGGTACCCAACTCGGCGAACCCACCCAACGTCTCTCAACTGCGTCCCATCAAGACTTTCTGGGCAAACCTGAAGCGTAAGATCTCCTCCAATATTTTTTCTCGAAAACTGAAAAGGAATTCCGGTTTACTGCCGGAAGGCCACTTGCAATGGCGAAGTTTTTTTTGCAAGAAAGCTAATAAATATAAGTGCCTTCCATGGGAAATTTATCAAACTCAATTATCAGTCTTAGTTTTTTTAATCACTATCCGAAAGAAGTTCATTTTTTAATGCAAACGTTAGTAGACATATGAATGCGGGAAAATATTGTAGAGTGTTTTTAGGCGTTTTCCTGCTATCATTAGCGATACCATTTACCGTGCAACGCACGTGCTATTGAAATGCACCATTGCGTAGTTCTACCGGGAATGTGAAACGATGGGATGACTTGCCCCATCTACAAGAAATGCGACAAGCTAGATTATGAAAAATATTGAGCGATCACTATCCTGAATGCCCAGTGATATCCCAAATAATTTTCCAGCGACTGTCACTACTAACCAACAGATTTGTGGGAGGTTACCAGGCCGGCTCCGTGGTGGGTCAGTCCACAACGGACCAGATCTTTATTCTGCGGCAGATCCTCCAAACATGTCGCGAATACAGAGTCCCTACGCATCATTTCTTCATCGAGTTCAAAGCCGCTAATGACACGATTAATCGTGAAATGCTATGGAGAATACTCGACGAGAACGGTTTCCCCTGGAAGCTTACCAGACTGATAAAGGCTGCGATGGAGGGTGTGCAGTGTTGTGGGAAGATTTCTGCTGGTCTATCCGACCCATTCGGATCCTACAGGGGACTTCGACAAGGTGATGGTCTTTTTTGTCTGCTGTTCAATATTGCGCCAGAAGGTGTTGTGAGACAATCGGGATTAAACACGCGGGACACGAATTTCCTGAAATCCGGTCAATTGATCTGCTTTGCGGATGACCTGGACACTGTTGGCAGTAAATTTGAGGCGATGGCAGATCAGTACACCTGACTAAACTTTGAAGTAGAGAAGATTGGATTGAAGATAAATACGACTCAAACGAAGTACATGCTAGCGGGGCTGCTGAGCGCTACTTGGCACGCCTAGGTAGTGTTGTGATAATCGACGGTGGTGAGTTTGAGGTAGTCGACGAGTTTGTATACCTTAGAAGTCATAAGATTAGGAGACGAATTATCAGCGGGTGTCGTGCTTACTATGGGCTCCGCAAAAAAATACGGTCCGCAAAGTGCACCTTGTACAAAACGCTTATTAGACCTGTTGTTCTCTACGGGAATGAGACGTGGACATGGTTCGAAGAGGACCTGCGAGCGCTTGGAGTTTTCGAACGACGGGTGCTGAGAACCATCTTTGGCGTTGTGCTGGAGAACGGAGTGCGGAGACGGAGAATGAATCATGAGCTCGCGCGACTCTACGGTGAACCCAGCATCCAGAAAGTTGCCAAAGCTGTACGGACAGGGCACGTTGCGAGTACGATGGACAACCAGCATGCAAAATTTGTTCTCATCTCTAACTAGACTAGGTTAGACCAGGTGGAGCATGATCTGGCAAGTACGGGGTGCCCGAGGGATTAGAGGTTATGCAGGCCATGTCTTAAGATGTACGGTCATTTAAGTGAGTAAGTAAGTAAGTAATAGGGTGGTTTACCGGTAGAACAAAAACCGATAAAACCAGTAAAACCGCTATTTTTTCAATACCGAAATACCGGTATTGGAGAGGCGAAAAAACCGGTATCTTCGGTATTTTTCTTTGAATTAAAAAAAAAAACTTGTCACCCACCTAGGCGTTACAAATCACATGACGAGGTATGTAATAAATACATTTAGACAGAAGCAAAATTGAATATTAATTTACCCTTACTAATTTATGTTTTTTTTTTTTTTTTGTTATCTTTTTGCTTATTCTGCATGGATTCAGACAATGTGTTTATGTGTATCGATAATATGTCAAAAAACTTTATATCAATAACAAAACATTTATGAGCAAGATCGCGCGAAATGACCTATGGCCGACCATTCGACCATTTTTGATTTGAATGAAACTTTGCACACGTATTTGGCTTAGCAAACTGAGCATTTTTCACAGATGGAGAGATTTTTTACACCCATGAGTTACATTCTAAAAGGGCGTATGCCTTTTGGCAAAGGTTTTATTCGAAGCATTGTAGCCCAGAAACCGTTGGTGGTATATAAAAACTGTCTGAGAATGAGTTGTAGGGAATTAAAAATGCACCATAAAAAAATATACACTGTACAAAAAAAATTTTTTTTGACCAAAAAAAAAATTAAAAATAAACATTAAATTTCAATTTGAAAAAAAAGGGTTGATTTTTTTTATTTTTTTTAAAGAAACTTGACGTTAATACGCAACTTTGAAAAAAAAGTCCAGGATGGAGAAATGAAAAATAAATTTTTTATGGTAGAATAATTTTTTTATAAAAATTCTAATTCGAACATTTTTCAAAATATTTGTATTCTGATGATTTTAAAAGATGCAGAGTGTCATTTTAAATCAAAAAGCTCTTAGTAGTAAACATTCTAAAGCATCGGTTTTCGAGTTATTTTAAATTTAAGCTCAATAAATTATTAATATTTCGGAAAATACACGTTTTTTTTTATTTGTCCATGGTTCTCCAACAAAAACCATACGTTCATTGGAATGCTTGATTAAAAATATACAAATCATTCTTTGACAACAAAACGATTGGATAAATAACTCAAGCGCTAAACACTAGCCTACCTACACGTTCCCCTTGCCGAATGTTTTATAAAAAAATATGTTTGTCGTGCAACACTACCTACTTGTTTACTAGTAATAACTGTTTGCAAAGTACGCAACCGATAACTACTAGATTACCTATAATATCTGTTTTCGTATATAAATACGATTGCACTACTCCAGATGTGTTAGTAACAGTTTGCATTTTGTGAAGATGAATGAAGTGAAAATGGAATACACCAAGCCCAAATGCTGTAAACCCTTTCCTGATCACCGGTGCTCATCAAGCTTACGCAAATTAAACAAAAACGTTATTGCAAAATAAAAAATATTGAACAGTCAAGCTCATTTTAATACGTCTTTTTCAATTTGTGATTCGTGTAGTTATTGGAATGATAGTCAAGTCACCATTCATCCCTTCGTTGTTTACTATTCAGAATCTGGAACACTTAAGAATATCAGCTTCATCATAATATCGGAAGTACTCCATCATGATACTGTTGCGGAGCAATTCTCGCTGAAACCGTCCCACTAGTGACATTAGGTCTTTCAAAAAGGATATTTTTATAACTAAATGATTGAAAGTAGCGAAAAAATGAGAAAACCACTTTGGTTAGTTCATATTGAGTGACCCCTCGAGCACAAATCGGTTAAACGGTTTTTACAAAAATTGATTTTTGAGCAATTCTTGACCTCTTTATTGATTTGTTTCTCTTGTTTCTCGTTTTCAAGTTCTCTTGTTTCTCGTTTTCAAGAGGAATGATAGAGCTTTCATTTGAAGTAGGAAAAAAATTGGCCGCCATCTTGGATCTCGCCGCCATCTTGGATTTCATCAGAAAAGCGTGTTTTTGAGCAAGTTCGCAACCACCGATTTTGAATTTGAAATCATCACTGGAAAGCTGAGAAAAAATGCTTTAAGATACATCCAAAACATTAGGTGAGCATTGCGTTTACCTTGTCATTCTGGTCACTTTTCAAAATCGCGCTTTAAACAGTTCAATGCATGACTCGCTTCCAATATCAAATCAACGCAATATACCGTACTGCATCAAATTTCGAACACTTAAGCTATGATGTATCTTCTTGCACTAAAAAAACAACTAAAAATGAATTTTCTCGTAAATCTCAAAGGTTTTACATGTTGGTTATTTTATTTGTGTTGCAATTAGGTGCTATTTATAAAAAATCAAACATGTTTTGTTAATTAAATTAACGAGAATTTAGAACTCGGCTTTGGTTCAAATTCCGAACACTTCAATGTAAATACTAAGAGATAGATAGGCAAACCATCTCAACACTGACTGTCACTTTTTTCAACGCCTGCTGGTTCCCTGGGAGTGGTCCTACAGTGAAGAGCTATACATCACTGGGTAAAGGACATTCCGAGGAACGAAATGGTATATAATAATCATATCTTTGATTACTCTAGCTATAATAATGTGACTTTTATTCCGGAGTGTTTGAAGTTTGAGACTGTTCTGAGTTCGAGTCAAAACGGTACTGAGCCTGTGTTGTGCGTATGATGTGGACAGTCAGTATTCCTAGTTCACAGGTATAGTAAGTGCACCCACGCACAAAGTCTTTGCAAGTTCGAAACAAAATATAACGTCGATGCAGAGTGGCATTTTTTGCGACTTCTCATGGTAAAGGCCCATGCGGTGCAATTGGTGGCATATTAGAACGAATGGCAGGAAATGCAAGTTTAGCTAAAGAACATGAACATCCCATTGCAAGCGCAAAAGAATTGTATGATTGGTCTAATCAGAAAAGTATTAAAAATTCATCAAAAATGTCATTTAGTTGGGTATTATATGAAGAATATGAACAAGGAGTAACAGAATGGAGCAATATTTTCAAAAAATCTATAATAATAGCTGCCACACAAAAGTATTACTCTTTTGTTCCGATTTCAGTAAATAAGATACAAACGAAGCTGTTTTCAAAAGATGACGAATCATTTACTTATGATGTATATAAAATATAAGGTGAAAATAGTTCTGTGAAGTATCTATGTCATAAAAAAATATGTTCCTAAGATAATAAAACTCGAAAATAAAAATTTGATTCTTATATATATTTATATCACTTAGAACATTTACCTCTTTTCTTGAGAACCGTTCGCCCAATCGTTTTGTTGTCAAAGAATGAATTGTATATGTTTGATCAAGCATTCCAATGAACGTATGGTTTCCGCTGGAGAACCATGGACAAATTAAGAAAAACGTGTATTTTCCTAAATAATTATAATTTTTCGAGCTTAAATTAGAAATAACTCGAAAACCAATGCCTTTAGAATGTTTACTACCAAGAACTTCTTGATTCAAAATGACTCTCTGCATCTTTTAAAATCATCAGAATACAAATATTTTGAAAAATGTTTGAATTAGCATTTTCATAAAAAAATTAATCTACCATAAAAAAAATATTTTTCATCTCTCCATCCTGGACTTTTTTTCAAAGTTGCGTATAACGGTAAGTTTCTTTAAAAAAAAATTTAATGTTTATTTTTAATTTTTTTGGTCAAAAAAAATTTTTTTTTTACAGTGTATATTTTTTATGGTGCATTTTTAATTCCCTACAACTCATTCTCAGACAGTTTTTCTATACAACCAACGGTTTCTGGGCGACAATGCTTCAAATAAAACCTATGCCAAAAGGCATACGCCCATTTAGAATGTAACTCATTTGTGTAAAAAATCTCTCCACCTGTGAAAAATGCTCAGTTTGCTAAGCCAAATACGTGTGCAAAGTTTCATTCAAATCAAAAATGGTCGATTAAATTTTCGCGTATTTCCAGGCGATTTGAAATGATTTTGCTCTTATTCTTCAAATAGAACAGCTAATCTCTTTACACACTCATACTCACAGAGGCAACTCGTGGATTTTGAACCTACCAGCACAACTACAAATTATGAAAATCAAACTAGGCAGTAATCACAATCATGTCAGCGAAAAATCGCACGTCATCATTAATTTTGTGCTATTTAAAAGAAAAACTAAAAAAATAATAAATAAATATGAATTTGGATCAGGAATTTATTTTCTGTTGATACAAAGTAAATGCAGAATGAAATTATCAACCTATAACGAATTTCATCCTAAAAATTACTGTTCCTTAAAAAAGTAAAATTTGAATAGCTGTAGCATGGTCAAAGCTTTGTTGCCCATACTGCAGCGGGCTTTTATTAGCAACTAGCTGAATGTTCCTGGATTTGCTCGTGATAAAATTTCTGCTAATTTTATTCTTGTTGCTTATTTTTGACCAACCTCTCATTTCAAAAATTTATTTCAATTTCAGTTACAAACTTGACCAAATTTTTTGTTTCTCCATTAGAAGCTAAAATTAATGAAATAATTATAATAAATAATTTGGACGAACTGTTTAAAGAGCATCGAACAGAATAAAGAAGTATTTACCTTCGATTCCTTCGGATTCGTAAAAAAGTAAATTCTGGTCTGATCGTCATTTCTTTTCTTTCTTCATTCATATACTCTTCTCAACAGTTTCAAATATTGTTTTTCTAAGAATTTTAAAGTTTTTCACTAATTTGAAACTAAGTTTTGCGATGTGAATGAAAATTGAAATAAAAATCTGCATGTTTTTTTTTGTTAACATGAGTTTCGAAATTATGTTCTTCGTAATCATATCACTAGATTCATTCATTGAAGTTTTTCAAACACTGTTAAATTTATCCAGTGTTGTATGTGGAACATATACCACAAGAGATCAAAACAATGGTCGCAGAGGTCTAAATCTTACAAAAAACTGGACCGTAATCAAGCATAGGCACTCATAAATGCTAAAACATAATTTTGCAGCGACACGTCCATAGATGCCACCTGAGACGCCAAGCAAAAAATAAATTTCAAATCCAAATTTGTGTATATAACGTCTTCGGCAGTGGTTTACTTCGGCATATTTTTGCATGAGACTGCGGCTGAAAACCGGGCCGAAGAGAACCACTGCCGAAGACGTTCGACACCCTATATCCTTAATTATTTTTCAGTTTTATTTTTAAACAGTACAGAGAAAATGACTTGCGCTTTTTTCTCGGACAATCATCATTACTTCCCCAAACTATGATTTTAAGAGTTTTGTAGTTGGAAAAGTAGGTTCAAAGTCTACGAGTTACCCCTGGTTTGTATTAATCCGAAAAACAAATAAAAATACCGGTTTTACCGGTTTTTATTTTTATGAATACCGAAATACCGGTTTTTCAAAAAGTCGGTAATACCGACCACCCTAGTAAGTAAGCAAATAAGTAAGTAAGTGACGCAACCATGTCGAACCGGATTCAAACTGCACTACCCTGAGTTGGTGCACTCAAGAGGGGCTGGACACAAATCCCACTAAAACAGTTATTGTACCTTTCACCAAACGGAGGAAACAGTTTGTTTATAATTATTTAGTTTTTTGTCCAGCAGATCTCATCGATCAAGAGTCCAGCAGGCCTCATCGATCAAGAGAGTGTCAAATATTATCCTCGATACACTAATACCAGAGCACTATCAGTGATAGCAGAGTAGATCAATTCTCTCGATAACAGATTTTCTATAAATACGGCATGAATCTGGCACCAGGCCCGGATTTGAGAGGGGGCAAAGGGGGCAAATGCCCCGGGCCTCCCGATTCAAGGGGCCCCCCTTGTCCTGAGGCGACCTTTTTTTTGCTCGTCACCTTCCAGAACGTTACCTCTAAATGTTTTAAGAAAAGAGGGCCTCACAAACAAATTTGCCCCGGGCACCCCACCGTCTAAATCCGGCCCTGTCTGGCACTCTGTCTCTTCTTGCTTGTTCAGCACCAATAAATGGTTTATGGCGATCGCGTTTTTCATTCGTTTTGTACATTTAGTGTTTCAATAAATTTAGTTAAGTTGGTGACTTTTATCGAACACAGTTTTCACTGAGCTTTTTTGAAAAAGTTAAACATCTGGGTATTATTTGGAGAGTAAGCTGAATTGAACGACTCAGAATGCCTACGCAGTCAAAAAAGCTGCAACGGCACCCGCAGAATATTATTTAGTGAAATCTGGAGATCGAACTCACAATTGGCTCTTTGATCCTACATAACCACCATACGGCCAAGAATTACTGGTGCCTCCTTCGTGTGGTATCTTTCCGTTACCAGCGTCATACATACTACACCAACGGCAGCCTTGGAGACCAAGCTCTGCCGACTGCTACATCTTCATGTAAAGAAAGAGGCAGTGCCATGTCTTAAGGGGTTATATACCTTTTTTGTCGAGAAAAATGAGGGAAGTTTGAATTTATTTCTAAATGCATAGCATCATTTTCATTGCATCAAAGAGGTATTTTTCTGAAAGTACAGTTTATCAACAACAAAAAAATACGTTTGATTTTAAGATATACCAATTATTAGTGGAGTAATAGCCGTTCGTCGAAACGCTATTTTTTGGCAGAGGCTTGCGGTGATCCTGATAGAGACTCAGCGGGTCAACCGAAATCAAAAAACTCATATTATTTCATTAGTTTAGAAGTGGGCCGTGTCCTTGAACGATCGCTTTTATGAGTATTTTGTTTTCAGTGCAAACGGGAAGGTTTTTCCCAAAAAATGCACGTTTTGAGCGCTAAAAATCGCATTAAAATTTTTTTTTGCGGCAAAATGTAACTGTATGTTTCAAAAAACGATCGTTCAAGGACCGGCGAATTTTATAACGAAAATTTAAAAAAAAGATGAAGGAAATCGGTTCAGTAGTTTTCCCGCAATCAGGATCACGGCAAAGCCATTTTTCGGAAAACACTATTCAAGCATGGCAAACTACATCTCTACACATAGTGTCATTACTGGACACTGTCTTGCTCTTTACCACCTAATGAACATCGGTATTGTCTCATGTGATAACTGCCGCTTCGCAGTTGAATCGTTAGCTCACTTGCTTTGTCATTGTGAAGGCCTTGCGTTTGTCAGGTACTACTTCTTCTGGCGTTCAACTCCAAATCAGGTAGAGAATTCCAATCCTACAAAGGTTGTTCGTCCCTTTGGGTATGCGATACCAAATTGGAACACAGCATTACCATCAACCAACCTTGCTCCATCAATGAGCACGGGTACCTCGTAATCTGTGAACAGCATTCGGCGCTAGCCACAAAAGATCGCATAACATAAGCAGTCAGGGGCCAATGGAAATGCAAAAATGAAAAATTCCATCTCAATTCAACGGCAGCCTCTTTTACAAAACCAGGTATAGATAGACATTCTTCACAATCTTTCATAGTCATGCATAGTATTTTTCCCCACAATCCTTTGTTGGAATAAATTCAAGCGTATAAAGAAGTTACGTTGTAAGTTTACGTTATAACAATCAACACCTGTAATGCATTTCAGACAGTCTTTCAATACAACCAAAGGTTTCAGATCTACTTTGTTTTGAATATATCCTACGTGTGCAAAGTATCATTTCAATCAGAAATGGTCAACGTTCGATTATAGGTCAATTGTTCATTACCAAAATGTTCGTGGACTCCGGACTGAAATTATGTGTTTTTCAAACACAAATTACGTATCGGCATTTTCAAGCCTTGTAACCTTACATTCTAAACTAAGAGGCAAGTCTTAAAATCATTTTCATAACTTTTATCCGTCTTCTTTAAGCTAATACGTGTTTCAAACCTAACTAAAAATTGATTTAATTTCGTACAATATTATTGTGGTTTCTCATCATCCAATTGTTTCGTACACGACACGGTAACCTAATATTCGACAGTTCAGAATACGCCATTGATATGCATCTTTGACAGTCGAAGTGATTTTAAGAGCAAGTTGTCTGCCTGCCTGCAGCGTAGAAAACTTTTACGAGTAGACCAAGTCTGCTTACGCAAACAATAAATGTTACATCACCATGCAATGTTTTATAAAACTCTTGATTGTGAAGTAATTGTTTAATCAGCCTTAAGTAAACCCAGTGCAGCATCCCACCTATCTAGGGCAATCCTAATGAGGTGCTTGTTAAACACACTCGAACCCATGCTAATTTTACATTCACATTTCCCAGCACCACTTTCAACTGACAGCGTGTCAGCCACGCTGATAAAACTTTAAACGAATATCAGGATTAAAACTAAAACAGCGGAGTCTTCCACACCGGAACGCAAGCTTATCTACGTTAGGTACATACACCGACAACTGGTACAGTCGAGTAATAGAAGGATTTGAACTAGCATGGGCGCGCTTTATGTAAACACGTTTGCTCCGAGTTTTAATTATATTTCCAGTGCTGCAACATCCGCCAAACGGACGGTGTGGTTCACATCATGTTTGATGCCGTGTTCACCCGGATCAGTTCCGAACCGGTCGCCAATCAATCCTGAAACACGAAACCGTTCCCGGGTGTTACCTCCACAGCCAGCATCATTATTATGCTGCTTCAACATGGATGCTCCCGATCGGTAGAAATGAAATCAATCATGGTTTGTTTCAGCAGTTTGATAGTCCTTGTTTTTTTTTTTTTTTTCAATAAACATAAGAGTAGTTGAACCATAGCTCAAAACAATTTAATTAACAAATAGGAAGTCCTTCTGGGTGTAATTGGTTACTGTTTTGTAGAATATTACTGGTCGGGTTACAACTTACCCTCACTATAGGTGTTCCTTGTCCTAGCCCATTCGAGCCATCCGAATCTGCACGGAGTGACAGTAAATATTGATATTGCCATATAAAGCTGCCGGCAAGTTTTCACTTCGAGCGTTCTGCTCAATATTGCGCCATAGCGCTATTTGCAAACCAAGCTGCTGCAACTCGGAGTTTTTTTTTCTCGCCTTCAATACCACCAGCAACTCCAAGAGCTACTCTTCGGATCCGTGCCTGCGGATTGCAGAAACGTCCGGCTGGGTTGTGACAACAAAGTACAATTTAATCTACCATTTTCTATCGTGTAGTACAAGTATCATTCGGAAACATTAACAGCTTGGTATTCCCGGACTGAATTGGCGTCGTTTTAATTGCACGCGAAAGGACACACTTTTCAAGTGTTTACTAGCAAATTGGAGTGTCAGTGGCATGTGTCGCTAATTGTTTGGAAAGTTTTGTGACTCCTTCTACAAATAATTTATTGGTTTTGTACTGAAGCTGAAAACAATCTGTCAATTTTACTGTCAAAAGTGAACTGAACTTTTTCGGACGGCGATTACTTCTGGCATTGTCCAACCAAACAAGCATTTATCATAAAAATAAAACATTGTTGTAAATTTTGGTGTCCCAAATGAACCGTTCTCTTGGGAGACGACAAATTAAACCCCTTTTTTGAGAACAAACAATATGAATTTGCAGTGCTCTGCTGCTGGAACTTGAAAACTCTTTTTGCGCCTCACGTCCTGCATATCAAGCAAACTTCCAACTATGGTGAGCAATGTGACAAAAGTTTATTTATACGTGTCCTGTTATTCTGCCCGTGCTAAACTTGTTTTTGCGAAAAGAAAAGCACATGATGAAATCTGGAGCAGCAATCAACCCAATTCATTTTACCTTTAATTTAAACCGGATATTACACCTTTTACCAAAATGGAGAAGAAAAAAAAGCAGAGGATGGGTTCCGTTTCTTTTGTGAATGAAACGATAAACCCGGTGTCGGTTTGTGTACACACAACTTTTTTGCCGGCCAAAGTGGCGGCCAACAACGACGTGTGATACCATGGCAGCAGTAACCCGATTATTCTTTCAGCCGGAAATGAAACCATCACTGGAAGGCTCGGATGAAAACCACTTTTCCGCGTACAGCGAGCTTAATTAGAAAATGCAGATATTTCAATGCATATTTTTGCGATTCGTTTTTTTGCACCACGGTGTCGCACACCTCGCTGTTATTGGGCTCGTTGTGTGAACAATCACACATGTGATGTTGATGCATTTTTGCTGTCCGTGTTTTTGTCCAAACCGCGTCCGCGAGGAAAGAGATTAACTTTTTCCTTCCCGTGTGAATTGAAATGGGACATATCGACTGCTTGGTGCGCTTCAACTTGGCATGTCAAAAATAGGATTTGTTCCCTGTTGTTACTGTGTTGTTTGCTTGATGGGTGCAGAGTGTATAACATCACCAATCGAGATTATTCTCCTACAGAACAGAAGCGACGTTGAGTTCCGATGTCGAAACCACCTTCGCTACGGTTAGTGTTTTGCAAATATAGAATCAGCGCGAACAAAACAGAACGTAGCTCGTGCTTTCCAGTTGGTTGTTGGTTTTTCGGTTCACCGCAGCAAAGTAGAAGTTCGGCTTAGCTCAGATAAACATGAAAAATTCGTGGAAAACCTCGCTAAAGAAACCAGCTCCAGCATTTCGATCTGCGGCAGGATTTATTTGTTCCACTGGTGTCAATCTGTTTTTCAGTATCAGTTTGTGTTTTTCGTGGAGTTTTGTTCCAACATGCTTTGTTGTTATATGTCTGTTTTTTTTTCAACTCACTCCATCATACTCTATTGTACTCCATCATGATTTTTCATACCAGTCAAAACTGTATTTATCTCGTAATTAGGGTGAGTTCCTTCCGTAGAAAAGTTCTATCGAGATTCTCCGATCGGACTGAAACTTTCAGGGTTTGTTTATCTATATAATAGAGCAATGTCTTGCATAGTCTCACAGTTTTTGAAAAGGGTAAGTGGGGAAAAAAGTCCGCCAAAAATGGTGTCAAAAAACTGCTAAAAATGTAAGATTGCTATAACTTTGAGTAAACTAAATCGATTTTCCTGGAAATTGGCATGTTTGTTCTACTTCTTAGAAGGTACAAAATGACGGTTTTTGGAAGTTGCTGTCGAGATTACATGACGGGAAATTCCCTTTGTTTGTGTTAAGTGGTAATTTTCACAGGTACCGTAAAACGGGGTGAATAGAAACAGAGGGGCGAATAGAAACAAAACTTCACAGCTTGAAAATTGTTATTACAAGTCTAAGATAACATTGAAAAATCATGTTAAAAATTTTCGCGGATAGTTAAGTAGTAAACAAGTTCTCTAAACCCATTTATGGGCTAGAAACACTACTTTCAGATTGGTTAAAAATCACAGGAAGGTTGTGTGCAAAGTCACGACCGCAAGGTTGAAGTAGAATACTTTTACAAGAGAGATAACCCGGCTGCTTGCGTGTCAGTCATTTTTCCTAGTAAAAAAATGTTGACCGCTCATTGGCAGTATTGAAAATTCTGTGCAAACGAAGTTGAAGTACTACTCAATTTCAGTTTGCACATATAAATACGACCTCACTGAACAGGAGAAGTACAAACTCTTTGCGGCGCAAACAAGTTTCAACAGTCAGAGTATATGTACATGTGAATTCAAATTAAGATAATTAACTTTTGGTTAAAGCTCAGAACAAGAAAATATTAAATTTTCAATTCATTTGTTTGGTTGTCCTAAAAATGGTTCGATTTCTCCTACCTCTAGTAGAAGGCCCTTCTCCAGCGTCCCAACCAGAGGTTGGACACGTGTTACCTCTGGCTACTTTTAAATTGACCTCCGTACTGGTACTTGGTTTCTTCGATGCACCTCTCCCATGCTGGTCCTTCGCGCGTTTCCGAGCATCACGCTTGTATTTGGCGTTCATATATTTAGACATAGCACTGAATACACTTCCGATGGATTTCTCAATAAATGCAATAAATGCACTCGTAGTCTCTCACCCGAGAATAATAAAACACTTCCAAGAAATGTTGCACTACTGCCCATAATTCCAAAATTGGCTAATATGCCGTAGGCATCAAATCGAGAAAAACGCCTTTGAAAGTTTTTTATCGGTACAACATATTTTGACTGCTCATGACAACTTTTTTATTGAGTATCTCACCCTTCATATATGCGGGACCCTTGCCGTTGAGTTGAAACAGAGAAATCTGTAGAAAAATTCCATCCGCCACGTATTTTTAACATAGTAGCCGTTTTTTCAATTATAAACGATAGGTCAGTTGACAAAACTGTGTGCAATTCGGCTAATATCCATACGATGTGAATTATATCGTACTCGTTGGTGATGCAAATGGTTTTAAATTCAATAAAACAACACGGAAGCACGAGTGAGGATGAAAAGGACGACGAGACAATTGTTACGTGCGGCAATATAATAATATAACGAAAATATTATTATTCATGGTAATCTCACAATCCACTTTCCTATTTTTTCTCATCAAATCCAAAATGAAATCTGAATCTTATTTTTATTAATAATACTCCTACAGCTACACGTTTTGATCATTGGGTTTCGCAGTACAACAAATAAATTCTTGTAGCATCAAATATTCTTCGTGAAAAAGTCAAATTTGATGTAATGGCCTTACGATCGCTCACCTGTCGCCAGTAACCACCAAGCTACAACACACTTTCGAATGTTAGAAGAAACACAGTTCAGTAATAATACACTGGTTCGTGAACATGCCACAGGTTCAAATTGGATATTGGATTTTAGCCAAATCCTCAATTATTCTGGATATTAGTCAAAATTGTTTCACGTTTGCTGCCTTCCCAAATGCATTTTTTGACAATCGGCTTCCGTAGGGACCTTGTTTAGGGTGTGTACCATCACGAGAAACTGTTTTCTAGATTTTGGTAAAAATGGCATATTAGCCAATTTTTGAATTATGGGCAGGACTAGTAAAAAGACAATTTCCACGTGTTGTAACGTGCTGGAGCAGGAAATCTATGTCTGTGATAGGGAACCTTCACGTTCACGAGGCATGACTGGAGAAACGCGTCTAATAATGCGGTAAAATGTCTTTTTGTGCAAATTATTGTACTCAGACAAAAACCTGTTTTGAATTGGATGAATTTTTAGGGAATAAACGTTAACCGTTTGTTATTCAAAGTTGGTCATGCTGATCGCAGCCTTTGCGCTGCCCCTACAGTGGGGAGTTTACTAAATAAGTAAAAATTAGACAACTACAACAGAATTTGATTGCATCCCGCACAGAATGTCTGCTTGTGTTGATGCCAGAAAATTATTAACCTTCAATTATTTTTTTATTTGCCTTGAAAAAAGCATGTTGCGGTTCAAAATCGGTTGCTAATTACAACCTTTGAGCTGCCCTAACATTGGGGGAATTAAGATACACGGACAACATGCACTGTGGAAGCTATTTCACATTCAGTAAATTAGACGGGTGCGACAAATTTGAATTGCTAGGATGCAACACAGAATGCTTGCTTGCGTTGACAAAAACTATTAACTTTCAATGACTTGTTTATTTGCCTTAAAAAAGGCATTTTGATTTCCGAAATTGGACTTCCTGATGGCAATCTTCATGCTGCCCCAACACGGGGGGAATAATGGCTGTCTGGCGACACACGCTGAGAGAAACCGCGCTGCTCCTGAGTCGTGGTGACCAACCACAGGGCTAGTGCTGCTGCTAAGGAAGGACGACTGCTGTTGTCGCTGTCTAGAACTATTATGAGCGGCTCCGGCTGAAACAGGCTCTTATATAGGCCAAATAGCATGTTTTTAATTGCAAGGTATATGATCCTGTCGACCGTGCTTGGGAAGCAAGCATATAACGACCAATCAGAGGTCGAATTTTTCGTTTTGACAAGGCTTGACTATTTTCAATAGTACAATAGTGTGAAAAATAAAATTACAATTATCTTATTTTGGGGAGAATTTTAGAAGATTTTCCAATCTATTGCTGCAAGAACGAAGGAAATCCATCGAATACTAACCGATTTATTAGCATTTGAAATTGGACATATTTTTCACTTTTTTCGGTTTTAGATTTTCATTTCACATCCCTATGTAGCCGAACTTCCTGAGAGAAGTATTCTACTTCACAAAAATACAAAATGCTGGCTCATGTTCAGAGCGTTTACGAGTACCAAAAAACTTTAACTATGGAATCCATTTTGTTCCACTTTGAGCTTGTTCATTGCTTGTTTTCATAGCGAATTTGAGAATTGCCGTAAGGTACTTATCAAGCTTTCACTTATGTTTCATGGAAAACTCCCGGTTCGCAAATTTAAGGGGTAAATAGAAACAAAGCTAGAGCGAATACTTTCACACAAAAAACAGCACTTTTTATAAATGCAATCATATTTTTTTGTGAAACATGTTTTGTACATTATCAGTTTCCATCTTGGTCAGGATCTACAAACAAAAAAGTACAAACGTACAAAAACCGGATTCACTTCGTTTGACTTGACGCAAGCTGCAAGAATATTACATTGAAAAAACTGTCCCTTAGTCAAGCGGCCACGAAATATGAAATCAACTTCCTCAGTTACTGTCAGAGCCCTAACCAGCAGACAACCAAGCTATTAGCCAAAAACTTGACAAAAGGCTGGTTCATTTGCTGCATGAATTGACAAAGACATCCACATCCCAAAAGAAACGGGCCAAGATTCCGGTTTACCATTTCAAAATGTTACTGGACGCCGTGTCCAGACAAAGTACAAGAACTCTGTTAGGAGATATCCGTACATTACGATGACGTAAAATCAAAGCAAAGCCTTGGTGCTACATTCCATATCGGAACTCGACCTTCTGTTTATTATACACAGACTTCGCAGCCAACTGTTAAGTGTACAGGACAATTGCGGAGCTAGCGCTATGATCCTACTGACACTAACAGTCTCTCCCGAGCCGAGACTCGAACCTACGATAACTGGCTTGCTATACCAGCATGGTACCTCGAGAACAGCTTGGGGAATTACGATGACGTACATGAAGTGATAAACCGAACATTTTTACACCCTTGATAGAGAAAAGCTAGACCCGTAGTTTAATGCTTTTATATTCGTTCTAGATATTACTAGATATTACTAGATATTTTTGTACACTGCAAGATATAACGGAAACTGTTCCTATTCACCCCGTTTTACTGTACGCAGCTGTATTCCCATGTTAGGGGCGGCGTACAACAGCGATGAATTATGGAATGCTGTATCCCGCCAGCTACACCTAAGATGGCAGCCCCATCAGCAGGATGTAGGTATCGCGACCCTGGTAGACCAGTAGCATACCGAAACCATTCTTCAACCACGAACAACGAGATTAGAAATACGGAACGGATCAATCGGCAAAGACCTAGGCTACGAACACGGAAAAAGTTTAAGTTAAACGATTGGAAATTGGGTACTTGGAACGTCCAATCTCTCAATGAACCGGCGCGGGATGGCTTGCTTGCTCGAGAACTACAGCGATAGGGAGTCGAAATCGTAGCGATTCAGGAGGTCCGGTGGCCAAATTCCGGAAAAGGGGAATTCCGTACAGTAGACTCTATTGCACACACTTCTTTCAAGTACCACATCTACTACAGTGGCGGCAAAACAGCGGAACATCCGAAGGAGGCCCATAGATGACCGTATATGCGTGTTGAGGATTAAGGGCAAATTCTTCAATCCAATGAAGTCACAGATGAGTTCTTTAACAAGCTTGAGCGAATCTATGACGAGTGCCCAAAACACGACGTAAAAGTTGTCATAGGAGACGGAAATGCACAGGTTGGGGGGGGCGAGGAATTCTTCCTTCCCGTCATTGGAAGGTCATTGGATTGGACCTGAGGCTAATAAACTTTGCCGTGGCCAGAGGAATAGCCATATGTAGCTCCTATTTTCCACGTTTGAATATTCGGAAACACACCTGGAGGCATCCAAATGGAGAAGCCTGCTCCCAGATCGATCACGTACTGATTGACGGTCGGCACTTTTCGGATGTTACTGATGTCAGGTCTTTTCGGGGACCAAACATTGACTCTGCCCATTATCTCGTCGTTTGTAAGATCCGCGCACGGTTGTCGAACGTGCTGAAATCTCGCACAGAGAGGACGACGCGTTACAACATTCAGCGGTTGAAAGCTGTGGGTGTGGCAGCAAAATACGCCAGAGAGCTGGATCGACGGATCGCAGAACAGCAGGAGGAAGGAGGGGAAGACATAAATGGCCTGTGGAGCAGTATCCACGGCGCCATCGAAACGACTGCGAGGGAGGTGGTAGGTACTAGAGATGGTTGGATTTGATGTTTTTCAAACCCGTACCCGACCCGAACCCGAATTTTTTTTTTCGGTCGAAACCCGAGCCCGACCCGAACCCGAAACATTTTTTTTCGTTCAAACCCGAACCCGACCCGAACCCGAAAATTTTATTTCTTTGAAACCCGAACCCGACCCGAACCCGAAATTGTGAAACCCGAACCCGACCCGGACCCGAAATTTCATAGATTTTACAGTCCGGTATCGGGTTTTCATACCCAAACCCGACCTGAACCCGACATTTTCAAACCCGAACCCGACCCGAACCCGAAAATATTTTTTTCACAAAACCCGGACCCGACCCGTACCCGACACTTTCAAAAATTTTCAAACCCGAACCCGACCCGACCCCGTCGGGAACGGGTCGGGCTCGGGTTTCAGGTTTGAAAACCCGAAACCCGACCATCTCTAGTAGGTACGACGCATGGAAGACAGAGAGCCAGAGAGCGACAGATGAGAAGAACCGTGCCAGGATGCTCACTGCGGCTACGCGTCAGAACAGAGAGAAGTACATCGGGGCAAGAGCTGCTGAAAATAGAACACACTGTCGGAAGAAGCGCGAGTATAAGAAGCAGAGGACAGCTATGCTCAAAACGACGTGCGGAGATTCTATAGAACTGTCAACAGAGTCAGAAGCAGGAATTTCCCCGTGCCGGTCATGTGTAATGAAAAGGACGGCAACCTGCTTACTGATAAACCGACGGTTGCAGCCAGGTGGAAGGAGCATTTTCAGGCGCTATTAAACGGTAAGGAGCCGGATGAGCAGAGCAGGATCTGGATGACGATTATGAGTGACGAACAAGCTGTGGAGCCACCAACACAGGAGGAGGTGAAAAAGGCGATTAGTGAGCTGTAAAACGGCAAAGTCGCTGGGAAGGACTTCTAAAAGCGGGGAGGCGAGCGGCTGTACTATGCAATCCACCAGATAATACTAAGGATCTGGGTGGATGAACAAATGCCGAACGACTGGTTGGAAGGCCTCATATGCCCTATCTATAAGAAGGGCCATCGATTGGATTGTGGCAACTATCGAGGGATAACGTTGCTCAACTCCGCATATAAAGTGCTCTCCCGTATCCTGTTCTTCAGATTGAGACCGTTAACGGAATCCTTTGTTGGCGAATACCAAGCTAGTTTTCGACTGGGGCGTTCCACGACAAATCAAATCTTCACCCTGCGACAGATTTTCGATAAGTTTGTGGATTTCAAGGCGGCATACGACTCAGTGAAAAGAAACGAGCTGTGGCAGATCATGCTGGAACACGATTTCCCTACGAAACTAATTAAGCTGAGTTCTATGACGCTGGAGGAATCGAAATCATCAGCCGCGTTCGTAACGTTGGATGGACTAGAGCAAGGGGATGCGCTCTCTAACTTACTTCAACATCGCCCTTGAAGGTGCAGTACGAAGAGTAAACGTGGAAAGAAACGCTACGATCATCACGAAATCTCACATGCTTCTTGGTTTTGCGGACGACATTGATATCATCGGTATCAAACGTAGAGCCGTGGAGGAGAGGGAAGCAGCGAGATTGGGACTTGCATAAACTCTGCCAAAACGAAGTACATGCTAGCTGGCAGAGAGCGTGGGAGTCCCCGTGGTTTTGGTGCTGGGGTGAAGATAGAGGAGGAACGATTTGAAGTGGTTGACGAATTCGTTTAACTTGGTACGCTTGCGACATGTGACAACGATATGAGCCGTGAAACGACGAGTTGCAGCTGCGAACAGGGCCTTCTACGGACTACGTAACCAGCTAAGGTATCGTAGTTTGCAAACTCGCATAAAACTAGCGCTGTGTAGGACGCTGATAATCCCGGTGGCCCTTTACGGACATGAAGCATGGACGCTGAAGGTAGCTGATCGACGAGTGCTCGGAATTTTTGAGCGTAAAGTTCTGCGATCGTTACTTGGCAGAAAACTGGAAGATGGAGTGTGGCGTAGACGCAAAAATCACGAGTTGTACCAGGTTTGCAAACATACTGATACAGTGAATGTAATACAGCGGGGCAGGCTTCAGTGGGCTGGAAATGTAGCGAGAATGCCTGACGAGAGAGCCGCCAAAACTATCTTCAGTAGAGAACCAGGAAGGGCCGCCGACTCCGTGGTAGGCCTCGCACGCGGTGGATGTTCGCGTCGGAAGAAAATGCACGATCTGCTCGTGTACGAGGAGACTAGAGAACGGAAGACAGAAGAAGCTGGACATCTATAATTCGTTCGACCCTAGACCGGTTAGCCAACAATGGAAGTAAGGTAATTTTAACAGCTTTTTTTTCTTACCAGCAGATCTAGACTCAACATCCAAACAATAAGTTTTGTAGTACTCAAAAATGCACCGTTATAAAGATCATAACAACATCGACTATCAACCCGTTGAACCCGTTGTGCGAAAAGCGTGAATCCCTTTTGTGTCGGCGTTCTTCATTTAGGCTGTCATTTTTAGGTTATGTTAAATGTATTAATGCAATAGTTTGCACAATTTGAGGTTTTTGGAAAAGGGGTTAATGGGGTAAACAGGGTTTCCAAAATCTTGTGTTCAAAATCTGCTGAAACCAACTTTCAGGATGATCGATTCAGTTTACTCAAGGTTATAGCAATTTTACGTTTTTAGCAGTTCTTGGATATCAATTTTGGATCTTTAATTTGTAATACTTATAACTCGGTTAGTTTTCAACGGATTTTTTTTTGTTTTCACAGCAATTGATAGGAAAACTCGGTATGCGTCGACCAAAAAGCGGAAAATTGTGTTCTATTGTGCTTTTGTCGAGCCTTATTCTGAACCTAGATTTTAAACCACCAGAGGCCTTAGATACCATTTTGAATAGCAAAATAAAGACTTCCGGTGTCTAGAAAATAGCCCAAGATAGCTGAGTACCACCCAATATACGTATTTACGATACCAGAGGCCGGAAATCAATGTCAAATGCCATTTTGAAATCTAAATCGGTTTCCTTTCGGTTTCCGGAAAACAACCTAATATGACCAAATATCACAAAGTATGGTTATTTCCTAAGCCATAACAATGCACAGAGTTTGGAAATCGACTCCAGACTTTCCGGAAATTATTGGAAACTACCCAATTTACGCAATTGGGATGATGCACAGAGGTTGAAAATCGATCCCAGACGTCCCAGAATTGAGTTAATCTGATGGGTCCACTATAGGTTAATTAACCCTAAACCGTAAAAATTTTCTCCAAGAGAAAACGAAGTTGTGGGTTCGAGTCCCACCTGCTGAACTATATTTTTCGTAGTTTCTACAATCATATTTTCAGTTAGTTTAATTTTCTATCTTCATTACTACATTTACTCCCTAAATTAAAATCAAGAGAAAACATTAAAAAAACAGAATCTTATTTAATTTCAATTTCAGCAAAGTAGTAAACAGGTGTTCTTTTGATATTGGTTGCGGGTCATGTTTTATGCGTCATTTAGGGTAAATTAACCTATAGTGGACCCCTCTCTTATGATGGACCACTCGTCAGATTGTCTCAATTTCTCTAAGCATGAATCGGAATTTGAAATGAAACTGCCTTAGAAGGACCACCGGTCAGAATAACTCAACTAATGCGCAAACTTGACGGATTTCCAGAAAACTTCTATCAGAAAACATCTTATCCAGCTAATCTGCTTTAAAATTACGAGAAACATTCGTAAATTCCAATTCATAACAAGAGAATAAACAGTTTTTTCAGAGTGGTCCACTGAAGGAAGTGTTCCATACAAGGTAGTTTCTCGTGATTTTGATGCAGATTAGCTTGATTAAATGTTTTCCGGTCGCAGTTTCCTGGAACTCACTCGAATTTTTGCATAGATTGAATTGATCTGACCAGTGGTCCACTAAAGGACGTAGTCCATCCAAAGTAGTTTTGCCCTAATTCTAGTCAACATGTCTTGAATGTCAGATCTTTATAAACAATTATTTGTGTAGGGTAGAACTACGTTAGATTGACTACTGTACACTGTTTTCAAAGCCGCAAAAACGTGATCGAAATTATGTTGACCCAAAAACATTGATTTTAGAGCCGTAACGTCTTCAGCAAAGTTGTTCCATTAATTAGTCATGTTATAGAAGTTGGAATTCAATGATTAATCCACTCAATAGCGAGAAACGAGTTTTACCTTTCTCATTTTAGAATATAAAAATCCACTTTGTTCAGCAAAGTTGGGGCAAATTTTAAAAGAAACAACTTTGTTGAAGACATTATACTTATATCTATCTATTGAAATGAACTTTTGTGTAGTTTTCATTAGATTACCACTACATTTTTTCTATTCAACTTTTTATAGCGATTTTCTACAATTTTTGAATCTTCTACGATATTGTTTGCTACGATGAAACAAACAGTTTCTTCGAAGAAAGTTTATTTTTATCTCACATAGTCCCCAAATATCTTCGTGATTCTGAAAACTAATTACCGCACTGATGATTTTTGAAATTTTCTTCCTGTAACGTCTTGTTACTCCCACGTTGAACACCATTTTAGCGCTAATGATTTCTTTTAGATTGTGACTTTTAACAATCTAGCACAATCAAAAACTTTTTTCGAAGCCATTTATATCTTTGTTCACAGCACCAAAATTTCCAATTATTTTAAAGCTGTTAATCCAAATTATACATTTCACTATTCTAGCCAACTAAATGCTCTGGTAAAGATTACCCCGATAAAATAAACATTAAATACAACATCCTGCTGAGCAAAGCGGCTCAGTTATTTGTCAACTTTCTCATGAGAAGCACTTATTCTTTTCTCGTTTCTGGGCTGAACTCACTAACAATTTGTACGACATATATCACATAACAATTTCTTCGCAAAGCAATATATGTACGCCGTAGTCCTCAGGGTGTTTGGTTTCCCAAAAAACCGAGCAGCCCCGGACGCGGTACTGCATCGACTATTTGCCTGTCTGCCCCCGCAGCTGGAGCAAATTCGAAACCGAACTGTGCACATCCGGAAAACTCATTGACGTGCGATGATGTTTTTCACCAGAACAGCCACTGGCAGACGAACAACACGACACGACACAACACAGAGACAATATTTGCGCAAACAAAATTTTCCTCTCAAACCATTGGGCATTGGGTTGTTGTCGAAGGTGAATCATAAGGGGGGACACATATCACCTGTCAAAAGGGTAACTGTATTATCGGGTGGGTACGTTCTGGTATCAAACATGAATCGGTTGACCGGTATCCAATTCGGGTGGCATGCATTGTGGGAAAATATGTGGGCTAATTTCCCAACCACGTATGAACATGTTTCGTGCTCTTTATACCGATACCGGTAGTGAAGGTTGGTGGCTGTTTGATGTTTGTTCCCTGATGGATCGTAAGGATGATGACGACGATGATGATAATGATGATGATTCGGTACTGTTCAAAATGCTTGCGAGAGAAAGGTACTTCGGCACCGCTCTGTTGTCATTGTCTATAAAACTGGTCTGTTTGAGGTACGAGATAACAGGGTTGCCTGAGGTAATTGAATTATAAACCATGATTGTGAGTGTGGGTGTCGAGGGTTTTGAAAATTGGCCATAACCTGCTGGGTACAGTTTTAATCTTCACAGAATCGCAACAGTAGCGCTCACCTCGTACGAACCGGACGTGTCCAGGATGTCCAACGTGAGGTTGACTCCACCGACCGAGAAGTGCCCGTGGTGCATTTCCTCGACGGTGCGCTTGTACTTGGGCGAGAATGCATTGTACAGAAATTGCGTTATGAGTGAACTTTTGCCGACCTTGGCCGCTCCCATCACGACGATTCTGTGCCGAACGTTGGAGTTTATTGAGTTTTCGTCGTTTTTCAGCGGTCTGAAAACAAAGAAAGCAACAGTTAAAATGGGTTCGAGTGGGCTTACAAGGGTTTGCGCTCTCCAGGGTGAGGGATTGAAGGGATTATGGCGACAATTGTCACCAGCGTAGCGCCTAGGGGCAGATAAAGCACCGGAACGTGTTGAATTTCCGGTCCTGATGATTAATTGATGTACGTGCGAAATGCGCGAGCGCTGTTCAGTGTCCAAAATAAAAAAAATTAAAACAAATTTAGTACAGCGAATGAAGAGCATTTGAAGGGAAGCAAGCAAACAAACAATAATTGAACACTTTACAACTGCGGGCGATGATAAAATCGGAGCGTGCAAAAAGCAACCGAAATAAAATGCGAAGCGTGTAATGTTAAACAGTACGACAAACGTTACCGTACATTTACGAGTGCATTTTAAGGTTCATTTATTCGTTTATTCCCTTTATGTGAAGACTTTTTGAGACGTGAAATTTGAGATAAACCAGCATTTTAAAGCTGCATCATTATCTCACAGCATTGTGAGTTTTGATTGCTATATATGTATAAACACAGAAGCATTTGACAAAATGTGAATTTGACTTAACCCGCAAGACAGAGATCATAGAGTAATATATCAAGCCATTGCTCAGCTCCCGGGATCGCACATTTTACGTATCGCACATTCTTTTTCTTATCGAGTTAAACAATAATGTAGTCGCAATGTTCCATAACCTATGGTCTAAGTTTATGCTTATTATTATTTTAGTAAATTTTGATGATTATTGTGTATATTTTACAATGCAGATTCTCATTTTACCTTCAATTTTGTATTGGTATTCCACAATTTCTTACTTATTTTACTTTACTTTGTTGGCTAACAGACCGTTAACCGGCCGAACGAATTAGAGATGTCCAGCTTCTTCTGTCTTGAGCAGCCGCTCTCCAGTCTCCTCGTACACCAGCAGATCGTGCATCTTCTTCCACCGCGTGCGAGGCCTGCCACGGAGTCGACGACCTCTTCCTGGTTCTCTACTAAAGATAGTTTTGGCGGCTCTCTTGTCTGGCATCCTGGCTACATGTACAGCCCACTGGAGCCTGCCCCGCTGTATTACCATCACTATATCAGCATGTTTGTATACTTGATACAACTCGTGATCCATGCGTCTGCACCACACTCCATCTTTCAATTTACCGTCAAATATCGACCGCATAACTTTACGCTCAAACACTTCGAGCACTCGTCGATCAGCGTCCATGCTTCATGGCCGTAAAGGGCCACCAGTGTTATCAGCGTCCTATTCAGCGCTAGTTTTGTGCGAGTTAGCGACCTACGGGACGTTTGCTCTTCGTACTGCACCTTCAAGGGCGATCCAGCGTCATACGACTCAGCTTAATTAGTTTCGTCGGAAAACCATGTTCAGCATTATCTGCTACTGCTCATTTCTTTTCACTGAGTCCAACCAGCTTGGTATTCACCAACAAAGGATTCCGTCAATGGTCTCAATCTGAAGAACAGGATACGGGAGAGTACTTTATATGCGGCACTCCGATATTTTATACATTTGAATGGCGATGTTGGTACTCAAGTATCGATACTTTCCACAGTATCGCCCAACGCTACTAGGATCAATTAAAATAGACGGCATTTTTTTTTGGGCATCACTAACCAAACATCATGGAACTCGCTGCATGTTCCTCTAAAACTAAGATATCACTTTCCCCGGAACATCCGCAAATTACTTCGGTGAAATGATCCGGTCAATTTGACTGACTACGACTTCGATGCTAAATAGATATTCGTCGGAGAAGTGTTTCCTTTTCCAACAAAATAGTGAACTTTTTAGTGAACTGACGCATCACTCTAGCTCTGGAAGATCCGTGAAAGGCTTCTATGATGATCCTTCGCATCGATTTCTCAAAAACTTTGGCTTCTTTGGCATGTCTCCTGAAGGAACCAACACGCTTTACTTGCCGGGTTCTTCTGCTTTGGACCATGCTGTAGAGACCTTTCGATGCAATAAACTGTGACCCAACGACATCCTTTTTTCTGACCGAAGAGTAATCTCGTAATACCTTTTTTGGGATACATTTTTACAAATTTGCAATAAAATAATAATGATACCCGATGCACTTGAATGTTAACATTTGTGCATTTTTTCCTGCCGCACCTTGTAGCAGGTGTGACAAAAAAAAACACTCTCTGGTTTAGTTGAAAAAAGTAAAACCAAATAATTAATAGTCAATATGACCCCCATTGGCCTCGATAACCAACTGACAACACTTTGACATACTCTTCCCGAGGTTCCGGAGGTTCAGCTTAACCCAACAATATAATTTTGCTTTTTGTAGCGTCAGTTTTGTTAACCTTGTTGTCCAGAATTGCTCACAAATCCTCAGTAGAATTCAAGTTCGGATTTTGGGGTGGCCACACCATTGGTTTGATCCGGGCCGATCGGGAGAATACTGCTGTTTTCTTCGCTATCTGCTTCGGGTCATTATGTTTTAGCTGTCCTCTAGCTTCATTTTCTGTATGAATTCTTCCAGGTTCCCACATAAAATGTCAATGTAACCATCGGCAGTCATAATACCGTTGAACAGCGTTAATTTTCAGCCCCACACCATGATACTTCCACCACCGTGCTTCATAGTCGGTTGTAGATGCCGGTCCTGGAGAGCATCGTTGCTCTTCTGCCACACTCGGAGTCGCCCTTTCTTGTTAAATACCAAAAAACGCGGTTCCAGAGCTCCAGCGGCTTGTTGACATAGTACCTCGCAAACTGCAGTCGTTTTTTGGCGTTACTGATCCATCGATCGCTTTTTGGTGGAGTAGCTCTTCAGGTTTTCTACTAAGAATCATCGAATATGCGATTGGAAAGGTCTAGATACAACCTTTCTTTAATCGCCTGAATGGTCGTCTGTGGGTTTCCCTTTACTACTCAGATGATTAGCGTGTCCGTTCTTGCATCAGTTTCGGTTCCCGGTCGATTAGCCACGCTTCCGAATGTCTGATGCTTCGAAATGACCACCTGGACTACCGACCTAGCAATGTTTCATTAAGACTTCTTACGCTGGAATTTACGCACAATCATATATCGGACATGTGTAGAGATTTACTTTCCACCCATTTTTTGGAAGCTTCCTAAGCGTCAAAAACACTTCACTACGTACGAAAAGTTAACTAAAAAGCTACAAAAATTATGTTTGTCCGGATGTAAACAACCAGCTGTCAAAACCGAGGGGTGCATGGATGAAGAAACAAGGTGAAAAAAATTTACGCAAGCGAAGTTTTTCCTTGTCATAAGCGCAGTATGCAGTTCAAAAAGAAATTCATTTACCTATCTCAATCCCATGTAAAATTCAGGCACTGAATCAGGCAATGAAATTTCTTCTAGTAGCTAGTACGCAGCTAAAAAGAAATCGTAAACCGAAAAGGAAAACAAAGTTCACTTGCTGTTAACACTGCTGTGAAGCAAAATGTCACTTGTTCTTGCACGGAATAATGAGCACTGACATTATTCGGGTACTGAAAAAGTTGGTTGGTCGTCTCACACCCAGCGATGCCAGATTGGAAGACATTTAGCCTACATTTCAAAATATTTTTCACGTGATAGTTACCGGAAAAGTTACGTGAATATTTTCCACTATCGTTTTCTAGTAGATTCTACGTGATTGTCATTTGAGTTCATCATGACCAGGTGAGATGAGTTATCCTTTGAAATTTATTCAGTAGATGCATGCATTTCATGTGAGTTTCACGTAGAATTCATCTACTGGTGAAGTGAAAGGCATTTGGATATCTGATAGTACGAAATGTAAAATTTTCATTTAGTTCTCTAATTTTTATGAGTTTTAGAAATTATCCAAATATGTTGCGTAATAAATCACTCATGTATGCAAATTCGTCAATTCGTAAATGAATTAAACAGTATAAACACTGATAAATATTACGACATTCTCTGGGATTGTTGCTGTTTTTGTTCATGTAACTCTTCCAACTTTGAACTGAAGCTGTGTGAAACCTGTAAGCTCAAGTCTCTAGTTTATTAGGATTCTTCGAAAATTCACTTATTTGCAAGCCATTCAGAAATTCTGTTTTTTGTTATGTTTGTCACATAAATCATGTAAAATGACAGAAAATGAACAAGTATAGGAACTTTCACGTAACAATAACGTGAAAATTATTTTGAGTGCACGATGAAGACATCCATTCTTGTGATGACAAAGTGAAGATATAGGATAAAACATGTAAAGGCATTGAAAAATATGTGATAATCATCCGCATTTTTGCATTAGTGGCGATCTTTTTTTTTTGCTCGACAGTTTTCGATTTGCCGGAAAGTTTTTCTCAGCCTTCGGGCTTCGGGTAGGAGGACATTTTTTCGCGGATCATGAAGACTTTTGAAAAAATTACCTGGTATTCCTGCTCTCACACCAGATTGCGTTTGGTAAACAAGTGTGTTCAAGTGTTCTAGAAAAAAAGCAAAAATCATGCGCTCACTAACGTCAGATATCGTTACTGTGAAACATTCTCAGCTGTCAAAATTCCGTTTGGTAAAAAGAGAAAAATTTCGTAAACCTCTTTTCTTTTTAACTGCGTACCATGCTATATATACACTACAAGTACCCATTTAGGAACAAAAGTCATTTATTGTTTTTCTAAAAAAGAAATTAACAAAATTGAAATGAGTATTCATCGAGAATTCATTGAGGGGTTTTCAAGTATGGGAAGCTGAACCTGACGGAATCGTTTTCAATTGACAAATAATCAGATTATAGTGACGCTGTGCTTTCGATTTACAAAAACATTTGGTTCTTTTTCGAGCACCAAGTGAGTCAAATGAAAACTACTCGAATGCTCTTGCTTTGATTTTTACAGCTGAAAAAGGAAATAAATTATTTTCAAGGGAAAGCGCAGATTAATAGCGTCACTATCACCTGACGATTGTTAATTGAAAATGACAATGAACGCTGAAGGAGACAGGGAGTTTCCATACAGTACTCACTCATATAGATGGGAAAAGTAGTTAGGAAAATCGTGACGCCATCAAACGGAGTACGTCAATACTAACTTTACAACCCGAATTGGCTTCGATGCGCCAGTGACCAACAGCAAAAAATCTCTGAACTTTGCGTGACGTATTTATTGGTTGCCATTGCATCTTTCAAACTATTACCTAATGACTTGATGCGGTGCTAATTTCAAATGACACGTTGAGGGAAAGGAAAGTGTCATAATGCGCGTCAGTGTCTCCGTCAATTGAGACAGTCATCAGTTTCATTTGAAATGACCCGGTGCACACCAGGCGAGCAAGAAACCCGTAATCAAATCGGTTTGACAGCGAAAATGTTTATCGTGATTCGATGACAGTAGCCGAAAGGAATCAAATGAAAATGAAACTGCGCAAATCTGAATGACTGCGCGAAATTTTCAGTTTCATTGTTATGTTTTGAAAATGTAGAGCCCTGATGGGGAGTGTCACAAATACTCTAATTTCACTCTAGCTCATGAGCGTGTACAGAGGGGTTAATTTGATCTCTGTAAACTCTAAATCGCCTGTCACGTTAACCGTACAACTTCAAATAATGAAGTTTTTAGTATGAAGCGTATTTTTCCAACGTTACTGTGTCATTTGAGAATTTTTTGTATCTCGTTGATGTAGTGAGGATGGCGAGGGGCAACGATGTCAACCTTTAATCATAGAATTTGAGATGGAAACACTATTAGTACCTGATGTATTTCCTGATGTATTTAGCGTGGCAAGGTTATTTGTAAACTCTCAAACACTTAACTTGATCACCGCACCAATTTGAATTATGGTGTAACTTAAAGCTTACAGTTAAAATAGCTTGAGAGAGTCAATACAATATTACATATTACCAAACAATACTTCATTATATTTACATTACATTACATTTGAACTAGTCAGATCTTAAAAAAAAAAACGATTTCGCTGACGAAGAAGCGTTCGAGAGAAATTAAAGTCGAATAGAGCAGATACTCCGCTTCGCAGACCAACCATAGCGCCAAAACTGTATAAAGGGCCATCCACATACCACGTGGAAAGGGGGGGAGGGGCAGGGGTATGTGTAATGTTCACGGTCCATATAAAAAAAAAGAATTGATATGAGCAGTTGTCCACGGGGGTAAGGGGTGGTCAAAATCGTTTAAAATCTGTCCACGTGGTATGTGGATGACCCCTAATGTACAGCAAATATCTTAAATACCAATATAGTTCACTTACGTGAAATTATGAAGACAAATTGAAAATGACAGAAGCGTTAGTCACCTTTTCGACCGCTAGGTGCGACACTTCTGATATTGTTCTACACTACATGCGAAAAAGAGTAACTTTTGACAATAATATTACCCTAATGGGTACACTGAAAAAAATGCACATTTTATTGTGAAGTGGACTCGGCCGAATATTTTATAATAATAAAGTTCGCCTATGTATGAGGCAATCCATGGGTGGTGTTCCACGGTTTGTACGTTTGTCGACCTCCGAAAATATTTTGAGTTGTAAAATGGCGACTTCCGGTGACAGGAAAACTGCCGAAAATGACCAAATACCACCTAATATGGGTGTTTTATTTTTAACCAGAATGACGCTCAGAGGCCAGAAATTGTCTCCAAATGGCAGTTTGAAATCCAAGATGGCGTCTTCCGGTTTCTGAAAAACAGCGGCGAATGACCAAATATGAGTATTTCCGCGATTGTTATGATGCACTGAAGCCACAAATCGACCTCAGACATCATTTTGAATTGTAAGATGGCGACTTCCAGTGATTGGAAAAGAGACGAAAATGACCAAATATCACCTAGCATGGATGTTTCTTTAATTTAAAGAATGACGCTCAGAGGCCAGAAATTGTCTCTGAATACCATTTTGAAATCCAAGATGGCGACTTCCGGTTTCTGAGAAACAGCGAGATATGACCAAATACCACCCAATATGGGTATTTCCGAAATCGTGATGATGCACTGAAACCACAATTCGAGCTCAGACAACATTTTGAGTTGTAAAATGGCGACTTTCGGTGACTGGAAAACTGCCGAAATGACCCAAAAACAACCAAATATGGGTGTTGCTTTAACCAGAATGATGCTCAGAGGCCAGAAATTGTCTCCAAATGCCGTTTTGAAATCCAATATGGCGACTTTCGGTTCCTAAACAACAGTGGCAAAAGACCAAATAACACTCATTATGGGTATTTCCGGGATTGTTATGATGCACTGAAGCTACAAATCGACCTCAGACAACATTATCAATTGTAAGATGACGACTTCCGGTGAATGGGAAACTGCCGAAAATGACCAAATACCACCCAACATGGGTATTTCTTCAACCGGCCGATTTCCATCCAATATGAGATGCTTCGATACCAGAATAATACACAGGAGCTAGAATCGACCACAGACACCATTTTGAATCCTAAGATGGTGACTTCCGGTTTCTGTAAAACAGCCGAAAATGACTAAATAACACCTATTATTGGGGTTTCTTAAACCAGAATGACGCTCAGGGGCCAGCAATTGTCTCCAAATGCCATTTTAAAATCCAGGGTGGAGACTTCCGGTTTCTGGAAAATAGCCTAAAGGGACCAAATACCACCCATTATGAGAGTTTCTTTAACCAGAATAATGCATGGAGCTAAAAATTGACCTCAGACACCATTTTGAATTGTAAGATGGCAACTTCTGGGAAACAGCCGAATACTACTGCATATGAATATTTCCGTAATCGAAATAATGTATAGAAGCCAAGCATTGACCCTGGACACCATCTTGAAGTCGAAGATGACCACTTCTAGTTTCTGGAAAACAACGAAAATAACTGAATACCACCCAATATGAGTGTTTTCGGAATAGAGGTGATGTACTAAAGGCAAAAATCGAGGATGTTGTCATTCCGATAAAACCATAATTTCAAACGATATAAACAAATCGCAAGAAATCAATGAATTTGGAATGTTGAAAATTATTAAATTAAACACAATTATAGGCGGGACGAGGTTTGCCGGGTCAGCTAGTAAATACATAAATATGCTGGTTAAAGCAAAGCTGCAAGTGATGAATACGAAGATTAGAACTCGAGAGCAAAAATTCGGAGGGATAAAAAAACAAAAAATACTTTCAAAACGAATAAAACTAAACATTAAATAATAGTTTTTGCATAACAGTTGTTATCACTAATTATGTTTGTTTTGTTGAATATCTTTTTTATATAATATTATAAAGCTTTTAAACCAATTACAACATTATATGTATCCATACTGAAATTGTTAAATTGATAGAACATTCAAGTGTTATCTAAGCTAAAAGTTGCACAACAACCATATACGACTATTGACAACCATTGTGCGGTTTCTCCTTTTATCTTTTCCACTAGGTAATTGAAACATTCATTTAATTGTACACTTCGTGGCCTGATTATTGAGCTTGAGCTTGACGGCCGCACATTTCGTAGTTGCTTCCCGTGATGGATTATTTGAATATTTCTTCTTCGTGCCTCGATAAGCTACATCTATTATATTATCAATATTTAACTCCCGGAATGGCGTTAGTTTTACATACAAACAATATACGCACGAAATCTACAACATATTTTATTCTGTGAAAGTATGAAATTGAGTCAACTAAATCTAAAACTGAATAAACTCAGTTTCGTGTGTGAGAATGTCACACGCTCACAGAAATTTAACAACAAGCACAGTGGTACAGTAAGGCAATGTAGACGGACATGAGTTTTTCGATGCGATTTTGTGGTTTTAGAGTAATTTTTTTTCTAAGAACTTGTTTCTTATATTTAGTCTATTTTTTTTGTGCAAATGAAAATTAGGGTGGTCCTGAAATCGACTAAAGAAAAAAACTAACTTTTTTATTTGCAGAAATAAAATAAATGTATACATTCATCAGCACAGTTGTAGATCAACTAATTTTAAGCAACTTTCGGTATTTCTTCACAATATTTATACAATATTTGTTCTTTCAAATGATACCAAAAAATATTATTTATGTTTGCCCTAAACGGAGACATCAATATTTTAAAAGGGCCTATTTTTAAAATAGAAATAGTGAAAACTCTTAATCTGTACAATATATCGACAATGTTTTTTTGTCAAAATTGGCGTATTTTTGATTCAAGTTACCGAAGAAAACTTAGTTTTTAAATTTGAATTGAAAAAATAGAGCGAAAAGACTGTTTTTGGAAACCAAATTTAATGACTACAAAAAAGTATTTTACAAAGTTACTTAGAATTAGTTGATCTACAAGTTTGCCAAAGAATGTTTACAATTATTTATGCAAATAAAAACAAGTTAGTTTGTTTTTATTTTGTTGATTTCAGGACCACCCAGATTTTCATTTGCACATAAATAGAGGGCTATGTGTAAAAAAACAACTTTTTACAAAAGCTATACCGCAAACCAAAATCGCAACGAAAAGCTCATGTCCGCCTAAATTGCCTCACTGTACCACTGTGCAATGAGTTTAGTTACCTTTTTCACCACAAGAGGGGGTGTTCCCTGTCTGTCTTCACGGAAATATATGGGAAATTCGAGAGTGAACTATATTGTTATTTTAAGATATTTGTGTACAGTCTATTTTTTCCGCAAAAATTATATAATCGAGCAATTGAATGGAATAACGTCCATACGGTTCTGATGACATCAATTGGCAAAAATATCTAGCTGACATTGAAGGAAGTGACAGTCTTCAATTGGGTGAACTTGAAGATAGAGTTTGAGGTCATCCGCGTAAGACAACCGTGGTCCTTTAATAACTAGGTTCACGTCATTAAAATAGAGCAGTAAGATAAGCCGTCCTAAGTGACTTCCCTGTAGTTTTCCAGACGTTACGTCAAAATAAGAGGATTGGAAATCTCTAATGGCAACGGTTAGACGGCGACCGGTAAGTTACGATTGAAATCATAGTAAGAGATTCCCGTTGATTCCAAGATTGTCAAGTTTTGCAACGGCTATGCGTTGGTTCAGTTTATCGAAGGCAGCTGTCGAGTCAGTGTAAATGACATCCGTCTGAGCACGTTTCACAATACTGTCAAGGAGCGGAGATACTAGGTTATCAATCTGCGTTTTAAGAAACGTCGACGGAATCCCGTCAGGAGCCGGGTTTAATGATGCTTTGAGTTTGCAGCAGGCTCTAGAAATCATCGTCGCGTCTGAATAAAAGGTGTTCAAAGTTTTATCGGACCGTGGGGTATTACTGGCGGCACGTTCAACATGATGATCGTTCAGTGCCTCGTCACGCTGGCAAATTTCTCGGCGAAAAGCTGACAGATGTCCTGCGGGGTGGTTGGAGGAGGGTATCCTACTTTCATGTCGTTGTTGATTGACGAACCCCCAAAACTGCTTGAAACGAGATTTGAGCTTCCCCTGTAAATCTTGTTGATATAGGAGAAAGCATGGTTTCGCAACACTTTTGTATGTGTGGTTGATTCTCACATAATGACGTTTTAGGGATAGTGTACGGTGCTTAATAAATTTTTTCAAGGCAGCGCTCTCCTCGGATTTCAACTGCCGAAGTTCTCTCGTTTGCCACGGCTGTCGGAGCACAGGATGGTGGCACTTCTTTGGAACGGATCGTGTAGTCAATGTTATAGAAATCATTGACTTTCTTCTATGTCAGCGACGAAGTCAGGGAGGAAGAAGGAGTTATATTAAACTCCATTATTTGTAAACTATTGAAAAGTTTATCATGAAAACTTGTGTTTCAGAGTACAGGACGCTCGAAAAGCTATTAACCTTAATTTATTCCAGTTTGAGCTCAATCTAAAATCCTGTGAATATCGATGCCCCTTAGGGTGCCAGCCAAAATGGTCATCTCGAATTTCAAAAGAAAAAAACCCTATACAAAATGTTCACCTGCTCGAAAAAACACCCTGTGCAAAATTTCAGCTCAATCGGACTTAAATTGGGGTGGCGCAAAGCGATTGAAGTTTGTTTTTTTTGAAAACCGAAAAATCACCCAAGGGGGGGGGGGGGGGGTGGTTGGTGAAATTTCGGTTTTCGAAAATTCTTTTTTGATGCCAAATGACTTAAAAACGCATGAAACGTCGAGAATTGGTGTCATCCGAAAAAATTTTTTTTGCAAAAATTTACTCTCTGGGACTTAGTCGTTTTGCCTTTCTCCTAGAAAGGTATAGCAATCACTGGAAAAACCAAAGGTATAAAAGGGGTCCCAATGGCCGAATGTCATATACCATTCGACCCCTTTCGACGAACTGAGCATTTTCTGTATGTATGTATGTATGTATGTATGTATGTATGTATGTATGTGTGTATGTGTGTGTGTGTGTGTATGTGCAACTTTTTTTTCTCACTCACTTTTCTCAGAGATGGCTGGACCGATTTTCATGAAATTAATTGCAAATGAGAGGTCTAGTTGCCCCATAGGTTGCTATTGAATTTCATTGTAATCGGATTTTTAGTTTAGAGGTTATGTATCAAAATGTAAAAATCACGAAACATCAATATCTCAGAAACCACACAACCGATTTCAATGAAACTGGTTTCAAATGATCGGGCTGTCTCCAGAACCCTTAACTTTCAAATTTCGTTATGGTTGAACATATGGTTCAAAACTTATGTAAAGAAAAGTTATCCTAAGGTTGTTTAAACTCACTCATTTTTCTCAGAGATAGCTGAACCGATTTTCACAAAATTAGTGTCAAATGAAAGGTCTAGTTGCCCCATAGGTTGCTATTGAATTTTATTGCAATCGGATAGTAACTTTGTCCGTTGTTCATAAAAATGTGAAATCACATAATGAAAGTAAACATATTGACTTTCTCCTAACGATCACTGGAAACTTTTTTTCTCACTCACTTTTCTCAGCGATGGCTGAACCGATTTCAATGAAATTAATTGCAAATGAAAGGTCTAGTTGCCCTATAAGATCCTATTGAATTTTATTGTAATCAGATTTCTAGTTTAGAGGTTATGTATCAAAATGTAAAAATCACGAAACATCAATATCTCAGAAACTGCACAACCGATTTGAACAAAATTGGTTTCAAATGAACGGGCTACCTGAAAACCCTTAACTTTTGAATTTTGTGGTTCAGAAGTTATGGAAAGAAACGTGTTCTGGATACTATTTAATCTCACTCATGTTTCTCAGAGATGGCTGGACAGATTTGCATAAAATCAGTGTCATATGGAAGTTCTTGTTGCCCCATAAGACCCTAATGATTTTTTTTTGCAAACGGATTATTACTTTGCCTGTTATGTTTAAAAATGTGAAATCTAGCTATTGAAAGAAACATATTCCGAAGACTACCTGGACTCACTCACTTTTCTCAGAGATGGTTGACCCGATTCCCACAGAATTAGTATCAAATGAAAGGTCTAGCTGCCTCATAACACCCTATTGCATTTTGCTGTAATCGGGTGGTAACTTCGTCTGTAATGTATCGAAATGTGAAAATCACGAAACTTCATTATCTTAGAAACTACACAACCGATTTGAACAATATTGATATCAGATGAACGGGCTAGTTAAGGGTTAACTGGTGAATTATGATTGAACACGTGGTTTCAAAGTTTGGCTGCTTTATACGTTCCCTTTTCATT
The DNA here is from genome assembly GCF_029784165.1 of Wyeomyia smithii. Lineage (NCBI taxonomy): Eukaryota > Metazoa > Arthropoda > Insecta > Diptera > Culicidae > Wyeomyia > Wyeomyia smithii. The sequence continues at coordinate 236,423,357 of NC_073695.1, read as the reverse complement.
TGATTATAATCGAAATTAAGCAACCGTTATGTATTAAATTGTTAATCAAACAACGAAAGTCTATTATCTCAAAGATTACATGACTTATTGGAACATAGCTTGTGTCATACGAACGAGTCATCTCTCAAACTTACAAATGATAATCTTCATAACAATTTGATATGTGGTTCAGAAGTTATGAAAAGTAAAGAAATTAAGAGACTATTCAAAACTATACCTGCTTTGTTCAATATATGTGACCTCAACATAATTTAAATATGTTATCGTTCAATTTAAACGTTTCTGATATTGCTGATGATTGAATTTAATTCAAATTTCAAATTTTATACTTTAGTTACAACATCAATATTTTAGTACCCAAAGAGTGAATATTCCTTTATTGGATTGCAGCGTTCATGTAAATCTATTTTTACAAATAATAATTTTAAATGAGAAAGGCTGGGTCTGACCGCTAGCTGGATTAATTTAGGTTTTTCAATTGTGGAAGGCGGAGTCCAAAATGTTTAGAATTTATCTTTTGAAATTGATCACTAGTCTCTCGAAATAGCTTGTATAATGATATACACTATAACTAGCATCGAATACATTATGTTTCATTAGGGTGGTTCATTTATTCGGCATAGGGTGGTTCATAATATTGTGAAAAATGAGTATAAAATAAAAAAAAACTTCGGTTCGTTTGATTGGTGTAACGTCTTCGACAAAGTTGTAGATAATAATTCTGTCTTTCTAAAAAAAATACACTAAAAAAATTATTCATTCAAAAGTTAAAAAAGAGTTAAGAAAAAAGATTAAAAATTTATTATTCAGAAGGGCTCATGTTTTTAAAAACTTGATTTTTTTAATAATCGGTACGAAATATTACCAAAACAATGAAACCAGCCCGATCATATAGAAATCAAGAAAAATGAGTTATCATTTTTTGAAAAAAAATTATTTTCAACTATTTATTTTTTAAAGGCATATTTTTTTTGGAAGGAAAAAATATTATCTACAACTTTGCCGAAGACACTATGCCGTTTCGACTGTAGACATATTTCTTTTTAATTTCCAATAGAGCACTCTATGAGGAATCAAGAATATTTATGTATGGTCGAACTGACAAAACGACGCAAACCCAGAAACAACGAGTCAATTGTTTTGCGCATCTGATTGGAATCCCTATACTCTCATTATCACTGAATAACATCGATACAGTCTTTTGTCCGATTATATAAGTCAGAGCATTGTGTGTTCAATCAAGTGTTGGCAAAGGACATTATTGTGGTAAATAAAACGAATAATTTGTCTGATACAACCAGTGCTGATAAAAGTCATTTTCCCTAGCAAAATTCTTCGAAAATTACAGCCAATCATTTTCAATTTTCACTTCCAATGATCGCAGCACTCTTTCAGATACACTAGATTTTCGTCCTTGTAACGTGCTGTTATACTCAGGTGAAATAGATTGCGCGCATCGTTCACGGTTACGAAATAAAATTCGACAACAAATCCAACCAAATGATTAAATGATTAAATCCAATCTTCACTTCAAAGCGAAAAAGAAAAACAAACAGTCCACTCAACCAAAATAAACCTCACCGAAACACTTTTTCACTGATACTGACCGACGCCTTGACAATCTTCGTTAACTGATAAGCTGATTTTGTTGTCTTGCTTTCATCGCATGAAATATAATGAGGTGTTTTGACAGTTCACTTCCATGCAAAAAGCGGGAAAGGAGAACTCTGAAAGGATTGTAAAAAAATAACGTTTATGGATGCTTTTTTTCACTTTCACTCAAGAGTGTCAACAAATATCAACCCTGGATACAACATTCGAAAGACGAGTGCAACAGTCTTAGAGAGTAGATTTTACAAACAAAGTAATATAACATATTCCATCAGTTTCCACCGTTTCATGTACTTTTAAGACACTTGGAATCGAAAACATTTTTCAAATATTCAAATTCCATGTACCTTCCGTGTGTGATTTTGCAAATGACATGAAAGCATTCAACATTTTCCACGAGACACAATCTTAATTTTGGTTGAGATAGGCAAAGGCCACACCACGGCTTGGGACTGTTTGGTAAGGTAAATTTTTTTTTTTGCACAGAGTAGTTTGATACATTTTGTAAATTTGTTTTGTAATATTTTGCCATTTTACTTATAATTTTTCCAATTTAACATTGCCACTTTAACGACAATGATATAACAAATATTATATTTTCTGGAATTTTTCTATTGGTATTCAGTGAAAAGTGATTTTTTTTTCATTTTATACTCATTTTTACACAATATTATGAACCACCCTATGTCGAATAAATGAACCACCCTAATGAAACATAATGTATTTGATGCTAGTTATACTGTATATCATTATACAAGCTATTTCGAGAGATTAGTGATCAATTTCAAAAGATGAATTCTAAACATTTTGGACTCCGCCTTCCACAATTGAAAACGTCCCAGAGAGTAAATTTTTGCAAAAAAAAATTTTTTTTTCAGGTGACACCAATTCTCGACGTTTCATGCGTTTTTAAGTCATTTGGCATCAAAATTTTTTTTTCGAAAACCGGGTGATTTTTCGGTTTTCAAGAAAGCCAAACTTCAATCGCTTTGCGCCACCCCATTTTAAGTCCGATTGAGCTGAAATTTTGCACAGGGTGTTTTTTCGGGCAGGTGAACATTTTGTATAGGGTTTTTTTTTTGAAATTTTCTGGTCACATTTTTTTCATACGATGATTGGCGCCCTAATGCCCCTAGCCACCTCCAAAGTGCGTCAAGTCTTCACAAGCTTCAATGAGGTTCTGAGGTAAGCAAACAGAGAAACAATAAATTCGACGAGAAATTACTCTGCAGTCTTTTGACGCACTTTCGCACTTTGGCTAGAGGCACTTACCTTCACAGGAACGCTCAAAACGCTATAATCTTTATTTTCTTTTAAAGTTTGAGGGTAAAACCTGTATTGATCAGTGCATTTAACTTCCGTGTAAAATCCAAATAATTTTACGTTTATAATTAGTACAATAGGTTTTCTGTTTATTCGAAATTAAGATAAATGAACCGAAACAATAGTAGAGGAAATTTGCGTCAGCACTGAAGTAACAAAGAAAATTCAAGACAAGTCGAGAAACAACCAATAAATATCAATAATTGTTCAGTTATTCACGAACGAATATACTCAATTTTGTGGTTAATTAAGGACATCGAACAAAAAGCACTTTGCTTAAATACAAAGTATTCTTCTGCAATTCATAAACCCTATTGATGATGCCTACCAGGCGGTTAAACCTTTCCGAAACGACAGCCGCTGTTATCGCGTCGTCGCCGTCGTCGTTGTCGGCGCTCCGGGTAAGTTGTGTCAAAAACTTCAACGTAGTGGGAAATTCTCCTCATTCCCGCTAGTGGAGGGTGGAAGGAGAAAAGATAACATTTCATCAGCCTGTGGCTGCCTCAAGCTGCGAGTGATAGTGATGGCAATGGCAGCCGCAGCTTTGTCCGTTTCTTTCTGATCTTTCACTGCTGCTACTGCCGCCTGCCAGCCAGCCATCGGCAATGAATCAGAAGGCTGTCCCACGCACTTAACTCGACACGACCCGAGATGGCGTGGCAGCAAACGCTCAGTATAGCACCGCCGGGATGATCTTCGAACGAGCAAGAGGTATTTTTACGCGAAAATCACACACGCAAACATGCACACATGGAAATGGCGCGTTCTCCCTGGGGAGTCTTCTAACGGTTCTCCGGCTAGTCAGCATGACTTACGTCTGTAGACACCCTTAGGAATTTGCGGTATTCTCAGTTCGTGCTGCAAAAGACGATACCGGAGCAGGTCACGCAGCTGCCAAGCTCAATTTCTGCTATCAGCAGTATCATCTTTCGTCGATGTAAATCGTTTTCAAGGAAGAACTTCTTCTTCCGGGGCTATTTTTCGACGATAAGAATCTCTTGGCGAAGAACAGAGCGGAAGTACTTGACTTTTTTTTTTATTTACATTGTTTGCCCGAAAGAAATGTTATCTGCTATTTGCACGAGTTTGAGTTTAATCGGCTTCTGGTTGGTAGAAGGGAAGATCTTAGCGAAACTTTCGCCCCATTATTTCGAAAGAACGCTCAACCGTAAGAGGAAATAAGAGGAGCTCTGATTTTCTGGTGCAGTGCAGTTTGACTGGCATTTATGTGTAAAGTTTGTTCGTTTATGGGATCCAGGCCGACAATATCGGGGACGGAAGTCGTTTCAAGTGTTTTGTTTGCTCAATGATGTGTACCTGGTTAGACAGATTTGAAGCGAACGCATTGAAAGTTGTTTCTCTGTGCAAACTTCATACAATTCAAATGTTACTTTCAGTAGAATAATCTAGTTCTGATTCGACTCCAACGGGGTGCTAAATCCATTCGAATCTCCATTCATTCAGGAGAATTGATCCATAAAAACCCCTGCTAGCTTTCAGTTGAATGATCTTCACTGTTGTCATCTCGTGGGTCCGATTGCTTTATGCTGGTAGCTGCAGTTACAAATCAGTTCACATTTACCACGCAAATAAAAGAGGGTAGCTTCTGAACCTATTTATTTGCCAGCAACCGACACAGCAGACAACAGGTCTTGATTTTCTGTTCCGGTGCCAGCAATCGTCTTCACTTTCTACTGGACGGGTAGAGTGGAAAATCTTTTACCACCCATCTTCTATTGTTATGAAGCTCAGTGTTCACAGTGCCGGCAGCGCTAGAGCTGCAGCAGTTTGTACTAAGTGAACGGATACAGATACGCTGCATATGTATATCCTTTGAAATACAGCTACACTTGGGTGCTGGCAGATAAAGAAAATGCTCGGAAAAGCTTGACCATACTCTGCGCTGTTCTTTTTCGCCTAGCTTTGAATGAAGTGCTTACTCTAGCACAGGATGTCACTTTTAAATAAAGGCAGTCAGGTGGCCCATAGATAGTACGAATTTGACCCTCTTATCTCCAACACGATTTCACAAAAAAACTCAATGTCCCCATACACGCATACATTCTCGTCTTTATTATAGTATTTACTTTTTATCATTTCATCCTTTTGGAGGATCCTCAAATTTTGAACTTAACAGAAAATGGGAAATGGGAAAAATGACCTCTTCTTTTTGATAAGGGAGCAGAAGGAAACCGCGAAAAGTCAGGATGTTAGCAAAAATTTATCGTCAAACTGGAAGCGTCTCGTGCGCACCAACATGGGAACTTTTCGCTCCATCCAGCATCTGGCAGTTGTATTTTATTTTCCCATTTTCCCAGGCAAAACAACAAAGACATTTTGCTCCATTTGGCGGCCTCCCGGGGAAGAACACACGCATCCCAAACCATTCCAAATTTGTGAAGGTTCAGCGCTCGCAGTTGATTCAAAAAGGTACAGATTATGGAAGGTCATTCCATTCCGGGTACCGTATTGTCTTTCCGAAGCATTATTTGGGTGCTCAGCTCTCATGGAATGGAACCAATTTAATGGAATCTGGCTGAAACGTTGACAAATTTTTATTCATATTCAACATTTCTAGAAAGAATTCTAATCGAAAATAGGCTTGTCGTGTATCAGTTTTCAAACTTGTAGTAATGGAGCGACCTATCTATCGGTAAGTCATCAATTGAGCTGAATTGACATTCTGCCTTCAAAAATTATTCTGTGATAAAGTTGGAATAATTTTCTACGTGTTTCTAACAATTGTTATGATATTTAATTCATTTAGCAATACATTAATCACTCGCGAAGCTGTTTTTAAGAAAAATAAAACACACCTATTTAAAATAGATTCTCCACAAAAAGAAACATTTCTCCACGTTCAAAACCATTTTTTTTTTTGACAGCATTCCAAATGAGCTGTCGTTTTTTGGATAATATACATTGCAAATTCTTTTTCTTTCATTAGAGCGCTACTCCAAATCCCGGTAATTAAAAGCCATACCATTAGGTAGTGAAAATACCGCAGCAGAACTTGTCCCCTCAAGGTAAATTTTCCTCGATGTGTTTTTATTTATGCAATGAGGAAGTTAATAAGCCCATAAGCAAACAGCTCGTGAAATATTTGCAACCACCGCCGCCTTCACATTGTGAGTATGGCTCATTTTCTGCTCTCAAGAGCACTCACTTAACATCAAAGCCTGTTCAGCGCCCGACGATGTTGATGATGATGATGATGGTGGTGGCAATGACGACAACGCTGACGATGTTAATGATACATTCAATCTAGTGAGGACCAACAAAACAGCTGAGGAAAAAAAATAAAGAAGCAACCCCAACTTACTTCTCTCGTTTAGGTTTATCTTCCGGGCTGTCGTCCTTCATGAAGGAAGGCTGCAAACTGAATCGTCTCCTCAGATGTCGTCCCTTCATTTTGCCGGCTGTGCTGAGGAAAAGCTCCTCCTTCCTGATGGTGCTTTTATTTTTTGCTCGCTCTTGCGTTAAACTCTGCTGCTTGGCTGTCTGTTATGTTAGTTCTATGAGGAGAAAAAGTGGACACCGGATGTTGAGTTTTTCTTCCTGGACACGATATTCTATACGGAGCCGCTGTTTGTCTGTCGTTCTCGGTGAGCTTTAATCAAGCTTCTGCCACCGTACCGATCATTATTCTTCGTCTTCGTTGCTTCCACGGCACTCGGTCCTATAAGCGGGCGTTCGTTGCTGCACTATCGCCCCCGAGGCGTAAACTGTTCCTGGCCGTTGGCAAAAAGGTGACTGGCCTGGAAATAAACGGAGACAAAAGGCGGGATTAATCAGAAGATGTTTATGCGCTGTTTCGCTGCTAGCATAACTGCCCCAGTTTTGCGTGATGGGAAATCACTTCTTGGGAGGCGGGGTGATGGAAATTGATTATGCTAATATTTGCGGATGGCGTTATGTCTACATGCCCCTAACGAGTTTGTGTCCTTACGGATCGAGAAAATTTCGCGCCTTGTAAATATACAGAACAAATTACACATCAAATGCTTGGAAAAATATGGTACGAGGAAAGTTCTGTTGTTTTATACGATTAACTTATGAATGCAAGTTTAAAAGTTTTGCTTTGCATTTATTAATTAAATTGACAGTGTTTTTTCATGGGTAAAATTATTGATTATTTTCCGATTCATTATTGTTGGATAGAACCCAATTCCTCAGCTAGAGCCGCTTCCGTAACTGGGCTTCAACTGATGCGAAGATGATATGCATGTAATTCAATTAGGCTTACATTGGCAGTCATGCGGAATGAAAACCCTGCTTGTAATCAAGCAGCACGTACGCGCTGAGAACAAAGTTCAGGTCACGCAGAACGGGCAAACGAACGAAGTTTCCACTGGTGTTGCTACGGCGCTGATGCCTCATCCGGAAACGTATGAATTACCACCCAACCGTGTGCAGGGAGCGATTCATCAATACCACTAATGAACACACGCACACGAAAAGCGAAGACGTTTGGGAAATCGAATTGTTTATCTAATGGTTTAAGCCATCAAAAGACCCTTTTTGGGCAGACGAGCTTTCGTGTGAACAGGTCTCACTTTTCGTACCTAAAATTTTTAGTGGAGCTCTGGATCACGTTGTTAACATTGTTGTTGCCCCACCTGATTGCAATATTTTATCCAAAGGTTAAAATATTCAATTTTTAAAACGGTTGTTTCCTGGAATTCGGAAAGGTTAAAAAGGAATCGATTTCAAATTGAGTTCAGAACAGCTAAAATAAAAATGCTCCTAAGACAAGAGAAAAGGCAAAAGAATTATTCCAAATTTAGATCAGAATGGGGAAGAACGATTCTGAAAAACAACTAAATGGTCGCAAAAAGAGCTTCGAATAGCGAAAATCACTTCTGAAAAGGCCAAAACAGAAAATGGTTGCAAATTGAGAAGAATAGTGGAAAAATGCTTCTTAAGGTCGGAGAAGAGAATGATTTCTAAAACACTGTTGAAGTCAAAACGAATATAACAATAAAACTCTGAATGTAGCTCAGAATGGCAAGGAAAACGCCACTTAAATAAAATAATCTCAAATTGAGTCGAAATGGTGAAAAACTCTTCCGAATATAAACGAAAAAGATTATCTCGAATTTAGCTGAAACTTGCGAAAGCAGGGCCAGATTTGGGTGATGAGGGGGCCGGGACAGATATCATCGTGGGGCCCTTTTTTCTTAGAACATTGAGTGGTTATTGTGAAATGGAAAGTAATGAGCAAATAAAAGGTCAACTTCTTGGCTTCCCGTGTAGTTCATCTGGCCTAAGATTAGGGAAGCGCCTAAAGCCGGTAGGCCCGGGGCATTTGCCCCCTCAAATCCGGACCTGGGCGAAAGCCTTATCTGTAGATCAGCCAAGACCATGACAAGAAATAATCCCAAATTAAGTTCAATTCGGGTTGTAAATTAAAAAAAAAAAAACAGAAAGAAAATGTTTCCAATTAAGATGAGGACTGAGTGCAGGATGGCGAAAAAGATTAGAAAAGAGAGGCTGATTTTTAATTAAGCTCAGAAAAAAAAGCATCTAAAGATCAAGAAAGACCACAAAACGGAGCTGAACTAAATTGATCTCGGGATGATGAAAAGAGGCTTGTTAAGGCCAGAAATAACCTATACAGGAAATAATATCCCAAATTGAGCTTAGAAAAGCGAAAATAATGTTTCTGCAGGGTAAAAAAGAATTGAAAACGGCTCTAAAGACAAGACAGAATTTAAAAAAATGGTTCCATATGTAACTCAGAGTTGTGAAAAATGCTCCTAATGGCCAACAAAGTGATATTGTCCCAAAACTGAGCTCAAAATTGAGAAAAAATCCAGAGAAGACCACAAAAAGAAATGATCTCAAATTGAGGTCAAGGCGATACAAAAAGATATCTAAAGTCTAAAACTGATAAAAAAAGGAATGCTGAAATGGCAAAAAACATATCTGAGATCAGAAAAGGTCAAAAAAATGATCCCACCTCAAGCATTGTTGGTGAACGGCTGGACAGTGCGTACCAGTAGTCTACCCGTACTAGGAGCTTTGCCGGAAAGTAGAGGAGGTACGGAGGATTAGTGGTCGCAAGGCACAGTACTACCAGAGCGCCGACACAACCAACGAGCTGGGTACCGGCTTTATAGTGCTGGGCCTGATGTGGAGTCGTGTAATCAAGTGGCAGGCGATCAGCGACAGGTTGTGTTTGTAGAGAATAAAAGTCCGGCTCTACAACTACACTATCCTTAATGTGCACAGCCCTCACGAAGAAAGACCCGATGTAGAGGAAGAAGCGTCCATATACCACGCGCGACATCGCTTAACCCCGCGGCCCAACATCAAGCAGCTTCGGGACTCCCAGGCTGCCGAGGAATACGCGCAACTGCTCGAAGTGGTACTACCCACGGCTGAGGGGCTTGGTGCACATCGCCTCTCGAGGACGGTTGGTGCAGCATTCACACAGCTATCGTGGAGACTGCAACAGTGACACTATGTGCCTCAAACCGACATGTGCAACGACGCAGATAAGAACCTTCTCACGGATGCCAGTGAGGTCGTGGACGTACTTCGAAGGTGGAAGGATTCGATGGATACCTGAATGGCGATATAAATGTCGCGAGTACAACCCCAGCAAATAATTTTGTTGAATAACAGCCTATTCAGCAATAGTTCGCCCAAAATTCACTCAACAATAGTTTAATAAGCTGTAAATCAACAAAATTGTTTGCTGGTACGTGCCCATACATCACATTTTTATCGACGTCACGGAGGCCTATGATACAGTCGATCGAGAACAGCTATGGCAGATCATGCACGACAACGGATTCCCGGATAAACTGAATCGATTGATTAAGGCGGAAGTGAGTGATGTGCTACGTGCATGTTTCGGCAATACTCTCGAACCTCTTTGAATCGCGCAGAGGGTTGAAACATGGTGGTGGACTTTCCTGTTTGCTGTTTAACATCGCCCTTGAGGGTGTGATCCAGAGGGCGGGCATCGACACGGATGACTTTGGCATCATAACAAGTAACTTTGCGAAGGCGGAGGAAACTTACGCCCGACTAAAGCCGTAGCAGGACGAATCGGACTGCGAATAAATGCGTCGAAAACGAAATAAATGCGAGCGAGAGGCTCCAAGGAGAACAACATCAGCCTCCCAACTCACGTCCCTGTAGATGGTAATGAACTTGTAGTGGTTGACGAGTTCGTGTATTTGGGGTCATCGTTGACAATAACATCAGCAAAGAGATCCAGGGACGCATCCAGGCTGGAAATCGTGCTTACTTTTCACTTCGGAAGACTCGTCGATCGAGTTGAGTGCGACGTCGCACGAAGTTGACGCTGTATAAAACCCTGATGGAGTACAGACGGACGAAGGAGAATGACGATGGCGCATGAACCATGAGCTGCATGCGCTGTTTGGAAAGAACCCCATTACACACCAGGCGAAAGTCAATAGGTTGCGGTAAGCCGGTCACGTCGCAAGGATGACGGATAAGAATCCTGTGAAATCATTGCTCTCCAGCAACCCTGCCGGCACCAGAATTACAGGGACGCAGCGTGTACGATAGCTCGATCAGATCGAAGGAGGCTTGCGGGTTATAAGCACAAAACCGAGCAACGTGACATCTTCTTGATACAGTACGAGCCACCGTCTCGTCTAATTGGTAAGCTCAAAACAGCGGAAAATCGCTTCCAAAAATTTAGAAAAGGAAAAGCAAGGATATCAAATTGAGCTCTTAGCCAGAGAAAGCCCGCAAATGTCATAAAATTTGGTCCCAAATTGAGCTCAAAATGACGGAATACTCATCTGATGACCAGAAAAGATCACAAAAAAAAGATCCCAGATTTTTCTCAGTATGGAAACAATTGCTTCAATCGAGATTACGATTAGAAAAGGCCAACAGAATTGGTCTCAGGATAGCGAAAAGAGCTTGTAATGGCTAATACAAAAAATGACCCAAAATTAGGCACATAACGACGGAAAAAACTGAGAAAGATCGGCAACACTGCTTTTATAAGTGCAGAGTCAATTCTCCATTAAAAAAAAAACTAATTCTAGTGGTGCAATTAGGACTACAGATTCACGTGTGATAGTGGAAGTGACCTCTAAAACGATGCTGCTAATGATGAGTACAGTGTACAGGCAGGCAGCAGTTTAAAAGTAATCGTTCTGTTACTTTCAAAATTGTACTTCATACATTGGAAGTGACAATCAAAAGTAGCGTCATTTGCTTCCTCCCCTTCCAACATGAAGGCTTGCATGAAAGCTTGTTCGCATGTCCGAAGGACAGACAGTGCTGCTGTTTCCGCCGTGAATGGAGCTAAAGCAATGCAACTTAATTTGACTTTGTTTTTTGCTTATGTTTTTCGATTCATTATTATTGATTTTTGTTTAATTTTCTAGGCGATCGATTTACACATTATTTATTTATTACTAGTTTGGCATTTTGTCAAAAATTTCAGGTTATAAATTGGTACATACGTATATGGTAGATTTATTCATTTAGTTATTCATTTAATTGTGTTGTCACTCCTCTATTCAATGAATATAACATAATAGTAAATATGGGTCATTTTTTTAATTTAAATGTACAAAATGAATTGAAAGTCTGAAAATAATAATAGAATCTATAAGTTTCCAATATTATTATGAAATGATGCTTACTGAATGTAAGCCGGAATGTACTGCAAGTATTCATTCATTAGTCAAGTAGTTATTCTGTGAAGGGTCTTTGGAAGAACGGTAGAGCTAACACCTTCTAGATCCCGAAACTAAGATAGTTGCAGAAATGAAAGGTAATTCAAACTGTTTTTTTTTTTTCATATATAACAGCAAGACAGCGGGATCTAGAAATAGGTTTCCACACACACACACACACACACACACACACACACACACACACACACACACACACACACACACACACACACACATGATGACGAGAAACACCGAGAAAGAAAAAGATCTAAACTCAAGCCCAAAATTGCGCAAATGCCTTTATAAATTAGAAAAGCTCAAGAAAGATGACCCAAATAAGCTTAAACTGACAAAAAACGCATCTGTAGACCAAGAAAGTTTGAGTTCAGTATGAAAAAATCAGAAAAAATTAAAAAACAAACAGAAAAAAATTCAAAAAGAAAATGATTTCAAATTAAAAGGAGCAAGGTTACAGAGTCCACTTTGATAGGTGGGTGGCCGTGGGTTCAAATCTTATTAGAGTCAGGCCATCGCCACAAAAAGGATCATTTCTAATTTCTTATCGAAAAACAGTCATCGCACGATAACGCCGTTTGGGGCGCTGTCATGCAATCTCATACATATTTTGTTGTTCCCAAATTGACACCTGCACGTATGCTGGCGCTGATGTCGATATACAAGTCGCAGCGCGAACACGGCAGCATTTGGTGAAGTACTGCAATCACTCGAACGATGATTTTATTGAAAAATTATTCAAAGTGTTATGTCTGTTAGTCTGTGATGATACTGCCAATAATTTGAAGTGCGAAGTACAGAAAACACCTCGGCAATATCACAATAGATCAAAATGTCTCCGGTCGCAGTGATGAGTCCACACAGAGAAAAAAAAGAAGAAAAGAGGAAGGAAAAATGGTGCCTCTAAAAGGTCAGTCTAGGCTTGAATTTTTGAGAACCACAAACGTTTAGAACCACAAACGTTTAGAATATAATCTTCTTCTGAAAAAAAAACAAAAAAAAGATCCTAAATTAAACTTAGAGCGCAGTAAAACGCATCTTGAGATCCGGAAAGATTTCAAAAAGAAAAGATCCTAAATTGATCTCAGAAAGGCAAAAAAAAATATTTCCAAAGCAAAGAGCAAAATGAGCAAAAAAAATCTAAAACGCTTCTGTAGACAAGGAAAGGTTTTAAACGTAGCTTAAAGTTACGAAAAAATGCTTCCTAAGACCAAAACGAGAAAAAAAACGAGTCCAAATGGCGAAAAATTCATCTGAAAACCAAAAAGAGACCAAAAAAAGAAAATTTTTCCAAATTGATTTTAGAGTGCACAACAAGGTTTTTCTGAGAAAAAAAAAACCTAAAAAGGAAGCTCGCGACTCAAGCTCAGAATGGGGAAAAAGGGATTCTTAAGCAAGAATAGATAAGAGATAAGAACGATCCCAACTTCTGCTAATAATAAAAAAAACCTAAATTAATCCACCTAGTGGTCAGACCCAGCCTTTCTCATTCAAACTTTTTCTTTGTAAAAATAGATTTACATGGACGCTTCAATCCAATGTTTGATTCTAAAATATGAAATTTGACGTGATGTTTGTGCTTAAGAAAAAGCGTAATAAAAGCAATGACTTTTAATTTCGAACAATTTCATCACGGGCGATACCGGGAACGTTCAAATAGTACGAAATCACATTCAAATTATGTTGAGGCCACATATATTGATCGAAGCAGGTATAGTTTTAAATAGTCTTTGAATTTCTTTTCGTTCCATAACTTTTAAACCACATATCAAGTTGTTATAAAGTTAGTTATTCGTAAGTTTAAGAGATAACTCGTTCGTATGACACTAGTTATGTTAAATAATTCGTGTAATGAAATGGGAACGTATAGAGCAGCGGAATTATGAAACCACTTGTTCAATCATAATTCATCAGTTAACCCTTAACTAGCCCGTTCATCTGATACCAATATTGTTCGGTATTGTTCAAATATTACATTTCGATACATTACAGACGAAGTTACAGTCCGATTACAGTTGAATTCAATAGAGTGTTACGAGGTAGCTGGACCTCTCATTTGACACTAAGTTAGTGAAAATCGGTTCAGCCATCTCTGAGAAAAGTGAGTGAGTTTAGGTAGTCTTGTGAATATTTTTCTTTTCATAGCTGGATTTCACATTTTTAAACATAACAGTCAAAGTAGTAGTGCGATTTCAAAACAAATCAATAGGATCATATGGGGCAACTAGACCTTCCATTTGACACCAATTTTATGAAAATCGGTACAGCCATCTCTGAGAAACATGAGTGAGATTAAATAGTCTCGAGAACACGTTTCTTTCCATAACTTTTGAACCACATGTCCAATCTTTATGAAATTCAAAAGTTAAGGGTTTTTTAGGTATCCCGTTCATTTTAAATCAATTTTGTTCAAATCGTTTGCGTAGTTTCTGAGATATTGATGTTTCGTGATTTTTACATTTTGATACATAAACTCTAAACTAGAAATCCGATTACAATAAAATTCAATAGGGTCTTATGGGGCAACTAGACTTTTCATTTGCAATTAATTTCATTGAAATCGGTTCAGTCATCCCCGAGAAAATCGTGTGAGATTGGGAGAGCGTTACACACACACACATACAGAAAATGCTCATCTCGTCGAACTGAGTCGAGTGATATACGACATTCGGCCCTTTTGAGCACTTTTATACCTTTGGTTTTCTTAGTGATTGCTATACCTTTCTAGGAGAAAGGCAAAAAAGTTCACAAAAAGAATTTAAGATGGAGCAAAAACTTATCTGAAGAGGTGACATTCATAAATTACGTAACGTAAATACTACAAGATATACAGCCCTAGGGGTTGTATGAAATGGTGACGTAGGACAAATATACATATTGATTTTAACTCATGATTAACATATTTCACTACGCCTGTTATACACCGTGTATCTAACACAGGTATAAGGGCTCCACTTGCTATCGTATTAAGAACAAGAATGAAGTTAAATTTTCAACACGCAGTCTTTTGTATAGAATTGAGCGTAGATTGTTGTAATGAAGGCGTAGCCACGCAGTTTCAGGAAAGAGAAACGAAACAAAACACCTTCGATACAACTAAATTATTGTCATGAGCACCAAAAGAAAGTTTGTGCTTTTCTGATGCGAAAATAACTATTGATGCATTGAATGATGCTTGCGTATTTGTCCGCATAGCTCAAGCCAATCTCTCTAACATGAATGTTATTGAAATCACGTCCCCTAGTATCACCACATTCAATGGTGAGATCAAAATTTTTGAACGACAGACATCATATTGCGGAATAAGGTAGCTATACCGTTTTCGTGCAAGCTTAGACGGAAAAATCATGAGTGGCAATAATGCACTCGCATTTGCTTGAATACAGGTGAATAAAGTTATTTTGCTTTTATTTTCAGATTGAGTATTGAAGAAAAGTCTGATCGTAGGTGTTTATGAGTATGAAAAAACTAAGGAAATGTTACGAATGCAAAAAAAAATAAGTTTAAAACGGCATTTGTGAGTTAATAGTATACTTTTTCAATGATTTCTTGATTATCATCCCTTCACTGAAAAGCGAGTTTAAATATTTTCTTTTTGTGGTTATAAGCTTTATACTCTAGGATAAACTCTTAGCCAGAGGTTTATTTTAAATCTGTGATCGGTATTTGTTTAATAGCACATAATTGTGTTACTTGGAATAGAAGTGTAACATTTTAATTTTATTAGGATCGTTTCTCTGTCATGTGTATTGTAACACGTGGCACCTATCGTGATAGACTTGTTCTTCTATGTTTTCATTTATTATTCTACTCGTATGTCGAATAAAACGCATCATATCACATGTTGCCGAACATTGCAAACTACAAAGCCAGCATTTTCAGACAAACAAAAGAACAAACATCACTGTCAAACAAACACCCCATAACACCGCCGACGCTGCAGCAGTGGCATTTTTACGCTCGAACGAATGCGGCGGAACTGTTGAATCGTATTTTAGTTTGAACCATTTTTCGCCCCCAGCCTCGTGCCACATCCGGGATGACAAAATGTCACGGAATCACATCGTCAGCCAATCATACCTTGATTTAATTTTCGCTTTTCCAAGAAATACGCTCAGCGATGCAGCTGGGAACTCGACCTGGGGAGATTCGCTTGCCTGCAGTGGAATTGCAGCGTCGTGGGGATGTTTTCTGCTTTCCACGCACAACAGAGAGTGGCATTTTCTAACCCGCCATCAATCCTTGTGTTGTTATTGTGGTAAACATTGTGTTGCCGCACCAGAAGGAGCTTCAAGATTAGCAGCTGTGATTCGAGAAACATGGCGACTTTGTCACATATCCCAACGCTGAGCGAAAGCAATTTTATCTCGTTACGGATAACGAATATAGCGGATTGTTTCGGCTGACAACGCTTAAGCTTAATTCAATTCGAAAAGGGGACAGGTTGGTTTAATTTCTCGCATTCCGAGCTGTAGGCTGCGCTGTTTTTAGGGAAAAAAATCACAAGAAGGTTGTGTGCAAAGCCACGACCGCAAGGTTGAAGTAGAATACTTTTACAAGAGAGATAACCCGGCTGCTTGCGTGTCAGTCATTTTTCCTAGTAAAAAAATGTTGACCGCTCATTGGCAGTATTGAAAATTCTGTGCAAACGAAGTTGAAGTACTACTCAATTTCAGTTTGCACATATAAATACGACCTCACTGAACAGGAAAAGTACAAACTCTTTGCGGCGCAAACAAGTTTCAACAGTCAGAGTATATGTACATGTGAATTCAAATTAAGATAATTAACTTTTGGTTAAAGCTCAGAACAGGAAAATATTATATCTTTAATTCATTTGTTTGGTTGTCCTAAAAATGATTCGATTTCTCCTACCTCTAGTAGAAGGCCCTTCTTCAGCGTCCCAACCAGAGGTTGGACACGTGTTACCTCTGGCTGCTTTTAAATTGACCTCCGTACTGGTACTTGGTTTCTTCGATGCACTTCCCCCATGCTGGTCCTTCGCGCGTTTCCGAGCATCACGCTTGTATTTTGCGTTCATATATGTAGACATAGCACTAATACACTTCCGATGGATTTCTCGATAAATGCACTCGTAGTCTCTTACCCGAGAATAATAAAACACTTCCAAGAAATGTTGCACTACTGCCCATAATTCAAAAATTGGCTAATATGCCGTAGGCATCAAATCGAGAAAAACGCCTTTGAAAGTTTTTTATCGGTACAACATATTTTGACTGCTCATGACAACTTTTTTATTGAGTATGTCACCCTTCATATATGCTGGACCCTTGCCGTTGAGTTGAAACAGAGAAATCTGTAGAAAAATTCCATCCGCCACGTATTTTTAACATAGTAGCCGTTTTTTCAATTATAAACGATAGGTCAGTTGACAAAACTGTGTGCAATTCGGCTAATATCCATACGATGTGAATTATATCGTACTCGTTGGTGATGCAAATGGTTTTAAATTCAATAAAACAACACGGAAGCACAAGTGAGGATGAAAAGGACGACGAGCCAATTGTTACGTGCGGCAATATAATAATATAACGAAAATATTATTATTCATGGTAATCTCACAATCCACTTTCCTATTTTTTCTCATCAAATCCAAAATGAAATCTGAATCTTATCTTTATTAATAGTACTCCTAATCAAAGAGCTAAATATCATTTTTTTAAATGTAAAGGTTTATGACAGAAGGAAACAGTCACACGTTTTGATCATTGGGTTTCGCAGTACAACAAATAAATTCTTGTAGCATCAAATATTCTTCGTGAAAAAGTCAAATTTGATGCAATGGCCTTACGATCGCTCACCTGTTGCCAGTAACCACCAAGCTACAACACACTTCCGAAAGTTAGAAGAAACACAGTTCAGTAATAATACACTGGTTCGTGAACATGCCACAGGTTCAAATTGGATATTGGATATTAGCCAAATTCTCAATTATTCTGGATATTAGCCAAAATTGTTTCACGTTTGCTGCCTTCCCAAATGCATTTTTTGACAATCGGCTTCCGTAGGGACCTTGTTTAGGGTGTGTACCATCACGAGAAACTGTTTTCTCGATTTTGGTAAAAATGGCATATTAGCCAATTTTTGAATTATGGACAGGACTAGTAAAAAGACAATTTCCACGTGTTGTAACGTGCTGGAGCAGGAAATCTATGTCTGTGATAGGGAACCTTCACGTTCACGAGGCATGACTGGCGAAACGCGTCTAATAATGCGGTAAAATTTTTAATGTCTTTTTGTGCAAATTATTGTACTCAGACAAAAACCTGTTTTGAATTGGATGAATTTTTAGTGAATAAACGTTAACCGTTTGTTATTCAAAGTTGGTCATGCTGATCGCAGCCTTGCCCCTACAGTGGGGGGTTTACTAAATAAAGTGAAAATTAGACAACTACAACAGAATTTGATTGCATCCCGCACAGAATGTCTGCTTGTGTTGATGCCAGAAAATTATTAACCTTCAATTATTTTTTTATTTGCCTTGAAAAAAGCATGTTGCGGTTCAAAATCGGTTGCTAATTACATTCTCTGAGCTGCCCTAACATTGGGGGAATTAAGATACACGGACAACATGCACTGTGGAAGCTATTTAACATTCAGTAAATTAGACGGGTGCGACAAATTTGAATTGCTAGGATGCAACACAGAATGCTTGCTTGCGTTGACAAAAACTATTAACTTTCAAAGACTTGTTTATTTGCCTTCAAAAAGGCATTTTGATTTCCGAAATTGGACTTCCTGATGGCAATCTTCATGCTGCCCCAACAAGGGGGGAATAATGGCTGTCTGGCGACACACGCTGAGAAAAACCGCGCTGCTCCTGAGTCGTGGTGACCAACCACAGGGCTAGTGCTGCTGCTAAGGAAGGACGACTGCTGTTGTCGCTGTCTAGAACTATTATGAGCGGCTCCGGCTGAAACAGGCTCTTATATAGGCCAAATAGCATGTTTTCAATTGCAAGGTATATGATCCTGTCGACCGTGCTTGGGAAGCAAGCATATAACGACCAACCAGAGGTCGAATTTTTCGTTTTGACAAGGCTTGACTATTTTCAATAGTACAATAGTGTGATTAATAAAACTACAATTATCTTATTTTGGGAAGAATCTTAGAAGATTTTCCAATCTATTGCTGCAAGAACGAAGGAAATCCATCGAATACTAACCGATTTATTAGCATTTAAAATTGGACATATTTTTCACATTTTTCGGTTTTAGATTTTTATTTCACATCCCCATGTAGCCGAACTTCCAGAGAGAAGTATTCTACTTCAAAAAAAACGAAAACATTCTTTAGCCATGAATGAAGGTTACCTTACGAAAAGCGGCTTACCACCAATAACAGAAAGAAAATGGTTCGTTTTCTTCTGCTTCCCGCTTCGCTTGGTTGCAAAGCATTGGAGCGATATAAATTTATCCTACCGCTTTTTTGCTGCGGAAGAAACCCGAAATTGCTCGTTTTAAGTATAGAAACAAAGTAATTTTTCATCCGAAGTTTGTTCCCTCGGTCTCCATCATCACTTTCTTTTGTGGCTGAAAAAAAACACGCTTTCAATTTCGATTACGTTGAAAAATGAACTACTTGTACGTCCGTCGGCATACTGGTGGTGGCCCCTTTATCCAACGCCAAGCCCGACAAACTCTTGGTGAAACGATTTCCCTGGGAAGGGATGAAAATAAAGCAAAAAAAAAACTTATCCTCTCATGCGCTAAGACGAATGTGGTAAAGAATATACAATGGCTTCACTGGATTTGACGCGGGGGTTGCGTTATTTTAAAGATTTTTTCTTCTTCTAAGAATGTTGGGATGGTATTTGAAGCAAATAACAACCACTTCGTCGCAGTCAATGCTGCTCTGTTTCTGTGTAAGCTAATGTTCAATTAAAGCGTGAAGTTGCTTGAAATCTACATCATTTTCAGTTAAGGATACAAATTCGATTTTTCACCCAACTGTCGTAGCAATAACAATCAAATACAGCAACTGCTGATACGAATACTTTAAAACATTCAGCATTAATATCAATTATAGTTAGTACCGTGTTTCCCAAAATGACTTTGTTTGTTGTCGTTAATGTAACGACATGTGTTGTTATGAAAACTCGGTTTTTGTAGCAGCACGATCTATGCAGCTCAACTGCAAATTTTATTCATTAAATTTAGGTTTAGGTTTAGTATTAATATTACTTACAAATTTTCAAGTTTTCTTCTGCTTATTGACGCTATCCAACTTCTCTTTTTGTCCCTTCTAAGCTATCTTTTCCTGCATTGATTTTAGGCAAATTTTAATTAAACATTTCAAGAGATTTTGTATTTACTTACAAGCTATCGCTCTTAGGCTGTAATTACTTATCAATTCAATCGCAAATTATTAAATTCAAGGTTAATCTCCTGCTGTAGTTTTAATTTTCACACGCGCACTGATCTGGATGAATTTGTCTTCTCATTGGCATTGACGTTTCGCCTTGTTGATATGCCGGGGTGACAGGCGAATTCAGTTCAATGGATTCATAAGACGGTGATTGCATATACCGACTATTGGCAGGGTTGTTCAAGCTGTTTTGTGTCCAACATCCTCCCCCCGGTGCATCTTGCTGTTGACCAAGACTGCACCTTCTCCTACGTCTAAAAGTGCTAATTTCGTCGTCGGACGTCGTATCAAACCGCTCGTTGTTTGCACAAGCGCTTGACGGACCCTCCCTTCTCCATCTGGCATCACCTCGACAATTCGGCCTCGTGTCCACCAACTGCGCTTTCTTTCATCCACGATCAAGACCAAATCCCCTTTTCTCAATGGCCGACTCTCGTCAAACCATTTTGGCTGTCTGCGTATAACCGGCAAATATTCGTCCAGCCAGTGCTTCCAAAAGACGGTGAGCTGCTTCTGGATCTGCTTCCACGAAGATTTCAAAAATTGCGGTTTGGCAGAATCGATAACGGACACGGGTTGCTTCACTCCTCCCGAGCTACCAAGCAAAAAATGGTTCGGAGTGAGCGCTTCGGACTCTTCAGAGTCTAGTGGTGGATACGTCAGAGGCCTCGAGTTTACCAAGCTCTCCGCCTCCACGACCAAAGTTTGCAACCCTTCATCGTCCAACTTCCCGTCCGAATACGCTTCCCCCATCGCGGCTTTAACGGATCGAACTAAACGCTCCCACGCTCCTCCCATGTGTGGAGCTTCAGGTGGATTAAAGTTCCATTTAGTTTCTGCGTTAGTAAAGGTCGCCGAAAGTCCTTGGTTAATTTGCTCGTGAAGAATCCGATCTGCACCCTGGAAGTTTGTCCCGTTGTCACTGTAGAATTCCACCGGAGACCCTCTGCGGCTGACAAATCTTCTAACGCACGAAATGCAAGAAGCTGTTGATAAGCTATATGCTATTTCCAGATGCACTGCCCGAACTGTTAATCAAGTGAACAGAGCAATCCACCGTTTTACGTTCGATCTACCCACTTTTACCAGTACTGGGCCAAAATAATCAATCCCCACGTAACTGAATGGGCGGACATGGTGCACCAGACGTGCCGATGGCAGCGGTGCCATTGGTGGTATTTGAGGCTTAGCTCTGCGTAGTTTGCAGAATTGACACGTTCGTGATACCAATTTCACCATCGTCCGAAGTCTTGGGATCATATATAGCTGTCGCATTTCATTGACCACCGTTTCAGGATTGGCATGATGGTAGATACGATGGTAATAATCAATGAGCAGTCTCGTAGCGGGATGGTCTCTTGGGAGCAATATGGGGTATCTTGTGTTTGGAAGGTAAATGCTCTGCCTTCCTTGCGCGACTACCTTGTCGAATCACCTCGTTATCATCTATAACCGGCATAAATTGGTACAGGCTACTGTCCTTATTAATCGTTCCTGGGTGGTTTGAAGGCAGTGTGTCGATTTTGGCCAGAACCATCATCTCTTCGGTATATATTTCGTATTGTACTTGGTTGAAGACTGCATCTCTGGCAGCTCGCAGTTCGTTTTGCTTCAGTTGTTTAGCAAACCTTGTACGTCCAGGCCGAATGTTGTTGATAAAGCGAAGCACGCATCGCATTACTCCAAGTAAACTTTCCCAATGGCTGAACCGCTCACAGAAAACCGTAATTTTTTTAGTCGTATGAAGTAGAACTGACATTCGGACTTCTTCAGTTGTAGCTAAAGCTGCCTCTACTGGATGTGGCCACTCTTCTTCGGGCAGCTGCAGGAAAGTTGGCCCAGCAAACCATTTGCTCTCATCGCTAAAATACGGTCCTTTACCCCATTTGGTGGCCTCATCTGCTGGGTTAAGTTTTGATGGAACCCATCTCCATTCGGCTACGCTGGACACCTCCAGAATTTCCCCAATTCGGTGGGCAACGTATGGTCGATAGATGCGTGGGTCAGCTCGGATCCACGACAACGCTGTGGTCGGATCTGTTCAATAGAAGCGCCTGTCGATCCGAATACGGTGATGTTCCTGAACGTGCTTTGCGAGCCTCGCCCCAATCACACATCCTTTGTGCTCCAACCTGGGCACTGACATAGGTTTGACTGGCGATACACTAGCTTTACCTGCCAGCAAAGCGCACTGACCTTTGGCCCTGTTATTCATGGTGCGGATGTACACAGCACACGCATAAGCTTTCTCGCTGGCGTCAACAAAGACGTGCATTTGCGCAGCATTGTAAGTCTCAGCAGTAGCTCGAGTGAAATAGCACCTCGGAATACGAACAGTATCAATGAAATGTATCATCTTGATCCACTTCTGCCAAAGGTCGAACGAATTATCATCAGCCTCCTTATCCCACTCCGCTCCTGTCCGCCAAAGGTATTTTCCCATGTACTACGAACGGTGACAGCAGTCCTAGTGGATCGAACAGGGTCATAACGCAGCGCAGTATTTGCCGCTTCGTTGGCCGATTCTTTCTGAGGAGTAACGTTTGTACCTCAGTGCTCATCTGTGTCGAAAAACGGAGTTCGTCTGTATGCGGGGTCCAGAGCATCCCTAAAACTCGTTCGGTACGATCGTCACTTCCCAGGGCCAGGCTTTTGCATGTTACGATATCGGATTCTCCCAGTCCCTTGAGCACACGACGACTGTTAGAACGTCAGCCACGCAGAGTAAATCCCCCTTTACTGTGTACTAAACGCACTTCTTTTGCAACTTGCTGTGCTTCCGCCGAACTCCCAAAGCTGTCTAAATAGTCGTCGACGTAATGACAGTCGATGATGCCTTGCGCGGCGCGAGGATATTTTTGTGAGTGATTCCTTGCGTTCAAATTCTTCACATATTGAGCGGATGCCGGTGAGCAGGTGGAGCAGAATGTTGCAACATCCATCAAGTAAATCTCTGGGTGTTTCGATGGATCGGGGCGCCACAAAAACCGCTGCGAATGTTTGTCAGCCTCACGAATGCGGATCTGATGAAACATCTCTTGAATGTCCGCATTCACTGCCACCTGGAAATGACGGAATCGGAAAAGTACACCAGGGAGGGAGCTTAACTGATCGGGGCCTTTCAGTAGTACCGAATTCAAACACACCATCGACCTTTGCCGCAGCATCCCAAATGACACGCACTTTCCCCGGCTTCTTTGCGTTGGTGACCGCTCCTAATGGGAGATACCAAATCCTACGTGAGTCGGCATTCTCCATCTCCGCTTCTGTTGCCTTATGCGAGTATCCTTTAGCTTCATACTCTGCAATTTGGCGGTGGAGATTTTCCTTGAGCTCTGGATTTCGAACCATTCTCCGCTCGAGGCATTCCAGCCGTCGGACTGCCATACCGTAGCTGTCCGGCAATGTGATGTCGTCTTGTTTCCACAGTAATCCTGTTTCGAAGCGGTCTCCAATGCGTCTTGTTGTGCTCTCCAGGATTCTCTGCGCTCGCTCTTCCTCTTCCGAAACAACGACGGCAGGCTCGATGCTCGCTTGCTCAAGTGCAAAAAACTGCTTCATCGTCTCATGCAACTGTTCACTCGTCGTACACTCACAAATGTGGAAACTGTACGCGTTGCAAGTATTGTCACGCTGTTCGCCATACACGCACCATCCAAGACGAGTTTTAATGGCTACGGGACCGGCTTCTCCTTCCTTCGTTTTTAATGGTACTGCCAAATGCAGATTGTCTACTCCTATAAGAAGTTTGGGAACAGCATTCTCGAAGCCATGTACAGGTAAATTCTGCAGGTGTTTGAAACGCTGCACTGCTGTTTCCGCCTTGAAAGTCTGCTGGGTAAATGGAGTTTTGCAACCGTTCGTGCTCCTTCAACTTTGTAGCGACGGCTCTTTCCCACAGCCGCTATATCTAAAGACACCATCTGCGATGTTTCCTTTGTTCTGGATGAGTTGCCAGTCCAATACAAACACAGTGGTTGCGGTGAGCCCTTTAGACCAATTTGTGCCGCAAGATCACGTTCCACTAGCGTAAGTGAAGACCCTTCATCCAAAAACGCATAGACATCAGCTTTACCAGACTCACCGTAGATGGTTACCGGAACAATTCTGAATAAAACGCTCGAGCCGAGGTAATCATGAGCGTGGTTCTCTGCACTGTCGAGCTTGGATTCATACTGCACCCTTTTTGGGTTGTGTAGTAGAGAATGATGACGATACTGACACCCCTCAATTCCACATCGGCTACTGCTGCGACAGGAACGCCTACCATGACCGCAGAGACAATTATGGCAAAGCCCAAGTGAACGTACCTTTCGCCACCGATCCTCAACGCTGAGGTTTTGAAACGCCGCACACTCACGCATACGATGACCAGGCCTATCACAAAATAGACAGCGAAACGATTTCACCTCTTTCGACGGCAGTGAGCTTGCATCACCTACAGGAGTATGGGAAATCACATAGGCCTTTGCTCGTCTTCCTTTATTCATTACCTTTCTTTCCTCAGGCTCACTGACCACGACAGTCGATGCATCGCGCACAATACCAGCCATATATTCGCAAAACGCGCTCAGATCAGCATTCGGAACATCTCGCTTGAAACCGGCCCACATAAGTTTCTGATTCTCAGGCAGCTTTCCAACCAGCTCTTGCAACAGTGTGGGATTAGTGAGATGAGCCAGCTCATTTGCTGCTATAATGTGATCACACAAGCCCTGCACCGCCAGTCCGTACTCAATAAGACCTTCGAGCTTCTCAGATCTAAGAATTGGCATCGCTCTCACGTCACGTAACATAGCATTTATAAGCAGCTCCGGTCGCCCATATCTCATACGAAGCGTTTCTATGATGTGGGGTACCGCTTGAGGCAGCACCAACCGACTGCGGACGGTTTCCATCGCTTGCCCCTTTAAACATCGCTCTCCAACATCTGGTTTTTGAGATTGTTGTTATGAAAACTCGGTTTTTGTAGCAGCACGATCTATGCAGCTCAACTGCAAATTTTATTCATTAAATTTAGGTTTAGGTTTAGTATTAATATTACTTACAAATTTTCAAGTTTTCTTCTGCTTATTGACGCTATCCAACTTCTCTTTCTCTCCCTTTTTTTTTTCCTCATCTATAGTTTATTTGACACGGCACAAATACAATTCAATGTTTAACGGCGCCAATTATATCTGGTGGCTTACTTTCTAAAGTATCTTAATAACTAAAAGCAAATTTTTTATCCTCGCTGCCGACTACGAGCTGAAACTAAATCTAACTTAAGCTAGAATGTTTTGCATGAGAAGCACTGAATAGTTGTTTGATGGTTTTCCATCGCCATAGGTAAGCAGCATATTGAATATGTTCCGCTGCTGGGCCAAGATATTACGGACTGGCATATTGGGTTGTCTCCCTCGGGACCTGAGAGTATCGTGCGGGTCTAGTTGCTGTTTCCGGATCCAGGGTCTTAACGTGTTCTTGTCGTTTGGTTGGATGTAGGCGGAAGGGAATAGGATTAAACTGGGGCGTGGATGGATTTCAGGAAAACGTAAATAAGGGACATGTAGGATAGGTCACGGCCCGCCAAGACATCACGAACAGGAACAGCCGGCTGCCTACTTTCGGCCTGCAGGGAAGCTATTAATTTAGACCTGGCGTCACGGTGTACAGGGCATGACCAAACCACATGCTCTATGTCGTGATAACCCTCACCACAGGCACAGATACCACTTTCCCCGAGCCCAACACGACGGAGATGCGCGTCAAATCTATAGTGATTGGACATAAGCCGGGACATCACGCAAATGAAATCCCGACCTACATCCAACCCCTTGAACCACGGGTTCGTCGATGCTTTGGGGATTATGGAATGTAACCACCTTCCCAATTCCCCTCTGGTCCAAGCATTTTGCCAACTGATGATCGTATTCTGACGTACAAGTGCGAAAAATTCTTTAAAAGCAATTGGTCTTTCATAAATATCACCGTTTGTTGCGCCCACCTTAGCCAAAGAGTCCGCTTTCTCATTGCCCGGTATCGAGCAGTGAGAAGGGACCCACGCTTAGGTAATCTGAGTAGATTTTTCGGATAAAGCACTCAGATGTTCCCGTATTTTCCCCAGGAAATACGGAGAGTGCTTAACATCTTTCATCGATCGGAGAGCCTCAATGGAACTGAGACTTTCCGTAAAGATGAAATAATGGTCCGTGGGCATTTTTTCGATAATCCCTAGGGTGTACTGAATTGCAGCTAATTCTGCGACGTAAACAGAAGCAGGATTATCGAGCTTATGGGAGACGGTTAAATTGTTATTGAAGATACCGAAGCCAGTGGACCCATCAAGAAGTGATCCGTCAGTGTAGAACATATTGTTGCAGTTGATGTTTCGATATTTATTGGAAAAAATTTTGGGGATCTGCTGCACGCGTAAATGATCCGGGATTCCACGAGTTTCTTCTATCATGGATGTATCGAAAAACACAGTAGAATCAGAAGTATTTGATAAGTCGACACGATTTGGAATATTCGAAGAAGGGTTAATATTTTGGGACATGTGATTGAAATACAATGTCATAAAACGGGTTTGAGAATTAAGTTCGATTAACCTTTCAAAATTTTCAATCACGGGACGGTTCAAGACCTCACATTTGATAAGAATACGAGAAGACAGGCTCCAGAAGCGGTTTTTCAATGGTAGTAAGCTAAGACCTCCAAACTCATCGTATGGGTCGACTGCATGCAACCTAAGGCGATACGCAAACAACGATATTGTATTCGCTCCAGTTTGATCAAATGTGTGTTTGCTGCGGAGCGGAAGCAGAAACACCCGTATTCAATAACAGACAATATCGTTGTTCGGTAAAGCCTTATAAGGTCTCCTGGGTGGGCTCCCCACCATTGTCCGGTTATTGTACGAAGAAAATTCACTCTTTGTTGACATTTTTTCATCAGATACCTCACGTGACAACCCCAGGTGCCTTTAGAGTCGAACCAGACACCAAGATATTTGTGTACCAAAACCTGAGAAATCGTTTTACCCATTAATTGTGTTTGAAGCTGAGCAGGTTCATGCTTCCTAGAAAAAACTACTATCTCAGTCTTCTCCGGAGAGAATTCGATACCTAGCTGTAAAGCCCAAGCAGACAAATTGTCCAAGGTATCTTGCAATGGTCCTTGCAAATCGGCAGCTTTGGCTCCTGTAACAGAGATTACACTGTCGTCTGCAAGTTGTCTTATCGTGCATGAGTTTGCCAGACATTCGTCGATGTCATTGACATAAAAGTTGTAAAGAAGGGGGCTTAAACATGAGCCCTGGGGAAGACCCATGTAGCTAATGCGAAAAGTTGCCAAATCGCCGTGCGTAAAATGCATGTGCTTTTCGGACAACAAATTGTGCAAAAAATTGTTCAAAATTGGAGAAAATCCTTGTCGGTGAAGTTGACCCGAAAGAATGTCAATAGAAACGGAATCAAAAGCCCCCTTAATGTCCAAGAACGCAGACGCCATTTGTTCTTTGCGAGCATACGCCAGCTGAATATCTGTTGAAAGCAACGCAAGACAATCATTCGTCCCTTTGGCACGGCGGAAGCCAAATTGAGTATCTGATAGTAGACCATTTGATTCGACCCAATGGTCTAAACGACGGAGTATCATTTTTTCCATCAATTTCCGGATACAGGATAGCATTGCAATCGGCCTATAAGAGTTGTGATCAGAAGCTGGTTTCCCTGGTTTTTGGATGGCGATCACCTTCACTTGCCTCCAATCCTGCGGTACAATATTTTGCTCCAGGAACTTATTGAACAAGTTCAACAAGCGCCTCTTGGCATTGCCGGGTAGATTCTTCAACAAGTTGAATTTGATTCTATCTAACCCAGGCGCGTTATTGTTACAGGACAGGAGGGCAACTGAAAATTCTGCCATCGTAAAAGGTGATTCAATCGCGTCGTGGCCCGGAGACGCATCGCGAACAATGTTTTGCTCAGGAACAAAGTCCGGACATACTTTCCTGGCAAAATCAAATATCCACCTACTTGAAGACTCCTCGCTTTCGTTGACCGTTACGCGATTTCGCATTCTTCGGGCTGTGTTCCAAAGAGTGCTCATTGATGTCTCCCTCGACATCTCGTTTACGAACCGACGCCAATATCCGCGTTTCTTTGCCTTAGTTAAGCTTTTAAACTTGGTATCAAGCTCCGAATAACGTTTAAAGTCGTCGGCATCGTCTGTATCCCGGAAGGTCAGATACGCGTCGGATCTTTGCGTGTAGACATCGGAGCACTCTTGGTCCCACCACGGAGTGGGAGGCCGTTCTTTGATCGTTACGCCGGGATATTTCTTTGTTTGGGCTTGCAACGCGGCGTCGAGAATCAAGCCCGCGAGGAGGTTGTATTCTTCAAGTGGTGGATGATGTTGAATCGACTCGACCGCTTTTGAAATCATTTCCTCGTATAACTTCCAATCGACATTCCGTGTGAGGTCATACGGAATGTCAATTGGTCGCATGCGAGTTGACCCGTTATTAATTGAAATAAGAATAGGCAAATGGTCGCTACCGTGAGGATCAAGGATTACCTTCCATGTGCAATCCAACCGTAGCGACGTCGAACATAAGGATAGATCCAAAGCGCTTGGGCGCGCTGGAGGTTTCGGGATACGTGTCATTTCACCGTTGTTTAAAATAGTCATGTCGAAGTCATCGCAAAGGTTATAGATTAAAGAGGAGCGGTTATCATTGTATGGGGAACCCCAAGCCACGCCATGAGAGTTGAAGTCTCCCAAAATCAAACGTGGCGAGGGAAGAAGTTCTATTAAATCAAAGAGCAGCCGTTGCCCAACCTGTGCTCTGGGAGGAATATATATTGAGGCAATACAAAGCTCTTTACCTTGTATTGTCATTTGACATGCGACAACTTCGATGCCTGGAATCGAGGGGAGGTTAATACGATAGAAAGAATAGCACTTTTTAATCCCTTAAAGTACTCCTTCATATGGGGTGTCTCGATCAAGGCGAATAATATTAAAATCATGGAAGTTGAGATCAATATTTGAAGTAAGCCAAGTTTCACAAAGGGAAAATGCATCGCATTTGTTTTTATTTATCAAAACTTTAAACGAATCAATTTTTGGTAAAATACTTCTACAATTCCACTGTAAGACAGAGATAGAATCCTTCATATACGCAGTTGAATTAGGCATCGAAGGATACAATCGCTGCAAGGAGGGGCCATTGGGCAGTCAACTGCTTCAAAAATGATCTAACTGTTGGGAGGAATGCTGTAAGAAAAATTTTAATTGGATCGGGTACATTGAAATTTTCAAAAATCCAGTCCACAATGTCAGAAAATTTCACTAATCCAGAGTTTGTTTCATCAACTGGATGTGCAAAAGGAACAACTGGGGTTTTAGATGTTCCTGGCAGTGCTGGGAACTCCTTCTGGGACTTTAAATTTGCAAGCCCAGGAGGAGTTTGCTTCGGTTTTTCCGCAGCACTGTTTGGTTTGTTCGTACTTTTCATTACACTTTGGGAAATCTTAGGACCTTTACGGGGAAGTTTAGGAGAAGAAACATTTTTCCTCTTCCTAGACTCCCCAGGATTGGCATAAGATGTTCCCGCTGATGAATCGTCAGAATCGGTTTCATCAGAGGGCAACAGATCAAAGGGGTTTGATGTTATGGTAGAAGTGGTCACGGTCTTCTTCAGCATCTCAGCGTAAGAACGCTCTGAACGCTCCTTAAGTGACCGCTTGATTTTATCTCTGAGCTGCATGTACACCGGGCATGTGGAGAGCTCATGCTGGTTTTCCCCACAGTGAATACATTTTTCAGCATTAACACTGCAAGAATCTTCCGCATGAGTCTCCCCACACTTGCTACATCGTGCCTTACTGCAGCAGTAGGCGGCTGTGTGGCCTAACTGCTTGCAATTGGTGCAATTCATAACACGGGGTACATACAATTGACAGGCAGACGAACCCGGTCGATCGAGACGTGGCTAGGGAGTGCAGATCCGGCAAACGTAACGCGAAACGAGTCTGACGGAGTGTAAACTTTTTTACCGCCGACGAGAGACATGGACCGCAATTGCTTACAATCCAAAATCTTCGCCTGTGTTTCGGTATTTTTGAAGCAACCGGTTGCGCTTTTTAGGATACACTCGACAGACAGACTCGAATCGGTTATGACACCGTCGATCTCCACGTCTCGTGCGGGTATGTAGACGCGATACTCGCGTGTGAAGAGCTCAGAGCAAGCGATAGCATTGGCCTGTGCCAGATCACTGACCACGACACGGAGCTTGTTAGGTCGGACCTTGGAAATTTCGGTCACGGCCTTGTACCCCTTCGTCAGGTCTTTAGCAGTTTGCAGTATGTTTAAACGCTTTGAATTCACTCCTGCCTTTGGACGAAAATAAACAGTATAGCTGCCCTGTTGAGATCCGTCCGGGTAAAGCCTGGGGCGAGGGGGACTGGAGAATGAACAGGGGAGGGGGTAACAGAAGGGTCAGGGTCAGGGGGGTTCGGGGATGGTGGCACGGGAGGCGAGGGATCTATATCCATTGCGCTAAATGTAGCGCACTAGCGCACTAGCGCCGACAAGAACACGTACCTCTTTACTTCTTCCTTCCAGCAGTGGTTGTCCGATCGTTCGAAGCTGCACCCAAAGCAGCCAGCAGCACCAGTACAACAGCACCAATACAGCCACCAGCAGTGAGCCGGGTGTGAGATCACTCAGCACAGCGACACGGACTCGACTGTCAACTGATGGGCTTGGATTAAAAAGATCTATTCTCGGTGCACAGATCAAAACTGCAGCTGGTATTTTGCACCAATACAGCCAAAGTTGTGAGCCGGATACAGAACGTATCGACACAACTCACAATCTAGTTGGCCTTTAGCGCGAATAATACACTCTTTTGTTTGGCTATTCGTACACACGGACCGGATTGTAATAGAACGACCACTTTGCACGTCCGTTTCTGTCGAGTGTTCGACGCGGAATGATTTCTCTCCCTTCTAAGCTATCTTTTCCTGCATTGATTTTAGGCAAATTTTAATTAAACATTTCAAGAGATTTTGTATTTACTTACAAGCTATCGCTCTTAGGCTGTAATTACTTATCAATTCAATAGCAAATTATTAAATTCAAGGTTAATCTCCTGCTGTAGTTTTAATTTTCACACGCGCACTGATCTGGATGAATTTGTCTTCTCATTGGCATTGACGTTTCGCCTTGTTGATATGCCGGGTTGACAGGCGAATTCAGTTCAATGGATTCATAAGACGGTGATTGCATATACCGACTATTGGCAGGGTTGTTCAGGCTGTTTTGTCTCCAACATGAATTCCGCATTTATGTTCCGTTGTTGGAGCTTTGATCGTTCTTGTTTTCCACTGGATGTTGCTGACGGTTTCAGCAAAATATAGGGCACCAACAGCCAGTGGGGCCGGCTACCACTAGTAGTGTATCCCCCCCCCGGGCGATGGAGGCTCTCATTCCTTCCATACACCCGCATGGTAATGTTTTCATCTTATATGCATACAACATCGCTGTCGTTCTCAAGAGCATCAATTAGAACTTTTGTTGGAATATCTTATAAGCAAACGTCGACGATGGATGTGCAACAGCACTGCCGACAGGAATTTCCAAGGCCCAACCTTGAATTCATTCTCAAAGTCATTCAGATGAGAATGTTGTAATTGGAATACTTCCTACGTTTAATTAACAGTGTCTGCCTTCAGTAAGGCGTTCCGTATTTCCATCATAAAGAGTTTAAACGGAATAAGAGTTATTAATTATGGGGAAGTTTTACAAGCTTTTTGAGTATTCACTTATCGTTCGGTTGATCGATATTATTACGCGCTCCAAGCAAGAGTGAATGAACTCTTGTTCGGAGGGTTATTTTTCTTTCCACAAAAACAAAAAACTTTGTGCGCAACAGGACGGTAGTCATAATTTATAGGCTAGCCTCTCGAAATAAGCTCTTCCCCTTTGGCATTTCGTTAATTGATTATCAGCAAAACAAAGTTAATGCTTCCATCGTTTGAAGGATTTCGGCGAATTCTTCCTTACCGCCCAATGAGGAAAGAACATGCTTTACACCATGATTGATTTTATGCTTCGCACGTTCCAGTATCTTCAGTCTACGGTGGTGCGCTATTACTAGCTACAGTTTTCGTATGGCGTTTGGAGTGTTGTCTAATATTTTTAATAATTTTGATTCAGAGCAGAATTTGTTCAGAAATGCCAATCTGACACAGGTCGGACTCGATTATCCGGAACATCAAAAAAAAAATTTCATTCCAGATAATCGAGTTTTCCGGATAATCGAATCACATAAAAAATACTTAAATTTTGCGATTAACGAACATAAAATAAATATTTTTTTTGTTTTACTTGTATGATGCAGTGGCGTAACCAAAAGTTATTTCTGAGGCAAAAAGGGGAAAAATCTTAAAAAGCAAAATAAATAAATAAATTCGACATTGTTTATTTTCACTTAATTCGAACATGTCCCAAACATGCCGGAAGTCACATAAATGGTAACATATATGCCAGAAGGGATGGTAAAGGCAAAATTTCGGAATAAAAGTTGAAAACGGACACCAAAAAAAATAAAATTCCGGATAATCGAGTCTAAAATTCCGGATAATCGAATTTCGGATAATCGAGTTTCCGGATAATCGAGTCTCCGGATAATCGAGTCCGACCTATACTCATAAACGTTTTCTATGAACTCAACCAAACTTCCATTTACCAAACAATGTACCATTTGGTAACTAGCAACATGACTTACAAAGTTGAATCATTTAACTTCGGCACTCGCGAAAAATTCTTCCAATGATTGCGTAGAAGTAGAACATCATCGACTTGTGCTCAAAAAGTTTGTTGAGCCTATTTTTCAGGCTTCTTATAATTGTACAACAATGGAATTAAATTAACCAACGAAGACGCTCAGCTGAGACACCTGTAAAGAATACGCAACGCAGACAAAATTGCCACTCGTAAATCTCGTTAAACGAAAGTTCCGGAAACGTTTCTTGCCGAAATAGGGCCACAATGCTTAGGGTGGTGTTACGGCTAGACTTCACTGGAACAATAGCGCGTTTAACTTTTGCAATTAATCTGAACGAAAATTTTCCAACCAGAGCACTTCGGACACAAAATGAACTGTCAATTGTTTCCATATCTGAAAGAGCGGTATTTTCAGACAACCTACGCAGCAGCGCAGTGTTTGTAACTCATTTAACTGTCATAACAGTCAGCTTTTGAAGCGTCGGTAAAAAGACTGAGCATAATTCTTGATAAACATAATAGGGGTCTTCACATCGAGCTCGTAAACAAATACCCAGCCGTAAAAATACTCACCTCCATTGACGAGTAATGGAAGATACACAGTTTACGGCTGGGTATTCGTATACGAGCTCGATGTGAAGACCCCTAATGAAAATAAGGAGGTTAAATGGAAGTTAACTTCAACCTCCGGACGGTGTCTGCGCCAAAGTGAAAACCAAACTGAACTGCGGTGAAAATTAAACACACCCACGAAAGAGGTGGATATCGCGTCGTGCCACCCTATGCAATGGGTAAGGGCGGGCATAAATCTACCTATCCGAAGTTAGAGTCTATTTCGCGCATAATTGCTGTCTACCAGCGTACTTCTATAGCTCAAGGCTTAAGCCGACAGGACGTGGGAGGAAATTTAATACGATGAATAATTGAAATTTCAACTTATTATGAAAGCTTATTCCAATGAACCAGTGTAAGCTGCCGCGTTCCCTGTGAGTCAATGTACGAATGTGTTCTCCTTTTGCCGGATGTCAAACGTACCGCATGGGTGTGCGAGAAGATATTACGATTTTGTACCGAGGACCACTTTATGTATAACGGAGGGGAATTAGTTGGTGTTATAACTGGATGATTGACTTCCTTAATTAAAATTGTATGGAATCCGACAGGTGCCAGGTGTACTGCTTTGCTATTCCGTTCCATGTTGGTAGAAACTTTTGCCAACCGATGCCACTGCCAGACGGATGTAGTCAATTATCTAATAATATATTCAATGATTGGCTTCATTCGATGTTTGATGCCTGACTCGGGTTCAAACAAGTATGCGCGCATAAAATTAAAACTGAAAACCGCTGGAAGATTAATGATTATGATCAAGCCAAACTCATATCATAAAAGCCATATTGAATTATCTGCACATCAAATGTCAACAATAATAGTTGCTTTGCACTACGCGCTAAACTTGATATGAAAAATGTATTGAGCTGGTGCAGTAAAACATTGCTGTTCAATCCTGCTACTAACCAGAAGCTCTGTCTATAAATATTTTATAGTTATAGTTTTGATATCTGCAACGGCTAAAGGAATCCTCGTTGCGAACCTCCTCATACGAGTGTTGAAGCAGTTTGCTGTTTTTATTCTCCTTGAAATAAAAGTTTTTTAAGCACCCTGAACAATACTGCAGAGTTTGGAGAACATGTTTATAGTGACTAATAAAACCGTACCCTAGTATTCGGCAGACATTCCACGTCAGTATATTGAACTGTTTATTGAACGGGGGTACACGTTAATTTTCCGCTGTTCAAGACAAATACTTTTTCTTATAAAACGAGCGTTTCTAACTGACCAGTGATAATTATTTTGAAACGGTGTTTTTTTGTTTTTTTTTTTTTTATCGAAAGAATCACAATGGGAATCTTTAAACAGTATAATGTTTTGAGAAACAATAGCCTAATGCTTCAGTTTGTTTTACGATGAATGGGTGCCTAGAGATACGAGGTGCCGACCGGGATACGAGTAACCTTAGCGGAGATCGGGTACCTAACCAACCCGGTGGAAACTATGGTCGTATGCTGACTGGGAAGGGGGATCGTACGCGGCAGTATCCCCATGTTAGGGGCGGCGTACAACAGCGTCTGACCCGGAGCGGGCGGCTGAATTACGAAACGTGGTGCCTCGCTAGCTATATCCAAGACGGCAGCCCCGTCGCGAGACTAGGTATCGCCACCCAAGTAAGGCAGCATACCGAAGGTAAAATACTACGAACAATCCAGATATCAATACGGAACGGAATGATCGGCATGGACCTAGGCGTACGAAAAAGGACAACGATTATTGGAAACTCGGTACTTGGAATGTAAGGACTCTACTCAAACCGGCACCTGCAGGTATCCTGGCTAGAGAGCTGCGGAAGGTGAATGTGGAGGTTGCAGCTATCCAAGAGGTGCGGTGGCCGAATTTAAGAATTAAGGGCAAATTTTTCAACTACAGCCTAATAAATGTGTACGCACCGACCAACGAGAAACCCAATGACGACATGAAGGAGTTCTATGAGCTCCTGGAAAAGACATACAATGATCGCCCAGGACACGATATAAAGATTGTCATCGGAGATGCAAATGCACAGGTCGGGCAGGAAGACTTCTTCCGCCCCGTAACTGGTAGGGAAAGCTTCCACTCTACTACGAACGACAATGGCCTGAGACTTGTTAATTTCGCTGCAGCCAGGGGGATGGCTATCTGTAGCACTTATTTTGCAAGCCGGAACATACGTAAGCACACCTGGATGCACCCGAATGGAGAGCTTTGCTCTCAAATTGACCACGTTCTGATTGATGAACGGCACTTTTCAGACGTTACAGACGAGAGGTCGTTCAGAGGACCGAACGTTGACTCGGATCACTATCTCGTAGTAGCCAAAATCCGCGCCCGGCTGTCCAACGTGTTGAAATCCAAGGCAACGAGGAGGATGCAGTTGTACATCCAGCTGTAATCAACTGAAGGAGTGGCTGCAGAGTACTCGCAGAAGATTGATGAACGGATTGAGGAAAGAGTTGAAGGGAACCTGAATGAACAGTGAAGACACATCCACAGTTCGATCAGCACTACAGCGCGAGAAGTGTTGGGTACAACTGCGGCAGCTGCGTCCAATGAGTGATTTGACGCTGAGTGCCAGCGAGTGACGGAGAAGAAGAACCGCGGCAGGGGTCACATGTTGGCCACGGCTGTGACTCGTCAGAGCGTGGGTAGATATCGAGATGCTAGAGCCGCTGAAAAGAGACTCCATCGCCGGAAGAAACGACAGCATTGGGAGCGTATTCTTGCGGAGGCGGAAGCTTGCTTCTTCAGGCACGATGCGAGGAGCTTCTACAAGAAGGTCAACGGAATCAGGAATCGAAACGTGTCAGCCCCTGTCATGTGCAACGATAGGGAGGGGATCCTGATAACCTATAAAACAGAGGTGGCTAGGCGTTGGAAGGAACACTTCAGTGTGCTGTAGAACGGTGAGGGAAACAGTGGAGTCGAAAGGAGCTCTTCCGCATCCTGTTCCACAGACTGAGGCCGTTGCAGGAGACCTTTGTTGGCGAGTACCAATGCGGTTTTTGAGGGGGACGCTCCACGACGGACCAAATATTTACCTTGCGACAAATCCTCGTCAAATTTCGAGAATTCAACTTGTAGACGCACCATCTGTTCATAGACTTCAGGGCAGCGTACGATTCAGTTGAAAGAAATGAGGTATGGCAGAGGTATGGCAGAAAAAGCTTGAACATGGCTTCCCAACAAAGCTGGTTAGGCTGATACGTGCCACCCTTGTAGGTTCTATATCAAGCGTCAGGATAGTCGGTGAGATATCGGAATCTTTCGTGACGTTAGATGGTTTGAAGCAGGGTGACGGGCTGTCGAACTAATTGTTCAATATCGCATTGGAAGGTGCTTTACGGAGGGCTGGTGTGCAGAGAAGCGGCACCATCATTACGAAGTCGCACATGCTTCTCGGTTTTGCGGACGATATCGACATCATTGGTATCAACCGTAGAGCTGTGGAAGAGGCCTTCGGACCTCTCAGGAGGGAAGCTGCGAGATTAGTGCTTGTCATAAACTCTGCCAAAACGAAATACATGTTGACTGGCAGAGTGCGTGGTAGTCCGTCGGAGGTTGGTGCTGCGGTGGTGCTAGATGGGGAAACATTTGAAGTAGTCGACGAATTTATTTATCTGGGAACATTAGTGACATGTGACAACGAGGTTAGCCGTGAGATAAAGAGGCGGATAGCAGCCGCAAACAGGGCCTTTTACGGATTACGTAACCAGCTAAGGTCCCGCAGTCTGCAAATCCGTACTAAACTTGCACTTTATAAAACACTGATTCTTCCGGTGGCTCTCTACGGCCATGAATCATGGACGCTGAAAGAGGCTGATTGGCGTGCTCTTGGTGTTTTCGAGCGTAGGATTTT
This sequence comes from Wyeomyia smithii, assembly GCF_029784165.1. Taxonomy (NCBI): domain Eukaryota; kingdom Metazoa; phylum Arthropoda; class Insecta; order Diptera; family Culicidae; genus Wyeomyia; species Wyeomyia smithii. The sequence goes on along the minus strand of NC_073695.1, from coordinate 236,386,112 downwards.
GCGTTCAATCCTTGGCGGCAAACTAGAAAATGGTGTTTGGCGCAGACGCATGTACCATGAAATGTACCAGGCATACAAATCGGCGTATATAGTCAAGCGGATAAAACACGGCAGGCTTCAGTGGGCTGGGCATGTAGCGAGAATGCCGGATGAGCGTCAAGCGAAGGCTATATTTATCAGGAATCCCGATAGAGGTCGTCGACTTCGGGGTAGACCCCGCACTCGTTGGATGTGTGCTGTCGGCCTAAGACCGAGTGACATGGCTACGTATTCTGGATTCGGCATTGGATCGATAATCGGTCTGTCGCCGTAAAAGTTAAGGTAAGTAAGAGTGCCTAGAGATATTATTATTATCCACACGAGCTTGCGAGATACAACAACAATTTGAAGATTTTAGTTAGTTATGTCACAGAAAAAAAGTTTAGCGTCATAAAAAGAGGCTCTTGTTCTATTCTTGCTAGCTTTGGATGTGTCTCACTAGATATTAAAAGGCTTTTAAACGATCTTTTCCTAAAATCCTATGAAATTTGGTTAAAGTAAAGTTAACCCTCTAGTGCCCAATACCGCCATTTGGCGGGCTTCAGTCGAAGTTCCGAAAAGCCTCAATAAATACCTAAAAGAGTGTTTATAATGGTTTTATCGAAGTCCGTTTAGAAAATAATTTGGGCACTAGAGGGTTAATGACATTCGAATTTTCATGAAGCGTGCAGAACTTCTACATGTTTGTTTATATGAACGTATAAAACACTGACCGTAAATTCATAATAAATTTTGCAATTTATTTTCACGGTTTCCTCACGTATTAGTATTCATATTTTAATCTCCGAATTTCGAAGAAAAATTTACTCAATATTGAGCTTGAGCTTGAACTTGAACTTGACGCACAATTCGTAGTCGGTCTTCCACCAGGGATCTGAGCTAGTTAAGTTGCACAGCCAACTACGTATATGGCTACTTGGGATTAGTTCACCAATTTCAATGTAGAACAATTCAGTAGCTTCTGCGTTGTATAGATCGAAAACGGCGCCAGCTACGTCCTTACAGTCATTAGGGTAAGAAAGAAGATCTCCACGACTGCGACCGAGAGGAAGAATTGTGTCACCGTGATAAAAGACGGAATCAACCAATGCACGTAGTCAACTCTTTACGAAGGTAAACGACGGGTATCTTTCTTGTCAAACACCACGAATCTATGCGAAAGGGTGAGCGCTAAAACCATCCGGTACTCAAAGCTTTCGAGAGTTTAAACATTTGTCTATTACTAATCTCGAGTACGCTTGAGTAAGCAAACGCATTTCGGTAGAGATGATTCTTTGAAAGATATACATTGCGTAGTCATTAGAACACGATGTTTATCGATAGATATAATACAAATTATCTGACAACCAACCACTGTAAACCAATTGGGCATTGCACCAAAAAACAAAAACTAGCTTTTCCTTCCCATTTTATTAATCAATATAATTACATAATCATACTGTATATGCCCAGTATGGGATCTTTGTTGAATCATGTAGCAGTACACGGCTGTTCAATTGCCACCACAAGTAAATTATTTTGGAGCGGGGTTGTACGATTGCAAAACATATTTTTAAACGCGGATCTTGTCGCAACAAAACCCATACTCTCCTACCGGTGGCACAAAAAAACCATCACGGAATGCACTTGACAAGGCACTGCCATACATTCCGATGAGATTTCAAAGGGAAAAAGAAACGAAATATAATTTCACAAGCTCTAGATAATTTTTCAGTATGCGCCCCTCAATTTGAAAGCCGGCCTCTGCGAGGCTACTGTTACGAACTTTGTGTTCGTGAAATCGTCAAAAGGTTTGCCAATATCCAAAAACCTGACACAAAAAATCGCACCCCTCCGCATTAATGGTTTACTATGATCTCTCCTGCATTTCTGACTGTTCTTCGAAAAAAAAAATTACTCATTTTAAACATAAATTTGATTTTTCATTGAAACCCAAGCTTATCGAATTTTATTTTTTGCTCGATTGAACAAACAATATCGTTTGGTGTGCAGTCGGTACGCGTGCTACTTGTGTTTTCGGTATCGGTACTGTGACTACAAAAGCCGTAAAGCAGCTGGAGCAAATATCCTGCGTCGCCGGGCGCCGGCTGCCCCACTAGTGGCGTTGACAACCTCTTCAGTCTACCATCGGAGTATTTTTCATCTTGCTGGACGCTTCGGAAGGATTAATCCAACTAACAGTCACGAGGATGTGTAGACCGAAGATACAGGTGAAATATTCACTTTATTAATTTTTTCCAATAAGATTGCTTTTTTTATTCGAATATTTTCATTTTGAATTTTTTTTTATACTTAATATCGATTACCTATAATAATCGAATATATATCGCTTGTGTGCGGTGGATCGTAATGCTCCCGCAAAAATGAACAACATGCAGATGGAACTATTCCTAGATGTGGACACGAATGGGGAAGAGATTGAAATCTCTCTCACCAGCTAACCTATATCTTTCCCTGTAGCACACCCTTTACTTAGTCCAGTACCGAAGATTCCAGTGATACGAGTAGAAGCTTACCCAGATGCCGCTATAGGTCCCTACGTTGTTTTTTTTCCGGCCCATAGAGAAGCCAATCAATACCCAGTGCAACAAAAATACACTTTTTCTTCTGCCCTGACTTCTATGTATGATTTTTTCATGTATTTTGACGCAAGAACAAATTTCCCCGAGTTTGAACACATTTCACCTTAAGGGGTAACAGTCGAAATTCGTGAGTTTGGCCACATATTAACATTTTCTTACCCATCTTTAAAAAAAAGATCTTAAATCGGACAAAAACTGAGCTCAACACGGTGATTCTACGAAAATAGTTTTGTCATGGTTTTTGTATATTTCACAGAGCGAAATAAAATCGACTATGTATGAGCATTAATGGTTATGCGCTAATATCTAAAAGTGGTACCTAGTCAAATTATGTCTTTTACTGAGTTAAAAAGTCTCAGAAAACGAATGGTAGGTGTCTGATCTACGTAAAATGTCAGCAACAAGTCATTATTACCCCAATTCCCCTACTATACTAAAATAGGTTTATCTCGACGTTAGATTAGGTTATTTGAAATCTGTTTATTGTAATATCGAGAGTTTGAGAGATACTCAAAGATACAATAAAAATTTATTTTCACATGATCTTCCCCTTTTTGCGGGGAGGGGGTGCGTTCAATTTTATCGAAGACGCGATGATTCTGTCTCATACCCGAAGCGAGATTTTTATGTTTAAATCGGCCCTGGCCAAAAATGCGACCACCTCCCCCTGAACGTATATGATGAGATTTTATTTACCTACCCTTTCTTCAATTAATTTTCATGGCCCGCTTGACGTTATTTCGCTCATTTTACATTTGTTTTAACGACGTCGGATATATTCACTTCGTAAAAACAAATATGTATCGTGTGAAGCAAAACGTAAATCGAAGTTCAGCCCCTATCTGCCTTAGCTACTGAGTACATATCACCTAACGTCTACAGTGTTTTGATAGTATCGCAGCTCAAACGATTACAATTGGACAGGTTGCTTATCTCTTCAATCGGTATTCAATATGCGAATAGCAACAATGAATCTGATTTATGGCTTTTGATTTTCAGTCTCTATTACAATGATTGTCGTCACTCAGAACATGAAAGAATCACACTGCCACACGAAGGTTCTAATCGATTAGTTTTGTAACACAAAAAATGATTGATCAATGTCAAACAAAATTTACTGGAGTGTAAATCGAGATTGAATGTGAATATTTGCTTATTTGATTTGGACCGTTCGAACTCATCACGTCGAGCAGCCTTTAAGGCCATCACCAATACAGGAAGCATAAGCCATAAAATGTGGAATGGCGTGCTGTTCGTTGGTTCCGGTAAACAAATGCGCCCATGGCCCCGAAGCATACACCGTGACGTCCTCTCCCCCATGTGTTTCCGTCTCGACCGGAAGTGTCGCTGGATACCGGAAATAGTCCGCAGTAGTATCCATATTACTAATGTCCATCCGCCCTTTATTCTCACCATCGATGTGATCGTAAAACCCGAGACCATTGGCGTAGGTGAGAGTCATGTACGGAAGACCATCGGTAGAGGTTCCTGCGGAACCAGTGATATCCGCACCCCGGTTCGGCAAAACATGAATTATCGGTGAACTGGAAGGTTTAAATATCCGACCACTTACCGGATAACCACTAAAGCTAATACTATGCGAATGGTCGGCCGTAACGACAATGAGAGTGTCTTCATCACTAAACTTCTCCCGCGCAAGCTAAACGGCTTTCGCGAATTCCACTGTTTCATCCAGTGCAATCTTGCCCCAATTATCATGATGAGCATGATCGATACGACCACCTTCAACAAACAGGAAGAATTCTTTTTCATTTTGGCTAAGCGAATCCGTCGCACGGTCAACCATTTCCGCCAGTGTCGGTTCGGTTTCCATGTTGTTCCGTACTCGGTCCAAATTAAACACGCAATGGTCTGGTTCAAACAATCCTAACAAACGGCCTGTGTGCACTGGATCCACCTTAAATTGGTTCCTCTCTATTCCACACATAGGTTCGGTTCTTTTCGAAACCCTCTATTTCTTGTCATTCCTGAATTAAATTTTTATTGTCCCTTCGTTTTCCAGGAGTCCCATACTCTGGGTCAAGTTCTTCACCGACAAATTCTCGGCGACCACCTCCCAAAATAACTTTCAAACGCTTACCGACTTCTCCGTACACCAACTGCTCCGCAGTATCAGCCAACACCTCTGAGTCGCACCCGTCATCCTCAATCCATGCGTCGTCTTCCCAATCTCGGTTCGCCGTGTGTGCAAACATACCGGCGGGACTCGCATTAGTGACACGGGTTGTGTAACGAATCCAGCGTCTTTCCCGGCATCCATGGCCCATTTGGCGATCGAGTGGAAATGCGTGCTCTCGTCTAGTTCGGCAGTACAGTTCATGTGTTGAACCTGAGCGTTCACTCCGATCGTTGCATAGTTGCCCTTCACACCGCAAGGATAGGCCGTAGAGGTACAGGCAGAATCCGCAACCTGATAGTCAACGCAGTAAGTCTTCGACATTCCCGTGTAGGGGAATGTCTCAAACGCTAGTTGTTTCTCTTCTCCTCCAATATAGACGCGTGTCATTCCGACCGTTGCAATCGACATTCCATCACCCAGGAAGAGGATGACGTTTTTGGCGATATTTTTGTTTTCCGTCCGATCGACTAGTTTGTCGACCGTCTTTCGCGCTTCTGCGTACCAATAGTCGATGGTTTGCTCCAGCTGGGCATTGCGGGTATCAGCTTGGACAATTCGGTCCTACGGGAAACTCGGATGATAGTTTTCTTCTGCCGCTCGGCCCCGCGACTGTCGATCATCGAGAGGCACAGCAATCGAGAAGCTCAAGAACGTAATGCAAATTACCACCAGCTTCATGTTAACTGATCAACTGACTGAGACCTCGCTGCTCAGTGCTTTAGACTTTCTTTTGAATGACAGCAGCTGATAAAATGAGTGACTGTGATTGAATGCCCACCCAGCGTCGGGAGAAGAAATCAATGCAATGAACGTCCTGTAGAGTATGATAACACGAGTGACAAATGCAACGTCTGCGGCTAGTTACGCTTACAGTGCTAACCGATACTGGGAACCGGAAATACTTCCTTCTGAAGAAGATGGTAGACGAGGACGGAGAATGTGGATATCGAAATAACAAAAAAAAAACTGATTGGAGAGTGGAAGAAGATACACTCTGAAATGGGATCGTATAGTTACGTTTGGGACAAACCTGGGTTGAAGGGGTAGATTACGAGAAAACAGATTTCCATCTTAAATTTTATGCTCCTAATTTAGAAGAATAAATTACTCAATATTAAACACAGATTTTTTCCGTTGGAGTTTTAGTTTATTCCGGTATGACTCTCAAGTATAAAATTTTTATTTCAATAAATTTTCAAGTAACCTTTGGTTTAAGTTTTAAAATGATATTCTAATGTTTTATGGCAACTTTTTATCTTCTCCTTGTTCTGGTTCAAACATAAAGAATGGTAAATGAAGTCCTGACCTAAATCTTGATCCATGCTTTAGTCGATACCTTAGGAAAAATGGAATGTAGCTACCGTCTGAATTTCATGATGATTGCCAATTATTGAGTGTTCTCTGACGCAGAATGCCATTTAATTCATCATAAGTAATTGATCATTCATAATTATTGCCCTCAATTGCACCCTCCTTAGCAAAAGAGTCAGCCGTTGCATTGCCCGGAGTGGAACAATGGGAAGGTTAACACGCTAAGGTAATTCTATAATTTTTATCTGTTAAAGCACTTTAAAACCGCCCTATTTTTTCAGAAAATACGGGGTGTGCTTCACATGCTTCATCGATCGCAGAGCCACAATAGCACTAGGGTAGGGTTTCGATGATCCCAAGTAAGTACTGAATAGCAGCAAGTTCTGCGACGTTTACGGAAACAGGAGCATCGAGATTGTAGGAGGCGGTAAAATTTTGCTTGAAAACACCAAAGCCAGTTGACTCATCTAAAATAGATCCGTCAATATAAAAAAATTTATCACAATTGAACATGTTTGAACTTATTGGAATTTTTTAGGGATCTCTTGCGGTCGCCATTGATCCGGAATACCAATAATGTCTTCTTTCATGGCGGTGTCGAAAAATATAGCATTGTTAGAAGTATCTAAAGGTGTGACATTGAAGGGAACGTATGAAGAAGGATTAATATCTTGAGCCATGTAGCTAGAATATAAAGTCATAAATCTGGGTTGAGATTAAAGGTCAATCAAACTCTCAAAATTTTCAGTTACCAATGGATTCATAACTGTGCGTCGAATTAGCAACCGATAAGAGAGATCTCAAAAACGATGTTTCAACGAAAAAATTCTCGCCAGCACTACAAGACTTATCGTATGGGTCGACTGCATGCAGCCCAAGGCAATACGCAAACAACGACATTGTATTCTTTCTAGATTTATAAGGTGTGTATTCGTGACGGGGCGGAAGCAGAAACAACCGTATTCAAAAACCGACAGTAACTTTGTTGTATAACCTTAGAAGGTCTCCTAAGTAAGCACCCCACCAGGTTCCGAAGAAAATTGATCCTCTACTGGTATTGTCGTGTCAGATACATAAGGTTTGTTTCATTTAGAATTTGGCCGCATACAATTTCCGATTTCTCCATGAGGAAACAACGTAAATTGGTAAAAATATGCCCAGGGTTTCTCCAAAGTCCATTTTGACGTACGCTTCATCGTCCATCAAAATACAATCATTGTACTCTGTCAGGACTTGCTCGTATAGCTTTCTTGCTCGGGTTTTGGCAACCTGGTTCTGTTTCAGCGTCCTGTTAGGTTGTTTACTGGCATGATACAACCATAATCCTTCACGCATACAGATTTGTCAAACTGTACTATGTGCTGCACATCTCCCAGCTGGTCTCGAGGTTCGATGCTGGCCTAACAAGCCAGTCGTCGTAGGTTCGAGTCTCGGCTCGGGAGAGACTGTTAGTGTCAGTAGGGATCGTAGCGCTAGCCCCGCAATTGTCCTGTACACTAAACAGTTGGCTGCGAAGTCTGTGTATAATAAACAGAAGGTCGAGTTCCGATACGGAATGTAGCACCAAGTCTTTGCTTTTTTTTACTATGTGCTGCATTGAACCTCTTCGCTAAATCACGGAGGGAGACCCCAGGATTATTCCGGGCTGCCCTGATGACCTTCGCTCCAATGTTCCACTTCTACGATTGGTTTGTTTAGCACGATCCATCGTCAAAGTGTCCCGGTAACGTTTGAGCACGGTATTCAGAGTCGATTTCGGTAGTTTGAGAGCCTTGGCGATCATTCCTCCTGACCATGTTGGGTTTTCAATGTAAATGTGCACATTTTTTTCTCGTCTCTCAAGTTCCATCTCGGATAACTTTTCATTGCATGTACCAATCTTGACGAACTTTTCACTACCAAGTAAACAAACTTTTCAGATCAAAACGATGTCACTAGTTTCTCAGTATGACAGCTAGAGGCGCTGCAGTAAATAAAAGGAATCGGCCAAATACTGAGTGAAACAAACCTTATGTTGAATGTTTCAAGTATCCAGTCCACAATATCAGAGAATTTTATTAACTCTGTTTCTTTTTTATCGTCTGATCGAGAAATGGATTCACGAGGGGTTTTTTGGTGCCCCAGGAAGTGGTGAGTACTGATGGTTTGATTTAAAATTAAAACCGGAGGCGGTATTTGCTTCGGTTTCTCCTCACTGCTTCCTTTTTGTACTGGCTCATTAGTCATTCCGCCAGAGGTTATCTTACTACCTTTGCGAGAAAGATTAGGAGATTTAATTATTCTTCCTCTACCTTCAACGGGATCATCAGGAGTACCCTCATCGGTTGGCAAACAGGAAAGGATGTTTCCGGTCGAGGAAGGCAGCCCTCTCCAGTATTTCTGCATAAAAGCGCCTTTTTTTCCTCGCGCTGTTTGTACGCGGGATATACCGAAAGGTCATGCCGAGTTCCCTCGCAATAAAGACACTTTTCAGTATCCCCACTGCAAGCGGTCTCAGCATGATTGCCTTCGCTCTTGCTGCTGCGTGCCGTGTTGTAGCAGTAGGTTGCTGTATGATATAACTGCTTTCAGTTTTGGCAATGCATGATCCGTGGTACAAACAGGCGTACAGGCAGACGAATCCTCTCCAAAAGGATGTACCTCGGTAGTACAGAACCAGTGAATGTAACTCGGTAGGACTCCGAAGGGAGAAATTTCCTCTTCCCTTCATCGATGGTTACTGAATGCCATTGCTTGCAATCCAGTATCTTTACATTTTGCATCATGGGGTACTTGAAACAGCCTACCCCATAACATAAAATTTCATCGACAGTGAGATGCCCCTTGGTAACCACACCGTCGATTTCTACATCCTTGACAGGGAAGTACGTGCGGTACTCTCCCGCGAAGAACTCGTAGCTAGCAATTGCGTTTGCTTGCTTCAAGCAAACCCACGACAACTCGCAGTTTGTTCGGTCTAACCTTTGTAATTTCGGTAACGTCCGAAAACTGTTTTGTCTTGTTTTTGGATTTTGGATTTGGATAATATTCAGCGGTTACTGAAAGGGCCGAAAAAAAAACAACGTAGGGACCATTAGCGGGATTTGGGTAAGCTTTTACCCGTACTTCCGATACCCTTGGTACAGGGTTAGGTAAAGGTGGTGGTACAGAGGAAGGTAGAGGGGAACTGATCGGGGAGATTTCAATCTCTTCCCCATTTGTTTCGATGTCTTCTCGAATTTTGATCCTGAAACTATTGGCCAACTTTTGATAATGGCTAGGTAGTTCAAAATTCCACCGCTAGGGCAGCGCTGTCGCTAATTTCTCAAGTAAGCAAAATAGAAGGATAAAATCTGAAGGAAGTTTGTAGAGAATAGTATTTTGAGAAACTCTTCTTTGGATATGAAATTAGTACATGGTGTATTTTTTGAGAAATTCAGCAATTAATCTTAAAAAAAACATGATTTACGGCTACCTATAGCATGTCGAAGAAGAAAACCCCGAAAAATCTCGAATTTTACGAGTCAGATATATCTAACAAAGTTTAGGTATGCGTAACAACTATAAATGTGTAGGTAGTTTGAGTTTTAATTTTATGAGTGGCGCCCCAAGCTAACTTTGCTTGGTAAAAAATGGCCGCTTGCGCGTCGCATGGTCGTTTTTGTCTTTGATATTGTGAACGTTTAGCCGAAAATGGCCCAGAAATTTTTTTGTTCCTGTCTCTATGAGCATGAGGCAACATTCTAGTTTTTGAATGAGCGCGGGTAAAGGCGGGGATACCATTTTAAAATCTACATAAAGTTGGAGTGACAAGTATTTTATTATACTTATTTTGTTTTTATTTCCATGAAACAAATATAAAAAGGATATCTGAAGTTGTTAGAATACTAGAGTGAGGCCATATAATCATTTTGACACTATTGTAACATTCATCACTACTTCTGCATTCTATAATAAACCACCTGGGTAAACAACATGAAAATGGAGAAGCCGTGAGTGTAGAAGAAGCCTGCTTTCTCAACGCAGTTGAATGTATGACAACATTAATTATCCGAACATTCTGATGATTTTTCACTAGCCTAAACCCTGCAGAAAAGATTCCCGAAAAGGGCTTGCTTGATGCATTAAGTTGAAAAATTGACTTTTTCCGACTTTATGCAATTTCAGACCACTGTGTAGTGGGGCAGCCGGCAGCTGAACAACCAATACCTAAAACACATCACATGTACCGTCTGCGCACAATACACAATGTCTTCTGTGCCGCTAGGAGCTTACCAGCGCTGGGATTCGCTTTGGACGGCTATTGTCTATCAGCACAGCACCGATACCAGAAAGCACAAGCGACGCGTACCGTCTGCACACAAAATGGTATTGTTTGTTCGAGCGAGCAAAAAATAACGGAGCTATGTTCGAATGTTTGTAGACAATAATTTTGTCCTTTCAGAAAAAAAAACAAATACCGTTAGACAAAAAACAGTTTTAATGAAAGTATAGTGTACATATACATGTTCTGCAAGGAGAAAATCATTGTCTACAACTTCGCCGAAAACATCTTATCTTATCAATCGGAATAGCACAAAACGTTCACGTTTTTATCCTTTTTTTCTTTTTTTTTTTTAAATTCACCTTTTTTCTTATTTCTACATGATCAGACAACCACCAATGTTAAGCTAACGTCTCGTAGTTTTCATGAAAAATATAAAAGTTTCCAAAGAATGAGCTTTCCGGGTGGAAAGACAAAATTATTATATACAACTTTGCCGAAGTTGTCACATTAAACTAACCATTCTGGCTTTGAAAATATTTGTATGCACCAATACCATTTTTAGATGAGATATTATTGAAAATTAGCCGTTATTTAAAAAAAATACTAGTAGGTAGCACAAAATGACATCTTTAGTCCATAGTGCAAAGTTTCAACTAAATAAAAAAACAATTAAAATAATATTTAATTTGTCACATTCTGTGCCGAACACGCATCAGTACTGGACGTGTTTGGTGATCGGTCCGATAGAGTATAAAACAAAAGACGTGTGAACAAGTGTTGGCATTGTTTGCCTGGTCGAGTGAAATAAATCCGGGTTCAAGGTCGTTCCTTTGTGCAACTGTTTCGCATCGTGACTGCCAGCTGGTGCGTAAGCCGATTTGGCTGCTGGCTGGATTGTGCTACAGCAGTGGACGAGACACAAACGAGGAAAAAGAAGAAGCCATCAGTGTCAGCGAGTCGTATCGCTGTGTGGAGTGATCTCACACCTGGCTCGCTGCTGGTGGCTGTTTGGTGCTGCTGTATTGGTGCTGCTGGCTGTAACGGCTGCTACTTCGAACGATCGGACAACCAACCTTACTGGAAGGGAGAAATAAAAAGGTACGTGTTCTTGTCAGCGCTAGTGCGCTAAACATAGCGCGATGGATGTAGATCCCTCGCCTCCCGCGCCACCATCCCCGAACCCCTCTGACCCTGACCCTTCTGTTACCCCCTCCCCTGTTCATTCTTCAGTCCCCCCTCGCCACAGGCTTTACCCAGACGGAGCCCAGGGCAGCTATACTGTCTATTTTCGGCCAAAGGCGGGACCGAAATCGAAACAGTTGAACCTCTTGCAGATTTCTAAAGACCTGACGAAGGAGTACAAGGGCGTGACCGAAATTTCCAAGGTCCGGCCTAACAAGCTCCGTGTCGTGGTCGGTAACCTGAAAGAGGCCAACGATATAGCTTGCTCTGAGCTCTTCACACGCGAGTATCGCGTTTACATACCCGCACGAGACGTGGAGATCGACGGTGTCATAACCGATTCGAGTCTGTCCGTCGAGTGTATACTGCAAAGTGCCAAAGGGTGCTTTAAGAACAAAACGTGTCCCGAAGTAAAGGTGCTCGACTGCAAGCAATTGCGGTCAGCATCGATCATCGGTGGCAAAACAGTATACACTCCGTCAGACTCGTTTCGAGTTACGTTCGCCGGGTCTGCACTACCAAGCCACGTCTCGATCCACCGGGTTCGTCTCCCTGTGAGGCTCTACGTGCCCCGCGTCATGAACTGCCTGAATTGCAAGCAGTTAGGCCATACAGCCGCCTACTGCTGCAATAAGGCACGTTGTGGCAAGTGTGGGGAGTCTCATGCGGAAGATTCTTGCAGTGTTAACGCTGAAAAGTGTATTCACTGCGGAGAAAATCTGCATGAGCTCTCGACATGTGCGGTGTACATGCAGCGCAGGGATAAAATAAAACGGTCTCTCAAAGAGCGTTCAAAGCGTTCCTACGCTGACATGCTGAAGAAGACCGTTACCACTTCTCCCGTTACTTCGAACCCCTTCGATCTGTTGCCCTCTGAGGAAACCGATTCTGACGATTCACCAGCGGGAACATCTTACGCCAATCCTGGGGAGTCTAGAAAGAGGAAAAATATTTCCTCTCCTAAACTTCCCAGAAAAGGTCCTAAGATTTCTCAAAGTGAAATGAAAGTTACAAGCAAACCAAACAGTGCTGCGGAAAAACCGAAGCAAACTCCTCCTGGGCTTGCAAATTTAAAGTCCAAGAAGGAGTTCCCAGCACTGCCAGGAACATCTAAAACCCCAGTTGCTCCTTTTACACTCCCAGTTGATGAAACAAACTCTGGATTAGTGAAATTTTCTGACATTGTGGACTGGATTTTTGAAACTTTCAATGTACCCGATCCAATTAAAATTTTTCTTACAGCATTCCTCCCAACAGTTAGATCATTTTTGAAGCAGTTGACTGCCCAATGGCCTCTCCTTGCAGCGATTGTATCCTTCGATGCCTAATTCAACTGCGTATATGAAGGATTCTATCTCTGTCTTACAGTGGAATTGTAGAAGTATTTTACCAAAAATTGATTCGTTTAAAGTTTTGATAAATAAAAACAAATGCGATGCATTTTCCCTTTGTGAAACTTGGCTTACTTCAAATATTGATCTCAACTTCCATGATTTTAATATTATTCGCCTTGATCGAGACACCCCATATGGAGGAGTACTTTTAGGGATTAAAAAGTGCTATTCTTTCTATCGTATTAACCTCCCCTCGATTCCAGGCATCGAAGTTGTCGCATGTCAAATGACAATACAAGGTAAAGAGCTTTGTGTTGCCTCAATATATATTCCCCCCAGAGCACAGGTTGGGCAACGGCTGCTCTTTGATTTAATAGAACTTCTTCCCTCGCCACGTTTGATTTTGGGAGACTTCAACTCTCATGGCGTGGCTTGGGGTTCCCCATACAATGATAACCGCTCCTCTTTAATCTATAACCTTTGCGATGACTTCGACATGACTATTTTAAACAATGGTGAAATGACACGTATCCCGAAACCTCCAGCGCGCCCAAGCGCTTTGGATCTATCCTTATGTTCGACGTCGCTACGGTTGGATTGCACATGGAAGGTAATCCTCGATCCTCACGGTAGCGACCATCTGCCTATTCTTATTTCAATTACTAACGGGTCAACTCGCATGCGACCAATTGACATTCCGTATGACCTCACACGAAATGTCGATTGGAAGTTATACGAGGAAATGATTTCAAAAGCGGTCGAGTCGATTCAACATCATTCACCACTTGAAGAATACAACCTCCTCGCGGGCTTGATTCTCGACGCCGCGTTGCAAGCCCAAACGAAGAAATATCCCGGCGTAACGATCAAAGAACGGCCTCCCACTCCGTGGTGGGACCAAGAGTGCTCCGATGTCTACACGCAAAGATCCGACGCGTTTAAGGCCTACCAGACGGGAGGTATACCTGGCGACTATTTACGGTATTCGGAGCTTGATACCAAGCTTAAAAGCTTGGCTAAAGCAAAGAAACGTGGATATTGGCGTCGGTTCGTGAACGAGACGTCGAGGGAGACATCGATGAGCACTCTTTGGAACACAGCCCGAAGAATGCGGAATCGCGTAACGGTCAACGAAAGCGAGGAGTCTTCAAGTAGGTGGATATTTGATTTTGCCAGGAAAGTATGTCCGGACTCTGTTCCTGAGCAAAATATTGTTCGCGATGCGTCTCCGGGCCACGACGCGATAGAATCACCTTTTACGATGGCAGAACTTTCAGTTGCCCTCCTGTCCTGTAACAATAACGCGCCTGGATTAGATAGAATCAAATTCAACTTGTTGAAGAATCTACCCGGCAATGCCAAGAGGCGCTTGTTGAACTTGTTCAATAAGTTCCTGGAGCAAAACATTGTACCGCAGGATTGGAGGCAAGTGAAGGTGATCGCCATCCAAAAACCAGGGAAACCAGCTTCTAATCACAACTCTTATAGGCCGATTGCAATGCTATCCTGCATCCGGAAATTGATGGAAAAAATGATACTCCGTCGTTTAGACCACTGGGTCGAATCAAATGGTCTACTATCAGAAACTCAATTTGGCTTCCGCCGTGCCAAAGGGACGAATGATTGTCTTGCGTTGCTTTCAACAGATATTCAGCTGGCGTATGCTCGTAAAGAACAAATGGCGTCTGCGTTCTTGGACATTAAGGGGGCTTTTGATTCCGTTTCTATTGACATTCTTTCGGGTAAACTTCACCGACAAGGAATTTCTCCAATTTTGAACAATTTTTTGCACAATTTGTTGTCCGAAAAGCACATGCATTTTACGCATGGCGATTTGGCAACTTTTCGCATTAGCTACATGGGTCTTCCCCAGGGCTCATGTTTAAGCCCCCTTCTTTACAACTTTTATGTAAATGACATCGACGAATGTCTGGCAAATTCATGCACGATAAGACAACTTGCAGACGACAGTGTAATCTCTGTTACAGGAGCCAAAGCTGCCGATTTGCAAGGACCATTGCAAGATACCTTGGACAATTTGTCTGCTTGGGCTTTACAGCTAGGTATCGAATTCTCTCCGGAGAAGACTGAGATAGTAGTTTTTTCTAGGAAGCATGAACCTGCTCAGCTTCAAACACAATTAATGGGTAAAACGATTTCTCAGGTTTTGGTACACAAATATCTTGGTGTCTGGTTCGACTCTAAAGGCACCTGGGGTTGTCACGTGAGGTATCTGATGAAAAAATGTCAACAAAGAGTGAATTTTCTTCGTACAATAACCGGACAATGGTGGGGAGCCCATCCAGGAGACCTTATAAGGCTTTACCAAACAACGATATTGTCTGTTATTGAATACGGGTGTTTCTGCTTCCGCTCCGCAGCAAACACACATTTGATCAAACTGGAGCGAATACAATATCGTTGTTTGCGTATCGCCTTAGGTTGCATGCAGTCGACCCATACGATGAGTTTGGAGGTTTTAGCTGGAGTACTACCATTGAAAAACCGCTTCTGGAGCCTGTCTTCTCGTATTCTAATCAAATGTGAGGTCTTGAACCGTCCCGTGATTGAAAATTTTGAAAGGTTAATCGAACTTAATTCTCAAACCCGTTTTATGACATTGTATTTCAATCACATGTCCCAAAATATTAACCCTTCTTCGAATATTCCAAATCGTGTCGACTTATCAAATACTTCTGATTCTACTGTGTTTTTCGATACATCCATGATAGAAGAAACTCGTGGAATCCCGGATCATTTACGCGTGCAGCAGATCCCTAAATTTTTTTCCAATAAATATCGAAACATCAACTGCGACAATATGTACTACACTGACGGATCACTTCTTGATGGGTCCACTGGCTTCGGTATCTTCAATAACAATTTAACCGTCTCCCATAAGCTCGATAATCCTGCTTCTGTTTACGTCGCAGAATTAGCTGCAATTCAGTACACCCTAGGGATTATCGAAAAAATGCCCACGGACCATTATTTCATCTTTACGGACAGTCTCAGTTCCATTGAGGCTCTCCGATCGATGAAAGATGTTAAGCACTCTCCGTATTTCCTGGGGAAAATACGGGAACATCTGAGTGCTTTATCCGAAAAATCTACTCAGATTACCTTAGCGTGGGTCCCTTCTCACTGCTCGATACCGGGTAATGAGAAAGCGGACTCTTTGGCTAAGGTGGGCTCAACAAACGGTGATATTTATAAAAGACCAATTGCCTTTAATGAATTTTTCGCACTTGTACGTCAGAATACGATCATCAGTTGGCAAAATGCTTGGACCAGAGGGGAATTGGGAAGGTGGTTACATTCCATAATCCCCAAAGTATCGACGAACCCGTGGTTCAAGGGGTTGGATGTAGGTCGGGATTTCATTTGCGTGATGTCCCGGCTTATGTCCAATCACTATAGATTTGACGCGCTCCTCCGTCGTGTTGGGCTCGGGGAAAGTGGTATCTGTGCCTGTGGTGAAGGTTATCACGACATAGAGCATGTGGTTTGGTCATGCCCTGTACACCGTGACGCCAGGTCTAAATTAATAGCTTCCCTGCAGGCCGAGGGTAGACAGCCGGCTGTTCCTGTTCGTGATGTCTTGGCGAGCCGTGACCTACCCTACATGTCCCTTATATACGTTTTCCTGAAATCCATCCACGCCCCAGTCTAGTCCCGTTCCCCTCCGTCTACACCCAACAAAACGACAAGAACACGTTTGAACCTTAAGCACAAAACCAGCAACCAGACCCCGCACAACAGAACCAGGACCCAAGGACTACGAGCCTCTGTCCCAACTCACGACATCGTGGCTCAGCAGAACGAATCCATACATGCCATTCGACGATTATCAGACGACCATTGAACAACAAAACACTGATTGGAAATCCCATGCTAGTTTTAAGTTAGACTTAATTTCAGCTCGTAGTCGGCAGCGAGGATAAAAAATTTGCTTTAGTTTTTAAGTCATCAGATATAATTGGCGCCGTTAAACATTAAATTGTATTTGTGCCGTGTCAAATAAATGTTATGTGAAGAAAAAAAAAAAAATATTTAATTTGTGACTTTTTTTTATTAAATTGCTCTGTACTCGTAGACCCCTTCTAATTTTAGAAAGTTAAGTTTGTGTCTTGTAATCAGACTTTGGCATATTTGAAAATTATTGTTTTGGTTTTTCGATGACGCTATTTCTGCGAAAAATATATTTTGTAAAAAGATTTTGTCGATTTCTGAAAATTTCACTTATATTTGATACTTTATTAAGATTATACTTGTCATTGTGAAGTTGTCTTCCGTCTGCGTGGTTAAGGTCTTAGGCAAAATATTTGAAACTTTTGAAGAAATGAGATTTGAATTGCTTACCCTTGCTTCAATTAATTTTCATGGCCCGCTTGACAAGGTTTCGCTATTTTCACGGTTGTTCAAATGACGTCGGATATATTTACTTGGTAAAAACAGGTATGCATCATGTGAAATAAATCGTAAATCAAATTTCAGCCGCCATCTGCCTTTGCTACTGAGTACATATCACCTCACGTACAGCGTATTCATAGTATCGAAGCTCAAACGATTACAATTAGACAGGCTGCTTATCTCTTCAATCGGCATTCAACACGCGAATAGCAACAATGAATCTGATTTATGGCTTTTGATTTTTTCAGTCTCAATTACAATGATTGCCGTCACTAATGACATTAAGGAATCATACTGGCACACGAAGGTTCCAATCGATTGGTTTTATATCACAAAAACTAAATGATGGATTATTGTCAAAAAAATTTACTGGAGTGTAAATCGAGATTGAATGCGAATATTTGCTCATATGATTCGGGACGTTCGACCTCATCACGTCGAGCAGGCTTTGAGGCCGTCACCAATGCAGGAAGCATATGCCATAATATGGGGAATGGCGTGCTGTTCGTACGTTCCGGTAAACAAGTGCGCCCATGGCCCCGAAGCATACACCGTGACGTCCTCTCCGCCATGTGTTTCCAGCTCGACCGGAACCGTCGCTGGATATCGGAAGTAATCCGCAGTAGTATCCATATTACGAATGTCCATCCGCCCTTTATTCTCCACATCGATGTGATCGTAAAATCCGAGTCCATTGGCGTAGGTGAGAGTCATGTACGGAAGTCCATCGGAAGAGGTTCCTGCGGAACCAGTAATATCCGCACCTCGATTCTACAAAAAACGAATTATCGATTAACTAGAAGGTTAAAAGAGCCGACCACTTACCGGATAACCACTAAAGCTAACACTGTGCGCATGATCGGCCGTAACAACAATGAGAGTGTCTTCATCACTAAACTTCTCCCGCGCAAGCTCAACAGCTTTTGCAAATTCCACCGTTTCATCCAGCGCCAGCTTGCCCCAATTATCGTGATGAGCATGATCGATACGGCCTCCTTCAACGAACAGAAAGAATCCCTTCTCATTTTGACTGAGCAAATCCGTCGCACGGTCAACCATTTCCGCGAGCGTCGGTTCGGCCTCCATGTTGTTCCGCACTCGGTCCAAGTTGAACGCGCAATGGCTTGGTTCGAACAATCCCAACAAGCGGCCTGTGTGCACTGGATCAACCTTAAACAGATCCTCTTTATTCCATACATAGGTTCGATTCTCTCCGAAACCTTCCATTTCTTGCCATTCACGAATTAAATTTTTATTGTCCCTTCGTATTCCTGGGGTTCCGTACTCTGGATCAAGGTCACTACCTAGAAATTGTCGGCGACCGCCTCCCATGATCACTTTTAAACGTTTACCAACTTCTCCGTACACCAGCTGCTCCGCAATATCATCCAACACCTCTGAGTCGCACCCGTCATCCTCAATCCATGCGTCGTCTTCCCAATCTCGATTGGCCGTGTGTGCGTAGATACCGGCGGGACTCGCGTGGGTGACACGCGTCGTTGTGACGAATCCAGCGTCTTTGCCGGCATCCATGGCCCATTTGGCGATCGAGTGGGTATGAGTGCTCTCGTCCAGTTCGGCAGTACAGTTCATGTTTGGAACCTGAGCATTTACCCCGATCGTTGCGTAGTTGCCCTTCACACCGCAAAGATAGGCCGTAGAGGTACAGGCTGAATCAGCAACCTGATAGTCAACGCAATAAGTTTTCGACATTCCCGTGTAGGGGAATGTCTCGAAGGCTAGCTGTTTTTCCTCTCCTCCAAAATAGACGCGTGTCATTCCGACCGTTGCAATCGACATTCCATCGCCCAGGAAGAGGATGATATTTTTGGCGATATTTTTGTTCTCCGTCCGATCGACCAGTTTGTCGACCGTCTTTCGCGCTTCCGCGTACCAATAGTCGATGGTTTGCTCCAGCTGGGCATTGCGGGTGTTTGCTCGGACAATTCGGTCCTCCGGGAAACTCGGATGATAGTTTTCTTCTGCCGTTCGGCCTCGCGATTGTCGGCCATCGAGAGGCACGGCAATCGAGAGGCTCAGAAACGTCACACAACTCACCAGCAGCTTCATGTTCACTGATCAACTGACGTGGTAGCTATTGCCCTCGCTGCTCGGTGCTCTGGACGTTTTTATGAATGATAGCAGCTGATAAAATGAGCGATTATGATTGAATGCCCACCCGGCGTCGGGAGGAGAAGTGAATGCAATGAATGTCCGTAGAGTATGATAACAGAGGTTATTATTGATTCGAACGAAAAAAAATCTGAGATACGATGGAATTGCGAACCTTGGAATTTAATTTTTTTCGTTTTGAATGAAATTGAGTGATTGACAAGCAGTCAAGCCGTGGCCGATGCAGGACGCGTACGCCATCATGTGTGGAATGGTGTTCTGCTCGTATGTACCAGTAAACAGGTGAGACCACGGTCCGGAAGCGTACACTGCTACATCTTCGCCGCCGTGGGTTTCCGACTTCATTGGGAGTGTTGCCGGAAAGCGAACCTTGCTGCTGCTAGTGTCCAGCATAGATATGTCAACCTTACCACCCGCAACTGGGTCAACGTGGTCAAAATACCCCAATCCATTCCCATAACTAATCGTCATATATGGAAGATCGTCGGTTGCCTGTCCTGCAATTCCAAAAATGTCCTGAGATCGTTCCTAAACAAAGAAAGTCAATGAGTCACCAACAACAACGACAATTAGAGTGTAAACTTACCCCATAACCACTGTAGCTAACACTGTGAGAATGATCAGATGTTACCACAATTAGCGTATCCTCTTCCGGGAACTTCTCTCGAGCCAATTGGATCGCCTTGGAGAACTCAACAGTTTCATCCATGGCCAGCCTAGCCATGGTATCGTGATGCGCATGATCTATTCGGCCGCCCTCGACAAACAGGAAAGTCCATTCCCATTCTTTGCTAAAACATCCGTTGCTTTATCCACCATTTCGGCCAGCGTCGGTTCCTGTGTTAGTCTATCTCGCACCCTATCCAAATTATACACGCAATGACCTGGCTCGAACAGTCCCATCAACCGGTCCGTCATGTTCGGATCAACCCGCAGCAGATCCTGCTTGTTCCAAACGTAAGTTCGGTTTTCTCCTTCCTCGCCACTTTCCAACCATTCCCGTATTAAATTACGACCGTCTTTTCGCTTTCCTGGTTTCCCCGTTTCCGGATCCAACTCTCGGTCTAAAAACTCACGTCTACCGCCACCCAAAATGACCTTCAACCGGCTGCCAGTTTCTCCATACACCAGCTGTTGTGCAATGTCCTTAACCACATTTTTATCACAACCATCCCTTTCCACCTCGTTGTCATTTTCCCGATCCCGGCAAGCCGTGTGAGCGTAAACCCCAGCCGGCGAAGCATGTGTAACCCGGGTCGTCGTAACCAGGCCGGCATCCTTTCCCGCATTCATTGCCCACCTGGCAATCGAATGCGTATGGGTTCTCGCGTCTAACTCAACCTGGCAATCATGAGCGGGAACTTTGGCGTTCACTCCGATCGTTCCGAGATTTCCTTTAACACCGGTAAGGTAGGCAGTTGCAGTCCCCGCCGAATCCGGCACCTGGTAGTCAACGTTATACGTTTTCGACATTCCGATGTGCGTAAACCGTTCGAAGGATAGGGTCTTTTCTTCTCCACCTGCGTAAACGCGTGCCATATTTACAGTAGAAATGGACATTCCATCGCCTAGGAAGAGAATCACATTTTTCGCCACGTTTTCGTTGGGCGTCCGCTGACGCATTCGGTCCACTGTCTGCTGGCCTAGCTGCCACCAGTAGCCGATTGTGTTCTCCAGTTGTGCCTGGTTGGCATATTGTCCGGCTGTTTGGTGATCGTTTGGAAAGCGTGGATGTGGTGGCTCACGGTTGACTACCGGAGAACCAGCAGTCAGCTGGAAAGCGACCGTCAGCGCAAGTAGTGTGAGGCGTGAATGCATTTATCTAAGTAAGATATTATATAGAGTCATACAATGTAACCAGTTGACAAACAAATAACGGACTGGTTATTAATACAGACATAGTAACCCTTCAAAAGAATACCAATAATTTGAAAATAAATAAAAAATAAACGATTTTTCAATAACATTGATCCAAGGCTCATCCAGAACGTTTCCAACCCGAAAATTATCTGGACTTGGTTAGGAATTGAACCTAACATTTAGGAGCGTTAACTAATCAGAATTGGTTCTGGATAACGATCCAGAACTACGAGAGAGATCCTATGACACTATAATTCCCGATAACGAGCTCTACAGTCCACAGGCAAACCCAAGCCTTTTCAGTTTTTTTCTCCGAACCCTTTTTTTTAAATCGTAAAAGCAAATAAATTAAGGAAATAAAGGTGACAGCGACCCAAAAAGCAACTTATCAACCCGTTATGCTTTTTGTTTCAATTTCAGGGTTTTAAACCTGATGTACTCAATATCCAGATTGTCTATGTCAGTCTACGCGCGCGTGGCTCAAACATGTGTAGCCGACTCATTTTTTTTAACTCTAATATTAATTATTATATTTCTATATTCAAATAAAAATCCATCATCATCAATGAACATAATAACTTGATGTACCCAATAAATTAGAAAAAAAGTTTAAATTTTACAATCTTCGTCATTAATTTACAAAAAAATCTATATAATCTGTCTACAAGACAGACTTTATGTGTGAAATACAAAGCCTTTTAAACTCCGCCATTGTTGCTGAACGTTTTACTTGTCTTGGCATCGAATTGAAAAAGCTTATTCCTTTGTACAACAGAGAGTTCTGTGATCTTCCGAATAAAAAATGTGGTGTCCTAGCATCATCCGCGTTTCTAGTGTTGTACCTATGAAAATCACTTCCTCTATCAATTCGATCACACAAATAGCGAGGCAGCATGTTATTCAAAATCTTATATAGAAACACCATTGTAAAAAAATATACTCTTTGCTTCACAGAAAGCCATTGCAATGCGTCCAGCATAAAACTCGAGGAAGTGTATCTATTACATCTTGATATTAATCGCATTACTTTATTTTGTAAGCGCTGCAGTCTCAACATTTGTGTATTGTTTGCAAGAAATATTATGGATGAACAAAAATCTATATGTGGTGAAATAATTGACTTATGAAGACTAATTTTTCTTGATGACATTATCTATGTGAGACTTGAAAGTTAATTTGTCATCAATAATAACTCCAAGATACTTTAATTCATTTAGGCGATCAATCGTCTCACCATCAATTACAATGTTTACGTCTGGTCTGGAGTTGGCAGAAGAAATAATTAAGTACTGTGTTTTACTAATATTCAATTTAAGCTGTTTAAACTTTAACCAATTCGCCGGATAATGTAAATCTTGATTCAAAAGTGCAACAATATCGTTTGGATTTTTCGCTGCAATGAACGGAACAGTGTCATCGGCAAATAAATTTATATCGCAAAACCGTAAAACTCGCTTCATGTCATTAATATAAATTATGAACAAAATGGGCCCCAAAACACTTCCTTGCGGTACACCAAGTGTATTAGCAATGGAATCCGATTCAAAATCATTAAAACGAGTCTTCTGAGTTCTAGCACACAAATAGCTTTCAAACCATTTATATGCTGTCCCTACGATACCAAAGCGCTCCAATGTTTGCAACAATAAGGGCCTAGAAATTGTTTCAAAAGCGCGTTTTAGATCCAAAAATACAGCAAGAATAGTTTCTTTAGCCTCGATTTTTTTTTCCATTTTGCTAACACCAGATTCAATGCAGACTCACAAGAGTGCCCCTCTCGATAACCGGATTGCTCTGGAATTAGCAAATCATTACGATTTAAATAATCCATCAGCTGGCCTTTTACAACAAGTTCTAATATTTTCTCTAATGTGTGCAACATGTTAATGGGACGGAACTCTTCGGCTTTATCCGTCCCAGTAATCTTGGGGATAGGAACCACAAGTGATTCCTTCCAAACTTTAGGCACGTGATTCATCAATAAGGTCCAGCAGATCGTGTCCAATGACATGAAAGCAATCTTGTATTACTTTTGCGTTGACATTGTCGATACCAGCCGATCTCTCCAAAGAAAAACAAATATCTTTCAACTCTGCAAAAGTAATAGGATGAAAACCATCAAAGCTACAGTTATTATTGATCGGCTGTATTATCTCGTCCGGCTCATTGACGTCCGGCTCAAATCAATGCTATGATTTATCGATTGGACACTGTTAACGAAATAATTGTTAAATTTATTTACTATTACTCGCGCCGATTGTTCTTCTAAGCCATTAAAAGTTATGGATTGCGGGCTACAATCTTTACTTTTCATTAGTTTCTTCAAAATTTTCCATAACTGTTTGCTGTTATTTTGATGTTGATCAATCTTCCGCTGTACATATTCACACCGAGCCTTTTTCAAGGCACGCGAATACATGTTACGCGCCTACCAATCATCGTTACTGTTACTTCTGTAAAACTGCTTGTACCTTTTATCTCTTTTTCGTTTCAAAGGCAGAAGATCTTAAGTGTACCAGCTGTTTGCATCATGCAAGTTTACATGTTTTTCTAAAACTAAACTATTGGTACATTCTTTCAGCGTGTTGGTAAGAACAGCTGCTTTATTGTCCAAATCACCAGTTACTGGTTGAAAATCCAAGCTTCTCGAAACAAGTTGAGACACTGCTTGTTTCGAATATCTGTTCCAGCACTTTATCTTTACTTTATCATCACGGTTTTGGTCATTCTCAATAAAAACAAAAATTGTCTCATGATCTGTAATTTTGTAATCGGCCTCTGTAAAGGAATGAACATTATCAAAATTTGAAAACACGTGATCTATTAATGTACGAGATTGTCTGGAAATTCTTGTATATTGACAAACAGTTTGTCGCAAATTGAAAAAATCTGCTAATTGCTTTAATTGA
The DNA here is from genome assembly GCF_029784165.1 of Wyeomyia smithii. Taxonomy (NCBI): domain Eukaryota; kingdom Metazoa; phylum Arthropoda; class Insecta; order Diptera; family Culicidae; genus Wyeomyia; species Wyeomyia smithii. Next base: position 236,361,963 of record NC_073695.1, on the reverse strand, counting down.
TTCGAATTTGGTTCATTAAGCCAATTAATATTGAAGTCACCAGCGATAACGTTTAATTTATTTAAATCTACAAAACTCTCCCACCAGTTATCTCAAATTTCCAAAAAACGCTGGTCACTTGAACTGGGGGAATGGTATACAATTCCGAAATTTCCCATCGTCATGCCTCTTTCAACTGATATACCCAGGAACCAATTGTTTTCAACACATTCGTTTAACCGAGTGTTGAATTTAACAGATTCCTTGGCGTAAATAGCAACCCCTCCAGTATGTCTGGAGTGTGAAAGGCAAAAAGCAACTTTGTAACCCGGTATGTTATATTGATCGAATGCATCAGCTTCTACTATATGAGTTTCAGCCAGCAATACTAACATCGGACGTGTTGTTTCCACAAAATGCCGCAATGCGGCATAATTTGTAGATAAACCAGCAATATTTAGATAAACTATCTCTCGCTTCCTCTCACACTGCATTTGCTTCAGCTGCTATTTACTTAGCAACATGTTGCTTTTTCTTTTTTCAAACAGTCTCCGATATACCGGACACTGCGTGCTAAATGCTGGATGTTTTACGTCCAAGTTCAAATGAAATTCTTTCTTAGATTTTAAACAATTTACGCAGTTAAAATCAGTCGATGAGCATTCCGATGTCTTATGTAGTCCGCTACACTTGGAGCATGTTTCAGGATTAACACACTCTGTGCTTTTATGACCAAATTCTTCACATTGAAAGCAACGTAAAACATTGACGGCCTCTTGAATCGAACACCTATCCCACCCAATGTTTACTTTACCAGCAGTCATCAAGTGGTTAAAAGTGTCCTTATCAACTTCAATAATAGTGTTATACTTATTATATTTGAAGCTTGAATTTACAAATTGAGCAATAACTTTGACTTCATTGATAGCGAGGTCTTCATTTTGACTTTTTAACAAGTCAATAAAGACTTCGGGGGAATATTGATCACTCATTCCCACAATTTTCAACTTAGGCTTAGCGGTTGTAGGAATAACAGCATTATATTTTTCACCTAAATTGCTTTCAGTGTCCTTTTTCACGACTTCAATGTTATCCCCTGTTGCACACTCAGCAATTATCGAACCTGCTTTCCCGTTTCTAAAGTTTCTAATTTTGTGAATTTTAGGATCTAAATTATTTTTTAAAAAAATTCTAGTATCTTCACTAGATTGAGAAGACTCGACTGGTTTAATCACAATGACCGGCCGAGTCTTACGGTTTTCCACTCGCTTCAATTTATTTGCATTCCCACTTGACCCCGCTAAAACGTTCGCGTATGTCAAAGCATTTTCAGAAACAAAAACCTCGTCATTTTGCTTAGCTACGTCTTCAATTGGTTCGTCCCGCTTATTCGAAATTATTTTTTTCTTGTTGGGAATAGAGTCCGACTCAGAGTGAATCGTTCTCTCAGTTCTAGACCTCTTTCTACTTATTGCAGCATGTTTATCCCGATCATTGTTACCAATAACATTTATTTTAAAATCATCCAGCTTTCTGGCAACATTGGCTTCAATGCTTGCCATACTCTCACGAAGAGAGTTGCTGATCGATTTTAAAATACTATCGATACCGTTAGCAATCGCGCTGTTTATCTGGGTTTCGATTTCGCTTTGAGTATCTGTAAGCGACTGAGACAAAGATGACAATACACTCTTGATCTCCGTCAGCTCACTACTCATAGCATCAGGTAGGTGCTTCTTTGTTAGGCTGATTTTTTTAAGCTTCCGGCAGGCCAGAAAACTTTTTTTTTCGGTGTCTAATTTGAAAAACTCATAAAAAAACTCATATTCTGAACAACCGTTTTAGCTTTGAGCTGTAAAATTAGGATTTTTATTTAATTTTTTTTTCATTCGTCAGACGAGGTTCCTAGATTTGCTGACCTATGAAAATTATGCTGATTTTTTTCTTCAAATTTAAGCACTTTTTTATTCTACGATGTTCGATTCATGAGCTTCTTATCAAAATAAACCAGAACGTTATATTATTTTTGAATTCAGCATATTTTCAACATAGGGTTGAATTTGTGAAGAAAGGAACTTGGTCAACAATAATTTAACCAACTTTTTCTCACTTTCACATATTGATATTTCTAATTTGTTTAGTGTCGGCATCTGACGAATTTTTATGTTTTGAATCTTTCAGAACACTATTAAACAAATTTTGAAGTTCAATTAACTGCACGAAGTGCGATTTCTTTGTTTGCAGTGTACTTGTTTTTTTTTCTTTTGGCCAAAAGCACCCCAGGGAATTTCGAAAATTTCTGCCTGATCACTAATATAGGCGCTCCAATGATAACACTCTGTTTCCCCAAGAAGAATATTGTTCTATTTTTTGTATGTGTTTTTACTTTATATATTTAACTGCCCAATTAAATTTTATTTTTTGCAACACTCTAACTTTAAATCTTACTTTTGGTGCTGATTTTTTTATCGGTTTGTTAACAATTGTTAAAACTTTTTCATTGCCCTTATCTTTTGTACTTTTTGACAATTGGCGTTCTAATGAATTTCCAAATTTCCAGATAATTACCAGCAGTTTTAGTAATACTCGGTTTTTTTTTTTTTCAAAATACATGTCCTTTAGTGTTCTGTAGTTTCGTTTCCAATAAATACTCAATAGGGTGTCCCAAAATTGCACAAGTCTGGGGCTCACCCTCCAGATGATGGAAAATGGTGTTACGAATAAACTTTTGTTCGACGGCAGCTCTAGGAAATGATGTTTTCAACTGGCCCCGATGCCTTTTTTGAAAAAATCGGTTTTTCTTATGTTAGATCAACAAAACATGTACAGTTATTCAATTTTTTTAATGAAACCTAATCCTTTTATATTTTTTACAGGTTCCTTAGGGTCCAAACTGTAAGAGAAAAATTCGTTTCGGATTGATTATCGTCAATTTATTTTCCTAAAAAAAGTTATATCGTTTGGAAAAGAGATTTTTCAAGTATACTCAGACATTCAATCAATAAAAGTGGGTATTAAACCTAATGCTCTAACGAACTGAATGCCATTAAAAGTTGGAAAATTTTATGGGGAAGAACATTGCCAAAGACTACATGGCTCTAAAATAACTTGATTTTGAGTTACTCGTGATTTACTGTGAAATAAAACGTTACATTTTGATGTTTTCCAATACTAAAATGTTCATTTGCCGTATCATATAGTATTATAATTTCAACTAAATCTCCTGCTACTCAAAAGGCTCGTTCTGCAGGGTCATTGATAACTGTTAAGCTTCAACATTTCGATTTGGCATCAAGATAATAATTTCTTTTTATCCAGGCCTTGGGATCTTCCTGAATAAAAAAACTTAATCTCAAACCGCAGTCTATCGAAAAAACTTTAGTGACTTCTCTGTGAGTCCACAAGGTTTTTTTCACTCTTGAATTGTCGTTTTCACTGCTCACTTTTTCCAAGTTTTGTACCACCTCCTCTTCGAGTCATCATTAACATTTTTATCGAAAAATACCAGGCTAACATTGACTTCCGGAAGATACCACAAGTGCAGTCTGCAGACCCGGCACCGTACCGAAGTCACCGGAGATTGCGGGTTCGAGTCCCATCTGAATATATTTTTTTTCTAATTTTAAGTCGCACTTTCTGCCCTTGTACATTTCACGCATCCTCGTTAAATTACATACATTCCCCATTTCCCCTTCAGTAAACTTGATAATATTTATTCAATTTTTTCACTCGACCTTGGTTATTGTAGGAAAACATTAAAATTCAACTTTTTATTTCACAGTAAATCACGAATAACTCAAAATCAAGTTATTTCAGAGCAATGTAGTCTTTGGCAATGTTCTTCCCCATAAAATATCCCAACTTTTAATGGCATTCAGTTGGTGAGAGCATTAGGTTTAATACCCACTTTTATTGATTGAATGTCAAAGTATACTTGAAAAATCTCTTTTCCAAATGATAGAACTTTTTTTAGGAAAATAAATTGACGATTATCAATTTGAAACGAATTTTTCCCTTACAGTTTGGACCCTAAGAACCCTGTAAAAAATATAAAAGGATTAGGTTTCATGGAAAATTGAATAACTGGACAAGTTTTTTGGATTTAACATAAGAAAACCCGATTTTTTCAAAAAAGTCATCGGGGCCAGTTGAAAACATCATTTTCTAGAGCTGCCGCCGAACAAAAGTTTGTTTGTAACACTATTTTCTATCATCTGGTGGGTGAGCCCCAAACTTGTGCAATTTTGGGACACCCTAATACTCAATTTCAATCTCTTACATTATTTTCACCGTTTAAAACCTTTTAATGTTAGGGCTATGGATTTTCCTATGTTTTTGTTTGGATGTTCTTCTCGATTGTTTTATATAATTTCCAACTGCTCGTTTATCATTCATTTCGGGCTTGAGTTCTACATATTTCCAAGGTATCCAAGACTTTAATAGGACTCCAAGACTGTAAGCGTTGTTTTTTTAATTTTTGCTTAACCTCCCCAATACCTACCAAACATATGCATTATCGAAATATAACAAAATATATAAAAACAAAAACAAGTAAGCATGCTAGCGAGACTCTTCAATTCAAAGCTTGAAGCATTTTGGTTTGATTTTCTTCTCTAACTCAAGGAAAAAGAACCTAAACAAATGACAGTGCAAATGTAACGTAATGAGCCACGCGCCGCCTCTGCTCAATGTGTATTTTTTTAAAACGGGTGACATCTAAAATTTTATGTTTTCCACAACAAAATGGCTCAGTTCAGGTCTCTTTCTTCTTTATGCCAGTTTTTTTCTGTATATACATGCTTAGTTCTTTCCAATATGACATAGAAACAAGAAGCATTGCGCAAGCGCATTGTACAGTTCTAACTGTACTGTACTGTGTTTAATTTGTTGAAAACCTCAGAAATAATTCACCAGGAATATAGTGGAAGACCAACCAAAGCAATGAACAAAACAGGTCTTTATTCTACTGGTCTAAATCAGAGGTCAAGCCCAGTTGTTCAGCTATCAATCAAGACGTGTACCAGAACGAATGTTCGAAGAAAATTTTGATTGCATGCTGACGGAAAGAACTCCAAAAAAAAGAATTCAATTTTGTCTGAATGTTTTTGTGAACAGCTGGATGAAGTCCAGGATGAAGAAATAGAATATCAATTTTTGTGTTGTAGGTTGAGTTTAAAACATTTTTTCATTTCCAATTTTTTTAAGAATAATTGTATTGATCTGAGCAATTAAGCAAAGCAAAGCCTTGGTGCTACATTCCGTATCGGAACTCGACCTTCTGTTTATTATACACAGACTTCGCAGCCAACTGTTTAGTGTACAGGACAATTGCGGGGCTAGGCGCTACGATCCTACTGACACTAACAGTCTCTCCCGAGCCGAGACTCGAAGCTACGACGACTGGCTTGTTAGGCCAGCATCGTACCTCGAGACCAGCTGGGAGATATATCTGAGCAATTATTTTGAATCAAAAAACATATGATGAGTGACTGCCTGACTGCCCAAAATTCGTTTTCAAGTCATTTTGAATTTAGGTTTAGAAAATTAAAAACTTATTTAAACGCTCAACTCACCGGTGAGCGCAACTGTTTGTGTATTGCCATCTATTAAAAAACTGCTGAAACTATCGATTTTTCATTCACACCAGAACTAGATGTCGTTGCTTGGCTAAGAGTATTAAAGCGGTTCATCGTCAGATGGAAATGTTAATACTTGATAGCAAAGAGCCAGAACAAAATTTTATTGCTTCCATTTGAGCCCTCAAAAATCCTAAACTTATCAGAAGTCAATTACTGGTGACTCCGCTTATCGTATTGCATTTTTAATTTGTATGAAGATTTCTAAGAGATAACTTGCTTTTTGCAACCTTGAACCACCTTAATGAGTATTGTGCGCATCCGCTTTCAACCACACGGCTCTCGCCCTAATTTTGAGCTGTTGTCAAAATCAACACCACGGGCTCATGGACGAATGGTAGTAAGCCGCAAGGGAGTTATATAGGATAAACATGTGTTTTGATAAAAATAGATTGCGTTTAGTGAAAGTAAGTACCAGAATGTTAGAATAAAATGTATAGAAGACATTTGATAGCTGTATTCTCGGTCAATGAGCAAAATTCTCGGAGAAATTTCGATATTACTACCACTGAAAAAGTGCCATCTCTTGCTATTGGACATGTTTTCAGGTGACCCATTGTACAATCAGTATTGTACAATTTTTTTTTAATAGCTAAGATGAATAGAAATGATTTCCCAATATTGTGAACATAACCATAGCTTCTGAAGTACTTATCGAAACTCTTTGCTGTCCAAGAAAGAATTATTTTATATTATTGAATATATTCTTGTTGTTTGTGAACCACAAAAAGAGTATTTTCATAAAATAACAGAATTCTTCCTAACTGAATATTGAAATATCAGCATATTTTAATACGAAGCTGTTTTCTACAAGTATTTTTCAGACAGCTTCTATTTACAAGTACAAGTTTCTGAGCTAGAATGCTTCATATAAAACCCGTGTAAACCCGTGCCATTTAAAAAAATTGTTCATGAGTCTATAAAATATTTCCACCCGCGAAAAAAATAGGCTTTTGACTCAAAACAATTGTTAATTTTCATTCAAATAAAAATTGTCGATTGAATTCGTCCGTATTTTCAGATGCAACACGCGACAGTGTGTTATACTGTTGCGTGGCTGAGAATACTGCATTCCTTCCTACTATCTACTGCCATTAGATACGAGAACGATTGGATTGTCGTCCACGCCCGCAACACGCTTACGAAACTGGAGCAATGACATAACTTGAAAAAGGCGGGTCTTAAACCAGACTTCCTGAAATCTCGCTCGCACAAAGAAGAGACAGTGTGCTTTGCGCTACAAGTCTCGTTTCTCATTCAGTCGCTTCGTGCTGTGTGCAGCGTGCGAGCGAGAAAACTTACCATTCGTACGAGCCATGTCTCGTCGCATCGGAATTTTTATTGCGACGTACACGAAGATATCTCGTCTCTCAACTTAACGAGTGCGGTGCATGAGCGTTGCGTACTTGAGACAGCTTGCGTGCAAATTCTCGTGAGCTCGTCTCGCGAGCTTGCCTCGCATGTTGCTTTGCGCTAATGGTGCGAGAAGGAAATTGATTTTGCGCAGAAGGAAACAGGCAGGGGATTTTATGTTTTTTTCATTTACGGTGTTATAGCAGCATGCATCAAAACACCGTGAGAATTATCAATGATATAAACTAGTTCATTTATTTATCAATTCAAAATTCTATGATTAATTCATCGGACTTTTGTTAACATGAATTAAGAACGTTTTGTTACTATACTTATTATGCTAACGGTACGAAAATGCACCGGATGCAGAGTGTTACGTTGGTTAACAGAAGTGTTCCTTTCGTCGGTTTAGATGTCATTGACTATCTTATGATAGAACTTTGTTTTGTAGTTCTAAGGATAAAAAATGTGGTTTGAAATTACAACATAAGTTTTTCGGGAGTTAAAAATAGTAAAACCATTGAAATTGTTTATATTTTCTAGTACATGTTGATGTTTCATAGAATTTTCGAATTGAGTACACTAAAGTCGCTTTTTATGCGGGGGATACATGCCGCGTAAAAAACCGCGTAAATTCCGGAATCCGCGTAAAAAAAGCCCGCGTAAATTCTGCAATCCGAGTGAAGAGGAACCGAAATCCGCAAGAAAAAAAAATACCGCGTAAATTCCGGAATCCACGTAAAAAACCGCGTAAAAGCGACCTTAGTGTATAGATATTGCAAATCAGGTTCTGAAGGTTCGTGATAATCTGATCGTAGTAATATAGTTTTGTGAATTCTTCAAGGGTCTGACGGCATATATCGTATGTAAGTACGGTAGGCAGCCTATACACCAGAGTAGTGAAACTGTATATTAGAGAAATGACAAAGCACTAACCGTTGAGGAAACTGTACACATCAAAACGGGCGAGCTGTATAATTTTGCATTGCCGTTATCCGTTTTGATGTTGACAGTTGCCTTAACGGTGATGGTCTCTCTGGTGTAGGCAGCCTATACACCAGAGAGACGCAGAGACACTCACCGTGAAGGCAACTGTCAACATCAAAACGGATAACGGCAATGCAAAATTATACAGCTCGCCCGTTTTGATGTTGACGGTTTCCTCAACGGTGAGTACTTTGTCATTTCTCTAATATACAGTTTCACTAAGGTACAGTACGGGCGTCTCGCTCAGTTCGTAAAGCGATAAGACAACGTGTGGTGCGCCGCAGTCTCTTACCGAAGAAAAAAAAGAAAAGAAACCTCTCGTCGTTTCAGCGCGTGTACAGGAAGTCTGTGTACACGAGAAGGTCTCACGAGCTGTAGCGCACGAGCTGTATCAAGTATGTACAGTACGGGCGTCTCGCTCAGTTCGTAGTGCGATGAAACATCGCCTTGCGCATCGCAATCCGAACCGAAAGAGAAGCGAAAGAGCAACCTGCAAATTGCATGTGACGTGTCTCGTCTCGTCGCACATGCATGGAAATTCTACGAGCGAGAGAAAGATTTCTCTCGTCGCTTGAAATAAAAGCGCGTGCTCGGGAAGTCTGTCTTAAACAAACTTCGGAAAGCGAGATTATTTTATGGTAAAAACCCCAAAACAAAGACTCGAAAAGACAAAATAAGATATTATGAGACGTTAGTAAATGATTTTTCCCTAAATAGCAACTGTAATAAAAATCCCCTAAAGATACCCAGCAGTATGATGTTCAC